>NC_052948.1:48347802-49641136 GCF_013358895.1 Oreochromis aureus | reverse complement strand
GAGACGACCATTTCTGATGAGGCTTCATTGAACAGTAGATGGATGAACTGAGGGGCCAGATGTAGCTCTCAGGTCCTGCGTCAGGTCTTTACTGGATTTTCCCCCCCACTTATTAAAGACAAGACTTTCAGATATTGTTCATCTGTTATAGGTTGTTTTTTAGGCCTGGCACTTCTGCTTCTAGTCTCCACTTGTCCAGTTCTCTAATTTTTTTTAAAGACACACTGCATACCATGCAGAAAATGCCAAGTGTTCATCTATTTGCATTTTTTTTTTTTGTCATTATTTGTAGATTTAACTAAAGTAATGGGAGCAAATGATGGGTTTTTGTGACAGGCTGCTAGTAACAAAGTGCCTAAACATACAATTTAAAATGGTTTCTTTTGGTTCTTTGCTAAATTGTTTTGTGTAGACCCTACACTGGTTCTTCCCTTGAATTAGGTGACTTTTTAAATGCTTGAATGGTTGAGAAAACCTGGAGAACTAGTGCTGAAGACCACTTTAAAAAATACAAGAATGTCTGACTCCTTGAAAGCAAAATATAAAGAACCGAGGGAGGTCTCAAGACCCTTGCAGGTAAGGATTTTTCAACAACTTTAGAAGCCTTCTTAAAGTGTGAGTTATATTTTTTTAACGCGAGGAGCATGGTGGTGTGGTGGTTAGCACCACTGCCTCATAGCAAAAAGGTCCTGGGTTCGAATCTATAGGCCACAGCTGTGATCCAGCTTCCTCCCACAGTTCAAAGACATGCACATTAGGTTAACTGGTAATTGCAAATTGCCTATAGCTGTGAATGGTTGTGTCTCTCTCCCTCTGTGGGATAGACTGGCAATCTGTCCAGGGTGTAGCCCACCTCTTGCCCTATGACAGCTGGGCTCCAGTCCAGTTATGACCCTGGATTAGATGAACCGAAGAAGATGGATGGATCCCAGTGCCATTATCAGGTAGTTTTTAAATTGGGTTACAAACTGCCTGTGCTGGAGAAAGCTGCAAAGTCACAAAAATACTCCATATATACAGTGTGCTGTGAAGTCTCCCCTGCCTGCTGTAGTTTGGTTAAAACACTCTCAGTTCATTTGTCTATTTAGTGCAGTTCACTTGAGCTGATGTGAGAGCTGTCAGTCAGTGCACAGCCGCCCAGAGTTGAGCAGAAAGTGTTCTCACTTTTTCTCATTTACACACATAAGGATATTCTATATTAATATGTATAGACTAAACGTAATACTATTTTTTTCTTAATAAATTGCTTTATTTCCACTAGTTATTAGGATTCCAAATCCATATATCCTTGAATAATATTGAGATCAGTGACAGCTGGCAGCAGATAAAAGGTTCAAAAACTGCAGAGCTGCATATTTAGGATACATTTGTCAGTCACTTGATGATGAACTGATGATTCTATCATAACTTGATGTAAGCCAATAGCTTGTCTTTTGAGAAAACCCAAGATCGCCTTTAGTAATTTATTATAAAATTTAGTATTAAAAATTAATAGAAGTGGGAAAAAGCCGAGAGTCTGAGATTAAGACAACCACAGCGATGTGGTTGGCATTCCTGTGTTTGTGGGTCATGTGCATCAGTATTGGTTGACGTACGGGAGCTTTTATCTGTGAATGTGTGTGGGGAGACTGAGTGCAAACACATTTGTGTTTTACAGTGTTTGGCTTCTTGCTCTAGAGATGCTAGTTTGAACTGATTTCTGTTGCCACACTTGGTGTGCCAGTGTGCTGGCAGATAAGCTAATGGGACCTTATTTGTGCTGACTCCAAGGCCTGGCCCTGTGTGTGCCCTGACCGCAGTGAGTTTACCCTCCAACCCCCTGCAGTCCACCTAGAGATGGATCCAAATCAACACCAGATTTTCCGCTCCACAGCTATGCAAACAGAGTGACCTCTTATCAGGACGTGCCCTTAATGTGACTGACTTTAAAACAAACACACATTATCCTGCATATCACTGCAAATAACAATACAAAACTATTCTTTTTTTTACAGTACAGTTATAAACTATTCCTACAGTTTATGTTCTTCATTGTTTTGGCTTTGCATGGTAGAACAGAAGACATGATATGAGTTTAAAGAGTTGGCTTCTAGCTTAAAGGATGCCTGAGGGTGTTCGCATTAGTACTGGCTGAACAGTGTCTGACTTCTTTTATTCAAACTGTAGTCCACCAAGCTTTAAGATAGCAGTGAAAAAGCCCTTAGAAACTCACAAAGCTTTGATTTCCAAGCAATAAAAACTTCTTGACTGGCCACATCAGTCACCTGTGTATACTGTTCCACTTACTTAAGACCGCGCTGAAAGGCAAGAAAGCCCCGAAACAAGCAGAGATTTCATCACTAGTAGTCGTATCATCCTCTGCTTTGTTTGTTTCTATCAATTAGAGCGGCTTTAAGATTTTGTTAGAACTGTATGTTCCCTGCAGTTTGAGAATAAGTGTCTAAAACAAGGCTATTTCTTCACTTTTTCTCTGATATGGATGTAAACGCACACGGCTTGAATCTGATGGCACTATAATCCCGTAATTATCTTGCCCTCTCTCAATTCAAAGCAAACATAGCCAAATATGTTTTATAAAAGTGCCGCTGAAAAAACACTTGCATTAAACACTATGCATTAAAATTTCACCGCTACACTACCAAGTGTTGGTAACTTTGTTTTTAACTTAAAATGCATCATCTGAGTAGTTGTTTGAAAATTTAACGGCACCTAATGGATCTTCTTATCTGTTTCACTGTCAGTCACACACACACACACACACACACACACACATACATCCACTGCTGTCATACTGATGCGCTCAAGATCCCCACCCCCCCTCCACATATTCTCGCCGTTTCCCAGCAGACTCACCGATGCAGACGCTCTCATCATCCAGTTCGGCAGAGGCGTTGCGGTAGAATCCCAGTCTGCAGTGTTGGCAGTTCTGGCCCCTGGTGTTGTGCTTGCAGCTGACGCATGTGACGATGTTCAGGTAGTCGATGTAGCTGCAGCGATTGGAGTGGCCGTAGCACTCGCAGTCTGAAAGAAAAAGTGGCGGATTTCAAATTTCTTCTCAGGTGTAGGAAAAAAAAAAAGATTCATGAATGAAATGGGATAGGAGGGTGGGGGGTGTTGCAGTCTTGGAGGTGTTTTTGGGTGACAGAAGGAAATGATAAATGAGCTGAGCTTATATAAAATGTCTGAAAGTTTTACTTTTAGATGTCAGTGGAGAAACAAATGATGCCGTGTGTGTTTTATGGCTTCCCTTTCTCACTCTATATTGGTTCAATAAAGACAGACCACTCCCTCTCCATTACTACACTCACAGGTTTGCTGAGTCTGCTTCACTGCGCTGCACTGATTACTGATGGGAATTGCACTATCCTGGCTATGGGTGTGTGTGTGTGTGTGAGTGTGCACGTGTTTGTGGCTATGTGTGCAGCTGTGTGAATACAAGCATGGTAATTGTCTCTGGGAATTTAATTGTGTTACAGAATGAGCAGATTATAAGCTGTAGAATAGTAACTAAGGGAATTAGTTTGAGGTGAGTGGTACAGAGAGTGTTTGGAGACTGCGCTTGACACTATGAAAATGGTCTGACCCTGGTTAGGCTGATGGAAAACTGGTCTTTGTTCACGCCTCGGCGATGAGTCAATCTGAATCATTTTTGGAGCATGTGTAAAATACCACAAAAGTCAATGTAGTAACAGTAAACTTTGTTTCTTTATTTTTTAAATGTGATGATTTTTTAAAAATTTGAGCGCAGCAATGTGTAAATTCTGACCAAGGTCAGGTTTGCCCCGTGTTGCATCAGGTCTTCTATCAACAAAACTCAGTTTAGGAACTTACTGGATCAATTTCTGTAGTCTTAAAAGAAAAATGTTGACGATGCAAATTGATACAGAATTCAGCTGCTCAGCAGTTCAGGGCTTCCTTTATAACATGCATATTTTTTTTTTTTAATGAGTGACAGGTTTGGACTGAAGACAGGCCAGTTTAGCACCTGAACTTTTCAAAGCCGTATTGTTGGAGTATATAAAAGCTTTAGTTTGCCCCTGTCTTATGCCTCAATCACACAGGCCTAGAGACCCTGGAAACTTCCAGCTATGAGAGGAAATTTGCAGCAATTTGTTTTTGGACAAGTTCAACCTCATTTTGATTACTTTGGTTGCTAGCATCTTGCTACAGTCACCCACTGTTTGAATGTAAGATGCCGACTGGTCCCAAGCACACTCGGGCAGGAGCAAAACTTAATAATGTGCAAGTGAGTAATTGCTGAGTGTTTGCAGAGTTGCGAGGAGGTTTTCAGTGCAGCTCCATGTAGCTCTTTGTAACCAGTTTTACTTTGCAACAACAGTCCCACAACCACTTGCTAACTACTTGGGGAACTACTCATTACAGTACTTTCGCGTTACCCTGTAAATTACTTGAAACATAGTGTCACTGTAATTACCAGGTAACTACTGAGGACATATATAAGTCCTTTCTTTTAGTGTTTAGGTACGAGCACAAAAAAAAAGACTAAGCAAAGATGAAAACTGGCACAAAGAGACCTTAAAACGATGCCATGGTGATTCTACTGTAGAAATGGAGGCAATAACATTAAAAGCCTGACTGCTCATCATTGTCTTTGTTACCTGTTGAAGTTCAGGGTCTGGCTGCTGGACTCGGGTCAAAATGCACTCAACTTTAACATTAATCTGAGTTTTTTACCAGCTTTGCATTAGGACCCTGTCTGACACTTCTCAGCATAATCCACCTGTTTCTATCCTGCATGCAGTTTGCACTTCACCAGTAATTATAAAAGTAATGCTGATCTCTCCAATGCTTAAAAGTTACACACCTCAATGCCAAATTTCCTCCTCCTGCATGTGAGCAGAAATAAGCTGTAGCCATGGGAACAAAACACAAGTTTGTTTGTGCTTTTTTTTTTTTTTTGCCTTTCCATGTTCCCGGCGTGCAGATAACTTAAGAACCTTTACAACCTGAGTAACAAGATAATGTACAACAATCACTGAAATATGTACAGTAACTTGTTACACTACTGCATTACCCAACACTGTAGTAATCAGGTAGTTGACAACTTCTTTCTATGCCAGTCTGACATATATTTAAATAATCAGGACCTTGCAAAATGTCTGGCTGGCAACAAAGTGTCCTCACAGGTGTGCAAGTTACCTACCTGCACTACCAGCATACAGGTGCTGTCTACAGATTTCAGATCTCGTAATTAAACTTCGAGTTAAGTTTTTTTGTTTTGAATTTGTCTGTGTAATTTTTCTAATTGTTCTTCTTAAAAAATCATATGTTTATATCAATGTGGACCCAAGGACAAGCTGTGCATAAATGTGCAGATGCCGTTTCCGCCTTCATTATTCTATATTGTAAATATCAATCAATATAACAAAAAATTTTGTATTTTTGGTCCTACACTCCAGCCCTGCTCTCTCCTCTTTTCACTGTTGGTTTTTCCATTCACACTGTTTTAAATTCCCTTTTATAAAGTGCTGAGTAATCAGAGCTCTTAATTAAAATTTCTCTTTGTAATTCATGAATTATCCGAGCAGATTTGATTTCAGGTTTTTACTCCCTTTTGCTTGTACGCTTGATAAATTAAGACTTGTTACAAGTTTTGCACCCCAAAACCAAAATGAAGAAAAAAGTGATAATGTGGAGAATGGTTTAAGATCTCTGTATAATTTTTCCACAGAGAGAAAAATAAAAAAAGCCGAGTATAACCTAGTGTAGGATCTGTGTTGTGCAGAAGGGTGTAAGAGAGGAGAGGTTGCTCGACAGTCTCTTTACGATTATCTTGGCTGAGACTCGTACCTAATTAAGGTTTTATTAAGCTTTAGAAGTTGGCTGCAGTGGTGTGCTGCAAGGCATCACTGTCCTCTAAAGAGGCGTTTACCAGGCATGTTTATGCAAATACACATTTAAATGCACATTAAAAAGTCGGAGTTTAGCTGTTTAATCAGCCGTCACATTATTATTTTATTATTGTTTGGTTGATGATGCCAGCTGAAATATTAATGAGCTGGTTTAAAGGAAGCCAGCGAGAGAAGCACAGTAAAGTGCCTCTCTCAGCACTGAGGGAACCACGCTAGCAGTGGGGGGAAGAACTGCCTAATTAAATATAAATGGCCAATTACTCCACAGACTAGAGAGGCAATGGGACATTGTTCCACAAATTAACGTTATGAGTCAAGATGCTGCTTTATTGGTATTTATCAATTGTGAACCGTTAACATTAAACGACAGTTATATTGCGAGACAGAGAGGAAACAACCTGCATCAGAGAAGCTTCGAGGTTGGTGGAATAATGGTGCATTATGTGAACAACCATCCTTTCTAAAAATCAATAAATGCACTGTCAGTGTAGGTAACAGTTTGATGATTCATACATGCATTTAAATCCAGATTCTTACCTTGATCATGCACATAAACACAACCACGAAGGAGCCACAGATGCATAGAGAAAGAATGAGTGAAATGAAAAAACAGACAACATACAAAGGAGGGAATTCTTCCACAGGTTTTCTACTTGAAAAGCATCATCAACAGTTTCGTGAAATGACAAAGAAACACTTTACAATCCACTGACCCAAAATCCACAGGATTTAATTAAGCTCAGGTTTTCTGTCTTGTTCTTCAGACCTTGTGTTTGTGTTGGTCTCTTACCTTTGAAATCATCGTATATGATCCCAAACAACTGTTTGGCCTGGGGCTCTCCTGAGATCAAAAGTTTCAGCAGCCCTTGAGGGATGAAGCAATCTCTGTTTAAAAGTCAGCTCCAGATCATTCACTGTGCTACAGCCATCTACAGCACTATAGCTTCACACAGCAGGAGCTAGTATACCCTAAAGGTCAGTGTCAGTACTATAGAGGTGCTTATTGGAGGAGGTGGCAGGGATTCCCACTAGATCCTACCTTAAAGAAGGGGATTGCTTTGTTCTATAAAGCTGACAAAATCTTTAAGTAGTGCAGTGTTTCTTCGCTGGTCAGACAGCATGTATATGCAGTAAAGAAAGTACAGGCATGCCACACTTGGCTTTAAAATTTCTAAGTTGGACTGGCAATATGGTATAGCTGACTTTTACATGTAATTTTGTTGCATAAGTACAATGCAAAATGTAAAATTTTGTGGAATTGGGCCAACATAAATGCAATTGATACACTGGATACATTCAGTAAATATCAAGCATATTTTCCTTATTGTTTAATAACTTGAAATAAAAAAACCTTTCATTTTAGATAATCATTTTAGTTCTTTTTGTAAAAGCATATTTTCAGCGTGAAAGATTAATATCTGGTCCTGAAACACTGCCAATTAATTATAAACAAAGTTGCCAAACAGTAGTTGGCACAACAGTTATACAATAAATGATCATATTCAAATTATACCAGAGGCTAAATACGAGCCACCAATCCCACCACAGTGCTGTAGTGAGACTGTGGTGAGACTTTGGTGGTCCAAAGTAAAGAAAGGACAAGGGTGATTTCATACACATTAATATAGAAATTTGAACAGATAACTGGGTAAACTTATGGTAAATATTGTATTAAACAATTTAAAGCTATGCAGAAAATTGGTGACCCTGTTTCAGCTACTAGAGGCAGAGAATAAAACCCAAAACACTGTGATGTATTTAGCAAATCTTGTGTCCAGAGTTTTTTTTTTTAGAGACAGGGACCCAATGAAACATTGCACATAATTTTATTTTCATATGTGGATAATGAAATCTGTTAGGGAGCTCAAATGAACAAAGTCATTACATTTCACGGAGTATCTTCCGTGCTGGCTTTTTATAACATTTTGGATAAATTCAGGACGGTGTCCCCTGTTAATCTCATCACGATAAATTTGTCTGACCAGAGATGAATCACTGAGTGATTATTTCACGTTTCAAATCCCACCTCTCCTTTTCCCTTTTTGCTTCTCCTCTTCTCTGTCTTCATCCTCCTCACGACCAACTACTTCCCATTCTGCTTTTTCAATGCCATGGTGCGCTACAAATGAGCAACAACTCAGAAATCAATCTATATTGATGCCGCACAGATTATCTCAGGTTTTTTTTGTAAAGAAACACAGAGACTACAAAAATCAAAAAAAGATTTGTGGAAAAAGCCTTTGCTAATGCAGATTCCATTCATGCATTCTAATGTAATACGATATGTGTTCTTTCTGCATTATAATGTGTTGATCAGACAGAACACAACGGTGTTTAAAATGTGGGAAAAACACAGAAACAGAACTGTTTTTTTCCAGGAGCATCTTCAGTGTGAAATTCATCTTCTTTTTCTACTCTGCCCATTTATTTCTATGCCATCCTTTATGCTATTTGCTTTCTCTGTCCAGCCCTTCTGCATCATTCATTGTCTTAGATATAAAAAAAATTATAAAAAAATGGCTCTGCTTTTGCTAACAGACTTAAATTTAGCCTTATGGTTCATGTTGACAGACAGGCCATCATTTAGCTGAAGACATATATTTAGTTATTTTTTCCAGTTTTCATTTTTCACCGTAGGCTGCCAAGGTTAAGTGATGGTGAAAGTTTCTTCTACCGCCTGCATCACAAGTAATATACTCTTTCTAACTTGTGTAAGTCAACTGAACATCAAAAGGGTTACATATAAACAAAATGCATGTCTTTTCAAATTTTATTTCGCTATGCTCCATCTCTTGATGGTAAAATTAAATTTTTGTTTTGTGACCATGAGTCTCGCGTACATGTCCGTCAAATTTATGGGAGAGGGAAAAGCCACAGTCATCAATGACACGTCAAGAAAAAATGAGCTACATTTCATGATGAAATTCCTAGCACAACATATAGCATAGATAGTGTTCCTTTCAGCTGTTGTTCATGTGAGGCTGGGGATTTGTGGTCATAAGTCTCATGTACAAACATTTTTTACTGTTCAAAAACTGTAAAGCAACACTTTTTAACCAGAGTGTAGACTCAACTAAGTAAACTTCTGGGATATTGATCTGGTGAGTTAAGTAGCAGAGGGGGTTGTTAATCAGCTTCAGCTGCGTTGGTTATAATGAAATTAACAACAAGTGCACTAGAGGGGAAACCCAGAGACAACCCAGCACATCAGGAATGGTTTACAAGTGGAGGCATTGACATCTTTTCCCTCCTTATCTTTTCTAGCTGTTTTTTCATTAGTTTTGCATTTGTCTAGGTGAGTGTCACTACTGGTAGCATGAGGTGATACCTGGACCCTACAAAGGTTGCACAGGTAGTCCAACTCATCCAGGATGGCACATTAATATGTGCCATTGTTAGAAAGTTTGCTGTCTCCCAGCACAGTCTGAAGAGCATTCAGGAGATTCCTGGATGCAGGGCGTTACTCTAGAAGAGCCAAACATAGATTTAGAGGGCCCTTAAACCCTCAGCAGGACTAGTATCTACTCCTTTATGCAAGGACAAGCAGAATGAGGATCACCAGAACTCTACAATATGACCCCCAGCAGGCCTTGGTGAAGATGTCAGAAAGACGTCAAGAGGGTATCCAACATTATCTAGTGGAACCTGTTCTCACTGTCTGGCACAGTGGAGTCTGACAGTGATTTGCCATAGAATTGCAGATTTGGCAATTCCAATACTAGTGCCCGTGTACCGTTCACAGATAAGAGCAGGTTCACCCTGAGCACATGTGAAAAACATGAAATGATCTGGAGAAGCTGTGGAGAACGTTATACTCTGTAACATTGTTGAGCATGAGCATTTTTGTGGTGGGTCAGTGATGGTCTGGGGAGGGATATCCATGGAGGGACGCACAGACCTATACAGGACAGGCAATGGCACTCTGACTGCCAATCCTTCTCAGAGCCTACACTATTGCAGTGGGTCCTGGATTCCTCCTGGTGCACAACAATGCCCGGCCTCATGCGGCCATAGAATGCAGAAAGTTCCTAGAGGAGGAAGGAATTGATATCACTGACTGACCCCCACGTTCACCTGATCTAAATCCAATAGAACATCTCTGGGACATTATGTTATGTAATTCAGTCCAGTCCAGTCCATATCAGTATAGATATCCAGAATGATTTTTTCCCATTGACGTCTCACATGTTTTCAGTGTTCCCTTAACTTTTTGTGCAGTGCACGTCACACATGTGGTTGACAGTCACATCAAAACCAAAAAAGGGATAAGAAAATAGTTCTTTCCTCAACTAAAAAAAAAAAACTAATTAAACAATGTCGATCTCTGTTCCTTTACTTGGTCCTACTGCAGTTTCTGTCATCTCAGCTGTCATTAGTTTGAATTTCGATACATTTCTTCTGTTTAAAGTAGCCCAATTTTTAATACTTGTCAAGTGATATTATTAGCTTGTAAGAAAAGTTTTTCTACTGTATGTTTTATTATATAACTAACAAACTGACCACCATCAAATACCTTTTCCTTCTCTATGACTTTCTTCCCCCGTGCCCGAGGTTGTTAATGTCATGTGGCCATGACTCTCATGAACATGTCCGGCAGACTTGTGGTGGTCTGAAACAGCCATTGTCACTTTTAATAACTAAAACCTGGAAACATTAAAGCTTATCCACTGCATATTTCACTCACTAGCTATCCAAACCACTATATCTAAATTATATACCTTGCCTGGGTGTATGCTCCTCGCCATGCTCAGATGAGGTTCTGTGGCCATGCGTGTGTCCCTCAGAGTTGTGCGAGACTGACAAAATAATTGTTATCAACATTAGAAGCAAACATTTCTACAATTTCCAATATGCAGAAGCAGAGTTGCTAAGGCTTCTTTATAGAGAAAGACTGTTAGTACAGGCGTACTACACAAGGAACTATAACTGCAGTAAAACAATCCCAGTCACAGATACCTCTTCTTTCTGTATGCCTCTCTTCCTCCCTTCCATGTCCATGTGTTGTTTTATGGCCATGAGCCTCATGCATATGTCCATGAGACTTGTGGTGGTCTGAAACAGCAGTTGTTATTAACACAAACACTTTAACAACTAAAGCTTGGGAACATTCGTCTCACATCTGAGACCCCATTTCTCTCTTTTGACATTAAAAAAATTGCAATTAAAGTTTATCTACTGGGTGATCACTACCACTACCCCTATATCTAAAAAAGATATACCTTGTCTGTCTGTATGTCCCACCTCTCCATGCTCAGATGAAGTTTTGTGGCCATATATGTGTCCCCCAGAGTTGTGTGAGTCTGACAAAATAATTGCCATCAATATTAGACACAAACATTTCTGCTGTTTTAAGTATTCAGGGGGAATTTTCTTCTAAGGGTTGCTATGCTTTATTTATGGAGAAAGATTATCTGACAGTACAAGTGTACAATAATATACACTCACCAGCCACTTCATTAGTTACACCTATTGAGTTGTTTGTTAATAATGGAAATATCTGATCAGCCAATCACATGGCAGCAACTCTATGTATTTAAACACATAGACATGATCAAAATGACCTGCTGAAATTCAAATCAAGCGTCAGAATGTGAAAGAAAGGCAATTTAAGGGACTTTGAAAATGTTATGTTTGTTGATGCCAGATGGGCTGACCTGAGTATTTCAGAAACTGCTGGGACTTTGTCACACAATCATCTCTGGATTTTATGGAGAGAATCTAGAGAGAATCCAAAGAAAGACAAACTATCCAGAGAGCAACAGTTCTCTGGGCTAAAATACATTGTTGGTGAGATCGGAGGAGAATGGCCAGACTGCCCTGGGCTGATAGGAACAGCATTAACTCAAATAACCACTTGTTAAAACCAAGGGAAGCAGAAAAGTATGCTTTTGAAAGCTTGAAACTGGTTGGCTTCAACAGCAGAAGACCACACAGCCATCAACTGTTGTAAGCTGAAAACAGGAAACTGAGGCTTGATTTTACAAGGGCTCACCAAAACTAGCCAACAGAAGTTTGGAAAAATGTTGCCTGGTCTGATGAGTCTTGATTTCTGCTGCAACATTCATGATAGAAACATGAAACCATGCATCCATCCTTCTTAAACAATGGTTTAGGCTTTTCAACCTAATGGTATAGTGGATATTTTCTTGGCACACCTAGGGCTCCAACAGTTCCAAATGAGTACCATCCATTGACTTGACTATAGTGTACCTATCTTCTGATGGCTGCCTCCAGAAGGAAAACAGTGTCAAAAAGCTCAAATCAGCTCTATCTGGTTTTTTTGGTCGTGACAACACTGCACTGAAATGGCTTCCAAGCTATCACGTCAGTAAGAACTAACATCTCTGAACACTTGGAAAAATTAATACAGTTCTGACAGCAAAATGGAGTTCAATCCAATACTTGCAATGTATACCTAACAAAGTGTCCAATGAGTGTACGTTAAACTATTAAATACACTGCTAATCATACCTAATATATCAGATACCTTTTCTTTCTGTATGTCCCCTTTCCTCCCTTCCATGTCTATGTTCAGATGAGGTTGTTATTCTGTGGCCATGAGTTTCATGCACATGTCCCTCAGGCTTGTTGTGTCCATGTTCAGATCCTCTATGGCCATTAGCTTCTTCTACATGTCCCCCATGCTCATGTCCATCATGGTTATGATGTCCATGTTCAGTTGTTGGTTTGTGGCCATGAGCTTCTACTAAATGTCCCCCATGCACATGTCCCTCAGGCTTGTGGTTTCCATGTTCAGTTGTAGGTTTGTGGTCATGAGCTTGTTCTACATGTCCCCCATGGACATGTCCCTCAGGATTGTGGTGTCCATGTTCAGATGTAGGTCTGCCACCATGAGCTTCTTCTACATGTCCACCATGCACATGTCCCTCAGGCTTCTGGTGTCCATGTTCAGATGCTCTATGGCCATGAGCTTGTTCTACATGTCCCCCATGGACGTGTCCCTCAGGCTTGTGATGTCCATGTTCAGATGCTCTATGGCCATGAGCTTGTTCTACATGTCCACCATGCACATTTCCCTCAGGCTTCTGGTGTCCATGTTCAGATGCTCTATGGCCATGAGCTTGTTCTACATGTCCACCATGCACATGTCCCTCAGGCTTGTGGTCTCCATGTTCAGATGCTCTATGGCCATGAGCTTCTTCTACATGTCCACCATGCACATGACCCTCAGGCTTGTGGTCTCCATGTTCAGATGCTCTATGGCCATGAGCTTCTTCTACATGTCCTCCATGCGCATGTCCCTCAGGCTTGTGGTGTCCATGTTCAGTTGTCGGTTTGTTGCCATGAGCTTCTTCTACATGTCCACCATGCACATGTCCCTCAGGGTTGTGGTCTCCATGTTCAGATGCTCTATGGCCATGAGCTTGTTCTACATGTCCACCATGCACATGTCCCTCAGGCTTCTGGTGTCCATGTTCAGATGCTCTATGGCCATGAGCTTGTTCTACATGTCCACCATGCACATGTCCCTCAGGCTTCTGGTGTCCATGTTCAGATGCTCTATGGCCATGAGCTTGTTCTACATGTCCACCATGCACATGTCCCTCAGGCTTGTGGTCTCCATGTTCAGATGCTCTATGGTCATGAGCTTCTTCTTGTCCTCCATGCGCATGTCCAGGCTTGTGGTGTCCATGTTCATTGTCCCTTTGTTGCCAGAGCTTCTTCTACATGTCCACCATGCACATGTCCCTCAGGGTTGTGGTCTCCATGTTCAGATGCTCTATGGCCATGAGCTTGTTCTACATGTCCACCATGCACATGTCCCTCAGGCTTCTGGTGTCCATGTTCAGATGCTCTATGGCCATGAGCTTGTTCTACATGTCCACCATGCACATGTCCCTCAGGCTTCTGGTGTCCATGTTCAGATGCTCTATGGCCATGAGCTTGTTCTACATGTCCACCATGCACATGTCCCTCAGGCTTCTGGTGTCCATGTTCAGATGCTCTATGGCCATGAGCTTGTTCTACATGTCCACCATGCACATGTCCCTCAGGCTTCTGGTGTCCATGTTCAGATGCTCTATGGCCATGAGCTTGTTCTACATGTCCACCATGCACATGTCCCTCAGGCTTCTGGTGTCCATGTTCAGATGCTCTATGGCCATGAGCTTGTTCTACATGTCCACCATGCACATGTCCCTCAGGCTTGTGGTCTCCATGTTCAGATGCTCTATGGCCATGAGCTTGTTCTACATGTCCACCATGCACATGTCCCTCAGGCTTCTGGTGTCCATGTTCAGATGCTCTATGGCCATGAGCTTGTTCTACATGTCCACCATGCACATGTCCCTCAGGCTTCTGGTGTCCATGTTCAGATGCTCTATGGCCATGAGCTTCTTCTACATGTCCTCCATGCACATGTCCCTCAGGCTTCTGGTGTCCATGTTCAGATGTTGATCTGTGGTCATGGGCTTGTTCTACATGTCCTCCATGCACATGTCCATCAGGGTTGTGGGAGGCTTAAACACCACAACAATTAATAGTAGCTGGGAATTTCAAGTTGGGGGAACAGTCTAGCCACTGTTTAGCAAAAATATAATGCAGAAGATTATTCATATGGTACCTGTAATTTCAGCTGTTCTGTGCTCAGATGGTATATTGTGGCTCTGGGCCTCATGTATGTGTTCCTCAGACTTGTGTTGGCCTGACAAACACATTTATATAATCAGGAAACATTTCTGTTGTTTTTTTTTTTCTTATATTCAGATGATATATTATATATGAATATAAGTTGGTATAATATATATAATATGTATAATAAATTCATATTAAATTCAGCAGAATAGCTTAAGTATCTTAACCTAATTGCTGTGAATCCAGCTGCTGAAACATCAAATTGAAATTATTGTTCTGAATATGATCCTCCCAGTCTCAAATGCCAGTCCTTTCAGCTTTGCGTCCTGCATGTTCCCACTAAATATACTGTAAAGTGGATACACCTCCTTTCCTGATGCCCGTGCTCAAGTACGGTTTGGTGGCCACGAGTCCCATGCAAGTGTTCCTCATGATGGTGGGAAACTGAAATGCCAATTTAGTTTGTTTTGTATTTTTTGTTATGCTGTTATACTGAAAATTTAGCACTATATCTTAAATGAACCAATACACAATCTAACTACTGAGACATTAAATTAAAATTATTTTTCTTAATACAGTCCTTCCAGGCCCCAATTTTTAGGAGGTTTTTGAGTTTTAAAAAGAAACTTGTTACTACTGTGCATTAAACTGAGAGACTTTTTTTTTCAGCTTTGCTTCCCACATGCTCCTCCTCCCCATGTCCATGTGATGTTTTATGACCATGAGTCTCACATTGGAGCTCAACATATTAACGGGAACTGGCAACCCACAATTGCCTTGAACAGAAGAAAAAAGCAAGTTGCCATCTTTATTCCGAAGGTGACTTTTAACTTGTGGTTAAAAGTCACCTTCAGAACAGCTTCGGTTCTTGATCAGGCTATTGGGTTTGATTTCAGAATAATAAATACTATAATAAATAAATACAAATACTGCTACTAGTACTAAAATTAAGCTAAAATGCTATATTAAATCTAAAAAAAAACTGCTACTACTAGATTTCAACAATACCTTTACCTTCAGGTTTTCTTTCCATATGCTCCCGCTGTCTGTGCTCAGACGAGGTTGTTGTTGTGTGACCGTGAGGCGCATGTACATGCCCCTCCAATGTGTGGGGGTCTGACACAACACAATCATCACAATCATTATTGTTAACAAGTTGTATTTCTTCTGCGTGCTGTGATTCACGTGACACTACAACATAAAAGATAAAATACCTGTTGTTTCAGGATGTATTACTTTATTCTCCTCGTGTCTCCATCCGTGCCCATGTGAGGTTGTTCTGTGGCCGTGAGTCTCGTGCGTGTGTTCTCCTGACACAATTTTCAGTCAGAACCAGAAAAAAATCTCATTGGGCAAACATTAATTTCTTCTGCTTTATTTATTAATAAAGCCCATGTTAAATCTATAAAGACTTTGTCTCCACTATGCTCTAAAAATACCTTTACTTTCACTCTCCACCTCCTCCTTTCTTTCCTCCCCATGCTCAGATGAGGTTATTGTTTTGTGGCTGTGAATCTCGTGTACGTGTTCCGCAAAATTGTGGGGAGCTGAAACACCACAATTGTCACTGACATAACAAGCCAAAACTGAGACACATTTCCATGTCTGGCTTCTGTAGTAAATAAATCATGTTTTCATTCATCACCTGCATATTTCCTTACTCGCCTATGCCCTCTGCTATATAATTCTAGAGTGCATTTGTTTAGCATGAGCAGGAAGAGCGCATCTGTATACCTTTCCCTTCAACTTTTCTTTCTTCATGCCCGTTGCCATGCTCAGGTGAGGTTGTTGTTTTGTGGCCGTGAGTCTCATGTGTGTGCCCCTCAAACATGTGGGAAACTGTCACAAAACAGTCATGAATGTGTGTTTAAAAATAAAATAAAAATGCATCTCTGCGGTTTTGCGTCAGGACACTACAGGTTTACTACAGTTAGCTACAGAGTTGCCACTACAATGCTTATAGAACTGTCACCTTTCCGTTCTTCTCCTCGTTCTCGATGCACCACCTCGTGTGATTTTTCACCGTGCTCAGATGAGGCTGTCGTTTTGTGGCCGTGAGCGTCGTGTTCCTCAAATGCGTGGGAAACTGTCACACCACAGCTTTTACTCACAAAACATCCCTCAAAAGCCTCTATAACATGTTAGCATTTAACTGTAAAAGTTGCTTAAAAGAAGCTAAAAGTTGCTTATGTTTATGATCTCACACCAAATCGGATTCTGAAACCAACACTATGAGATCATTTGGACCACTGTGCACAAAACGCAGTACCTTTGCTTTCTGCATGCCTCTCTTCCCCGTGCTGAGATTGGGTTGTGGATGCGTGTCCGTGAGTTTCATGTACGAGCTCCTCAGACTCGTGAGAGACTGAAACACCACATAGTTTTATCAACTTAATGGGAGGATGTGTAACGCATGGAGAAAACTACTAATGTTATACACATAACTACAGCTCTGGCTCTCATGTATGTGTCCCTAAGACTGGTGGTGGTCTGAAACGCCACAGCTGTGATTGAAATAATGAGGAGAATTTATGATAAATACTCTGTCGTTTCCAATGTATTAGGGGACCTAAGGATTGCCAAGTTTCATTTAAGTCTACAGCACATCTGCACAACAAGTAAAGTAAGGTACATAAATCTACATATGCTGTAGATTTTCATACTTTCCACCACTAGATACCTGTCTCTTTGGATTTTCTTTCTTCTTCCTCATCTTCCTCCTCCCTTCCTGCTCCGTGTTCAGACGAGGAAGTAGTTTTGTGGCCACGAATCTCATGTGAATGTTTTTCAGACTCGCGGGAGACTTAACACATCACAACCATGATTAACATAAGAAACAAAAATTTAAATACAGTTCTACTGTTTACAGTTTTTGTTTTAAGTTACAAAGTACAATCTACTTACCATGCACACCATTAACTACACTGAGCTACTAACTACAGTCGCTACACTTCATACACAAGGGATACCTTTTCTTTCAGTTTCTCCTCCTGGATGCTCCTCCATTTTCTCCCCGTGCTCAAACAAAGATTTAGCTTTGTGGCCATGTGTCTCATGCAGCTGTTCCTCTGACTTGTGGGTTTCTGACATAATCCAAAATATTCATTTGCAGAAAAAGCAACAGTGCAAGATGTAGTTATTAATTGATCTATTCCAAATTATCAAATCAACATACATAAAGAGTCACATCTTGATTCAGCCTGTTTCTCAGTTGCCTCTTAAAAGATGAAAGAACTAAAAGAAGAAATGAAGGCATCTGATTGCCCTCATTTAATTCAAGCTGATGAACTTAAAAGTAATCTTCAGGATTTGGTTGGTTGGGTTACCTGTTGGGTTACACATTATATAAAAGGAAATATAGCTTTCTGGTCTGAAAAGTGAAGCCAACACAAGCATGGTTTCAAAACGTCAAGTTAACAACCACAAGAAAAATCTTCAAAACGGGACACAAATAAATGGAGTGACGTCTTCCTAGCTACGTCCATCTTTTGTACTGTCCCAGTGTAAAATCAGCCTGAGTTAGTTTTCATTTACTTTTCCAATGGGATTAAATCCACAGGACCCAATAAAAACACAGTCTTATCTTATCAGTCTGTGAAACCTAATCTATATTTCACTTTTGAAAAGTCCAACAAAGCTACCTAAATGTTCATTTTAACGACGTTCTTTTAAAATTTAAATATAACTACCACACACTGTCTCATTAACCACAAGGCTTTGGTCTGGTTGACCTTCATCAGGTATATAGTTAATGTCCATACATTCTCACACACACACACACACACACACACACACACACACACACACACACACACACACACACACACACACACACAACACACACACACACAAACAAAGCATGAGACTGAAGCTAACCATAAATAACATCTATCCTGAAATGTTTCAAAAATATCCAGTCAGAACTTGGCAAATATCTTTCACAGATTAGCACATTTTTCACATGTCAAATATATAAACTGTGAAGACCATATAATCAAATAAACAAACTTGTTCATGAGTGACTGAAGTTTTAACCATAAATAACATCTATCTGGTGTGCAACCTTTTTCTTTCATCATTACTTCAGTCTCTGTTAACACAATAATCGTCAGAAACCTACCAACAACTCAGCATATTAAAAAAATCAACCAAATCTAAACATAGCCATCATCCATAGAAACAACACGATGGCAAATATCTTTCACAGATTTACACAGTTTTTCCCACCTCACATAATCCTTGTCAACCACCTCAACTGGCTCCTTTCGAATGGCCGATATAAACTGATGAAGATCGGTGAGGGTCGGGAATACAAACACTCATCAAGTAGTACAAATCAAACAAGACCCCGAGATACTTGAACTCCTCCACTTGGGGCACCCCCCGAACTTGTTCAAAATGGCCTCAGATTTGGAGACTTCCTGAGTTTTAATTAACATGTTGCAGAAGTTTTCAAAGGGCAGCCAATGCACCTGTCGTGTATATGGCCTGTAAGTAGTGGGCCAGACACCCCATACTCCCGCAACACCTCCCACAGGGTGTGCAGGTATTTTTGGGCAAACTCCCAGCTGATTGAAATAAAGAGTTTCATCATTACTTCAGTCTCTGTTAACACAATAATCGTCAGAAACCTACCAACAACACTTTTTACTGAATCAGCCTTCTATATTAAATCAAATGCAACCTAAATCTAAACATAATGTAACAAACATGTTCACTTAAATTCAGTTTTATTTATATAACTCAAAAGTACATTACAGTATTTGAATACTTTGAGTAAATTTAAGCAAGCCGAAAGTCTTTTTCCAGTTAATCTGTTTTTGCTTGCATAATGCCTCTGGATTTGGGTTTAAATTTAAGCAAGCGCTAGTTAATCTGTTTAATTGCATAATGCATTTGGGTTTAAATTGTGTTTCTTTTTAAGCCTAAACTCAAATAAATGTACTGGAGCCAACATTTTGGATAAGCTTAATGACAGTCTGTCAGCGAGGAGAGACATTTAGATATATTTCTGCTTCAGTTAAGAATCATGAGCTGTCACATTTCTATCACAAAACCGAACACTCAAAGAAATCCAGTAATCTACTCCACTTAGTTAAAGAAATACCTGTCTTTTCACATATTCTCTCTCTTTCCTCCTCCTCTTCCTCCCTTTTCTGCCTATGCTCAGAGGAGGTTGTTGCTTTGTGTCTCATGAACAGACTTGTGGGAGACTGGCATGCCGCAAACACAGTTACCTCACAGGATGCCCATTCTTGTTAAGCTATTTTACAGGCACCTATCCTCAACAACCTGAACAATAAGAGCTTTATAATTAGGCTGATACTGCAGTGGGTAAAGATTTCTGATATCGTCTGCCTGCTTTCCCCTCTTCCTCCGAGACCTTGTTTTCCTCTTCTCTGCCTTTCTCTCTGTCAGATAGCGGATTGGCCCATCAGGGGCCTCAGCCCTGGGCTTGGGAAAAAGCTGTGAGAGTCAGAGAGGCTTGAGAAACTCCTTCATCGCTACATTTTCACTCTGGGTGTGAAAGAAATGACATGCACTTCCTTTTATCTGAATGTCATGAAATGTTCTGACTGCTTTTGCACTCGTTCACTTTGTTCCCTCGCATAATGGAGGAGGATGATCCACCTCTGCTCTTGTTGTCTTTTTATCATATTAAACTAGAACTATGAATATTCATGAGACGCTATGGATATCGGAGCAAATGCTTCTTATGGGTGGATTTCCTTGTTTTTTAGATTTAACGTGCTCTCTGTTGCCACAGTCACACAAAACATCTCAAATCAATACCAGAGACACATTCCACTTTTGCTGCATTTATAATTGTCACTCGCTCGTGCTTTTCCTTTTTCGAGCTTTTTCCTTTGTATGTTCCGCTTTCCCAGAGGGCTTTATGCCATACCCAGAATCCTTTGCTTCAAGTTTTTAGGGCTAGAGAAGAGAGACATAAAACTAGTTCAGTTTGTGGATCAAACCTCCTCCGGCTTACACCTTTTCCGTTAACTGCACCACAGAGCAGCACAGTTCAATAAATGAAAAATAAATGAAAAAAAAAATCCACCACAGAGATGGTTAAAAATACAGATAGCCAATAACGTGACCACACCGTGCACGTCATTGAGGGACTAATGATTACTAGACCACTAGAGAATACAGTTCTCCTGCATGCCTCCATCTGTGTCCCCCCCCTTGAGGTGTTTTTCGTGCAAGCACTGTACGTCTCCAGTTGTTCTTGCCCAGAGAGAGGGGCATCCTGCAAGCGTCCCCCGCTCCCCTGCGGAGCATCCCCCTTCAGGCAATCTCCCGCCCACATCGCTCCTCCTCTTCATCCCTCCCTCTCCCAGGGCCTCCAGGGAGATGGGACGCCAGCAGCTGTTCTCAGAGCACCCGGCACCGTTTCACACAACTGGCACTGCGCCATCATTACATCTCATCATAGTAACCCCTGCCTACCTCTACTCATGTCCTACTCTGGCCCCACATCTGTCACAGCTGTGTGAGCGAGTGAGAGAGAGCGCACACACTGGCTGATGAACTCTCTTGTGGGAAAGCAGGATTCTGAATCACAGTTGTTTCAACCGGCTGATGTAGCACAGCGGTGAGCATAAACGCATTTAATCTCAGTAACCCGCGCTGCCTTGGGGGGGTAGGAGTGATCCGAACCATTCTTGGCATTAATCTCAATCAGCTCAGCTCCAACCATCTGACAGGAGACGCTGGCAGCCGGAGCCTTCGGTGTTCCCCCTTTGCTCCGCGCTGACTGAAAGAAGGGCGTGTGTAAGAGTCAGTTGGGCTTAGTAAACCGTGACAGTGATGGAGCTCTTCATTTGCTTCCTCACCGGCAGGTTGACACTCTGCCAAAACCAGCAGAAAATGACCCCAAACGACACGGGATCGTTTTCATCTCGGCACTTCGCACAACGCTTCCGGCAGTCTTTTTAAAGACAAATCTGCTGCAGTGAGTTCACATAAATTTGGGCTCAGTCTCGGTCTCCGATCCTCTGATGCTCTGGGGTTCTCTCTGTGACTTTAAATGATGCAAAGACGATGTCGGCCGAACTAATCCAACTTTCTGTTTCTTTCTGTAGCCTCTCACGCGCTCATTCACCCACATTAAGTCGATTTCACTGTCAGCACCTAAACTGAGCAAGGCTTCAGACATATGATATAATGGTGAGCCACGTAAAAGTGATGGTAGCTTGTGTATAAAAGCATGTTAGGCCTGAAAATTGCCCATTTTAAAAGACTTCGACACCCTGTAAACCCCATCACGCTGGCTGTAAAACGATCTCATTCTAAATGAGATTACTCTCATTTCTGTGGGCCTCTATTCTACTGTGTATCTACTGCTGTCTATGTCTTACTGTGCCTTAGCTCTGAGCATTTATCCCCAGCTTTAACACAGCTCGTGTGATGGTGTGTCAGCAGATGGACATCGGGCTCCTCTGTGATCTTGTGTCGGTGGTGGCGATGTCGATCGACCACTGAGCCATGTGCAGAGTTCTTCAGGACTAGATGCGACAGATGCGAGTGTTTGGGGATTGTTTCTGAAGGCGTAAACTCCTCTGGTGTCAGGGGAACTCTGCGCTGCTCTGGCAGAGAGGATGGTGACGGAGGGTGAACCTTTGTTGTAATATGAAGTGTGTCAGATTCTCCCGTGGGTATCAGTAGAGGCTTAGGCGCAGCGCTGGTGGGTAACACATTGTGTGTTAGCGGGGCTGAGCTCTCTGTAACTCGGGTTTCTGCTGGTGGAGCTCTGCTGTCTGTTACATCAGTTGCATGAGGACGGAGAATGTAAATGCAATGAGGAATGTGCAGGCTACGGCATTAGCATAAGAGATGCTGCCTCAGATTGTTTATCCAAAGAAAGCCTAGCGCTCCCCCCCTTTTTTTCCCTTCAAATGAGCACATATACGCGCACACACACTCACACACAAAAGTATGCGCACGTTCATACACAAACGGAAGTGAGAACCCGCAATGAAAGTGCGATTTCACACTGCTGAGACAGGCTAAACTCAAAAAGCTGTTCCACAAACCCTTTCGGTGCTGGAAATTGTGTCCTTTCTGGAAAACGCTGTGACTGCTCAAAGGTGTGACTATTGTTAATGCGGTTGTAAAATGAAATCACACAGTGTTTGTCAAAGTGTATTACGCCGTTTTCTTTGCACTTACATGGATGTGTCCGTATGTGTTTGCACACACTCAGCTTTGTCGTCAGACGAAAACAATGACAAATAATGGCAACGCTTATCTCTCACCTTCAAAACAGCTACAAATCAGTTGCTGGATCACTATAAATGTAACACAGCTGCACAGAGGTGCACCAGACTGCCACATAATCTAATTATACGAAACTGCATGGAAACCGCAGAGATGTCCGGGCTGATCGTCATGCTATTTTCCACTTAAGTGAATTATCAATAAGCAGTTAATGAGAGAGAATAACTGAGTTGTAATACTAGCTGCGCGGTTCCTCTACACTTCAGTTTATTGCATCGTTAATATATTTATTTTGCAGTTGATTTATTTATAATAATTTAATTAAGACATATATTGTGTATGTTTCCATTGAGCCATCCATCCATCCATTCATTTTCTCCGCTTATCCAGTTCAGGTTCATGTGGGGGGGTGGGGATTGGAGCCTATCCCAGCTGCCACGGGACAAGAGGCGGATACACCCCTGGACAGGTCGCCAGTCTGTCTCTGGGCTTATTGTGTGTTTGTAGAATGTAATACATGTAAATACAGGAAATTATGCTGATTATTCCCCTTACAGATCCAGGACAGTCGGATACTTTAAACTTCCTGTATGATGAGCACAAGATCAAAGCTTCTTTGTAAGATGCTTGGTGAAAAATACATCATTAAACTCATTCTACATTGGTGCAACAATGTAACAAATCTATTTCTGGAAGGACAGTAGGCTGTCCAGCTCCACAGAAGTTTGAAAGCAGAACCAGGAAAGGAATGGAGAAGAGGAATCTGGTAGGTTTTAAACTCGGGCTAGCAGTGGATTTCGAGTATGAGGGTTTTGTAAACTCTGAATCAGATGTAAAGGAAGGCATTTTAACCATCACACTCACATAGCTATCAATCCTAATATCACACTACTGCAATCGAAACTAAACTACATTAAGTGGGTCTCACACTATAGCGCCTACCTTCACTTGTATCGAAATAATGGGGGTTTAGAGAGCTGAAATGTGATTTTCCAACCCCAGAAACAGAGCTGTGGAATGTAATAGACTCTGTATATACAGAAAAAGGGTTAAAAATAAAAAAAGAAGTCTTTGTATCATTTCCAGCCATGCAACAGTGCCACCACTCTCACACATAATGCATTGGCAGTCTAAGCTGATTCATTTTTAAATCCCTTAATATGTGCCTGTCTGTCTGCGCAAATGGACTCACTAACTGTCCCATGACACACTCATCCATGCACACACCTCGCCTCAGCGCACGTGCTGAAGCGAGCATGTAGTGTCTGCTGGCGCGCACTGGCATTTTTATGCATTTGCATGTAATGAGATCATTTGTCACTTCAATTAATGTAGCCCGGGAAAAAAGTATAACAATAATTTTTAATGCCACCTGTCAGTCTTAGCATTCTCATCATTTATTACCGGAGTGTTAAACATTGATTTAGAGTCACACTAATGAATACATTGGGATTCATAGGCGGTTAACATTTTGCCAGAACACCTGACGGTAGCAGAGCGCATGGATGTTATTAATATGTCACATGATTTTCCAGACATGATCCAATCTCTCCGAGACCGAGGCCAAGTTCAATCTTTTCAAAAAATGCAAGTAATTCAGGAGAGTAATGCATCATCAATGTGTGTGTGTGTGTGTGTGTGTGTGCGCACATGGTCATCTGCATGTGCGTTTTCAGCATGTGACTTGTTATGCTTGTATGGTTCTTTTTCAGCCCAGAGGATCTGGTTTTGGATAAACGATGAAGTCATGGGTCACGAGGGGTCATGCGTCTGGATAGGTAGATGTACGACAGGGTTTGGGGATTTTGGTTTCTCCGACCAGCCCTCCCCACTCACCAAACACCCATCTGTCTAGCTGACCAATAGGCAACGGGCTCAGTGGATCAGAGCCTCTTGCCAATGCATCGCTAATCCTTATCTGAGCATGCTCACTGACTTAACTGGGGCAGAGGCACGACAAAGGCTGCGACTACTATGACATCCTGTCCAAGCATAAGCTGCTGTGATGTTTTTTAAAAGGTACATCTGCTCGGGAAGCACAGAACACATTAAAAATACAACTTATCATTGTTTGATTTTACATCAAAATCAATGAATAACTAAGCCTGGATTTTCATTTTTATATTCCTGGAAATGGTAATAGTATTGAAAATATTGTTTATATAACCGCCTTTTTATGTGGATATAAAAAAAATCAAACATTATAAGTGGGAAAAAGTTAAAGTATGTATTGTTACTTCTAACCTGGAGGTTTTAAAAAGGTTCTTAAGAAACACTTAAATAAGATAAATGAAATAACAGTTTGTGCTGTATTATTCAAGACTAATGGTGTTATGTGATCTAGATATTAAAGTCAGGACCTTCAGTTACATGATATGATAAAACCTGTGTGTGTGTGTGTGTGTGTGTGTGTGTGTGTGTGTGTGTGTGTGTGTGTGTGTGTGTGTGTGTATCAGTGTGTGTGTGCATGTACAAACAGTAGTGGCGGACACTCTGTGAGAATGGAACCAAAGACCTGAGATCCCTGGGAGGTGAAGGAGGGGATGAAGATGATTTATGGGTTTTACTGAACTGCACCATATGCTCGCCATAAATCTAAACACACCTGCTCACAAACACATATTCACACGCACTTACACACGCGCGCGCGCACACACACACACACACACACACACACACACAGATAAAAAAGGTTTGCTCACATCGGGGTCAGATTCAAGCCAAATACATTTCTTTAAAGCTGAGATTAAAAATAGGCAAGAATACAGTTCTACAATAGGATGATCTTTCACGTTGGTGTACCAGAGCAATGTTGTATATTTTTTAATATTGGTGCATATTGTAGATTTATATCTGGTGTGTACCGATAGAAGTTAAGCAGAAACAACTTTTATGTATTAAACCTCGAGGCACTCCTCAGTCTTTGATATTAGGAACTTTTTCAGGATTGTTTTGCATGGTGGATCACAAGCTGATAGTATTTTGCATTCATAATTCCACCATTATTGACAAGATCTTCAACACCTCTGACTTCACTGCAGCCCCAAATCATGACACAGCCTCCACCGTGTATTACATCACGTTTTATGTTCTTGCAACAGGCTGCTACAAACAAAGTCCTTAAAACAACACACTGACAACACTGGTTCATTCCCTCAGTTCAGTGTTTTTTTTCAGTGTAGCAATTATTTTTAATTGTATTTATTATTGTGCTATCTACTGTACAATATAAAGCGCCTTGAGGCGACTTTTGTTGTGATTTGGCGCTATATAAATAAAATTGAATTGAATTGAATTGAATTGCAAAACAACTGTAGATTTTTTTTTACATTTCTGCCATCGTTAATTCAGTATTTTGGGTTTTGTTTGATTAATGAAAGAAAAAGAATGAAGTCTCTGATAATAAAAAGAATAAAAGAAGCTGTAGGTTGAGGCCCCACTGGGAATGCATTGTATTGCTTAAATTTTAGCATTATGAGTAAATGTAAAAGTCTACGTGAGATATTCTGTAAAGTTTGTGTCCTTCAAACAGGACTTTAAAAGGCTCTCTGAGGGTTGTAGTCCTGTTTATGTAATGTTAAAGCTCCTGTCAGGCTCACCTAAATCAAAGCAAATGAGTGGGTTCTTTGAGTTCCTGTCGTCAGCCAAACAACAAAACTGCTGCGCTGTCCAAAACATGCTCTTAATGGATTTCCTTAAGACCAAAAAAAACCTATCACAGCTCCTCCCACTTTCTAAGTGCTTTTCTGGTACAACATGAGAGGTCTGCTGCTTACCAAAATAGCAGGATTTAATTTAGTATGAAAGCAAGCCGCGCTTTACAGGCCACTTTACCGTACGGTATATCGAGGCGGCTGACCGAAATGTTCACATCCATCCCGGACTGCTCAAAAATCATTCAATCTGAATAACTAAACTCTGAATGACCTTGATGACCTTGCTCTCAAGATAAGACAACCAGCTTCTAACATTACCATCAGAGACAGGCCGAGCATTAACACCACAGAGGCACGTTGCTCATCAGAACTGCTTTTGCATCATATTGAGGACATACAGAAAAAGTATAAACCATCTACTTTCAGTCTACCTATTCCTAATCTACTTTGTCGCACCTTCCTGAAGGCCTCCAAGTGGTTTGTGGGTAACAGCGGGGGACCGTTCAGCTTCAGAGATGGTTGTGGTTGTTTCCATGTCGCCCTCGGGCCCACCCTCACCTTCAGTTTCACCCTTAGCTTCAACTCCAGCTTTCACCTCTGTCCCGTCATCAGCTTTGGGAGTGGTAAACGTCCTAGATGAAGTTCCTGTTGTGGCTATTTGGCAACAACAAGTACAGATCTCCATTAATAAACAGAAGCTAAATGCGTGGGTAGGCTAAAACTGGAAAACCGAACCTGTAATCATCCCATTAGCTAGAATCATTATTTTCTTTGATAAATAACACCGATTTTTTTCTTTTCATTCTCTAAATAACCACACAGTTGTGTCTAACTGTCAGAGGAGACCATTTAAAAAAGAAGGCTTCTGCAGTGCAGTCCAATTGCTCAGTCTATCCATGCATCAGCCTTTACTGTTGGGCCATGTGGAGAAAAGCCCAGTGCTGTCAGGGTTGATGTTGCCACTTTGCCGATCGTTTCTGTCTAACAGCTCGGAGGCTGCGAGTCTCTCCACAGAGAGAATCCCTAATCAAATTCCCTTTTATTCCTGCCTCCCCACGCTCCTCACCCGGAATCACACTGCATTACAACACACTAACATATGCCCACATCCTTCTCTCCCTTTTCGTTCTCTCTCTCCCTCGCTCAGCTCCCTTTTCTGCTCCATCCACCCGCCGTTCTCTCACTCAGCCCTCTCTCATCGCCCTTTTCTTCAATCCATCAACAGAACTGTCTTTAGTCTAAATAAAAAAAACAGCAGAACTGTGGAAGAAATCCTCCTGTGCAGGTTAGTGTGATGTGTTGGGATGAAAGGACAT
Source organism: Oreochromis aureus (assembly GCF_013358895.1). Classification (NCBI taxonomy): domain Eukaryota; kingdom Metazoa; phylum Chordata; class Actinopteri; order Cichliformes; family Cichlidae; genus Oreochromis; species Oreochromis aureus. The sequence continues at coordinate 49,613,470 of NC_052948.1, read as the reverse complement.
GGGCGACAGAGAGGCCTATTAATAATGAAGCACGCGGGGCTCGAGCTGCAGCAAGTGAGGAGAGGAGATGCAGGGGGGGGGGAGAGAGGAATGACTGAGTTGAGAGCCAGCTGAACATCACAAAGAGAGAGAGCAGGGTGGGGTTTAGGAGATCCAGATGGCGAGGTGTGGGGTTAAAAAATTGCAACAAAAAGGGGACGGGGACGAGACAGGGAGAGAAGCAGAGTGGAAGAGCACTTCTTCTGCTTCGCTTTGCATTATTACTTACTAGAACCAGAGGGGGAACCAGCAATTGTACCTGAAAGAGAATAAGAAAAGGGAAGAGGATATGAGATGAGAGCTTGTTTATTTATGCATTCAGTTTGCCTAAAGACTTGACTCTGCCTCATTCATCAGACTCAGGTGGCAGAGAGAGCTAAAGAGCTGCTCTGCAAAAATAAAGGCTTGTTTTGGACTACCTCTCAAAGTCCTGAAGTAATTACTGAACCTGCGCCGCCTCCTCCATTCTTCCTAATTTTATCTCGCTGCTCTCTCTCTAATCCCCACATTCACGGGCGCTCATCATATATGGATGCTTTAAGAGAGCGCTACCACTTTGCTACACCCGCATCAAAACTTTTGCCTCTCTTGCATATTTTTTTTCCCGAGACTGTACTAACAGTTAGCCTAGCCCGAGCATGCATAATGCAATCTGTAGAGGCTCTTTCGTGAGCCGTGGCCGTTTTGTGTAGCATTTCGACGGAGCGAGCTGCAAACATTTGAATTTTTAAAATTCCACTAATGGGATTCAGGAGTTTAAAAAAAAAAGGAAAAAATGGGCGATGGGCTCGGGAGTTGCGTCGGTACCATTAGAACTGGGTCGGAAATGTCAGGCAGATTTAAAACAAAAGGCTAACAATAGAGGCATTCTCTGCAGTGTGCTTGTGTGTGTGTGAGTGCACAAGTACAGGTGTGCAGTTGTGGGTTTCTGTGTGCGTCTCTCGTGCTCCTAAGTGTCTCAGTGTCTGTTTGGAAGGAGAAAAACTAGGGAGGGGCTGCCCTAGATTATTATTTTATCATGTCTAGCTACTGTAGCTGGCTATACTCTGAGAGGATTTCCTCCCCACACACTCCCACGTCATGACACGGCTCTGATGTGCTCTCTGCACAGAGGTGACGACAACTCAGCCTCTTCACCCTTCAGCCTTTCCTTTCTTTTCCAGCCTGCTTTCATGCAGGACGTCAGAGTGATAGAAAACCTCTTTCATAAGTCGGCAACGATGGAGGCCACGGTTCAGATTGCTCAGTTTATATTCATTGTAAGACAAAATGTGTCATGATCCATCACTTCCGCAAAAAGTAGTCTTAGAGTTGTGCAGCTCTATTATAATAAAGAAGGCTGATAGGTGTTATTAAAAAGAGTCAGTGATGTTATTTCTTACACGTGTTGGGGGTTCCGTTGGGTGCCGGCAGGTAGGAACCTGCTTTCCAGGACTTGGCTTTGAAGCCCTTCTTGCAGCGCTGGCAGTCCTGGCCTGTGGTGTTGTGTTCACACTGGCACTGGAGGTTCCCGCCATCCTCATCTGGCAGGCACTGGGAGGCGTGGAGGTTACACTTACACCTTAAACAGAAATAGAACGGACACCCGTAAGACAAAATGTTCATGTGATGTGTGAGAGCTGACTGTGTACAAAGCTGCGGGAATAAGCTGTAATCACACCCAGGTTACAGTCGCAGTGTTAATCATACTCTGTATTAAAGGAACATTTTTAATGTTCACCAAAGTGCAGCTGTAGACCGCTGAGTTCCCTGTGCACAGACACGCCGCACACTTCATGTTCTTGTGTTTAATTGTTTAGCGAATACTCTAAATTACAGCATGCGTGTCACAAAGAGTCAACTAAGCGTGGCCTCGCTGGCGCACTTGTACCAAGCAAACGAGACGAACAGAATCATAGTTAAAAAATCGCGATGCCCTTGAGACTTGTCACTGTGATAGGTTTATTACGTTAACTCTGTTTTTGCTCTCAAATGTATTGAGTGCTTTCTCAGAGGGTACTGGCAGAACTTCAGCGCCCATTTCTATTTTGATGTTTGCTGGTAAAGTTTGTACAGTTGCCAGTCCATCTGATTCTGTTTTTTTGTATTTTACTGGCAGCTGTACTCACACTGACTGTCTAAAGTGACAGCAATGAATTAAACTGCTTAAAAAAACCTTGCCGAGTAACAAAAGTCCCAACTGAGTCAAAAACACTTAATTCACCAGTTTGTCAGATGATAGAAAATAAATCAGCAGCTATTTTGATAATCTACTCATCACATTATTTCAAATTTTTTGGGTGCAAGAAATCATGTGTGAGATTTTTCTTTTAATCACATAATATTAAACTAAATATATTTGGCTTGTGGGGGAACTTAAAAAGGTTGATCTGTACTCCTGGAAATTTTATTAGCCTTTTGTCACACTTATTGTACAATATTTATTAATACTACCACTTTACAGGACATCTCAGGATTAATATGATGGTAATAGCCAGTAGTATAATAGTATATGAAATAGAGAAGTAACTGACTGATATGATGGGGTTTTTTTGTTTTTGTTTTTACATTTTTTTCAGATTTAAACATATAAATGAACAGTGATCGTAGTAGTATTTTTAATATGTTGGTAACAATGGGATAATCTGCCAGCACATCAGTGTAATAGCTGGATAAAATTAACAAATCCCTTTTTAAAATTTTGTGATTACTCTCAGTATAAAAGTATCAAACGTCTCAATCACACTAACAGGATAAGCACTAAAACAGACAGAAGAAAATAATATGAAAATGATAACAAAACAAAATAGTAGTGACTGGGTAAAGGTCCTTTACCATAATAGTAACATGAAATCAAATAGAAGCTGGTAGCGTTTAGCAGCCCTCAGTCATCAGAACTTTTACAGAACTTTACAAGGGTTTTCAGGTAGCAAACACACAAATCACAACAACAAACATAACATTTTTTACTGTATTGTCTTGAAACAAGGGAGCCCTTTATGGAACATAATGCCTGAAGGTATTTCAGTATTAATTACCAATGATTTCTATAGTGTTAGAGCACACCTAGATAAAATACAGATCACCTAGGTTTGCTCTGTTAAGGACCCCCATACACCACACCTGATACCTGCACAAAACCACTGCCAGGCAATTTAAAAAACGAACAAACAAACAAAGAAAAAAAAAGCAGTGGGACTGTACTGCTATTTAAATGAATTCCAGTACAGAGTGATGCATCACTGATAGTAATCTGATATGCATCAGTAGTCTGTAGCCAGTAGTCTGACATGGATCACTGGTGCATATCAAACTACTGGTGAGACCTAGGGTAGACTGAATGTTAGAATAGCATCTATGTGGATTTATTGTATTGTTACTAATATTTTCATTGGGAATTTGAACATTATTTACAATTTTAATGTTATTTAGAAGTTATTTGGAGTGTGTGGATCTTCACTTCATGACATCATTCATGTTAGGCCCTCTGTATTAGACTGCTAGTAGCCAATGACGTTTGTAAAATTAACATATAGTACCCCCTTTTAATTTAAATAATGCACTCATGAAAGTGTTTAATCAAAAGTATGTTACCATATTTTTAATATCCTTAGAAACATATTGTAAAGATATTACTATGCTACTATCATTACACAAATTATTACTGCAAATATTAATATATAACTATAGTAACAGTGGGATCAGCTGATTAGTTTAATCATAAAATTAATTAGGCATCGGTGGCATGGTGGTTAGCACTGTTGCCGTTTAATCCTGAGTTCAAACCATCAGGCCGGGGTGTGGAGTTTGCATTAAAACTCAAAACATGCAGTTTGATAGGTTAATTGGATAATCCAAATGTCACTAGGTGTGAGTTGTGAGCGTGAATGGTTGTCTGTCCCTGTGTGTTGGCCCTCATGACAGACTGGCGACAGGGTTTGACAGCTGGGATAGGCTCCAGCGCCCCACCCTGGAAAGGATAAGCGAGGCGAATGGATGGATGGATGGATAAAATTAATTAAAATCAAAAACAATGACTGAATTCAGTTTACTTATTTGCAACAACATTTGTTTACAATACTAGAAAGAAAAACCCAACGATAAGACAACTCCCTATGAGCAAGCACTTTGTGACAGTGGGAAGGAAAAACTCCCTTTAACAGGAAGAAACCTCAGACTCAGGGAAGAGCAGCCATCTGATACAGCCGAAGTCAAACTGGGAGGTGGTTCCATAAAACACAGCTAAAGGCTCTACGAACCACAAGCAAGCCCGCAGTCCGAGAGTGGCGTACTCTATTTGAGTGATATGGTACTATGAGATTTGCATAGTGTAATTTTATCAGCTTATTTATTTGTGAGTCAAAGTATATGTTAATGTTGTTTTTCCCCTCTTAAAACCCCTCCCCACCAAAGTCTGGACTTTAAAGAAAAAATAAATCAGAGTACACTGAAGGTGCCACAACTGTTGATAATCTATTTATCCACTTGCTTTCTGAGACCGTCATTTCTGAGCAAATTATTGTTTGCAATTAGTGCCGGTGAAATTCAAGCATCTGAACGTAGGTGCGTCTGTGGTTGTGTGTGTGTGTGCACCTCTGGGCAATTGACCTCAGCAGAGGACAGGGCCCAGGTGGGCTGATCCAGAGGCTGAAGTTCTGCCAAAAAAAGGAAATGAGGATCTTAAGGACACTCGGCAGCTACGACTTTAAATTACAGCCTTTTCCAGATGAGCGACTGGACTCCAATCTAGTTTGTTCCACTGGAGTGAACACCTATCCGTCTGCATCAAATATTCAAAGAATGGCCTCTGTATTCTGACGAGATGACTACTTCAATCTTCCTTTCGCATCCAATTTCTTTTTTTTTTTTTTTTTTTGGGTGGGTGGGTAACTTTCAAAATATGACAGGGACAGAATTATGATGACTAAAACTTAAAACGGAAAGAAATCGAGACAGTTGATCTGCACCATGAGTCTCACACAGAGTCGCGCAGATTACCTCAGTTTCTCTCCGATCACTGGAGGAGCTGACAGGATGTGCCACAGAGAATCCATCCACCAACAAGGCCTTGTTTACTGCCTGCTTCCTGAAGGACACGAGCTGTCCACTTAGCAAAGACGGAAATTGAACATCTCTTTTTCATGGAGAGAACGGTGCGTGCGCGAGAGCGAACGTGTTTCAAATCAGACGAGTGTGTGCGTGCGCGTTTGTGTGTGTGTGTGTGTGTTTCTGCTTCGTGTGATGCATTTGTCTGCGAGCGTCGATGACAGACAACAGATCAGAGAAGCTGAGGCGCGGTGACTAATGCCGCCGCTGAGTGACTGACAGCGCCGAACATATCACTACTTCTCATCTCCTGTATCTTCAGTGATAAATCTCATCTGTCTCATCTTGAAAATGTAAGCGGGGCTGAGTCCAAAACCTAGAAGCTGGAGATTAAACACAATGCTGAGGAAGAGCGAGCGGTTTCTAGGTATGCTGCTGTGCAGTTTCAGGCCTACGGGCCTCATACCATCAGAAATGGCCTTCTTTCTGTCACTTAGCTGGACAGCACAAATCCTAAAACCTGTGTGTGTGTGTTTGTGTGGGTCTGTGTTTCGAGTTGTGAAATATCACTTGCTTTCTCATCTTAACAAATTTCTGTTAATTAACTCGCAGTCAGGAAGCCTCAGAGTCTCGCAGGCTGAAACTTTTTCTCAGACGCTTCATCTCCTTGACCTGCTTTCCTGACTCCTTCCACACAGGACAACCCAGGAAGACTCGGAGTACATCTAGCCTTGCACTCTTTCCGCATGAATGATGTTGACACTCTTGACTTTTCAAGTGCAGTGTTCCTGTAGCTCTCTCTGTCTCTCTTTCGGATGACAGCTTGCACTGGGATTTTTCCCGATCCCTGTCTCCAGTCCCCCCGCACACAAATAATACATGGGCACAATCATATGTTAATGTGCAAGATGTCTGCCTTCGCTGCAAAGTCATCAAAGTGGGAGAATCAGCTCTGAGCTGAAGGAAGTTAAGATGGGACAGCTGGATCCATCACAACAGTCTATTTGCTTGGAGTGGGAGAGAGAGGGGAGATGAAATTAGAGAAGGTGAGCGGAGGAGGAGAGTGGGAAGGGCAAGAGAAAGCAGGGGGATAAGAGTGTCTAGGAACAGGGGAAAAATAAAGAATGCAAATGAATTCCAGTCTATACAAGAAATCATACATTTAATTAGCTTCCATGATTTCAGGTCTAAGGATATTTTGCCTTAAAGGTGGTCTCGGTTCCTTTGACGCTTATGTGATCCCTTGCATGTTTGTTTTTCTCTCACACACATGCATGGACACGAGTGACATAATGCATATTTCTGCCAATAATTTTACACAACTCTGCTGACCTACATGAGGCGATAATGCACCAGTTTAGGCAGCAGTGTGCCAGCTAAAGCAGAAAGTAGACGACTGCTTACTAATGAACATGAACAAACACAGACTTTTTTTTAGACTTCTCTTGTTGTTGGTGAGAAACACAGGATATAAACAAAATTGGAGTTATGTTAAGTGAAGTTCACTGACCGATGCAGGATGTTAACACACCGTGAGCAGAAAATGTATTGCCCAACAAACCATGGGCTGTGTGACACTGTTTTAGTTAAGAAAATGCTTGATGAACTAGCTGTGACTTCTTCTGCACCACCTGAAATGCATGATGCACTAGCTTTCCAAATTAGCGTGCTTTGATTCCTGCAAATTGGTGCTTTACAGTTTGAATTGTTAGTGACAAACTCATCCAATTTATATACAGTAAGCTCTACAGTATAAAATAATTACAGCAGAGTTTAAGCTTTTGATTCATATGTGTCCACTTATTTGTCCAGACTATCCCTTTTATAAATATATCTCCAAAGTTCCAAATAACCCAACCTAACTACATCCTGGTCATGAAAACAGGAAATGAAAAGCTATTTAGTTGGATTTAAACTTATTTTGTAGAATTGGGGTTATTAAATATCAGCTAATGTGATATCATGGGAGCTATCTACATACACTCCTTTAACCTACACTAGCATGAGGCGATACCTGGACCCTACAGAGGTTGCACATGTTGTCCAACACCTCCGGGATGGCATGTGTGCCATTGCCAGCGGTGTCTCCCAGCATAGAGAATGGAGGAGATTTCAAGAGACACTTTCTCTAGGAGAGCTGGACAGGACCGTAGAAGGTCATTAACCCATCAGCAAGACCACTATCTGCGCTTTTGTGTAAGGATAAACAGAATGAGCACTGCCAGAGCTACAAAATGACCAGCAGGGAATGTCTCTGACCAAACAATCAAAGGCAGACGTCATGATGTTGCCTGAGGGATGTCCTCAGCACCGTGGAGCTGGGTGGAATACGAGTATTGGCAGGGTCTGGAGAAGACCAACAGTCTTCTCATTAGGACCATGCCCTGACATTGTCAGACATGCGTACGAGCACGAGGGGGCTGTACAAACTATAACATTTCGGTAAAATGGACTAGCCTGCCGCCTCAGTGGGTTGCTAATTTTCATTTCCATCAGACGACGTGGCATCCTTTGGTTCCTAACACATTACCCAGTCCATATCAGTGTCGATATCCAACGTGTTTCTTTTCCCATTGAGATCTGATTTGCCTTTAATTTTTTTGAGCAGGGTATTTTCAGGTTCAGGTATATCGTAGATTGGTGGTTATTATAGGCCATATAATTATTATATCTCTCTATATGCATCTGTGTCCAGCCCTGTCTGACTTTGTCTTTGTCCATTCTCCCTGCAGCGTGTCTGTCTGAAGTCATGTCGGCCAACTGTATTTAATGATATGAAGACTGCCTGTTTTAGACAGCAGAGACGCAGCAATTAGGGGAATAAATAAGACGAAAGATAAACAAACATCAAGGGGGAGTCATGTGGTGGCAGAGCCTGAGAAAGCAGCTGGAAGCAGCAGTTAATGGGGCTTTATCTGTCTCTTTACTGTAGTTGAAGCATATTCCTCTATTCCTCTCTAGGGACACCGCTATCACTCCCTCTCTCCTATTTTCTGTTTTGCACTCTCCTCCCACTGTATGTGTTGCTACCCCCCACCCCCCCAAAACAAAAAAAATTCCATCTCCTCCACTCTTTCCTTTGGCTCTTGATCTCTGTTTTCCCATTTTATCCTCCATCTCTTTCCCCTTCTGTCAGTTTACGTATGTTCCCCTTTTAGCCAGCTGCATCAGTGTTCACCGAAGAGTGCATTGACTAAATTGGGTTGCGGACATGTGTTTGAGAGGAGTGGGTTGAGGAGAAAATAGAGGGGATTTAGACCATGTGGGGGGCTGAGCAGTCAGTACAGCAGGGAGTAGGGCAGTTGTGTCAAAGCCCTGACAGTCTGCCTGCCTCTCCGACTACAGTGGTGAGAGTTGGAGGAGGAGTAGAGGGAGGGTCTGCATTGACGTGCTCTAACCTGTGATGACAGACCGCATTGATGCGGCTCTGACCCAGCAGGAGGACTCCCTCCTCCTCCACTCTGTGTTCGATCAACCGTCACTGAGAAGGCCCACTTGACACTCGCAACTATTCCCTCTCTGGAAACCGGAAAACTCACAACTGGCTAAACAACCTGCTGTAGTGATAGTAGAGAGTGAAGCTAATAGGCATTGTGTGTCAGGGCCTGTTTGCCAGAGACAGAAAGCCTTAACATCCAGAGAGACCTGAATCATATTAGTATAATGACAAAACTGACTGCTTTATGAATCTGTTTATTTATATACCACACTGGAATGAGGTAGATGGATATATGTATTAACTATTATAATAAATTACATTTGTATTATGATTGTGGTTCTAGCTAAATTGTAGAAAGAAAAGCATATTTCAGGAACCTCAAACAAGTGTTTTACGTGCTGTGCCCATAAAACAGTGTAATTATACTACGTGGTACACTTATGCTACTGTTCAAACTGTGTTTGTATTGCAGTGTTGGATATTTTGGCATCCAACAAATGAAACACATTTTCAGTGAACTGATAGATTTAGTTTGCAGCTCGCCAGATTTCCTCATTATGTTGATTAAAAAGTGTAATCCTGATATTACATAAACACAATTTCTGTGACAGGGCTGATAAAAGCAGCAGAGAAGTTCACTATAATCATAACGAATGCAATAGTCCAGCAGTTTGTGTACAATACCCGATTTTTACAGATTCGATTCAGTTTCTGTGGTTTTGAGCTCGTAGTTTGGTCCAGAAACTTTTTTGTAATTTAGATTTTGCCAATTGTGTCTAAATTTTTGACCTTCTCTGTGCAGAATGATGCATATTTGATGGGTTTGAGTCTACAAATTGTTTTTCCTGTGCCCCTTGAATCAGAGTTCAAAACATGTTCTGAATATATATTTTTTTGTTAGATCACAAATAGTTTGGAAGACCGATTGGATTGAATATAAAAACGGAAGAGTGAAGGGCATCTTCAGCAACTTAAAAAAACAAAACAAACAAAGAATGAAATCATTGAAATATGATTTTTTTTAGGGAGAGTTAATAGATGTACCTTCAAAATTTAACTGACTAATTAAACGTTTTATGCCAAAACCTTATCAAATGTAAATTTGGGGCACAGCACAGATTTTTCATAGTTCTCTAAAACAGTTCTGATCATGATCACATCCATAAAAACGTGCTTTTTCTAATCTGTTTGCATTCACATGGGCAGATACGGGCAGACCTGTTCTTTTTAATCAGCACACACTGTTTGCAACCTGATCAATACTAGTAGATTAGACTTTTTTTCAAAAACAGCTAACTGTAAAAAAAATGATATCAGCGTATTTTATGTGAATATATTTTAACATTTTTACATCTTCATGGCTTTCTTGTGCTAGGTGTGCTTTATATCATTTATTTATTTATTAAGTATTATCACTTGTTTTCTGTTACAGTTTGTTTCCTTTAAGTTATTCAGTGGTTCAGGTATTCACTTCCTGTTATATTTTCAAGACTTCTGTCCCTTGTATCTTGTCTCTACTGTTACTTCCTGTTGGTTGTTTTCTTGATTGTATTCAGCTGTGTTTAGCTCTAAATACCAATGACTTTGTGGAAAAACTTATTTGCATACACGTCGTATACATCCTTCCCCCGGCTAGACGATGACAGCCTGCAGGAAAGTCCTACGGCACAGTGCATCCCAAGCATACGAGGAAGCAACCGAGCATGGAGTGGGAGTTCCATGAAGCGTAGATCATTGATCAACAGCACGCCTTATTGGCTTCTGCTGAAGTCTTTATCACCACGTCCCCTCCCACTTCCTCCCCTGCCTCGGCTTGTAAATTCAGAGCAGCTAATTGGACATGACTGCGTTTATGTTCCAGCTTCATAAATTTCTTTCTCTGAAGGGAGAGGATCGATTTTCCTCGAGTGCAACCTTCCGTAGCAGCACGATCTTCTTCAAACGTTCCCTCTCCTCTCTACCGCACCTCATCTTTTTTTTCCCTCCCTCTCAGCTATCCATCCACTCACGTGTACTCCCACTCTCGCTCCAGACTAAACAGGTAATCTATAACTGACCACCCCTGCTATTGGATGGTGAGCAGGAATTACAGTTTGCCTCTTTTCACAACCACAGCAGTTCTTTCACATGTTTTCTCTCAGTCCCTCCCACTCTTTCACATTAATAGCAGAGCTGATGACATCTTTTTAAACAAATTATTCCTCCCAAGCACTTTATCGGTCATTATCTAATGTAAACTGTTGACAGCAAAAAAATCACAGATGCTTAGATATATTTTCGGAATCAATCCTTCCTTCCCTGCCTTCCATTTTTTCAGTTTGAACTTTTTGTTTTGTTCTTGTATTTTTTTCGTAGAAACGTTTTTAAAAAGAACATCTACTCGAACAAGGGGAAGGCCTCGGGAACTATGTGTTCATGGGCTACCATTCTTTGTAACACACACACACACACACACACATGCACCACTTGCTAAATATGTTCACTGTTGAGAGGTCACTGCATGTTTTTGGCCCTGGGAAAAAAGTGAAGTGAACAGTCCGGCAAAAAGACACTTTAAATTATTCAAAGGAATGACCTTGATTGTCTTTGCAATCCACACCCTGTGTGAATTTGTACACTGTGTGTTTGTGTGTGTTTCTACAATGGAGTGTTTTGGGACGTGTGACCTCCCTGGTGCGTTCGTGGGGTGATTCATTATTTTAGCACAGTTTGCTCTAAGTTTAAAAAAACAAGTGATCATGCACTAGACAGTGGGATAGTTAGACAGGGAGAGATTGCTTGGGAATAGGCCTGCATGTAAATTATTAACACAGCATACAGTAAATGGCTATTGCATGCATCCCTAGCTGGTGCTCGGACCTGAGAGCAGCCCTGCAGTTGGCCAGGTTGGGTCATGTAAAGAACAGCAGTCTAACTCCAGCTCCACTTTGGGGTACCTGCTCTCTGAAGTATGTACTATATGCACAGCATCAAACATCTAAATAATGGAGCCTTAGCACATCCTGTTCTCCAGTCGGGACCTCAGAGGACTTTTCTCTGAGCGCAGCAGAGGCTGCCAGGAGTGACAGAGCTACACATTGGAACAATTCAGGTGTGAGTTTCATGCCAGCCGTGCAAAGTTTACCATTTTAGCTGGCCTTTCACTCTGCAGAGGTAATTAATATGCTGTTTTTTATTTCCTTTGATACTTTATGTGGTCACAATTTGTAAATTACTTTCTTACTCAGTTAAACACTGAATATATAACTTTCTTTAAGAGCTGGTTCCAGGAGGAGATCTGGTTTCTTAAAATTTGTGGTCTGTAAGAAAATCATTTACGCTGCCAATGTTAGGTTCCCCTCTTTAACATGCAGTTTGCTTTAATGGGCATGTAAGCAATACTGATTATACTGTACATCTATAAACTGTGCAGGCTCTTAGTTGTTACCCTGGCAACCCCTTGTTGCCTGTATGCAATCGTTTCGAGCTTTTGATTTTGCATATTAGGAGAAAAAAAAAGTGTTAGTAAAGCTACTAATATAGCAGACTATAGACTACATCCATAGCTCCAAAACAGGAGCAGCGTCCCCATGGAGCTTCTATAAGTGGGATGTAGATATCCAGGGGATATGGAGTAAAGAGCAAGTGAGGAAACAAATTAAAGTTGCTGATGCTGGTGTGCTGGTTTTTCCTTTGTATTTTTTTCAAAATTTCATTTAAATTAAACTTTGGCCCCCTTTTTGTTAATGAATGAAGAAAATTGTGTGGTGAAGGGAAAAGAAGATAAAAATAATTGTTTTTGGTTTTCCTTACTACATTCATAATAATTTCTGGCAGTTTTGACACCTTCATGTTTTGCCTGCCTCTGCCCTAAATACATCAGTCATTCACCAGGCATCAAATACTGCCGCTTTGTCAAATCTGTCAGTGTCTTGCAGATGTTTTCATAGGCACTGGTATCATGACACACCTTGAAACCTTACAATGGCAACACCGAGATAAATCTATCTTCTAACACATCCGCTTGACATCAGATTTAAATGCACTGGTATACGTGAGCTTCTTTTCAGTCACGTAAGGTTAATGTTGTGGACAGAAATGTCTTAACTCAACAATCTTTTCCTAAACCTCACAAAGCACCTGAACAAGAGAAAGCAAAAGCAGAATCAGAAGTGAACCAAAGTTTTAAAATGCAAAGCTCCTAACAGGAACTGCAGTGTCCTGGCTGATGAAGTTGTCACTCCACTGCCAGCCCTTAAACTGCTTAATTGAATTCAGTTCAGTTCAATTTCTACAACACCAAATCACAAGAGTGGTCGCCTTAAGGCCTTTTATATAATAATAGAGAGGAAACCTCAACAATCAACAAGCAAGGACTTGGCGACAGCGGAAAGGAAAAAACCCCTTTTAACAGAAAGAAACCTCAGAAATGACCAGGCTCAGAGAGAGAGGCAGACACCCGCCGTGACCAGTTGGGCCAGTGTGTGACGGCACTGATGAAAAAGAAAACCTTGTGTTTTTTAGTGCAGCGCCATGGGACGTGTGACCGAACAGTCAAGCCTGACACCCTGAGATGAGAACCATCAACCAACCGTGCAGACTGATCAATCCCTTAAGACAATAAATCAAAATGATACCATTAAAAAAGCTTAAAATATGTGACATCATTAAGAGTCATTAATAGCATTTGTATTTGAAGCTGCTGAGTAGAACCTTTGATTTTTTGATTCTGCGTCAAAAATAATAAGAAAACTTCTCATGCAGTGTGTACACACTTTTATATACAGGTAAACTAATCTCTGTGTTTAGTATAGAGACAAATGAGAAAGCCCCACATCGGCGTTTTTACTTTCTTTTTTGTTTTGTTTTCTTTGTTTGGCCGTCTCTACATGATTCTGATGAAAAGTTATTGCACTATAAATAACATATGCTGAATGTTATCACCCATGAATAGATGCACCCTCAAAAGTCAGTGACCACTGTGATGGGTGACCCTTATTAATTCGTACACACAAGACATATTTTACTGGCATTTGGCACTTGGCAGGTGGTAATTTAAGAGCCTGCATGCCAGCATTGTAATATTCATGATGCATGATGCAGCATGAATGATGCAGGCTGGCTGACACTGTCGTACTGAGGCAGACATGTCACTGCATCTTAAGCCCTCTTTCACTAAAGAGAGAGTCCAGCCTTTTGCTCCAGCCGGCCCCCGGTTGTCTTGAGCTCGCCGTGTGACTGTGCTGGATATTAGAGTGCAGCCTCCCTGCAGAGTCCTTACTGCTGCTGAATGTGTTTTAATGAACACTACAGCAAAGACTAACACCTGGGGAGAGAGGAAATTGGGTGTGAGCTGGAGGGAAGGAGTCGTTATACATCCTTCTTTATTTAAGATATAAACAAGGAAGATGACCTAATAGATGAAGGGAGGCAGCTGGGTGTGTGTACGTTTGTGGGGAGGCGGGGGGGTGAAAAAGTGATGAAGAAACAGAAACTCCGGGACAATATGCAAGGTTCTTCCTGTTGTGTGGTCCCCCACAGAGTCCTGAAACCCCTAAGGGCGATATAGATCTTTGCAGGATCTTTAAGTTGTTTTTTAGGCTTTTTAAGCTGTTGTGTATATCACAAAACTCAGCGTATGTGGATCTCTTCTCTCTGATGGCATATACCCGCTGTATGAACTTGAAACTTGAACCATGAATGCACTTACAAATCTGTTTTCAGAAATTAGCATTGTGCAAACACATTTGCAAACCTACACCCGCAGGCTTTTACCCGTGTTTAGCCACTCATCTAATTACTTTACTGTACATGCTTTCTTTTTGTTAGATGCATGTCCTTTCATTTAAGCAAAAAAACCAAAAAAACAAACTAGTTTGCAAAAAGTCTCCCAAAAGTCACTAAAACTTGAACATGTGCGTACACACCAGACACAAACATACACGCGCAAATGCAAAGGGTTTTTGTATTACAGCGCAATTTGTGTTTCTGTGCGCGCGTGTGTGTGCATATGTGTTAAAGTCTAATTCCGGTGAGACCGTGGAGGGGAGGATGCCTGGGGAAGAGGAGCTGAGCTGGGATCATCCAGAGGACAAGGGTTAATATAATTATCCTGCTAAAACCTTGAGACTGAAAGAACATCATTAGTCATAGCAAGAGGAGAGCTACCCAAGCCGCAGGCCAGAGGAGATGAGGAGAGAGGAACAGAGGAGGAGAAAGGGGAAATAGGAAAGCAGAGCTTCAAAACCCCACCAGTGCAGTTAGCAAGACAATTAGCACAAAGAGTAAAACTTGGGGGTCCTTGTTAAAAAAAGAAGAAGAAGAAAGGACAGTGTTTAATAGCACTCTAAGCAGTGGCAGAAACTGTGTCGCTTATTCAGTAATTGTTATATTCTGCTTAATAATCTCTCTATAAATGAATTACTGGAGGAAAAAAATGAATTGAATGAAATTACAGTCATATTTAAACTATATACATAATGATGCTCTTTTGAGGCAAATTCTCAGCATAATTTTGCAATAAATGGAATGAACTCTGCTTTAAGGAGGTTTAACATGAAGGCGTTTTTATCGAAGGGCACAGTATTTTCTATTCATAAGCATAATAAAGACCTCAAAGATTCACTTGGAGCAGGTGAATTCACTGATCAGTCCTCCTCTTGTCACTTCAGGTGAAATATGTGAGGATGGCAGGGAAAACTTGTGTGGTGGGGATGACTTTGTATGAAAAATTGAAAGGGATGGGGAGGAGCGTACAAACTACAGGGGAGCCCGCATGGGTTCTCTTAATAAGACCCGAACACCCCTGAAAACACGATTTGTTAAAGTTGGGGGAGGAGTCACGTTTGCTGTTACGACTCTTTTAACCAACAACACCTCTTTGACCAACCTTGCAACTCTCCATGAGTTAGTAGCACTGAAAGATCCACAGGTGACTTTTTCCTATTATTAATGCTGACAGAAACCCCACCCTAAACCCTACTGATGGAGTTAGGGTTTTGCTAGCTAACTGTACATAGCCAGATGACAAAAACTGGGTTGTTTACAAACACATAACATAACAGAATGATATATACGGGTGGCGATAATCACCAGAAAACTTTCAGTTCAATTTGATTTATGTAGGCCCAAATCCCAATAGTAGTCTCTAAAGGTGCTTTATATTGTAAAGATGCTACAATAATACAGAGAAAACCCCCAAAATCAGACAATTCCCTGTCAACAAGAATTTGGCAACAGTGGGGAGGAAAAACTGTCTTTTAACAGGAAATAACCTCTAGCAAAACCAGGCTCAGGGAGGGCAGTCATCTGCCACGACCGGTAGGGTGTGAGCGGAGGGGGACGGGTTATAAGACTCTGTGGAAGAGAGCCAGAAATGAATGCATACACTTCCTACAATCATTATAATAAGATTCTTATTAATAGAGATATGATTAGAAATAAACCATATCAAGTGCTTTATGAATGCTGTACTTTTTTCTAGCTGTCAATTACAACAACTGTCTAATCTATTACTTTAATCTTTTAAAATTTAATCTGTTAATGTTGCTTTTAAACTTTAAGCATATATTTAGTCATGACTAATTGCTTTGGCTTTAAGCATAAATCAGTTCTGTTCTTACCCAGTCTTGCTTCTCAGGCTGTTATTTACTTATTGATCCGTGGGTACGTAGAGTACAGGTTAACCCATTTGCCGAGCACGTGAAAGATTCCTTAACTGAGACTGGGAAGACTCCTTGGTACTGTTACGTCAGGAAGAGAATTTGGTGTAAAACTCTTAGCCAAATCGAGAGAGTAGCTGAAAGAAGCTTGTGTTTATTTGTCGCTTTTAGTACCGACTGCATTAATTAACCCTAATACACTATGCAGCATAAATAACTTTGTTAATATTCTCTCATTTATTTTTGGAGACTTAATATCCGATTGCTGGTTAGCTGAGAAACACAAAAGTACACAGCCAACTAAACTGAGGTTATGATTAATAATTTAGCTTTTTCATAAAGTGATAAATGACAAAAAGGTGTTAATTCTTTATTCTTCGTGTATTTAGCAGCTAATTAAAACTTACAAGGAATATATGAGAAACTGGTCAGTAAACTGAGCTATTTACTAAACTGTACTCCTTCACTACCATAGTAGGAAGTTGCAGCAAGTTCTTGACCTTGAAAAGCACAGTTGACAGAACAATATCTTGTTATAGAGTTTTTGCCTGGGCTACATCAGCAGATAAAGATGAGTCTTCAGCAGATGACAAAAAAAGTCAGAAAAGTGCTGAGAATTATTGAGAAGACGAAAATTTGCAGACTGCAGTACAGCTGAAAGGTCCGGAGGTAGTGGTTTAGAGCCATTTCAGGTAAAAAAAAAAAAAGAGTCTATTTCTATACAATGGATTTTCCCAAACCCTGCAATAGACAACCTGTCCAGCATGTGTGTCCCCTCCTTTCAGCCTGTAACAACTGAGACCGGCTCCATCCTCCCCTCGAGACCCTGAACTGAATAAGCAATTAAGAAAATGAATGGATGTTCTCACTTAATCACTTAATGTGATCAACAGTATTGGCCTGACTTTTGTGGAAGGTGTTAATTATCATTAATAGCTGTTACAACTCAATATTTTCCTTATTCTCTAGTCTCTTTTTTTTCTGCTGCCTTGTTTTGCTGGTTTGAAAACTTTGAGACTCCACGGCACATGATGGGACGATGCTGCTGTAAGAGCGAAAGTCTCCGACATCAAACGGCGGCTGATCACAGTGTGAGCCGTTGTGTTCCTCGCAGACAAACACACATTGTCTGTCTCTCACGTTGAGGCGCCAGTTGACGAGTTGTTTACCGGTACCTGTCTACATGTTAGTAATGACAGACGCCTTCCAGGAGCGAAGACGCTGTGTGCTTTTGAGCACGCCACGTCTGTAATAATGCGATGCTAATTAATGTGGCCGACTGAGAACAAGCCATCTTTCCAAGGACACCCCCCCTCTACCTCATGTTCTCCCACTTACAATTCCCAGCATGCTTTTCAGCTTTAAAGCACGCTTGTGGTATCAAGAGATTCCCCTCTCACCAGATGCTGGGTAGGGCGTGATGCTGGCGCATTGTGGGGAGTATTCTTTATTGTATTTGTGAATTTAAAAGGATGTTTATGGGATGAGTTGCCGAGCGCGGGCAAGGGGGTTTAAGAAGAAAAGAGAAATCAATCGAAGAGGGCGGGGATTAAAGAAAAAAAATTCATCTGTGAAACAAAAAAAGGACGTTGGAATAAAGGGAAAACAGGCAAAATCGCTGACTATAACTTTCTTCCCTTTGGAGGGGAAATAAACTGTGATTATCAAATCAGTTACAACCATTGTGTCATAAATCATCGCATATGAGGGGAGCAATGACACATTCCTCATTCCGGTCCCTCAGCTTTCTGCATGCCTTTCTTTTCTGGGGGAGTGCTCATGAATGATTTAAAATGTGATCCGTTTCGGAGCCTCGGCTGCCTCGGAGGGAGATAACTCGGAGGGGAGGAGTCTGGGCGAAGGAAGGATGGGCCACGCATGAAGGTTCCCCGAACATACGAGCCACCACCTTTATGTTCTCCTCATCGCACATCAAGCACAGACTGTATATTTCATTCATGAAGGGTGGTGAAAGGTAGCAGTATTCAAGCACAAAGCAGTTTTCCTCATCAAACGGAATAAATGCGGAAGTTTTCAACTGTAGTTGGAAAATGCGGCGAGTACATGGCGAGACTGTGATACTATGTGAGACTATGATGTGCGCCGCGGCAGTGGCCGTGTGTGAACTGGAGAATAATATTTACAGAGCATCGCACCTCGCATCATTCATCACAAAATCACACACCCCAGCTAGTCCCATGAAACTAGGAGTTAATCCATCATCTGCCTCCCTCTTTTCTCCCGCTCCCCTCTCCCCCACCTGATCCAGGCTTATACCTCCCATCCTCTCACCTTCACTCTTGCAAAGGACACGAAAGGAAACTTTGGTGTGATTCAAAAATAGCGTGACAGTCTCCAAAGTCAAAGTCACCCTTGGAAGATAATCAAGACATGAAAAAGACCGGAGGCTCCAAAAAAGAGAGAGCAGAGCAGAGGCATCTGCTCTCCGGTGAGGGAAACGGACACACGCCGAGGCCTCCGAGATCTCCCGCTACCTGCCCCGTCATCCTCATTCATGTTTCTACTACAACGATAGAGCTTTGTAACAATTGGATTAAGCACTGAGAGCCTTTCGGGGTCTAATTAGTCCTTCCTGTAGGATGGAGTGCGACTGCAGGGTTACTTAATCAGGGTTACTTAAGGATCGTGACTTCCAGGTTTTAATGAGTTACAACTTCTTAGCATTTCACGTCACTGTCAGAGCTGCTAAAAAAAAAAAAGCAATAAAAAATTAAATTAAAAAAACTTCTTTGAAGCAGTCCTCCATAAAAATGCAATTTTATTTAAAAAAAACATAAAAACAACATTTAAACTTTAAATAAATGAAAGGAGCTGCAGTCTGTTGTATTCAAAGGTACCAAAGAGAAATTAAAGTGGGGCATTAAAGTGACAGATTAACTGATTTTAAGGTTTAATGGATGGAGAAGTGCTCTTTATTGTTAATTAATTTTTTTGTTCATTCTGCAACCCCTCAGATCTATTATACAATCCTCTGAGGAAAGGAAGCCCAGATAGGAGCCTCTGCTCAAGACAGCGCGGACTCGTTCACAGCGCGTGTTGCCCATGTCGTGTTTCGTTTTGGGTTTTGCGGTGTTATTTAATTAGATTAAATTAAAACGTCTTCATAAAGAATCTAATCAAGATTTGGCACCAGAAATGTTCCCCCTTCACGTCACTGACTAATGGCATTAACACACTGGCTGCCCGTGGATATCCTATCAGTACAATGGAAACCTGTCAATGGAAACCTGTCAGTGCAAAGTGTAAACACACACACACACACACTGATTTTGAATGTTGGATTCTGGTAGAATCAGCACCTTTCCTTGTGGGTGATGAATAGCGAACCTAACGAGGTGCAATAAAATAATTTACATTAAAAAACTAACGTTCTTAAAAGAAGTCTTTAAATTTTCTCTATTTTTTTCTCAAAGTTGAAACACATCTCATTATAGATAATATTCATGACTACAGCATTTTACTTAATAGAAGTAAAGCCATTTGGTAGAGAATTACAAGGGACTTCTGCTGCAACGGCTGTTTTGATAAAACCACAAAAGAAGAAGACGTACGAGTACATGAAAGAATTCACACAAAACTCCTTTTACTGCTCTTTCCCTCGGCAACATGTTAACAAACACCAGGAAAGTTTTCTGTGCCAGCTTGTTCCAGTCTGTGAGGAGATGGAGAGCTTAAACCTCTCAGCACATTAGCTCTGTCAGCATGGGGCCGGGATGGCACTGAGACAAACACAAACACACGACGGATAAATGAGTCGAGCAGACATGAAACGACATGACCATGTAAAAACACTCTGAATATCATTAGCATTCATGTGTCTTGTTTCCTGCCAGGTCAGCTCTTAACTCATTTTCACTATTGGAGAATAATTAGTTGTTGGTAAAAGATGGGCCTTTCAGACAAGACTGGGCTTACCAGCTGTAATTAGTGTATAAAGCCCAGAGAACGTTCTTTGTGTTCCTCTGCCTGCAGATGTATTTCCAGTGGTATTGATATTAATACTCTTTACGTATTTTAGCTGCCCAAGGGCCTCCTTATTTGAGATGAAAGGCTGTTAATATATTGCTAATTATTAAACAATTAGTAGTTGACAGTATTTGATAAAATGATGTTTCAAACTTTGTTTGGCTTTTGTCTAGTTGATTACTTTTTTTGTGTTAAAATGAATATAATACATAATAATGAACATGCGGTCTCTGCAATCGCCACCAGGGGGCAACTTCTCTGGTTGCAGAAACAAGTTTGTCCACGAGGAAATTACACCAGTACTCCCTTGATTTATTAGTTCAATAAACATTTCCCAGATTACTTTTTGGTCCCAACTGCAAGTTTACTGCAATTCTTTTTTTTAATAATATGATGCTTATTTGTAAATAATGACCAATAACACAGGGTAAGCGTTAACACATAGCTGCCTTGTGGCTGTGGACTCACTAAACTGTAAAAGTGCAGAGCTTCCCTTTGTTTCCCAGGTGGATTTACCTCTCACTGAGACTCCACAAACCCACTATCTGACTAGGTGATGTCATGGTGGCTAAGGTCATCTTTTGGATACAGTCTATGACTGTGACACGTCTCCCCTCACCATTTGTCCTGTAGTTTGCAGAAGCCTACAGATTTTCAAAAAATACTGATTGAATAAAAATGATAGAGGTGTCAGTGATGGGTTTATTTTACAAACATTGATACAAATTATGTGCACACAAATATTTAAAATCTGAATTTATATCCCCAGCTGCATACCAGGATCGTTAATGTTTTCTAGAAACATAATCAGTGTTGTAATGTACCTGCGCAAATCTCACCCATTACTCAGCTCACTGACAATGAGAAGTAAGAGACACTCAGACTACTTGGCTTCTCTTAAATGTCATCTTTTTCCATCAGCCAATCAAATCAAATTGAGAAGTTAGGCAGAAGCGAACTCGACGCTGCAGCGATTATGAGCGAGGGGAGAGAAGCGCTGCAGACTCCGTCTATCTCCTCATCCTGCTCCATCTCCTCCTCTCTGTCTTGGCCCCTAATCCACTTAGTTGCCTCTTTCCTGAGCTTAGAGCCTTTCCCTTATTCCATTATAAAGACCCACTGTACGACCTGCTGCTTATTTCATTAAAAAGGCCCTATCCATGACCCTACGTCTAATCCATAATGTAGACTACAGGCCAGGCACGGCCTGCTATAGTCCACGCCACGTTCCAGCTGACAGATGGAACACCGGGAACAGGGATGGAGAGAAGGAGGTCCAATGAATGAGGGAGAATTTGAGAGCTCCGCTTATGAGTGAAGCTTCCCGGTGAATGTGATTTCAATGATGTAAATGATGATAGAGCTGAGGCTGTGCTGCTCTGCCTTTGATGGTTGGAGATGGCTTTCACATGGCCCATCAATGATATGGAAATGGCCACATCTGGGGGTTGAATATAGCCTGTAAAATGAACATAGAGCCCAGGGCTTTTAAAACCCCAAACACCTTGGCTTAGAGTTTCAATTGTAGTCAGTACTTTTGCTCATTACAGTTAACCTTGGGAGAACTTTGCAACAGAAAGTGAGTGATGCTGAATCCTATGATAATATTCTATCAACCCGATCCAATTTAACTTTCCCCACGCTGCCTCTGTTTGACCTTCTCTCCACTCTGCCCACTTCAAAACCCCCCGCTCCACCTCTGGCTGTCCTCTACCCCAGACGCCCTCTCGCCGCTCGCCCGAGATCCGGTTTGCTGAGTGTTTTCATCGTGTCCACAAATCTAAATTTACAACCTCACTCTCATCAAATCCAACTTGCCTGCGTTTGCACTTAATGGCCTATCAGGTTACCTATTTATTGATAAAGCAGCAACATTTGCCCCCACCCTCGCCCAAGTACCTGACTTCCCGCATACCTGTGCCAGCTTTTTAGAGCCTGACCAGTCACTCTGACAATGCAGCGTCAGATAAAAGTGAAACGCTTTCCACAGAGGTAACATCTTACACCGTTTGATGGGAAAACAGCTTGCTCTGCTGTCTCTGTCCGCGGTCAGTTTGGGTTTTTAAAAAGAGTTAACCAATAATAATTACTTTTAACTGGGTTCAGTCAGAGAGCCACAGCTAGAGGCCCGGGGACATACAATACGGTCAGGAAGTGACTACAAGCCTCTCTCCATCGATAACACCAGCATATCTCATTACTGCTGCGACCTGCGGTACACTGCCACTCGGGCTTGATCATATAAAACCCATTTCAGCGCGCTGTCCCCGGCGGAGCTCCAGCGGAGTGGAATATTCATTATTCAAATTTTAAGCATTGGAAATCCTAATATGTTACTAAGGCCAGATGAGATGAGATGGAATGGCTTAGCCTTTTGTCCAGGGAACATTGACTAATCGTCTCGCTCCCCTAAAATCAATTTCCCAGCCGTAAGCATCAGACACTCCTGATTGTACTGTACTGTTGAGGACCCCCCACCACTATCACCTAATACTCCTCCTGGCTGCCCAGAATAACTTATTGATTACTGATTATGTTACGGGAGGTGTGGGTGGCCAGGGCGGAAGACGGACTGGCCTCAGTCATCTCCACAGAGCTAAATTTGGCTCCTCTGTCACCAGATCCAACACACGCTGACACTATCACCAGCTGCCACTGGCCCGGCTCTGAGGATGAGGAGAGAAGTTAAGAGACGTACACAAAGAGAAATTTCCCCGAGCTAACAGTGTAGGTGTAGCTGTTTCAAGCAGCGGCACAGCGGGGATTTCATGTGTGATGATGAATTCTTAGATGTTGTGCACTTGTAGGCCACTAAATAAAGAGTTTGCTCGAATATATCAAAGCCAGAAATGGTTGATTGTTACATTTTCGGAGTTTGGTTGTGGTTCTGGTTTGGCGAGGGACTGTTGCACCCAGAGGTCGATCCCTTGCTCTCTCTGATGCTATGCTGAGCCTGAAAAGTGGCTGTGATCAATACCTGCAGGCCCTTTCACCACTGCCAGAGGGCTGTTTGTGTTTGTGTGCGTGTGCTGTGTCAGCATCCACTCAGGACTTCATCAAACACCCCACCCCCCACCCCCATACCTTGACTCCACACACACACACAAACACACAAACACGCACACACAAAGGCCCCATCGGTCAACGCCTCACTCAAACAGTAGCTCATTTTCACTTTCCCCATCTCACTCTCAACCCCTGTCTGCTTCTCTCTCTCTCTCTCTCTCTCACACACACACACACACACACACACACACACACACACACACACACACACACACACACACACACACTCACAAATTACGCCTTCTTCTTCTGAGTCCATGCCATCCCAACAAGGATGTTAAATACCATTCAAATGTCAGCCTGCTGTATTGATTGGAATAATAATTCTGGAAGAATTCTGAAAGGCAGGAAAGATGGCTTGTTGATGCTAAGCAGCAGCATGACGGCCCGGGCATCGTTCACTGTCACAAAGTTGCCATGTAAGGGTTCCCGGCTCCTCTGGCAGAATGTGGATGGCGGTTTACGTTCGACCACCGAGGCCACGTGTTTCTGTCATTAATCATTGTCTTCACAGGCCAGTGACAGCCAGACCAGGACTCAGGCTGAGAGAGAGTATGTGTGGAAGTGTGGGGGTTGGTGGGGGGGTGTCATTTGAAATGCCCTCAGATCACAGTAGCTGTGTGTGAAAGTGTGTGGCTGAATGTCAGAACAGAGGGTACATTCACTGGCAGGTGAACATACCTTATCTGTCATGTCTGAGTGCAGGAAAAGACAGAAGTAATACTGAACTACAAGCATAAATATGATCAGTTCCATACTGGATCTGGTCTGCGAAGATTCACTAATCTCTTATTAAACAGTGTACGCATGTAAAATTAACACTTTCACTTTTATAGCTGGTGCTGGATGTTGCATTCTGTGGCTGAAGTGCCAGTTAATTCTGTATCAGCTACCCTGAAAACTTGGTCTATCGGTCCAAGCGGCTTCTCTCCAAGCCGTTGACTATACTCTGCCAAAGAGTGTGAGTACAGAGAAACATCCGTACAGTGTTTTTTTTTTTAAAGTTAAACAGAGTGCTGACTGTTCTGCAGAGAAATGATCTAATTGATCATTACTGTGATGCATACAGAAGGCTCCAGTTAAAATTTTCATACATAAGATCAATATTTTGAACTAATTAACCTCGCCGTTCTGAATCAAGACCTTCATTATTTTGGTCAAGTTGTGTGAATGTAATGTCAATGTGTCCGAACAATCAATGTCAAAAAAGACACCTCTAACTTAAAAAATTTCAAATTTCCACTGAAATTAATAAAAAGAAACATTTTCACCAACAATGAAACTCAAACACGGAAATCATTCTCAAAGCTAAAAAACTGAAACTAAACCAACTAACCTTTAACTTATATACGTTGTGGCTGAATTGCTGGGGTTCCTAAACACTTTAACTTTGCAATAATACCACCCACTCTTGATTGTTGAATATCTAGAAAGAAATTTCACAAACTTATTTGCATCAGTGGTGGGATCCTATTACACTATGGCGCTTGAATTCACGGTGCTCTTTAGAACTAGCTCACCGCTTCATTTTGTACACCTACAGCAACTGGACTGAAAACATCCAAAGTTTACAGACAACATACAGCTTATAAAGCAAGAATTAATTACCAAAAAAATCAAGCAAATACAATAAAATTCCCAGCAAGAAGCATTTCTAGCTTCTTGTACCAAAACAAATTATGTAACATCTTCATTGAATAATTTTATATTTCTAGTTCTAGTTCCTTAAAAAAATACAAAGCTACATTCAAGATTTGATAAAAGATTCAGTGTCATTTTAATTTGATATATGATTCAGATTTAACATAGTGCTTTGGACCCTTACCAAGTTATATGAAATGGAAAACTATTACTGATGTAATTGAGCTGTTGTGGTTTTGCTTTGGTATTTAATATTTCGATTGGAGACTATGTAGTGCATTGTCAAAACGGTTTTCAATTAAAACAAAGTTTAATTTTATTTAAGTTATGATATCAATATTTTGCAACGTACCTTTAGTCATTTCTAGCTACTTGCTAGGTTAAACATGTATTCCCTGATGGGTTTGTTTGTTGCTGGCTGTTGAACACACATTTCTCATTAGTGACTGGAGGTTGCCAGGGGTTTGCTGACTGGTCTAACTTTTAATGTGTTTTAAAGAAATTTAGCAGCTGAGCATCTTTGAGATTTCTGCTCCTATCCTAAAACATGTATTTGTGCCTT
Source organism: Oreochromis aureus (assembly GCF_013358895.1). Lineage (NCBI taxonomy): Eukaryota > Metazoa > Chordata > Actinopteri > Cichliformes > Cichlidae > Oreochromis > Oreochromis aureus. Next base: position 49,588,071 of record NC_052948.1, on the reverse strand, counting down.
TGCCAAAATCCTTTAACCCTTGTTAAGCTATTCTTACTAAGAGTAATGTTTGGTTTTAAAAAGGATGCTGGTATTTTATCAAAGTATTATAACTGGATAAACCGAATAAAATGGCTCCCATTTTATAAATATATAAATCTGTCTGAGTTTTAATACTTTGCAAATGTTCCTCTTAGTGAACTTCAGTTTAACACATATGTTTTTAATAGTTTATTTTATTTTTTTTAATTTATTTAATTTTTTGATTTTTGTGTCCTGTACGGCAGTTCCGGCGTTCTTAATAGTTTAATGTATTGTATTCTTCTCACCAAAGAATTTCTTATGTTCATAATCAGATTTTACATTCAAAGGTGTGAATTAGTATCAAGATGTAGTCAAAAGTGGCTCTCACCTGGCAGGTACCTCGATGTTGGAGATGGCGTAGAAGTACTTGAGTAGGTTGTCTCTCTGGACATAGGTACCTCCGAGGGCGGGCCTGAGCAGCCTCAACCTAAGGTTGGTGAAGGTGAAGAAGTCCTTCAGTCCCTTCATACTTTCCATTCGGGCGTACAGGTTGTCCATGTTCTGTAGCCGAGGTCCAGCAAACACAGCAAATCGTGCCCGCACCTCAAACTTCACGTTCTTTTCACCCTTGGAGCCAACCCAGCGCGAGTACTGCTCAGTGCAGATGACCCGTGTGATGTTAGCAGGCGAGAGATCGCGCACTTGTTTGGGTGGCATGTTGAATGCATCCAGACAGTCGTCGGCATAGAACTGGTAGGGCTGCCAGGAGCGTCCGTGGTCCATGGACTTATCCAGAACCATGATCGTAGGACGGCCATATTCAAAGGAGATCTGGATATCGTCTGTGAGCTCCAGACTCTTGTTCCAGGACATGGTGACGTTGGCCAGCAGGGGCACTGGGTGATTTCGCCATGTTACAGTCTGCCAGTAGGTAATTAGGCCGTTGCGCTCATTGTCCTGCATCAGCTGAGGAGGGTGGGCAAGGTCTGGATTTAAGGCATCGCACTCGTCACTACATAGGTATGGGTTCTCCTAAAAGAGAGATAAAGGCAGACAGAAAGGATTTCATTCAGGGTTCGGGAATGACTCTAACAAGAGGAACAGTAATGAATACTTGATAATACAGTGCATATTCCCGAAAATTGCATTTTTATTAGATTACTGCAAATTCACATTGACACTGGGGCCTTTTGAGTCCCTTGGGCAGTTGCCTGCTTTTCTCCTCTGGTCATCCAGCCCTAAATAGGCTCAGCAAATTCTCAATTGACAAGACAACAAAATGTCTTTGCTTTAAAAATGGATTTGTGGTCCCTGCAGTAGCTGCAGCCATCATTACTGCAACGGAAAATTATGTTAAGCTAAGGATTTACAAATTCTATTCACAATCATCAGGATGTTCCTTTGTTCCCAGTACAAATGCTGATTCAAAAGATATTTATTTATTCCCACAATATCCACAGCTCAACACCAAAATCCTCCATATTATCCTCCCAAAAAAGACAAAAAGAGACGTGTATGGAGGGCCTTGCCAATGCACCAAGGGACAGAGAGCTTAAAAGTAAACTTGCCAAACAACACAACAGGAAGTGTGAAGGTCAAGAGGATCGTGCATCATCACTGTCTTTGCATAGACAGCAGAGTGCTGCTGCACTTTTAACTCCAGAGAATTGATCCTCCTCTTCTAGTGATGCCAAGACTTTCAAGTTGCTGCCCCTCTACACAACTAAAAGTCAACAGGATTAGTCACGCTGCTCACAGAGAGCTACAAGCCTCTTTACACCTGCAACGAGAAATGCTTCTGTAAGAATATCTCATGCATCTCATCTTCCCTTGATACCAGTAAGACAAATTCATCTTCCACTTGTTTAGGCTTGCAAATTCTGAAACACCCCCCAAAAAACAAAACATAACAAAAACCCCCAACAAAAAACATCATTACTACTTTATATACGTGATACAGCACGGCTTTCTCGGCAGTATTATATTGACAAATGTAATCTTTGGCTGGATTATGTTCGGGATCAGGGTTGAGTGAATGAAGTGCTATATTTAGTGTATGTACTGCAGCACAGTCACAGAGAGGTGGGTACAGGGTGGGCCGCAGCTCCTGACAAGTGATTCCCATCTCTATGTAGATTTAGGCGACAAGGCTGTGCCTTCAGTTCATTTTGTATCAAGACGTTTATATATTAAACCAGACCACAGTCCTTTCCTAGCCCAAGTTCTGACTGTCTACACATAACAATAAAATATATCAGTGCTGTAGTCATTACACGCAGCTATTGTTCTGCATGATCTGATATTCCAGTGAAAAACAAATAAAATAGCTTGGCTGTAATCATTTTAGTAACTTGCCAAATATGTTAATTAGCAAAAAAACATGGTGTGATAAATGTAATTTCTAGGAGCCTAAGTTAGCATCAACTAACCAACTTTTCAAATAAGTTTTATACATCTTTAATTCCACAGATGCTGGCTCGTCATATTAAAACCGCTGCAGACGTTTCTGTGAAATTGATGCAGCTGACTGTTTTAAGCCAGTTGTCTGACATCCCCATCACCACCCAAGTAAAAATATTTACCTAAGGAAATCCCACAGATCCGCAGCCATCTCTCTTGGTGCTTAATTTGCCATGCTCAGCTCTCGTGCTGTTTGGATTGTTTTACATTCAGAAGGCTAACCATGCCCCCAAGATGCACTAATTAGACTGTTAGAGTTATGATTTTCTACAATATTTAGTCTAAGTCACTAATTGCATCAAAGGGGTCATATCTTTGTATTATTTGTCCAAGCATTCGCTCTATTGCCCTCATATACTGGCTTCTTTCATTACACATCACTTCACATTTAGAGCAAGTTTTTATGTACCATGTGAAAAAGTATTGTCATAATTTCGTTGTGTTGGCATAATGACAAAAAAGACTTTTAAATCATGAATCTTCAACTGTGTTTTCATCCTCCTCTCTGGTTCTCTCCACTCGTAGTAACTGATTGCAGTTCAACAGCTGATGTCATCCTTATTCTTTTATTTATTGGAAATCCGGCTGTCGTTCTGCGTTTTACCGCTGCGTGCTTAACAAGCTCTTGATGGACTAGAGAGTATAAATATCCCTCTTTTTTTCTTCCACCTCTACCGCCCCTGCCTCTGCGCTGCTTCCTCCCCTTTCTTCTTCTCTTTTTTCATCCTCCCTTATTATTTTTACTTTTAGCACTTGTGCTGTTTCTAATTGTAGCGTTTAAGAATGCACCAGCTCAACTTGAAATGTCATTTGGTAAAATAATAGCAATTAGGCTGAAAATAACTACTACAGGGAGAAAAAAAACATGTTTAGTTAAATAATTAGTTTGAAGATTTTCAATTATTACACAGTAAAGATGGGCTGTTGTAAAGCAGACAAAGTTAGGTTTCATATCTACACCATATAGAAAATTCTTGAGCAAGGTACTGATTCTTTAGCATTTGACCTGCAAGTGAGATCCCAAAACTGGTAGGTTTTTAAAAATTATTTCAAATTTTAAGTTGTTGGACAGGTTTTTATGTGAGCTGGCAAACTGTACAAGAGTCTCGGTGCAATAAATGCAAAGGCTCAATTACCTTAAATGACCTTGAGTGGTTTTTAGGTGAAATGGGGCCAATGAGAGAAGTTGTTGACAAAATGACCTCAGGGACCCAGAGGCAAAATATGGATTGAAATTAATAGAGTTGATCCACAGGGAGGCTTGAAAGACAAACTATAACCTTTTTAAAATTAATTTTGTATTTAGCCAGGACAGCCAAGCCAAAACAGAAGTGATATGTTATCTTTTATTTGTACCAGTTAGAAGTTTGGCTGCTGAGTCCAGCTGAGAGGTGATATAATTGTAGATTAATGCAGATTAATGTAGATTTAGAGCCAATACCAGCTCTAATTAAGTGATGCTTCTCAGTCGGTGAAAGCTGAGTTCGCTGATTTGATTAATAAAAAGGAACTTTCCATAGAAACACCAAGATTTTCAACCAGGAGCACCAGGTGTGTTTGTTAAGATATTTATAGAGTTTGATGGACCAAATTAAATAGTTTTGGTTTTGGTATCATTTAGTTGAAGGAGGGTCCGCAATTTGAGACAAAGACTTTTTTCACTGAGAAGATATTTTCAAGTGTGGCAAGTAGATAAAGTTCAGTATCATCCAGGTATAAGTGAATATATTATAAGTGAATATAATATAACTGCTAGAGCTGAAAGGTAACATGTATAATAAGAAGAGAAGAGGACCTGATTTAGATCCCTGGGGGTTGTCGCGTTTAGTGGAAGGTGGGGAAGAAGAACAGTTTCCTGCTTGGACGTGTAACATCACATATCATGAACGCTCAGAGCCTTAACAACCAATGAGATGTTTTAACAATATACCACAAGGATCTGCCATATTGTTTATTCTTATATTTTAATTAGACCAAAAGAAAGAAAGAAAAAAACACTTTTCTCTTGATAATACCAATTTCTTGGCCCTAGCTAAAATTCATTGTGCACATATAATGTCTTGTGTGTTGTTAAAATAATGTCAAAATGTAATGAATTTATTTATGCAACTATAGTAGTCATTTGATCAATTGAGATCTAATTACTTTTGGTGTAGCCATTTATCAAATTGTAGTCATGGCTGCATATTGAACTGAAAAAATGTATTAAACTATGTATGGAAGCCTTAATGTAGAGTAATGTAATGGTGCTGCTGCTTTAATTTAAACAAGGCTAAATTTGATCGCCTGATGATTTCACCACAAATTTGTGTTTCAACGATCAAACACTGACCCCCTGCAGGGTTTAAAGGTTGGTTGTATATAATTTGAAGTTTCATTCTTCGTGGACTTGGTGGAGTCGTCAGGGCGCTTGAACATCCTCAAGCTGACGCAGCTGCTAACAAGCTTGACAGAGTTGGGTCTGAGGTGCAAACGTTTCATGGATATCTGAGATATTGAGAATACAGATGGAGAGTCAGAGAAGCTCCTTTGTTTTATTTTTTTCCCCCGCTACTAAAAAGAAATCAAGCTCTCTACAGCCACCTTTCAGTTCCATAAAGATTTTGGGTGGAGTATCACATGAAACAGCAGTTTCTTCTTTCTGTGAAAGCAGTACTGCACAATATTGATGAACCTTGCAAGCGCATATCATGTGTCGCTGCTTCTTTGCATCTATTGCCAAGCCCTCTTGAATAAAGTCATTGGACTGCACTACAGAAAAGTGAGCAGTCACTCAAGCTCACTCTAGTGGCCTGATAACAAAAGCAAAAGTTACAATCCTGCGAGGCTGAGATTATAAATCATCTGATTTATGGTGACAGTGCAGAGTGGGGAAAACTCCAAACATAAGCAAACGCTGAGCTGGTGCTGAGAGAAGCTGTATGGCACAAACGACACTGTGCAGGATCATAATGCATGTGAAGACACAGCAGTGGTATCTTTATACCAGAAACTGCAGATAATCTATCTCTCTGCTCACTGGAGCAACATAGCAGCATTGTTCCCCATCTGATAACCCAATTATCTCTCTTTGCACTGACTCAGATAGAGATCACTGTCAGCGCAAACACACTTAAGATGATCATCTACAACGCTCATAAACAACTGCAACCAGAAAAAGTAATTAGGATCAGATGAAGAGGGTTACAGCGAGCCTCGGAGTGAGAGTAGCAGCTCCGTGGTGGCCCAGCTGCTTCTGTGCCCTTCAATCCAGACCCGTCCACACACGTGTTTACACACACTCAAAGTAAGATTAGTACGCCTGTTGTTCTGAGGATGACCCTCGACCTACAAATCCTATTGAAAATGATCGCACTGTCACACTGTCCCAGATACAGCACATATAGGTTAGCTCCTGAAGTGTACCGGCGATAGCATTTCCTGTTTTCTCTGACACAGAAAGCATGTGAGTACCAGACAACATGAGGGAGTCATTACAGTATTTTACGGCAGCAGGTCGAAAGCGTTCGCCAACCTCCTCCGACCTCAGCCGGCCCTTTAGGATTAACTAGTCTGGAGGTGATATGTACTGTAATAAGCTGGAAGATTTTATCCCCCGTGAGAGACTTACATGAGGTTATGTTTTAGCCCTTTGTATGCCCGTGTCCTCCTTATTCCACCTTCTTATTCCCCAGCCAGGCTCAACATACATACATATATATATATATCACTATATTCCAGGATACACACACACAAACACCAGCAAACACAATCTTTTCCCTGACAGAAACACACAGACACACAGATCCCAGCCAAATGCTGCGGCAGGTGGCCCGCACTGCTAAGCCCCTCCAGCAATTATCCTCGCCGGGATCCCGTCTCCACGACAACAGCCGCCATGATGCCCCTGCCGTCAGTGGCTTTCTTGTTTTCACTCACAGGATGACAATGAGATCCTAAATGGTCATTAGAAATACCTCAAGTGCTAGAAATTTGGCCCATGCTACGGCTGTGAGCACAGATAGTTGCCTTGTTTTTGGACACATCTGGAGCGACGAAACAACTCTTGTTCTTTAAAGAAAAAGAAAAGGTCCACTTTCCATTCACAAAGAAGTATGCAGAAAATGTTCCTTTACATGTCTGTCCCTTCCTTTGCTCTTATGACCAGTTGTGTTCCCAAGAAATATTTTCTGTTGCCACCTTTCTCTATCACGCTGTCTGCCTTATTTCTACCTCCACTTATAGAGGTTTCCACAATACATTGCTAGCGAGGGGAATAGAGGTACCGACCCTCACTCGGAGAACGCAATTTATTTTATTTTGGAGAAACATCAAATGAAATGGCCCTCCCCATTAAAAAGGGCACAGAGGGGAAGAGAAAGAGATATTGCTTTTTCACTTATAACGTAATCTTTTATTTTGTTGGAAGCTTTTCCATCATGCTGCAAGTTCTTGTTACCCTGGATGGGGACAGTACATCAGTGCGTGTGTGTGTGTGTTGCCAGCAAGCATACGTAACCGTGTATTTGTACATGTAAAGGATTACAAACCTTTTACTTTACCTGAAAAAGTGATTATCCGCTTGCTGGAAAATGTCTTGCTGGGTGCAAAACAGCAGTTGGCAAGTGTAAAAGTGTCTTAGGTGTGCGTTTGTGTGGGCGGGTGTTGTTTATGTCTGTGTGCGTCCGTGTGCGTGTATTCGTGTGTATGTGTGTGTGCAGGCAGGAAAAAGTAAATGTTTACTGTAGGCATGTGTGATTGTGCATGAGGAGGAGGAGGAGGAGAGAATAAGAAGGACCAAGCGGAGACACCACGCTGATCCGAAGCAGCAGCAGAGCTTGTCCTGTTCAAATTACCGCAGTTGAACCAGCACGAGTTTTATTAGCAACTTATCTTAGAATTCAGGCAGTGCTTATAGCAGATCCAAATTATCTGGCAGTGTTACTGTTGTCTCCAAGTGTAGCGATTAGATGGATTCAGGGTCCGTTGTAAAATCTAAACCAATGGTAGTTGAGATGTAGGTAAGGTAAGGCAGAAGAGATGAGATGTGAACTGTGCAACAGAGACCTTTATATCATTTTCTTTACCTTTCTGTATTTTTTAAATATTGCACTGGCAGTTTATCTCAAATGGAGTCTGCAAACACAGCTGAATTCACAGTTGACAATTTAAGAAAAGCATTAAAACTCATATAACAGAATCAGATATATCATGTCTAACTTGCCCACACTGACCGCTACGAGTTGAGAGTTGGAGCACCGGTTATGCTAATGGTGGCTAACCTCAAGTGGGGATGAGGGGTGGGATATAGAAGTGTGGTAAGCTTTTATGTCACACCTCCAAGTATTTTGTCATGACAGCTTTACAGTCTTTGGCCCACTGCAACTGACACTGACGGATCACTTGAGGTAGGTCCCCAGTTCTTTCTCGGATCCCTCTGAAGCTGCATGAAGTTTTATTTTAAAGGTGCAGTCAGTTGTTTGTAGATTTTGTTTAAAAGAAAAAGATAATATTGTACTTGTACTTGTATGCTTTGTTAGGAACTGAGAATTAATCCATTAAAAATACATTGTATTGTAGATGACGGGGCAAATAAACTACAGAGGCTGATATGGACAGCGCAATTCTGTCTAATTGGGTTTTATGTCATATGTAGTATGCCAAAAAGGGGAGGAAAATTTTAATTACACATTAAAATTAGACATGCGACCCTGCTGTTTCTGGATAGATGACAACGCGCCAACTAAACAACAACAGCTGGTTATAAGCTAACATTACGCCAGCTAACGTTAAGCTTGAGTGTCCTAAGAATCACTTTCACGCCAATGCACAGTTTGAATAATTTCTCATCTTTTATGAGAATTTGATCTCTAAGTGTCTGAGTCCAACAAAGTTTCATTAGCACAGCAAAAACAGCACCGCTTACCAGCATAACATTCAAGACATCCTCACCACCCACCTCAGTATCAACGTCATTGGAGAGTATTGGACTGCTTTCACAAAGTTTTACAGCCTTTTCCAGAGTAAATAGACATGGATGTTTTCACCCACGATATTGACAAGTAAACTTTGTGAGGTAAACAGCCTGACAGCCTACCCAGAATGCAAAAAACTCAGATCAAGTCTGAACTTACTTTGCTATCTCGGTTCTACAGATGAAAAGCAGCCAGTTTTTGAGAAGACTTGGGGGTAAAAACTGAAAATATAGCAAAGTATTTAATTGACACATATCTGTTTTTAAAATATAATGTATACAAAAATTGTTTTTTTTACACAAACAGTAGTATAGTGACTGTATCTGTTATGGGATGGAATCAAAATAAAATGTTTTTTATCTCTCTTGGTTGCCCAAAATATGTTTGTCCTACAGCAGCCACCGTAGCTAGGATGATACAATTGAATTGAAATCTACTGACATCTAGTGGTCGGATTTTAAAAACTGTACCTTTAAGTCCTTTAAACTGACTTTTATACCTAATTTAAAGTTGGCTTATCTCTCCTTCTTCTTGTGCACATCTGCACTGCTTCCTCGTTGCTATATTTAAATCACTTCCTGGAACTCGTTGCTGTTGTTGATGTTATGTTTTTTAAAAAATTCATGGGGTCGTTCCTTGTGAAGTCAACCCCGAGAGTCAGACTGTCAACACTAATGCAGGCGTCTGACAGAGAACATTAGGCAGAAGCAACCTGAACTGCATGTGCCATCCTTCCATCAAATCTTTTAGGCAGCAGTAACATAAAGTTTGCTCACCACGTGTCGTATGTCCTGTGACTTGAGCCTCTTTCTGAAAATGAAAGTCAAATTTAAGGTTAACCTTTTTGACACACTGGAGGACGTTCAGTGTATCACAGATGTGCAACTTGTGAGAACAGGACTTCCACTGAGTGATCTACAAATAGAAAACAGTGAACTGCTACCCAGGAAGACTGCCTTGAAGGGGACATCAGCCAGATTTAAGTAACATTTTAAAAGATTTTAAATCTTTTTGAGCAGAACTGTGGATCTTTTTCTTCTGCACACTTTTTGAACTGAGGAGCTGCACAAAGAGAAATAAATGTCAAACTCTGGTATTTGTAAGCCTGGGCGTCCTCATACTTTCAATCTTTGTTTTTGAAAACACTTTAGTCACTACTTTTCCCTTATAGAGTTTTTGGTAAACCAAGATGATCCATGTCATGTTTTTCACAGCTTCACTGAAAACCTTAATCTGAAAACTTCTTATATGCACCTCAAATCATCCTGAAAGTTAGCACAGGAAGTATGCTCATGTGCAAGTGCGGGAAAGCGATGCAGGAGAGTGGAGGGTTGCTTTTGATTTTAAAGGTTTTTGGAAAGTTGACATCAAACTATTTTTTTTTTCGGGGTGTTTTGCCTTAGTGTAAGAAAATGTGGATTGTAGTGAGAGCCGGGGGGCCAAAAACTCTTCAAATCAAAGGAAATCATACCAAGTACTTGTCAATAGGCCGTTCCAGGGGATATCTGAATTTTCTCTGTCTGTTCTGATAGATTCTGATACACTGAAGCGTTTGGAAAGCTGCAGGGTGCTGCATCCTTGCCCTTGTTTGAATTTTCTAACCCAGACTTTTAAATGATCCTCCTTACACTGTTGCCACTCAATCTCTTGTACACTGGACAGATACATGAACGCTTCTTGCATTCGTAGTAGTATCCCCACTCAACACATCCCTCAGTACTGAGCATTACTCCTCTCCACACATCCTGATAGGTTAAACAAGGTGTTTTGCTAAGTTCACCTCAGACTGTCTAAGCCCTGCAGCCAATCCCTCTTAGTATCACCTCAGTCAGGGATAAATCTCACTTATAACTATCCTCCCGTTCTGCCAACACATCTAAACACTCTCTGATCACTTTCAACTGTGTCCTAATGGGGGAAGCAAGCCATGCCATTACATCACCGCACCCTCCCCCTCCTGCCTTGTTTGTATAGTCACACTCTGTCACTCTCTTTAGCTGTCCGTTCCCTTCTCTCTCTCTTTTCCCTTCGATAATTATGCCCCTGCGCTGTCAAAGCTGCTCATGCTGTGCCCAAATTCACCTCCAAGGGTGTATTATTAGGACAGTGGCCACCTGGGCTATCTTTCACCCCAGGGAGGCTGACTGACGATGGCCCACTGCTGGATGTGGGTGGCCCTTTTGCGCAGCCTTGAAGTCCCACTGCTGGGCAGGGCAAGCCAGCCGGGCCTGGCATGGCTACACTGGGCAGGGAGTATGAAGTATGGCCATAGGCCCAGTCTGGGATGCACTGATCCACGCTACCAGCTGCCATCTTCCTCCCCTTCCTGCATGCTCCCTTTCCGCTGCTGCGCGGCTTCTCTCTCTTATCACGTCTATTTTTAGAGCTGGCAGATTTCTACCTTCTAAAATGGGCAAATGTGTTTTGAAACAGGAAGGTGTGTGTGTGTGTGTGTCTGTGCGCACGTTTTTGTTTTTTTTGTCTTTCTTAGACATACTACTGTGCACTGTTGGCCAACTCGTGCACGTTTCACGCAGCCCTGCTGGTTCCCGTTAACGTCACCGCGGCACTGTACATTCCAGTACACATGCACGCTACCCATTTGCATTCAGCTGCTCTCTGTTCTCCGCCCCGAGGGAGAGCGTTGATTGAAGGTTTTGGTTCAAAACCGAGAGACAAAATAACAAACAACAGCACGGTGAGACCTCTTTGAATGCTACATTGTTTTTTAATATATATATATCAACACCGTGTGCATTTAGTGTTGATTTCATCTTTCTGCTTAGCTAAGCTTGGATCATCATTACTTCTTCCTCATTATTACCTATCCACCAGTGCACCGTGCTGCCTCAAATCTCCTTAGACCATCGCCCCTCGACTGCAAGCTACAACTCCATAGCAGCCGCCGTACAGAGAAGCTACAAAGAAACTACTGAAGCTCCTAACACAGCACTAGTGACAGTAGCATCTTTGTCAAAGTGCTTGGAAGCCCGTCATGTTGAAAGAAGCCAACATGCTGGCCTGTTTGGCGGAGGAGAAAGGATGCTGCATTCCCAGGGAACAAGAGAGATAAATAGAGTAGAAAAAAATGCATCCCTGCAGAGATGGAGGGAGCAAAAAAAACTACTGTAAACCAATGTGAGCGGGAGGGGGTGGACGGAGCTACAGTATGCCTCCACATCAAAACCCCAAAAGTAAATTCTCCCCCAGTTTTTTTTTTTTTTCTACGACTGCTACGAGCTGTAGCAGTCTTAGAGTGAGAGAAGTGGAGGGGGGAAAAAATTATTTTGCATCTTCCGCAGTATGTCTGAAGTCTTATTAAGAGTGAGCAGCTCTGCGCTTTGGGTGATGCTTTTTCTTTTTCTTTTTTTTTTTTCCAGAGTGCCCTGACTTTCTCTTGACTTGTGGGACTGCTGAATGAGTGAATGTAAATGTACACCAATTAGATAAGAAACTGGCTTTTCTGTAAAGCTGCCAAATCTGGAAGGGTGGGAGGGGAGCAAGAGGAAGAGGAAGAGGGGGGAGAAAAATATAGCACTTGCTTGAAAATAAATGATCTGTATCCTAATATCACTTGACCAATACCTGTTTGCCCTGTGCAGCAGAAAGAAGCACAATATGATATCCCCGTGTTGGTGCTGTTCCTGGATTATTAAAACTAAGGTTCAACATTGCAAGCGACCAATCACACTGTTGAGATGTCATAGTTTTGTGACATGGAAACACCATCACACCAGACCCTAACCCTAACCCCTTAACTATAGCCCTGTAACCCTAACCATGATCGCATCCTGACCTCCAACCCTAACCCTAACCGCCCCCTTTTTTTTTATGTTTTCCTGAGTGGATTTAGACTGGGGTTTTTTCCACATCGCAAACCTATGTGAACGCTCTCTTGCAGTGAGAAACTGGACCAAACATTAATTTTGATGATTCAGGAACAACACCAACACAAAGATATCAGATACACCCAGAAAAACAGAGAGGAGACGTACTAGTTTTCTTCCTGCTAAGGATGGAGTAATTCTCGTGGGGGGGGGGGAGTGCAGGTGCTCAGTGATTCTGTAGCGAATATGAACAGATTTCATGGGTCATTACAAATCACAATGAGGACTTAAAGTGATGACAAGAATATAGTCACAGTACAGAATTAAACCCGCTGTTCTGACATCCCTTGCTTCTTAAGTAAACTTTTATCTGACAGCTTCCCCGCTCACTAAATCCCCACCTAATGCACTTAGAAGGGAGAGCTGCTTCTAAATCCCCCCACAACCACCAACGACCTGAGAAGAACCAGAACTTTCTGGTCTGAAGACCCGACCCGATGTGAAACTGCTGACTAAGGCCAGACTCCTTCCTGTCCCGCCCTCCATTCCTCTTTCTCTTTCTGTCTCATCTACCAAGCAACACCACTCTGGATCCCCGAGAACCAGAGACGCTGGCCAGTCCTTGTAAGGAAGCCCATTAAGGCGTCCATCAATATTTCATCATTGCTCACTCAGAAACATAGTTATAGAAGTTTCCAGGCTGAGGCCATTAGGGGGCAGACGTCAATACGTTATGGCAGCGAGCAGTTCTCCTGACTTCTCTCTTTCCCCCCGCCACACTCTTTCCACTAGCTATGTCCATCTCCCCTCTCAGGATAAGTCACATGAGAGGCTTCTCTCAAGACAACAGTGGTTTCCGCTGTTAAACAAATCATTGACCATTAGGTATCCGAAAACCACAGTATCCTCTGCTGCTCCTGTCAAATGACCCCTCCACCCCCCAAATGCCAGCCTATGTGGGAGGAAGGGAGGCAGACAAGAGTGGAGGGCTGTTTGCAAAATCGGTCTTAACAAGTAACAAGTCTCCAGTCACTCAGAATATAAACACCTAATTAACAGCATGACATGATTTTATAATGTGTTGTCGGCCGACCAACGCTCTGCAGAGACACTTGTTGTGAGATTGACTCAGGGCTGTTGAGACGGGTCTGGCACCCCCGGTACTGGCCCTACCAGTGAGTGGACACTCAGCGACAGCAGAGCTGATCATCAAGAGGGTGAACTTGTCTCACACACGCACTCAACACACACACACACACACATACACATATACATACACGTGCTGAGAGTCAAATCATGAGTCAAACCTCAGATATAAAACTTTCCACGGAAGAGGCGGGAGGAAGCTTAATTTCATTCTTACGATTTTATAACCCTTATTTCTAATTATTACACCTACATTAGTTGGGAGTAGCCTCCAGGCTAAAGTGTGTTAAATACTGCTGTAGCAGACATTTTAACGAGTTTTCCTGCAGCTCACCCTTTAGTGTCCTTGGAACTAAAAGGTCCCAGTGTATGCATTTTACCACAGGAAATGCGAGCCCCTCTAGAAGCCCTAAATTAAACCGGACACCGGGCTGGCAAGTCCATACTAATGTAAACAACACCTCTAGGTCAGTCCCCAGTCATTGCACTTGTGTCGTTCCTTTCGGGTCCCTGTGGCTTTTACAGTGTGAATCCTGCTCTGACCTTAGTTAGAAATGTCTGTTATTACTCTTTTACGCCTCAGCCCTGTGAGCTGGTGATTTCCAAACTAATAGTTTCAACTTTTATTTCAACACTTTAAGATGCATTTCAATCAAGACCAAGGCTTCTGTGCATGTGGCCCATGTGTTTCTGGTCACTATTTTTTTTACCACTTATTGGGATTAGAGAAATTATTTCCACTAAAAAAATAGTGGAAAAATAGTTCAAACATTATTATTACCATATCCTACATTTAAAAGTCATTAATAAAAGTGCAACATATACATACAAGCCCTGACATGGACTCACCAGAGTGCAGAACCTCTCCGGTGGCCTTCCACATGTGATTCCAGGCGGATCCACCTTGATCCGCATAAAGTCTTTCATGGACCTAGGTTTTGGCTGGCAGGCGTAATGCTCCCACACTGAGCCCTCGTCCGTGCTCACCAGGGATTTGCACAGTTCGTACTGGCCCAGAGTGGAGGCCAAGCAGCGCAGCAGCAGCAGCAACACAGCCTGAAGGAGCATGGCAGGCTGGGGGGGTATTTGGAGAGGGGTCCGGCACAGGGTGAGGGGGCCACGGAGCTCAGAGGACAGGTTACGAGCATGGAGCGATAATCATAGGGAACGAGTGCACATCCCTACCACCATACTGCTGTGTTTGGAATGGAGAGGTCAGGGTAAATTGACACCACCTGCCTCCAGGTTTATTAATTCCCCAAAATGAAACACTGAATCGGCAACTTTCTCTCAGCGTTTCTCGTCAGTTATTGGCAGCCCCAAAGAGGAAAGGAAAGCAGGACACTTCACCGTTTTGATGGCTGATTTCCTGAGGAAGATGGGCAGTGGGCGTGGGGGTGGATAATGTTACGGAGAGGAGTCTCGGCATGCACTCTAACCATAGTGTTGCAGGGAGTTGGGTGGGAGATGTTTGCGCGGATCCATGTCTCACAGAGCGGTGTCCTTCAGGGAAACTGCGGAGCTAGTTGGAGAGGATGGAGGAGAAGTTGATGCGTCTCCAGATGTATCCATTGGACATTTCAGATTTGTTGAGCTCTTCCGATTGTCCTGGAGGTGAAATGGGTGGCAGAAATAATAGGTTAATAGCTGTGTCCGCATTTTTTCGCATTCTTAATTTCACTGCAAATAAATATATACACGTGGCATTTGACAGAGCTGTGCTCGATAAAACTTAAGTGCCCCTCTTCGAAATGTCATTTTTATAGTAACGTTGAGCTTTTAATTCGCGGTGTCAGATTAAAAATGCAACAAATCCCACTGATTTACTCTGGAAAACATCACAACTGCCCCCCAAACTATGAAAACATTTAAAGTGAATATATACCACGAACAGTTACAAGGAGTTTGTTTTACATACAGCACGAATATCTGAGTGTTGAAATAAAAGAAAGAAAAGAAAAAAACCGCCACACCGCGTGGATAACCTTATGCGTAAAAACACGTGCTGCTGCCGGGTGCCGCCTGTGCGTGTGTGTTTGTGTGTGTGTGTGCAAGAGTTGTTTTTGCTCCAATACCGGCGACACAGAGTGGACTATACAGATGGTAATAACTGCAGTGCAAGAAATATCCGTCGGCAAGATGTATTTAATAGCCCCATATAATCTGTTTACTTTATGACCCGGCAAATGGTGCAAAAAATAAAGAATGACTTATCCACAGTCTGGTTCAAGAATGTTCTTCAGCGAAGTGCCATTTCATTTATACTTCATCAACCTCGGGCCTATCCAAAATTCAGCTTTGCTTCAGCACATCAGTAACTGGTGTGATAATAAAGTTCCGGAGAAACAAACTGCTAATTGAGTTATTCGCAAACTAATATTATTTTTATTAATTATGTTTCCACTTTAAGCCGAGTAAATGAATAGCTACTCATGATGATTTTCCCCCCTTTTTTGCAGCGTGGACTCACTGCTTATAATCCGCCCGTCATCCCACACCAAAGGAAGCCTGGTGCTTAAACAGCCTATCCCATGCACACCCGGTGACTTACTTCACTTGTCAAGTGAAGTCGCCAAAGCTGTTTCCCGACCCGGCACTGGCAGTCTCGCAGGGGTTTGTCAGTTTCTACAGCAGTGCATCCTTCCGTGGAGCATCACTCCAATTTTACATATATATGTATGTGTGCGGGCTATAATGCACGCTCAAGAATGAATGCATCAGCGCGTTTGTCTAAAGCAGAATGAATTATGCTGCCAGTCCCCCCCGAACATCCTGAAGTGCTCCGGATATTGTGGAGGCTACAACTCATCAGCAGCTCTCCGGTGCTTGTCTGACTTCGCAGAGCTTTCGCAACAAACGCATTCCGCTGTGAAATGCTTTAATCAGATAAAACACTTACTTCTGACATGCATCTGTCGGGCAGGTCAGCACTTTGCTCGGAGTGCGTGCACGTCCCCCCCCCGTTTGGCCAAAAAAAAAAAAAAGATCCCCTTTACCATCCAGTGTACTCGTCCCCCGCCGCGGTCCTCAGTGTACTCCCGCTATCAGCCGGCTCACTGTTTGTTTGGTTTCTTTTTCTGTTTTATTTCTTTTTTTCCTTTTTTTGCCGTCCGACGGATACTTTTTGATCACAGCGTAGATGGCTGCGCACGGCAGATCGGTGTCCTAGATCTGGAAACGGCTGCGAAAACAGGACTGAAATCCAGCGTCAAGGAGTATCAAAAGTATAAAATATTGAGTTTGTCAAAAAAAGGCTTGTGCCCGCCCTCCTTCCCCTCCTCTCCACTTCCTTTTCCCACTTTTACAAAGCTCGGGTTTACCCGGGATGCTCAAGGGCAGAAAGAAAGAGAGGAGGAAAAAAAGGCTTTATGGAAAATATCGCCCTCCCTCCTCTCTCTCTCTCTCCCTCTCTCTCCCTGTCTCTCCCTCGGTTAATGCCTGGGCTAAATCCTTTTACCATCACTTTCAATCACTATCTGAGCTTTTATCTGCTCCAGCCCTGCTGCCTGAACCGGGGCGGTGCAACTTCTCCTATCCGCTCCAGCTCCAAACTGTTCCCCGTCAGGTCTGATCAGCACTCCGCTCGGCTTTAAAGGAGCAGCCGGAGAGAGGGGTGGGGGTCCCGGTGTTACCGTAGCCTTTACCTCCGACCTTATCCGTCCAGATTTGTTTAGATAACGTCATCTATTCTTCTGCCCGCGCTGTTTATCAGTTTATTCAAAAGAATCCCCCCATTCCCTTCAAAAATAGATATTCCTGCGGTACTCCTGACGGGACTTGTAGTGCCGGAGAACGCTGTGACCCTATCCCACTTTGTTGAATTATTTATCATAATTCCTGAACCGCAAAATCGCCTTAAATTTACTTGTGAGGTTCAGTAACAGTAATTTTTATTTTAATTTTTTGCAAAGACATTAGGATGACTTTTTCATGTGTCTGCAGTAACTGCAGCATGTGGTGCCTGTGTGCACTGCATCGAAGTACTTTGATAAACGTGAGGTACATGTAGTTAGTTTCCTTTTACACTGCTCCGTGTGTGTGCGTGTGCAGTGATGTGTAGTGCTTTTGTCCTGTCCATGGTCCTACTGTGAAACAGACTCTTTAACTTTTCAAGCAGTGAATGTTTTTTTTGACTCAAGGTTGTGTGACTTTCACCTGATGTATGCTGTTAGATTTCCCACTCTTCAGTAACCCGTGGACTTGAAGCATTATCAATGATAAGGAATAATTCAAGTTATTCCTGGTGTCCCCAACCTCAAAGGGTCACTATAGTTAATCAACAGTATAGAAAAAAAAACACATCAGTACAGAAACTAAACTAATCCAGTTCTCATAATCATAACTCTGCACCCACTTTCACAGCATGCCATCCATTAAAGGAGCAATATGTGTTTTTTCTTCAAAGCAGTTTAAAAGATTTGAAAGTTGACTAAAAAAAACATCATCAGAATGTGAAAAACAACTATGATGCTACACTAATTATCAAAAGTATTTGCTTGTTTGCCTTCCCACACATATGAACTTGTGTGACATCCCATTCTTAATCCATAGTGTTTAATATTGTGACGGCTAAACCCTTTGCAGCTATAACAGCTTGAAATCTTCTGTGAGGGGTTTCCACAATATTTAGGAGTGTTTATGGGAATTTTTGACCATTCCTCAAGAAGCATATTTGTGAGGTCAAACACTGATGTTGGATGAGAAGCCCTGGCTTGAAGTCTCTGTTCTAATCATCACAAAGGCGTTTTATCGGGTTGCGGTCAGGACTCTTTTTTGTCGTTGACCTAATTTTGTTTGAGCTTCTCTTATTAAAACCTTGTTATTCCTAGGTTACAAAATCTGTCATCTTCAGGGTTAGACATAAACAACTTGCTTATCAGTGAAAACGATAATCAGCTTTTCCTATTAGCGCTGATTGCCAAGCTCAGAATATTTATATCTTGGCAAGATGTGAAAGTTCAAGAGTGGTCACACCCAGCATCAGTAGTTTATTTATTTCTTATTCAAGGGGGTTTACAGGTCAGAAACACTCTGACCGTGGATAGCAGAAGTGCAACCAAAAGCCTCTGACTTTAAGAAAGTTCAAACTGGAC
The DNA here is from genome assembly GCF_013358895.1 of Oreochromis aureus. NCBI lineage: Eukaryota > Metazoa > Chordata > Actinopteri > Cichliformes > Cichlidae > Oreochromis > Oreochromis aureus. The sequence goes on along the minus strand of NC_052948.1, from coordinate 49,569,588 downwards.
TGGGAGATTAGGCCAAAAAATGTCAAGAGCAGTGAAACTTGGGGAGTTGGTGTGTAACAGAGGCAAATACTGCGATGTGACATATTCAAATCTCAAACAGAGACACTGCTGTTGGGACAGGTTTGCTGTGTTGCCATTTTTAGCTCGCATAGCATTTCTCAATATTTTACACAGCACAGCAGTGCCAAACTTAGCAAAACAGAACCCTCCACTAAGGTGATTTAGCGACCTTTCTTTGGTCTTATTCCACTCAGAGTATTGTTTGAGAGATCAGGATGTACCTCATAATTCATTCTAACATCAGCAAATGGTTTATTTAGCATAAGCCTAAAGGTCCGTGCACCTGGAAACCACAAATATCAACAGGATATCATGATATAATGTGTCAGATCCACACATTTTAAAGTTCTCATGTGATGCATTGGGGGTAACGCCATACAATAATCACTTGTTAGAGTACTCGGGTTACTTTTTTGTTCTTTGTTAATTATGCACTTTATTATTATTAACATTACTATTGTTTAGAAACTATACTTAAAAACTATACTTAAAAATCTTACTGTCCTGCTTCTGAAGCATTATTCCTTGGCAGGTACCTACATACAACTGTCAGGCAAGCAGAAACCTCCAGGGCTGCAAAATGAGAGCCCACCCAGAAGTGCCAAAAACTGTAGTTCCTCTAGTGGACACTTGGGGCTAGCTCTAAAAGTTAGTCAGTCCCCATAGACCCCATGATAAAATGCCCAACTTTCAAGCATTAAAAGCTTGTTTACCAGATACTAAAATGTTCTTGGCCTTAATGGATAAGTCCCCAACCTTCATGACAACTCCTCAGGGGGCGAGAAGTTGTCATGCGCCAGTATTCTTTCACCTGAATGCCGGATTTTGGGAAGTAGCAGATGAAATCCACTTATTGGAGCAACCAGTATATTTATGTTTTTGGTGTCTTTTCGAGCATTTAAATTGAATTTCTGACAAATATCATGGCTTGCTTTACACAAAAGTTTGTGCATTTAGTTTTGGTGGGTGAAATTCTAGTGTTTTATTAGTCTGTTTACTTGCACGGATGCAGCTTGCTAACAGAGCTTGCTAGCCTCCAAAAAACAATAATTTCTGACTGAAAAAAGGCAACACTGTGACAGCCAAAACGCTAAACTAAACACTACATTGAGCCTTGAAAATGTAGATTCCTAAACTAATGGGTTTAGGGTCTACGTCACAGTGGCTAAACATCCTTTTTTTTTTTAAAAATCTGTCTTCCTTTATGTCAGTGCACTTGTGTAGCTCAGTTTGGGGAGACGGCAGAATAAATAGCCTTTATGTCATGGAAGGATTAGCATCATTTTGAGTTTGTGGATGTAAAGAACAACAACAATAACAGTGAAATGTAATTGGTGCCAACTACTGGTGGTCCACGCCGTGCAAAATAATCATTTTAACTGATGAGTGAAAAGATTTTTTTAAGTGTCCGTTTTTGCTTTTCCCCTGCAGTTGTTATGCAAAAAGATAACTGTGATTAACCCAAGTTGTCTGTCCTGTTCTTTTATCATTTTAACAAATTAAATGGTATGCAAAAAGCTTGTGGTTAGTTGGGGTTCAATTCAATTCAATTCAATTCAATTCAATTTAATATACGTAGCACCGAATCACAACAATAGTCACCTCAAGGCACTTTAATGTGCCATTCATGCAGATTATTTGCAAAGAAATGAGACTGCATCGAAATGGACATAAAATAGCAATAAAAAAAGGAATCAGTCTTTCATAAGTCTGCTGTCAGTTTGAGATTGAATGAGGTCAAGTTGGCAATTGCATGAATTCTGTTTGTGGTAATACGGCAATGAACTGTGATAAATCAGCAAAATCTGTTGCCACGTGTTGTGAATCTGTTGCCATCTAGACAGAAATTTATATTTAGTACTTACATTCAGAGTTCAGCTGGACCATCATAGATCCGACAAAGAAATTCGGCACCCTATATAGAAATATTAATAGAATATAACCAGCTGGAAACTAGTTGAGTCAAGTCCTCAACTGCAAAGAGACAGACAAGTTGTGCTCATCCGCTCAGACTGACTCCGATTATTTGCACTGTACTGGCGATTTGTCAGCATTTATACATTAGAAATAAATTAGACAGCAATTATTTGCAAATATTTTCCAATCAGTCTGAGAGCTGGACCGTGACTGGTTGGAGACTGGCTGCCTCCCTCCTGGTGACCTGCGCAATCACCGTGTTGCAATTGGTTGCTGAATGTAAAACGAAAAATTAAAGGCATTTGCCAGGCAACCATCTTTTCCTAGTTGCAAGGAGGTTGCTGTCCTATTTTTACACGAGTGTGACTAAGCCGTAACACACAAAATAACTTGGTGTGTCATTCGTGTGCCAGTTCATGACACCAAGCTGCATAAGTAACACTGTCCTGGTGCCAAAATACAAGAACAGATGTGTAATCAGTTCATACTGGGCCAGAACACTAATTCACACTTAAGAGGTGAACAACAAACATTTGGGATTACATAATTCACACCTCCGGTCACATTTTAGGGCAAACAGAAGTAGAAAGAGGCCAGAAGACGCAGGGGGTGGGAGAGAGAAAGAGATGTACAATTGAAAGGAAATTATGAACCTCTGTACGAAACGCCGGCAGTAAACCCAGGAGAGGATCAATACTTTGTCCTTGCCAGGCCTTCCCTCTCTTTTCGTGTCTTTGAGATGAGCTTTAACCCTTTTTTTTTTTAACTCCCAGAGCATTTTAGAGGCAAAGACCATTTTTCTCACTAGTTTAAGCAGGGCCAAGCTGAAAGACAAATCCCTCCTTCTGCAATCAATAGGGCATCTCAAATATGGCATTCACCGTTATAACAGGCTATCGATAGAGAAAAAACATAGACCTTTAATCGACACTGCACTATAAGAGAAGAAAAAAGGCACCGCTCAATTTGTCAAACAGCTTCGGAGTCAAAGATGAAAGACGAACTGTGTAGCATTTGTCAGAGGCTGCGAAAAACTATGTAGCAGCCTATATTTCACTTTCGGGATTAGACTTCCAAAGGTCATCAGATTTTTACTAGTTAGAATTTGAAACTTTGAGCAACTGACCCTCCTACTTTTTCTTCCTCTGCTCTGTTTTCCTGGTGTGACTGATTTGAAGCCAGAGTTCATCACTGATTCAGCGATGGCCAGAGCGCGTCAGCCGTGCTTGAAATGTGACTTAGCGTGAATAAGCTCCAAACATTTATTTCACAAACGGATACAGATTACGGGTGTAGGCAGTGAAGCCGGTCAGGCTGCTGACGTCATTTACCGCTTATCGCTTCTAACAGAAATCCTAATCATGTTTTTAGCCATTTTCGACATGTACATATAATTTTTTTTTTTCCCACTTTTCTTAATTCACTTGAATGGGCATCAATAATCTGATCGAAATGTCAACCCTCAATGTGATGAATGACTGATATTGTATTTTGGAATTCAATTATGTCTACCTAAATAGGAGCATCAATAACAATAGCACAGGCTGTCCTGGCTTATAGACTCGCACACATAACAGCATGTAGCACAGCAAGCGACGCTGCCATATTCATTTCCTGCAACAATGTTAGTCGCATGACCACGCAGTGTTCAAAGGGGTGCTGCTGACATGACATGCCATCCTTAAAAAAAAAAAAAAGCACACTTAATCCGCAATTGGTTTGGATTGAAATCTGCTGTGTGAACCGCACAAATGAACGGTGTCAAATCAGACAGCGAGACTCTCCTCCATCCTCTGTTTCTATTTTGTGTCTCCCCAACTTTCTCTACACTCTCCCAGTCTTTCACTCTCACTCCCTCCATATTTGTGTTTTGGCAGAGGATAGGGCTGTGAGAGTAGCCTAGCTGGCAGACCTTGATAAAATATACACCCTTGATCGTGGCAGCCTGTGGAGTTTGGAAAAGGTTCAGGAAAGGCCTCATCTCTCTCTCTGTCGCTCTCCCTCTCTCTCTGTAAAAACCTGCTTGTGCAGGAGTCACATTTTTGCATCCTTGGCAAACTTTAGCAAAGCCCCTAGTCAGTTTTCGGTCCCTTTGCTACAGGTGCATAGACTCAAGCACCTAACTATGCAGTCTGCTTTTACATCCATTCATGAAAGAATGGCTCGTTCTAAAGTGCTCACTGATTTCGAGTGTGGTGCTGTAATAAAAAGCTAACAATCAGACAGCTTGTCTCTTTACACCTAGATGTTCCATGATCAGCTCTAAGTGGTATTATTGCACAGCAGGAGCATTTAGGAACCATAGCAACGCAGACCTCGTTTAGTTACAGAGTGTGGTTGCCAAACCGGCCAAACCTCCTCTGACATTAACATCAGTACAAACAGTGTGAGCCGCAAGCTTCATGCCATGGGTTTCCATAGCCAAGCAGCTCCTGTTGGTGAAGGCAGCCCAGTGCTCATGTTCATCTTCTTGCATTAGGTTAGTTCAGCTGGCTAATGTCTTATAAGATATATAACTACCTAACTTATAAGAAGATATTTAAAATAATTAGCACACAGGGACAAACAGTGATAAGAATATAGATGGTTTTTCCCTTAAAGAGACAGTTCACCTCCCAATCACATCCATGTATTTTGTTTTTTTTTATTGATTACTGAGTTTTTGTCACTGCTTTGATTTTGGTGATGTTCTTTCTTGTGTTTATAATGTTATTATTTTTCCTAGCATTCCCAGTGTTTCCAAGCTTTTGTCTGCCTCTGTTTTGTTAGTACCCCTGTCTTCCTTGTTTCAACTTCCTGTTTTAAGTGGATAATTGCTTTTCCTTATGCGTTTCCTGTCTTTGTATGCCCTCTGATTCCCTGATTTGCCTTTTCCACCTGTGCCTTGAGCCCACCTGTATTGTTTGTACAGTCAGTCCGCTGTGTCTTGTTTTGGTTTGAGTTTGGGTCTAACACATTGACTGTTTGCCTTCTCCTGGATATAATCTACCACTCTACACAGCCAAATGTTTAACTAACTGTCTTTTTTGACATTTTTATAAATACTGTTGATTGTTTTGTTCTTCTTTCATGTGTTGTTTAAAAGTTTAGATGGATGTACTTCATGGCATTTTCACCAGTGAGCCCCATATGTTCTGTCAGACTACAAAACACCTGTCACTATGAACATATGACGTTCTTCGAGGAAAAAAAAACAAAAAACAAAAAAAAACAGATGGGCCTTCCAGACAATGAATGAAGACATACACACACAAGCATGCACACTTGTGTCGCTCACACACAGACACACACATACACATGCACACACACCAATCATGGTCTCCTAGCAACTCCTAGTTAGTGGTCCTACCTTGGGGAAAGATGCTCTTTTCACTTACATCTGGTGTTTGCCCACCAGGGAAACCAGATATAACCTTGGAGTGACCCTGAAATGTATTTCACATCATTCCCAGAAACCACCATATACCGAGTTACTATTAAAGAGGTATCAGCACTACATCTACCTTTTTGTAGTATAGCTTTATTTTATTTTTTTACTCCTGACATAAACAGTTGTAGATGTAACCCTCTGTGTAATTCAGTCCTAGGAAGTCTGATGAGAGGTAGCGCTTAAAGATCCAAATGAAGCGCTGCGACACACATGGGCGCACGTCTTTCTACATCACACATCTTCTCTTTGCAACAAGCAATGACAAGGTGCTGTGTCTGAGATTAACAGCATTTGTGGAGGGCCCGGTTGGTGTCCTGTCCCACACTGGGCCGACAGCAGACACATTCTGCTGTAGTGAGTGTGTGTTTGGATTTGTGTGTGGAAGGACCTGGTCACTGTCTATTTTTATGTTTTTTGTGTGCATGCAGCATTACAGGGGTGTTAAAGCTGTATCCGTCTGTGAGATGCACTGCATTTGTGCATTTGTGCAGGTGCTTTACAGTGAGTGGCCTCTTTTCTGCTCGTCAGCTGCAGCTTGACTGAACCTCCTCCGAGCTCCCATATGATCCAGTGATCGATGAGAACTTCTGGAGGTGCCTTTCACACACTCCGCGCTCCACTCTTCAACACCGCAAGTGTCTGTCGCCACTCAAGGTTACAGTTACAAAGACGACCTCTCTGTCACCTTTTTTACTCACTGGATTATTCGATTAGTCATTCGCGTCCTCGTTCCTCCTTACTCACTTGTTTGCTCGCCTATCTGTCAACAAGGCGACCTCAACAAATGTAAAGGTGTACTGGCTCCTGCCAGGATTTTGCCCTGCTGGTAAATCTCACTGACATGACCAAAGCAGACACTCAAGCAGTGCTCACGTACTCTCTCGCACTTTAGGTAAATGGCTGATCTCATTGTTTACTGACTCAGTCACACACTGCTGAGCTTGCCTTGTTGCTGTCATTCTCATGGCACTCCTCAGTGGATTTGGGTTTCACATATATGAGTGGAAACGGACACTTTCTTCCTGAAGATTTCAAACGGGGTCAATCATGCTTTTTATATTTTATTATATATGCTGTTACAGTGGTTGTCATGCCTATTAAACATGGCCAAAGGTTCAAATAACAGAGTCAGCATATGCACAAGTAATCCCAAAACTCAGACTGCTCTAAATGTTCTGTTTAGGCAGTTTTTTTCTGCTCTTCACTCTAGATGATGACAACGAAAGGGGATACTCCTAATATGGTTATGCAGCCCTCTTGGCAGGAGGCAGGCTACACCTCGGACAGGTTGCCAGTCTGTCGCAGGGCTAACAAATACGGACAGACACACACTCAAACCTATGGTCAATTTAGAATCACCAATTATGCTAAGGCCATGCCTGTCCTTTAACTGTGGGAGGAAGCCACAGTACCTGGAGAGAATTCATGGAGACACAGGGAGAGCATGCAAACTCCACACAGACTGGATTCAAACCCAGGACCTCATTGCTGTGAGGCAAGAACTAAGCACCTAACCACCATGCCACCTGATTAAAACACTTTGGATCTGAAAATGACATAAGCTCATCTGATCAAAGGGCTGCTATTACTCCTACAGTAAGAATATTATAAAACTTACATGCAATGATCATCTAATGAGTCCATCCATCCATTAGTTCCCTCCAACCAGCCAACCAGCCATTTTTTTCCGTCTATTTATTTCCGGGTCATGGGGGCACTGGGACCTATCTCAGCTCCACCCAAATTGTACACAAGGTCAAGGTCAGGGTAACATTTATGGACTGTGTGGCAAATGAGCTACTATGTCATTGATGTTCTTGTTGTATATTGATCTGCTGCAAGGGATCTACTGATACACAACACCATGTCCCGTATGTAACGCAAGTGTGTTCAAGGTGCTTTAAAAAGTATTTTACTTTGAGTTGAGCGCATCACAAAAGATACAAAAATCAAAGTTCATCAGTCTTTTGCACAGTCATGCATGGGTACAGGAAGTGGGATGCAGAGGGTGCTGCGGCACCCCCTACTGACAAGGTGTAGCAAAACATGTCAGGAAAATTAAATTAAAAACTGGGGGTGGCAGCTTACAGTAGCAACCTTCAAATACTGATAAAGAAGATGTAAGAATCAAAGGTGCAGTCATTAAAATAAATAAATTAATTAAAGACATGACATGACAACTGCACTGAAGCTGATGAAGCGATACAGTGTTTTCTGTATGATAAACGGACCAGCGAAGCTGTCCTTTCTGTTTGTGTAAAGAAGTTTAACGACACATTTAATCACTGCGATATTTAAAAATAACAAAAAGAAGTGCGATTTCAACACTACATCTTAAACTGTAAGAAGTAAATGTGTAAAATTAAAGAAAAAATTCTGTAAGCCCTTTGTTTGTCCTGTAATTATAAAATGGAAAATCTTTGTTAACTGCCATCGATGAGATCTTGATCAATACAAAACTTAAAATACAGTTAAAAGTCTAAAATTTATGTCCTCCTTCACATTGTCCAAAGCCGTTCAGTGGACCAGATTGGAGTCTTTGGAAGGGCCGATTCTGGGCCCTGGGCTTTATGTTTGACACTCCTGCTTTAACAAGTTTAATATTGCATTTAAAGTCTGGAAAGGCTTGTGAGAGGTAGTAGCATGCGCAGACGCTTTGACATCCGGACCTTTAATCCTCAGTATGATTCATTCTCCAGATTCACATCTGTACATTGAAAAAAAAAAAAAAGCCTGTCCACCCACAAAACGTTATCTTCTTTGTAAATCCACACACCATTTTATAATGCAGGCTTTCATTCTTGAAGCATTGAAAGTTGACATAACCTTGATGCTTTCATCTGGTTAAATTTGTCCTTTCAGAGCTCCTTCGCGGCCTCCTTCAGAGAATTCTCCACATATTCGTAATATTTTTGAGGACTTTGATATGTAAAAAAACAGCGTAGTGCCCCTTTAAAGAGGGGCTTCTCATCTTACAGGTTGCGATTCTAATCTCTTGATGTCATGGGAATTACTACAGACTGATTTATTTATGTTTATATTTTCTATTTATATCAGGCAAGATTGAGCACTCCTCATTTAACACTGCGATTCCTTATTGAGTCGTTCCTTTTAATGGTGATGGTTATTGATTGATCCTAACGGTTGTTACATCAGCGTTTTATGAAGTGGTTTCGCACTAACAGTGGTTTCTACGCTGCGCTGGAGGTAATGAATGTGCAAATTTCATGTAACCAACGGCGAACAAATTATTTGGCGTGCGCTATAGCCGCTCGTGTGCCCACTTCAAATTCATAACTCAGATTTTTATTTTCAGTAAATTGATGCCGGATCTGGAGCAGGACAAAAGATTTACAGTCTGTTCAACAGAATGGTTTGCTAACAGTCTCTCAGCCTACTCACACCATTATATCCTTCACTAAATGAGCTGCAGAAGAAAGGCTGAGATTTATCCTGGTGCTCTCAGGGCAAACAGGGCACAGTCTCCTCTTCATACTGACGTTCCATGTTGACATTGGAGGGGCGTGGGGGATAAATCCAAGCAGGATCAATACCAGCTTCTCGTCTCATTGATTTGCTCACCCAACCTCGCCCTCGTCCCACCCAGAGGTTTTTCCTGCCACGCTGACCCCTGATGTCACCTGTGGATGCTCTTCTTCATTCATATAGTTACAAATAGTGCCTATCCATTTCACCAGCAGGAGACGGTGCCTGTGTTTAGTGACAGCAGCTCTTAGAGATCTCACAATATCATCTTTTAAAACAGGAAAGAAACTATCCCTAAAAGTGATTGCTGACATTTAATTTCTGTTTGTTTGTACGTACGATGCAGACGGTGCTGGTAATATCTCTGAGTGTGAACAGATTCTCAACAAAGCCACAAACAAAGAAACCAAACAAAGCTTAGAGACTTGTGGACTATTTACGCTAATTGATCCAAAATATTGTACATGCTCATTTCTGATTTATGGACACATCAACATAAACATCATTATTCAATGAGGATTGTTATTGCACAAAGGCCAACTCTCAGCAACAACGATGCCTGTGTTTCGGTGTTACCCTACACAAGTTTATTATGTTGAAGGTCTTTCCAATTATGTACAATTGCACCAATTAACCGTGTGAGATCTAAGACCTCCCTGATGATTACTAAAGGCCTAGACAAAAAGGACTTTTTTGGGGGAGGGTGAAATGCAAGTAGTTTTATGTATGAAAATAAACCATGTATCTCAATAGCATCAGGGCTAGTTTAGGGTCAGGCTTTTCACAGATCACGACGTAGACCTCAAACAGACATAAAAAACTATAAATGTGGCTAGCTGAATGCCTGTAGCATCAGCTTTTGTCCCACAATGACCCACAAAGGTATTATCAGCGAGGCTGCCACCGGAGGACCTTTGAGGCTCTGATGTGCTTTTCCTTTTGTTTGTTTGTTCTCTGGAATCTCACAAGTCTTTTTTCTTTTCTGGTTAGAGCCAGTTTTTGATGTTCTGTGATGGGAGTTAGATACACCGTTCAGTGAGATCTTTTTTCCCCCTTTCCCGCGTGTAACAGGCCTAATTTCTTAGAGCATTTTCACACCTAGTTTGTTTACCATGGTCTGAATTAGATGATGAGTTTGTCAACTTTTAACTTTGTCTGGTGGTTTTGTTTGTTTTTAAACAAAGAAAAGTCTAAGGAAGCTCCAAATGAGCAAGAAAGGGTCACTTACAAACCACATTCAGAGATCCAAAGCATACTTGTATACCTGCATACGTCTGTGCAGTTGTTTCAGGCCGCACCTAAGTATGATTACCTTCAATCAGTGGGAAAATGAAACAGAAATCATTTTAAATAGGTCGGGTGTGAAATTTATTTGGGACTTCCTTAATTGGAAGAACCATATTTACATCTTCCAACTAAACTGGAATCCTTTTTGAGTGACTTTTAAACATGCTTAACTATCAGAGGAAACACATTGTTGAACTTAGGATCGGTGGTTGTTGAAATTGGCTTTTGTGTGACTGTATAAATTATTGATGATGAGTGATCCAGTTAATCATTAACCATCATTTATAATATTTCTGATCAATTTCACAAAAAGTACAAGTACATGTCAAAGTGACAGCTAACTTTTGAGCACCTGTATAATATTTCCTGAGTTTCAAAATTTAGGTTTTCCACCACTTCTTCAGACAAAGTTGGGGAAAGGCTTGAGCCGTTTGGGTTTTCGGTTCTTTGGTAATTGTTAAAAGAAAGCAAAAGTGACAGACACAGGAAACTATTAAGTGCATTCCTGCATTGAAGGTGATCGCTTCGTTGACCCATCAACCACCCTGACCTCCTCCCGCTGTGGACTCTAAGAGCAACATCACAAACTTTCTCATTTTCTTCTAATGAAAAAGCATTCACCATATCATGAGCCTGTATGACTTTTTGAAGTACTTGTCTTAATTATTACCGATGTTTTACCGGTTTACCGATGTAGCACATGGCACACTAATAGCTGGAACATTGTGCATTCACTGCTAATGACGGCTTGTCTATAACCAGTCAGTAACCCATAGCTAACACTCTAACGTGGCTGTTGTGATAATTAACATGTGTAAATGTTGTTTATAGCTGACATTTTTGTCAGAATTGAGACAGTGTCAGCGACATTGTGTGTTTCTTTTTTTATGATTGAAAGCCAGTGGACACTGAACAGGATGTCGGGCACCGTAACCTTTTACTGCAGTGGTGTTTTGTTTCCATCACTCAATCAGTGGTGGTCTTTGTTTATTTCTGTCCTTCCTCGGGGGTAAATAAGACCCCGCTCTGCCAGAGAGGAGTCTGGGTAATGAGGCTTGCGTCTTTGGAAGCTCTACATCTAACAGGTCATTGGGTCAGCAGTGGAGATCCAAGGGAAATGGATATGAGGCTGGAGGAAACTATTTATGCTATATTTCTATATGTATTTATGGACTTTCCCACTATGTCCTGCACTGCTACCCACAACCTTTGTCATATTAATCAATGCATCGAAAAAACAAAACATTACAAATCAAGAGGCTCAAAAGAGTTAAGACACAACAAGTAAAAAAAAAAAAAAACAGCCAAACCGATCATGAAAAAAATTAAAATACATGAAAAAAGTAAAGCAAAGGAAAAGTTTTTGCTCGATATTTCCTAAATGCAAGGATCATTTAGAAGTATATAAAAGAGGATGAAAAGACCACCTTTTCTCTCAGGAAAAAGTCTGAGTAAACAATAATAATAAAATTATATTTAAGATATTTTGGTAAACAATTTCTCAAAGTTGTTGTTGCCTAAAACGAGAACAATTCAATTAAGAAGAAAAATAGAAACGGCAACAAAAAAGAGGAAAAATTAGAGGAAAAGCAAGCATAATCAATCCCTCAGTCAAAACAGGATGTAAACAACTCTTCATCTTACTGCAGCTTTACTCTCCAAGCAGCTCATCTAATGTTCTCATTTCAGCAGAAACTTTCATGAAAAACTTTGCTGAATTTCCCAACTTTGATGGCTTTGGTTTCCGTTTCAGTGAATTTTAATGTGGCTTATTTTGCTGCTTGCTTATTGGACCTTCTTAGCATATTGCAAACACCACACCAAATGGTACCATATACAATATATCAATCACTCCATGTAGTTACTGCACTGCAGAATATATTTTTTTCCTCTGTACATCACTCAGGGCCTCCCAGTGCTGTTTGGGTTCTGGGTTGGAAGACCAGCTAATTACCAGTGGATTAAATTAGTGTGTAATGTGAAATGTGTCACTCGCAGGGAGAAATGCAGTGAAACTTACCACCCAAACTCCGGAGCTCCTCTCGCCTTTAAAGAGCATCGACAAGTCTTTCAAGTCAGTGTGTGGAGCCTGTGATTTTACTGAGTTGGTGTGCTTTAACACAGCAAAGTGTTTAGTCATTAAAGAGTCAGATATTTCACACACAAATTATTGCTCCTCCATGCCTGCTGCATGGCTAAGCATATGATCATTAGCTTGCATGTTAACCCAATAAGCTTTAAAATATCACAGCTGAACATCCATTAAGTCTACCAGAATTCCTTTTAAGCCCATTAAAACCAGTAAGGCCCTGTTTGGTGATTTTTGGACATATGAAACATCTGACTGATCAGATCATTTAGTTGGAAGCTGTGTTTTCACTAACTGGTAACCACGCATCAAACCTCTGACCATTTTTTTTTTTTTTTTTGGAACTTGTTGCCTTTTCTTTTCCTGCATCAAAAGCCCTTCATGTGAGCTACAGCTCATCAGGACCCAGTGCCATTGGATGGAAACTCTGTTAATTACCGTCAGATCCAGCGCCCCACAGTAGCTGCACGCTGCGGGGGTTCAATGTATGCCTTCACTGCAACCTAAGGTTTTCAGGATTTAAAAGCATTTCTTCCCTCACTCCCTGATGTTTCCCTTATTAGACCGAGACAAAGAACATTGATTCTCGTGCAATTATTTTTTCCGCTCCACCACAACTGGATGATTTCCTTCATGCTTTTAAGCCTGTCTGCTTGGGTCACAGTTTACCAGACTATGTGCTGTAATTTACCTGTGCTTGAACGAGCATGTGTGCAGCGCTTCTCCTACTGTTCTTCTCATGAGCATGGACTCTTTTTTTTCATTCACCTTTCTGTTCTGTCTCTGTGTACGTGTAGCATGTGCTTGCATGTACAGTACTGCATGCATGTATTTATCTTTTTCCCACAGCATGCAGATGTGGGGTGATGGTGTTTGTTGGTGTACCTTTCCTGTCCACTTAGTATGGGAATAAAGCAGACGGTGGGTGGAGGTCTGGCCATAAGATTAGCCCTCCTCGACTGCAGCAAAGGCAGGGCCGGCCTCTCCTCTGCTGCTCCCCACGTAGCCATTAATGTAAACACGATCAATATGTTTGTTGTGAGACCTGCACAGCTAAAAGGAGAGAGTGAAACCACAGAACCATGAGGTCGGAGTCTTCCCTCATTCTCACCATCTTTCTGTAAGCCATCATATCTAAATGTCCTTGTTCTCTTGACTGCACTTGAATGTACTGTGTGTGTCTGAAGTTATTCTCCTCATGCACTTTCAAGCATTCGTCTCAGTTGCAAGGAGAAGCTACAGCTGAATTTTGAAATATAATAAAATAATAATAAGCCTTGCTAATTTTAGCCTTGCTAGTTTTAGCTGGCTAAAAGTAGTTTTAGCCAGAGCCCTCGAGTAAGTCAGAGTCCTGTCAGGGTTTGGACTTTGCTGGAACCTGCCAGCGGGCAGTTGGATTGTGTGCTGATAACATACAGACTTCTTTTTTAACATCTTACCTTTTAAAAATGCATCTCAAACTTCTTTACTGCTAAATCTCTATGGCACAGCTATATTGCTAACTTTCTGAATGTTTGTGAGGCTCCATTGCTGTAGAGTGAATGGCAATGATGTGACTCTTGCATTCAAAGGCTCTGGTTTTAACTTGCAAAAAGTAGCAAAGAGAACTTTGAAATTCTTTTGGAAACTAATAAGTCAGTAACAGAAGTTCAGTCTTCACATTTACCCTAGAGTTACAGTGATGTATGGAATAGTGAAGTAGTTCATGCAAAAGGTTTTCAAAAAGTTAAAAAGTAAAGCTGTCCACTTAAACACTTGTGCTGCTTTGTGTGGTAGAACAAACACACCATTATCGTTTTTCCTCTAAAATCTCCGTGAATCAACAGAATGATGATGCCAAGCGGTCGGTGAACTGTTTGGTGGCAGCTATATACTTTGGCCTTGAGAGGTCAAATGAACTGCAACTTCAGAAAGAGCAAACATGTATCTATGAATTATGCACCTAAAACACGCATTACCTTGTATCTTTTTCCCTCTTACAACACCAGTGAATCCTCTGCTGTCTCTTCGACAGCTCTACAGTCATGTTATTGGCTCAACTTCCTTTGTGTTTTATCCACAGAAACAACAACAGACAAGACGGACTTTTTGCAAAGGTTCTCAATCCAAATGTTGGAGCAAAGCATTGTATACTCTACCACATTTTGTATTGGCTGCAAGTGGTTTCATATTCCAACCGTCCTGGCAACACTACTGAGAACAGGAATATGTTGCTCTCCTTCTTCGTTATTCAGCTTTGTTAGTGTTTAGTCTCCACACTGACTCCATGTAATCCGTAACTCCAAGAGCTGAAAAATTTAATCGCACATTCAATACCAAACCTGTGGAATACTAGTGTTACAGATGTGCCGATGTTTTGTGCAGTCACAGTGTGGTCCGTACCAGTTTTGATGTCATATTTATGATGTTCTTCATCCTTCTGTCTGGCTTACTTACAGACACTCTCTAACAGACTTGGTTCTCCCATTAACATTTAATGTGATATTTTAGGACTTCTGGGAAAACAAACAAACAAGCAAACAAAAATTTCACATTGGTCTAGAGACTTATACATAACATGAGATTTAACTGGTTGGGTCATTTTATCTCGCTCAGTTATGCTATTAGTGTGAAGTCTGTGATCGAGCCAAGATCTGTAGGTAGCAGCAGGCTGGCTGTTTCACAGCCACATCACACCATTCTGAAGCGTACAGCCAATTGCAACGTTTGTAGTCACTTCAAAGTATATTGACTTTTTTGTGTGTGTGCAAAGCTCAGGACAAGACTCTACCATGGAGTAAACCTGTCAGAAGTCTGAGAATACACACACACACACACACACACACACACACACACACACACACACACACACACACACACTCGTGCATGTACTTTTCTGCCTTACAGCTTGTGAGTGTTTGCAGGAACAGAACTGAAAGCACAGACAGTGACCTGAATGCTCAGACTTATAAAATCAATCCATCAAGCACAGTTGCATATACACACGACTGTTATGCAGGATTTCACTGTGCAAAACTCAAATTCAAGCACACCTTCATCAATAATATAGTATTCCATATCAGTGTGGGAATTGTTAAAATGGGAGTCTGTTTGACTGATAGGCATCTTCACCTATATCACTCAGGTTGCATTCTTTTTTTCATCTTTTTTGCCCCAGTCTGTCTTTATACTGTTTTACTATCTCCAAAATCCTGAATAGATGGCTGCAGGTTGTTGTTCAACCTCCAGGATTTAGATAACTCCCTTCAGAAACCTGTAAGTGATTTTAATGATGTTATCCTCACCATTTTACAGCTCGTCTGTACATCTGTTCAAATCTCCACTGTATTTCTGACATGTTATAGCATTTCTTTATTCTTTCAGGATGTGAAAAACTATTTTAAGTGCAGTTATATAAATATCCTTTAAACGTTTCCTAGTTTATGAAATATTTTATTGTATTAATTATGTGCTATTATTTATTACAGGTTTAGTTATTTAACCTTCCACCGTTGAGTTTGGTCGTCAACGGAGACTGCAGTTGATATTTCATAAGCATTTAAATTTTGTGTCACTCTGTGCTCTGTGTTCAAGTTCACAGTTTGTTTGTTCTTTTTTTTTTTTAATCCGGGGAAGGTTTTTGAAGGTTAGGAGCCTCTGCAATGTTAGGTTTGGTATTAGTCAGGAAGTTTCTGTATGAGTCTTAATATTCTCTCTCCTTTCAGTGTCAAAAAAAGCAAAAGGATTTTCTGATAAATCTATTCTGGTTTTGTTGACTTTTGACAGCTTTTGAGCATAGTCATTGTTTTTTGAAGAGCACGCTGGTAGGTTGAAGCAATTTGCTTTTAAAAATAGAAACTTTCTGACTGAACTGTACCAAAGTAAAATCATTTAGTCATCATGATTCTGGCTTTACTGGTTGTTTTTTTCTGTCTCTGCTGTTCCTCACCTGTCCACCACTTGTCATTCACATCCATAATCAGTTCATCTGCTTTTTTTCCCCAAACATTAACCTTTTTTTTCAATGTTTATCTTTAATCATACCTGGAAAGACTTTGTGTTTGCACATCTAAAATGATAGCTACTTTTTGAATGATGTGTTGTCTCATCTGCTGTCACTAGAAAAAAAACTACAGACTCAATACAGTAGTATAGAACCAAGTATGGATGAATACTGCAGCTCACAGGCTGTTGTACTAAAGATATAGAAAATATAGATAAAGATTGCTCTGTTGTAGGGTCCACCTCTTGAACCTAAACTGAAGACACAGTATGATATAATAAAGACATTTTCAGATCAATTTTAACTGTCTATGAGCAAGCATTTGGCGAGAGTGGAAAGGAAAAACTCCCTTTAAACAGGAAGTTTATATACATGCGTGCATTCATGGTTTTTTGTGTTTAATAGAAAATGTCCTACTTTTCAGCATCTTAGACCATCAGATCTTCTTCATGTTAGACATTTTGGGTTTGTACATCTGGGTTTAAAATAGAATTATCAACATATTGTTATTTTTATCATTAGTATTATTATTATTGCTTTTTTAAAGAGTAGTAAAGAAGAAAATGACAGACCTTTTCCAGACATTTTAAGGTATCAGTCATAAGTAAAAAATGCATGTAGCTGTTCAGGTATAGTTCAGGTATCCTGATCTTGGTTCGTTGACTATGAAACTGAGTCACCACAACCACAGTCCAACTTAATATTACTTATTATCTATTATTATCAGATGATGCTGGACTTGGTGGCTTCATCTATCCACTGATATAAAAGAATGGATACTCAATAGCGACATTATTTATATAAACAAAGGGTCAGTAAGCATTATTAAAAGCTTTACATGATTTAATTTAAAATAAGTCAGTATAGTAATTATTCGTGAATAATAGCAGAGTGCTGAAGCTGAATTCTTAAATGGATTACAGCTATTGTTAATATAAGATTGGCGTGTGGTTTCTCTGCTTTGTCAGAATCTCCGTGGTGAAAACACCTTGTTGATTAACTTTGTAGTCAGAAAACTTGTGTGGGAGACAAACGATAGGCAAACATGAATTATTTGAAAGTTAACTTTAGCTAACACTTAAATCTCAGGAGAATTTTTGAATGCACCTACGGGGAGAATTTTTAAAGGGCTGTGTGGGTGTGTAAATTGTTCACATCCACACAGTTCTTTGCAGATTGTGCTTTATTGACGTCTCTGTAACTAATTTGCCAAATTCTTCTGTAACTCTTAACTCTCTTTACCAGCCTAAATTAATGTTCTTTAGTGATCTCGTATAATCCTGGGTATCAATGAGCAGGACTCTATTCAGTCACTCTAAGTGAGAATAATTCTCATATTTCAAAGGATGATCAATTATAATGATTTAATGATGGGCTACCTTTTGACTGACGTGTTGCTAAGACGGGTGTTTGAAGTGGCATTATTCTATAGTTCTAACTAAATTATTACCACCTTATCACTACTGCAGTTACAGTTACTCTAAAAGTTATGCCCGGTGGCTCAACATTTGGTATCTAGCTAATGTGAACTAATTAGTACACGTTGGCAATACTTAGCCTTCCAAACAGCAGCTTTAGTGACCCATCCAAATCAGGAATACATTAAAATTTATTTTTATTTATTTATTTTTTTTGTTTTGTTTTGTTTTTATTCTAGTATTGGTGCAAGGAAGAATTCTCCACATGATATTTGGAATACAAAGGGATTTCTGGCAGGGACTTTGCTGTTTTGAGTTTACAAGTTCAGCTGCCTTTGGTGTTTTTCTTTTAAGATATTACCAGATAGAATTACATCGGGGATCGGCTCTGAGCCCCTTCGTGTTAGCAGTGGTGATAGACAGGCTGACAGACGAGGTCAGGCAGGAGTCTCTGTGGACTATGTTGTTTGCAGATGACACTGTGATCTGTAGTGAGAATAGGGAGCAGGTAGATGAGAGTCTGGAGAGACTGAGGTATGCTCTGGAGAGAAGAGGAATAAAAGTCATGAGAAGCAAGACTGAATACATGTGAGACAGGTTGTCTCACTCCCACAAGGTGATGGTAGATGAGTTTAAATACCTGGGGTCAACAGACAATTCACAAAAAAATTACAAATGAGAACATCAGAGGTACAGCTCGGGCTGATTGTTTTGAAGACAACATTAGAGCAAGGCTGAGGAGTGCAGATGAGACATAGTGGATATATTGGACAAAAGATTTTGAAAGAAGGAAAAAAGGAGAAGACCATAGAGAAGATTCATGGATGTAGGGGAGAAGGGCATGCAGAGAGTTGCCATGACAGAATCGGATCCTAGGCATAGCATCCTCTTCTGTGGCGAACCCTAAAAGAAAGGAACAGCCACAGGAAGAAGAAAAAGATGATCAAATAGACATCACAGGCCTGTGCTGCCTTTCTTTGGTGCATTTGGTGTTAGCCCTGATGCAACAGCGCCTTTCCCTCTGATCTCTGTGTCAGTCTTGGACCGAAAACTATGAATAGTTTGTTGAAGTTTATGCATTATGTTCTTTTGCAGAGAACAATACTGTTCTGTGTCTTACTCTGCATGATTGCATGCGGAACTTGAGTTGCCGACCTATAAAAAAATCATGCACTATGACGTCATGGAGCATTACCAAGTGGAAATAATGCAACTGACACATATTGAAGGACTTAACGTGTTATACTGATCTTTGGTAAGTTTTCACAGTGACTTTAAGAGGCTTATCTTTTCTTTAGTTTCCTCATTTAAGTGTAGAACCAGTGAGCTCATTGCATGAGGAGGCATCCATCCATCCAGCGACCTCTCAGAATTTGCAAGAATTGCTACTCCTCCTATAGCATTGATCAGACTTTAGTCAAACTTAGACACTGATATCATAATGGTTCATCATCCAATTTTAGGTGAAGGTCAAGGTTATATCCGTTATTTTACAGGCACTTACCTATGAATTGTGACAAATCACAAGCCAATGAGCTACCATTATGTCTCTGACATTCTGATTGCTCAAAGGGCTGCATGAACAACTATGCCTTAAGTTTGTTCAGAACTGCTAGCAAAGCAGTAGAGTGTGCCACTGCATGTGAACATACTTATCCATGAATCATAGACATAATATTTCATAGATATGGAGTTAAGAGCTATTAATCCACATAATTACACAAGAAAGATGGAGAACGGCTCCACTGTTGCTCCAGTTTTGGACAGAGACATGCTTATAGCTCTAGTTTTTGTTTGCGTCCTTGAAACATCACTCTTGTTTTAGCCGTTTTCAGTGTGTTCAGTATTCAGTGTAATATTTGTTGGCTAAAAACTGTTTTTGTTTGGTTTAAAAAACAATCTAAGTTCATTATCATCAAAAAGTATAGAATATTGTTTTAGTTTAAGGTTTCCATGTCTGGCTTGTCACAACATTCTCATATTTATTCACTTTACACAAGTTGTAAAATCCACATAATATTTTAATACTATCAGATATAGTTAATTCAAATTCTTAACCTTTTTTTTTCAGATGGCTCAATGTTCTTGAGCTGCAGGTCCTCTTCTTGGGTACCCATATCTTTTTAATCTAACCATAAGCCCATTTTCCTCAAATGTACCATGTTTAAAGCTTTGTTTTTATGTGAAAACATTAAAAATGTGTCTGAAAACAGATGAAGATACAATTAATGTTACCGCTCACTGGAACATCTCCAGTTATTCTAATAACTTCCACCTGTTCTTCTCCTTCTGAGCCATGTGAAAATATATTCTGCCTGTAGATTTCTGGAGTTTCTCACACTGTACCTTCTAAATGTTGAGTGGCTTATTCGTGATCGTTCTCCTCAGGATCCTGTGGGAATTGTGCTCTAACAATAGAAGCTCAGAGGGATCCGATGGAGCAGTGGCACGGTCCGATCTTTGTTATGTGACATGTGGGCCCCAGAACATTTGTTCTCCTTCATCCCTCGATATGTGTGGGATGAACAGATCCTTCCCAGGAGAGTCCAAACTGTTTGCTTGCTTCAGCTCTCTCCACATATCTGCTTCATTCTTATTGCCATCTTTTTCTCTTTCTTGCCAGCATTCTTATTGTTTTATATCTGGTTGATCTCTATAATCTTTTGTCTATTTCTATTTTGTTTGAGTTTGCTTTTTTCCCCCTGTTACCCGACTCTCTTTTCACTTCCTGTGATTACAGTAATGTTTGCCAGTAATGCGAGCCGTCTATGTACAGAAACACACGCACGCACAAAATAGACATACACAGAAGTTGCTGCTTTTATGAAGGAGTGTTGAAATCTGTTGAAATCTTCCTTTTTGATCCAGACTGAAATATTAAACTGTTGAATGAATCGATTTTATACACACATTCATTGTCTCAGATAGATGAATCCCTGATTGTGATGGTCCCCTGGCTGTTCCTGTTCATTGTAGTCATTTATGTCATCACTTTGACTAGATTCATTTAAGGTCCCTAGAATATAAACTACCACTGACAGATCAAAGTTGCTACTTGATAAGGTGAAATACCTTGATATCTTCTGGATCCACCCAGCTTTTTGTGCAAATATTCATGGTTCCCAGATGATATATCAAAATTGCTTTCATGATTCACTAACTTAATTTATCCCCATCATCAGTTTGGACTGGTTTTTATATAGTGCTTTTCTACTCTCACTGAGCACTCAAAGTGCTCAGTGAGATACAACTTGTGCATTCACCCATTAACTTTATCTAAGGTTTTTAGTGCTTCTATCTAGCATTCATTCGCATTCACACTCTGATGGATGCATCGGAGGGCAACATAGGGTCAGTATCTTGCCCAAGGATATTTGGCATGTAGACTGGAGAAGCTCGAACCACCAACCTTCCGGTGAGTAGGTGACCCGCTCTACCACCTGAGCTACAGCCACCCAGTTTAGAGTTAAGATTTTAGTAAATAATAGCATCAAACTAATGGCATTATCCAGCAGCTTTAATTTATAAGTAGTCCTGATGAGCTACCCATGAGTTTATGTATAAGATGAACTGACTGCCTAATTACAAAACCAGTTGATTTGAATGAGGTGCTTATATGATAAATGTGCCAATAAAATCATTCTTGAGGTTTATTTTCACAAATGGGGTGATCACATCTCAAATATTACTATTTCCCCCAGGTTATATGTTACACTGATAAGAAGTTGGGAAGAATACATTTTCCTAAGTCCCTAAGAGATACCTACTTAGACCTCATCTTTGGGATTGTTTACTACAGGTTTAAATCCTCAAGTTTGAGAATTTGGAAGTTTATTTCTTCTATAAAAAGGAGAATTTTCATATGACTTTACAGAGATTGCTTTTGGAGCAAGCTTCAAGTGACCATTAAAGGAACTTCGGTTATAGACAGTTGTGCACTGGTTTCCTGTTTCACCCACCAATCCTGCTGTTTCTTGGGATTTACAAAATGTCTCCCTCCATGGATTAAACATTCAGTCATTTTGCTTAGAGTATGATGCAAAAGTCTTGGGTCACCCATCAATTATTTATATTTTGCTGTCAAGTTCTGCAGGCTTTCTGAAGGTCTTTCGATGTTCTTCTTTGGACATTAGCTGCTTTTTCATTTATTTTCAATCCAGTCTTTGTATTGATTCTTGTTAAAACAACAACAACAACAACAAAAAAACATTTCCACAGCATTTTTTAGTTTGTTTGTTTGTTAATCCACTTAACACTGCCCTACAGTATGAATCATTAAAGTATGAAAACCACAAAAGATCAGTAAAAGATCAGTTACTGTTTTCTCTACAGATAGCAAACAGCAAACATTTTATCTCCAAGCACTTTGTTACTTGTCACAAAAACCAAAATTTCTTCGTAAAAATCCAAAGATAACGCAGTTTGACAGAAAAAATAAACATTTTTACGTCAATGATTTAGAGAACTATTAGATGAAAACTTGGCAATTCTCAGCATGGTGTGCAGTGCATCCTTAAAAACACTGTGAAACCTGGAAAAGTGGAGGACAACAGAAGAAGTGGCAGAACTACGTTCCCTGAAAGCTTTATAAGAAATAGTCTCAGTGGAAAGGGTGTCTGTTCAGGAAGGCTGAAGTATGCCAAATTACAAGAACTGGCCTGAAAATCAGTGACTCTTGTGGATGATGAATCCAAATTTGAAACTGGGTTGAAATCATCATTAGTTTGTATGCGGAGAGGTCAGAAGGCAGGTACCATGTCTACAGCCATCTGTAAAACACGGCCGAGGCTCTGTCATGGTTTGGGGCTGCATTACAGCAAAGAATCTTGTGATAATTGGTGGATTTATGAATAATTCCTAAATGCAACACCATCTGGAAATCATTTGTTTGGCAGAAAAACACAGAATGAAACACTATCAGTCATTGATTGGCCTCCCCAGAGCCCAAACCTCAACATTATAGAAGGAGTGTGAGATTGTCTTAATATAGATTGAAACAAAAGGCAACAAAAATCCAAAGAAGAGCTTTGAATGTTCTTCATGAAGCCTGGAGAACTGCTCCCAAAGACTACTTCAAGAAACTGGCAAGAAAACTTGCCTAAGAGAGTTCAGGCTCTGTTGAAGAAGAGAGGTTGACTTTCAAGCTTGAAATGATAAAACTTGTTGTATTGCCAGGTGTGACCACCGGGAAAAAGCTAGCATTGCTATACTGTAAACTTTTGTTAGTTAACATACGTTTGATTTATCCTCTTTTTAAATCATTCAAACCCAGTGCATAATTACTTACCATCCATACCACAATCCCAGCAGCAATGCAAAACTAAAGCTGTCCCCAGTCAAAGGTTCCAAGTCCACGTCTTGTCCCCAGTTGCCGTCTAAAACAGAAACACACATACACACTCCTCAGCCCTAAGCCAGCAACTTTCCTGTGTGCAAGAGGTTTCTCTCCAGAGTCACTAGATCACTGTCGGATTAGCCCCCGATTTCCCTGCAGGCTACTGGGGTGCCCCAAGTGTGTCTGTATTTTTCATTGTGTGTGCGTGTGCGAGAGCAGGCATGCTTGCAAGTGAAATGGCAGGGAACATGGTGATTAACACTGGATGTGTGGTTGCTCCCGGTGCTGGCACGGTTGTGGGGAAGTGCTGAGCCGTGTAAGCACCTGCTTTACCCCCCCCCCCCCCCACGTCACACAACATAATAAAGACATCAAGTGCACCATTGCACTCCCCTACACATCCGCCCCTCCCCCTTCTCTCTCTCACACAGTCCCATACTACATATAAAAAAATATACGCAGGCAAATTTAGTGCCACATATCTATGTGTAGATATATGTATGGCTGCTGTGTATTTTGGCCTAATCGCTTTCAACATAGAAAACCACACTAAACTCATGCCTCCACCATCTTTCCAAGCGTGACCTCCACAAGTTGGCCAGTTAATCCTGGAACGGAACTGTTGTACCACCTTTAAATGCTCCATCACTCAGATCTGTGGTCAGCTTTGTTCCGGCTCTGTCTTCCACTGGTCCTTGGACTCAGCCACCAGACTTCAGATCACAGTGTCCGAGTCTTTGGCTTGTCTTGTAGAGTCTGGCAGTGTGTTTTAAGAAATAAGAGCAAACAAACAAAACAGGCTGAGAGGAAAGCACAGAAATCCTGTAGGGATGCCTCATACCAAGTATAAAGAAAGAGGTGGAGGAAGAAGAAGGGAGAGCTAGGGGAGAGGAGAGCAGGGGGTGCAGCTGCAGCGTATTCAGTGCCAGTGTTGGTCCTAACCAGCAGCTTGTCTTTATTTTTGCAGAATGTACAACATGGTAATAATTATACTCTCAGATCATTTCCTGTCATGTTTGTTTATTCCCATTATACATACAGTATTGCCATCTTAGCTAAAGGGCCCTTTGTCTCTTTCTTATAGCTGGGACAGAGAGGAGGACTCTGGTTCCAGGTGGGGCTTACTTCAGGGTATCAAGGAAGGAGACTATGGGGAATTTGACTGTCTTGGATAATTAGCTTTTTATGTAGTTTCCCTTCAGCTGGGCAGGAGGCCGTTCTGTCTAGAGCAAAAACCAAAGCAAAGAGGGGCTCTGAACCAGAGGTCTGTGTAGCATACCCATACTTTGCCTAGGAAGGTATCTGTAAAGCCTCAAGTTGTTAACCCCTCCCCATCCCCAAAATATAGTATGACATACGTTTAACCACATGCTGCTACATACTATCAGCAAAGCAGACATTACTGATACACAGTTGTTGTTAACACAAAAGTCACAATGTTTTCTGACCTTAAAAAATGCTTTATCCAACTAAAGTCATCATTTTCTTAACCGCTCCTCAAATTCACTGTCTATCCAAGCCGATCCCAAAAGGCAACTCAGTGGTCTTTTACTATACTAGACCAAATCTTAGCCAAAGCTTTAAAAAAATTGAAAAACTGGTAATTATTCATTTATTTGAAATAATGATTGTAGCTGTTTTGGAAAGTAAATTCTGCAGAAAGTGTCACCAAATAAAAAAAACAAAAACAAAACTCTCATGTGTGTCGTTCTAGGACTTTCATGGACAAACAAATTATTTTTGGTTTGTATAATTCATTGGACTTGCAAAATGTGCTGAGGAGATTGAATCATATCTGTGTCTTTTTTATCAGCTCTCTCTGGGAAAGATAAATATCTTTGTCACACTGTTGTGTATGGATCACAGTTCCTCTGTTTGAAGTCTGATGCTTCCTTTGCTGCTGCATTTCCTCGTAATGGCTGATGACAGGGGTGTGTTTCAAAGCCGACGTGGTGCTGCAGCAACTGTTTCTTTCTTCTTCTTCTTTTCTTTTTCTTTTTTTTCACTTTTGGCTCGGCCAGACTGTGAACAGTTTAAACTGGTGTAGAGTTTCACAGAGCCACACAAAGGATGGTGAGGACTACACGAGCACAGCTTCCACCTATCACCCACCGCCCCTGATGCTGTTTCAATAATGATACAAAGCATAATGTGGGACACAGCGCTCACTGGTTCCCAGCTACGCCTTCTAGCAGGTGTCTTGATGCTCAGTGCACTGTAGATTAGTAATGTCGTTTGACTTTAAATTGATCATCTCACTGATTATGCAATATAAACATTTTTAAAAGGCTACAGTTTTACCTTTTTTGTATCCATGCTTATGTTTTTGATCTTAAATTGAATACCTTCAGGATTCATTTTGAAATTCAGGTCATATAGTAATTTATAAATGCTATTCCCCCCATTCAGTCAGCTTGAGTTTGGGCCTCATTGTCTTGCAAGGCCAGTAATACTGTAGTAGCATCTGGTGCCCAACATTCAAGGTATAAAGGTTTTTTAAGGTTTATACCTGTGGTACAAACAGTAGTATAGACTACATATTATTAAATCTATCAATCTATCTGCCTGTCTTTCTATCAATCATATCAAGCACCATCATCATCAGTCCTTTTTTTAATGTGAGACTGGATTGCCACAGGTGCGCAAAATGAAGCACCTAGGCATGCAGACTGCTTCTACAAACATTTGTGAAAGAATGGGTTCCTCTCAGGAGCTCAGTGAATTCCAGCGTGATAGGATGCCAGCTGTCCAGCAAAACCAATCGTAAGATTTTCTCACTACCAAATATTCCACTGTCAGCTGTTAGTGGTATTATATCAAAGTGGTAGAAATTGGGAACAACAGCAACTCAGTGACAAAGTAGTAAGCCACGTAAAATCACAGTGGGGCATATTGAGCAAAGCTCGCCAACTTTCTGCAGAGACCTTCAGATTAGCACAAGAACAGTGCGTAGAGAGCTTCATGGGATGGGTTTCCATGGCAGAGCAGCCACATCCAAGCCTTACATTACCAAGCACAATGCAAAGTGTTGGATGTATTGGTTTAAAGCATACTACCGCTGGACTCTAGAGCAGTAGAGACTTGTTCTCAGAAGTGACAAACCACAGTTCTCCATCTGGTAATCTGATGGATGAGTCTGGGTTTGGCACTTGCCAAGAAAATGGTACTTGTCTGACAGTACTGTGCCAAGTGTTTGGTGGTGCTGGGATTATTGTGTGGGGTTGTTTTTCAGGAGTTGGACTCGGCCCCTTGGTTCCAGTGAAAGGAAATCTTAATGCTTAAGCATACCAAGATATTTTGGAAAATTTCACGCTCCCAGCGTTGTGGAAGCACTTTGATGATGGCCTTTTCCTCTTGCAATATGACTCCACACTAGTGCATGAAAGAAGGTCCATAAAGACATGGATGAGCGAGTTTGGGGTGGAAGAACTTGACTGGTCCTGACCTCAACCCGACAGAACATCTCCAGGATAAATTAGAGCAGAGACTGCAAGCTAGGCTTTCTCATTCAACATCAGTGTCCGACCTCACAAACGCACTCTTCCCATAAAAGCTGAAGCAGTTACAGCTACAAAGGGTGGGCTGACATTATGTTAAACTGTATGGTTTAAGAATGTCACTATAGTTCATATTCGTGTGAAGGCAGATGAGTGAATACTTTTGGCAATATATTCTTATCTGTCTATCTATCTACGTGAGCATGCAGAAAAACAAATAAATGGTGAACTGCAGGTTATGTGACATGCTGAGCAGTGCTCTATGCAGAAGCGCTGACTGTGACAGGGTCGGGCGGTAATGCCGGGGCACTGGAGGTCTCTCAAGTGTCGCCCAAAGCTATGGCCACAAAATTTGATATAGCTGCAGTGGTGATTATGAAGAAAAAGACAAAGGCAAACTTTCAATTATGCTTCCCTGGGTACTTCTCAAAGGATTGTGTCTCTGGGTAACATTTCTTTGGAGAGCTTTCAAGACCTTCAAGAGTATGTTTATCAGGTTAATTCTACGAGGAACTAGCAGCTCATTTTTTTGATCAACCCTATCCTTTGTGTAGCCCCCTCTTCTTTAATCAAACGCAAGACATTTCTCCACCTCAGATCTTCCTTCGTGACATTTCTTCAAGGGGTTAATTTGCTAGCAGCCATCAGCAGGCTTGTCAGTCTGTAGTCAAATGATCTCCTCTCGCATAGGAACTACGCTTAAAATTCACTCCATCTCCCCCGTCAATCACCGGTGGCTGCATCAGATCAGAGTTTTGTCTGAGGCGAGGCTGAGCTTGCTGGAGATCAGTGGTGTCAGAAAATTCCCCTGGCCTCCCTCCATCCCCAGAAGGTCACTTTGCCGCAGGCTCTATTTTCTTTCTTTGGCTCGAAGGGTAGCAGGAAAGCTAATGTACCCAACTAATGAGGGCGAGGCAGAGAGGGGGGAAGCAGCCTGCAGATTAGCTTCAGGTTTTGACTTAATATGTTAATCTATTGTCTAAAGTTGAACTCTGTTTTTTATTTAACAGTTTATGAGCAGTCCACCCATAATCTTCTCCTGAACGTGCCGCGCCACTGTCACAGTTTGTCGCTTTTTGAGGATTTTTTGTTTCTGGGTCGGCTTTTTTTTCTCCCTGAAAGCTGATCAAAAGTTGTTTATTTGCCTTTGTATGTTGCAGCATCACTGCTGTGCAGATTTCCTCTTCATGTCTGCGTGTGAGCGCGCTCACTCATATGTTTGTTTTACGCATTTGCCTGCGCATGCACGCTTGTTTCTCTCTGTCACCACTGGCTTTAATCATCTGTGGAGCGAGGCCACGGGCTGAAGTCAGTGGTGACCCACCCACGCTCATCCTCTGTGTGTGCGAGCGTGTGTGTGTATTTGTGCGTTTTTGTGGGTGTGTACATGTTTCTTTCCTCCTTGTGCTGCAGTCCTGCTCAACTGCTAATGACCCAGCAAAGCACCTTAATGACAAGGAACACATACTCCCTGCTGTTCTGTGAGCCACAGCTAATAAGTTGGTCAGTCAAACACTGAAAGTAGTGTAACCCCTAACACACACACACACAGACAAAAAAAAAAAATCAATGAGAAAACAGCAAAGCATGAGCTCCAATGAGCCAGTAAGATTTTACAGCTTTGGCACTGACCAAAAAAACCACAAAAAACCCCCAAAACAAACAAACAAAAAATCTCCCATCACTCAGATCTGCTTAGGTCTTTGATGGGCGAGAGAACGATGGAGCACTGTAAGACGCGAGTGAATAGTAAAATCAGAATTTGTTTATTTATCTTTTACTGCTAATCCCTCATTAAAACCAGTCAGAGGCAGCAGGAGCTCTTTGATAAGAAGCAGCACAGTGTTTGCTTTACTTCTCTAAGCGCTGTCATCTGGTAAGGCCCACTGTGTGAGTTGGCTGCCGACACCAGGAGATTGTGTTGATTTATCTTATTTAAAATGTAGCATTTTCATAACTCCTTCATTATATCTTTTTTTTTTCGCGTGCGGCTGTTTACTCAGTTGTAATCTGTTAAATCAGAGCGCTCGTCGCCGCTCGGGCTTTGTCTCGAGCAAAGACTTCGTTATGAAACGGCACCCTGTCCGCTTCCATCTCTTACATGAAACACGGATCACATAATTGCTCCGATGCTTGGCATGCGCATGTATACGCGTAGGATTGCAAAAGCATGTGTGAGTGTGTGTGTGTGTGCGTGCAGCCCACACTCTAACTCTACATGTGTGTAGCGAGGGCTGAGACGAGGCTGCATTTCATAGGTCATTTCCCTCCGCTCCCCCCCTCAGAGCACACAACCCCGACTGCGTCCGTCTAAAGCCGAGATTGAGTTCAGCTCATTTTTCAACTCTGCCTCATGTCCAGGTTTTAATAAAGCCAGTCGAAGGGTTGGGAGAATTAAGGGGCTGTTGGGTGGAGGGGGAAGAGGAGGAGGAGGAGGAGGAGGAGGAGGTGTGAAAGGCACTAATTCCAGCATTGCTTGGTGCTGGTTTGGGATCTCATTAGTGCCGTGTTGTACTGTCACACATACACCTCCACTTGCTCAATCATAGCAAGCAAAGACGTGTTTAAATCCAAAATGAGTTTCGGGCTACAAAAACCCTCATGTCCACATATCCAGAGGAGTCTGATTTATGGAGGTCCCAACTAGGAAATACCACAGACCTCCATCTCAGAGCCAACATTTGTTATGCTTGTTTCTTTTCTGGTTTGTTGTTATTCCATTATTCTGGACTTCATTGCCTTTCTCTGTCTCTGTGCTGCTTCTTCTCCCTCTGCTCCTTTTAGGGTTGATCGTAATTGCTCCCCTTCCCTGCCTGGCAAGTTACTATCTTGCAGCAAATGAGTGAGTAAAAGCAGAAAAAAATAGAATTGCAAGCAATTATAATAGGGTCCAAGCAGCCCCACGCAATTTAGACCCAAGACAAGTACCCCAGGGTATGATAGGGAGGTTGCAGGTAGTTTGACTAGACATCGTTTGCAAAAAAAATAAAATACAAGTGAAAAAGGCATGGCCTACATCAGCAAAAGGTACTCCATTTGAGGTGAATATAAAGCATGTAATTATGGGGTTTATCGTTCAAGTAGCTCATTCTGATTCAGTCTTGTCAATTATTGTCGCAATGTCAAAGCTGCTGGCACGTCTCGGTAACACGCAAGGTGTCCTTCAGCGCCTGTTACGGCTTCAGAGAGACTGGGTCACTCTCAGCTTGTTTTCGTTGCTGTGGTGAAGGGGCAGATTATAATCCGACCCCACACAAGCACCTTTTATTGCCTGAACCTAAAGAGTTCAAAAACCTTGTGTAAACGTTCTGGAATAAGAAAAATTTCCTTGAATTTCTGGTCAGTTGAAAGACCATTTAATCGCAAGAACAAACTATCAGATGTTCAAAAACATCCAATAAAAGCAGCCGATGCTGCTAATCGATATCAGTGGTTCCCAAGATGCAAGGCTGAACCACGTGATGGGTTGTGAGATCAGTCCTCTTACAAAGAAGAACTTTTTTAAATGTAAAAATGACCTTTCGTTTTTTTTACTTTCCAAGTAAAGTCTCTTTTTAACCATTCAGGCCTCTAAATATCCCTCAAATCAGTTCTGTTGGTTGTTTTTTTTACTAGGTCATTACTCATTGTAATCATTATTAACATCGAGGCCTAAGACCAGAGTAACTGCATCTCTGTTTATGTTTTTTCATTATGAATGACAAATAGAGAATCCTTGAAGAAAGTTTATAACCTGTGATGATATGTCAATATCTCTTTTAAAAAAAAAAGCTCTCTAAGAAAATAATTGATGATACACATAATCAAAAGTGCTCCATTAGGCTACTTTTTCCCTCAGAATATATAACAAATTACAAATTTTTTATGATCCAAACTGATTAGAAAGGCAGTTTCTTTCTAATACTTGGAGTGCTACAAATAAAATTACATTAACCTCCAGTTTTGCTGCCTGTGCAGAAAAAGGTACTAAAGACAGCGATCTCAAAATCTGGGAAAAATATTTTTCTAAAATTGTGAACCTGATGAGCTTACTGAACTACAGTAGCAGCATTCAGTAGTCATTTTGAAAGACTACTACTTACCACTGGAAATGCTTACGCATCACATACAGTGTCTTAAAAACAGAAAGCTGTAAGATGCTCTTGAAATTCAACTTCAAGCTCGTCAGTTTGATTTTTAACAAGACAGGGTGGGCTTTTCCTCTCTCACTCCAAACACGATCAGCAGTTCACGCCATGAAAGAGCCTCTTATTTGGCACTCCCTACTGTAACACCGTGTACCTTACAGTATCTCATTTCCCTGTACACCGGTATCCTCCGCACTCTCATTAAGGGGCCTGACTATCCACTAAATCCACCAGGGTTTGATCATTAGGACGTACGGGAGGAATCAATCCGGCAAGTGAATTCACATCACATACACCTCTCGCTCTCATCAAATGACCTTGACTGCTGCCGCCGCTTGGTTTTAAAGGAGAGGCTAAGTATGACGGCAAGATGTGTGATGTGGAGATGAAGTGTGCTGTTGCACTTTAGTGGGTTAGAGGAGCTAAATTCGGGCAAGCTAATGAATATGCCACGCTGACTAATTTAAAGTTCAGCTCCTAAGTAAAGGTAATGAGAGCCTCTGCACTAACAACAGCATCTCGCTAAGAGGCCAGGGTTGCTGATTTGAGGTCGGACATCTGCAGTGTGCTCGAGTGGACACCTGCAGTGTGCTCGAGTGGACACGAGGGTGGTGCGGGTTGCCTCGGAGCTTGTTAGCTCGCTCGCTAAGGCCCTGATGACGATTACCTCATTAGGGTGATGTCGCCCTAATCCCCCGTGCCAGCTACTAGAATTCAGCGGCCTCGCCAGTACAAACATGCTATCTCCTCACTAGACACACACACATAACACACTGTCACAGTGCGAACTCAGTAGGACAGTTAACATCTGTGTCCGAGCCTACTGTGCTACTCTTGTTACTCCATTCATGTGTACCAGATGTAGGTAAAACAACGTGTGAGCAAGGTTTTTTTTTTTTCTTTTAGTGGTTTGGGTTAAGATGTGATAGCCAGCAGTTCTGAGAATGCAGGTGGTTCGGAGGTAGAGATGAATGTGCTCCAGACTGGGGGCAAATGTCGCCGTTACACAACTGAAGAGTAATAACCACGTTGAGGGCCAACTTGTTTTTTTCTTTTTTCCCTCCTCTGCTGCGCTGTACAGGAGACTGGGCACAGTTTCAAAGCCTACTCTTTTCTCACTCTGACTCAGTCGGAAGAAAAAAGTGTCCTTCTCCTACATTCATGCTAGAAATTTATCATTCTGGTGTCTGAGTGTAGAGTATAAACAAGAGGCCATTGTCTCGTCTTCAGTACGCTGTACCTACCTGCATATCACGGTCACGGTAGGCCACACGTCCCTGCATGTAGCGTTCAGGTGCAGATGAGAACTTTGACTCTCTCTGAGGCTTACTATGTATCGTCCCCCGGTGAGGCAGTTTTTGCGCACGGTACTCAAAGTTCTTGCTTATCTAGGCATGTACTGTTTCTTAAGTATTCACCTTGTAATTTATGTATCCACACATTTTTCTTTTTGAGTACATGGTCCTGGTTCTAGATTCGAGGAACGTGCATGCTGCAGCAAGATGTCGGATTCGTTTTAACTAGGCTCATTAGCTGCAGAAGGCGGCACCAGTTAATTAAAATAATTCCCTGTTATCGCGGCTGCTTTGGTCAGCCAAACGATACTGGGGGACTGCTATGCAGCACAGGCTGCTCCTGCTCAGTGTACGGCGCTTCTCGACCACAGCTAGCACCTAATTAGCGCTGGAGGAGGAATATTTTACTGCGAATTAACATGCCGCGCTTTGGCCTGTGCTCTAATTGACGAAGCTCATCTGAGGGCCGGAGGAAGACTGCGGTTGTACGGAGGCTTAACTTAAGCGCAGCAGAGAAACACGCATAGAATGTTTAACCATTTCACAATTAGTGAGAATCAAAAAAGCTGCTTGTTTAGTGGCTGATCTGAGTCCATTTTTATGGGCGTTGCGTACTCACTCAGAGTAGGGCCTTCCTGTGTTCCTCCCTGACCCCCATTGCACTCACTCCAGCATGAAAGCAGGTGGGGGATGTGACCCGGGTCAAGAGGGCAAAACTGGCAAATATCCTATAATCCGTGTTCAGATCAAAACTCAAAAGGTCCACGCTAATGAAAGTATTTGGCCGAGCCATAATCCAGAGTAATAGGAAGGGATCCAACAAACATTCCTCTAATCAAGTCACCCTGTTGAATAACATTAAAACCCAAACAACCTTCAAAATACATATTTAAAACCCTGGAGTAAGCTTTAGCACGTGGCTATGCCGACAGGCAGCATTTTAAAAAGAAAATTTAATCACACTAATATTTGATTGGAGTTTCTTGCTGGGCAGTGGGATATTTACAGGCACTTGGTATGACTGCGTAAACACCACTAAAGGACAGGTTTATATCTTTTCAGTTTCTTCCCATACAGTGCCCCCTCCCAGCATCTGCAGTATATTAATATATGTCTGATACATCGTTGGCTTAAGTTATTTGTTTTCTCAGGGTGGCTCTGAAAAAGTTTCTTTCTGATGCAATTCTAGCGTAAAAAATGTATAACAAAATCGACACAACCCATGTTCTGTGAAAACTTCTTAACCCTTTAAGACCTACCATAGAACCAAGTCCGCCAGAGCTTATATTATATTTTTACATGCTGTAGTGCCAATTTTGGGAGCATTTCAAGTTGCTATACATCAATACAACCATTATAGCCCAAATTTTAATAATATGTATGCATTAAGTGCATAGTAATTACTTAAATTGCAAAAAAGTGCAATAAACTACAAAAAAATTGAAAATCGTTTTTGTCTTTTTAACATATATTTCTAGTTAGAGAAATTTAAGAGGCTTATCCCTCAAAACTGTAAATACAAAAAAGTTGCACAAACTAGTTTCCCACCACAGGAAATTTATTTGAAGTGTCTTCATAGTTTTACTTTTGAAATACACCAATTTTTATATACTGCAGGAAAAACGAAAATAAATATTATAGTGCAAATTTGCAAAAAAGCAGCATATGTATCAAAATAAACTATTTCCAGCAGTGCAATATGAGTTCTAAGCATCCCAGAAACGACACAGAAAGTCATAAAGTCAAAGATAACTTTTAAAAACACCAGTATAGGCTCTGAGGCCCTGATAGCAAAAAAAAACTACATCTCCGCGAAAATGACGTCACTTCCGGTTTCGGGCAGGTAATGGCGGACATGCGAAAGTTCGTGCTGAGGTCTATTCCAACCTAGGAAGTGTTATGAACAGCTGATCGGATCGGCAAAACGTGTTTCTGGAATATTATGTTTTTGTTGCTGCAAGCGCTTTTTATGCAGTTTTTGCAAAGCTATATGTGGAAGGAAACTGTGACCTAGGACAAGCTGATGGCATAAGATGTAAGTACAACTCCTCCGGTTTCATATGTAAAAAAAATTATTGCTCTAGCTTATGTGGTTGCAGAGCTACCGGGATTTAAAAATAGTTACGCAAAACGGAGCGTACCCGCTCCGACCGGGCTGCTGCTGATGCTGAGGGCTTCCCATCATGCACCGAGTGTTTCTTCTTCACTCACCTCTTCTCACGCTCTGTGTGTTTACACATCACTCTGCATTTAATAATAAAAAACAAAACTGGAGCTCACAACAGAAATTTCAGTGGGACTTTTCCCCCACCTGCCAAAATCACACCTTAACCCTTTATCACACCACTAGTGAATACTGTTACAGTACGGTTGATGGGAAAAAATGTCAACCTGTTCTGTCTTTCCAAGGAGTTTATCATACAAAAGGTTCCTGTGCTTGGTAATAGTAAATAGAGAAAGGGAATATAGAAATGGAGATAATTTAAGTTGACATAAATGGACAGGCTGGCTTCCTGTCCAAAGGGTACTCCGCCTTTCATCCTATGACCCATTGGTTAAAAAACTTGATAGATGGATTGTGCAAATTGTACATCAAATGTTTGCCGATCGTTAAGTGTTTTTAGCATCCTCTTCAAAGTTTGCCATATTATAGGTCGCTTTTTAAAAAAAACAAAAAACAGAAAGCTTTCTCATATTACACTGACTTCAAAAGTGAAAGCAAAATTTGGTAAAAATCAAAGCTGCACAAAGCTGAAGACCATCTCTAATATCACTCATGGACAACCTGGGTAGAGCTGCAGGAAATCATGGCCCCAAATCCTCTTGTTAATAGGTTTATACAGCTGAAGGTAAAATGCTTTATCAGAATGAGTTACTATTAACAGGTCATAGTTTTTTATCATTTGCTTCATGTAAGCATTGAAAACAAGGTATTTTTGTGCTACTCTGTAACTATAATGAATCCTGTTTGGCAGATCTTTGGTTATTACACTGACTGAGTTATTTATTTAGTTTATTTACAGACACAGGGCTCAGCACTGATCAGTAAAATGAGGAGTTTTACTGATGAGGGTTTGACCTTTGATGTGGTGATGGGGCTACTGCTGAGACTAATATTGTTTTTCTGCATTTTTTATTAAAATAACTATGAAAAATACATATGTACATGTCATGAATATGTGAAGAAGTATATTTAGTTGTTTAAAGACAGAGTTTGACTTAATTCATTTACTAAAATATAAATTTTTTTGGTTTGCTGCCTCGGGCCAACTTTATGCTTTTATTACACTTTTCCTTGGGCAATAATGGTAAAGCCATGCTTGGTCCTTGGGGCTGCTTGCTTTAGGTTTTTAGGTGCTTACCTGGTTCAAAACACTTGATTCAAATGATCACCGTGACATCAGGCAGAATCAACATTTAACACTGAGTAAGTCATTCGATTTGTTGGAGCAGGGACCAGGATCACGAGGCGAACCAACAACTGACACGAAGTTGTACCCTTATGGCACATTGTTGCCCTGAGGCAGCAAACCAATTTCTGGTTAAGGGGGAAGGTGGGGTCACAATTGTTTTCCCCCCAAGCTCTCAAAAAGTAAAGTGATTTTTTTTTTTTTTAAAGAAAAAGAAAGTTCACGCTACAGTGCAGGGGTGTCAAACTCATTTTTAAATAATGGGACATAAACAGTGGAAATGAAAGTATTTAATAAATGCATAAATATGAAAAATTACAGAAAAAGTTCTGGTAGTTCAATGCCCAGACTGTCCTGTACATATAAAGTATATAAAGTTTTTTTGTTTTTTGTTTTTTCATTTAAACATTTAATCATTAGTAAAGCCTAATTTATCACATTTGATATTTTGAGGTTCAATAAAGATTCCATTTTTTAAAAATTATAATTTCTGGCAATTATTTCATGGTTCAGGCTTTAAAGGGGTTTTACCTGTTAATGTGTTAGTTGATAAGTCTGATGTAATATGATGGTGATTGGGTGAAGGTCTTTGTCAGTAGGAAAAGCTATGAAACTTCAAATCCTATACACTCCTTCACATTTTCTAAAGCGGTAAACTGGGCCAGATTTGAGTCTTTGCAGGGCCAATTCTGGCCCCCCGGCTTTATGTTTGACACCCCTGTAATAGATGGTTAATTTATAGCACATTTCAGTACCTGTGTATCACATACAGATGAGAAAACTCCTAACATGTCTCCATGATCCCTGTGATGACATCTGTAATATATCCGAGTTAACTGCTGTGACTAATACTTTGCTCTTCTGAAAACAAAAGATGTCTCTCTTGCTCACCCTCTGCTCTCCCTTTTGTTTCCTTGTTGCAGAGCTGTAACAACATTGTCACATTTTAACATATTGGTTGTGAGGAGAGTGGGTGGGAGCGCTGACTCTTCTTAAGAACTTTGTTTTTTTCTACCCATTTGTACGGTGATGTTTCTTCTCAGCGTGCTAATCTAGCAGTCAACAGTGGTAAAGCTTGAGCCGTGTATTTCACAGACCCGGGGATCTTTTGATCAGACCAGCGCTGCCTGCTGAGCCCCCCCTTCGCAACCCTACCGAGACTGGTTTGCAGCTGCACGCAGTGTGTGCACAGGCCGCTGCCTCAGTAGATGCTCGCACACAAGGTTTCTCACTGTGTGCTTCTCACACACTCGCAAACCTGTGTATTGATATTTCTCACGCACACAAAAAGGAAAACTTCCATATTCTGATTATAAAATATGCCCGGCACGTGCTAAACATACCGCAGTTTAGCTTTACTGTGCTCTCTTTGTAGGGTTGACACACAGCTGTGAACACATACACACACATGCGCATACACACACATTAGGGCCCACTCACTGACACATGAAAGCAGACACAGAGACGAGCAGCCTCCGTGGGCCTCAGAGAGCTCTAATGGCCTTGTAGAGTGCAGTCAGGGAGAGTGAGGGTGAAGAGCAGAGCAAGGTGAAGACACACACATCCACTTCCAGATTACACACACATGCACGTGAACATCTGTGTGCTTAGATGCACTGCACACAAGCGCGGTGGAAAAAGTACAGCGATGAGAGAAAGCGCACAACTAACAAACATGCCACTACAAGCAGAATCGGCGCATCACATACTCTCTTTCTCTCACACACACACACATGCGCACACACACTGCATTGCTACAGTGAATCAGCCCTGTCCTGATGAAGCTGCTGTTTCTAAAAGGAGCAGAACATGAATTATGCAGGTTCGCCTTCACATGAGGGGGTTTTTCTCCTTCTCCGCCGCATTCCTCTAAGCCAGCTGTTTTCTGTTTCTCCTCCACTCTCTCTTTCACTGTTTTTAACTCGTCCTCTCATCTGAAATGCTTCTATCTTCTTCCCCCCCCCCACTTTATATCATGTCTCCTGAAGAAAACTGTAAGTCTCCCCCTCTCTTCTCCTGCGTGCTGCCCCACCACCGCTAACATCACCCCAGCCCCCTCCCTCCCTCCTCGGGCTCCCCACGCTTCTCCTGTTCTGCTCTCTGCTGCACCCACTAACCCTTTTTCCATCTCTTTATCTTTGTCTTGATGTTACACACACGCACACAGACACACACTTCTCTCACTCTTTCTCTGTGTTTGTGCTCACTTTTCCCAGTGGATGGAGTGCTGAGCAGAGGAATGGGGAAGAAAAAAAAAGGGGGCCGGTGCTGCTCCAGTGGTATTGGATTCACATAAGTGTGTGAAATAAGAGATGCGGAAGTATTGCTGTTTGTCATCTGCCCCCGCTACTCAAGTTTCCCCCATTAAAGAAGCCTATGACAAATGTCCAGAATAAGCCGTAACAATAAAACTGTGATTTGTGAGGGAGATGGTAGGATAGGATAGATTTTGTGTGTGTTGGTTAAGCCTCTTGGAACATTGAAAAATACATAAAAAATTCACTGTCATTAAAACTACTTTGTGTGAAGAAACTTTTCACGATCATTTGCTGGGATTTTTAGACTAGCTGCAATACTTTTTTCTCCCACTTTGTGTTTAAGACATAAGAAAACATCATCTGCAATAACAATAATGGACATAACCAAAAATAATGAGTGACTTTAAAAAAATCCAATAATTTTTATGCTTTATTTTTGCTTTTGCAGCCTTTAATGGAGATAGTTTCCAAGTCGACTGTAGTTAAGTATTCCGCAGGCTTGAAAAGCTGGCATTTAGGGAGAGTGTTGATGAATATGAAGGATCAAGGGGGGAAAAAATAGTGGTTATGATGACGTGGGAGCTGTAGTTTTTCACACTGACAAATTAATCATTGCTTATCTTGTTAAATTTTACAACTTGCTGTTATGGTTTACCAAAATAAGAATTCAAATGCGGAATTCAGGACCAAAAGGGACTTAACAGAAAGCATACGGAGTAATAAAGAGAGGGCAAACTTTATAGGGAAGTATTCAATCAAAACAAGTCCCGGAAAGGTAGGGATGAGGAACATGGAACAGACAGAATGGAAAGGAAAGGAAAGGAAAGGAAAGTGTTTCCTCTCTTCCAAACCTGTGACTGAAGATAACTCACATATAAACAGTGTTGGGAAGGTTACTTTTAAAATGTATTCCACTACAGAATACTGAATACATGCCCTAAAATGTATTCTGTAACGTATTCCGTTACGTTACTCAATGAGAGTAACGTATTCTGAATACTTTGGAATACTTAATATATTATCATGCTGTTTACAACTACATGAATGTCCTATTGCTGTAATTTATTACTGTTACTGAAGGTACGTAGTACGAAACGTAGTAAAGGGACCTCTGGCTAATACGTCCGGTTCCCTGTCGGGCTGGTAGCCGAAAACTAGCTTTACTTTGTTGTCTGGGTCAACTTTGCTTGCGGGAGACAGAGAGAGGCGTTGAAAGGCTGCTCCAACGGAACTTATTTTTTCCGGAGGAAAACACGAACACAGTGTACAGTTGAGTCTTAATAGCTTACTTACAAATGGGCTCCTCAGGCACTCTTCTTGGCTGCAGTGGTTATTATTATATTTACATGCTTCCAGCTCCCGTTTTTGCTCCGTGACAGCTCGGACTTTTCCTTTCTCTCCCTCCCTCGCTCACAGAGACACATAATGGGTATGGCAGTCCATTCTCCCTGCAGCACGGACTACACTGCCCATCAGGCTACATGCTTTAGAGCTATGCCTGTAGCATTCTGCCTTTTAGCTTAGCACAACAACAACAACAAAAAAGCGCTCTCTCACCCAGGAAACACGCAGAGAGAGAGAGCGCGTCACCCTGTAACCATGGCAACCGTAACGCTGCCGCCTGGAACAACAGAATGTAGCTGTCAAACAAACCCAAACAATCCTGACCCGCGACAATGTGAAACAGGAAAGTACCGCCGTGTATTCCATTTATTTCAACAAAGTAACTGTATTCTGAATACCACCTTTTTAAACGGTAACTGTAACGGAATACAGTTACTCATATTTTGTATTCTGAATACGTAACGGCGGTACATGTATTCCGTTACTCCCCAACACTGCATATAAATAGTCTATTTTTTATATTTTCATCTGTGAATTATTAACAACGTGGTGCTCTATTGCGTTACACTACATTGGGTCAACATAATCCACAGTGCCACACTAAAAGGACAAAACTATCGGGTCTTCTGAACTATACATACAGATGTTTTTATGACATCCTCTTTAAATGCACAGGCATGAGTATGGAGTTGGTCCCCTCTTTGCAGCTATGACAGTTTCCACTCTTCTCGGAAGGCTTTCTACAAGATTTTAAAGTGTGTCTGTGGGATTTTTTTGCCCATTCATGCAGAACAACACTTGTGAGGTCAGACACTGATGTTGGATGGGAGGTGCCTGACTCGCAGTCACCTTTCTAGTTCATCCCAAAGGTTTTGGATGGGGGTTGAGGTCAGGGCTCTGTGTTGGCCATTCAAGTTCTTCTGTTCCAGCTCGGCTAACTCTGGCTTTATGGACCTTGCATTGTGCGCTGGGATAGAAAAGTGCCCTGCTAAACTGTTCTCACAAAGTTAGAGCTGTCCAAAGTGGGAGGAACTATGGTGCCCAGGACAAAGCCCAGAAAAATGTTATCCCACCTGCACCGATGTGCCCTGTTCCCTACAGGTGACAGTCATTGCCACTGCTGCAGAGCGGCATTGTGTAAACTACTCTGTCCAATGCACTTGGTGATATAAAGCTTACATAAAGCTGTGTGTCCATGGAAACCCATGCCACGACGCTCTTGGCGCACAGCTTTTGCACTGATGTTAATCCCAGAAGAGGTTTGGAGTTCTGCTGTCACTGAGTCAGCAGAGTGCTGGCGACTTGTATGCACTATGTGCCTCAGCCCTTGATGACCACGCTCGGTAATTCGCTTTGCTGCTTTGTTGCTGAGCTGCTGTGGTTCCTAAATGCTTCCACTTTGCATTAATACTAGTTGATCTGGGGGGGGAACACTTCTCTCCATATAAGGAAACATGTCACCAGAGGAACACTGTGGTAGTCCTTGTTATCTTTGCTGGCTTTTGTTCTGTGTTGCACTTCCAGCCTACCTGTGTCTCATTCCCTAATCAGCCCTCTGTGTGTATTTAGTCTTTCTTTTTGTCTCTGTCAGATAATCTGTTTAACAGCCTCTATTTCCTCTGCTCCTGTTATTCCTAGTTTTCCCAGTGCTCCTCATTGTTTTTGGGACTCTTTACATTTCTGGGCTAATCCTGCAATCCTATTAAGTGTGTTTTGCCTGCATTAGGGTCCTCATTTTTTGAACTGCTAACCATACCTATAAGGCGATATTTATATCACTACTTTTTAGACCACACTGGGTGTCTATGGAGGTAACATCTGTGAGTAGTGGAAATTAATTGTACTACTCTTATTCCTTAATTGCTGTAAGCAGTACAAAACAATGCCCCTTAACTTGACTGTAAAGAGTTAGAAATCTCAGAAGCTGCTATCCAGAGACAAACAAGGTCACCTCCCTCTCCTGTAGTGTGGTGGGAAGTCACCTGCAGGCCAGTAACCAAGGCCATTTTCATCTCTCTCTTAAAGCGTCTGCTTTGTCCTTGCGGGATCGATCCAGAGTGGCATTGTTCGCTGTGCCACTGTCAGCCGGGAATCCAGACGTTCCTAACAGCAGAACATTTCCCCAGCTTCTGTTTAGGGTCCCTCTCCAGGACGCATGTGATCCGGCCCAACTGCCACATCTTCAGCAACAGCAGCACACACGACGGCAGCAGCGAAGTCCCATTGGGTGACGGTGTGGGGATTCACGCAGCCAGGGTTTATGACCTCGTTTGTTCCTCTGGGATGACAGAAGGCTCGTGCACTGGGGAGCTTTTTCATCACCGCTTGCAGCGAATAAGTTTACCCCTTTCGTTCTTCAAGGGCAATATTTGAGTTTAGCTAAGATTGTCATTCTGCCTGTGTCGCTCGCGTTGTTGTTTTTACAACACGGAGGTCTTTTGTACGCAGAATGACAACGATGTTGAACAGAGAGCATCGTGATGATCTGATTTTTGTGCAGCTTTCTTAAGCAGGGAGGGGGTTAAAAGGACAAAGAGATGAAAGACAAGTTAGAGACTGTGAAGATCTCTGCATTGTTAACCACACAGCGCTGTAGACGTGCTGCCTTACATTGATTCCCAAAATCTTACCAGACCCACTGGTGCCCCAAGAATGCTCAAGCTCATACATTTCTCTAATGTGTTTACACACAGGTTTGCAAAGTTATGTGCAAGGGTGTAGTGTGGGGTCTGTTTAGCTTTAAGTTTTCAATGTCACCGACATGGCTCTGTTTAAACCTGGCTTATGCTGCATACTTAACCTGCTCTGGAGAAGGTTATGATCAGATCTTTGGATTACAGTGGACGGTATACAGCACCGGCGTTAAGCCTTCCTTGATGATATTGTGTTTGAGTGATACAGATTCTTGGCTGCAGTAAGAAGTGTCCACATTAGCAGTGCTATAAAATGAAGCTGTACACGTAAACAAGATGAATAATGTCTGCCAGCGTTCTTTCTCAAACACACCCTTTTGTTAGAATTAGAAATCCTGGCTTAACAATAAAAGTTGATGTTGAACCTTCTTCACAGGACACCCCCTCTAATTTACTGCTATAACCCTGTTTCACTCATCTTTTCCTCTCATTCTCACCCTCTGCTCTCCTCCCGGAGCAAAGCTTGTTGCGCAATGGACCGTAATTTTTTTTTTTCCAGCTCGTGTTTGGACATCTTTTTGTGTTTAATCGTGGGAGATTGAAAGGATTAAGCAGGAGATTACGTATGGCGGGATTACACTGACCCCGATATCATGTGGCCTCTGGGACGGGATGAGGGGGAAGGAGTGCAGAAAGGGAATCAGAGCAGCCATGGGACCTGTTGGGTTGGATGAAGGTGGATGAAAGATAAGAACAAGAGAGAGAGATGGGAGGGGAAAAAACGAGAGGTTGAGATTTGGAACATAATGACTGAGAGATGTGTGAGGAATGGAAAAGATGGTGGGTTGACGGAGGGAAAGACTTGTAAGGGTTGGGTTCATGTGAAAGGAAAGGGAGGAAGGCAATACTGCTTTTTGGAGGGGTTTGACACATGGAGACGGTTAAAGGATAATTTTGGATTATGCTTTTACTTATATCTTTGGAGTTCTGGTCATTAATACTGTCGGGAATATTTTAACCAGTACAAATGCAGACATCTGTGAAGTATGAACAGTATCTCTGCAGGGCATGTTCAAAGGTAAAACCCCAGCAGTAGAGAGAGATCCCTGAATAGATTTTTTTCTTAATATGATCATTAGTTAATAGAAAATGGAAATTATAGCTCCTTTACCTTCAGTGATTTGTTCATAAGAGTCAAATGGAAAACGTGGACTGTCTTTTTCTTTTAATTAGCCCTTTACATAAGTCATAGATGGAAACCTGCTTATGGTTTGATGGATGGATTCAGTTTTTTGTAAGTCAATGTTTTTTTAATCATTAGCCCCAACCGTCATAAGTAGATCTTTTTTGTGAAACATGACAAAGTTGTTTGTTTGTTTTTTAAGTTTTGTTTGCTTGTTTTTTGTCCAAACCGAATAAAATGATACCCATATTACTTTAAGAGAACTAAATTATATTTTTGAAACAGCGATGTGTGACAGTTGTGGCAGGTGCTGAAAAATGTTGCAGTTCTGCCAATACAAAACTGATGTTGTTCAATGCCTGATGTTCTTGTTCTATTTTATAATATTTGGCATTTGAGAAAACAGTCACCTTGCGACAGACCTGTCCAGAGTGTACCCCACCTCTCGCCCTACGGCAGCTGGGATAGGCTCCAATCCCTCACAGTAATCCCGAGTTGAACTTCTGTAGTAGATTTACTTTATATTTTAGAATCATCAAGTCTAAGGCTATAGTGATGCAGTCTCTGTAAGATATGATAAGGTAACTCTTTATTGTCACTGCATATTCATACTTAGTAGAATAGTACAACAAAATTGGAAACTGTCCCACTAAACACAACACAAAACATAACACAGTCAAACTTTAAAGTGGATAAAACATGCAAAAAAGGTATGAATAATAAATTAAAGAATGAATGTTCATTGCATATTATTATGTAGTCAGACTGGATGACTCCAGTCATACAGGCTTAGAGATAGAGTTTTTCAGAGGACACTATGCAGTCCTTTGAAAAATTGAGTACATCCTTATTTATGTCACAGCCAGGTGTTGCTAATCAAATGTCCTTGATTAACTGCTCATCAGCAAGAGTGAGCACTCCAATAAAGGGAGTTTGCTAGTCTGGAGCATTCAAGTGTGTTAATACAATGTCACAATATTCCTCAGAGTGAACGTCCAAGCAAATTCACCCCAAGGTGTGACCGCACGATGCTTGGAGCAACAGCAAAAAACCCAAGAGCTACATCTCTGACTCTGCTCGCCTCAGTTAGAATGTTAAATGTTAAAGTTCATGACAGAACAGTTAGAAAAAGACAAAGACAAGTGTGGATGTTTGGAAGGGCTGCCAGGAGAACACCTCTCTTTGTAAAAAGGACACGGCAGCGTGGTTTAGTTATGCAAAGCTGCATCTGAACAAGCCACAAGACTTCTGGAACAACCTTCATTGGACAGACTGAAACGGAGATGTTTGGTCATAATGCACAGCGTCATGCTTGAAAATCAAAACATAACAGATCAGCACAAACACCTCATACCAACTGTCTCCACAGGGATGGAGGGGTGATGATTTAGGCTGGTTTTGCAACCACAGGACCCTGGCATCTTGCAGTCAGTGAGCTGACCATGAGGTCATCTGTATACAAGAGTATTCTAGAGTCAAGTGTGAGGCCATCTGTCTGACAGCTAAAGCTTGGCTCAGCCTGAGGCATGAATAGGACAATAATCCCAAGCATCGCGGCAAATCTACAACTGGATGGCTGAAAAAGAAAAGAACCAAGGTGTTTCAATGGTCCAGTCAAAGTTCGGACTCAACCTGACTGAAATGTTGTGGTAGGACCTCAAGAGAGCAGTGCATAAAACGAACCTCAATGAACTGAAGCAATATTACAAAGAAGAGTGGGCATAATTCCTCCAGAAAGCTTTGAAAGACTGATAAAGTCACACAGAAAACAATTACTTCAAGTTATTGCTGCTAAAGGGGTTCTACAAGCTACT
This sequence comes from Oreochromis aureus, assembly GCF_013358895.1. NCBI lineage: Eukaryota > Metazoa > Chordata > Actinopteri > Cichliformes > Cichlidae > Oreochromis > Oreochromis aureus. The sequence goes on along the minus strand of NC_052948.1, from coordinate 49,525,023 downwards.
GAATCATAAGGTGTACTTCAAGTCCTGTGATGATCTTTCATTTTCACCTAACTGTACTTAGACTACTAATATTCTTTCTACATTTGCTAGTGCTTCTCATATCTTCATTTCTTCCATCACATTTTCCCATTAGTCATAATTACATCACACCAAAACACACATTAGAATTAGCAAAATGCTTTAAGTCATCACATTTCACATTAAAAGTTACACTACAGTCGGCGAACTTTTGCATGCTAACACTTTCCGCTTCTCACATGCACAGACACTTGCACATGCACACACGAACACATATGCCCATACAGAGTGGTTCATTACAAATTCCCATATTGAGGGATTTATTCATCAGATTCTGTGTCATCTCTGCTTATCCATGTTTCATTCATTTAGAGCTGCCAGTTTTGGTTTAACTGGAAGTCAGAACAGATTTATCAGCGTGTCATTATAATGTGTCTGAGTACAGAGGGAGAAAGTGAGAGAACAGAAGCAAATGGGTAGACACTACAGTGGTAGTGGATGGAGACCTTGAGCCATCACCATCATTCACTCACATCAACAGTCACTGACGATGACTAAGAGCATATTCATAAAAGTGGCACTTAAACTATCTATTGTTTCTCTTGTAGGTGGTAGATTGATAACACTTCATGTTAAAGTTTAGTCTTTCATGCAGAAAATAAAACATTTCTTCTGCAATCATCTGTCATGTGAAATATGTCGCAGTTATGGAAATGTGAATAAAGAATACAGAAATCCATATGGGCAGGAGTGACAGGCACATCCTTTCCTACTTGTTTACTCTGAAGGCTCTCTTTCGCATTGGCTACAATACCTTGATGTCACCCATCGATTGTCAGCAGTTGGAAAGACGGCGCAGTGCCCTGATTAGCATACAATTAGGACTGACCTGCTGCCCCTGGGACTGGACGGAGCGAGGGATAGATGGAGGTCTTTAGAGGGAGGGAGGGACAGAGGCAAGAGCAGCCTGACACAGTGACTTCTGTTTCTGCTGACACACACAGGACAGTCGTGGGGTCTCAGAGGGCACCGCGGGCCAAGGTGTGTCAAACCTGTATTGACGTCTGGGAGAGTTGTCTCGGCCTCGCTGACAGACGCGACTATGAGGGCTTAATGACTGTCCCACCCAAGGATGTATAAATGTATGTGTGCCTTTAGCACTCTGCTGTGTGACTCTTAGAGAGAAGAAAAGAAGGAGAAATCCAGCATCACTTTTGGAAACTGTTATTTGGATGTAAAGGTAAATGCGATGTAGGAATGCCAATCAGTTGGTACATCACACTGACACACAGACGTCAAGTCAATAGTCTTGCTGATTTTTAAATCTCTCAAGTAAAAATACATCAAATGTTTTCTTTGTTCTGTTCCTTGGATTATCTATAAGTGAATAGAAATAGTAAATAAAAATGACATAGAAATAAAAGTAATTCATGTCAGTCTAAACTCTGTTTGGGGCTTATCAGAGTTTAGCTTAGCTTGTTAGCGTCTTTCCAAACTGAGATTGGAAGCTGTCTGCAGGCCCCAGTCACACAGGTCTGGAGACAAGTTGATGACTGCCTGTCAATTGCTGGTTACAAGGGAAAAATGTGTATTCCCCAACCACTTGCAAGTGGTTACGATCAGCCACTGTGAAATGGATTGCTAAAGTCCCATTCACACCAGAAAACCTCCTTGCAATTGCTTTGGTTGCTGCCAGATTGCCACAGTGTCTCCAAATACTTGCCAGTGACTCACTAGCTGGTAGTAAAACTATAAAAGCCCTTTTGAAATATGTTGGTTTCAGCAGCAAGGCACAATTTCCATTTAAGAGGCAACATTCTCTGTTTCTGGTTTGCACTTTTCTTAGTTTCACTGCCACTGTGGTTATTTAGACCATTTTTTCCATGCAAGCTAAAGGTTACAGCAGACACAGCACACTCTTTATTTCAGTGACAGACAACAAATGTTGTTAACCAGTCAAAGAATACACATTTTTACATTTGTTGAATGGTATCTAGGTCTGTGTGACTGAATTCCAAGAAGGACCACAGGGGGGTCAGAAGAGGATTTTCTCAGAGTAATTTGACATGTGACAAGGGCAGCACTTCACAAGGAGATGACCTTGGATGTACTATAGCCAAATTTAAATGAGGCAGTTTGTAGCAGAATATTTTAACCACACCTTGTATATATTATATGATGTGTTAGGTGACATTTTTATTATTAGTCCTTGATTTATCCAGGTGAAAATCTCATTTCCAAGAGAGACCTGGCATCATGGCAACAAAAGTCAAAATACAGTCTTGTTGTTGTGTTCAAATCAGCACATTTAAAAGTAACAAACCGGATTTGTTACAATCCTGTGTTTGGATTCTCTCACCCAAAGAGGTTTTACAAATCTCTTTATTTCTGCTTTCACAAAAGAAAAAAATCGGCTGGGAGTATTTATAGCCCCCATGCCATTAATTAACCACCTGTACCTGTAGAACACCATAACTCGAATTTCTAATATGTGTCATAATTGTTAAATGGCAAAAAGATAGCCAGTGATTAATCAACAGAGCTCTTACTGAAGTGTACTTTACAGCAATTCTGCATTAAATGAAAAGTTCATTAACAGAGAAGTTATGGCTTGAATGTAAATTAAAGGAATGATAAGCTGTATTGCTTATAAATAATTTAAAATGCAGCTTATAAATGTAAGTTACATTTTACAGAATCGTGTAGACTGTAAATTAATGACACAATCTGTAAAATTGGAAAACAACTCCAGTTCAACTCAACTTTATTTATTTGGCAACTTTCCTGTATGCATGCAGTCCCAAATGCTTCACAGACAAAAAAATAATACAGAAAAATGAAAAATGATTCAATAGCAGTTAAAAATAAATAGATTATGCCAAACAATAAACAACAATAGACAACAATAAAAGGGTAAGTAGTTAAAAATGTTAGCAAACACAAACAAGGGATAACTGGACAGTTATATCGCTCACCTTATATTTGCACATTAATGATGGCTACTCTGTTTAGTCTAGAGGGCATACAGAGTGGGGAATGATCATTAGATCCTTTGCTGGATTTAGAAGTTTGCTAACTTCCAAAAAATGAACAGTCTTTAATTACTCTGTAGAGAAACATATCAACCAAAAAATCTAGGGGAAAAAAATGCATTACATAAAATTGACCAGGTGCCACTGATTGGCTGTATGCCCATGTGGCACACAGGTTACGATCACTAAATCAATTAGAGGTCCTCCTGATTTCAACTCAATTTGTATATAAAGCACACCTGTCCATAGAAACAATTTCTTCCATTCCAACCTCTCCATGTGCAAGACCAAAGATCTCTCAAAGAATGTCAGGGATAAGATTGTAGACCTGCACAAAGCTGGAACGGGCTACAAGACCATCACCAAGAGGTTTGGTGAGAACGTGACAACTGTTGGTGTGGTTATTTAGAAATGAAAGAAGGATAAAATGGCAATCAGTTGCCCTTGAACTGGAGCTCCATGCAAGATTTTGCCACACAGGGTGAGGAGGCTCATGGGAAAGGTGGTCGATATGCCCAAAACTCCAGAACACCATCCCCACAGTCAAGCATGGAAGTGGAAACATTATGCTTTGGGGCTGTTTTTCTGCTAAGGATACAGAATGACTTCGGTGTACTGAGTAGCCAGAGGATGGACCATAAAATCTTGGATGATAGCCTCCTTCCCTCTGTCAGAACACTGAAGATAGGTCATTAATGGGTCGTCTGGCTTGCCAGTGACCAAAAACAAACCACCAAGGCAAAAAAGCGTGGTTAAAGAACAAGCACATTGAGGTCAGGGAGTAGCCTAACCAGTCTCCAGACCTCAGTCTGATAGAAAATATGTGGTGGGAGCCAAAGCTTTAAGTTGCAAAGCAGCAGCCAAGAAACCTAAAGGATTTAAAGAGTTTCTGTAAAGAGCAGTGGGCCATAATCCTTCTTGAGATGTGTGAAACCTGGTGACCAACTGCAACCGCTGTGCTTACCAACAAGGGTTTCTCCACCAAGTACTAAGTCATGTTTTGAGGATCAAATACTTATTTTACTCAGTGACATGCAAATAAATTTATGAAATTCATGTAATGTGTTTTTTCTGGATGTTTATTTGATATTCTGTCTCTCTCTATTAAAATGAAACCGCCATAAAAATGAGAGACTGTTCATTTCTTTGTAAATGAGCAAACAAACTCAGCAGGGAATCAAATAATTATTTCCCCCTACTGTATGTGTAGGCTTACCTTTAACATTCAGCTGTATCACTCTGCACTGCCTGTTGGTATCAAAATTAATATTAAAATAAATTAAATTTGCTGACAGCATACTGCGTGTATCTGAGTCACCTCACACAGTCCACTGACATGTATGTTGTAGGTTAATTGTTAATTTAACCTACAACATTTCTCTCTTTGTTAGCTCTCAGATCGACTGGTGGCCTGTCTATATCTATATCCATCCATCTTCTGGTACTATATCTAATCGAGGGTCATATGGGGTATCCATACCCATCGTGACCTTAATGGATAAAAGGTTAAATGATGTTTTCCATTATTTGTCTGCATTCCCAACCAAAGTCAAATAAAGTAAACTATTGTCCCGTCACCTGGACAAAAGACTTTTGTGCCTATGCAAGTAAAAGGAGAGATATTTGTCCAAATAACCTGTGTTTTAAAAAGTTAATGTGGAGCCCTGTAGTGCAGCATGACTTTATCCACTCAGTGCGATGAAAAACACTCAGATTATCTAATATATACGGCTGAAATTGAATTCTTGACCATTAGCTTTCAAAGTAGGTGCTCTATGATCGAAGCTTGCTCCTGTTTTTGCGAGTGCATGTTTAGTGAGTCACTGCAGTGAGGATATGCAGCACTGATTTTGGTTAACTGTCCATGAATTCGTATGAGCAGAGCTTACTAAAATATAAAAAAATTTCCACTGAAAAGAAGAATTGCCTTGGAAAACTTTTGTAAATCTCTCAGTAGCATCTTAATAACTTCAAAGAACATGCCCGTGCTCGTCCGTTTGAAGATTTAACCTGCCATGCGTTGTCATCACCCTCTTTCCATCTCTCCTCTCTTTTCCTTGTCCTCACCTGACACACCCACAGCCAGGGACGGCTGCTCGGTAGCTGCAATACAGAAGCCCTAATCAGAGGTGAGTATCAATACTATTGAACCCAGAAATCTCTGTGTCCCATGGCGTTTGTTCTGATGCATTGATGTGCTATTGATAGAAACAGGATGGCTAGCAGTGACAAATTAAAATGTCAGTGATGGCAAAGGTGAGCCTTGCCTCTCCTCGCCGCGTCCTTAAGGTGGGGGGGGGGGGGGACAAGCCACTCGCTGAACGATTACTGATAAAATGCTGACACCTCACTCGTGCACACATGCACACACCAACAAGGACATCGGTGACAAGGGGAGCCGCATATTGAAAGGAAATGAGTCAGGTGAGAGGACAAGTAAGGGGATAGACTGTGACATAATGGTTTAATGATAAAAATTCCCGCCGAGTGCTTTTTAGCCATCATCGAGCTAAAACTCTCAGAGTGCCCATTTTATAAAAGGGGCTCCAGATTCAGTCATTACAGCATGAGCTACAGTATCAGTTATTTAGCCACTTCTTTGCATCTCAATAAAATATGATTAAAGGCTGCTGATGAATGCTGTAATTACACAAATGAGAGCGTTTTCCAAGAATCAGACAAATTGTGCTGCTGGTTTGTCATTAGGCACGAGTAGGCCTTATGCGCATCGATTTCATGCAGTGTGTTTGGAGGAGTGAGCTGAAATGAAGACAGAGTGACGGAGGACACGAGCACTAGGCATGCTGTCAACATTTAAATATCATCAGGTCTGTGCGTTCACTCCCACATCTACCCACACACACACGACACACAGAGTATGATAAATGCAAAGGGGAAAAAAAAAATCTCTGATCAAGCTCTGAAAAAACTTAAGCCTCCGTGTCCTTACTGGCTCTCTGACTATTTCGACACTCTGTCTGGATGTAATTGTGGCTACTTATGATGTAAGTGCGGGTGCATTAATCTGTCAGTGTCATTCTCCTGATGTTCCAGCTGTTCTTTGTTTGTAATGCTGCCCCACGGTTGATGAGCACAGTTCTGACAGCCAACTGTCCAACTAGCCCAGGACGGCCACCGCGGCCTGGCCTCTGGAGAAACCTCGTCAACCAACTAGGGTCAAGGACCGTCACTGATTGACAGGTCAGTTTGAGTAAGATGTAGTACGTTCAGTCATTGTGTTTACATGACATGCATGCTAACGTTGAGGCACTAACGAGTGCCTCAATTCGTGAGGGTTTCTGGTTGCCCAGGCCTGAAGATTACTCTAATGTCTTACTGCTGTAAGTAATGGATGGAGGGAGTGGTGCTGTCGGTATCAGATTTGTTTTATTCATGTTCTCTGTTGCAATATTAAGCCTGCTATCGAGCCATCCTTGACTGACCCGTACTGGCGGGAGCCTCTGCAGTATGAGCACACCATCTCCTTGCCTCGCTCCTGTGTGTAGCCCAGATTCTGTCTGATCAACTTGTGCTGTAGTCTAATTTATGCACCAGCATGCGTCTTACACAACAACCATTAGCATAGCATCTGTCAAAACAGTACTGTACATCATGGGTAAAATGTTTGTCCTATAAGTATAAATCTGTTTCCTCTTGAATATAACTTGTGGTCTCAAATTCAAAAATGCAGCAAAAGACAAACAGGTTAGCTCTTTCACCCCCGAACCATCTTCAGTCTCCCTCACTCAGTCTTTGATAGGCACACGTCTTTGTTGTTTGTCATCTCCTAAAAGAGAATAATCAGTCTGACTCAGGCATGCTCTAAACAAATCAATATCTTACTATTATAATTTAGTTAATAGGCTGTAGCATATACAATCTGCGTTATCAGCATGTAAAGAAGAGTTCATTTTCTTTTCATTCAGTCTGGTTGCATCAACTTTGGCTGAAACAAATGGTGACTGTTTAATGATTCAGTTTAAAGTGACTCATCCATTCATCCATTTGTGATATGCCACTTATCAGGTCCTGGTTGTGAGAACAGCAGTCTAAGTGGAGACGCCCAGACCTTCCCCTGTTCTCAGCCACCCACCTTTAAGGACGACATTCAGGCACATAATCTCTCGAATGTGTGCTGGGTCTACCCTGGGGCCTCCTCCCACTTGGACATGCCTCAAATATTGTATAATGTGGATTGGGTAGTGGTCGGTGGTAGAGTCCTTGGCGGTCCAGCCGCTGCTTGCTGAAGTGACTTGTATTTGTGATCAAGGCAAATCATTTTGATTGAATTGTTGTAATTTCTTCTCAGAGTGAAGTAACTCAAGGTCACACTTTTTTAGGATTTCTACTGATTTTGACCAGTGGAGACTTTTAAAGCAGCAGGAAACTCAATTTTTAATAAAACCAGGTATTGTAGCTCATCAGTCCTTTTTTTTAATGTGATACTGGATTGCCACAGGTGTGCCAAATGAAGCACCTAGGCATGCGGCATGACTGATTCAACAAACATTTTTCAAAAAACGGCTCGCTCTCAGGAGCTCAGTGAATTCCATGGTGGTGCCATGATCAGGTGCCAGCTGTGCAGTCCAGTCGTGACATTTCCTCACTACTAAATATTCCACAGTCAGCTGTTAGTGGTATTATAACAAAGAAGACGTCGTGAAGCAGTAGGCCAGTCAATATCTGCAGACCTCCAAACTTCCGATCATCTCAAGAGTACATAGAGAGTTTCACGAGATGGGTTTCCATGGCTCAGCAGCTGTATCCAAGCCTAACGCTATGCAAAGCTTTAGATGCAATGGTTTAAAGCATGCCACCACTCGCAGTTTTCAGGAGAACGATACTTGTCTGATTTCAATATGCCAAGTGTAAAGCTTGGTGGAGGGGGGATTATGATATGGTTGTTCTTCAGAAGTTGGACTCCCTTAGTTCCAGTCAAAGGAACACTTAATGATTTAGCATACCAAGATATTTTAGATAATTTAATGCTCACAACTTTGAGGGAACCATTTGAGGATGGCACCTTCCTGTTCCAGCATGACTGCGCACCAGTGCACAAAGCAAGGTCTATAAAGACATGGATGAGCGAGTTTGGTGTGGAAGAACTTGACTGGCCTGCACAGAGTCTTGACCTCAAATGTGAACACCTTTGGGATAAATTAGAGCGGAGACTGCAAGCCAGAGCTTCTTGTCTAACATCGCTGTCTGACTTCACAAATACACTTCTGGAAGAATGGTCAAAAATTTCACTAACACACTCCTAAACCTTGTGGAAAGCCTTCCCAGAAGACTTTTTATAGCTCCAATAAGTGGGCCGATATAATATTAAAGGATCTGTGTGTCTGCGTGTCATATCTCAGATAAGTGAATACTTTTGACAGTTCAATGTATATATTAGACCTGGGATAGACTGTCAACCTGTCTAGAGAAGTGAGGTGTACACCACTTCTTGTGTACACCACCCCTGAACCATCATAACCCTCAGTTAGATAAGAGGCAGAAAATGGGTGGAAGGATGGATGGATATCCATAGATTTCTCTTAGTGGCTTGTGTAACATAAATTTAAACATGCAACCTAATATGAGCAAGATTTATAAGACTGGTGGAGTGTGAAATGTTGGTCAGATTAAGTTTCAGGTCATGTTAAAAAGTTCTCCATCTCAGTTTCTTGAGTTTCTCCTCTTTTGACAAAAAAACAAAACAAATCAGTAAATTAGTGCTCACACTGAACAAGAAGCAAGTGAGTCATTGTTTTCCAAAAGCTCCATTCGCCACAGCCAAAAATCCGACCACACACATTTTTATCTGGATATGTTTGAGAAATGCTAGCATAGTGCGGCCAAAACAGAGAAACAATCAGGCTCATTGTACCAAACTGGAGGTACACAGGTGCCACTGATACATTCACATGCCCGTTTCTTTTACACTTGCACAAACATATTCAGGCTTCTGTTTTTAGTAAATGTGTGTTTAGCTTGTAACTTATCAAAACAGGACATCATTCACTAAGGTTATTACATCTCCAACAGATTCACATATTCATTGGTTTCAGCCACCTGTAATTTTCAGTCCAGTATTTAACTTCATTTGGCTCTTTTTTGATCTCTAGTAACTCAGCGAAAAATGTCTGACTTGTGAGCTACTCGAGGAGCCACTTCTAATGTTTTATGCTGCAAAGGAAAGGTACAGTGGGTTTTAGAGCATTTTAGCTGAAAAAGTGGCCTATTGTTGTTGAAGCTAGTGGGAGCCTCAGAGGCTATAAAAATGAAGAGAGTCTGTCCCCACAGACTGATGTTAAAATGCTGAACTTTAAAGTGGAATTAAACTCTATATTATACTACTGTTAGCTAACTTCACTGTAGCCAGTTGTGATAACTGTATAGGGGTGACTTTTGGAGAAAACAAATCAAAGATGCTTTGTTAATACCAGATTGGCTTTGAGCTGATTGGAAAGTAAAAGTAACTCAAATAACCATCAAAGTATGCAGAAGAGCATCTCTGAGCACACATCAAACCTTAAAGCCTATGGCAGCAGAAGACCACTTTGGGTACCGCTGTGGTATAAGAGTTTGCACATGCTCACCAAAATTAGGCAATAGGAAATTGTAGAAAAAAATAGAAAATAGAAAAATGTCACCTTGTCTGATGAATCTCAATTTCTGCTTCCACATTAGGATTGTAGGGTCAGAATTTGGTGTAAACAACATGAAAGCATGGTTCCATCCTGCTTTGTTTCAACAATTGAGGCTGCTGGTGTAGGGGATATTTTCTTGCCACACTGCGGACTTCTTTGTACCAACTGACCATTGTGTAATGTCATAGCTTACCTGAGTATTGTTGCAGACCATGTTCATCCCTTTACAACTGCAGTGTACCATCTTCTCATAGCTTCTTCGAATAATATAATGTGGCATGTCACATGAGTTCATCATACTCAAATCTGGTGACTTCGACAGTCACCAGATCTCAATCCAACAGAACACCTGGGGGATGCGGTTGAATGACAGGCATGGATGGATTCATATGTGTGCGGTGGATGCTATGATATCAATTTGGACCAAAACTCTCTGAGGAATGGTTTTAGCACTTTGTTGAATCTGCGTAATGAATAATTAAGGCAGTACTGAAGGCAAAAGGTGGTTGAACCCTATATTAGGAAGTTTTAACTAATAAAGTATGCAGTGAATCTGCAGTGAAATCTGTGTAATATTCGGGTTACCAACTTTAAAAGACATATCATTCACCAGTCCTAGTGACCAATAAAATAAATGAGTCAGCAAGCATATAATTCTGTTGACTTATGTTACATGCTATGTGTGACCTGTCTTCTAAATACTTCTGTGCTGTACACATGAAGTTTACCACTACACCTAAATCGTGAGTTAGATAGAATTACACTCACATTCACACTACATAATTTGCAGTGAAGCCTTTCATCGGCGCTTAGTCTGAGACCATCTCCTCGGTGTCACAACAAAGTCTGCTCTCAGCCTTGTTACAGAAAGTAATTCCTGGCTTATTCCCCTTCATCTCCATCATCTCTCATCTTTACCATCTTTCTCTCTTGCTTTTCTCCCTGCCTCGTCTTCATTAGCCCCTCCCTCCTTTGCAGATTCTCTCTCTCTCTCTCATCTAAATCTTTAGCTCTCCACCTGCCTTCTTCGCTGTCTTCCTGGTGGTTGGAGGTACGGCCCAGACCAAGCAGTCACAGGGTTCCAGATGGTCCGACTGGCAGAAGGTTCGGAACTGACACCTCGGCAGCTGATCCCATCCTACCTGTAAACCCCGGGGGGTCTGGGAGGGAACATGTGTATCAAGAAACATGAGAGGGGAAAGGACAGGAGAGGGACTGGGGGGGTGAGGGGAGGGGCATTACATAACAGCCGAACCTGTCATTTACTGCAACTCATCCTCAAACAGTGCAAGGCTGTTTCTTTGAAAGTGCCTGCACTTCGGAGTTGTTTGAAGCACAGGCATACACACTTTGCTATCACTCAAGTGCTGCGCAACGAAAAAAAAAACTGACTTGAATAGTTGAGGGAGGCAGACGGGGAGGAAAAATAACAGACAGATCATATTACAGATAGAAATGTGAGGAAGAATTCAAGACAATGAGGGAGGGAGAATGGAAAGGAAGACTCAGCGAGGCATGGATGACAGCTTGTGACGCCGCATTAGTCACTGTGCAAGAAGACAGAGGTGTCTACACGGCCTCTTTAGCACTGTCTCCTCTAATGGCTGTGTGTGTGTGTGCGCCGTGTGAGGAGGTGCAGTGCCCACAGTCTACATGGCACGTCCCGCCAATGCTGCGTGTGTTTAGACAGCGGCTGCAGCAGTGTTGATGGAAACACACAGGGGAGGGGGGGGCGCTGACGGGGAGGAGAGCAGGACAGTGCTAATTGGGACAGAAGATCGGGGTCAGGAAGAAAGGAGGAGGAGAAGGGAAGAGGAGCAGAGGAGAGACGGGGAGTCCTCAAGCCCTCCGGTGGCCCACTCTGCTTAATGATGCGTCTCTCTCGTAATTAGCAGACGGTAATTAACGCTCGGATCACCTGGGTCTCCGTGGGTCACTTTCTCCCTCTCCGCCACTCCACGCTCCACTCCTCACTTACAAACTCTCACCAGCCGCACTCCCTGAGGTCCAAGCCCCCGAGATCTCCCAGCAGTAACCCTCCCCAGCAGCTCAGACGGAGCCAATAAAAGCACTCTTTCCATATGGGACGCGCACTTTATGGGTAAATCTATGGCTTCCTCTGTCTAAACCAGCTTGTGTTTATTCTTGATTGTACGTGTTTGTCTGTCTCCGCTTTCAGCACTGCTGCTGCTGGCGTGTGCGCGTGCGTGCACGCTAAGCGAGTTTGTATGGGAGGCAGCCAGTGTTTTGTACACACGGTCTGTCAGGCTGCGTTAAAGCGGGCCTCACCTCCAGGCTGGTTTAAATATTAAGACCGAGTGGTGGCTCAACATGCATATTTTAATGCGGGGCCCTTGTGTGGAAGCACGAAGTGGCACATGACCAGTTTTTGGGCACCACAAAACTTTGCGCTCCAACTTTGTGATTGAGCCGAAGCAGCCACTTACCTGACCTCAATGAGCCGAGCGTGGCGAACGACGGAAACAGGCGCACGTACACACACATACACACTCACACACACACACACAAACACATGCAAATAAAAGATGCACACAGATGGTGGCGCAAGACACAATATGCTTTTGCTGGCTCGCTCCGAGACAGTTAATAAAACATGGAGTTGGTAAGAAATTCATCCCAGCCAAACCCGTCTCCAAACAAATGTGGTTAATAATACAGATATGAATTTATCCGTTTCTTTTCATTCCCATCCCCAGGGATCGGACCACGTTGACTTTAGCCCAGCACACACCCACCAGCCGTCCACGGGTGGTGACAGCTCATGGGATGTTCGCTTTGTTATTAATTGAATTTTAAAGTAACCTTGCCATGATATTGATCTGCATTCGATGAAACCCCACACAGTCACTCACACGGGAAGCGTGGTGCACGCGCATCCATTGCGCCTCGTGCATCCTTTGCAAGCTCAAGGTTAGTGCGGCGGCGAAAAGTAAGCAGCAAGCGAGAGTGCTTCGTTGTGTGGAATATTTGTCAGAGTTTGGTGATGGCTGAAGTTTGGGAGTTGTGCTGAGGCATGCAATAAAGGCGGGGAGGGGCCTTCTAAAGAGATGAGAGAGGAGAAGAAGGTGGAAGAAGGGGGCGAAATGGTGTGTGAGGAGGAGAGGAAGAAGGGGCAGGAAGGGGGTGGTGGGTGGGGAGCAGGACGTGGCCTGTACAAAGAAACGGCAGTGTGAAGTTGGCAGGGCAAAAAATGGCGAAGAGGGAGAAGAGAAAGCAAACAGTGTTACTGTTTTACTGGATTTACAGGACAAGAGGAAGCAAGCCAGGTGTGTGAGGGAGAAAGATTTCACTGACCTATTTTACAGAGTTTGGATGCTGCTTGGCCCCAGCTTCCCCCACTAGCAGCTCCCTCTTCTGGTCCAAAACCGGAAATACCACCAGAAACTAGCTCTATTAAGTGTTTTCATTCCTCATTAGCTGCAATGAAAGTCAGTTTTTTTTTACAAATTGCTTGCTTCTGAACACACTCATCCATCACTTTGCCCGTTAACAGCAGCTGTCAGGCTGAATTTAACTTTTCAGACTGAAGCCCACGGAAGCTGCTGATGACTCTGATTGCAGGAAATGGTTGAGAGATGCTCTCATTCGTGACAAAGATCAGATTTTTTTTCTGTTTTTTTTCCCACCTTTTTAACGCCACGATTCTGTTGGATCACATCCTAAAACATCACTTGTTGCATGTAGCAGTGTCACACCTGCCAATGTGAGAATGATCCAGCAACTGTGTGTGTGGGTGTGTGTGGCCGTGTGTGGGTGTGTGCTCGCCTGTCTGTATGGGCAATGCAAGGGTGTTAATGCTGGAACGCTCCAGCTTCGTATCTAATTTGACTTCCACTCCTTTCCTTTATGTTTGCCTCCTGTTTCGAGAATCATCAGAAATCGAATACTTCTTGGGGGGAGTTTTGCTCAATGCAATCAAGTTTTGCTTTTTGCTTTTTTAAAATGCCATAATGTGCTATTAGTCAGGCCAGACATGGGAGTCAGGTTAAACACATTGAATCACAGATCTAAGCTTGGTGACATTTCAGAGACAGAAGGTAGTTAAAAAGCCTCCAGTAATTTCTAGCATTCATCACACAAACTGTCGCTGATGCTTAACTGGTACACGCAGGGGTTAATGGCAATTGATTGCTCGCCGTTAATCACCGTGGTTTTGTGATTACCTGGCAGGGTCGTATCGATTGCTCATTGATCAGCGCATCTCTGCCGCTTTCCCCACTCTGTCTGTGAGCTCACTGTCATTTAGCGCTTTGCCGGTGCAATATTGTCATTATGACACCCCAGGCGTCGGTGCTGCTCAATGACTCCCCGGTGGCAAATGTCTGCTGAGTTACAGAAGAGACCAGCCGGTCAGCCAAACTTTGATTTACGCGGATGTGGCACGGAAAAGTGACAAACTTAGAGATAATGTATCTGAGGTACAGGCGACGTGTTCGCCCCGCGGCCTCCGGGCGCTCACCTCTGGCTCATCCCAGTTAAACGAGTTGTTTTTAAACTCCCTCATACGAATCAGGGCTGTGGTCAATTCAAGCGAGGGCGCTGTGTGAATGAAGAATAAAAGTTTACACCTCTCTCTTGCCTCTGCCTCTTTGTCCCCCATCTCGTTCATTTCTGTACCTTAGTGTGTCTGGCTCTTGCCTCCATTAAAAGCCTTGTCCAAAGTAATGAGTTTAAAGTCAGAGTGCCTGTGTCAGGGAGGCAATAGAAACAGTGATTGTGTGTATGTGTGTGTGTGTGTGTGTGTGTTGCTGCACACCAAGGATTTTGAGAATAATTGCATGTGTTTGTGTGTATGGGTGTGTATATATGCTCACGAAGGCTTTGAGGTACGCTTTGACAGCTGCGGATTTAATAAGCAAATGTTAAAGGTAGGAGGTGAGGGGTGTGGGGTGGGTGTGGGGGGGTATGGATGGGGCTTTGCTTATAAAATATGAATGACTGTTTCTGCATCTTCTTCAGCAGGCTTCATATCTCCGGTTTGCATTTCCCCGCGCTCCACTCAGAACAGAAATGCACAGTCCGGCAGAGCTCTGAGAGGAGATGTTGAGATATCGTCCCTCAGCCTGACAAAGTGAGCTGTGCAGTTTTAATAGGCTGTGTCATGTGTTAAGCTGAAGCGGTATCTCTCTTTGGTGGAGGACTTTTACCTTTAAGCATGCGTGCCCCGGTGTGGCTGTGTGCTGAGTAAGTCACCAATCAAATCGATGCCACACACTTTGTCCCGTCATGAAAGTCTGCATTAAGACGAGAAGTCAGCTAAAAGCGAGACGACGAGGACGAGCTTTGTCCTGCGCGACAGCTATTACAACAGGAAGGTGTTTCTGTCACGTAAAACAAACGTGGCATCAATTGTTTCCTATTAGAGGAAGTAGCAAATTCAAAATTCTTCAGTGAATACCTTAGAGATCGCGTGTTACACTGTGGCATTGTGGTGGGATTAAGTATAAGATTTGTAGAAAAGAGAAAAAAAGTTTTACAAAAATCTTTTGGAAACTGTCTGAACAGATGGTGTCTAGCATCCAGGGACTGTGATGGTGTCAGCTGCATCACTTTTATGACTTTTTATGGAAAAGAGAATAACAGAGGGTGCAGCATGGTTGAAATTTGTAATCATTGGGCTATTCTAGCAATCCATTTCTGGAAAGTGAGGAATCATAAAAGGATGGATACAATTTGTTTGACAGTTCCTGGTAATGATTTTGATATTGATATTATCCATTTTCTTCTGTTGTTGACTGCAGGTTTTGGACACTTGTGAGTCGTTACCAATTTGCGTCATCAGTGACGCGGTGTAGTGTCAACATAGTGATAATTATGTGGTAATAACTTTGCTCTCTAAAGGCCTTTTTGTCATGTCACTCGTGTAATTAATAAGATTCATTATAGCCCTGCTACATGTAGATTAGGAAGGAGTCTGATCACCAGCGTAACAACTCTGTGATCGTCACGTCACACCTGAGCAAACACACTATCGCAGATTCTCTCTCTCTGTCTCTCTCTGGCCGACAAACTACTGTGTAAGACGCCAAAAAACAAATCGTCACATAGTCATCATCAACACGCTGGCATTCATTTTTCTACAAATGACAGAGAGCAAGGTCAGGAAGTACAAATGATATCAGAATAAGCAGCGGGGTGTAAAATCATTGAGTAAATGTTTGCAGTTGGAATTCAGCTGACAAGAAAAATGGGTATTGCATTAATACAGATGGGTTTTGTTTCACTGTGACTTTAATATATAGTGAAACTCTCTCCAACTTTAACTAAATGTAGTGAACACATGCATGCTGTTTAATGCATTTAATGCAGGTGATTTTATAAGTTAGATTTGTCTTTGTTGTGGTATGTCAGTGTGGCTGCTGTGAACATAAATTTACATTTCAAACACTGAAGTGAAAGTGGGGAAAATGAAGCTCCCAGATTTAATGAAATCGACAAAATATATTGTAAAATGTACAATTTATAGTGACAAAAATGACCCACAAAATGAGGAAAATGGAAGCTGTATATGTAAAGGTATGCTACTGAAAGATAGGAAATAGTAGTTTTCCAACAGTTGGAGTTAATAGAGTATACCGTTGGTCATCTTATATGTCTTCTTATGGAATATTAATGTAATTAGACCTACACATACATGAGTTCACATTTGAACAAATATGCATGGGTAAATGCACTTTCAGCGAAAGTGAAGCCTAGCAGATATGTCTTGTGTTTTTATTTATTTATTTATTTTTAGTGTTAGTGTTTGCTTTCTTTCATGTATGTTTGTTGTTTTTTCATCTTTCTTTTTCAAAAAGATTATTTTGATATTTTTCCCTATGAAGCATAAATGTGAATGCAATGCGCGTATGAGAGTAGCTTTGATAAAAACAAAAACTGCAGGTGGGTAAATTTAGCTCATATTCCAAGTGTATAGTATTTCCAGATACAATCTTAGTGGCTTTAAGGTCCAACAGCACTTAATCCTACATTTCCCATAATGCCAGTCACTGTGGCTTTTATTTTTAGGGCTTCACTGCCTAGTATATGAATTTCTTCCAAACTTGACAACATTATAACAACATGATTTAATTACATATATTAATTAATTCATTAATTAATAACAATAGTAATAGTACTAGTGGATGGCCTGAAATGCCCCTTAATTCCTTTATTTTCTAAGACTTGACACCTGCAGCATGAAAGAAATCTTTATACAAATGTTTTTACAGGCTAAGTATTCCTCCATATTACTAATAAAATGACAGTAATGTAGAAAACAGCAATAATTAATGACAAATGGATGTGCTGATTCAAGTGTTACTCATGTAGTGTGCAAAATAAAATAAAAAATACAAGAAAAGCTACAGTATATATAAGATCGGCCTTTAAAAAGTACCTTTAGATGCAGAATACATTAATATAATCTGCTGACTTTTGTATCACATGATAATCAAGTTTGTAGTTTAAAAAGAAACTTTAATGACTTGTTTTTTTTCCTGAATGTTTTTGAAATGGAGTTTTATCTAATATGGATAAAGTTTTAGATTGCAAAACTGCAAGATTACACCTACTTTTCTACACCTAAATGTAATAACTTAATGGTACCCCCCCTCTCTTTTTTCTTTCGTGCCTTTAACTGCACCCCGGCTCTTTCTGCGAGAGTTCGGTTTCTTATAATATCTTTAGAAAATAAGCTTATAGAGTATGCACAAACAAACCTGCATAATTTCTGGCTGTCCTGTTAACAGCTCGGTTCTGTTCAGTAAACTCGCACTCACTGGATATTTATTCAAAAGCACAGAAATACACCAAAGGAAGCTTCTCTTTTTGGTGGCGCTGGGAGACTACAAAGAGCAGGGAAATTTTAATACAAGGAAACATTTGTTGAAAATACTTTCAGGGTGTTCTGCAGATCACGCTAAGAGTGCAAATTACAAAGGTAAAACATTCCTTCACAGCTCAGAATACATTTCAGGAACCGAAGCATGACCCAACTCTCTGAATCATATTCAGTGAGCAGGAAGACATCAGATCAACAATGGTCGTACTGAGACCAGCACCAAAATTATTAATATGATATTGTTTAGCTGGTGAGCTGATAAAACATATCTGCTTCTTGAAGCCTGATGAATCTCGGCCCACTAGCTTGTGAGCTTGCAGCGTTGTAAAGATTTTGTCGGACACATGCTGTGTCAGCACAAAAGATGAGACAAAGGTTGAGGGCTGAGGAGCTTTCTCTAAACAAGTGAAACCACTTATTCTCATTCTTTGGACTTCAAACACTGCCTTTTTATAATAAATAAGTCGCTGAGTTTATGGAACACAATTCATTATTTTTGGATGCTTTTAAAAAAAATTTAAAAAATGTTGCATTGCTTTTAAACCCAGTTGGTTAGCTTACATTTTTGTGTGTTTAATGTTGTGAATGTGTGTCTTTGAATCAGTTGGTTTTTAAACTGTTTTTGTTGCGTACCTCACAAACAAAGTGCAAAATGCAAACCAAACAGTGTCAGTCTGCTAGCTTACAAAGAATTCAGCTACACTGGACAGTTGCTTTTAATGTGAGGTTTCACTTTACTACAAAGAAGTCATTCCAGAACTTGCTAGTTAGCCACTGTCCTCCACAGCAGGGGCTAGCTAAGGGAGCGCTAACACAAACATACGGTGGCCCTGAAAGATCAAACACACTTCGACTTAAGAAAACTCCAGCAAATAGAACAATGCTGCAAAAGAACACAAAACACAACAAAAGTTGAATAAAACGCAACAGAAGTAGAAAAGACAGTGCAAAAGCTAAAACAAAACACAACAGAAGTGTTTTTGGGGAGACGTTCAGTTGCAGAAGTGACAAGCTAAAGGCTAATAGCAACCATAAAAAAACTAAAGACAGTATTGAATCATGTGATTAGAACACACATTACCTTACATTTTTTCTCTCTCACAAAACCAAAGTGCGAGCTCACATTTTGTTCCGTCATGTTAATGTGTCCCCCAGAAAATACTTCCGGTGTGTTTTGTGAGATTTTTTTTCTACTTCCGTAGTGTTTTAACCATTTTTCATTGTGTCTTGTGCGCTTTTGCAATATTTTTCTATTTGCTGGCATGTTCTTGCATTGCAGAGTGTTTGATATCCTTTACCTGTTTTTCCACATAGTTTTGATAGTGCCTCCCGGTGACAGTAAATAGGTAGTTTGTAGGAACAGTGTACAACCATGCCAGTCCCTTTACTCTCCTAATCTGGAGTCTTCCAATGAGGTCCTGTACGGCCAGTGCGTCAAGGCAGAGCCAACAAAGGACAGCTTGTGTGTATCGCACACAGTCAGCTCCTGACAGAACAGCAGTTTGACACCTTGGGACGAAGAGGTGTTGCTTACACTGTGAAACTGTACAATAGCCTTATCAATGTATTGTGAGGGCTGTGTCAGACATTTACAGTCTCAGTAACACAGGAGGCGGGACTGAGGTTTCAAAGTAGAGTTCATCTTTAAGCACTTTCTCTGTACAAGTGAAGTAAAGACAAACAAGGTCATGGGACAATTAACTTCCTGTTATTTCCATTTCTATTCCCCCCATTTCCAATGCATATTCATTCCACCCCCTCATCTTTAAGATGAGATGCCTTTTGTCCCAGCAGAGGGGTCCTCTCCACCCTCTGTGCACTATGGCTCTAAAAAGGTGATGAAATGGGAAATAAAGGGGCAAAGAATAAGAGCCAAGTCTCTGTTTCTGTGCATGACTGTGCAGAGAGAAAAGCCTTCCCTCATCCTTTCTCCCAGATGTCATGGTTCTCCATAGTGTTTAGTTTAACCCCACTATCCCTCTTCCTCAACACTAATTACACACACACACACACACACACTTTGATAACTCCCACAGTTGCAGAGAACTGGCTCTGTGCTCACAAGGCTCAATAGGCTGAAAGTGATGGTGTTATAAGCACATACAACTGCTCTCATTAGTAATCTCACTGATAATGTGGAGATGAAAAGATCCTGCACCCTTGTGTGTCCTGTTCTGTTTTGTACTGGCTGAGAATATGTATCACTGAAGCTTTGGGAGACACACATCAGTGATTATGCAATTGTTTTAAACTGCAGTCCATCCGGGAGAGAACACTTTGGTTTCCTTTAGGACAGTGTATGACTGGAATGAACAGCCTTGTCTTTGTCTCGTTAGTGTATTTGAATTATCACACTACTGCACCAACCAATATATAGTTATATCAAATTTTGTATTTTACTGTAGTTTAATTTATAAGTAGTAGTAGTGATAGTAGTAGTAGCAGAAAATCTGAATTTATTTTTGTCCTCATATTATACAA
The DNA here is from genome assembly GCF_013358895.1 of Oreochromis aureus. Lineage (NCBI taxonomy): Eukaryota > Metazoa > Chordata > Actinopteri > Cichliformes > Cichlidae > Oreochromis > Oreochromis aureus. The sequence continues at coordinate 49,505,014 of NC_052948.1, read as the reverse complement.
CAAAATACTACACAACATGAATGTTTGGGGGTTTTTTTTAAAACTTTTTTATAAAAATAAAAATCAGTCTCAGTGACTTTTCTTCTGCTGTGTAAAGGGCAAGTAGCACTTACAGCATTCCAGTCACATGTGTGACTTCAATGAAGCCTCTAGAGAGGCAGAGAGGCAGCTGACAGCGTTGAATATCCCATCACATGCGCGTCAGCCGCTTTAAACAAAATACACAACTTCTATAAAACACACAGACACAGTATATGGACAGCTTTCAAATGGACCAGGCATTCAACTGTTTACACAAACCGTGTTATTAGTTTAAGACTCCCTATCTCATAAGATTTGTGGTAAATACAACAATGAATAAGGCTAGATATTCTTTCTTCAATTTTTAAAAGCTGCAAAGAAATTATTATCATTAGTGTGTGGCACGCTAACAACGATCATTTCTTTTTTGCTAGTGCAAACAAGCAAATTAAACAGCCATCTACAGAAAATGGCACTGAATAACTAATTATAAGTAAACGAGTTTAAGCAGACTAACAAAGAAACTCTTCACATCGCAGCCATCAAGAAGATCTTCCAAAAGTGACAGAAAAATCACAACTCTGGAAAAAAAAGCCTAAATGCTGACGTTGCTGTTTATGATATTTTGGTGACAATACGTTTCATTTTTACTTTTCTTGTTGGATGGATAAAGGATGTATTGTAGCTTTTCAAAATACATTTACGTGATGTGAGAAATGGCAATTTACAGTGATCCACTGATTAAAAGAAATCAAATGGGATGCTAATGAGTCAAACAATCTGAGAAACATCATCTAAAAAATGTCACGTCCATGTCCATGTCACATTTCTAGTGTCTTCTTATGTTTCCCTTAACATGAACTATTTGGCACAAGAAATTAAGAGCCTGACAGATGTCGACATTTTTATGACTGATGCCAATATTTGTGAGTTTTAAAAATTTTATACTCCGATACTGGCCAATAATTTCTGTCTTTGAGACACACAAGACCTAACATTTGCTGTATGTATTTATTTATGTACTCATTTACTCTTTAACTGACTCTTCTCAGATTAAATGGTTGTTCTGTTTTGGTGGTGTCCCAAACAGGTGAGTTACAAACAGAGAAGTTGCACTGCTCCCTCTGGTGGTTGGACCTTGCTACAACTACACTCGTAACATGATGGAAGGGTGTTTCTCGGGTCTAGTCTTTAATTTTTTTCAACTCATTTATCAGATATTACAGATGTCAATACAGATAGATCAGCAAATAGCTAATATTTGTAAGTAATGCATTTAAGTAGGAAATATGTTTTGTTTCCGAAGTACTTACATTAGTTGTGTCTAAATTCAGAGGCTGCATCCTGCACTCGGCCCACGTAGACTGCGAAGGACGGGTCCTCCAAAGACCGAGAAGGCCGGAAGTGGGAGGCTGTGAAACTGGACGGTCTAACCTTCAGATTTGCATCACCAACTGTCTTGGTGGAGTTTAATAAACTCAGCCGTCTGCTCCTTGCTATCTGAAATATAACAGGACATTGACGTAAATTCTTGATCATCTCACACTTATGTTTAGTCAGTTTTCTGTTTGATGTTTATTCAGCTGTAATCTCAGCCAAACAAATAAAGCACTGAAAAAAGTCAAACAATAACATTTTTAAGTTATCTAAGTGACCTATATATCATGTTTAACCTGAGTAGTGAAAGACTGTGGGGGGTTTGAAAACAATGTGCCAGGAGTTCGCTGTTCTCGCCAGATCTAGTGGGCCCTGACCTCCCGGTTAGCTACCGAGCTGGTGGGTAACAGACATCTCTGAAAATGTCGGAGCACTTTTGCAAATATGTGATGTCTTGATAAACCGAGCAGATATTTGAAGTTTACACAGCTACATTCTCGCCTGAAAATGTTAAAAGTTTATTTTGTGGCTGCTGCCACTGTTGGAAACTGGAATTGGCTGGGCCGCGCTCTGAATTCGGGGATAAGTTGGGCCATGAAGGATACACCGGACACATCCTTAAAATCTGGGGAAAAGGAGGACGCATTTGTCACCGCATTTAGAGGAGTCTTCGAATTTGGACAGCCTTCGTTGCGTCGCTGTGACGTAATCAGCCTACAAATGCAGCCTCAGGAGGATGCAGCCTCAGAATTTGGACACAGCTTTTGTTGTACAGAATAGGAGATATCACTATGGCAACCAGGAAAATACATTTTTAAAAGAGTAGCAATCATGTCAAACCACTATCTTTTTCTAAACCTGATAATAATAATTAACAATGTGCTTAACAGCCACACAAATTATATGTATGACTCAAATTTGGGTCATGAAAGTCTGATGTAGAACTGCGTTCAGGGGCATAAAATAATGTTGTGAAACTCAAGTTCACTATATCCACTATATCCACTCATATCCAGCAACATGAATCAATAAATTAAAGGTTGTGATTATATCACAAAATGCCTGTGAGACCAGGCTGTAATATTGGCCCCACCAATAAATCATTGTGACTGAACAAGTAAACATCATGCTGTGTATAGGCAATACAACGCAGCTGGAGCAGTTTCATGGCTTAGATCAGTTAAATCATATAACAAAAATTAAATGGTTACACTGTAAAGTAGGAGGTTCTTGGAACAGGCCAACATGCAACAATTCATGTTTGGATTCTTGATCCAATTTGGAAGTGTTGCACTGTATTGTATTGAGAAATTTAAAATTAAATTCAACACCATTTTGGATTGAGTCCCTGACCAGCATTTATTCAGAGGTTTATGAATTTTTACCTGTCCACCATGCCAAAATGACAGAAGGAATATGATTTCTGTATAGTTTTCCTTCCTGAAGATCTTTCTTACATTCATTTTATTTTCTTTTGGATATTTTAAAAACCCACCGTGGTGCTGATGTGCTGCACTTCCTCTTTGGTAGAGAGTTACCCTTCATAATCACCAGCTGCTGAGGATCTTGGTATGCAGATTTTTTAGATGTGGGTAGGATTGTGTGTATGTGTATTTGAATACATTGATCTATTTTTATACGTATATGTGTGGGGGTGTGCAATTCATACAGGAACAGCACTGTGCAGGCAGGCATTTATTTAATACAGTATTGTAATTTTGCACAGTTTACTAAATTAAAAAAATAACCCAATGGACAAATGGACTGAGGGGGGAAAAAAAGTACAAATCCCTTAAAGTCCTAATCTTGAACATTTTTAAGTAATGCAGTGCTGAATGGCACATTCGGGTATGTTTTATATTTTTGGTCCCTTTCAAAGCCTTCCCTGGATGTGGGTGGAAAGCGCTTGATCTTCCCTTGTTCATATTAAATAAGTCAGATTCCAGCCCCCACCTCAAAAACCTATACTCACATTTACACTTGGGCTTATTAGATGTGAATATGAGCCTGTGTGTAGCTTTCCTTTTAGCTCAGGCCAGAGAGTTTGAGTCCTTTTGAACAGGCAGTAACATGAGGCAACTATGACAGGCAGGACGACCCTTGATCACTGTTAATTATCTAAGTGGACGTGAAGCTCCCAAACCACCAGAGCGATGCAGCTATAGCACTCTACATCAGGGAGGTTCTGCATATTTGCTTTCAGATCAGTGTGGGCGTACTTGTGTATTCATGTGCATCTGTGCCTTACCATCATCGATACCATGTGACATGTTGCCCTTCAAGTGCACGTCATGGTCGCATGAAGGCGAGCGTGTTCTTCATCGTCCTTCAAAAGCAAAGCTGAGTTCGTCAAACCTGTCAAACACAAGAGCGCACCAAGGAACTCTTGAATAGCATGTCTTTAATGAACCAGGGGCTATTTAAGATTTATGAAAGAGTTTTAAAAATCCAACTACAATGGACTGTCATTACACTTGAATTCAAAATAGTTGCATCATTTCTTAGGAAGTGATCTGTACTTGCATTATGAAGCTGATGCACTGAATTCCCCGGTGATTAAAAGTAAAGAACAGGGGTGGTGTGATATCAGTTTTATTCATGCTCAGAACTATTACTACGTTTTTAGATCTTGTGACATGAAAAGAAAGGAAACATAACTAAGTTGACCTAAAAAAAAGTTCCTCACACCAACTTTAAAAGTGTCCTAAGTCCATTAAATCATTTATATAATGAGTCAATATTATGTGTTAGTGAGCAATGATAGTCCAGTCTCTTCAAGCATGAGACTATTGTTCTCAAAATGACCTCAGAAATATTGACTGCATTAGCAACGTAGCACTGATACACTACATACAATTTTTTTTAATTGTTTGCCAATAAAATAAAAAAATTCACTGTGGGCAATTACTGTACATGTTTTATTGTTTTGCCAATACTACTACTCTATTTTCAATAGCTTCTTACTATATAAGTATAAAAAAAAGTTACTGTAAATCTAAATACACCATAGGAAAAATTAGAGAAATAAAACCAACCACTGACCAAGGGTTCAGGCCACAACCGGTCCTCCTTCCTACCCATGCAAAAGAATAGGCGTCACATGTATTTGATCATTTATTAGCACACAGCAGTGTCTCATTGTACAACTGTATAGTGACAATAAAGCCATTCTATTCTATTCTATTCTATTCTAACAACGCAGCATTTATTTGTGCTTACTTGTGTTATTTTAATATGTTAAATCCACACAGCAATATATTATAAGCTACATCTTAAGCAGACAAACACAATTTAATCTAAATAAAACCCTAGAGAAAATGTCCTCCTTAAAGTATCAGCTTCCTTTTTGGCTTCCTTTGGCAAAAAGTCATTGATCAAGTCTTCAAAGTACAACTGCCAAATATTACTGCTTCAGTGTCCATAAGTGACAGCCTGTTCAAGGGACTCGGTGTTATCCTTAGTTTATTTCCAACATCCTGGACACTTATTTAAAAAAGTGACAGACATTAACATGAAGCATAAAAACCTTTCTATAATCCTCAAGCAGTCATTGTTTTCCTCCACACAAAATGTCAACTGGGACAGTCAATTGTCTAAACTATCAAAGTTCAAACAGTTATTTAAAAAAAAAATGGAAATAGCTGCTTAACATATTTGGGCCTCATAATAAAGTTGCTGTGTCCTATTAAATATAAATTAGTCTCTTAACATTCCCAATAGGTGTAAATCATTAAGATCTAAAGATGTGACTAGTCCGCAGTGGGCTATTTGTGATGGTTATGTACTTTTAACTTATAATTCCATGTCTCTGCTGCATTTATGAATTCATAGAATTAAAATAATGAAAATACTTTATGCTAATACGAACAATACAGAATACAATTATCATGTGGACGAAGAAAATATCGTCTTAGCATGTTTGTGCCTACATTCAAACAGTAGCCTCCTTGAGTCAACCCGTGTTTGTGCAAATTAATCAAACTTAAATGTAGCAATTAGACAATAAGCTATACATGTTTACAATTAGATAAAATTAACAACCCATATGGCAATGATATGTTGAAGCATAAACTTTGTTTGCTTGTATGTTCATATTGAAGACAGGGGGCGATCCTGGAGATATGCAAAAGAGCCACAAATTCAACTTATTCTGAAAACTTTTCAGAGAACTTAATGATCAAATAGTAGATTATTTTAAAATCTGCCATCATCATGTGCCAACTTTACCTATATGATATTTATCTATAGAATATTTCTATGTCAGAAACTTTTATCAAGAAAGTATGACAGGAAAGGATTTTTTTTTTATGCTATCAGCGTTAATCTCGTTAAAATGACATTAACACCATAACCGCATTAACGCAGCAAATCTGTTAGCGAGTTAGCGTGGTTAGCTAGTTAATGCGTTAGCGCAGTGCAGCCCAACACACGGGGCGATCCGCGCTAACTCGCTAACTGAGATTTGCCAAGTTAATGCGGTTATGGCTTTAACATCATTTTAACAAGATTAACCCTGACAGCACTAATTTTTTCACAGCTGGCTGCTAGCCTGGCACCTGCTACCTCATTTGCTGCTGATATGGTCTGTCTGTAGCTTTTTATACGAAAACATTTTTTAATGTTGTATAAGAATAATTGCTGTGTTTTTGATTTTCTGCAACATTGTCAATAAATGAGCCACAGTTCATGTTACCTAGTTAACTTACCTAGCTAACATTAGCATAGCGTAGCAAAGCTGTTACTTCAAATTAAGAACTGATCCTTTAAACAAAATATTTGACTTGTATATATGAATTCATAGCATAGACATAGACATTAGAAAACATAGACATTAGAAAACATCCAAACCCTATTGTTTAATAGGGTTTGGATGTTAGCATTTATTTTCTTTAAACAGTTATGTCGGTTCTATCTGCTGTTTTAAACACAAAGGGAGAGTTAGAGCATTTTCAAATTTCCATATGGTAGCAATAGTGGCACTAATATGATTCGATAAACTTTATCATTTAAATTTGCAAACTTATGCAAAAATATGTAAGTATAAAAGTGATTAGAAAAAGTAATCACTCGGCTATTTCAAATATGTATATTAATTAACAGGATTTCACAATACCATAATTCCCAATATACATTTTGAAATGTGAAAGACGTTTTAACACATACTGCAAGTTCTTTAGTCAGTTCTACACCCAAACAGTAGTTTAACAAGCGGGAATTTCCTGTCAGGTGCTTCCATGCATTATATGCCAGGCTGTCTGACTTGGAGATAAAAAGTCTGGATGTCTTTAGATCCCTTAAAAGATGTACTATGTCGAGACCAGAGTAAACAGAAGTGCTCTGTGACAACGACATCTGTGCAGACAATTCTGAGGCAACTTATGAAAACACTATGGCTAAGGGAAAATTACATCATGCCCATGGACTTGCATCTTTTCTTTTTTGCGGGAAAGAAAGAGCTTACTGTGCCAAAGGCCCAGAGCTCAGATTCTCACGCTGGCATGTGGTACAAAGGCTTCTGCCCCTTTAAAAAAAATTGTGTAATGCACAAATGTTATTGTAACATCAAATTTGTGGAGTTGATATGTATAATAAAGCTTTGTGTTTCATGTGAACCTCATTAGGTTTCCTTTCAAATGATACATTAAAGGTTTCTGTCCCTTCCTAGAAGGTCGTGCTTATTATTAAGCATTATAGTATACTTGTGTAATCGCACCATTGGCCAAATTTGTTTGTCAGTTACACTGTGTGTGGAAAGAAGGAAAAGGCAAGTGAGAGATAGAGGGAGAGAGATGCTCGGGGAGCGCAGAAAACAACACTATCAAAGGAGGGCTTCAAAGACTATCAGCTACGTCTCCTGGGTAATTTGCGATCCTGCATTCTTTCGACTTCAAAGGGCCGCTGTGTGTTGGAATACTGCAAGTGGGAGAGTGAAGGGGGGAGACGAGGGAACGGAGGAGGGGGAGAATCTGATTTCTCTAATAAATGCTGACACCAGGCCTGTTTGATATTAGATTCAGGGAACAGTTTGATTTGTTATCGCCTTTGAAACTCTTCGGATGTCCTTCAGAGAGGCGGGATGGCTACCACCGCACCCCGAGTGCGAAAGGGGAGAGCAGTGAGTGCCAGGCTGCGAGGACAATGGTCCTGCTATAAAGATGACCATTAAAGGGCTATTGATTAGGAGTCTCTCTGTCTGACTTTTTGTCTGTCTCTCTGCCAGGACTCATTCTGTATACACCTTAATACACTACAGCAACTCAATGCGCCTGAAAAAAAAAACATTAGAAGAAGACGATTAGTCTGACTTATACTAAAGCGGTGTGTTGGACAGTGCGGGGTGGTCACAGGTCACTCTCTTTTTTGAAACACTCACGGTATACTTTGAAAAATCCACTGAAAATAGGAAAAATAAATAAAATATTCAGAGCCCTCAAGAGATTTTTCTGACCATGCAGAGCTGTAAGTGAGCAGCAGGGTGGAATATTTTGATGCCCACCACTGACTGCAGGTGAAGAGTGGAAGAGGAACCTCCCAGGGGTAGCCTGGAAAGTACTTCTAATGGGTTAGTTCACAGCTGCAGTTTTTTGCATATCTGCAAACTTTAAGACATTTTCTGAAGTGATCTTACAGCGTGCCTGCAGATTTGGTGCAGTGTTAACCAACTGTCCATCATTAAAGTTTTTTTTTTGAATGGGCAAGTGCTGGAAAATAGCTGTTTTTATTCAATAATTTGTGGAAAGACATCTAAAGGGAGCCTGCTTATTATTGCCCTAGATCCCAAATCACACTGAAAGGGTTACAATAATAATTTTTTATCGGTTTTCAGAATAATCCTATGAAGAGAAGAGAGCCTGATGTTCTCACACATGGTGAGCCACATAGCGTAAAAGATGTCAGATTTGAATACCAGATTGCTTCTTTTTAGAAGAATAACGTCAAATGTCAGATGTGGATAAGCTGGAATAGAAAGGTTTTTTGTTTTTTTTAAGTCATTGAGCAAGCAGTTCTGATGGTATACTAGCCCACCTGCAGGAAGTGAGAAAATCCATACGACAGTCATACTTTAATAAACATTAGGCTTGACCCATTCTGACATTCAGACATTTCTCTCCTAGACTCGGCTGTTTTTCTTTTTTTCTTTCATAAAAGGCCCCGAAGTCACCCTTATTAGACTTCTCACATCATTTTCACTTTGACATTGGAACTGTAGACACAGATGGAGAGGGGCATGCGAGACACAGTGAACTTGGTCACCACGCCAAGTTCAGACAACTCCCAGAAGAGGTTATGAATAATATTTTCACTGCATGGAGCCTCTGTGTGATTTCTAACTTACTGGCGCTCACTGGTTCTAGTCGCATTGCATACTGGATGGGTGTCAGCACAGTTATCTACATCAGTTCTACAGATAACAGACACAGTGAATGAACGGGGAAGCTAAAATCAAGGCGATCTAGCAGAAAAATCCCAATTTTTACAAAACACTCCGGCAGTTTCAAAAGTTGTTTTCTTTCATTGAAACATTTGTGGTGTTTGATCTTTGCTATATTGTTATATCTCTGGCTTGTGACGATAAATCTGCTGGCACTCCCTCACTTATAAGGCCATCTTTAAGCAGCTTCCATTACATCTGTCCTCATATTTACTTCCACCCCCAGTGTCAGGCTACAGCCTGTGCTCTCGAAGCTCTCTGCTCTTATCTTTACCAAGGGTCCATTCAGAGCTTAGTGAAAGGGCTTTTATGTGGGCAGCTCCATCTGTTTGGACTGAACTACAAAAATTTGTTAATTTGTTAGACACAAAGTTACAAATATTTCAAGGAGTGAGATGGGGAAAGTGTTTATTTATAGTTTACGGTTCTTCATTGAGAACCGATGTGTTAAATGCCCTTTTGGCCTTCTTTCCTTAATCTTTGTCTAACTGTAAATTCTGGGTTTTTGTGTTGGTCTCTGTAACCTATTTATTTTTGTACAGAGAATCGCTTTTAAAAAAGACGTGCCATAGTGCCTCAGCGAAGGTTCATTTATCATGTCCAGTTTAAAAAAGTTATTTTTCTTCTCTTTCTTTATTTCTTCAGATATTTCTTTAAATTAGTTTATGTGTGGAGTGTGAAACGCAGACGCCCTAAAGGGTTGACCTCTGAGTAGGATTTTGGCACCGTTCTATCACCTCAGTCACAGAAGTCACATTTGTATATTGTTATCTTCAGACCTGTACAACACAGTCTTGACAAAGCCATTATTACCTGTGTTAAAGAGGCTTATAAGACTTTATTTGTTCAGGTCTGTTTGAAATCAAGATCTTATTTTAAGTATCAACATGAGAACATTCAGTTACACAAAACAGCCATCACATGTGAACTAAACCATCACGTCGCACAGTAAAACGCTAAAGTCTGACAGAGGAATGAGTTTGTCTTGCTTCAGCATGTTTTGAGCTTCATCCCAGTACCTTTGTCGACAGTTAAATACTGTGAACTATAATTTCGAAATGCCAGATATGAATGATAGATGATCAGTTGTTAAATTTAAAAGAAAAATTGGGGGTTTCACAAAACACTGGGTGTACATTTCCTATGTATTCAGATTCTGCGTACTTTATTTTTATGTGTTGTAAAGTCCCATCGTCATATAAAGTGTCTTGCCCATTAGAAAGGAAGTAGGAATCAGGTGATAACTGACTCATCAAAAATATTATCCTTCTGAAGTTTCTCATGTAACATCATGTGCATGCTTGAGGCTTATCTGCCATTTTGGATGTGATACAGTCACTGGTTGCGAGGAAGCAATGATTATCCCCAAACTGGTTGGTAAATGGTTGCTAGAGGTTGCCAGCTGCCACTGATTTGTTCACAAAAAGAGTGAAGCTCCAAGAACTTTCATGTGATTACTTTTGTCTTTAGCAGGCTGCCGTAGTCGCCCATAGTTTGCATGCAGGACATTGTCTTGCTAACTACTAGCCAAGTTGTAGTAAAAGTCTTAAACTGTGATGCAAACAGGAAATGGGAATGGTCAAAGTTGTGCATCAGGACTGTAGCTAACATGCTTTAAAAGGCAAAACTTTTGCTTTGAAGGTGAACGTTCCAGTGTACGTTTTACGTTTTTTTACCGTTTCACTACACAGAGAGCTTACAAGTGTTTGCAGACAAGTTGTTACATTTTCCCACACAACCAATGGATGCCAGGTGGACATGCACCAGCCTTTAGGCCAGTGCGTGACTGGGCCTTATGCACTTCACCCTACAATGTCACGCATCCAAAATGGCAGACAAGTTAACGTCATATGATTAGAGGTCATGTGACTGCTAACCTCAATAGCCTAAAATGTTTAAGATGGTTAATGTTATATAAATACTTAAGCTCATGTAGTGTAATAACGTTAGTAGAGTAACTGGCAACAGTCCTAACATTTCAGTCTGTGTCGTAATAACAAAATATATTGTCTAACTACAGACTTTATGTTTAGGTACTGTTATCATTTTGTTATGGTATCAACTTTGGTATCAAGAGTCACGTAATTCTATTGTTATCAGTTATCCAAATGCTGTATTTTTGGTATTCTGACATTCCTACTATACCCCTCAAAGTTCCATTATATGTTTATTAGTTACACATTTTTTTTTACTTGAAGAAGATTTAAGCAATAAAATTGACTGTATTTTCACTGTGTATATCCATATCATATCTCTGTAAATTAGAAAAGACAGCCATATAAGAAAGGAAGGAAGGGCTGTTTCATACCATCGACTCTTTCTCTCTTCCACAGAAGTGTCTCACATCTTAGTTTTTAACTCCAGTATCGTTCATCATTGACTATTTAGTAGGTTCACTCAAGGTCACTCTCAAGTCTTATATCTGAGTTCAAGCAAGGATTTTTTTGTCAGTTTTAACAAAAATATCTACAGTAAATATACATGCTGCATATTCACCCCACCCAAAGCACCTACACACACTCGCATACAGTAACTCATCAAAGTGGATGTAAGCAGAAAACACCTGCAGTGTCATCCACTTTCCCCACATCCACAGTATTCACTGACCCAGGGGAGAGCCATGCTGTTTGATTATTCTGCAGAGTGATTGATGTGTCGCACACCACTGTGGTTTGTATTCATAAGAAAGCACGCATCACCATTGATCTATTGATGCACGGCATTGTGTAATGAATATGCAAAACTGCACTGTACTGCTGTACATCCGAGCGATTGGCTGTCAGTGACATCATCTCCAAGTCGCAGGTCTTTGATTCGCACTGCCCAGATAGGATGCCGGAGAATTGTAAATGAGACGTAATCAGTACTAACAATCCTGAATCTGTGCCAGCTGAACCCCCCTCCAACCCAAAAAGAAATCCTCGCCCCTCCTTGTTGCCCCTGCCAGAGTCCCTCCTCTCCTTTTCCATCTCTCTATCTTCTCATTAGTGCTGGGTTTGGAACAAAGAGCCATCTGGGCATGGCTACCTGCCAGCTCAGGTGGGCCTTTACACATACAAGACAGCTTCTCTTCAACATCTGTCTGCCAAGATCAAAGACATTTCTGTTTACCCCCTAAACTCCCCCTCTTGTGTTTCTCTCTCTGCCTCTCTCTGCCTCTGCTTCCCTTCTCTACCTCTCATTTTCTAATTTCCGCAAAATCTTCACATACATTAGATAGGAAGTAGACTAAATGCGGCACCCTCCTCCCCCTTAATGTCTCTCTCCGCCTCTTTGTCACTTCGCAGCTCCTCTTTTTCGCCCTCAGGGTGTCATGCAGTCTCCCAGACTGCTTTGTTTTGTATTTTCAGCTTTTTTTAGGTAATTGTTTTCTTGTGTATATACTGTGGGAGACATAATTTTTGAAAATTCTCTGCGCTTTGCATCTCAGCAGTCACTTTACAAATATATCAAGCTTTTTTACATTTTTTTTCCCCTGTAATTTTCGACTCCCGGTAGCCTTGGGCTTTAGGTGCAAACATTCAGAAGGAGAAACAAGTACTTCTCAGCTCTCACAGAAACTTCTCACATTAGCAGCTAAAAGTAGAGCTGCCATTTTTATGGCCCTTTGTGCAAGGTATCACAATGTCCACCAAGATCGATAAACATGCTGAGCTATGTGTGCTGATAGTAAAAAAAAAAAAAAAAAGATTTACAGCTTGTAATCAGATGCAGATGGGTCCCTAGTCCTTCTGTGACTGCACTTTATATCATGGAAAGTATTGATCACAGGTTTCAAACATAAGGCCCAGGGGCCAGAATTGGCCTGGTAAATATTACAATCCGGCCCACTGTAAAACCCAAGACCTCCTGCTCGAATCGCCATTCTTTTTACTTATACTGAAATATCTCAGGGATTAAATGCCTAGTTAAACTTCTTTCCTTGGTATTGATGGTTGTTTTGTTTTTGTTTTTTCACTTTCAAAAAGACAACACTGACTGCTTTTGCTGTAGGTAACCCCCTCCGTGGTTATAAGATGGTGTATTCAGCTGCTCCGGCACGGTAGATACGGGGATCAGGGAAAGTGTTATCCTTTAAGCCAGGTGCTGCTGTTCAACACAGCTAGTTCCTGCTGACTGAAACACTTCCCCGCACGCTTCCGTCTGCTCGTCTGCTCGTCTGACTATTCTCTCACAGGCTCAATGTGCGTGTGAAGAGGTTACTCAGGCCCTCCGTGTCAGCTATGAGTGAGTGTGCACAGTATGAATGCGGTGACGGCATTTAAGCACTGATACAGCCTCATCGGTGCTGGGCTGGTGTTGCTGCTGTTTTTCTGTTGATTTTTTTTTTTTTGGTTTGGTTTGTTTGTTTTTTTTAAGCCCTTTGCTCAGAACTAATAAAGATTGATTAGTCTTCCGTTCAAGATCAATTGCAACGCTATTTTAGCTATGCCTGTTTGCCAGGATGCATTCTGATCAATGGCAAAGCTATTTTTTGTGTCAAGGACAGAGCCCAGTTTACTTCAGGCAGGACGAGAGAGAAAAGCTTGACTGATGGACCGTTCATGGACACAAAAGGTCCCTCCTCCTCCTTCTCCTCCTCCTCCTCTCCCCCTGAATAGCATCCTTTTCTGAAAGTGTTGATAGTGAATTCATTTTGAGAGATTTCACATGCTCTGTGTCGCCCGCATTACCAGCAGGGACAATTACATCACTGTCAGATTACAACTTGCCACCCACTGTTCTACCAGTTCATAAAAAAAGAAAAGAAAAAGAAAACACTTCTTGGAGCCCCAGGCTGGAATGTCACATGTACAACCCTCCACCCCCACCTTCACCTCCACTTCCACCTCCACCCCCTACCAACCTCCCTCCCTACCACTTCTCCAGCGGAGGTTTTTCTGCCACATTTGCTTGGATCTATGGGTCTAGGGGGTGGTGGTGGGGTCATTGTCCGTTTTTCCCCAGCACAATGTTCAGCAGGAGACAGCTAACTGGAGCGTAAAACAAGGCTGCAGTCTGCAGGTAGCCACCGGCTAAGCTCACCTGCTGCTAAATTCACTCTGACAGGTGAGATCACAGCCTCGTTGCGGGGCACCGGGCCCCAACAGGGAGGCGAGAAACATGTGGGTGTGGGAGCTCTGCCTTACAAGACCCTGCCTCTGCGCTACTGCTCGAAGGAGCAAGATAGTTAATAGAGAGAAACATGTCATGGATTACGAGGCTCTCTCTCTGCAGAATGAAAATAATAACGCCTCACCCCTGCTATCAGCGAGGTAGGTTATTGGCCAGATTGTCCACGGAGTTACTTTTGAAAAGGGAATCGCACTGCATCAATAAAAGATTATGAGTTTCATTAAAGGTAGCTCGCTCAACACAAGCGTGAAGCACACTGTAAAATTAGAAGGGAGGAACTTAATGAGTTTGACCCATCCTGGTTACATGGGATAATATGTCACGCAGAATATGACGGGCGTTAGAATTATAAAATTAGCCTGCCTGTTTTAAATGATGTCCCTCTGTGCGCTCTTAATTAACAACAAGGCATCGCACATGAGGTACAAGCTGTTTTTTTAGTGTAAATATGATTTTGTCAGAAGGGGTCTTTAATCTTTCATGACCCAGGGGAAGCTAAAGCCTTCTGGTCCGAATGAGATAAGAATTAAGGGTACACTAAAGATAGGCTGGATTTTAGGGTCATAGCTATTTGTTCGCCAGCAGGGGCATCACAGCACAGTGACCACACTTCATCTCATGGATAGAGCAGAAGTGCTAGTTTCATGTCAAACATCTTTTCCCCAGTGATAGCAGATTATTTTTATGTTGAGTATTTTATTTATTCATTTGTTTGTTTGTTGTTGGTCAGATGGATCTGAAGTGAAACAATTCAGGAGTTACTTTGGAAATGGCTTCCTCTTAAAGTTTGCAGGGCTTGAAACAATAGTGTTTTGCAGTACACTGGTGTGTGTGTGTGTGTGTGTGTGTGTGTGTGTGTGTGTGTGTGTGTGTGTGTGTGTGTGTGTCACATTTCTCTGTTGCCAGAGTGTTTTTATTTGTTTCATTCAGGTGCAAAACACACCACAAGGAAAGCACACCCCTACACACACACACACACAATTCTCTCGACTCGAACTTATCCCAGCTCCACAGCTGCAACTCAGCAAATGTGCCGGGCAGGGTTTAATTTTCTGGCCCCCCGCCTCATGCATTTTTCATCACGACCGTCCTGTTCCCACCCAGCCACTCCCGCTGCACAATGCTATTGATTGGCGATTAAGCCATCAAACTCTTATAAAGAGCTTAATATTTTAAAGCTGTTACACTTTTCCACCCTTCTTACATTAATGTGTACCCTGTACTACAGTTGCGAGTGAGGTTCTGTTTTTTTCAAGTTTCCGCTCTTATGCAATACCAGGTTATGAATGTTTGATGTAATGCAGACGACAGTAGTTTTTTTTCCCAGCACTCCCACACAATGCATGCTCCGGCACGGAAGCACTGTGTTCGATCAGCTGACTGCGCCAAAGGTCGAGAGGAGCAGCGTCAGTCAGCAGAGAGACTGGGTTGGGACATATTCTGCTACCCACACGTGGGATATGTCCTCTTGCTGACCAATTTGTTTATGGTAATTCTAATAGATCTCTTGAGGGGGGGCTGGTCTTGCTTAGCAATATTGAGGGTTCAGTGTTAGTTGTGACCACCAGGCAAAAGAATCTGCAGTTTCATCCTATTCTGGCAACTGATAAGCATCTTATGAGTTATTTTAAGGTGTCAACGAAGAATTACATGTATTCAAAATGCTTAACAATATCTGCCATTGTATTTCCACTTTTTCATATGTTTTAGACTTGTTATTTGGAGTTTTTAAACCAGACATACACGAACCCCCTCGTGCCATATGAACCCATCACTGTGTCATTGCCACCCGTCATGTTCCAATTATGCTGATTTTTAACAGACTGTCAACTGGATGTTACTTAACATGATGTTAATTTCATACAAATGGGTCGTCAGTTTTTCACCAATTTTAATTGACATCAAATTTGATAGGTTAATGTGCCAAAACACTTATCTGTTTTTAACAGCTGAATTTATTTTTTCTTTTACTTTTACTTCTTCTGTCTGTTTTCCCGAAGCTTTCAGTCACTTTTGAGTGAGCGCAGTCTTAATTATTTTAAATGGGAGAACAATAGAATGTATATAAAAGATGGGCACGCTGTAGCCTCACAGTTGAAGAGTGGTGAAGAGTGGTGTGGTGACAAAAAAATTAAATGAATTTTTAAAAAATCAGACTATATAGAAGTCTGTAACAAAACAACCCTGCTCACATAATATGTAAATATTTGTAGAAACTTTGAGTTTATGGTCTCAAACTGAATACAGCATGGTGTTTATTTTGTGAGTCATGGTTCCATTTAGGTAAAACACACAATAAAGCTGGACATGTTTTAGGGGTTGACTAACATGCAGCCAGTTTTGTGGTCATTACATAAAAAAGTGCAGGACAAAGTAGTTTGTTACACCACTGGTACTTTCTTGTTACAATGCAACGTGACCTGAATCACATTGTCACAAAATTATCAGTTAACAATATAAACCTGAGGCTACTGTTCCACACACCAGCATAAAACCCTATACTGATGACGACAAGCATAGAATCGTTGTTTTAGTATTTACGTATGAACACAAAGCCGACAACACAAAGCAAAGTTGAAAACCAGCTTAAAGAGACTTCAGTGCGATCACCACGGTGATTCTACTGTAGAAACACGAACAAGTAGAAATGGAGGCTGCAGCCTGACTGCTCATCGCTGCCTTTGTTACCTGTTAAGGTTCAGGCTCTGGCTGCTGGGGTCAGCATACACTTAGCTTTAACATAACTCTGGGCTCTTGGCTAGCTTTGTGTTAGCATACTATCTGTGCAGATGTTGCAGTATAATGCAGTCTTTCTGTCCTGGATGCAGTTCCCTTTTTACCATCATTCTCTTGTCCTTTTGTGCAGTAAAAATAAAAGTAATGTCCATGTCTGTGCCCCTGAAAGCTGCAGACATTTACCTACTCCTGCACAGTAACTGAAATCAGCTGACTGTAGCAGTGTGGTACTCATGATTGTTTGTGATTTGTTTGCTTTTTAGTCAACAAAACTAGTGTCCTTGAGAGAAAAGCGAGGTAGTGAAACAAGCACTGCCATGGGTGTTAGTCTAGTAGGTTCCACTCCAGTAGTATAGGTTTGGGGACTTCAGGGCAAGAATACAGGTGAGCACGGAGGGGAAAGCAGCATGCCACAGTTGCGCAAATGAAAGACTTTTGAGTGCAGTCTTTCACTTTGACTCGGGGCCAAGGTCAGGTTTCATGTGCAATGCCTCTAAACTGACACAACTACTTACCGTCCACTAGCCTAAATGCACTCATTTGATATGCGGCCTCTCAGCGTGTCAGTCATTTCTCGCTCCGCTTGACAGTGCAGACAAGTGACTCATATAATAAGAGTGGTACTCTCCATTAGTGCCAGTCAGTTTGTGCTGTTTAAGTCCTCATGGTGCTGTCCTCCGGGGCTGAGCTGGATAACACGCTTGAGCTGTGTCCCAATCACGGTGATCACCTGTGACAAACCGCACCAAGACCCAATCAATACATTAGTCTCCCGGGGGCGGGGGGCGGTCGAGGAATTAATGTAACTTGGCTGCCCCGCATGCATGTGTTTGAGGGTGTGCACGTGTCCCAAAACATCATCCTATGAACCAAAATATATATATGAAGATTATGAGATTTATCAGTAAAAAGAAACATTTCCCTTATTTAAGACATATTAGAACGATACAAGTAGACATAGCAAACAATGAATAAGAAAATAAAGATAAAAGCTTAAGAAATGAGTGAAAGAGACTCAAAGGAAAGCAGTGTGTGGGAGATTCAGCACAGGCGGAGGGGAAACACAGAGCTCAGTCAGTGGCTCCTCGGGGAGAGTATGTACGGCTATATCAGTACAACACGGGGGGGGGTAGTCAGAGAAGCTTTGTTTGTGTAGGGCGAAATTAACACGCCCTTACCATCATAACAGTCATGTCATTATAGAAGGAGGGTGAAGAGCCTGATGAGTGTTTATGTCAATGTTTTTTCTCCCACTTAATGAGCTGGGTTTCCCCCTGCAAATAAATTAGTTGATGAGACTTTAGAGTTGTTAGTGAGGTAGAGAGTTTGAGGGGGTTTTGTGTGTGTGTGTGCTCTTTCATTCCTTTGGTCTAAGAGTAAGTCTGACATACACAGTTAAAACAAACACACACACGCATGAATGTACACAG
The DNA here is from genome assembly GCF_013358895.1 of Oreochromis aureus. Lineage (NCBI taxonomy): Eukaryota > Metazoa > Chordata > Actinopteri > Cichliformes > Cichlidae > Oreochromis > Oreochromis aureus. The sequence goes on along the minus strand of NC_052948.1, from coordinate 49,486,903 downwards.
TGTACCAGATGTCCAGCTGTTCTCTGTCTTCATTAATCTGTTGCGAGTTGTGTTTCCTTTCTTTTTTCTTTTTTTTTTCTGAGTCTTGTCTGCCACATTTTGCTTCTGCTCTTTGTTCCATCCTTTCCTTTCTCTTGGTCTTCATTTCCTCCACCTTCCTCACGGCTCATGTTGAACCTCCTGCTGCGGTTGCCTCCAAACGCCATCCACCCACCGCCACTACCCCCATGCCTGCAAGAGTTTGTCTCTCATTATCGGTCGTTACCGCACCCCAACCAGCCTACCCACCCAGCATGGTGTCATAGCTTCAGTACAGTATTGTCTCATTATCTTCCTAGATACCAGGGAAGCAGACCAATATGGGACATTAAGACACTCCCCCTCGGTTAGAGGCCCAAGGGCCACTGACAGCGCCGGCAGGTGATTAAGACGAGCCAAAAGTCTTATCTGCCCTTATCAATACAACTAAAGTGGAAGCTGAACACTCACTTTGCAGCTGACTGGCTCATCTGCAACTGGTTATTACTCCAAAACAAGTCTGCAATCAAATTAAACGGGTACAAAATGATTAAAAAGAGAAAAACTGATTTACTAGTGCATGTCCAAAAATTAGAATATTGCAAAAAAAAGTATTTTTTTTCTACTGTGATTTTTTTTTAAGTAAAATTTGATAAATTATACACTGCTCAAAAAATAAAGGGAGCACTTAAACAACACAATGTAACTCCAAGTCAGTCACACTCAATCAAACTGTTCACTTAGGAAGCAACACTGATTGACAATCAATTTCACATGTTGTTGTGTAAATGGAATAGACAGCAGGTGGAAATTATAGGCAATTAGCAAGACATCCTCAATAAAGGGATGTTTCTGCAGGTGGTGACCACAGACCACCTATGCTTTCTGGCTGATGCTTTGGTCACTTTTGAATGCTGGCAGTGATTTCACTCTAGTGGTAGCATGAAACAGAGTCTACAACCCACACAAGTGGCTCAGGCAGTGCAGCTTATCCAGGATGGCACATCAATGCGAGATGTGGCAATAAGGTTTGCTGTGTCTGTCCGCGTAGTGTTGAGAGCATGGAGACGCTACCAGGAGAAATGACCTCCTGCAGGCTACAAATGTGCATGTGTCTGCTCAAACAGTCAGAAACAAACTCCATGAGGGTGGCATGAGGGCCCACCATCCACAGGTGGGGGTTGTGCTTACAGCCCAATACTGTGCAGGATGTTTGGCGTTGTTTGAACATTCTGTTGCCTGCAACATCCTCCAGCATTACCGATTTGGCAGTGGGTCAGTGGGGTGGCATTTCTTTGGGGGACCGTACCCAGAGGTAGCCTGATTGCCATTAGGTACCAAGATGAGATCCTCAGACCCCTTTTGAGACCATATGCTGGTGCGGTTGGCCCTGGGTTCCTCCTAATGCAAGGAGTTCCTGCTTTTTGAATTCTTTCATCCTCTCCATGCACCTTGGAAGCAGGTGAAGTTGTGCCAGAAATTTTTGCTGCGATTTTTCCTCCTAATGCAAGACAATGCTAGGCCTCATGTGGCTGGAGTGTGTCAGCAGTTCCTGCAAGACGAAGGCATTGATGCTATGGACTGACCCGCCCGTTCCCCACGCTTGAATCCAATTGAGCACATCTGGGACATCATGTCTCGCTCCATCCACCAACACCATGTTGCCCAACAGACTGTCCAGGAGCTGGCAGATGCTTTAGTCCAGGTCTGGGAGGAGATCTCTCAAGAGACCATCCGCCACCTCACCAGGAGCATGCCCAGGCGTTGTAGGGAGGTCATACAGTCACGTGGAATCCACACACACTACTGAGCCTCATTTTGACTTGTTTTAAGGACATTACATCAAAGTTGGATCAGCCTGTTGTGTGTTTTTCCACTTTAAATTTGAGTGTGACTCCAAATCCAGACCTCCATGGGTTGCTACATTTGATTTCCATTGATAATCTTTGTGTGATTTTTGTTGTCAGCACATTCGACTATTTAAAGAACAAAGTATTTAATAAGAATATTTCATTCATTCAGATCTGGGAAGTCTTATTTATGTGCTCCCTTTATTTTTTTGAGCAGTGTATATTCATTGCATATCAAGTAAAATATTTCAAATCCATTTTTGTTGTTTTTGTTTTAATTGTGTTGATTATGGCTTATAAGCTCTTGAAAATCAGAAATGCAGTGTCTTGAATTCAGAGGATTCTATAGCAAAGTCAATTCAAAACCTTGGGAGAGTTTCCCGATGAGTGGACTGAGGCTGATTTTGGTGAATCAAGAGCCACAGATGTCTTCAGGAAAGGAGCTAAAACTAATATCAGCCCAGTCCTGAACCAGAGACGATGTTAGAAGCATATTACCTAGGCCAAGGGGAAAAAAGAGCTGGACTATTGCACAGGGGTCCAAAGTCTAAATATTTTTGCATTTCATTTGGAAATCAACTTCCTAGAGTCTGGATGAAGAGTGGAGAGACGCCAAATTCACGGTGTTTTAAGTTATGTCATCTTCTGGTGTTGTTCGTGATTGGTGCACCACGTTTTATCAAGACCAAAGTCAACAAAGCCTGCTACCAGGAGATTTTACAGCACTTCATCCTTCCATCTGCTGACTGGCCTTATAGAGATGCTGACTTCTTTTTCCTCATAGGACTTAGCACCTGCCCACAGTGCTAAAATTGCTACCAAATGGTTTACAGGCCATGGTATTACTGCGCTCGATTGGCCAGCTAACTCACTTGACTTGACCATGATAAGGACGATGATAAATACCCAACCCAAAAATACAGATGAGCTGAAGGCTGAGCTTCAATAACGCCTCGTGTCACTGAATGTCACTGAACACCTCCATGCCGTGCTACACTGACACAGTAAGTCATGGTAAAGGAGCACCAACCAAATGATAAATGTATAGATTTGATTGAACTCAGGAAACATTAATAATTTGCGATACGGGACTTCTGAAACCAAAATGTTTTTTTTTAAAAAGGCTTCAAATACGGATGGACGGACGGATGGACGGATGGATAGACAGATAGATAGATAGACTGATTGATTTCGCTTCTCAATGGCAGCTCTAATGTGTCCCATCAGACAGTAAAACTGATCGGGAGTCGCTTGAAGAGCCTGAGGCAAGAAGTGGCCTCCAAACACACCGATATCAATGTGGAATTGAATATAGATAGAACGCGCTTCAACGAGTCTGACCTACACGTGCCCCACTCTGTGACCCACAGTACCCTAAGAATCCACAGCCACTGTGTTCACGGCTTAGAGCTGTTTTTGGAAGCATGAGGGAAGCATACACAATATCAGACAGGTGGTTTTAATATTCTCTGCCTGTTTTGTTTGCTTGTTTTTTTTCACAGCTCCAACGTCTACATTTAGCTTTAGCTATTCAAAACAAATGTAATATTTCTGCACGGCAACCACCAACCTGAAAAGTTCCCAGTTTACAAGCAGTAAGGCGAGCTCGACTTTGCTTCAAGCAGACTGATGTAAGGAGCAGATTTATCATGAACTGACATGTATCACTGACATGCATGACACTGAATAGATTTATCAGTTTCGTTTCATATGAACAGATGGTGCTAAGGTTCAGAGCGATGCAGTGCAGCAGTGAGGTGTGCTGGACAAAATATCTGAGATGAAATCATTTATATTATGCAACTGGGTTTTGTAACAAACTGCGGTAATTTGTTTAAATTCTGTCCTCCCCCTCCTCCGTGTCACCTGCAAACCCTTTCCAAAGATGCTACAGGTCCAGATTATCTAAAGAAAACTGTGGAATCATAAATAAATCTTTGCTCCATCCTCTTGATGTATGGCAGTAAAAGCACTTGGCTCCTCGTCTCCTCCTTGAGTCATCTCTCCAAATTCCTTCTGTCTTCCCGGAGCTTCAAAAAGCAACACGTAACGGCCGTGTTTGGCCTGTTATTTCTTTATTTTTTAATTTTTTAAAAAAATTTTTTTTGGTTTCAGGATGGGGGTGGCGTGGCAGAAGAGCGGGGCTGGCGAGGACACAGCGCTAAGAAGAAGGAAGGAGAGGGGGTTGTCTGTCCTAGGAGACAGATGGCGCGGGGGGCTGGTCCATGATGGGCTGGTGCTGGACAGGCTCCATGTGCTGTAGTGGGTAACTGGGGCCCAGGGTGGAACGTAGGCGGCACTCTGATCCTCAGCGCCACAGTATTCCTCAGGCACAGGAGTCCACTTCCCCCGCCCATCTGTTCCTTCCATCGCAGCTATGGCAAACGTTCCTGTGCACACATGCAGGCACACGAAAATATACACAGGCGAGCATGCACACACGCTCGCGTTCACACGCATACGTCAGAGACTGCCCCCCTGCTAATCGGCAGCTTTGGGTTCAGTTACAGTGCACCATCAGCTCTTCCCCCAACATCCCTCATCCCCGTCTTACAAAATTAGCCTCCAGGTTTGACCAGATCCCACCAGCTTCCGCTCCCATTTCTATGTCACGCAGTGAGTGTATCTGCTGCTGAAACGTCAAGGTCTCCTGCTTGAGTTTGTGTGTGCTACCACTTAATATTAGACTAGTCCCACACGTGCTTGCTGATGCCCACAACCTTTGCTGTAAAGTAATCCTGGCATCAGGGAATTAATTGCTTCTCTATCACCTGTAAGTGGGGGCGGGCGGTGTTTAATGGCAGGAGGGAGCAACTAAGACTGGGAGACAGAAGCCAGACGAGGAAAAAGGAAAAAAAGAAAAAGCTGGCATGGTTTTAAATGACAGAAAAACATGTTGCCATAAGGTCTGCAGCGCAGGCAGTGCCATGATGTGTTGCTGTGACTGATACATGTCCTCAGAGAATTTTTTCACAAATCATAAATGTTTTCATAATCAGCCGGGATAATAAACATGCCAACACATGTGCAGCAGATAATGACTTGAATGGGAAGTTTGACATCAGAGTCATGGTCAAAAGGCTGTTGGTTAGTCAAGGTCAGATGGAGGCGGCGTGCAAGATGTTTCTGTGTTTCTGCAAGCTGGAGGGCCTGTGATTATCAGGCGCTGCACTGGTTTTTTTTTTTTTTGCTTCTTTTTTTGTTTTTTGTTTTTTTTAATCGGTGCTCCGGGATGAATGAGCAGTGATATTGTAAACGGTGAGTCATTTGTTAATTGTCTTCCTCCGGTTCTTCCTTTTACCAGATTGTGCTGTTTAGACAGCTGGGAAACACCCTTGAACAGGTTGCCACTATTATCGGTTCAACAAAGGCACACAGTCACTTATGATCATGTTTATACATACAGTGCAGAGTAATTTGGAGTCCATGTGGCCTGTATGTGCTTTATTGGAAGAAAACGGAGCAGCTGGTGGAAATTCTCAAAGAGAAATCACAAATTCCAAAAAAGAAAGGCCACATAATTCAACTGTACATTTCCTGTGAGTTGATACTGCTGTAACTACCAGGCTATTTTGCACTGCTAATGTGACTGCCCCTATACTCAACCAGGTTTTCCCAGTCGTCTCATGTTTCAAAAGGAAGCTCAGACATTATAGCAGGAGCCCACATATCCACATGATTATATATCCAAATACAGAATACATGATGGAAATCATGCCTCACGTGTTAAAGTGCGCCTTTCTGTATTTAAGTTACCTTCAAAGTGTACACAATGATTTATCCATCAAAGCTGTATTTTGGTTGTTGATGTGGTGTTTTTTTATTCGCACTGAAATTGCACAGAACAGAGAGAAGGATGGGAAAAGCGTTCTTTTACATGTGAAAACATAGTTTGACATTAAAGCAAGAGGGAAAAGAGTCATAAAGTCTTGGAACTGAGTATTTTCTTAAAGCTTGGCTAACGGTAGCTCCCATGTGCTATTGGTCATACCCAGACGACAACTTGGGTGGGACTGAAAAATGCTGTCGAAATTCCAAAAATCCTAAGTCAAAGGCCAGTAGTGGGTGGTTCCAAAAGCAAGTCACTCCCCATAGACTCCTATGTTAAATGACAACTAGTTTGGCGTTATGCATCACTAGGTGCATGGTCACTTTGAGTGACAGATGGATGCTGTTTTATCATTTACTTTTATTAAGAGACTCTCTAAAGGACTGGCTGTTTCTCTCGTGGTTGCGGTTTGTTTAGCCACAAAATTAGCATCCAAGTTAATGCACCCCAGGGAACTGTAGATGCATTGTTAACCAATCTAGCTAGCTGACAGCTACCCTCTTGCCCAAACTGGAAAGTCAGTGACATAGTGGCTCATTCATAACATAATCCATTACAGATCCACAGGTTATGATAGCATGTGAAGCACAGCAAGACATTTATAAGCTTTATTGTAATTGGTTGGCTGCACTGCAAAAACTAATGACGACAGACTTTCCACAACAAATTAATCTCATTTCATTCAGAATGTTCTAGGACTGGGGTGTCAAACTTACGGCTGGGGGACCAGCCTTCAACCCGCCCATCGATGGTGCTGTGAAGGAAGGCATATATTTTGTTTTGTATGACTGTATTTTCACACGTTTTACAGTTTTTGCTACTGACACTGCCATCCATACAACACTGCAATATCTAAGTAATAGATAAACATTTAAATAGCATTAAATGTCCTGTTTTTTCATCATCTGCGATAGACATTTCTGTTATTTATGGTGGGTCCATTGTTTGTTTCATTCAATCACTGAATGAAATTTTAAAAAAAATAATCATTTTGCCCATTTATTTCTTATAATTTGGGAAATTTTAAAAAAGCTGTGCTGTCTAAATGGCATTTGTTTTTTTCTAATGCTCAGATATGTGAAGTATTCAATGTGCAGTTAAAATTCACTTCTTGTAAAAAAGGAAACACATCTATTAAACTATAGATTTGATCTTAACCATGCGTATAGTTTGAGTGAAGAGCCATTAGGTGATCATTGTGTGCAACTCTAACCAATACTTTAGGAGGAGTAGTGATTCTTATGAACTGAATGAACTGACGCTTCATTATCGCTCATCTTTCCTTTGGCTGGGTGAGCTAAAAATCGTGAAGGCAAAAGAAAAAAGGCATTAATTACACTTATTTATTCATCATAAATATATGGTGGCAATTACCCTTTATGTCTTCATGTAATCTTTAAATAGTTTCATACACATGAGCCAATTAGATAAATTGCATATAGTATATATGAACCAACATGTATGACATTCCACTGAGCACTGAGCCTGACATGCTTTTAGAGAGAGGCTCTTAGCCAGCTGTCTGAATGCCAGTTAGGGAAACATTAGACTTTAAATATTAATGCTGTAATATGGCATTGTTGGAATGCTTACTGAACTGTGGGTTCCAGGCCTGCTGGGTTATTTGTCACACTCCAGAAAACTCACAGCAGCCAGAAGAGAAACCTCCATGGTAGGACATGAGCTTACACTACCTTTTGTGTCTTTTTAATTTTCTGATTTATTTATTTTACTGTTGTTTGTATATCCCAAGAAAAAGCTTCTCATCCTTTTCCCTTCCCCTTTGCGCCTGGACTAATACCACATTTATCGATCTTCTACAGTTCTCTTTCTTTGAAAACAATAAATTCAACCAACACAAACGAATGCAATGTTTGGCTTCAGACTGAATCAAACGAAGATTTTACAAATTAAAAACAGGTACAAATTGCATTACGCTCAATAGTCAAAGGAGCCCTCCCCTCTTCTTTCTCTCCCTGTGTGAATCTTCCAGCAACAGATGGCCAATGGAGAAATCAGCAACACATTTATTTTCTGTGTCCTTTATTTTAACAAAAATGTGTCATAATTGGATGGCTACCCGAACGCACATATTTTAGTATATATTGGTTCTGTTCCAGCTGAGATATTTAAATCTGACATCATTCAGAGGACTATGCGAGGCTTTGGGAGTAAGTCACTTTTTAATAACAACTGTTTTGGAACATTTAGTCTTTTTTGAAATCTAAACATCCAAATATGAATAGAATATTACTCACAGTCACCAAACTCACAGAGTTAACTTTGGAGTAGCAATGATGCATTAAACTCAGCAGGATGTGAGGAGATGAAATGGAGGAAGATACATTAACAGGTGTAGTTTAACCTCCTAGAAACAGTGAGATCAGTTTGGAGTGTATATGTATTTGCAGGACTATGTGCACGTGACTGTGTGTGTATTTGCACCTGAGGTTATGGTGGACCGTGACATCTGCCTAATTGGATATGTAAAGAAATGCAAATGTAAAATCCGTGATAGGATGCTGGCACAACCTTGCACCTCGGAAGGAGGTGCTGCGCATAGTGTGGAAAGGTCGGGGACACGGGTGGTGGGGTCGGGAAAAAGGGGCCACTTGCGGTGAGGGAAGGGGCGGGGTCACTGATGTGAATTCCATCGATCGCAGGCTTCATGACAAGTGTTCAGTGATTTCCTGTCCCTGGCAGAAGTATTGTGCTTGTTAATCCATTTGAGTCAGAGTAGCAAGGGGCCTTGGTAAAAGAGGCAGAGCGTGTGCGTGTGTGTGTGTCTGTGCTGGTAGGAAATGGTGGTGTTAGTGGGTGAGTGGGGGGGTCAATGCAAACAGGATGCTAATGAGCCTGCGCTAATCAATGTGTGCTTAATCAGCTATTCAGCTGTGAGTGGCCGCGGGAAGACTAGAGGAGCCAAGGGAGCGGAGAGAGAGTGTTGGGAGGAGTTCATGAGAAAGTGCAGGCCCAACCTCTGATTCACTCCCTTTGTTGAGAACACTGGTTCTCACCAACTCCTTGGTGAATGCAGATTTACTTTCCTTCATACAGCAGAGCAGCCAGTGTGTTGTTAGGTTTATGAATCAGCAGAGCTCCTGATTCACACTCCTAATTTAATGATACGCAGTGTAAAAGATGATGACGTTGTGATTTATATCAACTGAGGACATTAAAATAAAATATTATCTAATATGTAGCTCTCTGTGGTATGAATTTTGTTCATTTATGTACTTATTTCATTATTATTATTATCAGGATGTGGTTGCGTCTAAGGAGGTAGAGGAGATTTTCTCCTAATCAGAAGGGTGGTGGTTCGATGCCTGGAGCAAGATACTGAACTCCAAGTACCAGACAATCAAATGCACCTGATTAATTGGCCATCAGCAAGTGTGAGCACCTCTATGAAAGCCGGGGTTTTAGCAATTTGCTGGACTGGAGCGTTCAAAAGTTTGTTAACACAATGCCAAGGAGGATCAGCATTGTTGTTGTTGGGCAATAACAATTAGAGAAGTAATTGGTGTTGGCTGGAAAAGGCCATTTTAAAAAATGGAAATCATTCTAAAGTCATAAAGAGTATTTACAAGTAGAAAACATTCAAACAATCTTTCCAGGAGTGGCTGTCACGGAAAATTTAAACCTTAGTCAGACCACAGAAAAACACTGAACAAGTCTGGCCTGTTTGTAAGTCTTACCAGCAGAGGGCCTATTCTCTCTGAAAGAATATGGCAGCAAGGCTTAGGTTTGCAAAGATGTATCTGAGCAAACTACAAGACATCCAGAATAATATCCTTCGGACACCAGAGTGGAAATGTTTGGCTATAATTTACAGTGGCACATTTGGTGAAAATCAAAGAAACGACATCAATTTCATCTCAAGCACGGTGGAGGAGGGGTAATGATTTGGGCTGTGGCTGCAAAACAAGCAGTCATACCAAAGGATTCTAGAGTAAAATGTGAGGCAAATTATGGGGTGTACTTTGTTTTTCACAGGCCTGTATGATTGCGCATTAACTGACGTCTGACCTCCCAACTCTTCTTCAAACTTCATTCTGGGGTCCTCTCTTCCTCACTGTCACTCTCAACATGTGTACTGTCCTCACTGTCAGAGGGAATCTGCCTATAAGATAGAACAAGTCCATCACGCCTAATTCAGATGATCAGCAAAGGTTGGAGTAATAACCAAAAATGTGATTTATTGCAAGACAGCAGCAAACCTCTTAACCAGCTACAGGTTAGAAGGAATATATTTCCTTAAAAATGATACCTCACCACATGCCTTGTCTCGGAACTTGATGTAATTATGCATTTATTGCATTTTGTGTCTGGCCTTGAACTGCCTCAGAGAACAGTACAAGAAATGTGTTAACCTGTTGCTTGTCAATATGGTTTAGCTATAACTGTAACTGTGTTAGCTGTAAAGTGTTTACTATTAAAGGTAATGTTAGCTCCGTTAATTGGCTGAAAATGCTTTACATTTCAACATTTTTCAATTTTAACAATATAGGCTTTTAGGATGAAGAATAACCAACATGTTTGCCAAACACAGGTTCATTAACGAAGTGCTAGATAGTAATTTATTGCTCCCACATGGCACTTTGCTCTTTATTTGGTTTTGGAAAGGCTATGAAAATACACCACCCTATAAACTTTTAACATGCAGAGCATCGCTCTTAGCAAATTAACAGTAAAGTAAATTGCCCAGTAAGTAGCCAGGCATTGTTTTTGTGCTGTTATTGAACGAGTAAGACAACCAGCTGACCAAAAGATAAAGTTGATGTCTTTTTCTCATAGATCAAGTAAAGTAAACTTTGTACTGTAAAACATAATTGCACATATGTCAAGCATGGACACACATATCATCCATAATCACAAACAAATAATCAAAACTTGCAAATGTTTTTTGTTTCTTTTGAATAACTTTACACAAAATAAGAATGACATGTGTTTTTTTTCTTTCCTGGTATTGACAGAAGACAACTTTAAGCAGCTTGTTCTCCCAACCCCCCAAAACACCATTTCACTACCAACTTTTATTCTTTTATGTATGCTCACGACCTTCTGCATCCTGCTCACTTTTCTGGCTGATTAAAAAAACACAATTATTTCTATAGTTATTATCAAAATATGTAACATTAACTGACAATGATAGTTACTAGGAATTTTTTTGTATATTATTCAACCATAAAATCAGTAAAAGTAGGAATACCATACTATCGAAAGACATCACTACACATAAAGTGGTAGGTTGGTAAACTGTCCATAGAGTTGTAAAAGTGAAAGTATTTGTTCTGCAGAAAGAAGTTTCCCGTCAGTGTTGTACAGATCAATACTGTTGCATATGTTTAAGGTTGAGCTCATTTTAAATAATTTAGATCCTGTCGGTTGAGTAAAGCATCATATTCTGCAAATCACATGTTTGCCCTGGCTGTACTATATGGACCACAATCTCTGAACAACAACTTTTAATGAGCTCAGACTTGGGGCCCTAAAAATTCCAACTAAAATAAAAGGCTTGAGCATTATGCAACATAATCTGTAAGCAGCTGCATTATTAACAAAATAACAGTCCAAAATTGAGGTGGTGTGTTGTTGACAAATCATCTGATGAAACTTGATGACCGAATCAGGAGATATAGTCGATCAAATAATCTCTCATAGATGCTAATCTGAAAGTGCTGGTGAAGCCTGAACCTTTTCAGCTTGACCGTTTTAATAACCCGGACATGACAGGAGTCAACACCTTCCCCCATCATGGCTTTCCTTAATAAATAAATGGCTAAATAAATGACTTGTAATGTATTTACACTACAGTCTAACTTCTCTACATTGCACGTGCTGGCCAAGGTGGTTGGTAAGAGAGAACTTAGCTGTTAAGAGTGCTCATTAACTTGCTAACGCTAGCTTCATTTCCACACAACATGCCAGCAGTCGCTTATCTAGCATGATGCCCTTTCATCAGTTTTCTGTCAAAGATCACAGGTTTATCCACTATGCACATGCAGAAAAAAATGCTGCTGGCTTCACAGCTTGCTAAGCTAAAGCCATTATTAATGGATACAGACAACAAAACAACACAGTAGATTCCAATGAAACTGGAGTCAAGAAGTGTTAAGCCTGCTTCCAGAGATAACTGCAACCACAAGATGGCAGTAATTTAAAAGATGGGTGTCAAAAGGTAAGAAGCTTCATGATTCAATACAAGGTGAGAGAGAAATGAATTTTAATTTATGCCCATTTTTAGATTTCACTGGACAAGCACTGCTTGTCTTGCTTGCTCTGATGAAAATATGCCTACTGTCCATCCAACCGTCCATCCGTTTGCTGAACTGATTACCCAGTTCAGACTTGATCATTAAATGTGATAAAGTGAGCTTTCACTTTTAAACCTTCTGCCTGGATCAGTACCAATTTAATAGCTAGTTCCCTAGTTAGCAAACAGTTGCTATAATTGGTACTGCAAAGCCAAAATGTAGAGCAGACTGAAAGGTTTTCCAGAGCCAATGCATCAGATGAAGACAGTGACACTCGCAGCTCATCAGAAGGACATCATACCTGGGTTCTATAAAACACGGCAAGACATAATGTTAACTTCCAGCCTATCAAGTAGAAACTTCTGCATCTGTCTTGGGGTATCACCACTCACCACTGCAGGAAAGCTTTGCCTTCACACAGTTTTAGATTCTTAGATTCTTTTAGTTTCTTTCTTCTTTGAGTGGCATGAGGCTGCAGAGCACTGTTGCTTCACAGGAAGCAGGTCGTGGCTTAGAAACCAGTCTAGGTCTTTTCTGTGTGCATGTTTTCCCTGTTTGTGCTTAGGTACTCTGGCTTCCTCTCACAGTCTAAAGTCATGCATGGGGTTAATTTGTAATTATAAATTGAGTTTATGCGTGAATGTAAGCATGAATTGTTGACTGTTTCTCTGTGTTAGCCTTGCAATAAATAGTCAACCAGTTGGAATAGCCTCCGACCCAGTGTGACCCCCTGAACTGGATAAGCGAGAGAAAAGGGATGGATGGAAGACATTCTACTCTTTGGCTTTTTTCTCCTCAGTCATCTTTTCTTCTTGCCAATGCACTTAAGTTGTGGAGTTTTGTGCATCAGTGCCAGATTTACTGTCCCTCTTATTCCCACTGCTTCATTTTCTCTATCCCCCATCCACCTGTCCTATGCATGAGCACAAACGCCCCCTGTTGCTCACCGAGTGGAATAGTGGTGTGTGGATCAGTCTGAGCCAGGGCTTTGTACAAACACCAGAATCTTTTTTTTTTTCAGTGACTGCTCAGAATGGACTGCTGGCAGACGTTGAGGATTGCTGAATTTGAAAAATCCCGTAGAACAAAAGCTTAGTCCTGGTTTCAGTACTTGTTCATGCAATCACATCATTCCAATGATCATTTATTCATTTTAAAAGGTTGCGCAGGTTTTTTCATGCGCTTGTATTCCCTTGAATAGGTGCCCATCATAAAGAATTAATAATATAGTTCTTTTGTTTATACACCTTCATTATTTAACCCTCTCCCACAGGACATTTTCGCAGCTTTTATTTTGTCTTTTTTTTCCCAACGTGCTGGTTTCGAGAGTTCTGCATTAATCCTGTTCTTTACCCACTCAGAAAAAGGCCACAACTCAATCAGTCTCCCGTCCTGTGGAACAGCAGCCTTTAAAAAATGACTCTATACCCTGAGTTGACAGCCCAAAGATGGGAAGAGAGGAATTAATCTCACAGAAAGACCCGGAATAAAAAATAAGGAGGGGAAAGTGGAGGGGGCTAAAAAAGGTTTGGGGTGGGGGGTGACGAGTCACGCAATTGGTGAATGTGGGAGTGCTCAAAAAATTGTACACAAATTCTGGAACACACGATGTAGGTGTGCACGAACGCACACACGCACACAAATAGAGGGTGCGTGTGAACGAGTAGAGGCTGGTGGAGGGAGGGAGAGGGAGCAGGGATCAATCCATATTTAGGTCTAATCTGTATCGCCCTGGGCTGCTGCAGACGTAGAGTTTTCGGGGACTTTATGAAGTCTTGTCAACATGATGTCATTCCAATTGGAGCTAGCCCAGGAAAACAGGGCCACTGCATTGGTTGTTAATATTCTAAAGCAGACCGGGCCAGATTAACCATAGGACACATTATTCGGTTGCCACGAGGATGTGAACAGTTGTGCGCAGGGTGAAGATGCACTTAGAAGCAAGTAAGCAGAGAAGTGCTCTTTCCCAGCAGTGGTTAATGTCGATGCCCACATGGAGTGTGTTTGCACTGGTGTGCGAACTGTATCCGAGTTTTTTGGATGGATAACAGAGGCAAACAGGGAGGCAGATTTCGAGGGGGATAAATGGAGAAGAAGATAGATCGCAAAGGACCATGCCAGAATCTCAAGGCTTTGGAAGGGGAACGTCTCTCTGAGGCCATCCATTGTGAATCACGGATGCCAGTAAATTTATCACATCACAGCATTGCAACACTCCTCATTTTATTCCATTGCTCCTCTTGATCATTCAAACCATTCATCCTGTGAGACGGTGTGTGGGGTGTGATGTCCATTTGATTTACTGTTCTGAAAAATGTGCATTAACATACCTAACAGTTGTCACATGCTAAATCTATGACTGTAATTTAAACGGCTCAAGTCTGATGGGGTGTCATTCAGCTTATGGTAGGGAATATTTGATAAGGCTACATCATTACAAACCCCCCTATCTATCTATGTATCTGTTCGCATAAATGAGCAATGGCTCTCGTTTGAGCCGGAAAGCCGAGCTGTCATTAGTCTGTCTCCAAATACACCCACTAGCTCTAATGATGCAAAAACATGCCTGGTTATGCTTGAGCACGAGCCGTTTGAAGAGTATGAAAAAAAAAATGAAATAAAAAAGATTTGAAGAAAGATGGATGTAGCAACGTGTATGTCTTCAGGTGGAGACAGTATTTCACCATAGAGGGATGGGGGGTGGGGTGATGGGATCTTTTCGTTGGGTGGGGATACGTGTGTGTGTGGATCCGCGCGTGCGCCTATGTTTCAGTGTTATTTTCTTTTTAAAGGGGAATGGGCTTTTAACATGCAACTCAGAATCTGTCTGTCTGTCAACCACTCTTTGATGTCCTGCCGCCTTTGAGAGGGCTCGGGTATCATTAAGCACTTCCAATGAGTCCCACGTAGAGAGATGACTGGATGCGTAAAGTTTTTCATCATCAGTAAAAATAAAAAGCCTGCCTCTCCTCTAACTGGGAGCTTCAATCAACTTTAATTCATTTATTTGTCCATAAATAACCTGCCTGTGATTAGTCAAATGATATTTTTTAAGCGTTGTTAGAAAAAGCCGCCACTGCCCTCCCTTTCTTTTTTCCAGGGCTGTTTCATCACAGCAAGGTCGGGTATGTGCTTTCTAACGACGTGCAGGTCCACCGTGCTGAAGTGTTATGAGGCTAATATGTGGAGAGTTAATATATGCCTGTCACCAGTAAAGAAGAGCACGAGCGCTCCAGAGTGCGCCGCATGCTGAATCTGAACGAGGGGGAAAGACATTAAATATTCTTTTTGATTGCATATCCAGTTGCATATTCTCACAGAGGGATTTTGCTTTTAACTGAATGTGCTGTACACAAGCACTTTGCAGTTTAACAAATATTTTTCCCCTGGCAATGTCTCAGCCCACCGGTGGTTTAGTACTTAATCCTTCCCAACAAATCCAACTACTAGCTCTACCCAGGGGTGGGCGGGGAGCTGCCATCTCTACAAAGGGAATTATTGACATTATTAAGCTATCTGTTTACACTAGAAAAAAAACATTCTGCATTATAAACAAATGTATAATATCAATCCCTGTAAGCCCTTTGTGGGCTATATAACTTAGCTCATAATGATGAAAGTGACCTTGCTCTGGAGAGTCGGGTGGGCAGGTTTTACTAACGTAGCGGGGAATACTTAGGGGAATACTAATGTTAGCTGAAGTAACATCTTAGGCCTGCTTATAGTTGTTCACACCCCAGGTTTCGGTTCCCCCCAGCATCCGTGGCCCTTTTTGAGACAAAAAAAAAAAAAAGCCTATCTTCTCATCTCTGGCTCTGTTCTGAAAACTCATTAGGACCAGAGATCAAAGAGTAGGGCAGCCGGCCTGTGAACTGGGCACTGTGGGCTATTTCCATCTATTTATCACTCATACGGCTATTTTGGCCCTCACTGGAGGTGATCTGAATCCAGATCGCACCACAACTTTCCTCAGTAAGCGTGCCATTTTGGTGACATCCAGCCACAGCTATGCAGGCAGAGTTCTCCAAACCGAATGCCTGCCTACAAATGCTGGCCTGCATATGAAATGCTTATTCACAACTTCAAGTGACAAAATAGTTTTAACCATTTCCATATTAGAAGAAAACCTAGAAGAATCCACAGAATAACAGCGCAGATCCACACAAGGCAAGTGCAAAAATGGCCTTGCACCTAAATCACCATCCAGCCCTATACTTTTTGGATATTACCAACTGCAAACAACCGTATACACATTTTACCTTTATTTGACAAGATTTGGGGAAAGATCAAGATTTGGGAGAAAAGTGAGGAGGTCCTTAAAAAGCTAAGGATATTGAAACTGTAACTGTGCCTCAATCCAGTCCAAATACTTGTATCATGAAATAACATATGAACTTACATTTAACATCAAAAATGACTAATGTAAGATGTGTAGACAAGATTGTTGCCTACATCCATGCTGTAGCTGTATAACTTCACTTCCTACATTTTATCAAAGTCATTGTGACCAAGGATTGTGTCTTATTTATTTTTTTCTTTTCCTTTGTAATTGAATTTCTCTGCAGTCTGTGGTTTTTAAAGTTAATTGCATTAATGCTGAGCCCATTAGATTGTTAAACCGCATTCTGCAACATTAGTGACATTAAAATTGTATGATTTTGTCAAGGCGATCTCATTTACTGGAACAGAGGTGTATTGGGTTTGATACAGAGTGCTAACATTTAACTCATCATTCCCCTCTAACTCCTTCAATACTTCATGTCTTGTATATCCACTAAAAGACAGTACAATATATTTCATGCTTCAAAAATACTGGACCACCATAAACTTGAGAGACTTACAGTAATGCAGTACTCCTTTCATTAGGCTCTCCCTGCCTGCATTTCTTTCAACCACAAGCTCAACATCCTCAGTTTGCATTAAACCTCTCTCTAACGCTCTCCCTAATGATATAAACATGATGACATTGACGGGGTTATTTTCTCAAACCTGACAAAGCTCCTACAGAGCCGCTAAACCCATAAATGACTAATGACTGTGTTTAGCTTGTTGAGGAAAACTCCCTGAAGATTTTTTTTTAGAGGTGGAAAAACAAAATTTGCCCTGGAAACTGTCAAAACATGTAGACATTTAAAAAAAAAAAGATGTGTTATATATTTATTACGCCTTAATTGGTGATGAAACATTTATGGTGTTTAAATAGCTAAAAACTACAACAAAGTGTCATAGTTGTTTGTTGTGCTCAGACAACACATTATTGACAATTAAAGTCTTTTGAATCCAAGGCTACAAAGCTTCTGATGAAACGATTAAGCAATGTCTGTTCAGTCATTAGTAACACAGGGTTAGTCGTGTCATAAGCATCGTGGAGATAGCTTGAGATCATAAGAGACCCTAACAGGAAAAGAAAAAGCATGCACTCAGTGACCAGATTTACTCAAGTAAGCATTAATTATGTAATTGACATTTATGGAGAAATAATAATGGCGTCTCTATGACCATAAGTTTCCATACATTTCATAATGAAATTACACAATCCTTCTATAGAAAATAATGAATGAAGTCGTCATAGAGCTATTTCCACAAACTGATCTCATTACAATGTGTCATCTGTCCTTTGACTTTTCCCTTTAGTTTAGACAGTGATGTTGGCCTTTCTGCTTGCTTTTCACCGGTATCCGCTTTGTGGAGCGTTATTTACCTCCGCCTCGGACTGGATTCCAAGTGGGTAATTTGATCAGCTGAGGATGACGAGGGCAAGGACAAACAACGCGCTTCCTGTCCCAACCTGTTTCCTGCTTTGTCAACGGCAGGCCATCACGCCGACAAACGCACATGAGCTTAAGCACACATTTGTTCAATAAATGACCTCAGACAGCCCAGAGCAGGTGATGAACAGGACAAGCGGACCATCTGTCTCCTTTTACAGTTGTTTAACTGTGACGCTGCACCACACAGAGTGGAAAAGCACAGTGACGAAAAGCGACTGGTATTATTCGTTTACTGATCCCATCCTGTCCCTGAGTGCTGAAATTATTGTGAATACAGGAAGTTGTAAGATTTATAATCTTAAACTGTTTCCATACGTTGGGTTTATAGTTTCCGTTTCACAACCGAACAAACACAGAAGGGGAAAAATAAATAAATCAGGGTTATATAGAGGGTGGCACAGTGGTTAGCACTGTTGCAAGAAGGCCCTGAGTTCAATTCCACCATTCTGTGTGGATCATGGGTTCTCTCCGGGTACTCTGGCTTCCTCTCACAGTGCAAAGACATGCAGTTAGTGGGGATAGGTTAACTGGTAACTCTGAATTGCCCATAGGTGTAAATGTGAGTACTAATGGTTGTCTGTCTCTATGTGTTAGACTGGCGACCTGTCCAGGGTGTACCCTGCCCTTTGTCCTAAGACAGCTGGGATAGGGTCCAGCCCTGACAAGGATAAGTGGAAGAGGATGGATTATATGGAGAGATGTGTAGTAGCAATAGTATCAATACCAAAGCAGGTATTGGTATTTGATTGATACTGGCATGATAGGATAAATACTTTGTTTCTGTCCTCTAAGATTTTTTATTTATTTTTGTTTTGACCATCATGTCTGTTTTGTTTATAGCATATACCACAACAGAAGTTGACCCAAAGCGCTTTGGAGGCAGCTACATTTTGGTGTGCTTTTTTGTTTTAATTACTGTGATTTTGTGGTCATTAAATGTCTTCAGAATTTGCAGATTAATGATGAATAATCTCAGATGTCATGTCACACTTTTCCTGCCTATACAAATTAAAAATACCAGTATTGGTATCAGCAATACTTGTCCTGTATTTACATGGTATCGGACAGATACCAAAATTTGCAGTATTGCACAGCACTAATATGTATTTGTGTTCTCTCCTTAATGCCACAAAGATACAGTGCAGGAGCAAGTGTTGTTGCTCTCAAAAGCTGTCCAAGTATTTCTGTCACTGAAGGCCTGTCTCAGTTTTTCTGCCTTTTATGGTACAGTTTGTGTTTATCCTTTTCTTCTTTTAAAGAAGCTGTTCATTTACTACATACCTCAGAGAGACTGAGACAGAGTGTGTGAAAGAGGGGAGACAAAAAGGCACTGACTATGTGTCTATCAGATTCAGTGTGTGTTTGTGTGTGCATTTGCAAAATTTGTTTTTGCCAATTAAACACACACTCATATCCATCACAATGCCTGAGCTGAGGAGCTGAGGGGCTCCGGGGTTTCAGGTCGCTGTCTTTGCAGCACGCAGAGCAAACTAGGTTACTGTGTACATAAAAAAAAAAGTTGACTGCAGCACATCAGAGCAAAAGCAGCCTGAACAACCCAATGGCTGTCGTTGGAGCTCAACAGATGTAGCTTCCTTCACTAAATCAGCTCTTGGAAAGTTGTCAACACAGCTCTGCCAGAACTGCTGCCTCTCTTCTTCCTGTCTGTTATAGTTGCCTTTTTTCCCTTTGCCTCGGTGTTTAGTGTTTGCTGACTGACTGTAGGAGAAATAATGAGGAGGGTATTCTTTCTTTTTGTCCCCATGTCCATGTCCTCCTTTTTCACGGCAACACAAGAAAACACACTTCACAGGATTATTGTATTATGTTTGACTAGCTTAAGTGTCCATGTGCAATAAGGCAGAGGAAAGAAGCTGGGCAAGGAATGTGTAACACACCTTGGAACTGCGCAGTGGATCAAAATCTGACAGTGCTTTTGTGTGTTCATGATTACTGCAGTTTTAACAAACACCTCTGGCCAAAATAGTGCTCCAAACCATGACAGAGCCTCCACCATGTTTTAGAGATGACTGTAAAAACTCAACTTGCTGTTCCTCTCTTTTTATCTTCTCTGTATACATTGACAGTGATTAGAACCAAAAATTTCACATTGTAAGGAATTGGAAGAAATCGTGTGGTTTTGCCATGTGCTGCTAGTATTAGCTAGTAGTTATCAGTTTCTCTTCTTAGGTGATGCTTTTTTCTTCATATTATTTATGGATCAGTGTTAAGTGGCTTAAAAAAAATCATTCCTCTGAAAATAATCAGGTACAAAGACTGGACTGAAAGTGAGTGAGAGAAAGCAGCCAATATCCAAATAACAACTTTGTAAGAATTAATATAAGATAGTTTGGCTCCTTGGAAGGAAAATAGGAAAATAAATGAGGGATGGTGCAAGACTTTTGCATAGAATTGGATGTATACTGCATCAGTGGTGAATGCTTATTAAACATGGCCAAAGTTTCAGTTAATGAGGTCAGCATATATATAAGTCATCCTTACACTTATTCTCTCACCTTTAAAGGTGACATTAAATGTTACCAAATCAGCAGCATTAGCATTCATTTACAATCACGTCTTTGTCCACCCAACATATGTAGCTCCAGTATTCACTCCAAATTTAGGCCTTTGCTTGCCTCCATCAAGACTTGATTGAAATATCCTGTTGTTTAGTTGCCAGTCCTCCACTATGTTCATTAGCCTGTCATTAGCTGTATCTTTCTGCCATGGAATGCTGGGCAGGTAGAACACAATAGGTTTATCTGAGACTTTTCTCTGAAAACAGCTGCCTGTTTCAGCTGGAATGATAGAAGTGTGATAAATGTAGCGAGGGTGCACCAAAACAATAAAGCTGGGTCATAAAACCTAAACAGTTAAACAGAGTTGAAAGACTGTGAAAAGCTCAATAACATTTGAGTGTTTTTTTTCTCCCACAGCATATACCAGGTCTGGACCTCTAATGTATTAAACATTTTGAGTGCTTTTCACCCGACTGAGTGCAGGGCAGACTAACATAATATGATGTTATCCAGTGGAAGTAAAACAATAGAAAAAATGAAAGCACATTTACAGTGTGAAAATACTTTTTCACACGTTCTGCCTGCAGTAGGATTCTGGTCATATTTGGATGTCTAGTAAAAAAATATATATTTATGTCAACAGGTTAGTAATGGGTGGTATGAGGATCGATACAGGCAATTAACTTTATGTTAAAACCAACATTGACAAAGCTCAAAATGGGATTGAACCTGTAGGAATCGATGGCAGAGGGTGGCACTCGGTAGGCGACCTCACTACTCGAGGTCCTAGGGTTGATCTTGAGCGAGTGGTGCATTCTGTGTTTGCTCTCTCTCTCTGTTCATGCGAGTTTCTTCGAGATATCCTGGCTTCCTCCCACAGCCCACAGACTCAGAATCAGGTGGATTAGGGAGTCTAAATTTCCCACAGGAAAGAATGGGAGTGTGTGTGTTTATCTGTCAATCTGTGTTAGCTCTGTGATAGACTGGCAACATGTCGAGGGCTTTCCCTGCCTTCTGTAGTATGTGCTGGTATACGATATAAGCCTGCTCCATTATTAGCCCGGAAGAAAATATGTAAGAAAATAGTGAGTCTTCCCATGAGAGGCAACATTTGGGTCTTAAGTAAGTGAGTTAGATGTTAACGGGGTGTATGCGGGATGTGTGCGTTCGCATGTGTTTAGAAACAGGGCCGGTCTACTTTAATAATGTCTTGTTACAGTGTATTGCTGACGCGGAGGCAGCAATTAGGCCTGACCGACGCTGTTTTTACAGCTAGCGTTGAAGCTTTGTATAGATAATAATTCAACTCTGTCAGTCATTGATCTCAGTGTGTCGCTTCCAATTTCAAATTTTTAATCATAACAAGTAGAACGCGACATACTTCCCCAAACCTTTAATTCTAATTTAATACTCACGAAGCTGTTACCATCATCCAGGATTTAGGCTTTGCCATCTGTGACCTCCAGTACTGTGCAACTCATAATCATTAAGCTTGTATACACTGATATTTCTGAGTATCACAGTTTTTTGGTGTAAACATTGCTAGTTACCGTGTGGAACTGGGACGCAGTTTTATTGTCACTGCATTTCAAGCCGGACAATCACAACACAGCCTTTTGATCGTGTACTTTGCATACAAACAACCAACTTAAACTGCTCTCCTGTGCTTTCCATCAAAGGTAAATGTGGTTTTAACTTCATTGGATGGAGAACTCTATTGAATTATCTAGATTGTGCATAAATATGCATGCTAAGAGTCCTAAATGTAGATAAGGAGAACCAAATAGTGTGATAAATTGATGCCAGTGGTCATTTATTTATTGAAGAAAATGTTAAATGTATATCAACTCTTGTTTTGAGTATCTGGTATGATCCCTTGTAGAAATATCTGCAATATAAATTTTTTTCATCACCGTTAATCAGCCCTGCACATCAGCTTGGGGGAATTTGTGGCCCATTTGTACAGAACAGCCTGAAGTCTGACATGATAACTGCTCATTTTAGGTTCTTCCACAAGATTTCTGCTTGTTTTTTTGTGTGTGTTGTTGTCCTAAACATTTTTATTCTTCTTTTAGCATTCTTTTGAAGAAAACGTAGGTGTCGTTGTTGTTGTTGTTTTAAATTGTGAACATGTACATGTGATCTTACCCAGTATCCTATCCCTAATATCCAAAGAGGGCAAAAAGCACCACTGTGAAACCCGGAAACAAAACACTTAAACAAGGACAGAGATATGAACTGAAACTACAGGCAATGTGGTGATTTATGCTTTGAGGACACCCCTGCTCCCATCAAGGTCACCCGAAACACCGGAGCCCAAACATCAGAGCATAGAGCAGTGATTAGAACTCACATGAGCCCAGAAACCAACAGCAAAGAGCAGGCTGCAGTGGACATCAGTGTGCCAAGCCACAAACATGCAGGAAGGTCTCCAGAAGTGCCTGGGGCCCCCACTGAGACCCAACAGAGGCCTGACAGTACATCCTGGTCCCACCCAGAGAGAGGAGCCCACTACACAATCCAAGGGACAGCAAACAGACCCAAAGCTCAGGAAAGACACCAGCCACAATAACCAGGGCACTGGGGCACACCCACAAAAGCACAGGACGACCCAGCCATCCTTACATCCCAAACAGAGCAAGAGGTGCCCCACCCCAGAGGCACCGGGCTCACAGGAAGGGCCCAGGACCCACACCATGCAAACTATCATGTGCAGGGAGACAGAACAAGGGATAGAGATGGGAAGGAAACTGAACGGCACATCACTCCGAAAACAGACTGGAAAAATGGAAGTCAAACAAAATACTTAGTTACATTTAGTTGTATTTGGGTCTCGCTCAAGCAGCCTTCTGACTTGTCCACATGTTCTTTAGCAAATTGCATATAGGCACCAATGTGCAACCACTCGAGGGTAGCAGTGCCCTTAAATTTCTTTAATTTGTACATAAGTATGTCTGACTGTGGATTATTAGAGTGCAAACTGTTCCCAAAAAAATGATTGTGTAACAAATAGAGTGAAGCCTGTAAGGTAGTTCAGGCAGGAATCCTGAGCTGCACTGCAGCTAATATGTCTCACACCCCTCATATATACCAAACACATCGCAGCTCTGACATGTCAGTACCTCTGCTGCCTGTCATCGCTGCCTGTCGTTTCAACACCTCCACTACCCGAGAGTCCACCTGTAGACTCTGGGGTCATATGTGTCATGTTCGCAGGGAGTGATGAGCTTGGAGTGCGCTGCTGTAATAAATCAATCCTTTCAAACGGGGCTGTTTGGAGAGAATTCTTTCTCAAGTCCTCAGACATCTGCTTTGTTTTTGCTGTAAGACACTTCTACAAACAAGGACAGTGAAGAAGATAAGACGCTGACAGATCGCTGCTCTTGAAACAAAAATGGGTCACCTGTTCACACCTGTTTGTGAACCCACTCATCGGAAACACGTGACCAAATTTAATCTTCTTGTTAGCTTGAGGTTCACATACTCTTAACTGTCACAGATATCCAAATAGTGGATCACTTTCCTGTCTATAAAATCAAAAATGTTATTGAAATCTAATGTCGTTATATACATTTTTTCAAGATTTTTAAATTTTGTGTGATGATAGATACAAAAGACAGTTTGAGCTTGTTTAATTTTGATGAAAAGTGATTCAAGGTCACAGTAAAATCTGAAAATCAGCAAAAGTTTTTTATTACCCGCAATTTTTTATGGCTCATCTTCAAACTTCACAACAAAATACTAGGTCTTGGGGGACATGAGTACCTAGGCTGGTTAAGCATTTAACCTTGACTTTCATTAATAGCACCCATGGTCAAAGTTGACCATTGGAAAAAAAAATCAAGAAACCATCCACCCATCCATCCATTCGCTTCCGCTCATCCTTTTCAGGGTCACGGGGGGTGCTGGAGCCTATCCCAGCTGTCATAGGGCGAGAGGCGGGGTACACCCTGGACAGGTCGCCAGTCCGTCACAGATCAAGAAACCATATCAAGTTATATATCATATGAAAGGACATGAAGAGAGCTGTACAACACACCTTTTAGTTTTTAAATACGACACCCTATGACGTCAAATTGACGCCATAACAGACTGACCTCTATATGCTGTAATAAAAATATCATAAAGTTTTAGTGTAGTGTAGGTGCAATTTCTGAGTGCTGTTGTCTTAGCTGCATTGTCATAGTTATTCATGACCAGCCAGTGATTATACTTCATTGCCTGTTAGTTGTCAAAGGTGTATTTAAATACAGCAACAATTGCTCACAAGGTTTTCAATAAACTTGACCTCTGACCTTGACCTTGAGGTCAGATTAGAACTCATCTGAGATCTTTAGTAGAAACATCTATGGTATCAGTTTGAATATCCTACATTCTTCAGTTATCAGCCTGCCTGCCCTCCCGGCAGGGTGACTACAATACCCCACCACCCTTCGGGGGTTTTAACCACTGATCCTGTTAAATGGCCCTTGTGTGGATTGTAAAGTTGGATAGCGATGCAGCTCAGCCATGTTGCAGACTCTTCAGGCTTTTAACAGTAACCCCCTCACGCAGTGTGATACCCACAGACCAGACTGTCTTACTCTGTGCCTAGCTTATAATAACTGCTACTGTGAAAACTAGGCCAAACCAGCAGGAGTAGACATTGACACATCCCGCTCAACTGCTAATATCCACTGATAACACTTGCCAGTGTAAGGTTGACCTGTATTATGCATGGAAATGGCGCGATGGCTTGTGTGAAGAGGCGGCTGCACAAATGGCAGATTTTCAACTTAAAACGCACAAAAATGGGTGCGTGGTGAAACTGGAACGTTACAAAACCACGCGGTACGTTTACAGGGTACACACAAGTCTGATAGATCTTATTAAAAAAGATGTGCAGCAAAAAAAGTAAAAAACATAAATGCTGGCGATATCCTCAAAGATCCCTGAAATGCCTCTGACCTGCTGAGCAAAATAAAGGGAAGGATAAACACTGACATTTAGCCTTCTAAAGGAGAAAGTATAAGAAGTAAAGAAGGCCGAGCCTCACTGCAAAGATGATCATCTGAAGAACCGTAATTGTTCTCTGCATCGTTACATCTCATCCTGACCTCTTTGTGCTTTCACACTAAGGAACTGTGAGCTCACCTCTCAGGCTGAGGGCCACCTGCAGTTCCCCCAAGGGACTTCAGCGACTAATGGAGGTGGGCGACGGGGGGGGGGTGCGAGAAAGGGAGTGGTCAAGTCTCGCTGTGCACCCCCATGGCCATTCTCATTTCATGCTCTTTGGCCCTCTTTACCCTACCGTCAGATTTAAATGTCAATCAGGAGCACTGGAAGGCCTGGTGCAGAGGGAGAGGGAGGGTCCCACCTCGAAGATAGGTCGACCCTGCTATTTAAAAGTGCCACGAAAAATAGGGAGAGGAGGGGGTGAGTTTAGACAGTAAGACCTTCTCTGCCATAGTGACAGGACAGAGTGATCTTGAAAGGCGAGCAGCTGGGCTTTCTAAGAGCAAGGCCCGCTGTCCCGTGGAGCTCTAAAGAGCAGCTGGACAATGCCTGCCTCAGCACATAAATAATTTCTATGTGTTTATAGCGTGGCTGCATCCATGAATGTTTGCAAACAGTTACTGTATATGTGTGCGTTATATACTGCGGGAAGCAAATCTCAATTTTGAGTCTGAATATGCAGTTTTAGTGCATAGATTTAATGCAGCACTGTTTGTTTTACCATGACAACTGTTGATGACCCCTTCTCTTCACCATCTGATTTCTCCTAACCTTGTCGACCTCTCTCAGTGTGTGTGTTTGTGGCAGTGACAGATTGTTCTATTCTCATGCAGTACTGAGTAGGTTATGACCCAGACACCTCGTCCTCTTTGTTCAACGCTTCTCCATCTTCTTCAGCCTCCCACCCCCGACCCACCGTCTTAATCCTATCATGAAAACCTCTCTTGAAAATCACTGTACGTTAACAGAGGTCCAAAGACAGAGGACCCTGATTATTGTCAAGGTAGGCCTGTCTTCCCCCCCCCGCTCCCTCTGAATTAAAATGCATTTCACTCATATAAGCCTCGTTGATCCCCTCCTTCTTTCTCCAACTCTCAGATGCGAGACAGACAGAACGGTGCGACCGCTGGCCAAGGTTAACCAAGTCTTAAACTGTGTTTGAGCACTGCACCACCGCGAAGATCAAACCCCATCTCAAAGCTCTCGCTGACAGCTCTCAGCTAACAAAACTCTCCTGCCTCTCCTTTCTTTGCCCCGTCTAATGGTGAACTGCATCCAGCGCACAGCTGACCTGATCTTGCTGCAAGCCCAGAGTGGAAATTTCCCAGTGTGAACCGGTATAAAGCTTCCCACATTCATCAGAGGTATCGACCCTGAATATCTGAGCGTGGTGATGGATTAACCTGCTTGCTATTTCTAAACATCTGTCTTCATTAAGGGGAGTAGTTATAACTTTAAACAGTGGAATTAATATATTTTTTTTAACTATTTGGTGACTTATTAAGATGATCATACTGATTTTTTTTTAATTGCTGCCCTCAGTGAAGCTCATCAAAGAGCTTTATCATTGTATTACCAGATTCTGTGACATTTACCCGCATGTACAGCACATTACTAGAAGTGTACCACCACAGGGTCGTGAGGCTGAGCTCCAGCATACAAGAATGATCAGTGGACCAAGAGCACCACTCTGTGGCATAAAGCGGCATGACTCGGTGTGCTTGGTTTACTATGCAGCCAGCAAAGGGCTGCGCTGAGGCTTAAGTGACATTTAATGAAAAAAAGTGAAAATGATATGAAAGAAAACAAAGACAAATGTGAGTCATGTGACAAAGCAGTAAGATGTAGAAGACTCCTCTAGTTATTGCTGTGTATATTTTAAAGTCTTGTCTCATTAGTAGAGCCAGCAATCAGTTGTCACTCGTGGCAGAGAGGCTTTACGCTGACTTGTGAAGCTGAAATTTCAAGCCCCAAAGTGAACGTGGTCATTAGATGAGACAGCTGCTTGGATGTTTCTGTGGGAGACTGAATGCAGGCTGTCAGGAAAACACCAAGACGCTCTAAAACAGACCAACTCTGACTGCGCTGTGAGGCCCTATCCTGCCCTGACAAGTCTGGCATTGCTTGGCAGATCATTGTCTTCCCTCTGTGACTTTATCATAGCCTCGGGGAACGTATTCCACTCCTTCCCCTCCTCCACACACACCCACACACCTCTCCCTAGCACAAACACACAAAGCAAGCACTTTGCACTTCTTATATGGGTGTGGCTTCTGCTGCGCAAGCAAGAGCACAAGGGAGCAGGCATAATGACAGCCAGTGTAAATATGAATCCTTGACACTCAAGGCCTTTCTCTGATAAGCGATTAAATCCGGTCGCTGATGAGGTGAGCGGCACCAAAGCTCAGAAGAAGCGGCCAACAGTGTGTAATGAACTCTTTATCTCAGTATTTTAATGCATGCCTCTGCGTTCACGGGCGCACTGCGAGTGTATGAGCTGACCCAGATCACTCACGGAATGTAGATCACTCTGTCAGTCAGATCAATTATTCATAAAACGTTGATATGGCATGCTCGCTTCGTCTTGGTACACTCAAGACATAATCTAGATGGTTGCACTTTAATAGAGAGGATAATGTGAAGCACTAAGTGAGCAAAAGCCATAGTCAGCAGTTGAAACGAGCATCAAATTAGAGCCATGCTTCCCCTTTCTTCTTCTACTCGGCCTTTAATTTTCCTGTCACATGTAGTACATGAATGGTAACAAGGAGAAAATAAGAAAAAATGTAGTTGTAGTATATGCATCTAAGCAAGGTTTTAGCATGCCCAACAGGGGGCTCTGTGCTTCCATTTAACATGTAAATGGTTCAAACTACTCTGTAATTACAAAGCAGAAGTTAATATATCCTCCCGAGAACCGAGGAACAGTGAATCTTTCCACTTTTTTTGTGATTTCCTTCCCTTTTGAAACTAAAAGACAAACACACGAGATATCAATGGAAAGCCCATGATGTCCTCTATTTGGTACATCAGGACTTATTAGGATAGGTCAAATGAGCCAAAAGATATAGACAAAAAACTAATGTCTATGACAGAGGACATAGATATTATTGAAATATTAAAATTTTCAACTACCACTTTTAAAATCACAATTCTTGCTTATTTTAAAAGAACTTTTGTGAATGCCGTTATTTACTGGCTTTTGATTGGAGATCAAATGTGGAAAAAATAACAGGTTTGCCTCTAGATACACAAACTAGAGCTGATGTGCTAAATGTTCAAACGACCAGTAGTGATTCAAAACGCTCGAAGCATAAATCACCTCTGCTATGAAAACACTCCCCTTGTATAAAATATTTATTGGGAAAAAAATCTAATTAAGAGTTACTCTGGCTGTTGTCCGTACCATTATCTTTTGACTTAATTGATTGGAGGATGAGATGCAGCCAAGATGTGTGGGTCTTGCCAGGCTGGTTTCCTGGTCAAAACACTGCACACACACACACACACACTGAACTCTAGGCAAGTATACTAAATGATAAGCAAAAATACAAGAAATGCTGTGCTGTGTTTTCAGAGTAAGAGCTGCCCTGAAAGTGCCTTAGAGAGGAAAAAATGTGTGCCGAAATACACTAACGTTAACTGTAACTGCTTAATACTAGAGGATATGGAAAGTAAAGACCCTACAGTACTACAGAGAAACTCCTCCAATCAGAGACCCTGTGAGCAAGCACTTGGTGACAGCGGGGGAAAAAAAACCCTTTTAACAGGACGAAATGCAAACTAGTGTATAAACAGTGAAAAGTGAGTGAAAAGACGTGTGCAAAGAAAAAAAATGCAAACCAGTTACACTTCCAGAAAAAAACTGCGAAGTGTCCATGCATTTTCTAGCGCTCACACGTCTTTTTAGATAGATTCCTTCATTTAACCAGGTATTGTACTTTTAATCGTTATGTGCTTTTCAACTTTATTACAGTCGCATGTTCCAAAACATGTGAATAACATAGATATTAACAAGCAAAAGAACCAAGGCAAATGTCTGTGAGTAACGCTTTAAAACTTTAGATCCCTCGCAATCTAAAAATCTGTGGCGATGTAATCTTTTTAATTTGCTGAAACTGATTATTAACCATATATTAATTATTAATTATTATATAGAGAGCCATTGCTTTGTTTTGATGATCACACCGATCAACATCCCTGCTCTATCTTTTTGTGCAACACTTGATTTCTTCAGGAGCTTTTACTAGTTTTAAGACTTGTTCTGTCTTTTTGGCCATGATGCTGGTTTTGAACCGAGCTGCTGAAATGGCTGTTTGAAGCCTGCGGACTCCATCATTTCATTAGCCTTCTGCTGCTAAAATTGATTAGGTAAAAAAAAATCGCTACCGTCCAGGCTACCCTGCAATTTTTTTCCATCTACGATAGATTGATATATGGGCGAATGGATGATTGGTGAATTTCCACATTATTTTTTAATTGCATGAAAAAGACAGATGACTTAATTTATGAGTCTGTGTGCAACAGTACTTGCAAAATCAGTATGGATTACACTCGAGGCTTGCTTTAACTTTGAACTGAAATCGAAACACGCCCATGCTCTTGTTGACAGATGGCGTGGCTAATTCCTGACGCAAGGGGGCGCTGTTGCACTGGGTGATAGCCTACCCTAGCCGAGTCTCCGCTCAAGGCATTAACGTGAGCGTAGTGTGTGTGTGTGTATCCAGCGAAAATTACCCGGAGACGGACGGAGGCAGTTTATAACCGTACCAATGTCTGTGGCCTATAAATATATTATATTAACCGGGGCGGAATCATCTCGTGGACACAATATATCGAAAATGAGGGAATAATCCGAGGAGAGGCACGGCGAGGCTCGTCTGTAGCTACGGTTTTGTTGAACTGCGAGTGGGATCACAGCTGCTGGCTACGAAAATGTCGAGAAAAATAGAGAGCAAGCAAGGTAAGTCCTGCCCGGCTAGACTGAACCTCACCGCTCCACCTTCGGGATACTGTATAACGGTCTCCCTTACACGGGGCTCGGATGGATCAAATTATGGGGGTCTGTTGACCAACACATACGCCAACAAAAAAGGGGGTGCTCAAGATAAAGCTTGGATGAGTGTGTTGGGTGTAAATGGTGGTTTAATTGGGCCTCACGGATTGTTCTTTTTCTCGGCTATCCAGTTAAAATAAAGCGTCTGCTAGCTGGTAGCGGCTAATGATATTTTCATATTTTTTGTCCCGTTTTTAAACCAAAAGGTTGACTTAAGGAGAGCTGGTTAACTGACCCGTTAGTTAAAATAATACAGCTTCTCGTGCTCAAAACAGTTTAGCGAGCTAGTCCGGGGAAATAGCATTTTATTTTTTATAAAAAAAAATCGTGCTGGCTTTTCTTACATGGTACTACACCGGCATTTCTCCATTCACTCTCGGCACGGGGGTCGTAAATACACCACCCCGGTTTGATTGTTTGCGAGCGTTGCTAACCATCTCGGGACAAATCTCTGAATTTCACTCAAGAGGAAACACGTGTGTTTCGCCGTTTTCCCCTTTGAAAGACGCGTAAATGAATGAATATGTGGTGTGACATTTTTCTCCTGCCTCCCAATTGGCCGTCCGCGAATATTTAAAGACGGGTTTAGCTAGCACCAGCTCAAGGTTAGCTTTTACTGGCTAAGGCTAGCTGCCTTGTTACCCCTGGAATGGGATTGCGTTCACGCGCTGGGCTGCTGGGTGTGTATTTGTGTTGATTTTCACTATTGTGCACGTGGCATTTTTTTGTTGTTGGTTTGACCCGTATTTTTATTTATTTTTTTCATTTTGTCTACTCGTGTCGCTCACTTTCTCACTTTCACTCTCACCGCGGAGCACAATCACTACGGGAGGAAACGCAGTAGTGTTGGGGTATGGATGGGATTTTGGGAAGGAAACTTTATACCCGTCAGCTACACTTGCATCCCATTCCAGCAGCTGTCTCCTTGCTTCGCTCCACATAGTGTCCTGCCCAGTGTTGCCTGCAGTAAGTGGGCGAAAAGGCGAACACACGCACACACTGAGAGCCCCCAGTAACAGGAGGGGAGGGAGTGTCATCCACCACTAGCTCAGTCATTCTTCATAGGCGTAAAAGTTTCCGATTCCTTTCGTGTCTTGCGGACAGATGACTACATATGGTCACAACTAAATGAAAAGTCAGAGGCAGTGCAAGGGTTTTGTTTTTTATTTTTTTATTTTTTTTTTTGTAGACTCTTTGCTTAACTGATAACTTAAAAGCAAGTACCCAAACCATCACTTCTCCCCTGCTTCCATTCTTCCCAGTTGTGTTTACTTGTTGGTCACTTGTTGGTCTGTTATCATGTGCCCATTGATCCCAAATATGTCCCCCAAGGACACACTGTGCTGGTTGCTAGTGTAATGGAAACAGGGGAGGGCGAGACTTGAGATTCAGAACAGAAAACTGCAGCAGGCAGTGCATGAGTGTGAGAGAAAGTGTGAAAGGCTTCTTCTCTGGAGACTAGATAGAAACAGGGTGACAGTTTTAGTCGCTGGCAGTATGGTGCCTTGAGGAGCAAACACATGGACACCAAATTCACTAGCTGCATCAACATACTCCTCCGATCACCGGGGATGGTGTCACCCAGTCACTAATTTGCCCTTCCCGCGGGAAGCAAAAGTGAACCTCATGTGCGGTGGAGCCCAGGCGTGTCGCCTCTGATGAAATCAGGTTCTTGCGCTGAACCCCATTCTCTGCATACTCACTCACATGACTTCATCACTCAGGCAGCCCAAAACTGAAATCCATAAACAGATTCAGTGTGTTGCGGTGTTTGCCCCCCCAAAAAACGCAACAGCAGCCAGACAGCCGAAGCTGTTTCTTAATGCTTTTCTCAGAAGGCTTAAAAGCTTTGAGTCTGTGTGATCACATTTTGGTGTAAGCTAAAACTTGAAGATGCTGTCAGGTAGCCTGCCTTAATAATAGTACATGATGTGAGCTGAATGACTAGTTTGGTGTGCAGTGTCAGCACATATTAATAGCTCCGAGGCATCTTTTTTTTTTCTTCTCTTTTTCCTGTCTTTCAGTGCATTAAGCAATTTAAGTTTTCCGAATGTTGCTAAATGAGCTCATGATTAGTAGTATAAAGAGTTGTGGGGGTGCTGACATTGATCAAAAGTTAAAAATCCTTCTCATCCACTGCTCATCACTGGTGAACGATGTATTGTTGACAGGAATTATTTCTGGCTGGTTTTGAGAGTGCTGCACTGTGACTTGCAGACTCTGCTCAGACACTTTCTAATCCCGCAGTGTTTTATGTAGGTACCGTATGTTTACTTGTTGGATGTCATACTTTAAATGACCCACTTAGAATGATTCCACTGTTGCAGTTAAATTAAGATGTGAAACATTTAGCGCAGCAGTCCTGAAACGGGATTTGTTGTTGCCAAAATGGCCTGATTTTTGAAATGAAAGCGATACAAAATTTTAAGGAAGAAACCCCATTTAGCGTCACTTTGAAGAACCAACCCAGAATCCACTTTTCAGGAAGATCTTCCGCATAAAAACAGAGACACATCACCTGGGATGACTTTTCCTTCATTCGATTTGTATTTCCGTTCTTGTTTTGTCTACATGTGTATGAAGCCTTCATTCACACAAACCATTCTAAAACTGCATGGGTCAATAAAAATCTGTTCTAACTGACCCGTTGCCAGGATATTTGCCCTTTGTACACTTTAAAGATTGTTATTTTGCTCAAACCTCAGAGTTCCACTGTTCTTTTCACTGGTGTCTTTTTCTAATAATAGCAGTCATAATAATAACTAGTTTTCATGCACTGTCTCAGTGACAGTACAATCAAAGGTGATGTGAGAGACAGTGCAGCTTTTCGATATCTTTTAGTATTTGTTTTTGTTTTTAGGTAAGTTAGCTACATTAATGCATTAACATTACTACTTTTTCAGCAGCAGAGAACAGCATCTGTTCTTTAGCCACTGCTTTCTTAAACACCATACCAGCTCTGGGTTGAGTTATTGTAGTCATTTGGCCAGCGTTAGTGCAAAGTTTTGTAACATGTTTCTGTGGTGTGTGTGGGTGTGTGTGTGTTTGTGTGTGTGTTGGCTAGCTGGGCTTGTTTGTCAGTGCTTAATTTAGTCATTTCAGTCTGCTAACATTAGCCTGTTAATGTTATGATACAAAATACTGAGAGATGTCTTTTTTAAAAAAAACATTTTTACTATAATATCAGGTGATCACGACTAAGACGTGCTCTATTGCTTTTTTTAGCTTTTTTTTTTTTTTTAGATGAACTACAAGACTATATTTCTATCCCATGATAAGCATTTATTTAAAAAATGCACGTAGTCATTTGTGAATTAAATAAAAATTTAATAATTTAATAAAATTAATTTATAAAAATAAAAATGAAGTAAAAAGAAGAACTGTTCTTTTATCTCCCACTCGCATCAGGCTTGGATGCTGTGCACACTTTACAGCACTAAATACACTTTAAACACACTAGAAAAGCTGCTTTAAAAAAGATCATTGAGATTTTCACAGTTGCAAAAATTTCCCTCATGCAGACTGGGGTTGTGACACGACACATTTTGGCACACCAGTGTTGGTAAAAAAGTCGTGAGAGCAGCAGTGCAGTGTTTTAAAATTAGCTCGCGGACTCTTCTGTTACTGAACAGTCAATGGTAGTAGCCAGCCGCAGCGGCAGAACTGATCCATCAGTTCCTTATTTTAGACTCCCTGCACCCCCCTCGCTGCATAGTGTGGCAGTGCGCATCTGTGGTTCACCCTTTGAAAGGGTCTTAGCTGCACTGTTTACCGTCAGGCATTACAAGAGCTAAAACTAAAGTGTGTGTGTGAAACTTCGATAGCCCTGCGTTTGCTAAGCGGTTAGCACATTGCTTCAGACTTAAAATAGCTTCTTTTTTCCTAATGTCCGTAAACGCCGAGCTCCGCATGCCTGGGTCAAAAAAACTCTGAGCAAGAGCTAAAGTAATCCTGATTACAAAAGGGTTCCCCGGGCTAACTCGGTCTGCCCACATTGCTGATGAGTGATCCCACTGTTGCACAGAGCAAGCTATGAGCGCTGGTTTGTCATGCTGCAATTTTGAGGTTTGATGGCAGCAAGCATTTCACCCTCCCTCTACCACAGAATGAGAGGCTTGCTTTTCCCATATAGGTTTAGCTGTGTTGTAATTAGATTTTTTTGTGCCGTGTATGGGAATGCAAAAAGAGGGAGGGAAAAGAGCTTGGGAAGAGAAAGGGAGAGGGTGGACAAAGTCTGTGAGCAGAGATTGAATCGGATAGAGAAATGGATGGATTACATGTGGCGTAATGGCTGGACCGAGGCAATCGATGAGAAGCGAAGGGAAGTCTGGGTTTTTGTAACATGACCATTTTTAAGGTGCTTCCATCACCTTCCAGGTGGAGTGAAAGACTGCAGTTGAGATGATTTTCAGTGGTCTCACGTGTAATTCAGTCACTGGTGGGTCATATTCCCCATTTCTCAACTTCCACGTGTGTTTTTGAGAGACTTTGTTGAGGTGTTGAATCTATCTCAAAAGGATAGAAAGAAGATGCTTCCCCTGAGTTCACTGCTGCGTGTTGGCCTACATGCCAGAGAGCAGGTCATTTATTCCCGCAGGTGGCCGGCTCATTTCCTTATTACTCTTGAGTGCATTCCCCATTCCAGATAACTGTGGAGTGTTGGACCCTCTCCAGGCCGAGTGACGACACCCACTCAGACATCCTTCTAGGATTACTTAAGTCAAGATTTATAAGAATATGAATATAA
Organism: Oreochromis aureus; assembly: GCF_013358895.1. Taxonomy (NCBI): domain Eukaryota; kingdom Metazoa; phylum Chordata; class Actinopteri; order Cichliformes; family Cichlidae; genus Oreochromis; species Oreochromis aureus. The sequence continues at coordinate 49,451,861 of NC_052948.1, read as the reverse complement.
AAAACACTGGATTTGGGAAAAGCACGATACTTCTGGACTCCTGTTGACTTGTGTCAGTGCTATATGTGGCTCTTCCTCTGAAGTCCTGTGTAACGTGGCTGAGTCAAGTGAGGATGATCATGAGGCTAAGTTAGTTATGACTAACTCTCAGCAGTGCCTTTGTGAGAGAGAGCTCTAAAAAATGCCACTGTGACCTACGACACAGTATCCAAAAGGCGTAAGCATCAGTATCACCTGGACTAGTCGCTGCGCGGACTGTTGGATGGGCAATATAAGCTGGAGGAGCCATGCCTCCTCAGAGGACACAGACTCCTCTCTGCAGGGGGATTTAGATGAAGACACAGGTAAAGACAGCACACAGCACTTTTGCTGGTGATCAGTGCTACATTTGTTTTACTGGAGAAGCAAGCGTGTTGGGTATTTTAACTTATTATAACTTCAAATACCCAAAGAAGAAACTAGACAAGGATATTTAGTTTAGCAGATGAGCATTACTAGAAATGTGAAGTGCGTTTTGTCTTGTTTTGTTTCGTCACCAGGTTTCAAACGTTTTAATGGCGTTACACTCATTCTGCAGTTTCTGTTAAGATAAATGCATACACGCGTTGCTTTTTGCGACGATTATTTGTCTGAGTCTGCGGTTGCAAGCTTTGGAGCCTTTATGTAAAGTAGGCTTTGCTGGTGGAATAAAATGCAGGGGACATTCCTCTCTGTGCTTTTTGTGTCGTGTGGCTTTATGGAAGGTGCTCATTTGCTTTGCTGAAGCTATGGGTGGACCCAGTTCGAAGAGGCTGCTCTGCGGGGCCACAGCCTTCAATCACAGGCTTCCTCTTTGCCTTATTTACACCCCCCCCCCCAAAAAAAAAATGTAGACAGAAGCCATAGCTGCTCTAATCCTGGCTCATCAAGTTAGGATCTGATACTGTGCCTGCTGCATGCTTTGGTCTTAATCCTGTTACACAATACAGAAAATGTGCGGCGTGGAGCTGTAATCTTGGTATTTTAACTCCAAGCTACCTGCCTCGCTTCACCTTGGTAACTGGGCATGTTTGCTGACCCACGTGTTGGGGTTAACCCTGTTTGATTTTTTTTTCTTTCCTCCTGCTAAAGCTGCGTGAACAGATCCACCCTGATGAGCTGGTAGAACATAGAGGCTCCATAATTAAGGTAGCCAAGTCTATCACTGTGTAATTACACAGTGCCGAGTGCCATAATACCTTGTTTTGAAAACACACAGTCTGTGGTGCGCTCAGCCTAATAAATCTATGTATTTCAACCCAGCAGGCAAGAAAAGTCAGTGTTCGCTGTGTGTATTTTGTCTGTGTACCCTGAGCTGCCCAGTCCCTGTAGTCATGATGGCCCCTCTGCAGAGACCGTAGCGTGAGTAATGTGTTTCAAACAGATGCACAGAGGCCAAACACAAATAGCTGGTCATACTGCAGAGGGACAATATTTTGTAGTTATTCATCTATTAGCTGCTGATTTGACTACAGAGGCTTTAATTTCAAAATAAACAGTTTCTGGATCTTATCGTTTATGTTGTTTTTTGGTTTTCACTTGGTTTGCGCACTGCCTAAAAGTCTTTTTTGCTGCTTCAAATCGCTCGTCTAAATCCAAATCTTTGTTATCTGAACCATCGCATTGTATTACACGGCCTTTATAACCCGTCTGCCGGAACCCACAGCATCCTCACTCGGACTGCTGGTGTTTGTGATGAGATTGTAGAAGTAAAAGCGGTGTGACAGAGAACCACTACTGAAACTCCAAATGTGTCCAATGATGATGTCTTTCAGTTCTTGTTTCAGACTGAGTTACAATAGCGCTCTAACGCACAATTGTAACACTTTGTAACTCTAACGCTTTGATATTATGGAAATTTGATTGAAGGGAACAGGATATTTCGTGTTTTGTGTAATCCGCACAGGGGACTGCACTGTGTGTGTTACAGATACAGTATTGACCATTGCAAGGATGAAGGAAAGAAAAGAAAAATCTGTCTATGTTGAGTTTTTTATTGAAGAAAAGTGAGCAGCAGGGACACAGAGAGAGAAAAGGCGAGTGGCATTGGTGTGCCTGAAAGCAGCAATCTCAAAGGCGGAAAATGTAGAAATCTATTTTAAAAAAAGGGGGGGGTGGGGTGTTCTGTCAAGCTGTGCCTCAGTGGGCATGTGTGTGCGTGCCTTCCTGCGTTCAGTGTGTCAAATCATGTAGACCCCAGGGTGGCATGGCTGGGTCAGGGAGCTGGCATACAATGAAGGGGACGTCCCGCAGTTGCTGCCAGTTTCCGACACCAGTCTAAATCGGGAATGCTAAGCAAGAGAAGTTGACATTGCTTGCAAACAAGTCAGCCTTGTTGTCAAGGTGCATGTGGGTGTGTGTGTGTGTGTGTTGTTTGGGTGTGGATGAATGTGAATCCTTGGTTTGATTTCTTTATATTAATCCCAAAGTGTAGATGAAATGTATGCAAACACACACAATCTTGACTTCGTCAGTGACTGAATGCGCTTGTAGCCCTGTGGGCAAAATCCAGGAATTTGTGTTTGTTTGTTTCAGCGTTCGCTGACCCACTTCTGCTTGGAAATTCATTCTTATACAACCTGAATGTGTGAATATGCTTTTAAAACAGCAATGATGAACAGCAATAAATGAAATGTTTCTGAGGTTAAAGGCAAAATAATCACATAATCAATCAGCTTTGGCCTGAGAAGACTTTGAGTTGTTATTTGACCTGTTTCTCTTCATATGGCTGATATCTCACAGCAAATAATGAATTAAATACATTTCTCTGATTCTTTTCCCCCTTAAATTCTGTTACAAAAGCCTCACCATCTAAAATGCTTGTCTTTAGACTTGTCCATGTTGATTCTGTCTTTGGAAGTGTTCAGCCTAATTTTCTATTATTTAAAACATAAACATAAAATGAAAAGATCATTTTATAGCGTCAGATGTATTGTAAAGGGCCTACCATACTATTTTTGGAAGTGCAGTCATGCTGTCTGCTGCAGCGTGTGCATACTGAGGAAGAACAGACGACAAAAATAACAGCACATCAATAAAACCCTGGAAGGTGATATGCAGTTATGTAGAGGCAACTTTCCTCATTCATCTGAAACAGTAATATGTAGCTTTTTCTTTTTACCCGTGGAATGTCAGATACGTGGACAGACATCAGCTGAGCAAGTAAACTGGTACAGATAACAAGAATGAGCTAATAATAGCCTGCTTGATAGTTAAAATAAAAAATAAAATAACAGTTGTAGCTTTTGTCTGGTTTAAAAAAACTTAAAAACAAAACAAATCTCAGACACTTAGAGGCAGCTGACACTGACATAAACGATTATGCGCGTCAGTAATACATTCTGTCAAATTTTCTCAGTGACTCATACTTTTTACATATAATATCACCAAAAATAGTAGCACTTGAGTGTATCATTATTATGAAATCATGGCCCAACCTTAGCATGTAGACTACAGATCGATCTCTGTTTTCCAAAAATAATATAAATTTGTGTCGTCTTTTTCCACAGTCGGCAAAAGATGACACAAAAATGAATCTTTGACTAACCGGCTCAGATGGGGGCATGTTCATTGTTCAGGTTTGTGTGTGTTATTACAGATTAATATAGAAGTAGTTACAAAGTTGCATTCAATTTTCTGTTTGTGTATGAGTGATTGAAATCTCTCTAGTACAGTTTAGACGACCGCTGCCTAATTATAAGTGTCTATGCGTGGGCAAGTCTTGTCTTTGTAAAGGACACGTCTGTCATCCAAGGCTATTTTTAAGGAGCTACATTTGGACATTTTTCGCAAAGAGTTTGGTTTGCCACGGTGCATTTGATTTGTAAGATTAGATATATTACGTGGCATCTCTCTTTCAGTCTCATCCAGTGCTGTGTTTGTGCACAAAGTGTCAAGTGGATGACGAGTGGCCCGCTGCACAGACAAGATCGGCTTTGTGCGGCTCTCTAACATGGAGAGCGTGGTACCACTCCTTGCTGTTGAGGCCATTTACTGTTTCCTGTGCTTCTCTGCCTCTCTGTATCTGTCTCTGTCTTGTACTCAACAGTGAAGTGATCGGTTCTCTTGTGGCTGTTTGTCTGTGTGTAGGATCGTTCTCCTATCTCAAGTGCTTTATAGTGCCTGTTTGGCAAGAGGCAAACAGCTGCCGTTCTCTGAAAACTCTGAATTCATTCTGAGCAGATCACAGGGGTTTTTTAGCTGTCGCAGTGTCTATGTTCTGGTGCTGCTTGATGTTAGAGATACTGACAAGCTGAGTATTTATAGCACTTTGTGCTTCTTAGTCTATCGGTTTCACCCCAGGTGAACCTGCTGCCTGCCACACGGTCTGTCTCACTTTACTGAAAGAATCGGTTCAGAAAGCTAGCTTTAAATGGAATGCTAAAAAATGCAGTAAATTGCTGCAGCCCAAAGGTCAATTGAAGGATCAGGCTGGTTTGAGCACGTTTGTGTTGGGTGGTTGTGTATCGCAGTGAGCTGCTTTGTGTCGTGTGGGTTTGTGTAAATGTGTGTGTCTGTTAGTGATGTGCTATTAGGCACCACCTATTTTTATAAGGTAAGTTGTTATGTGGGGGTTAGTTACAGAGTCCAGGCTGCTCTGTGCTGTGAAGAGGGGAGGGAGTGAGGGAGACGAGGGACAGGAAATCATACCAGTGACTTAGGCGTCAACGGGGAAGGAACAGGAGGGGTACCCAGGATGGTGTGTAAGTGTATGTTGTGTGAATTCCGCCCCCCCACCCCGCTATTAACCCTTTCCATCATACTGACTGCCCCTGCCCTCCAGTAAAGCTTTAGCGTGCTGCTCTGTGGCCTCGTTTGCCTCTCACGTCACATTAATGGAATCATTAGCTGTCACTGCTATGGATTCCTAGATGACAAAACGATCAATATCACAATTAGGTGCTAAACTAATGATTTTTTTTTTTTCCGTTGTAGATTAATCTGCTGATTATTTTCTCAGATAATCGTTTGTCCTTCTGGAAATGGGGAAAAAAATCACATCATGAAGAAATTAACTTGTAGTTGAAAAACGGTTGCTCTAAAACTCCAAGGAAACATTGTTCTCTGTTACTGAAGAAAAACAAAAAGATGAGTTCATCACTGTCAAGAAGGTGGAATGAGCAAATGATTGGCCATTTTTGTTTTAGCAGGAAGATGACTCATATTACAAACTAGATCTTAAAATAGCTGCATATGTAAATAAAAAAGAAAGCTCCACAGTAGCCAGAGAACAATTCTGAAACCTGGTTTTGTGTATCTTTCAGTTTCAGCACTGGAATATGTGATGTGCTGATGTCCTCTGGTCTTAACAAAGTGTGCACGAGATGTGAGCCCTATTTGTCTTTCCAGAGTTTGTTTTTCCCTTCTCTCAGTCATGCACATGGCAGCTTTTAACATGACGTTTCTAGATTTTGTAGCTAATTTCTGTTTTGCTCAGGGAATGGCAATATGGCCGCATTGTTTTTTTGTTTTTTTTTTTTTGGATAAGGATAAGTCAATGGGAAGTACTGCTTCACGAACGTCATGCTCTCCAAGTGCTTCACACTGCTCTCTCTCCAGTATTAAGGCTGTGCACTGGCTGAGATGAGATTGCTTCTCTTCAGGATGTTTGCCGGCTGGCTATCCTTTGTCTGCTATGCTGCCGTCTGTTTGCAAAACGTTACACCTCCCAGTGCATCTAATGAACATCGTGCTAACTGCATCACTACCGATCATGCTTTTGCTTTGTTCTTGAAAAGCTGGACAGTTTAAACAGTGCGATAATTTATTTATTTATTCAAACCCTTTGTCCCCTTTTGTCAGCATTTTTCCCCTTTTTTTAATTAACAATTGGGTCAGCAGAAGCTTCCAGCATGTTTTTTCTGTGTGTCGATGATGCTGTTGAAAACCAGACCTTAAGGCATCCCCTCTGCAACCCTTTGTTGCTCGTGGTTGAATAGTTTGGAGAACCTTTGTGTTTGTGACTGTGGATGCTGGTGTGGTTCCTGCGCTTTGACACAGAGGACAATTGAGTCAACTAGACCTTAGGGCTCACTCCATAGCTTTCAGTACAACCTCTATGAAATTCTCTGCCAAGCGCTTCCATCAAATAGCTCCATTAGCTCATCCCCTGCCTGCCATTAATACATAGACCCATACTGAAAGCATCCAAGAGTGAGGATTATCTAAATACTCATAATATTGCATAGCCAGTGCAGTGTGGTATTATCCTTGAAGCATATACAGTGTATTGCAATAATTGTTTTTAAATGAATCATACTATTGTGAAGGAAGCGAGTCAAAGGCAGTGAAGAGGATAAATGAGTGTGTAGCGTTACTCATAGATCTACAGAGTGTGGAAACACAGACAAACAATGTGACAGACATTATCAGCACAAAGTAAGTAGAGAAGAAGAAATGCTATCAGTAATGAACCACCTTCCCACTGCAGCAGCAGAGGGGGGGCGTAGAGAAGTATGGTAGGAGAAAAGGTTGTGTTAGCTCCAGAAACACAGAGCTTTGGAAGATTGAGTTCTGCTGGCTTTATAGTTAAACAGAGGAAGCATTGAGGCTCGAGACTTGTAAATGTTTATGCCATCACACAATACGCGGGCCTAATGGTCCCACCCTCTTCTGAAACGCCACCATCGAGGCCACCAGGCTACACAGGCCCTGCATCAGTTATATAGTATACGGCCTGAAAATACACCCAGCGTCTAATCAAAATAATCAAACATTCCATAAAAACTACTTAACCAGAGCAGTTAATGGAATGACTCACTTTTGACTCATGCTGTGTTAATAACATCATTTACAGAAAAAAAGAAAAAAGACCTCCTTGAGTGTATCTGCAGTGAAGTTGGGATCGTGGCGACATTGCAAGTCTTGAAGATCTGTCGCTCTTGCATCCACAGTATGCAAGGGTTACACACTATTACTGTGATATGTATAGTTTATAAAACAAAGAAAAAAGGTGTTTTACCTGCTGCAAAATATACAGTTATTACCAGTCTTTAAACAAAGAGAGCTGCATGAATGAACTCACTGACTTGCAGCATGCCAGCATTTCCAGAGCTCCACACTGACCCACTACCCTGAATAATGTTACACATCATCTACCGCATCTCATCTGCAAGCTGTGTAATTATGGAAGCGTGCATAGTCTACTCTGACCTCAGTAGCCTTAAATGTAGATGTGAAAAATTTAAGATGTGTTAATTTAAGACTTGTTTTGAGACTATACATCTTTGTTTCCCATCATTGTTCTGTTTCAGAGTGCGCGCGTGTGTGTGTGCGCCTGTGCGTGTGTGTGTGTGTGTGTGTAAAATACTGCCTCTGAACATTGCTTCGAGCTACTTTTCCATGAAGGATGATGGATCGAGAAGTCAGTGAATAGCAGATTACTATCTGTGTTTCGAAGTGGGTTCAAGATGCACAGCTCATTTCAGATCACAAACAAACAGACTGAAGAATGCAATGTGTCACCAAGAGATTAGGCTGGATTTTTCTGTTTTTTTTGTGGCTTAATGTGACATATTTTCCTCCCCTCTCTAATAATTATAGTTTCAGCTTACTTTGTAGATTCTTCACACCTTTTCTTTTCTGTCTTTTTTTTTTTTGCCATTGTTTATCACATTGGGAATCAGATCGTATCTGCATGTTTAGTGTTATCCTACGCCTTTTCTAGGCTGCCATAACTCCAAAGTGACAAAAAAAGGCGAGAAAGTGGGAGAAGGTGCTTTTGATATCCTTTTATCTCTGCAATCTTGTGACTCATAAGGGTAATGATGCCTCTCTTGCAAAGCAGGAGTTTCCCTTTATAGATACAGATTTAGATATAGATACTATTCTTAATCATAAGCCTATTGTGTGCTGTCTGCTTAGATCTGAAAGCAAATTGCGCAAACAGGAAAGAGACTGTCTTTTTCTCTTTCTTTGTTATTGTTGCCCTGCTGTCTGTTGTTCACTTGCTCATCTTCATGTCGCATACAGATGACCAGCCACAACCTCTCTAAACAGTTATGGATCTGATTTCCTTTTTTTGTTATAGATGTGCTTTATAGACTGCCTGTGTTTTTGCGGTCACGCTCTGTTAGCCACGGTTGACCAGGCCTCCTGTTACCATGCAACGCAGCACCCAGAGCACCTCCATCACCACACTGATATTTGCTCCTGACCAGTGACCCATGGCTGTTGGGGTTTGCGTTCCTGGTCACTGACATACTGAAGGGCATGCTTATGCAAGTATGGGCTGAGGCGGGCTTTATTGAAACAGAGATTGACTTGGGAGGGGATAAAAACAAGCATGTACTTTTGTGTGCTTAGAAATGAAACGTGATAAATGCTTTGCTTTGGTAAAACGAATGTGATGTAATGTGAGAAACCCATTTGAGTTTTGTCGCTCCAGTTTTTGTGGAGTAATTGAATTCTACAAATGAGCCGGAAATGTATCACTTGAGCAAAGTATTCATTTAAATATAAATTAACTTTGAAAGTGTCTCATCAGTCTGTCAGCTGCAAATTGGTTGTAGTTGGTGGTAATTCTTTTTTGTAACTGTTCTCATGCCAGTTCAATTTTTTTTTCTTGCCCGTTACCTTTATTTTATACTTCAGAATTCGGTTAAGAAGTGAATGGCCAAAGAAATCCAGTTTGTCATTTATAATTGCATTGCACAAGCAGAAACCATCTTCCATGTCTCTTATGCTCATTTGTTAAGTGGACTGCAATAGATAGTAAATGGACTTGAGCACTTAGCATCTACTGTATCTCATTTACTTACTGGTTGAGTGGATTTGATGATCTCGGCCTCACTGTGGCTCCTCGTTGTTGAACTTCATGCTGAAACAGCACAGCTGGTTAACTGTGGACTCCACCATTGCACTTCCTCTGTTACTTTTAAGTTAGCTATTAGCCAGTGCCTCATTACTGTACTGTGCAAAAATTCCTCATTTCTTTATATTTTGCTTCCAGGTGGTCTTGAGCAATGGTTCTCCAGGCATTCTGAGGGTCTTTCACATTTTTACTTTGGCTGTTTGGCCTTCTTCACTAATCTTCTGTCCAGTCCAGTTAAGCCACATGACAGAAGTTGACAAAAAAACCATTTTAACTGTCTTTAGATACTCTGTTACTAGCAGCCTGTTGCAATAACACATAATGTATTCCCTTATCTTTAGTTTAATCTATGAAAAATGTCAAAGATAAGAGTTTGATAGGCATAAAATAGTCTTTCTTTGCAAGAAGAAGGTGGTTCCAGAAGAGCTATTAATGAAAAACATGGCATAACTCAGCATGACATTCTGTGTCCTTAAAAACAAGTGGAGGACAAAAGAAGATGTGGAAGGTCTAAATAACTATCTAGAGCAGATGAACAGTATCTGAGTGTCAAGTCTTTAAAAAATAGAAGACAAAAAAAACAGCAAAGAACCCAAGAGATGCATCTTGCCATTCAGTTCATCCACCTGCTTTGGTGAAGCCTCATCAGAAATGGTGTCAGTGGAAGTGTGGCTGTCAAGATGGAACGAGGAGAAAAGACTGAGGAAAGAACTTATGCAAGAACTGGAATAAAACTCAGTGGAAGCACACCATTTAGTGTGATGAATCCATATTTGAAATGTTTGGTTCAAGTCATTGTCAGTATGTAAGAGGAGGTTAGGAGAGAGGTAAGCACGCACTGCCATCTGTAAAACATGGTGGAGGCTCTGTCATGGTTAGGAGCTGCTTTTCAGCCAGTGGTGTTGCGGACCGTATCCAAATTGCTGCAACACCGTCTGGAAAGCATTTGATTGGCAGCAGTTTCATTTTTCAACATGACAGTGATCTCAAACATGCTGCTAATGCAGTAAAAGCATACCTGGATAGAAGAACACACAATGGAACACTATCAGTCAGAGCCCGAACCTCAACACTGTTAAACCAGTGTGGGATCATTTTGATAACAACATAATCCAAAGAAGAGCTTAGTGTGTCCTTCAAGGAGTCTGGAGAACTATTCCTGAAGACTACTTAAATAAGTGGCAAGAAAGCTCCCTAAGAGAGTTCCTGTTGTGTTGAAGAATATAGGTGCTCATAATTAATGTGAACTAGGGCTGCCACGATTAGTCGACTAGTCACGATTACGTCGACTATCAAAATCGTCGACGACTAATTTAATAGTCGACGCGTCGTTTGAAGCTTTGTAAGATCCCAAAAGATGCAGGAATAAGTAGTAGGATTTAAGAGTGTAATAACGGACTGAAACAGAAGATGGCAGCACTGCATGTACAAGGATGCCAGCTGCCGTTAAACCCCGAAGAAGAAGAAACCGTGTCCCAGAATTCATAGCGCAGCTCAGCTCAGTTTCCAACAATGGCGGCAGCTAGTTAGTTTTAATGTTACTGTTATTATTCTTTCTGGGTCACAAAATAAACGTTTAACATATTTTCAGGCGAGAATGTAACTGTGTAAACTTCAAATATCTGCTCAGTTTATCAAGACACCACATATTTGCAAAAGCGCTCCGACGTTTTCGGAGACGTCTGTTACCCACTAGCTCCATAGCTAGCCGGGGGCAAGGCTCACTAGAGCCGGTGAGAACACCGGACTCCCGGCAAATCTTTCGCTACTCAGGTTAAACATGATATATAAGCCACTTAGATAACTTAAAAATGTTATTGTTTGGCTTTTTTCAGTATTTTATTTGTTGATGAGTAAATCGGTTTGGCTGAAAGTTATAGTTTTTACACAGCTGAATAAACGTCAAGCAGACACCTGATTATCAGAAGTGTGAGATGCTCCAGAATATACTCCGGTGTCCTGTTATATTTTAGATAGCAAGGAGCAGACGGCTGCGTTTATTAAACTCCACCAAAACAATCTGCAAATTTCATTTAAATTTAATAAACTATCATCTTGTCTTCATTTTTAGTTAGCACATACCTTAAACACTTAAAGTTGTAAGCTAATGATAGTTATATAAGAGCAGATGCATGCTGGTGCAATAAGCTGTACGTTTTACGTTCAATGGATGCATGATCTGATTAGTCGACTAATCGCAAAAATAATCGGTGACTAGTCGACTATCAAAATAATCGTTTGTGGCAGCCCTAATGTGAACTTTAAGTTCATTAGAAGTATATAAATTCTGTTTTTGCCTTATATATAGTATTTTTGTGCTTGTTTAAACAATAAATAAATCACTGCATTTACTTCCCATTTTCCAAGCAAAATATGAAGAGAATGAGTGGTAGCTCAAGACTTTGTCACAGCACATACCAGACCTTCCTATCTTCATCATCCTTGGACTGTGGCTTGACCTGCAACACACCAACCCACCCACATACACACGCAAACACACACACACACACACACACACACACACACACACACACACACACACACACACACACACACACACACACACACACACAGAGCCTGTGGTTTCCTATAGCGCTGCATATTAACTGTGGATATAAAGAGGATTCCTATTGAAAACTGAACACCGCCAGCAGGAAATAACCACTACAATGGAGAGAATAAATAATTCACTAAGCACTTAAATATTTCCTGTTGAATTTTTCTCTTTCCTCTCCATTTTTCCTCCCTGCTGTTCATCTTATGTGCCTCAGGCTAGCACCCCCCCCCATTGCTCCACAGCAGGTCTTGCTTTTTGTTCCGCAGTGTAACAGACAGCAGTTCACTCAGTGTTGTCATTTTCATAGGCAAATAAGGGCTCAATGCACGCAGAGTCACTTATAAACAATGAAATGGCTATTTACGTGTATCCCATATGGCGGGTTTCTGCTTAAGTGTGCCAGATTCTTTGTCTTTATTTAAAGAAGGCTGCATAAACAGTAACAGCTATAGCTTAAAAGGAAAGTGGGATTAATGTGCATCAATTTGTAGAGGCTCTTTTTTTATCAAGCATATTTGGGGCTGTGTGCATTTTTATATTTATGTGGGTGAGAGGAACATGCCTATGTTAGATCAAGGGCTTAGATTTGGCATGGACGGAAGGGACATGTCCCCACCAATATCCAGCGATTATTGAATTGTCCCCAGCAATATCTTGATCTTTTCGAGTAAAGAAAAACAAACCCAATAGAAAGGGGAAAAAAAAGATCTGTCAACGTCTCATTCACCCGGCGGTGCAGAAAGAGTTAAATCACGTTCTCTACTGGAGTCCTACCTCATGTGACAAATATGGCCAATGTGATTGGCTGTGCCTTTCAGGGAGCTCTGTTTAGTTTTAGCAGCAACAAGCCTGCGCTGCAAGGACCTGCAAGGAGGAGAGGAGGATGGCAGCAAAAAGGAAGAACCTATTTTTCAGAGAAACCTGTAAGTCACTTAAAGTCAAGTTCACTCATAAAATATGTCCGTCATAATAACGTTACAGGCTATGCTAGGCCATACATGCCAACCCTCCCGATTTTTCCGGGAGAATCCCGAATTTCAGTGCCCCTCCCGAAAATCTCCCGGAGCCACCATTCTCCCGAATTTCTCCCGATTTTTCACCCGGACAACAAAATTGAAAAGCCATATCCCAGCTTGGCCCAGCCAATTCCAGTGTTCAACAATGGCTACTACTACTGCAGCTACTTAGTTTTAATATTACTCTTTCTGGGTCACAAAATAAACTTTTAACATATTTTCAGGTGAGAATATAGCTGTGTAAACTTCAAATATCTGTGTTATTGTACTTCCATTATAATCAGCTTCCTTTTGTTCACTTAAAATATGTTTACAGAACTATTTTTGCATTTGTTGCAATTTCAGCTGTCCTCTTGGCCAGATTACTCTTAAGAGAGACATTTTTAAAGTAAACAAGAATTTTTTTTAACTACATAAATAAAGGATACATAAAAGTCACTGCCAAAAACTGTTTGCGGCTTCTACCTTGTTACAAGAATGTTGTTTGTTGCTCAAGATGACTTGATATAATTCATGAGGGATATATTTGACATGTTTCACATATTATAGACCAACAAGTTATTTATAGCAGTTTAAATACAAGCAATCAGTTTTTGGCAAATACCGGAAATCAGTTTTCGGCAGACAATCACTTTTTGGCACAACACCTGGTCCTCAGGTGGACGCAGCCTCTGAATTTGGACACCCCCGGCCTGTTTCTGGCCGGACAATAATAATGGTGACATTTAACGGATAAAATAATATTGGATAAAATAAGTGACATTTAACTTATTTTATCCGATAAATAAACATTGTTAAATGGTAAATGGCCTGTATTTGTATAGCGCTTTACTAGTGTGTGTGTGTGTGTGTGTGTGTGTGTGTGTATATATATATATATATACACACACACACACACACACACACACACACACACACACACACACACATATATATATATATATATATATATATATATATGTGTGTGTGTGTGTGTATATATATATATATATGTGTGTGTGTGTGTGTGTGTGTGTGTGTGTGTGTGTATATATATATATATATATATATATATATATATATATATATATATATATATATATATATGTGTGTGTGTGTGTGTGTGTGTGTATATATATATATATATATGTGTGTGTGTGTGTGTGTGTGTGTGTGTGTGTATATATATATATATATATATATATATATGTATATATATTCATTCATAAAACTATGAATTGTAATTTTAAATGATTTAAAAGTATGTAGAATAGCATATGTAGGCAAGTATATTTCTCCTTTTGTTATCAAGAAGCAAAAACAAAAAGGAAAAAAAAAAGAAACAGGGCAGGGTTTGGTGGTTGAATCATCCGTCCCCACCAATGCCAAAACCAAATCTACGCCCTTGTGTTAGATCTACAACCCCATCTAATGCATCTTAGTAAAAGGGCACTTCTTATAGAGAACACATTTATTTACATCCAATGCAGAGATAATGTTGTGTTGCAAATAAGTTGTGCTTTATTTAATATACTTCTTTTTTTTTTTAGCTGTAAAATGTTGCATTGCATGGTGTAATACTGAATACTGTTATAAAACCTGATACCCTTGCTTAGGCTTCTTTTCTTCTGTCCTCTGTTTTTGCCCTCTCTTCTGCTTCCATGAGACTTACTTTTTAAAAATTATTTTAAGGTATTTATGGGCTTTTTAACTTTTATTATGGCATGACAATTTAGAGTTGACACAACAGCTAGGAGAGAGCATAAGGGAACATACACAGCAAATGAACTGGGGTAGATTTGAACCAGTTCCAGTTTGAATTGCAACTTTTTAGCGAGTGCAAAACAGTTGCAATGCTGTTTAGCAAGTACTTAGCGACTTTTTTTCCACACAATTTGGCGTCTTCTATATACATTACTGAGCGCTGCAATCTGCTAGTGACCCAAACAATTGCTTTCAGTGCAGTGCTTCATACCTCTGTGTGACAGTTTCACCTAGCAACTGCAAGCTGCCTCCTACAACTATTTGCCAACCAGCTTGGGAATACACCTTATTCCCTAGTGACCAACGGTTACTAGGGGGTCTACTGAGCAGTTGTTACTGGTGTTTAGCGATTAATTTGACAATGACTGGTAGCAATTTCCAGCAACTGCGCATAACTGGTCAAGGATTATACATTTTACCTTAGTGACTGGTGGTTACCATGCAGATGCCAGCTGGTTTTTATCCCTGTGATTGGGCCAGAACATAGATCCACACCAACTAGATTTCTGACATGGTGACAGAGTAAAGCAGGGGTCCCCAATCCCAGTCCATGAGGGCCGGTGTCCCTGCAGGTTTTAGATGTGTCCTTGATCCATCACAGCTGATTTAAATGGATAAATGACCTCCTCAACATGTCTTGAAGTTCTCCAGAGGCCTGGTAATGAACTAATCATGTGATTCAGGTGTGTTGACCCAGGGTGATATCTAAAACTTGCAGGGACACCGGCCCTCGTGGACTGGGATTGGGGACCCCTGGAGTAAAGATTTACTAAACTGAAACATAAAGTAAGCTGACAGTCACGATTAGGTGTTAGTAATGGCGCAGTTCTTAAAGCCTGTTTGATGTAACGCTTTAACCAGTGACAGTTTGGTCAGATGACAGCTTATTGAGTTTATTAAGACTGTCCCAGACAGATGAAAAGATGCCCCAGCTAGCAAATCAAGTTAACATTGCTGGTACTGTGGGTCTTTGCTTCAAAATGTGTGTAACAGAAATGCCGTTATAAACTCAAAAGCATATTAACACACTGATTGACTGAATGAGTCCAGTGTACAGGCTCTGTATACATATACTTGTAGGTTTTATCTCTCAAGGAGTCTGTGTAAAGCAGAAAAAGAATTCATTTTTGCAGTTCATTCATCCTCTAAACATTTTCTATGCACACTTTCATATCAGTTTTTCCCCCATTTACCTTTTTCATATGCTGAACAGCTGCCACAGTGACCTTTGTGACTCTCATTGCGGTCTTCTAACAGGCTAAACACGTCCGCAGAGGCAGGGTTTGGGGACACTTTCATTGAGAAGCTCCTCACTGAAGGGGTTCAGCAGGAGGTGACAGCTGTGCATGTAACCTTAAGCACAGCCTCATCTCTGTCTTTCCACCCTGTTTCGTCTTACTCTAAGCCTACAGGGCCAGTGAGAAGGGAAGAGGCCACCAGCTGTCTTGTATAGATCACACCTGTACTGAACAGGAACCACATCAATCTGCCGGCCTGTCACACCCCGACAAACACATATGGCACCAGTCATCATGATCAGCAATACAGAACGGGATTTTTTTTTCTAATTTGGAAAATAGATAAATAAGATAAGTACAATTAAGAAACAAGTTGTTCCATAAATTGCAGTTTTTCACACTACACAGACTGCCATTAACAGCAGGGGTGGAATTAACCTCCTCCCACTCAGAAATACTGTGTTATAAATAGAAAGGGGGGAGAGGAAAAAAACCCTCCTAATTTAATCATATTCAGTTTATGAGGAAGCAGCATTTCAAACACCTTCAGGTATGTCTTTTTGTCTGACAGCCTGTCAGGATTCCAAATAAAGCTCTGTTTATTAAAAAACCATTTGCCTTGCGATTTGGGAGGGTCATGAGTTCAAGGAAGTTTTTCGAGATATTAATCGCACTGATACAGAATCATGTTAGCCTGGAGGGATTGTGCTCGTAGCTATGGTTCTGTGGTGAGGTTGACAAAAGGCAAGGCAAGGCAAGTTTATTTATATAGCACAATTCAACAACAACAAGGTGATTCAAAGTGCTTTACAGAGATATTAAAAACAAAAACAAATAAAAAGCATGATTTAAAATTGATTAAAACAAACAAACAAAACAGTATATAAAATCAAAAATCAGAACAGTAGATAAAATCAGTAGTTAAAATGTAAGTTTTGAAATTTAGGCTTAAGTGCGGATTTGGTGCTTTATTCAAATGCAGCTGAGAATAAGTGAGTCTTCAACCTGGATTTAAATAAACTGAGTGTTTCAGCTGATCTGAGGCTTTCTGGGAGTTTGTTCCAGATATATGGAGCATAAAAGCTGAATGCAGCTTCTCCGTGTCTGGTTCTGACTCTGGGAATTGATAAGACTGGATCCAGATGACCTGAGGGATCTGGAAGGTTCATACTGGGTCAGGAGGTCACTGACCCTAGACTGGCTGCCTTTCCAGGTGGAATACTAAATAAAGTATTCCTTATTTTAAATGAAATGTTCCTGGACAGCAGGTGTCTGCGGATTGCCTTAGGGCAGCAGAATTAAATGCAGAGGTCTTTTCAGGCTCCAGCAAATAACAAGCGAAATATACACAAAATTAATTTGCCATATATTGCATCCACTTACCTCTATTTGCCAGAAGCATCCATAAATTTAGACCCTATGTGTGCGTGTGTTTTTCTGTTTGCTTATTGTGTAACAAAGCCTTCAGACAATTCAGCAGTAGAAAGCTCCCAGGGACTCTGTTAACACCGCAGAGTTGGATGAGAACTCTCCCAGGCTTTGTTGAAGAGTTGTTCAGACTCAAGTGTTTGCTTTAAATGTCCCCAAGGCCTTTAAGAGCAGCAAAGTGTCTGCGGAGTTTAAAAGCCTCCAAAGCCTCCTTCGCTATTTAGTCTTAACAATGTCAGCTGTAGTCATTTTTTCACATATCCTACAGACTTGGATTTTTGCTACCAGTACTAACACGAACCGATTGTCATAAGGTTTTACCACTGTGGCGATCACATGAACTGTGAACTGATCGCACTGGGGGTTTTTTGCGGGGGGTTTACGCGTAATTGTGAGTTTGCAGTGTGACGTGAGGATTTGGGGGTTGTTTGGTTTCAGTTCTTCATGGGACTGAAGCATTTTACAATGTAAGAGATAAACCAAGATTTTTTTTAATGGAAGCCTAACCCACTTTGATGTTTGTCAGTTAGGCTCTGCTGTTTTATTTTTTTAGTTTTTACTTTTCACTAAAATGGATACGGAAGCCACAAATAGAAATCAACAAAGGCAAGGCATCACAAATTAAGTCTTCAAATTAATTCTTCTTCTTTAATCCTCTCAAAGCAGTTTTAAAGTAGTAAAAACACAAGTATTGGCTTTGAAGTAACATTTGAAATGGTGTAAAGCTGCCTAGATTGATATGTTGAAGACTGGAATCAAATTGTGGCTTTTAAAAATTGTTTAAAGCCTTCAGTATAGTGGTTGCACCAATTACTTTGATCTGCAAAATGGGGTCCTGGGTCCATGGAACAAGGTTGGTTTTATAGTTGTTGAGACATGACCCAAGTCCCAGTTTGGCCACTTATGTGCTCATCATAAATATGCCTAAAAGCCTGAGAAAATAGAGGCTGGAAAATGTGTTGCATTTTATGTAAAAAGTAAAAAATGGCAGAAAACCTAATAAGGTGGATCATGGGATGCTTTGAAGTCTTTTTAGTGACGGTAATCTAACAGTGCCTCAGGTTGTTCAAGAGTTAAGTGCATAAATGTGCTTCCATTTGGACTTATTCATGGCGCTTGAGTGTTCGAGGTGCAGAAATGAATAGTCTCCAGTCTCAGTTTGGCACTGAGACAGTTTTACTGTTCTCCAGGCTGCCAGAATCTACGGGTAGAAGACGACAACAGTATGAGCGCCTACACAACTTCCCATTTTATCCCACCCCAAAACGGTTTAACTGTAAAGTTTCTTTCACTGTTTTGTTTCGTGGATGACTCGTCAGATCTGTCTGAGACATTACAAGCAATGACATCATAATTCTGGCCAGCAGCAGGCAGGAAGCTGAGGAGAGGACCTGGCTGCCCACTCTCTCACAGAGGAGGGGAGGGTGGATACTTAAGGGGGGGGCTACATGACTATAACAGAGCACTTCACTGTGCTCTCTCTCTCTCTCTCTCTCTCCCGTGCTTGCTGACTTTAACAGTGTCCATTTCTTTCTGTTGATGATGTCATTTTCATGCTGAGCCAGACTTCCAGTTCTTTCTGCTCCCAAGAACTAAAGAGGGAAAAAAAAGACTGGGTTGAGAAGTGAATAGGGGAGCAGAGGATTCATGGAACCAGCCCTGTGCGCCTGATAAACAGCTGAGCCTCGGGACCGCGATGTGGCGTCTGAGGTCACCAGCTGTATCGATCGTATGCACTCATTGTGCTCGTGTCATTGCTTCTCAGCTCTGGGGCTGGGACGATGCCGAGTTGCAGCTGTAAACTCGCACACACTCCTTTCGGCCCTGTGTAAGCTGCAGTTGAGTGAGAGGGTGCAGCGTTTTGTGATGTCAGCCACAATCCCCTGGGCACGCTCCTAGATTAAGGGGATTGGGGGGGAGCTGAATTTATATGAAGGCTGATGTGCAATCAAAAACATACTCACTACTCTACAAGTAGTCTGTGACTCTGTAAAGTGAAGTTCAGCCAGGAGAGTGTCTTGGCTTGTGGCAAAACTGACTTAACACTGTATGTACAGCCTCGGGGTGTAAAATAATCTCTCACGCTAGCTGTGCTATTCAGACCATGCTCTTCTGGAGCTCTGAAGGACTACATCATCCCCTGCGGCGTGACTACAAAGTGTAGATCCAGACAGCAGTGCAGATGTGAAGGTTGTCCCTTCCTGCAGGGTCTTCATCGCACCAAGTGACTGCTCTGTTTTCTTTGATAAACTTGTCTTCCATCTCCTTAAATCCTTCCCAGCTGACTAGATGTTGTTATTTCTTTACTCCACTGACTGTGTGAAATGAAAAGGCACAGCATACCAATAAAATGTGCTATCTGTGTCACACGGAGGCGTGAATTTACTCTCCCTGGAAACAACCGCTGATGAAGTTACAATTGAGTTAGTTTGTTTTTTCCCCAGCAAAGCAAACACGTTGAAACATCTATATGTGATTGATTCAACCGATTTGGATATTAGAAACTGGGTCAAATTCAGATTAAAAGCGATGAGCGGTCATGAAAGAGATTTCCAGCAACTCTGCGTTTTGCTGAATCCTCTCTCTCTGCGACACGAATAACTTACTAATGCTTGCCCCATCCCCCCCATCCCCCCCAAAAAAATTCAGCTGGAGTTTTTTGTTTTTCTTTTTCTTTTTTTTGTTGCATGAAGCTGGGATAAAAATTAAAACAAATCTGCGTAAGAACAAGAGACGAGGGGTCACGCATGCCTAATCTCAGGAAATGCTACGGCAGCCGTTCTCAACAACATTTTTAATAAGAACACGAGGCCGTCCTTGGCCGTCTTGGCGAACTTTGGCTTTGCGCTGGGCGTAAAGGATGATGGGGATTAGAGATAGAACAGTGGGGTGGATGCTTGCGTGCCGTGTCGATCAATGGTGCAGATGAAAGCACGGCCCCACTGGAAGTCTGGTTTGTGGCTCTTTCCTGCTGTTGATTGCTATTCTGCAGTCTTTTTGGTTGTTTTCCTTCACGCTGATGGCCACAGAATGCCACATCCCGCCGTTGCGGCGCTCGAGGGAGATTAAAGCAGATAAAGGTGTAATTTTGTCGCTGATAACAACCCAAACTCGTCCTGTCAGCTCCCACTGCTCTTATTAGTATTTATTTCCTGGTTCAGCTTCAGATAGGAGGGGAGAGACAAAGAGGTGAAAGGACAACATGAGGGAGCACGTTAATTGTCCTGGGATTAACAGAGTGTGGACTCCTCTCAACTAAACCCTCACTGCTATGAACTAGTTGGAATTCTGCTAAATAACTCATCTATTACGAAGCTGCTGTCTCTGTAATCCTGTAAAGTCATTTTCATCTCTGCACTAACTACCAGAGGCACACTCGTCTGCTTTGGCCTCGTCTCCCTCACATCTGTACAAATAATGAGCTGCTAGACGAGCTTGAGCAGCAGATTTGTGTTAGCATTAAAGACTCCAGTTTTCCTTTTTGGAGTCTTGCTGGTGCTGAACTCCTCACTTGAGCACCACTGTGTGATAGTGATATCAGCACTTCACTGAGCTTGTGCCATCTGCTTACATCTAATTTCTATCCTCACTTCCCCACCTCCCCCTTGAGAATCTCTCCTCCGTAACTGACCACTCAACTTCCTGTGTTTTCCATCTCTTGTCCACAGACTCGCAACGGTCCCATCTGTCTACTTTCACCATGATCCTGAAGGACAAGTTCCACTCTCCCAAGATCAAGAGGACTCCATCCAAGAAGGGCAAGCAACTGCAGCCCGAGCCAGCAGCCAAGAGTACTGAGAAACCTACTAACAAGGTGTGTGTGTGTTAGTGTGCACCAGCAGACATGTGTGTATTGTGGGAAATCCAACGCTTTCCCGCCTATTCCGTGTATTTGTTTGCCTCTTTGCGAGGCGGTTGTTTTCCTGTCAGACGTTTTGTGCTCCTCTATTCCATTGTGTCCGCACGTGGGTTTCCCTGCTGGTTCCCACAGCCTCCCAGTCGCTGTGGTGGCTGGCTGTGCTTCAGCAGGTGTCTAAACCTATAAAGGCGTGAATGGAACCGCGCTGTGTCGTGAATGAACTCCTCTGTTACCTCTTAAGGCTTTTGGTGTAATGAGTATATTCCTCAGCAGTCCCGCTGTGAAAGACTAGAGAGGCTCAAAGAGCTCTTTGCAGGAGCACCAAGATCACTCAAAGCCACATCACTTGATAGATGATGCTTTGAACTGTGAGCAAACCACAGGAGTAGCAGACCCAATGCACAGAGCCCAGACTAAATAGTAACTATTTTGTTCTCCTATAAAAATGAACTTTGCAGTCTAATCCTGAGACACTGTTTTGTGGTTTTTTGGGTTTTTTTAGAAGGTTAGTAGGCTGGAGGAGCAGGAGAAAGAGGTGGTCAGTGCCCTGCGCTACTTCAAGACAATCGTGGACAAAATGGTTGTGGAGAAGAAGGTTCTGGAGATGCTTCCAGGCTCGGCCAGCAAGGTGCTTGAAGCAATCTTGCCTCTGGTGCAGGTAGAGGCGCGGATACAGCACAGGTGGGTAATAGAAAATATAGGTCAGCGTTATAATATTCTTTCTGCAGTCTTTTTCCCCACTTTAGATTTATATTAGTGACACTGTATCACTTCTCAGTTTATTCTTATTATTCTTGCCTCTCGAAGCAGTTTGTAAAGTAGCTCGGTCACATGTTCAGACTAGAAAGACGTTGCCTTCCTGTCAGCGAGGAGCTTGTGAAGATTGATACGTTCGCAGGCTCACCTCGAGGCTCCCCCGATTCGAAAGCTTTAAAAAGCTTTTTTTTTTTTAAATTAAGCCTGGCTGCAGTTTTTTGTGGACAGCTTTTGCCAGGACATGTTGGAACTTCTGTCTTTGTCTTTCTCACCCATCGTTACAGATGAAGTATGGAGGTTAGAGGTCAGAGCACTGTGTTTAGAAGCAGTTGATGGATTGTTGCTGGAAAACTGAGCAGCAGCCATAAGATTAAGATTTGAACTCAATCTTACCGAGTCCAAATCTCAATAGATCCCAGTAGAAGTTTACATTATAGTTACTTTACAGCTCTAGGTTGGATGTCTTTTGGCAAATAAGCTACCATAAGTAAATATTGTTTGATAATATTATCTGTTAAGTTTCCATTTTAGCGATTAAAAACGTTTTTCCGTTGGCTACATGTGTGGCATATTTGGTTTCAGGGATTTAATTTAATTTCAGTCAAATAGATGTAACTCCAGTGAGAGTTAAGTAGAGAGCTTATTTGCTAAAACTGTATTAGTATATACAAAGTCTAGTCAGCCACATTAATTATAATCACTCTAGATCTCCTCAGCTCTAGCGTGATCTACGTCCCATACTTGTCCAATCCACCATCTCCCTACTTCTATAGCTTCAGTTCTCTCCCACTCGCTTAAGGACTAAGCCATGCAGAGACACTGGAAGGATATTCCTGCACTGTGAATCAGTCGCTGCATGTTGGTACAGGCCGTCGCCACACCTTAGTGTTAAGTCTCAAAGTATGATTTGCTAAATGGTGAAACAACACCCACTTCCCTACATTCTCCTGTGAGCTCTAGCAGCCTTATTCCTAGCCTCAAGCTTGTAGCCTAAGCAATTTCAACCAATCCCCCCCCCCCGTCTGTTTGTTAATAGACAGTAGATAGAATGTGTCTTATTTCTGTGATTTTTCTCACTTGCAGCCTAACATGTCCCCCCTCCCCTCCTCCTTCACGTCTTGCTGTTGTGCCCTCTTGGATCATTCTCCTTCCTCACTTTTGCTTTCCCCCACCTTCTCTCACCTCCTGTGCATCATGTGCTTCATATCTGTACTGTACACCACTGCAACCCCCCCTCCGAATTCCTCTTCTCGTCAAACAGTTCAGCGCTGTCATCTTGCCACAGTCGCGTATATCAGAGTTTGGCCAACCTTATCCGCTGGGCCGACCAGGTGATGCTGGACGGGATTGACTTGGACGATAAGGAAAATGTGGCTTCCGTCACCAATGTCATCAAAGCGGTGCTGGATGGAGTAAAGGTATGGGCCCTGTGCTGAAAATGATTTGTCAGTGTGCTAAAGTGGAGGTTTCAGAGGAGACTGAGATTGGCTGCGTTGTGTGTCTGTGAACAGGAGCTGGTGAAGCTGACCATAGAGAAACAGGAACAGCCGTCACCTACCACGCCTAATAAACCAGCAGCACCTGCTGTCACAGCCGAGAGGTGAGCGCAGAGCACGCTCGCAGGATTACGAAGATTCAGGCGCTCCGAGTACGTCCCATCACTCAATCTGCTTTTTTTCTTTACGTACGCAGCAGCGTGTCAGCGGAGAGGCCCCTGATAGATCGGGAGCAGGAGGTCTCGAGTAAGACTGCTCCGGCAGCCGCTCCTGTGGAAGCTGCCCCTGAAGTACCAGATGAGGAAGTAGCACCTCCCAAACCCCCACTACCGGAAGCCAAAATGGCTGAGCTCAGGTGAGGGTGAAAGCACTCCAGCTGTGGGTGTGATATTGTGGATTCTCTATGTTTAAGTGAGCAGGGCTACATTATCAATACTTCTCCCAGCTGAGCAGACGTTGCTGAAGCGTTCGCTGTGGCGATAAAGTCTGTAGAAACCAAAGGATTTCCTGTCGCCTTATTTTTGTCTGGTGGCTTTGAGGCTGTGCGGTCAGAGGTCACAGAAACTATTTTGTGACCATTTGTACCGTCGCCACAAAGCATTTATTCGTTGCAGCTGTTTCAGTGTAATTTGTCTTTTTTCTCAAGTTGTTTCACGAGTAACAAATAAGGAGTAAAGGAAGCTTTTGTGGTATGGAATTCAAAGGGGTTTTCTTTGAGGTTTGAACTATTAAGACTTTTCATACTCGAGCCTTAAAAGTCTGAATCAGTAGTTTGTTTGTTGGTCTTCCTTCCTTACTCTCTCTGCTGTGTCTGTCATTTTTTATTTATTTATTTATTTATTTTCCCATTTTTTGGATTCTGGGAACAGAGCACAGTTGAGTGCCGAGGCTGGCCAAAGGAGACCCTCTCAGAAGGAGAAGTATGTTAGCCCCTTAGGATCATCTGTCTCCATAATAACATCCCACCCCTTCCCCATAAAACTTCTGGATTGGATGAAAGTGCTTTTTGATTTGCATGGTTGCGTTGTTTTAAAGTTTGTGTCATCCTGGGTATTCCCTGAAGACCTTCCCATCCAATCAGAAGACCGCCCAGTGCATGAGAGTGTATGACTGACCCTATGAAGTGTCCTTTTTCGCTGGCCTCCATGTCATGGTCGCTTCTGTTCGCTCGTCACCTCATTTGGATGATATTAACTAACTGAGAGAATTTAGGTTTGACAAGCAGGAGAGAGCCTAACATGAAACACTCTCACTTTTCATCTCACTGTCCAGAGGAGGGATGATAATGTGTGTGTGTTCATGTATATATACATGGTTTTTTTATGTGTGTGTGTGTGTGTGCATACATGTCAGGAACCGCGTGTTCTGCGTGCTTGCCTGATTGACTTTTTTTTTACTTTGAGACAAAACGCTCATTGTTCCTGTTTTGCTTTTTCTTTTTTTTATTCTACTGTTCTCCGTTTATCCGTCTGTAGTCCTCCACCAGCTCTTCCTCCTAAGAAGCGACAGTCAGCCCCTTCACCTACACCAGTGGCAGTGGTCGCCCCGATGAGCCGTGGCTCCAGCCTCCCGTGTAGTGACCACAGACAGGTGAGGGTTTAACGTCCGGTGATCTACAGTACTGTGCAAAACTCTTGAGTCACCCCTCATTTCCTTATATTTTGCTTCCAAGGCACCTGAATTTCTTGTCATTTTGAGCATTAGTTCTCTAGACTTCCTTGGCTGTTTTTTTACCTCTTTTTCAATCTAGTCCTTGTACCTGACCATTTTTATATGAATAGTTTTTTGTTTTGTTTTGTTTTTTTAAGGCATAAAATAGAATTTTTGTTTTTTCACCAGCAAGGTGAGCCCAAACATCTATTAGTTGAAAACCTGGTGTGGAGTATCTGAAAGTCGTGTCCTTAAGAAATAAGAAAGAATCCAGCAAAGACCTGAAACAGTACCCTGCCATTCAGTTCATCTGTCTGCTTTGCTGAGGTCTCATCACAAATGGTCTCAGTGGAAAGATGGCTGTCAAGATGCCATTTATAATGAAGGAGGACAGGGAGAAATGGCTGACGGATGCCACATTACACAAGAAATGGACTGAAAATTAGTGGCAACTTGTCTTATGGGGTGATTAATCCAAATTTGAAATTATTTATTCCAGTCGTCACTGGTGTGTACATAAGAGAAGGTCATGAGAGGTGAGGGTCTACAGCCGTCTGCAAAACATGTTACTGCCATCTGTAATGGTTTGGGGCTGCATTTCAGCCAGTGGTGTTTGAGATCTTGTCAAAACGGATGGAATTATGAACGCAGAAAAGTGCAGTCAGATTCTGATCCATCATACAAAACCATCTGGAAAGCATCTGATTGGCAGCAGCTTCATTTTTAGCATAACAACGATCCCAAACACACTATCAGTCATGGAGTCCAGACTTCAACTTTATTAAAGCAGTGTGGGATCATCCTGACTGAGAATGCGACAAAAGGCAGCCAACATCCAAAGAAGAGCTTTGAATGTCCTTTAAGAAGCTTGGAGAACTATTCCTGAAGACTTCTTAAAGAAATCAGAAGGAAACTTTGCCAAAGAGAGTTCAGGCTGTGATCAAGTATAAAAGTAGTCATATTATATACACTTGTTCAAATTGTACAATGTCCATTTTTGCTTTTTGTACTGTATTTTCATGTATGTTTGCATGTTTCAATAAATCACTGCACTTGTTTCCCATTTCCCTACAAAATACCAATAGAAAATAATGGCTCAGGACTTTTGCACAGCAGTGTATTATAGCATCCCATTAGTTTACCTTAAAATCCTAAAAGCAGTACGTATTTGTAGGAAGTAAACTAACCTTGCAGTGTCTCTGCAACAACAGGAGTATGAACAGGAGTTCCTTCAGAGGCGTTTCTCTGGGGGAAGCCACTCGTACGGTGGCGACTCTCCCCGTCTTTCACCTTGCAGCAGCATGGGGAAACTCAGCAAATCCGACGAACAGCTTTCTTCCATAGAGCAAGACAGCGGGCAGTGTTCTCGGAACACCAGCTGTGAGACGCTCGGTAAGAAGTCCAGCTATTCAGCGCTGAATTGCTTATTTTATTTTGTATGCTGGTCAAATTGCTTGCTCAAAACACTAAAGATCAGTGCATATTTAAATGTTAACAATGTGCAAAATCAGAAAAAAATCTGCGTTTTTTGCACAAATAGTTGACAGAAAAAAAAACTATCAAAAGTTCAGCTGTGAGGTAATTATGCTGTGTTAGCTATTGCTATTATAATTGACTAAAGGGGGGGGGTCCTTAATATTTTCAACACTAGTTGTTGATGAAATATGAAGAGCTGAATCTTACAAATGCAAAGTGAAGTTGAATACTATAAATACTGTACTAAATACTGTAAATAAAAATCACCTTCACTTTATCGTTGCAGACAACACAGATCACTACGACCCAGATTATGACTTCCTCCACCAGGACTTGTCAGCTGGGGAGAACCTGCCCCCAATACCAGTCGGGGGGTGCCTCAGCCCCCTGCCCGAGTCTCACAGCGAGTCCTCTTCCCCCGTTCCTGGACAGCACCCCTCGCATCCACGCTTCAGCGCTCCCCCACCCCAGCACCAAGATTACTGGACCCCCCAGCCCAATCACACTAACCCCTTACAGTCCTCCCGCATCAGCGCACCACCTGCCCTGCCGATGAAAAAGCGGCGCAGCACCCAGACATCGTCCTTCTCCGACGGTGGGTCCAGGGTGCTGTACGAGCGATTCCCCTCGCAGTACGACAACCTGTCGGAAGAGGAACTTCATCCCACGCCACCGTTCCCCCTTTTCACACCCATCTCACCCATGCCCCAAACAAATGGGGGCGTGTTTGTTTCCCAGTATGTTGCTAGTGAGAATGCAGATGTCCCCGCCAGCCCACCGCCACTGCCAGAAAAGAAAAGCAAACACAGTAAGTGAGGGGGGAAGAAAAGGGGCAGGAGACATTATGATGCAGCGGTTAGGTCTAGAAAGAAGGATGAACTTTAAATGAGCAAAGTAAGATTAAAGGTTAAAGACTGAAGTCGAGATTTAAGGAGATGCTTTGGAAAAGGACGCTCAGTGCACTTTGTCATCCACTTGTTGCACCGCAGTTTATGTCAAGGAAATATTCCTCTGTGAATAGAGGCAGGAAGTGAATACCAGGATGTGCTACAATGGGTTCGGCTCCAGGGGCACAGAGGGCAGTGGATGGTCACTTCCTCGCCCGACTGCTACATCACTTCCTCTCATGCTACTGTATTATGTCATTCCCAGCAGCAGACTGCCCTTCCTGCTTTTTTAATCACATTCCAGAGTCCTGGTTGATATAAAGCGCAGTATATGCACAGTACTGTTCACCC
The DNA here is from genome assembly GCF_013358895.1 of Oreochromis aureus. Taxonomy (NCBI): domain Eukaryota; kingdom Metazoa; phylum Chordata; class Actinopteri; order Cichliformes; family Cichlidae; genus Oreochromis; species Oreochromis aureus. Next base: position 49,424,574 of record NC_052948.1, on the reverse strand, counting down.
TGTGAGAATCACTATATAATAAGGTTTGTGTCATTCGAGGAGCTTTGTCAAACCCAGGAAAATAACTGATGATGTCATAGTGATGCATTCATGGGCTTTAGGACATTTTTAGCAAAATGTCTGAATCACCAGGGTGTTAACCACGCAGACGGAGTTTAATGAAAAATGTTATTGTGTGGTTGCTCAACACTTCACTGTGACACACTTATGTTTTTTTTTTTCCTTTTTAGATCTCTTGTATTTTATATCTCCCATCTTGCATGAGCAATACTGATTATTTACACTTTTTTTAGACGTCAAGGTTATTTTCAAATTGCTTTCAAACTGTGTTACTTTTTAACAGTAATACAGAGAAAATCACAACAGTCAAATGACCCCCTATGCTCTTGGCAACAGCTGGAAGGAAAAACTCTGGTTTAACAGGAAGGAACCTCAAGCAGAAAAGAGGTCTATGGTGGGCCAGCCAGCTACTGTGACTGGTTGGGGATGGGGAGAAGAAGATGAGGCAAAAGACACACTTTGGAAGAGAGCGAGAGAATAATAATAATAATTTTTTTCTTAAAGTTGGAACCTTAAGCAAAATAAACAATACATGTTTCCTAATCGAATCAATCTCTTTCCTCCAGTCCTTCAATACATGCAGTTTGTGGAAGACTACTCGGAGCCGCAGCCCTCTGTCTTCTACCAGATGCCGCAGAGCGAAAGCATCTATGAACAGCGCAACAAGCGCTTCCAGGAGGTCTACGGCTTCAACGACTCCTTCAGCAGCACCGACTCAGTGCACGAGCCAGTGCAGCCCCCGGCTTTGCCACCAAAGCAAAGACAACTGGTAAGAGACCTTTCTACTTCAAAGGGCCGCGACCCCCAGTTCCTTTAATATTTCGCCACATCTCATAAATTCTCAAGGCCTGAAGCAGATAAAATAGCCGGGTTTGCTCATTTGGGCCGTGTGAGCAAAGCTGTAATTTAAATTCCTGGAATCATTCAGTTCCGTTTAGAGCAAAACTTTGAAGCGGCGAAGGCTTCGTTGATGAAACTGCAATTTATGAAATTACACCTTGAATTGCTAAACAGCGTCACGAGCCCGTGTGAAGAATACAAACAAGCCATCTGCAGCGGTGGTGGTCCCTGCCGGCAGGAAGCAAAGAGTAGGGGAAAGAATGCGTGCTGCAAGTGCATTCCAGCGGTAATCCTCATCAATTTTCTCTCAAGCCTCCTCTTCTCTTGTTATCTCCCTCACCTATTCGACTCCCTCTCTTTCTTCTCTCTCCATTTCTGTAACCGCAGCAGACATCTGCGCATACGTGGAGGTGTTTGGTCGTTAGTTGGAGATAAGACCAGCCTTTATCAGTCCCACATCAGATCCAGACCACTTATCTTAATCTGGGTCGGCGTCTGGGTTAATTGAGACAACCGTCTGACAATGAGTCAGTGGGGAGAGAGTGGAGGAGACACACACCAGGATAAGTCACAGGAAAAGAAGGGCACACTGCTATCAAGCAATGCGTTCTCACACTAGCACATTATATACTACCAAATCTGGAACATTATTGGTTACTTTCCACGTGATCTTAGTTATTTTCTCTGTGCTTTTCTAACGACTTTAAATTAAGAGGGGCTTTTTGTGCACCAGTCACACTTTAACAGCTTTTGGATTGTAGCTTAATGGCAGTTATGAGGTGGGGAACACACAGTCCTAGTGAAGCAGATCAACTGAGTTTTTGGCACCTTCATTTTTATATAGTGGTGAAAATGTTTTGATTTTTAAAACAAGGGTTTTTGGGGGGCCTTTAATGTTACTTTTATTAAATGTTTAACAATCACCACTAAAGAGCTTTATAAATATTTTGTGTTTACGGTAGATGATCCACATTTTGCCACATTTCCAGAAACACAATCGTCTTTTGTCCACAAATATGACTGCACATTTGTGGACAGTAAGCAGCTGACATGCTTCTCTGGGGTACAGTACAAATTCAGAGAGAGAAACAGACTTTGTGGCTGCATGGCTGCCTACCCAGACCCACCACTTTCATCCGCTGTCCCCTTTCTGCCATCGACCCCTGTGTATTTTTGAGCCAAGCGCCCAACTTTTATTTTTATCACTCTTTTGTCTGAGCATACGAGCCGCGCTCATCTCCGCCTTCCTGCCCCCTAGGCCTAATCTGGCCTCGTGTTTTGGACTTGATGAGCTCGTGGCCCAGTGGACTAAGCCTGTTTGCCTCCTCCATAAACCCATGTTCCAGGCTTACACGCTTTGGCAACTTTACAGGGCTTTGCAAAAAAAAAAAGTAAATTCAGCCGCCGTGTGGATAAGGAAATGGGTGGGGGAAAAAAGAAAAAACTAGAGCGGATCATATTGGCTCTGTTTAGAGCGTGTTGCAGCTGGCCTGGTTTCTGTAAAGCTCTTAAAGCTCAGGACATCAAAAGGTGTAGTGGGCTGTCACAGTCAATATAAATGCGTGTAACCTGAACACGTCATATGTGCTGCAGTAATTAAGGTTTTCCAGGAAAACACAATAGAGAAGATTCATAATCGGACACATTTTCCCTTCTCTTCTATTTCCATCTGCAGCCAATGAGCTGATGCTTCTCAGCTGTACTAGAAAAACCTCCTACGCATTTACCACTTAACTTCACTGCTCCACTGCTGACCTTTGATTAAATCTGCTCTAATACAGTCTCGCTTCCTAGTGTAATCAACTGTCCCTTCTTCTCTTTTTCTCTTTTAACACCCTTTTTTCCCCACATCTGTACCTCTCCTCAACCCCCTCTTATTCTCACTCCCTCTTTCTTTCTTTCTTTCTTTCTTTCATTCTTTGTCTTCGTTTCCCTCTCAGGCCTCCCACTCCTCTTCCCCTTCTTCTTCCTCCTCCTCCTCTCTCTCCTGCCACCTCCAGCCGTCTGTGGCGGCAATGGAGGAGGCGGGCTCTGGGCTGGGCCTCAGCATATCGGTTTCTAACTCCTACCTGATTGGCCAGGCGTCCATGACCACACCCACGGTAAGTCCCCCACCCCCCTTCCCTTCTTCCACCCTGTGCATTTGAACTCTCCATTCTCCACTCTGGCTGGGTGCTGTGTCCAGGGGTTGCTTGACCCTGTGTGTGTGCGCTCCATATGTAAATACAGTCTTGTTCATTTACGCCTGCACCATTGACGTTCCCGACGACACCCTCGGGCATTTGTGATTTGTTTGTTGTGCAGTTAGATTTGCTGCTCCACCCATCCATGCGTGCATTTGTTTTAACTGTGTGATTTTTGTTGTTGCTTTAAAAAATATATATATTGTTTATTATTGTGTGTTTTGCGTGGTAATGAGTCTGTGGAGTAATTTGTTGTAGTTGTGTGCAGCTTCTTGCTAGCAAAGCTTGTGAGTTTGTGTGCAAAGCCTTCCTCTGCAGGTTATATTTGATCCTTTTCTTCTCTTCAGTGTGCCTCAGTTATTGAGTTGTAGGTACAAAGCAGCCCATCGGAACATCACATGAGAGTGTGTCAGGTCTTTTTTTGTTTCATTTCAACCATCAGCTTCTTGTTTAAGGGTTAGCTTGAGGCTAATCGGTGCTGTGTTCAAGTAAGCACTTCGTAGTAGACTTGGGATGTGTGTTACAGCCTTCCGGTCAGTATTTTTGGGAGGGTTGACCCATGGTGACCCCTCAGTGTGTGAGGCACGCTGAGACATGGTGTGGGTCTCCCTCAGGGTATCTCCAATGGAATGCAGCAGCAGATGGATCTGATGGAAAACACATTCCCTCCATTTCGACTGCTCTTCCTTCCACTCCTCCTACTTCACCCTCCACCGTGAAGCCTCTTGACTATTAACTCTGTCCCTCTCACCTCCGTGCTGCGAGCGCCTTTCCCTCTCCTAAACACATGCACACTTTCACATCTCCCATTTGCCAGTTTCTGTGGAATGTTTGCATTCCTCAAATCGTCAGGGCATGATGGTTTTTGGGGGAATGTCAAGGAGGGGGGAGCCTTCCAGGAAAGCAGCTTTGCATATGTCGAGAGGGATGACTTGTTAAAGGAGCGGAGAGGAATTTCACAGTTTTGGGAGGATTTTGGAGATTTGCGTTGCAAAGTAAAAGAAGAATGAGGTGCTTCGGTTCCGGTTTCTGTTCGGCTGTGCATGAGCGTGCCATTTCATTTGTCTGCGTGTTTGCCAGTGATCTGTGTGTTTGCACCACTCTGTGCTGGTATGCTGAAACAGGGCTGCTATGTGCAACATGTTAAAACAAGTTACTGCTACTTCCCTGCTGCCAGGCATCTCTTCAGTGGCCACATGAACCACCACACATTTAGACATCGCTTGTCGAAACATAGATGCACACTGCAAGCTGATGCTGGATTATCCTTGTCCTTGTTAAGCCAAGCCCTTTTTTATATCTTCCATGTTACCCCTCTGGAAATATTTATGTTGGATTTAGTTTAGGGGTGTGTGTGTGTGTGTGTGTGTGTGTGTGTGTGTGTGTGTGTGTGTGTGTGTGTGTGTGTGTGTGTGTGTGTGTGTGTGTGTGTGTGTGTGTGTGTGCGCGTGCATGCATGTGTGTGTGCATGTGTGCGCGCAATTCATGTTCAGGCACATCACTCCCATAGTCAAAGGCTAATGGAGGTTTTGGAGGTATGAGGTGAACACGCCCCCCTCCCTCTCTGTCTTCTTCCCATTGTGCAGAATCTTTTTCTACCTGCTCTGCCTCCTTCTTTCTGATCTCTTAGACCTGTCTTTTTTTTCTTTCTTTTTTTTCTTTTTGTTTTGTCTTCTTTCTTGCTTTCATTCTTTTCCACCAATCGCAGAGCTTGGACCAGGTTGCCTTGACCAATGCCACCATTCTGGATGGCAGCGGGGGCGGGCCCAACGGTTCCCTGGCTGGCTCAGTGGGTTCTATGGCTGTCTGTCTTCCTTCTGAGTCTTCTCTCACTGACTCTCTCCACACCTCAGCGGTGAGCTTACAAAAAAAGGACAGATGTTGGAAGCACAAGCAGGAATACTTTTGAACCAGCTCTGTGAAACAGATTTAAAAGGGGGGAAAAAAAATGTGATACTGGCTCCCTTCCCCTGGCAGATTGGTATTAGATCACAGCTGTTTGGCGTACAGTATTGTTGCTCATATAATAATAACGTAGTGAGTCATTCTCTTAGTGGTATCTTGTTGTCATTATCACTGCTCACACGCTGTCTGCTGTCTGATTATTGGTCCTTAAAAGAATCCCAGTGGAGCATGTTGCACTGCATGTTCTTCTTGCCAGTAAATATTATTACCTGTTTGTATCTAACGCACTCCAGTGCCACCTGGTGGTCACAAGTAAGCAGAACTGGAAAGCACATCCCTCTCTGTAGAGCGCCAGACCTCGACTAGACTGCTATCTCTCCTCCTTAGCCACACATTCTCACTCGGCGTCTGCTCCACCCTTAGCAAACACTCTCTGCCGCCCTCACGCCTCGGTTTGTGTCCCTCCTCTCTTCCCATAGAGCGAGAGCGCGAACGACGAGGGCGGGGAGGGGGAGTATGTCAACTTGTACTCATCCAGCCAGGCCAATGGGGAGCTGCCGCTCTCCCTCAGAGTAAGTAGCTGACCGGCACGGGGTGGGGAGGTGAAAGGTCAATTCCATTTGCACATCCCCATCACTTCAGGGGTATGAATCAATTGGAGGGATTTCGAGCGACGGTCGGCAGATGTCAGTCTCACATCTGTTGCGCGCCGAGCAGCTTTTATTGATTCACCTCCTGGAGCGATGGCGAAGAGATGGAATGTGAACGTGGCCAAACCTGACTGAGCATGACTTTAGGTTCACAGGGTTTTGCCTGCAAGGGACTCGTGTGCTCCGGCTGGTGTCTGTGGGGGGAAAAAAGATGTCCATGTTGTGTATGTTGTTATGAATGCCTGGCTGCTGATTGCCATCCCTCTCTCTCTCTCACTGGCTGCGCTTTAACTGTAACAAGCATTTAACCATGTTCCAATCTAACACCTAACATGTTGCTGCTGAGGGATTCTCAATGGTTTACTGGTTTTCGGTTTTCCAGTAACACTTCTCATAACAGTTGTTGTGCACCTGTGCATGTGCGACAAGTGTATGTGCGTGCGTGTACAGTGGTGTTTTTATTCCCTTGGGCCAGCTTGTGCATTTGGGATTTTAAGGCATGTTGGGGTGAGGTGAGAAAGAGAGAGAGAGAGAGAACAAAAGATTAGGATGATGTATGGAAGTGTGGTCGTGTTTGTGGTTCTACATTTGGTGCTTCTACCCTATGGTGTCGTTCTGGTTTGGGTATCATCTGTCGGGTTTTTCCTTGCTCACGACGAAGGAAAGCTTCATTATTTGACCCCCTCAGCTCATTACACTTTATCTGCATCAGCACTAATGGGGACAACATCCTTTGTAAACCTTGAGATAAACCATTCACCATTTCTGCTCTGCCAACATGTTGCATGAGGTCCTACTTGGTCCCTCTGATGCCATCAACAGCCACGGAGCCTCCTGTTGCTGCGTGGGGGTCATTCATCAGTGATGATGTTACAGACGCTTATTTAATTATTTTTTTCACCCCTTTCCACAAATAGGAAACAATCGCGGCTGATGATGTCCTTCAAGACCCCACCCCTCAGATGCCATCCACCAATAGCAAAGAGGTTTTGGATAAGGAAAGGTATTACAGAAAGGATGTTCTTCACATTTGATGAGCTAGTTAGCACAACAGTGAAATATAATTTTTTGCAAAATAATCAGTTGTTTCCACTCTAGCACGTAGTGTGAATTTTGAACATGTTTGATGATGGCTGTGTGTGTGTGTGTGGTTTTTCAGAAGGCAAAAGGCGACTGATTCAGCTGGGAGCGATGAAGAAGATGTGGACGAGCTCGCCCTCATAGACCACAAGGAGATCATGAGCAGGATAACACTAAAACAAGAAGTAAGGGGACAGCTGTTTGAGGCCTGTGTGCTGTTTTTAGAAATCCACCGACAGCAGAAGTGTGCAGCAGCACCAGCGTACAAAGCACGCTTCATCCTGTTAGTCCTGCTCAGGGTAAAAGGTCGCCGTGAGTCATTCAGATGTGAAATCAGATCCCGAGCCGAGCCACCAGCAGCCGTGGCTGCCCTCTGGAGTTCAATCTCCAAAACTGCAGATCTAAAAACTGACTGCTCTGCTGCTGCTCCATCCTCCTCCTCCTCCTTTGTCCTGCGTGGTGCAGTGTGAGGGTTAGATACAGAGATACAGATGTGTGAAAATGCTGCTCGCCACTCTGCAAGGTTAGGGCCAGTGTGACAGCAATGCTTTAAAAGAGGAGACGGGGAGCGATCAGACATGTAAGGAGGAAAGGTTTAAAGCTTTGCTGAGATTTAGAGGTGTCGTGCAAGAAATATCGCAGCAGATGCGATCTTTGTCACGCACAGATCTAGACTTTTTCTCCGTCATCAGTTAGGGAGCTGGTGCAGGACAGGAGGGGTCGGGGAGGGGGAAGGAAATGTGCGTGCTTCATTTTGGGCTAGACTGCATCACTCCATCCCAAATCTAACCACTCTTTTCTTCTTCTCCTCCTCCTCCTTTCACTCTCACCCACCTCTCCGTATTTCTCTGCCGCACTTCGCCCACTACTTAATATTCGCAGAATGACGACGGCCCCGACGTCCGTGCCGGATCAGGGGACATCCTATTAGTCCACGCTACAGAAACAGACCGCAAAGGTACAGTACAGCAGACGCAAAGCATCGCAGTCGTTATGTTGTGCAGTGTGTCACTGTGCTTCTGGGTCACTGGCACAGATTTGTTTTGCCAGCTTTGACAGCTGTGCGTTTACATTAGAGTCAAAGACAGATTTATGTGTACTTGTTTAAATTCGACTGCTGTGTTATTATTTTTCCTCTGAACGGTATTTTAAATAGCTCTCAGTCTCTTTGCGGTTCAGTTATTTGCAGCGTGTCAGCCCTTCATGTTTGATGATGTGCTGTCAGCTTTAATTAGGTAACTGAAAACACTGGCTGCACATCGACTGAAACACGCTGCCTTTTTCCCTCTGTTCTTGCTCGACAGATCTCGTTTTGTACTGTGAAGCCTTTCTGACTACATATAGGACTTTCATAACCCCAGAGGACCTCATTAAGAAGCTGCACTACAGATATCCTTTTCAAATAACTCTACATGTCACTCTGACCTTTTGTTTTTGTTTGGTTGTTGTTGTTGACAGAGTGCTCTTTCTCTCACTTTAATCCTTATTTACCAAGGAGACCCTTGTTCATCCTGCTTGCTCATTTTAGAGCTTTCACTTAAATTATATTCATTAATGGAGAACTGAAATCAACTGACAGATATAGACATTTAAAATTATTGTTGAAAATGCGCTGCAGTAAAGCACGTGTCATGAACTTTGACCTTGATTTTTTTCCAGCCTCTTATTGAGATTTTTCTTCAGTAAATGTAAAAAAGGAAGGAAAAAGGTGCAACGATGTACTTTTTTCCCTTTATTTTCTTTCTTTCGTTATTTTTTATTATTAGTTTTAATAATGACTAAAAAAAGTAAGACATTAGGGGCAGTGTGGGTTCTCTCAGGTTAACCAGTGATTCTAAATTGGCCATAGGAGTGAATGTGAGTGCGAATGGTTGTCCGTCTCTTTGTGTTGGTCCTGCGACAAATTAGCGACCTGTCCAGCCCTGTGGTACTTCAGATAGGGTCCAGCCCACCTCCTCCAACCCTAAATTGGACAAGTGGAAGAGGATGGATGGATTTTAGACATCACATGTATTGGACTTAATATTTAGCACTCCACTGAAGACTAAACACATTACTTCTGCAGTGTTTCATCATTAACTTTATATGGCCAGACTTGTTATTTGGACAAATTAGGAGATGCTTTAATAAGTCATTCTTAATCATGTGTGTTGCAGACTTGCGTCACTGCGAACCTACTCAGGGAAATTTTGATAAGCTGCATTTTGTCCCAATGTCTTAATGACTAGACAGGTAATCAACTGATTGAGCATATCATCAGTGGAATATCTGATAATAAGTTAGTGACAGCTCTATTGTTTTTACTGCAGAAATTAATTAGCACCACGGTAATGAGAGTGATTACTGCCTAATGATAATCATTGTTTATACAAGACAAGCTAAAGGGAACAGGCAAAAACAGTCTTGTGTCAAACACACGCCTTTGAATTTGAGAGAAAATTCAAAGGCGTGTGTTTGTTATGCCACTGTGATGTAGTCACATGATGCATGTCTATGTAGAAATTAAGCAGTCCCATTACACTGTCTAATCAGTTACTTTGTTGTGTTTTCTGAGTTCAGACAGGAACGAAGTCAAAAAAATCATCACATACATCTGCAGAACTTTGCTCAAGTTCTGCAGATGTAATTGGTAGATATGGGGAGGCTTGTTTTGCATTAGCTGGCCTGCCAGAACCTAAAACTCCAGTGGTAGATCATGAGTGTCACAATGGTGGTTTTCAGCTTTTTGTGTTAACCCAGGCTTTCTGCTTCAGGCTCCTGTAAAAGGGATGTTTGACATGTTGTTTGACTCTTTCTCCACAAAATGGATCATAAGACTGTCCTGAAGACTAGAGAGTAAGCTGCAGAAAATTGCACATTTCATGATTTGGTCAACACAAGCGCACAGAGGGGAAATATAAATATGTTAATATATTTATATTACCGCTCTGTGTGCTCTCTGTGCTGCTGTAACTGCTGCACATCAGAGCTCTGAAACTTAAAGGCATAACCCTTAAAGCCAGAACAATGTGCTCAGCTCTGGCTCATAGCCTGGTTTAAATCTTAATGATTAAATAGGTATTCTTAATGATAAATAGCCAATAAAATCTATGTGATCAGTTTTCTGATCTGTCTTCTAGTAGCTGCAATTCCAGCTGCATAAGGAAAAAAATTAACTTTATTTAAATAGAACCTTTGAAAGATCAAAGTTACAAAATGCATCACAAGACAAACAGAGATAAAAGTGAAATGGTAATAGGTGTAGGAATACTGGCAGCACAAGGAGATTAAAAGTGAGCAATAAAGAAAATTAAAAATAGAAAACAGGTAAATTAAAAGCAAATATAAAATAACTAAAAATCATTGCTGGGGAAAGATGATACAACAGTTAAAACCATAAAATAGCCATATTATTAAAAGACAATACCTGCTCGTAAAAATACATCTTTAGGAGGGATTGAAAAACGATAACAATAGATTTCCTCAAGGAGTGGGTGCCTGGCAGAAAAAGCCTGATCACCCTGCAGAGTCTTAACTGAGGACCTCAGATTATAACCGGGCACCTCCCGTATCAGATCTGAGATGCACTTTGGTGCAAACCCACAGCACACTTTATAAGTTAGTGTTTTAGAATTAGCTGAAGAGAAGCTAAAACAGGGGTGATGTGTTCGCTTTTTGTGTGGTTTTAGTAAAGAAGTCTGGCCACTGCATTTTAGTCCAGCTGTTCTCTGCAAACGTTGTTTCCACAAACAAGTGTATAACAAACTGCAATAATCTAACCTAAAGGAGATGAAAGCGTCTGTACTTTTGGATAAAATTGATCTGACCTTGCTGGGACTCCTAAGCTGCATAAAACAAGACTCGGCAAATTATTCAGGCTCAGGTGGTTGTCAGAAATGATGATGAGGTCTTTACAATATTGGCTCAACTTTATAGACAGAGCAGTTGTCAATAAAACCGTTAAGAGCTCTGCAGGTATTCTGGCCATGTGTTGAGGCTCATGACTCTGCAAAAACGCCCTGCACCATAGTTCAGCATTCAGAGTGGGACACTAATTAATAAAAGCAGAGTGTGGGAGACTGTTCAGCAGATTAGGACCAAACATAACAAGAAATTAAAGATTTTCTGTATTGCAATGTGATTATCAGTACAAAAATGCGATGCATGGTTTCCACTGCTGTAACTTCAAAGCTGAGCCTCATGGTTACATGTATACATATTCCTTGTATAGACTTACAGGATGCTGTTTGAAATAACAGAGAAAATGTGGCACCCACAGTCGATTTTTAAGCCAAAAAGCTGAACACACAAGTTACCTTGGTGATCTAGACAGGTACCCATTATTCTCACCTCACAGTACAACTCTTAGAGCAGGAATCAAAGAAAACAAGAGAAGCTAAAGTGGAGGTGGGTATCAAAGTGGCTTACAGCTCTGCAGCTACAGAAGTCGAGCTAAAGCAAACAGCACTCTTTATATAAGATTTGCCAGCTGATTGAGTAGAAGGTTCTTTATCCAGAGCTTGGCCCAGCGGCCTGTCTGAACTAAGGTGACTCTTGATTTCTCCAATGTAGATAACATACCTTTGATGCCGTTTAATAAGCAAATTATTTTGAATTTATTTACTACATAAATGGAAAAGAATGTGACTGTAAAGGGAAAACCACACCAAAGCTGGAAACAAATGCAAAACTTCTGCAAACATGACTTCAGATCTATTTAGGAATCCTTACACAAAATAGTGGGAGCATCATCTACCTGTAAGTATCCCTACAGTACACTGCTGTTGCCATGACAGTTTTTTGTGAAGTGCTCTTCACTGCTGACTTTGTCCTTATACTTAAATATTAAAGAAAGATGTTGTGTATGTACTCCTTGTTGGGATAGGGATAGATATGTGGGCGTGTGTGATTATTCTGCAACGTCATGTTGCAGAGTAATGCAGAAGTGATATAACAAGCAGTGTAACTGATTACCTTTTACATGAAGTAAATGAGTGAAGAAATGCATTACTTTTTAAAAGGGAAACATGTAATATGTCATATATTCATAGTTCACTTATTTTGAGCAAGAACCCTACTGGGACAAGTCCATGATGAATTAATGATTCATTCATCTGCTACTTCTTGGAATGAAGTATCATGTGTAAAAGCTTTTTCTTTTTTTTAATTCCACATTAAACACTTTTGTCACTGTCCTTAACCACAAAGCACATATACCACGTTCTGCCATAGTCCAGACACCTTCAAGAAACGTGTCAGCAAGAACACGTTCTTTGTGCTGGTTCGTGTGGTAGATGAGCTGTGGTGAGTAGTTATTGTTCCCCGTTGTCCTCCTTTTGTTACCTTTTGACTGCTTTATTGAGCTGACAAATTTCTTTTGTCCCTTCTGTGTCTTCCAGCCTGGTAGAGCTGACCGAAGACATTTTGAAACAGCTCATGGACCTGGTGTTCACACTAGTGTGTAATGGCGAACTCAGTCTCGCCCGTGTGCTCCGCAAGAATATCCTGGATAAGGTGGAGCAAAAGAAGCTGCTGCGTTACACTAACTCACTCAAGCCCCTCGCCGCACGAGGGGTCTCTGCAAGGTACTGTGGGAGTTTCAAGTCAAGTCTCTCTGAGGCTTTCACGGGGATGGGGATGACGGAAAAATGCAGTGCTTCTCTTATAGCTCTGTACCTTTAAGGATAACAAGCAGGGTTGGATTCAGTGCCTGGCAGACTTGCAATCAGAAACCACAAGACTGCAGTCATAGAATCTTAAACCAATTTAATGATTCCCAGATGATATCATGGCTGCAGTTAAACATTTGGGGAGTAAAGTGTTGTGTACTGAGACATGTCTTAATATCAGATTTCATTTTAACTTCATTAAGCAGCTATTTTATCGACACAGGGTGCTGTATTAAAATAATTTCTCTGTACTAATTAATAATCAGTTGACCAGTTTAAGGCAATATAAGAAATAGCTTAGTAATTTTGATGAAAGTGAAGATGATCAGGCAGTCCAGGTAAATGAATTCTAATGAGCAGTGGAAGGTTGAAGCACTGACAGTTTGGCACAGGATAGGTGGACAGTGACGGTGCTAACAGGAGTGAAGCCAGGCGGGGACGATCAATGACACAAGTAAAAATCAGAAAGCGGTGCACAGTTTTTCTGTGGTTTCTGGATTAAACAACATGTCCCTCAAGTGGTGTGAAAGATTGTGCAATGGTTTGTTTTCTCTCATTTGGTAGCTGTGTCAAAAGGATTACCCAATCAGCAGCTATGTGTGCACTATGTATCAATCCGCTATATTAAAAAGGCCGAGTTAGTGGCTCAGCTGTGTGCCACAACAGGGTGTTCAGTGCACCATAGTTTCCATTTAAATAAGTGTTTTGGAATGAATTGAACCATAGCCTGTATATAAATGATGGACGTAGCCACAGTGAGGTCACCCATTATTTCTGGACTCTGCAGTAACACTGACCCAGGAACCCTGCAACAGTCTTCAGTTCAGTTCAATTTTGTTTTATTCATACAGCACCTCAAGGCGCTTTATATTGTAAGGTACAGACCCTACAATAATACAGAGAAAGTCACAACAATCAGGTGACCCCTATGAGCAAGTACTTGGTAGAGATGGCACGATACCACTTTTTTATGTCCGATACCGATACCGATATCATAAATTTGGATATCTGCCGATACCGATATGAATCCGATATAGTGTGTTTTTTAATCAATAAAACTGTTTTTTAATATCTTGCTGCATTTTGTATAAGTTCATACTCAAGTTTAAATAAACAACAACACTAAAGCTATTCTGTTATACCTGTATGTAAAAAATACACTGCACCCAAAATATTTCATAGTTCAGCAAAACCGATCAATCTAATAAACTTAAACCTACTCCATCCTCCCTATTCTGGTATTTTAAAGAGTACTTAGCAGAAATATTAAGCAACCTAACTAATAGGGTTGCAAACTCCCAGCAAAAAAAAAAAAATAGGGAACCAAACCCCACCCTCCACCTCATGATGCTTAATCGACGTAATCAACTTTAATTTGATGCAGTGTGAAAAAAAATGCACAGAATTAAATAATTTTTCAAGAATAATTAAATAGATTCAACATCTTTCTTCAACAGAATTGCAAACTGCATAGATGGTATCTTCCCAAAGGAAAAAGTACTATAGCTTACTAGGGTATATTAGACTTAACAGTTACTATATACAGTAATGGACTTCTATACAGTTTACATCAGATTAAAACTTTGGGTGTAAGATTCAGATAATTATTTATTAAAAGCTAGACATTTTAAATGAGAATAAGAAAGAAAAGTATGTCTTTGTGCCCCCTTTTCCCTTTTAATGCCCTATCGGCCCCCCTGGCTAAACTTTGCTAGATCCGCCCCTGCACAGTTACCAGCCGTCAGCTACATTCGTAGAAAAGGATCCTGGTCTAGAAAGTAATATTAAATAAATTCTAACAACAGCTTATCAAGCTTAAAGGTGCTGCTGTTGTTCAGCCGCTGGTTTCCTCTTTCTGGTGCAAAGTGGGCCAAAAACAAAGAAGACAGACGGACTCGTGACAGAAAAGCCGATCAGCTGATCATTGATCAGTTTCACGATTGAAGTAGCAGCAGAGGGAGAGAGAGAGGCAGTCGCTCCATATATCGGTTGTTAAGCTTAACGTGGGAACGCTTTACAAACATTCAGAGATGAACTTACACACTTGCTTTACTTCTCTCTGGGATAACTTTGTTGGAGATGAAATGCTGGTTTGGTAGCAGGCTACAAATACACACAGCCGCTCTATCACGTGAGCATACTGCTCCGACGTGCTACGGTTATGAGCCGAGTTACGCCGTGTCGCAAGTTTTGTGAGGTGCTTTTTTGATATTTAATGGATCGGATTACATTTTTTATTTCTCTCCGATATCCGATCCAGTAATTTAGGCCAGTATCGGACCGATACCGATACGTAATATCGGATCGGTCCGTCTCTAGTACTTGGTGACAGTAGGAAGGAAAACCTCCCTTTAAACAGGAAGAAACCTCCAGCAGAACCACGCTCAGGTTCAGGGAAGGCTGCCATTATGTGGATGGTCTACCACTCATCCACATGACGTATAGCAGCACCCACTACATCCATCTTTTATACTAGAACTACAGTTTTGGCGGTTCTGCTTTGTGTGTGTTGTATATTTGCCACCCTGTCACCTGTCAACCAGTGGTATTCTGATTGTTGGGTCTTTACCTTACAACATAAAGCACCTCGAAATGACTGTTGTTGTGTTTGTAAGGCTTATTTGCTCTTCGGGACAGATGGGAAAGTAGGAGGTTGTGTAGCTTCAGTGTTAGACTCCATCTAATGATTTGTGTGTTTTTCATCAGGCCTGGAACTCTTCACGATTTTCGCAGTCACGAGATTGCCGATCAGCTCACACTTCTCGATGCTGAACTTTTTTACAAAATTGAGGTACGGTGCCTTCATTGCTGCGTTAAATCTTTCACCGATCTGCTGTTTATTTGTGGTTTGACACATAATCAATCCCAACCTTGTGCTCTGCTCTCCTCTGTGTTTTCCTTCAGATTCCCGAAGTTCTACTTTGGGCCAAGGAGCAGAATGAGGAGAAGAGTCCGAACCTGACTCAGTTCACAGAGCACTTTAACAACATGAGCTATTGGTAAGACAAAAAAAACTAAACACAAACCTCATCAGACACTGTAACGCTTAACTCAACATCTCCTCCCCTATAATTAAATTCTGTGGCTTTCCTCTCATACCATCTCGCCTCAATAAACGCCGACACCCCACCGTGTCTCTCTCTTTCTCCTTGCAGGGTTCGCTCTTTGATAATTCAGCAAGAGAAAGCTCAAGACAGAGAGAAGCTGCTTCTCAAGTTCATTAAGATAATGAAGGTTGGTTTAAGTCTTACAAACCTTACAAATCATCTGGAGTTTCCCTGTTTAACAGCATTTAACAGTCATATTTATTTTTATTACAGCACTTAAGAAAGTTGAATAACTTCAACTCCTACTTGGCAATACTGTCTGCTTTGGACTCGGCCCCCATCAGGAGGTTGGAGTGGCAGAAGCAGACCTCAGAGGTGAGACGATTGCGAATTTAGGAAGATAATTAAAAATCTCCTCGGGTATCACGACTGTTATTTAATTTAATAAACATCCCCAAATCTTCTCCCTCAGGGATTGGAGGAGTATTGCACGCTGATCGACAGCTCCTCCTCCTTCAGGGCATACAGAGCTGCGCTGGCTGAAGTGGAGCCCCCGTGCATCCCGTACTTGTGAGTAAATGTGCATGACTCATCGAGATGGGCGTCTAGCGACGACTGGTTCATTTATTCCTTCCACTCTTCTCCACAGGGGTCTCATCCTCCAGGACCTGACCTTCGTCCACCTGGGGAACCCTGACCTGATCGACGGGAAGGTCAATTTCTCCAAACGCTGGCAGCAGTTCAACATTCTGGACAGTATGCGGCGCTTCCAACAAGTGTAAGTCCATCGGAATAAGTAGGATTTAATAAGAAGCCACTGAACACATCAATCGCAGCAATAAATGTCATCATCGTTTGCCACTGGAAGGAACGCTAATGCGTTCCTGCTTTGTTCTCCATTAAATTTTAATCTCATAAAACATGGCTGTCATCTTCACACAGACTGCTTTGTTTTCTCAGTAATGAATTACCTCTCCTCATCTCAGGCATTATGAGCTGAAGCGCAACGAAGACATCGTCTCGTTCTTCAACGACTTCAGCGATCACCTGGCCGAGGAGGCCCTCTGGGAGCTGTCGCTGAAGATAAAGCCCAGAAATATCTCGAGACGCAAGACGGACCGCGAGGAGAAGACCTAGGGCCCGCAGAGGGGAGGAGGGCCTCCAACACTGACCTCCAACTGTGCTTCATGACACTAACTCCACTTTACTACAGACTGAAAGAGAGACGAACGGAAGCTACCCGCCGAGGCTGATGGGAGACTCATTGTGGGTGGGGGGAGGGGGTTGAGAACAAACTACAGACAACTGAAGCGTCGTCGAGGTTTACAAAGAGCTCTACAGCTCGGGGAGATTATAATTGGGATTATTGGAGACATTTTGTGGCTGCGGCGAGACAACAGGTAGACCAGTGCCAAGGAGGTGAAGAATCACAGGGAGACACTACGGAAATGACCAAAGTCTGCTCCCTGGGCTTTCTGTTTTAGAGTGGAGCTGCTGCGCGAGTGTGTGTGTGTGTGTGTGTGCGTGAGTGTGTGAGCTGAATGGTCCATTACTCTCAAGCCGCTCCTTCCTCTTCCTCATCTATGTGCCATGTATTGGTTTTCTTCAGCCCTCTCCCTACTCGAGTTCCCCTCAAACAGCAGCCTGACACAAACTGTGACGTCTACAGGCGGGCTGTGGACCCCCGAGGGCCCGCTGTGGGCACAAAGCTGGGAGGTGGGAGATTTGGACTTGGAGGAGAGGATGGCCATGATAGACTGGAATCCTATGTTTTGCAACATTTTTGTGTAAGAATCATGTATGGTTATGAAATGTATTATATACAGTGCTCCTTTTGTTCTTAAAAAGGATGTTTATGCTTATGAGAAGAGCTCCGCTTCTCCCAAGTGCCATACACGTGCACTTGAAAAAAAAAAAAAAGATAAGCAAAGCAAAAACACAAAAAGAGAAACAACTAAAGATGCTGTGATCTATGTACGTCATTCTGAATCATCGAGTGCCGTGTTCAAGTGTAGAGAAACCATCAGGCAATCACAGTCACGTCCCGGTCATGTTAGTGTGTGAAAGAGGCGCCTGTGTGTGACTGAAGTCCTCTGTGACTTGTGTGTGTGTGTGTCATTCCAAAAATGTGCTGTAGTAAAATCATTTTTTATTCCTTTTTGGGGATAAAACCAACACATCACACTGTGCTCTCAAACTCCAATAAAGCAAACGGCTCTTTCTATACACACTGTGTTGGTCACAAGATCCACCACCCCCTCCTTTTCTCAAATCGACTGACACTTAAATAAAGTTTAACAGTTTCCGTTTATTGTCGTACACAAATAACGAGTGGAAGTAAACAAATTAAGGCATAGATCCATTATTAAATAACTAAGGATGTGCTCGATATGAAACTAGGTGCAACACATCTGGCTCTGACTTGATTTAAAAGAGAAATGTACAAGACATCTGCATTATCATTTCAATATATTAATTTGAAAGCAATAAAGAAGCATGACTCAGTTTAACAGTAGGGTCACTCCAAGTGCAAAAGCATGACTATAGGTCAGCATTTACTGTACAGAAACACTTCCTACCCTCAATTATAAGATCTCCAGTCTCAGACACAGGTCACATGACTGGACTTAACACTGAAAAAAAAAAGCATCATGGAAGACTGCTTGTTCAAAAACAACAAAAAACATATTCAAGATTCCAGTAATGCACCAATAACTGCAGTTAAATGGGAAAAACGTTGCAGCACTATAAATCCCTGCAACATGTGATTATGGGTAATATTTTAAAATAATGCAGAGCGTGTCCGACACCCTCCACATTTAAAAAAAAAATTTAATAAAATCTGTAGCAGCGATTCAAGCTCAAAGCCTATCGATTCAAATCTACACGGTTTCAGTGAGGCCGACTGCTGGGCTCCATGAGGACCCTCTTTCCTGGGACGTTGGCAGATCCGTTCTGCAGGTCACCTTGCTCAGACAGGACCCGTTTAAGAGCACGTGCTTGGCCGTTCACAGATCCACGCTGCCATTTGCAGATTTCACCGTTTAAAATATCTTGGATGTGCTGCACAATGAGGTTAATGGCCACTGGTGGAAATCAGAAAAAAACGAGTTGGGTTTTTCTGACTCTACAGAGAGCAGGAAAATGCTGAAATGTATTTATTTTCTTAAAGAAAAAGCACTCACCCATATTGTCGACTCCTCTTGGAATGATGACATCTGCATACTTCTTAGTCTGGGAAGAACAAAATGTCTTTAGAAACAAATGTAACGTGTGTCTGCTTAACAGAATAGGATGCTGAACAAATAAGCACGTAATTGGGGCTGACCACCACACTTACAGGCAAACAAAACTCTTCAAAGGCTGGCTTCACAAATGTTGTATACTGACTGAGAATCTGCTCCAGATCTCTCCCTCTGCTCATGTCTCGCAGAACTACAGGAGGAGGGGAAAAAAAGAAGGAAAAAGGATATGATGTTACTGTCTGTAGTATCTATTAATATTACTATGGTGCAAAATCTGTGAGTCATCCTCTGTTTCTTTATATTTTGCTAGAAAAATAGGAAATCGGTACAGTAATTTTGTCAAACTTGCAAACATTGAAATTACATTGAAATACCCATATATAAGGAAAAATAGAGTTTAATGATTTGGAATATTAGTTATGATGAACACAGACAATAACACAGCCTGACTGTTAGGCAGTTCTCTTGTAATTTCTTTAAGTATAGTTCAGCAATAGTTCTTGAAGGTTTCTTGAAGAACACTCAAAGCTCTTCTTTGGATGTTGGCTGCCTTTTGTTCTGCTCTCTGTCAAGAGGATCCCACAATGCTTCAGTAACGTCCAGATCAAGACACTGGGGAGGCCAATCCATGACCTATAATGTTCCATTGTATGATTGTTTTTTAATCCATCTGTGTTTTTGTTGCATTAATAGTGTTTGAGATCATCGTCATGATAAAAACTCAAGCTGCTTTAATTCAGACATTTACCAGATGGTTCTGTATGTTCGATCAACTTCTCACCGCAACTTTCTGTGTTCATAATTCCTTCAATTTTGACAAGATCCCCAAAGCCACTGGTCAAAATGCAGCCTTAAACCATGACAGAGCCTCCACTGTGATTTGCAGATGACTAAACGCTCTCCTGACCTCTGTATATAGACAGCCATCTAAACCTAAAATTTCAAATTCGGATTCATCATGCCTTAAGACCTGTTGACACTGATTTACAGTGTAGTTTTTCTTGGTATACCTCAGCCTTTTCTTCCCGTTTCCCTTCCTTAACAAAGGCTTCTTGACAGCCACCCTTCCACTGAGACCATTTCTGATGAAGCTTCAGTGACAGATCTATTGAAGGGCCAGATCCAATGTCAGGCTTTTGTTGGATCTTTTCGCCCCATTTCTTTAGGACATGACTTTCAAACACTGTTCACTGCACCACAGCAAGCTTTTCAGCTAATTGATTCCGATGTAAGGGTTGAATGCTCAGCCAAATACACCTTTGGGCATGACATGGCCAGTCAGCAAACAAAATGAGTCCCCTTAGTTCTGCTGGCAAGTTTTCCATTTTCGGCCTCTGATAATAAAGCTTTTTATGGATTAGATCATCATATTGTTAACAAACCACAATAATTCCAACAAACAGCACAGTTTGACATCTTAAAGGTAAATGAAAGTTATTTTGAAAGTTTTTAAATTTTAGGAAACATGAAAAAGTTTTTTTTTTTTTAAATAACATAAAATTTTGGACTGGTTTTCACACGTGTAAGGGAGTCACTGATACCTCTGCGAGACAGTCTGACATCTGAATCGGTGTCCACAAACAGCTTCATGTGAAACATGTCGCGCACTTTCTGTGGGTAGAAAACGAGGATCCCCTCAAAGAGGACCACGTCCGCCGGGTAAACTGTGATCCTCTCTTCCTGCCTATAAACACAATAAATGAGGTGAGGACAGAGGACTTTCTTTTTCTTAAAAAAAATATCAGGGCTTAAAACCACGAAGAGCTTCCTTCCTACCTGGAATGGGTGACAAAGTCATACGTCGGCACTTCTACTACCCTCCCCTCCACGATGTCCTTCAACGTTTGGTACATTAACTCATTGTCAAATGCCTCTGCAAGACATTAAACCGAAATACTGAAGGACAAGCATTATGTATCTAATTCACTGTTTAAAACAGCAAAAACATGATTAAATAAATAAATATGTGAAGTACATAACACGAGGCATGTAAGGAGCATAATTTCACAAAGCCCATCTGCAGCATTACCCACTAAACCCACACGTGTTAACACAAGTGTACTTAACTAAAGCACTGCTTCCAGCCCGTATATTCTCACCTGCTCAGAAATAGCAACCCCAAACTCTAAATAAAATCTAAGCATCACAATTCATTGTGTCAGACTTTGAATTTTCTGTTTCTGTGGTTTTTCACTCCTGATTTTGTTTTTCTTTTTTTTTCTCCACAGAACTTTTATATTTACTACAGATGTTAGATCATCCAGCAACAATATCTGGATGTCTTTTATAATTAACAACACCCTTAAAACAGCTTAGCAAAATACATATGAATGTCATTTTACAATACAGGTAGGTCTTTAATTCTCCTATACATACCTCTACTAGACTGATCTCACAAATACACTGACTGGGTCTGTCGCGATCGTTTTTGGCAGAGGAGGAAAAGTCCTACTTGTAGCATGAGCCTACCTGGGTGATCAAAGTTGTACTGGCCTTTGAGCGCTTTGGCTTTTTGATCTGGAGTCAGGACCCTGTAGAAGCAGTCCTGGCTTATAATTGCCACCTTCCTCTGGCGATGGTCCACCTTGTTCTGACCCAGGAGCTCCATGATCTTTGCACAGACGGTCGACTGTAAATACATAAATAAATACAAATCGACTATTGCTATCGGTAATGCCTTTGACTGGATTAAAGCACAATATTAAATTCTGTTATAGGCAGTGTTGGGTAAGTTACTTTAAATTAGTAACTTAGTTACATTACTAGTTACTTCTCTAAAAAAGTAACTCAGTTACTTCAAGTTACTCGTTACTTTCAAAGTAACTAGTTACTAGGGAAAGTAACTTTGGTTTTACTCAGAATTCTCTTGTTAATGTGTTGCTTCCGTAACTGGATGTCCAGCAAGATTGCCAGTCTTCTAGCTTGCTTACTTGCCACAAGTGCACTGTGCCACCTACCAACAGAAAGGAAAAAATAATGTGCACATTTCCACGAGAAAATCCCACGCCTGGACCGTGTTGACCGCCGCCATGATTCTAGCCTGCTTTTTACATCCAACACAAAACTGCAGTCATGGTGCTTTTGATTGTACTCAGAACTTGGAAATTCTGCCTTCTGAATAGGAAGATGTAGGTAACACCAGACTGCAGATGAGCTGCATACAGAGCTGGACTGGGACAAAAAAATCGTCCCAGGCATTTTGACTAGAGACCGGCCCACCATTATAGGAAAAATCATAAAGCCTTTGAATGAAAATAAACACTGTTGTGACACAGTGATGTACACTGTTCTGATGGTATATATGTATCAATCTATCAATTGTTTGTTGTAAGACTCAGATAATTTTTTTTTTTTTAAAGCGAGACATTTTAAATGAGAATAAGAATGAAAAGTATTTCCTTGTGCCCCCTTTCCCTGTTAATGCCCTACCTGCCCCCTGGCAAAACTTTTGCTAGATCCGCCCCTGCACAGTTACCAGCTGTCAGCTACGTGAAAAGGATGCTGGTGTTATTTGTCTCTCAGAAACAGTTCATAACTTCCTTCAACTAATTCATGTCACCTAAAAGGTAAACCTGTTTCTCCATCACCTGTTCAGCTCTGATGATTCAGTAAGGACATCTCCTGGTTTCATCTTCATGTTTCCTCTCACCAGATATCCCAACCGATATCATGACCAGCAGCTTTACAGCTGTGGCTCCAGCAAACATCAGCTGATACTAGAAATTAATATTAAATAAATTCTAACAACAGCTGATCAAGCTTAAACGTGCTGCTGTTGTTTAACGCGACATCCGCTGGTTTCCTCTTTCTGGCGCAAAGTGGGCGATAAATAAACAAGAGAGAAAAAGCCGATCAGCTGATCATTGATCAGTTTCGTGATTGAAGTAGAAACAGGAGAGGAGAGAATGAGAGAAGAAGAGGCAGCTGTGCAGCTTCAGCTTTGTGTCTTTTTCATTGTAGCTGAAGTCCGGGACAAACTGTGTTCCTTTTCACCTCAGTACGAAACGCGTAATATTTTCTCTGAATACCAGACGATTCTGTTTTTTACGGGACGGTTGGCAACTCTAATAATTAACTGTATGAACAAAATAAAGTTCAACATCAGTAACATAGCACCCACACAGCTGTATAGAAACTCCGTCATAGCTAGCTAGCACGCAGTACGAAAATGTCAGCATACCGAAAATAAACTCCACCTAAACTTGGTTTATATCTGACCCAGATAGACTGCAGGTCATAACTTCTTACCTGAAGTTCAGTTCACCTGACACTCGGACCGGCGGCGCTTCGGGTCTCTCCTCTTGCCTCCTTTTCCTTCATCCACCTGCTGGCCTCCACCACTTGCTAATGTTATTGAATCTGTGGAAGCTCCGCGATATCCACCACACGAAGTAACGAGTAGCGAGCCTATCTAAATCCCAGTAACGAGTAACGCGTTCCTGGTTTTGGCATAATAACTAGTTACCGTGCTCGTTACCACAATAATAACGTAGTTACTGTAACGCGTTACTTAATAATGCGTTAGTCCCAACACTGGTTATAGGTGATGTCCCGAGAAACAGTTTGAAGTGAAACGTTGTATCAGTGACCTCGGTGTTTATGAGCTGACTCCAGGTCTGGAAAGAACTGACAGTTTCATTACAGCGGCTAGTTAGCTGGACAAGTCTCGGGCGCCACCAGGTAACAAATATAGTATAAAATTAACATAGCAGACATGTAATCATGACCAATATACGTATTTTTCGGGGAAGTGGGTGCGACATTTGGTTTTGTCAAGTTGACAAATGCTAATATTGGCGCCAATGGCAGAGTACACAAAGCTAGCCGGGATGCTAAATCACATACAAGCCCTAAACATGACGGACCTTGCCGCTGGCCGTTCCTCCGCTGACCCCGATCAGGAAAGGCCGATGACGGGGCCTGTCCGCCTCGTCCTGGGCTCCTGCAGTGTCCATTGCAGTCAATTCTAGAGACTGCAAAATATAGCTAGCTTAGCTGAGAACTACCTGTCATATATGTTTACACGTTTACGGTACGAAACATGTAATGCGAGATGTCGCGAGATTTGTCGTTCGCAACGGAACGCACACAGGGTCATTTGGAGCGGAATTACAACACTTAAAGCAGGAAAACAATGAGTGCAGGTAGATAGAAACAGCATGTTTAAAAAAAAATAATAATAATAATTCCGCTGTTTTCCTATACACACATCACAGGTCGGGATAGTTAATTTTATTTTATTTAATAAAAAAAAATGTTTCTATGAATAAATAAAAACTATTCTTGCTTTAACTAGAGTTAGTTGTTGGGTTTATACTTCCAGCCCCTTCTTTTGAAAGCTTATCATGTACACAAAAATTTTCAAAATGCATCACGATGAAAAAAAACAATTTAAAATTTTGATTTTATTAATAAATTAAATATAGCAATTTTACAGTATAAACATTGCAGTAAAAGCAGAGCGTTATCGTTTTTCTGGGTCACTGCTAGACTCCTCTGTGTCTTCAGCACACTGTGGCTTGTCTTCTCTGGACTGATCCATCACTATCTCCAGAGCAGCACTTCCTTCAACCCTCTTCACTGTCTCTCCTTTGGCAGCGAGGATTTCCTCAATGTTTCTGAAGCAAAAGACCAACACTGAAAATTATCCTGAAATATACTGCAGCAGCAGTCGATGGCTGAAACAGAGATATCAATTACCTGCTGCGATTCAGATGCATGTCAGATATTATTTTATGATGTTCCTGCTATGTTAAACAACACGTAAGAGTCGGTATTAAAAGTAAAAAAAAAAAAAAAAAAAATCAGACATTACTAATTACTGACTGATAAACTCGCCAGGTTAATCTAACAGTTTTACAATTATATTGGTGTTTATACATACCACTAAAGTAATATAAGGTGATACAGTCATGCACTTAATGCTGATTCATGGTGCTTTTGCATGCAGACAAATGACTGTCAGGTACTGGCTCTATATACAGTCACTCCAAGGAATAGTAGATACTAGTAGATGGATGCTTTTCAAGTGGTTCCTACAGCGGACATGTTTGATTTGGCACAGATTCTGTGCTGGATGCCCTTCCCTCCACCAACAGAGCCACTCTGAGTTTCTGTTTGTCTGTCCTCCAGCATCTTATACATGTAAGGCAAATTAGTTAACCACTACACAACAGAGCCACTCCTGGTAGAAAACTAATTCTTTTCAACTGATTTGTTTTTAATTATTATTTTACAGTCACTTTGTATGGAATCTTATACATATTTGTCTGTACCCAAAAAAATCTTTACTGCACACAAGAAAATAACTTAATATTAAAAACGTTAAAATTACCCTACAGAGACTTTGTACTGTACACTGTTGGCCAAAAAACATCAAGAATATATTAAGGCAAAGTTAAATCATTCCTCCCTTCTTGCAGCAGAGAAGACTGCTTTTCAATTATTCTGGGATGCTTATCATTGTTTTATTATTAGATCAGACGCTCTAATCACATGACCCGCAAACACTGCCAGATTAAAGGACCCAATACACTCTCGGGATGTTGTTATGAATCAGTGAGGAGTCCACAGCACTACCAACCTTTTCCCTTCCAAGTCGGAGAACCATTTGAGGTTATCGGCTATGATGTGGTGATTCTTGCATCCTGGACACGTGACTATGACGACACCTTTGTGGTAAGCCAGCTTAGAGATCTTCTGCATGGATCTGGTGGAGCAAACCTGCGAACAGTACACAGTCTGCGTGTCATATACACGACTTTAAAAGAAAATATAAAAGCTAACTCAACACTGTGTGTGTGTGTGTGTGTGTGTGCTACCTTGCACGTGTAAACGAGGTGATAATGTGTTGACTGAATCTGCCCCAATGCCTCACTGCTGACACTCCGTGAAATTGAGAGTCTTCGGTAACTACCAAGACGAGGTGTGCACCTGTAAGCGGGTGACAGAAGAGAAAAGCCTCTGTGGTCCTCTGAGGAGCGCAGCCCTGTCCCGGCTGTGGTCGGACAGTGAGCCACAGCACAGAGTCTGCGCAAAGCTGCACGGTTACAGTGAGACCAAAGAGAGCGGCTGACCGCTCGCGCAGTGCTCGAAGAATAACTGAGTGTCAGACACTTCTCTAAAAACATTTTCACGGCTGTATTCAAAAGCTAAGTCCCTTTTCAGTCGCAGATGAAATTGCTAATGATTTCATCAACGTGGATGTTGTCGCATTTTGATGACATCACGCACACCTATATTTTCAAAATAAAATGCGTTAAATGATTTATTTTTCCTACAAAGGCAAACATATTCCTAAATGAAAGCCGTAACGTGAATTTCATTTTGAGACATCTCAGTTCTGTTTGAGAAATTGTTTAGTTTGTTTCTTTGTTTTTATTTACAATAAACATCTAAGCTGACACCAATGTTCACAGTCTGGTCATATACAGGTGTTTTTGTGTAACTATTATGCCAATTCAGTTCAGGTCAACTCAGTTTTATTATATATCAACAAATCACAACAACGAGGCCCTTTTTATGTCAAGGACCCTACATTACTGGAGAGAACCCCCTAATAATCAGGCAGCTTCCTGTGAGCAAGCATCTGGCAACTGTGGGAAGGAAAAACTTCTCTTTAACAGGAAGAAACGCAGAACCAGGCTCAGGGAGAGGCAGCCATGTGCCAGTTGGGGGTGAGAAGAAACAAAGCAAAACAAGGACATATTCATTATTTTAAAGAAAAAACAATCTAAGCTTTTAGTTTAAGCCAAAATACATAGGACACAAAAAATTTCCATAGAAAAACGGAAATTGTCCTGGCAATTTTCTGCCAGTAGATTATCCATTTTTCCGTGTCTATTTTATTGTCTTTCCATAAACCCCATTACGGATAACTCCATATTTTTATAGTCTATCTTCTCTACTATTTACTTGAAGTTCTTTAAGCAAAAACTTCACCGCATCCCAAGAATTCAGTTAATTGAGTTTGAACCAAAATGTTTAACTAAAGATACGAGTGATCTATGGAATTATTTCTCTATCAAAAGTCACCCGTGAGAAAGCAATTTGAACAAATAATTTCATTTCTAACTTTTGACAGAAAAATAACTCCACAGCTATCCAACATTGTGTTCTCTGATAAAATGAAGATTTAAATATCCAATACAGTAGCACAGACAAACAGTCCAATAGTAAACAAGTATGTAAACATAAACTGAACATTTTAGTTTTCCTATCTTTCATTCTTTCATCATATCAATGTGTTGATACATGCCTTTAATAGCTTTTCTTTCCTTTAACCAAGATAACCTGAGAAAGCACGGATTTAAGTAACTGCATCACACCCAGTCAAATACCTTTAACATTTAAACACATGCATTTCCATGCTCATGTAGCATGTTACAGTTTTTGCTTACAATGACCTTGACCTTTGACCACTGAATTATAATCACTCGATCCAGCAGTCGGTGTCCTACAGATATTGTGGTCATATTGTGAGACTGGGACATATGGACATCCACACCTCAACCTGCAAGGAGGAGACATAAATAAGTATTTACTGTAAACAAGACTTTTGTTTAAAATAACAAAATATTAAGATGCATATGCATTAAAAACATTAAACACTGAACAGCTGTAAATGAGCTGTAAATATAGGTAACACTTCTAAAACACAGTAAATTTGTGATACGGTCTATGTCCACATATTGATTGTGGTTTCTGACTGATTTCATGAGCATGATGCATTACTATATAATAAACATCTAAGATGTCTATATATTTATTCAAACTACCCCAAGCTGGACCACTTAGCTGGACCACCTAGCAGGTTCAAATTCTGTTCCCATACACTGAAGCCAAATCTCACAAAGTTCAGCTTCTCTAGCTAAGGAGCTAAACCTGCCAAAAACCTACCACACAGCCCTCCACAGCAAAGGTTGTTGTTCATTTATGAAAGAAAAAATAACGTTTGAATTTTATTAATTGTCTGGAGAGGTCAGGCATTTCTGTGGAGACACTCACCTGAGGGTCAATACAGTCTTGAATGTCTCAGATTCAGATTTTGCACCTCTGGGATGGCCATTGTTTCACAAATCCAGAATCATATATCAAATTATTAGCATTCACTGAGTAGTTCACAGACACTTTTCATCACCTCATTGTTTCCCAAGGCTTTAGCGGAAATTGAAGCGGTAAGGACACATTATAAATGCATAACAAAACTTTTTACACTGTTCCAGTAGGTTGTGGCCAAGGCTGCTGCAGGCCTGTGGAGGTTAATTGAATGGCAATAAGCGCAAATGACAAATCCACTGAGCTGTGTTGGTTAAGGGAAAGGTATGGATGTCTTAAAAGTGGAACTCTGTGGCACACTATCTCTGTGATGGGTCCATGTGCAGTTTCTGGGTATTATATTCCTTTGTTACTGTGACAGAGCAAGCACAGGGCTCACGTGCATGACTTGTGATACAGATGAACTAAATAAACACATTTCTAAACTAGAAGGTTTTAGTGCTGTGAAAATTTCTTATTGTATACTTGTCACATTTGTCACAAGCTAAGTTCAGTTTCACTAACTTTGCCCAGGCCTGATTACTGCCAGACCTGTTGAATCAAAAAATCACTTAAATAGTAATTGTCTGACAAAGTGAAGTAGGCTAAATAATCTCAAAACCCAACACGTTATGTCATGACCTAAAGAAACTCAAGGACAGCTGAGAAAGTCATTCTCAGCCTGGAAAGGGGTACAAAGCCATTCAAAAATTGGATTTTGTATTGTCTCAGGTTATCTTTGTCTGATATTAAAATTTGTTTGATGATCTGAAATGTAAGCCTGACAAATATGCAAAAAAAACAACAAAAACCTAACGAATCAGAAAGGGGGCAAATACCTTTTCACAGCAAGTATATACACCTTAAAATATATTTTCCCTAAATGCTGTTTGTTTATTACCATGTTATGGACTGTACTATATGATATTCTGCACAAATGATCATTACAGGGAAGATTCATACCTTATTCATAAGCCCCCACTTTAGGCAAACGTATTATTCAGTGGGAACAGTTCCGTCTAAAAGTTTGATTTGTAGGCTTTTTGCATCTGTTCTGAAGTGAATATATAATGCTTGGAATGAGGTTGAGCACATTTCCGATAATATTTAGACTTGAGGTGCCCCAAAATCAATCTGGGATGTGGATGAACAGACACAAGCAATCCAGTCAGCTTAAAAATGGAAGAAATGTGACAAGTTCATCTAATATTTTTGCAATGAACTACCGAAACTACCACAAATTTATATGCAAGTGTATCAATGAAATTAGATGCTGTATGTGGGATAGTTATTAAAAATGTATGCACAGTTCCACCGTGCAATCAGTGCAAAGATTTGTGGAAGAGCCAAAAGAAGAAATTGCTGGTGAGTCAAGATGAGTGTGATTTTTTTTGTTGTTATTATTTTTAATTTTTAAACCCTTAAAGTTACTGTAAATGTAAAAAAAAAAAGGGGGGCGAATCGCGTAAAGTATTGATTTGAACAATTTCATTTTTTAAATTTCTTTTTAAACACATTTTCCCCTTGAAATGTATGTATTCAGTACATAGAACAACTTATACAGTTGTATTTTGTTTGTCAATTAGCAAAACCTTTCTTTTTTATAATTACAGGATATTCTGACCAATGAGCAATGTGTAATTTTACACATTTAAACTTCTTTACACTTACAGAAATGCAGACTTTCACTGGCCCATTTAAGTTTAAAGAGGGCTGTAGTTCAGTTCGTTCCGTTTTATTTAATTTGATTTCTATAGCCCCAAATCACAGCATTTGTCTCACACACTTTATATTGTAAGGTAAGTGTGGGAAGGAAAATCTCCCTTTTGACAGGAAAAAACCTCCAGCAGAACTGAGAAGTCTCAGAAGGGGCAGCCATCTGACGCGACCGGCTGGGAGTAGATATATATCTAACTAATGTATCTAATTTAATAAAACTTAAAAAGGAAAACTAAAAGAAAAGAGGGGAAAACAGAAGTGAGAGAGACAGAGCGAGAGTGAGAGGGTTGTGCTTTTATTTTGAAAAACGGTATAATTTCGTACTTCCCCCCTCCCGCTCGGACAGAGCTCTTTGTGGGAGCCGACGGTCCCGCACAGCTCTAGCCTTATTGCGGGTTTGTTCCACGGTAGCAGCATAACGGGGCTCCGGCCTGATGTCCGAGCTGCCTCAGCTTCTGAAGCCTGTTTAAGAAATGTTTCACCAGAGTGCGGAGGAGGCGAGAGACACCGGCTTTAGTGAAACAGGTGGGTCTTTTGTTATTTTTCAGGGTGTTTGATATATACCCAGTTAGCTGCCGCAGACTGCTAACTGAGCACCGACATGAGACATCGTTTCCCGTCCCCGCTCTGCTGACTCTTGCTGTGGAGAGGACCACCTAACTAAAGGTCGCCCTGGGGGGTTGGATTACATGTAATTTTATCTGACTGTATTACCGCCTCGGATTGATTTTTTAAGCTAATGAAATATTCTCAGTCCTGTTTAAATGCATTTTTGTCCACAGCTGAAGGCCAGGCGAGGTGTTCTGGGATTTTTAGCGCAAACAGTTTTTTGCTGATAAAACACTGAAGCTATAAACAGCAGATTAAAACACGGAGTTTTCCCATCAGCAGCCACAAAGCATGTGCCATGCAGTGGAAAACAGGAGAGCTCTGTTTTGTAACTCGATGTTTCTCGGATATTAAGTTTATAAGGAGCTGTTCTTCTTCTCATTTTTATTACTACAGAGTCACAATATACATGTAAGAGCTCTTAGGATTTTATCGCATTGCTGTAGTCCTTTCTAGTCAATTCAAATCTATAACTATTGACATTGGCAGGCTAGGCACATAAATGTGGTTACAATGATTAATTTATAAGATCAGGATATGTCTTTATAAAGTAGTTTTAAATGGTTTCTGTCTCAGACCTCTCATTACTGTGAACATGTGTGAGAGCATGACATCACTGGTGTACATTCTTTGTGAGTCAGCAGTAGTTAGACCATGTCCTCTCCATCCCTTGATTTGATGCCCCAGGGCTGGGCAGATGGGCTGAGATCGGAAGCTGTGATAATTCTGCTTTGTACAAATGGGCTGTGAAGAATGATCTCAAGTTTTTGGCCTGAATTTCTTTTACGAAAGTTTCACACGTTTTCTTTTCCGAGTTCTAGGCAAGAGTTTTGTGGTCAAGGACCTCTTTATAAAGTGTGAGTGAGTCCATCAGTGGATTGTGGCTTTAGAAAACACTGTCACTGCTGATATGTAGTGCTGATGTAGACTGGAAACTCAACTGCCCCATAACAGCCTAATGTAGACTTTTATCAGGATTTACTAAATATTAGCTAAAATGAAAAATAATAACAGGAAACTAATCAATGTCTTTGACTTGCTGGCTCCAGATCACATAGTTCTGGAGTTATTACCACATAGTGCTGGGAAGTGCTGGAAAAATTGTTAAGTGCAGGGATCCTCCTTTGAAAAGCTAGAATCGGACCAAGGTAGGATTAGTCTTTTCATATTTGATTTCTCACCTCATTATCTTCAAATGATTCATTATTTGGACCACACAATGTCAAAATATGGTGAAAAAAGCTGATTCTTGTCGCTTAAAATTGATATCCAACTCCAGCACATTTGGAGCAACAAGCCTGGACTGGATGCTGTTGACACAACCCTGAGATCTGGGTGTAATACAACTGTGAACTGGTGAAAGGATCCAAAACGTGCTGTTCCTTAGTCATCTCTGCTGTATCGTGCGTGATAACAGGGTGTAGAAGACGTTAGTAAAGTGATGCTCTCTGTTGCTTTGGAGGTCCTATAAATGTTTGCAGCACTTAGATGGAAATTTGTGAAGTAGTTGCCAAGGGAATATTGAGAGATGTTTCAAACACAGAGGAGTTTATAGCGTGTATCAATCTAAGTGAATGTAATAAAACTTCCTGCCTGCAATAAGTGCTGGCAGCACGTATCTGTCCGTCTTTCTGTCCACGTGTGTACAGTTGCAAGAAAAAAGTGCTGACCTTTCAGAATTAGCCAGAATTAATCAGTTGTGATGTGGTCTTAAGCTAAGTTACGCTAATAGGCCGTCATAATCTTAACTGGAAAGACAGAGTCATGAGTGAGATGACATTACTGTGCAAGTGTTGAACCACACCTCATTTCTTTAGGGGTGGCTTCTAATAATCTTGAAAGTCAATATTTGGTATGACTACCTTTATTCTTCAACACTGCCTGAACTCTCATAGGTAACTGTCTTGTAATTTCTCTAATTAGTCTTCGGGAATAGTTCTTCCTGAATTACATGCAAAGCTCTTCTAGGATGTTGGCTGGTATTGCATCGTGGATCAAAATCTAGGGGCACTTTTGTGCTTTCATAATTCCATCAGTTTTGATAAGATTCCCAACACCCCTTGCTGAAATGCAACCCCAAACCATGACTGAGCCTCCACCGTGTTTTGGCTTTAGATACTCCTAGTTGTACCTCTCTCCTGACCTCCTCCTTACATGCCTATGACACTTTGACCCCAAAGCTTCAAATTCGTCACTCCATAAGACCAGCTGTCACTGATTTTTAGCTGAGCTCATATCTAATACCTCAGCTTTTTCTCAGTTTCCCTTCCTTAAAAATGGCTTCTTGACAGCCTCAGGTCCTCAGGCACGTCTTTGCTGGATTTTTTTCATTTTTTATATACTGCAAAATTATTTTTATGCCTGAAACTTCTTCTTTTGCCCTCTACTTGTGCAGTTTCTTCATGCTGAGGTATGCCAAGTTTTTAGCTAATGGCTATTTGGCAATCAACTTGGAGCAAAAATAGTAACGAACCGTTGAAAGATACAATTTAAAATTAGTTTGTTGCTAAGCCATCTGCTATGTGTAGACACAACACTCGTTTCATCCCTTGAGTTAGGTGTCTTGTTTATGCTTGAGTGAGTCATAGGTCAGTGTTAAGTAGGGGTGCAACGGATCAAAAATCTCACGGTTCGGATCGGATCACGGTTTTAAAGTCACGGATCGGATCAATTTTCGGATCAGCAAAAATAGAAAAAAAAGACAAAATTCTACTACGCCGTTTACTTATTTAAGTATTTTTGCCTATTAAAAACATTCAACTGAAGACTCATTCCACGCACCTATATAAAAACAAATTAAGGTGCAATATGGACATTATGGACCATGCTGGGCAGCCTCTGCATCATCTGCACATGGCCATAAACAACCAGAGGAGTCTGTTCAGTGACAGGTTGCTTCTCCCAAAGTCAAGGACCAGCAGACTTAAAAGTCCTTTGTCCCACATGCCATCAAACTGTTTAACTCCTCGCTGGAGGAAACGGGGGGACAGAGGAGGGGGAACAAGTAAGCTGTAGTGCCTTTTCACTGTGCAATAGTTTTTGTTAATATCCAACGGTGCAATAGACTCACAATACTTGAAATGTGCCGTTCCTTGTATCCTTATTCCTATTTATTCTATTTATCCCTTTTGTATACTCTGTATTTATATATGTGTAAACATTGTATATTTCTGCTCACATTCTGCAACTTCTGTGGGTGCTGTGCTACTGAAACTGAATTTCCGGAGGAACCCACCGAGAAATAAATAAAGTTTCATCTAATCTAATGTAATCTATAGGGCAGTGCAGGGCTTTGTATCTACCTCTCCGCTGTGATATAACGGGCGGTCACGGTCATGTGGCTTTCCGTTGCCCTGGAGCTCCACCCATTTGTAGTTGGAGCAACAGAAGATGCCTGGGACAGTTCAGCCATAACTTTAAACTTCTCCTGCTCATACATGCTTGGAAGGATCTTGTCACTGAAGTGGACGCCGCAGCGAGATATCATAGCGTGGCTCAAGCACGTTCATCACAGTTTAAACCTTGTTTTGCACAACAGACGACGGCCTCCCGTCTGCAGCTAAACACCCCATTAGCTTTTAGCTTTAGCCCGGTCGGACTGGGCAGCAAAGGGCTGCTTAAATGCCGCAAACTCCTCTGCTCCGCTACTTGGACCGCTAGCGCTACCGCTTGACAGACTGACGACGCGCACCATACACATACTTTTTTTTCTTTTTCGAATCTTCGGATCACGTGCGTACCGAACCGTGGAGTGGGATCGGTTCGGATTTCGGATAAACCGTGATCCGTTGCACCCCTAGTGTTAAGTGAAGTAAATAAACAAATAAACGAAAATAATTTCTCCCAAAATACTCGGATACTTGGACTGAACTGAAAATTAATCAAAAAGCAGCCAGTTACTTAAGAAAAATGTTTTGAAAAATCTTCAGAAAGCTTGAGAATTGTTACTCATGACCACTTTAAACAGATACAATAAAGACTGGCTCCTTGGAAGCAAAATTTAAAGAAATTAGTGGTGGCTTAAGACATGGGCTTATCTTTATTTTGTTTGTATGTTTTGAATCAGTGTTCTGTTCTATGACCCAACCTTTCATAATCTTCAGCTCGTAGACTGCTGAATTAAACACTGAATGCAATTCAGTGTTTTCGATTGGAAAGTCTTCTGAACTTGCAAAACAGCTCCAACCCATAATGCTACCTCCACCCTGCTTCAAGGTTTGGATTAACAGGCATTTGTAATATTCTACAAAGACGTCCTTCCAACATACTCCTCTCTGATGACTGTTGTATAGTTGTGGCAGACTTGTGATATGCTAGCTTTGCTGCATTATTTTTTAAGTTCTATTTGAAGGTTTTTGACAGCTCTCACTGTATTTGGCATTGCATGTGCATTACCATCCATTTTGGGTGATAGTAGTGTATTATATCCTTGGAAATGCTAGTAAAAAAAACAAGGAATTTTATATTTTAAGGCATAAAGTATCTAATTTTTTAATTACTATTTGAATATTCAAAAATCATCTGAGTTTTTAAATATCCAGCCTAGTTGAGTTGAGCTTTTAGCCTTAGTATACAGTGCCCTTTTCCCTCAAAGCATGTTGTTTATCTTTGCCAACAAGTTCAACTTTGTCCCTTCTGTCTACTAAAAGTTTCTCCCAAAGGTGTTGTGTGCACATTCAGTGGGCTTCGAAGCACATTGGAGACATGCTGTCCATCGTTAACACCATCTTATTCAGTGTTTTCTCATCATGGACACATAACAAAGATTATAGCACGTTTTTCTTTTTCCTTTTCTTTTTTGTTACCATTTGGGTTTTTTCTCATCTCTTTCACGATTGCGTGCTGTGCTCTGATCTTTGCACTACGCACACTCTTGTCCTGCGCTGCCTGTATGTGTACATTGATGATGACCTTACGTCCTTAGAAAGTCCTTCAGTTCTTTATTTTTTTGAGGTCTTTGGAAAGTTGTTGGTATTAAAGTATGCCTACCACCAAAAATCTATCCTGAGAAGCAGTAGGGAGTGGCACCCGTACAAACCTATACTTCAGGTCCTTCAGGTCCTCAATTGGAACATTTCCAAGTAGCATTTGAAGAAATTGTTAGCATCGTGTTCACTCACTATAAATGTTATTACAACTGTCGTTGTTTTTTTAGTTTTTTTTTTAGTTTAGTCAGATTATGTCTATTATTGTGACTGTATGAAAATCAGATCACATTTAATGAGTAATCAAATACGGTAACTCCAAAGGGTTCACAAACTTATTTTTGCAACTTCGTTAATGGTAACCAACGCCCTATTTTTTGTGTCAGTGACTGAAAAAGGCATTAATAGCTAATCTTAAGGCCCCTTTTTGCAGTCACATTCAGGTACTGCGACTTCTTCCTGTGGGGTTTTAAGTTTAAGCCCCACAGGAAGAGGGTTGGTTTTTTTTTTCCTCACTAGAGTTATTCATTTAGTTTTCTGAGATTAGCTGTCAGATATTACTTAAAGCTACTTGGGGTTACTTGGGGTTATTTTAAAGGAAAGTCCATTATATACTGCAAAAGAGGCATGTCCGTTTGTTTTTGTGACAAACCAAATGGACACTAGTGTCCTTGAGGGAAATTATATCTGGCTCTGTAATGCACTGGCTGTTGCGGTGGTCAGGGTCACCTGCACTTCGCCTGCACAAAGGCATCTCTGTTTGAGAACGAAATTCAGGAGAAATGTACTGCGGTAACATAGCAAACAAGAAACCTAGAACACAGTCACTATATTATCCTGTCTTGACCTTTTTTATTTTACACCAGGGATAGTGACAGGAAGTTCTTCAGTTCCTCAGAAAAGTCCTTGGTTGAAATTATTAGAGGGATGATTCTGGAAAAGTGTAGTGTGGTTCAGAGATAAGGTAAGCTGCTTGCAGACTGGTGTTTATTTTCCTGTGCCAGGATGAAGTGAAACAAACCTCGGATGTTCTTTTGAATTAAAGATATTAGTGGCACATTGTGACCTCACCGGATCATCCATTATTATTGTTAAGGTTATTTCAGAGCCTGGCGTGAAATTCTTGGAAGATCTTGGCAATTAGTTTATGTTACATAGAACTTAGAGTTTATATGAGCTTATTGCGGCAAACTTGGGATCTAAACGACACACCAATGACTTCAAGACATGAAAGTGAAAATATGCAGCAGTTTCACTGTATTGCAAGACCAGAATTTCCATCTGTCACATTTTAAAGTTAAGCATGTCAAATGCTCTTGTCATGAATCTGTTGTGGTACAGGGAAGTGTATACTGCATTGGAGTCAAAGATAGCCTGTTGTGGAATAATACCATCTGACTGGTTACAATTAAGGGTATTGTGGCAGCTGTTGGGGTCTCAGTGTGCTGTAATTTCTGTGTTGAAGCAAAGCAGAGGCCTAACGAAGGAGGCCCACAGCGACTCCGCTGCCATTCTGGTTTGAACTGGATAAAAAACAATGCTTTTTTGTGAGGACTTGCGCAGCTATCTTCTTTCATAAGGTAGGGGGTGGTTGAACAAACAGGGAGATGCAGTGTTTGTTGTTTTTGATTCTTCCCTGGTGTTATAAGAAGAAAAATAAGTAGTGCTATTACAGTTGATTTGTTTTCTCTTCTACTATCAGATTTGTGTCCACATGAAACTATATTCTGTGTAGGAGCTTATTCTTGGGTTAATATCATCCTTTGAAACATATTGAATTATGAAAAAAAAGCTGCTTGACTGCTCTAATTTTTATTGTTCACTCTGTTGTTGTTTACTGTGTGAAGAAGATGCCTGATTGTGGTTTTTACACACATACTCAAGCCTCAGGAGTTTTTCACTCCTGGGTTGTGTTTTCGTGTGATCAGCAGCAACTTTGTGTTCTGTGATGGGTTTAGTTTTCATTTTTGTCAGGAGAATTTTCAAGTTGTTTTTCTTGATTTTAGTTTAAGTATTCCTGCTCGTTTGGATCATTCACTTTTTCTGGCAAAACAGTCATGAAATATGTTTAAGATGTTTTTGCAGGATTTTATATAGCTTCTAGGGAAAATACATTCCTTCATGGACCTTTCTGTCAGGAGGAGCATGTTAAAACATATTCATTCTAAGAAAGGGCTTTGTAGCAGTACAGTCTGTATGAACATGCCCGCTTCGGGGTCTGTGCTGCTATTGCCTCTGCAATGTGCTGTGTCCCATGCGAGACGCTCAGGAGGCCTTTTGTGTAATTGTAGGACAAATAGCTATCATAACTGTCGTGTTTTGTGCGTTTCTAGTCTGGTAACCTCCACTTCTTTGCTCATAGGTGCTTGTTGGGCTACATCAGGATAATAGGCAAATTTTAGATTAGTGTTACTTGTATGTGTGGAATTTATTCATTTGCTGTATGACTTTTTTAAATATTCGCATCAATATTGACATGCAGTAAGAGTTGGAGGGCAAAACTAGAGCAGGCTTTCTTCTATTTTTGCAGTGTAAAAAGAAAGGATTGTGTTTATCCTGCTCTATGAAATGGTGATGTTATTATGGTATCCATTTAGTCCTAATTTTAGTGCAAAGAGTGCTGTGATATTCTCAAAGACTCTGTGGCAAGAGGTTTGATTTCTGTTGGGAATATGGGTTTCCACTGTATAGAGGGTTTAATAATTTGAATCATATTTCATGCAAAAAACCATCCAAACATTTGCTTCTCCAGTGCACCATCAGACTCTCTCTGTTTTATGTATTTGTAAACTGACTTTGTCATGGTTTTGGAGTGTAATTTGTAAATGTATCCTTTCAGGAAACCGTAGTGGACATTTTTTAACTATTTCATGGCATTTTAGAGATAATAAAGGAGGAAATAATTAGAGGATTAATTCCTAATGAAAACAATGGTTGGCATATATCCCAGAAACTGGCATAGAAGCTGTCAAAGAAAAACAGAGCTATTCAGCTGGATTTCATAAGAAAAAACTTAAAATATTCACGATTTAGAAATCAGAGCCAGGGAATTATTTTTATATATTTATATATTTTATTTGTTTATATCAAATAATAAATTAATATGACCTAGTTTGAGGTCTAGGTCAGCTGCCAACAGGCAGGAATAATATTTTGAGTGTAATTTATGCCAAGTTTTGCCCCAAAGCATTAAGGTTTTCAAAACACAGTTTAACCTAACATGTATTGAACTAATCCTCTGTTGTCTCTGCTTTTTTTAGATAAACCATCATGATTCCCGTCACAGAGCTCCGGTACTTTGCTGACACCCAGCCAGCGTACCGCATCCTGAAGCCATGGTGGGACGTTTTCACCGACTACATCTCGATCGTCATGCTGATGATTGCGGTGTTCGGCGGGACGCTGCAGGTCACACAGGACAAGATGATCTGCCTGCCTTGCAAGTGGGTCGTTAATGACTCGTGCGAGGTCATGCCCATGCCGAATCTGACCACTCACTACTCACCGGAACCCAAAGGCATTCAGTATGACCTCGACCGACATCAGTATAACTATGTAGACGCAGTCTGCTATGAGAAAAAACTACACTGGTTTGCCAAGTATTTCCCCTATCTGGTGCTACTCCACACTCTAATCTTCCTGGCCTGCAGTAACTTCTGGTTTAAGTTCCCCCGCACGAGCTCTAAAGTGGAGCATTTTGTCTCCATCCTCCTCAAGTGCTTCGACTCCCCGTGGACAACCAGAGCTTTGTCTGAGACCGTGGTGGAGGAGAGCGACCCCAAGCCTGTGGGGAAAATGAATGGTTCGATGGACAAAAAGACCTCAAGCGTGAGCGAGGATGTTGAGGCCAGTGTGCCCATGCTCCAACGAACAAAGTCCAGAATTGAACAAGGAATTGTTGATCGCTCTGAAACTGGAGTTTTAGATAAAAAGGAAGGGGAGCAGGCCAAGGCCCTTTTTGAAAAGGTTAAGAAGTTCAGAATACATGTAGAGGAGGGTGATATAGTGTACCGCCTTTACATACGTCAGACCATTATCAAGGTAATAAAGTTTATACTGATAATTGGCTACACAGCCCACTATGTAAAACACATCAGCTTCAATGTGCTGTGCACAGAGAATATTCAGAATCTAACCGGGTACAGCTCGTTCCATTGCGCTCATCCGTTAGCAACTCTTTTCAGGATTTTGGCCTGTTTCTACATCTCCCTGGTGGTGGTTTATGGACTCATCTGCATGTACACTCTTTGTTGGATGCTCAGCCGCTCCCTGAAACGATACTCCTTTGAAGCGATCCGCGAGGAAAGCAGTTACAGCGACATCCCAGATGTAAAGAACGACTTTGCCTTCATGCTACACATGATAGATCAGTATGACCCTCTTTACTCCAAGCGCTTCGCTGTGTTTCTGTCAGAGGTGAGTGAAAACAAGCTGAGGCAA
Source organism: Oreochromis aureus (assembly GCF_013358895.1). Taxonomy (NCBI): domain Eukaryota; kingdom Metazoa; phylum Chordata; class Actinopteri; order Cichliformes; family Cichlidae; genus Oreochromis; species Oreochromis aureus. Next base: position 49,385,187 of record NC_052948.1, on the reverse strand, counting down.
CTCAACCTGAACAATGAGTGGACACTGGAGAAGCTGCGGCAGCGTATCACCAAGAACTCCCAGGAGAAGCTGGAGCTGCACCTCTTCATGCTCAGTGGGATTCCAGACACGGTGTTTGATCTGATTGAACTAGAGGTGCTCAAGCTGGAACTTATTCCAGATGTTACTATCCCTCCAATCATCGCCCAGCTTTCCAACCTAAAAGAAATGTGGCTCTATCACACCCCAGCTAAGATTGAGGCTCCAGCTCTGGCCTTCCTACGAGAGAATCTGAAGTCCCTTCACATTAAGTTCACTGATATCAAGGAGATCCCGTTGTGGATCTACAGCCTGAAGAATCTCAGAGAGCTGCATCTAACCGGGAACCTGAGTGCTGAGAATAATCGTTACATTGTCATCGATGGGCTCCGAGAGCTCAAAAGTCTCAAAGTACTACGGCTTAAGAGCAACCTCACTAAGCTTCCCCAGGTGGTAACGGATGTGGGTGTGCACCTTCAGAAGCTGTCCATCAACAATGAGGGAACCAAACTAATGGTGCTCAACAGCCTGAAGAAAATGGTCAACCTCACTGAGCTGGAGCTCATTCGTTGCGATCTCGAACGTATTCCGCACTCCATCTTTAGCTTGCACAACCTGCAGGAGATCGACCTGAAGGACAACAATCTGAAGACGATAGAGGAGATCATCAGCTTCCAGCACCTGCACCGCCTCGTGTGCCTGAAGCTCTGGTACAACCAGATTGCCTATATCCCCATTCAGATTGGAACACTCACCAACTTGGAAAGGCTCTATTTGAATAGGAACAAGATAGAGAGGATCCCCAGCCAGCTTTTCTTCTGCCGCAAGTTGCGCTTCTTAGACCTGAGCCACAACAATCTGACCAGCATCCACCCAGATGTGGGCTTCCTCCAGAACCTGCAGTATTTTGCTGTGACCGCAAACAGGGTGAGTAGCGAAAAATTTCTTAAATTATTCATTTTAGTAAAAGTTCTCAAGTTCTCTCATTCTGCAGTCATGTTTCCACCCCTTTATCTTTCTCATAGATGACAGTAAGGTTAACTTAAAAACCTGATAAGTTGTTGACGAAGGTCAGCCATTATAAATACCTAGATGTTCCTGGTGTAGAATTATGACTTTGAAGATAACAGTAGGACTGTAGTGCTTCCCATACAAAGACTTTGCTTAGGTGGGCCACCCAGGTATATTGACAGCTGTCCAAGTCTTTGTCTAAGGGCGCTTTTATAGTTTGTTTACGCTGGTCCAAATTAGTTGATGAATTTGTAAACTTGTAGCTTTTTCCTGTGGTTTGGCTTCTTTTCACACTCAAAAAAATCCAAGTGAACTCCAAGCGAACCAAAATGTGTCATTGCTATGTATTTATTACAAAGCGTATATGGTATTATTTGTATAATGTGTCGCTTTTCTCCACAAATCTAGCCTCCCTCACTGTGTTAAGGTGGCAGATTATCATTAACTTGGTTATTTTTCATTAACATGTTCAATCATGCTAAAAATTCACAGTTGGATTGGAGCCTGTGGTTTCTGGTGAAGGAGATCATTTAAGCCATAACTCAGTTATTTGCTTTGGGGCATTTCATTCACATTCGTTCACTGTGCGAATTTAAAGAAACACTTGGTGAATTCTCCTGATAGTACTGTTTTGAACACTGAGCATGCATACAGCATCATGTGTTTTTCAGTAAAGGTTATTATTACTGCTGTTTTACTAGACTTTCTACTGCGCTTGCATGCTGAAAATAGCTTCCAGCAGGTTTGTGTGCGGTTACAAATAGCTCCATTAAATGGGGTCCTTTTGATGTTTTGGGCTCCCGGGGCCTCTTTTCCTTAAAATCCTCTTTAAACTTCCAGCACATTATCTATCCAAATAAAAAAAAAAGGTTTTTAATGTTTAGAAGTTTTTAACAGAGTGTGACTGCATTGTTGTTTTCAAACAGAGGTTCATGGTACACAAAGCAAACTCAAGTCCTAAATTTGTTCAAACCTTTAAGTCTTTAGCAGACGTGCACAAATTGTGAAATTCTTTGCCTGTATCACGTTCTGGTGGTTAGATTGCAAACCCACTGTTATTTTATTGTTCTAAATATCAAATTTGAGTGAGATTAAATTCCAGTTGTACAGTTTTACATATTATTATGTGTTTGCTCCATAGTGTAAGTTGCTGAGTCAGAATGGAGACTAGTCTCTTTATGGTGTTGTGTCAGGAAGGGCATCCTGCGTAAAATTCATAATCAGATGTAAAATTGTTCTGTCAACCCGTAGCTTTATTGTTGAGTGCAAAACTCGTGGGACATGGGAATGTTTTTTTAGCTAAGCTTTGAAAGACCTGGTTGCACACATTGATTGGTCAAACACATTAATGTAGTATCGTTTTAAAAAATCCGATAAGACTTGAATAAAACATCAGCTGTCTAAACATCAGCTGTCCTCTGCCCGGTTGATCCCGAGTAAAAGGACAAGTTTCTTTGTTAATAGCTCGCACTCCAGCTACCTAAACTAAGCTGGTTAAAAATGCACACAGTAGATATATTTAGTAGAATTGTTTAATAAGGCTTTAACAAAAGATTACAAGTAATCTAAAATGATGCTTAGATTCTTTTTACTGGTGTGATATGCAACTCTCAGAGTTGCATATCATCCAAGAACAGCTGAAATTAACCAAACCTGGCAAAACATTTGAACCAATCAAATCAGATTTAACTCAATGCTGTTTTGAAGGTGGCAGTAAGAGATTCCGTGTCAGTCGCTATTACAGATGCTTTATTTTATGGTTATCATAAATAAAATAACCCTGCTGTTTAGAAGTCTTTTATCTCATCATTAACTGTCTTTAAGTTGCTATAGTAAATGTTGTAGCTCATAGCAGTCACCAAAGCTGATACTGGCCCTACACAGTGTTTACCCATATATAACTGCAGGCCTAGATTTAACCTACTTTTGGTTTTGTTCCTGTGATCCTGCCTGTTTGTCGTGTTTTTAATTGGTTAGCATCTGAAATTAATGTGATCTATAACTGAGCTGCTTATTATGTGAAACATCTTTTGCTTAGTAACTGCCTCAGCAGGCCGGGGTAACTGCAACCTTCTCCTTTCCTCTCCATTTCAGATTGAGACGTTGCCCCCAGAGCTCTTCCAGTGTAAGAAACTTCGTACTCTGAATCTGGGGAACAACTGCTTGCAGACTCTGCCGTCACGTTTTGGAGAACTGACGGGGTTGACTCAGCTGGAGCTGCGAGGGAACCGTCTGGAGTGTCTTCCGGTAGAGCTCAGCGAGTGCCGGCTGTTGAAGAAGAGCAGCCTGGTGGTGGAGGAGGACCTGTTCAACACGCTTCCCACAGAAGTGAAAGAGCAGCTGTGGAGGGCCGATAAGGAGCAAGCCTGAGCCGAACCACTGTGGACAGCTGCAGACGAGAGAAGTTTAATCAGAGAACGAAGAAGCATTGAAATTTTGTGAAACTTTGAAGGAGATGCAGCAGTTATGGCCCAACAGGCACAGGAAAGTGATGGTTTTTGGTATAGTCTCACGCCTGCCAGTGGAATAATCTCATAACCTAGCTTGGTGATGAAAGGTGGTTTGGTATTGTGGCCTTTCATTGTTTCATCCAGGTGATGTTGAGTATGCATGCCACAATAGGAACTGTCCAAAGCAAACCCGTTTATTTAAACTTTGCACGATTCAACCTCGCCAGTGATCTACATGTGCTGATTATCACTACTTTACTATCAACAGGAAATATGCACAGAAGAGTGTTAGCCTGACGTTCTCTGGCCTCGAGACTGAAAATCACTTTTGAGTTTTATACGGTTATATCTGCAGATGAGGTGCAGCGTGCCTCACTGTGCTAGCAGATGTAATTGAACGAATTACAGCGCAACTGATAGCCGATGTGTTGAGGCATGAAGCTTCGCCGTGTTGTTTTTCTGGCTCTCTTTATGCTCGACTTGCTCAGAGGCATCTTTTTACGTAGACAAAATGACTTGATGAAGATTAGCAAATCATCTCACGGGTGATCTCACAGCTTAGGCCTTAGCTCGGAAGACGGACTTCAAAGAAACAAAGCTGTCAAATATTCAGTGGAAACAAATGGGAACACACTCTACAGTTCACTGTCTAAATACCCTGCAGTTGTTAAACTATAACATCAGTCTGTGATGCAGGCTGTTTGTTAACTGCATGGGAAGTTATGGTGGACAAATTCATCTTTTTTCTTTGAATCTTTTTGTTTCAACGAGCATTATATTTTTTTTTGAGTGTGTTACTTTATCAGATTTAATATGACACCTTGTAATGTGTTGGGAAAAGGCAAAGAATTTATTCTGGTGTACTTTTAAATTGTACCGTACTTTAGCATCATGTTTGGGCCTGTGAGAAGGGCTGTTTTATGGTGAATAATGGAATGTAATGTTATGCACAGTAGACGTGTAGTTTTTTTTTCCCCATTTATTTTAAAAAAAATTGTCAAAGCTTTACCCATATTATTGTTATTTTTATTTGTTATGTTTTAATTACAGTGTAATTACATGGTTAGCTGTCCTTGCATTACAAGTCATCGCAGATTTCTTTTTGTTTTGTTTTTTTAATTAAAATATATGGAGCTTAGACACTGCTAATCACACATCGACTAAATAATGAACAAGAATGAAGGTACTTTTTTCTTCTTTTCTTTCTTCTTTTATTTAACGCGCCATATGATTTATGAAGCTTTAGTCAAGCTTTACATGTGTGGGACTCCCAAACGAAATGAACTTTAGATGTGAAAATGGAAAATTTAGATACTTCCTGTTTGAGAAGAGTTGAGTCAAGCTTCAAGAGCAGACACTTTTATGTAATCTGTTTATCTAAGTGACAGATGAGGACAAACAGGAAATGGAAGAGTGGAGAAACATTTAGATCAAACAACAGAAGGGAAACATTTGCAGAGAGAGAGGGAGAAAATGAACATGCAATATGTGATTCCCAGCATCTATGGACCAAATTAATGTAACATGCGTGGTTTGCTTGAAACACTTTTCTTATTAAGGTCTTTGGATTTAATAGCATCATTTGGACTAATTCTGCCATGTTTACCCCAGCCAAGCATCTCTTGCAGCTAATATGGCCTTAGATTTTACAAGCTTTATACCCCGGGAATGATTGCAAACATCACAATCTTGGCTTGTTTTTTATTTCTTGTGCTGTTAAATGTATAGCTGAAATATTTAATGTGTTTGTTTCACGTGTATCGTATTCTTCCTACCTGCTGTTTTTCTCTTTTGATTCAAGCTTTTTAAAGGAAGGTTAACTCTAATGATACAATTATACCTTTGTTCACGGTATATTTTGTTTACGGAGGCCTTGACTGAATCCAAATGTCCTTGTAGGGGAAACTAGTAAAGCGCTCCCACACGGTCTTAAAAGGCACAAATAGGAGCCTTAGCTTTGGGTGAGCTGACGGGCGACTAGTGCTAACGTTGCAAGCAGAGATTGTTGATGGAAGCAAAAAGCGAACGATGCCAGAGAAAGCGAGTCATTCAAAGGAAATCTCAGCTTTTCTGGAAAGGATTGAATGCTTAAATTGAATTGCTTCCATCATGCAGGATAAACGTGAGCTGTGCCAGGTATGCAGATAGGGACTGTTGGCCTGCCAAACAATCCACAAAAATAGGCAAGTAGATAATGTAGTAACATAGATATGTATATGATGTTGGGCTATAACTGACAGTTTACTCTGAGTTAGCGCATCTAGTCTGATTATTGATTATTATTATTTTTTAAAAACAATGTGTCGTGTTGTTCTTCATTGTTGCCAATACATAGCATTCCTATTATTGCTAATTAAGGTTTTTATTTCAGGAAAGTATCACTTTCAAAGCACTAATACCTGGCCTTAGTCACCTTTAGGTTGTCTGTAAAGATTTCTGTTTGCACACAGCACTTAAGCAGTGTACAGTGGTACTAATGGCAGACAGGGCCCGACCAATATCGATACCGATATTTGGTGACTTAAAAAGCCAATACTCCGATATTTTTCTTTTCTCTTTCAAACGCACTAAACATAAACAGATTATCCTAATGTATTTAATGTGTCATTATTTATTCACCTACGCTCTGCTTGGATCAGGCGGCTGTTGTGTTTGCGTCGTTCCAAACACGCCTTGACGAAAGGGAAGTTGTAGACTGCCCTCTGGTGGACAATCTATGCAGCATCAACACTCATGACATGGTTGAAGGATGTTTCTCCTGTCTCTCTTTTTTTTTTTTTTTTTTAAATTTTCATTTATCAACAACAGTGTTGTAAATACCAATACCGATAGATTGGCAAATAGCTAATATCGGGCAATAATATTGTTGCGTTCTAATGGCAGACTTTAAAATTACAAAGCACTGGTTGCTTGATTTGAGCCCAAGGATAACAACTGTATGTACATTTTTTGTTATTAAATTTTAGCCTTAACATGTGGGTCACATCATTAGTTCTGGAAGTTCAGACATATATAAAAACCTAAATTATTTCCTAGTAGAGCCTGTAAAGTCAGTATAACTTGCGAAGATGGATGGTGCCATAACGATCATTCTTAGAGTATTGTTGGGAACTCATTCCCTGTCACACTACTTTGCCAAAATTCCCATGAGTATGTTTTTATCTGGGTGTTTGTTTGTTTTTCGTGCATATGTTTGGACACATACGCACAAATATTATGGTGACGAGTTGCCTTGGTCATTTTTGTCGTGTCCTTCAGAGCCGTGACTCGGCTGTACAGTCCTTCACCGTCACTTCCCTCTGACTCATGCGTCTAATTTTCAGCCCACTCCCTTTTCTGTTAGTGAATCAGGTGAAGGTCCAAGGAAAAGGTCAGTCAGACATTCCCACAAAACCAAAAGGAGGAAGTTTTGATGACTCATACGTGCTCCTTGGTTACAAGAAAACTCTAGCAGTTTCAGATACAGTCTCAGCACATTTTCACCCAAACACATTAAGTCAGTGCGTATAAAAGCTTTTCTTGTTTTTGTTCTTCTTCTTTTTTGTTATTTTCCAGCTTTTCCCAATTCCTTTTGTGTTTTTCTAAATTATGTATCACTTAAGCAGTGTTTGTGTGAAGCAGCGTGACTGGTCAGTTTTTTTCTTGCTCATAATCATCATTCATATTGCTGCTGGTTTCCCTTTGGACACTGCTGTTTTTGAATAAACAAAACAGGGCAGAAACGACTCTCGACAATCTTGACTTACTGTAAATGGAGGTGAGCTCACCCTCCAGTGTGGGCATTGTGTACAGCAGCACATCATCTGTTAATATTTCCCAAGAGTGTACATTTCCAGACGGTTTCATTTCCTTTTCATTGCCCTAGATTTTTCTTAAACTACCATGGTTGCATTATATTCACATCTGCCTGTGTATGGAACATAAATCATGATTGTATCTGCTCTGTACAATTCATCTCTGTATTCTGATGCCTGTAGATCAGGGAAAACGGTTCATTTCCATCCATTTCATTTGAAAGCATGTGTGCATTGATACTGGAAGGAACGCTTTTAAACCTGAGCAGCGTTAAATGTAAACTAAAAGTTGGATGGACGGACTTGTTTCACTCAGCACTGTCTGTATCACAAGGCCTTTTACTAATTGTTGCCAAGTGGACTGAACACTGGCTTTTTAAGTGGGACGTCTGTAACAATGGACAACTGAACTCTGCCTAATGTTCAGGCTCTCCTTTTGTACCATTACAACATATGACAATAAAATTCAAGTTAAAATTCTGCTTCTTGAGTGCGTGGATGATTGTTGCTCAAGTCCTGAGCGCCATGTTTGTTAGACCTTTGCTACTGCTCACGTCTGACTTGTCTTTCTCTTCCTCGGAAGTGGAACATCCAGAGTATGCAAAATCATTTTTAGCAGCACACTGTGCTGCCACTGACTAAGAGAAGGACAATTTGTTGTCAGTGTACGCCCTTTGCTGCACTTCTTGTAGGAAAGGTTGAGATGACCCTGGTTTGTATCCACTCTTACTGAACAGTTTTTTTTCTTCTCAGATTTTTTTAGCACAATGTAAATATAGATCATAGTAGTTTTTTTTTTTTACTTTCCAGTCCTATTAATCACCATGTGATTCTTTTAGAGAGTTGTATTAGAATAGAGTAGTTTTCTCAGTTTATTAAGTAGAATTACGGTTACATGGCTATATTCAGTAGTGGTGGGAATCACCAGACACCCCACAATACTTCACTCACGATACAATATTTTGCAGTTTGCAGAGTATTGCAGTAACATATACTGCGATTTATCACTTTTTAACTGCAAATTATATCCTCAAAATTAAACTTTTTCAATATCGGTTTTATTCAATTAAAACATTATTCATTTTACATTTTTTTTATTTAAAAATGTAAAATGAGACTGTTAAGCCTGCCAACACTGTAACAAAAGAAAAAAAAATGTTGCCATATGTTGGAGTCAGTCTGTGAATGAGTTGAATGGGGTCAAGTTGGCAATTGCATGAAATGTTGATATTGTGAAAAATCATCAAAACTCACATTTCTTTTGCTGTCTAATTCATATTTAACTCATTTGTTGCATTTTCACTCAGCAGCTTTTCTGTTTTAAAGGAATATAACCAGAATTCAACCAGCTGGCAGCCACTGAGTTGAGTCCCCTGGAGTTGACAAAGACCCATTCAGACTGATGGCGACATGTTGTTAATCTGTCTGCATCTAGCAATAAGACAGCAATTATTTGCAAAACTTGACATGCAATCATCAGGCAGCCACTGATGTATTTTTTGTAGATGGAAGGAGGTGGATGTCCTACTCGTGTGACTGAGCCGTCTGCTTGCTCTGAGTTAGGAGGCAGCTTTGTGACCAGCGTTGGATGGTTTTCCGATGGTTTTACCCCAGCACTATTTATCACAGACATTAAGTTTCTTGTTAATTTAGTATTATTATTTTTTAAACACAGTGGAATGCTGTCAGTCATGGATTGGCCTCCCCGGAGCCTGTACCTTGACATTATCAAACCAATGTGGGATCATCTTGACAGAGATTGGAAAAAGAAGGCAGTCAACATCCAAAGAAGAGCTTTAAATGTCCTGCAAGGAACCTGGAGAAATATTCCAGAAGAGAATTTAAATAAATTATAGGAAAAGAAAAGAACGAATTTCAAACGTGTTAGAACAGTAAAAACTGTGTTTGCCTTATATTGTGTATTTCTATGTCTATTTCTACATATTTCAGTAAACAGGTGAACCTGTTTCCCATTTTCCTAGCAGAACTGTGTTCAAAGCATTTATTAAAGTATTTATTCTTTTAATAATCATCTAAAATTCACCATTTCTCAGATACTTCTGGTGAATAATTATGATGCAATACATTGAAGTAAAGTAGGTAGAAATCTGTTCATGCATCTGTAATAACAATAAGAAAATGAGTGTTGGTGGCTGCTTTGCTATTTTTACTGAAGTAAAACCTATAACTAGGCCTCCTTCTTTCACCTCTACTTGCAACCCCCTAAAGCAAATCCCGAATGGGTGATTGGACAAAATGAGGACATCTATTCTGTCTGACAAGAAAGCAAGGGATGGAAGCTCTTTCAGTATGTAATGTGCACTGTATTTGCTCTGGTCGGATGCTTTTATTTTGACTTTATTCACATGACTGTTCTTAGCATATCATTAGATTTAACCAGTAGTACTTAATCATATGAAGTACAAAAGAAAATGTTTGGGAAATATATTTAAATATAAGTAGCAATAGTGTTAAATGCGACTACTCTATTGTAAGCATTGCAAGTTTATTTTAAATTGTTGTATTGTTGTGTTGTTATTTAATGCATATTGCACGAAGGGCCGCCAGTCGGCGCTGTGATTCACATCTGTTTGTTTACATCAGCGACATGAGCGACACATAGTGGTCATTCCATGTTACTACGGCGCAGTGTAAGAGTTAAAGGTCCAAAAATCCTATTACGGTCTCTGTATGATAACACTTTAATTGAAGTAGACACGTCACGTGGTCGGATACGAGCAGGCTGTGCTTTAACCAGGGGAAATACGCAGGCGCATCGGTCCCGTGTAGTGGATTTCTCCCAGCGGAACGCCATGGATTTTATGACAGATCAGGATGTGCAGAGGGTGAGGATTACTTTCACATACCGACGAACATGACATGGAAGTGCAGTTTATAGTTAAATTACCAATGCTCAGTTAAATAATTAGCCATTTGATCACTGTTTGCTTCGAATAGAAAACAGTTTTACTTTTGCAGTGTCGATTGTGCATCAGCAGCCTCTTCCGTATTATATATGGTAATAAGATTGTGTTTTGTCGCTGTATTCAAATTAAATGCACATTTCAAGTTCATTGCACAACACCCTGCAGCCACAAGTGGTCTACTGACGTCAGCAAACGCCCCCTGTTTCAGCTAGGAAAACACCATATGTACCTTTAGGAGCAAATTCCCCATTTTCCAACACTTACTCTGTTCTTGTAAGCTACAGAAAGGCAGGAACTAACCGAGGCCATGCTGTAGTCTTATAATCTTGCAGTAGTTTGCAAGATTATAAGAGAATATTTATAAAATATATATACTTAAACTGTCCGATGGCAACTATTTTTCAACACTTTCTCTCCGATTGGATTAAATCCTAAGCAAAACAGAACAATGCTGGAGATCCACAGAGTGGATTTATTAAAACATGTTTTTTTCCTCTTGTTGGACTATTATGCAGCTGTCATCCTTAAGAAATCAGTATCAGAAGACACTCATTAGCCAAGAACTAAAAAAAAAGCCCACATACTTTATGCATCTCTTTTAATGTAATTATGCAATTTTAAACTGGGAATGTCTTAATGTGTAGATTGTGTTTCACGTCATGGCTGTGAATTAAACTCTGGGTGTGACTTCAGTTTGAAATGTGAAAGAAACCTTTGTGTGAAAAGCAGGCATGAAAGGTCATTAGGACGAGCCTCGATGCTTCAGTTATTGCTCCTTCTGTCCTGTAAACGGCTCGAATCGAATTTCCTTCATCTTGACAGTACCAGGAGGATGGATACGTGGTTCTGGACGGGCTGCTGACCTCCCAGGAGTGCGATGAACTGAGGCAGAGGATGGCAGAGATTGTGGAGCGGATGGATGTCCCCGAACACTGCCGCACCACCTTCTCCACCTACCATGATGAGCAGCTAAAAAAACAGGTGACCCAATGAGCAACACTGCACAGGATCTTTAATACTGTCAGCTTTCCTTTGAACAATGTTTCTTTCACATGCTTTCAATGACATCACCACTTACAGATGCAGGTAAGGCATCTGACTTAGTGCGCTCCCTCCTTAGTGATCACATCCATGTATTCTTTCTACAAATTAGCTTCACATTTACAGTTATTTGCCTCGACCTCTTTGACCCTGCTAGCAGTCTCTTATGCCAACAGTGTAGTCAGTGTCCCCTCTGACCTGCAGGGAAATGCTGACTATTTCATCACAAGTGGAGATAAAATCCGCTTCTTTTTTGAGAAGGGGGTTTTTGATGACAAAGGTGAGCTCCAGTGAAATTCTTTCTACACTGTCTTTCATTTCTCATGCTGTGAAACTCCAAAATGAGATGATGCTTTTCTCACCTTGCAGGGGAGTTTATTGTACCCAAGCAGCGGTCACTGAATAAAGTTGGACATGGTGAGCTTTTAGGGTTTTCCAACAATACGTGGCCTATAAACTGCTGCCTTAAATCTCCTAACTGCTAGTCTTTTTTTCTTTTAGCACTGCATGCCTATGAGCCTTTGTACCAAAAGGTTACACATTCGCCCAAAGTCCAGGTGAGCTAACAGGTTGATGGAGTGAAAGAATGATTTACTGAGTCACAGAATAACTAACTGTCCAATGAAATGTCATTCTCCTAGGGCATAGCTAAAAAGCTGGGCCTAGTAAGTCCTGTGATTCTCCAGAGTATGTTCATATTTAAGGTAAAGCGTTTTAAATGGCCTTATAGTGTTAGACAATGCTACATAATGACTTATTAAAACATAAAGATTGAAATAAGAATTTCATCTTTGACAGCAACCAGGCATTGGTGGGGAAGGTAAGAAAATTCAGCTGAATATTTTTGTCAGTATTGAGTACACATTTCCCATCCCATCATTTTTTTAAACACTTTATAAAAAATGTAAGGAAAAAATCCCTTCTGATCGTTATTTTTGTCTCATAATAAAGATGCTCAAATTTGGTATTAAAACACAAAAGTAAAGGTGGGAAAAAAAACTTACATAAAAACCAGGTAAATAATGGAATATTTACTCCATGGCCACATTATTAGGAATACCGGTGAAATCTGTTCTGTCATGACTTCCACCTTTTGTGAAACTTACATCTTTTTGCCTTTTGTTGATGGTAGTTTATGTTAACGGGGAGCCAAATTACATCCATGACATTTCATTCTAGTGAAAGTGAGGCATGAAAGCGACTAACCCAAACACAGGTTGACATTATTCTAAATCCCATCAATATTTGTTTTGTAATGAAGTTGAATTTAAGTTGCAGTAGGAATCTTTTTTAAGTTTAAAAAGTTCCGTGTTTTTCAGATGCTGTATAAATTGGCCTATTTTTCGGTAGGCCAACGCAATGAATGTTACATTGTGTGTTTAGTTGTTTTTTACTGCATTGGCAGTGCGTTTGGGGTCATTGTCATGGTGATGGTGTTGCATAGTGGATCAAAATCCGACCGTACTTTTCTGCCTTTACAATTTCACCAATTGAAATTTAGCCCTAAATGATGACAGAGCATCAACCATGTTTTACAGATGGTTATACGCACAGATTTTAGGTCTGCCCCTTCTTTCTGTCCAGTTTCTTCAATTTTTTTAGGGACACACTGCACACAAAGGCGAGATATGCCAGGTTTTTGGCTGATAGGTGATTGGGAATTACAGTGTCACTGACAAAATACAGTTTTATGGAAAGGAAATTAGAGATTTATTTTCGTGACAGGCTTCAATTAACAAAGTAAATACAGTTCATCCATTTAGTTAGATGCCTTATTTATTCTTGAATAATTCATGGATCAGTTTTAGCTTAGCTGAACAAAAAGACAAAGAAAAAAAAAATCTAAAATCAGGTAAAAGACTGGACTGAAAATGAGTGACAAATCAGAAAATGTCCAAAGAAAAACATCAAAAGACCCTCAAAAAGCCTGGAGAACTATTACTGAAGTCCACTTTAAAAATTACAGGAAAGACTGGCACCTTGGAAACGAAATATAATGAAACCTTCAGTTCAGAAGAGGTTGTCTGTATACATTTATATCATTTTAAATTATATCCATAGCAGATTCTCATGTGTTTCTTAGTGACCCCACACCAAGACGCCACATTTCTGTACACGGAGCCCCTGGGCAGAGTTATGGGGGTGTGGATTGCCCTGGAAGATGCTACTATTAACAATGGCTGTCTGTGGTTTATCCCAGGATCACACAAAAGTAAGTAGCTACCAGAATGTCTATATAGTGTATATGTTATCCAGCTACTGCTCTGCCACATATTTCTGAAATAATTTTTAAGGTCTATTTATTTTATGTAATAATATTTTATGTAATAATATTTTATTTTCTCTTTCTGCCCCAGGCGGTATCACTAGACGTATGGTGCGTACTCCAAAGGGCACCTTTCCTCTGACCGACTTTATTGGTAGAGAGCAGGCATATGATGAAGAGAAGTTTGTTGCCGCACCAGTGAAAAAAGGTCATTAGTCATCTAAATTTAGTTGGTGATTGATGGACACATTTTTGAGTTCTGTGACATTTTGCAACTGAAATTGTAAAAAAATGTTGTTGCTTATAAAGAAACTTTTGACCGTCGACAGCTCAGGACAGTTCACCTTAGATTGAATGCCATGAATTTTTTTCTTTTTCTGCACTTTGATAAAATAATACACACCAACCACCATATTGACACTTGTTTTTGTGTGTAAAAATGTGACTTATCAAACTCTGGAGGTTCTGGTAGTTTATATTAGATGTGTAGTTTTTTCACATTTGGAGTCTTTATGCTATGCTAAGCTAAATGGCTAGCTGCTTTAAACATGCTAAGAATTACATTAATTTTTATATTCTCTACCTTGTAAACTAAGTTCAGTTCAATTAAATGTTATTTATATAACCAAGTTACAACAATGTGCTTTATAGTGTGAGGTAAACTACTATAATAGAGAGAAAACCCCAATAATCAGATAACATCCTGTGAGCAAGCACCTGGCGACAGCGGGAAGAAAAAACTCCCTTATAACAGGAAGAAACCTCCAGGAGAAGCAGCCATCTGCTGCGACCTGCAAATTGTTTTCAGGTCTTCAAGTCTGAGGAAATGCTGAAACAAAAATATGATTGTTAGAATAAAGTAGTAGAGTTAGCACTGCTGTTCAAGTTGGTCAGCTGTTGCTCAATCCCTTGTTCAGGTGGTGTCATCCTGATCCACGGGGAGGTGGTGCATCGAAGTGCTGAAAACACCTCTGAAGAGTCTCGTCACGTCTACACCTTCCACATCATGGAAGCCCAGCAGACCCGCTGGAGCCCTGACAACTGGTGAGACGATATCAGTGTGGGCTAGCCTTTTGATATTTCTTTTATTTGACTACATATTTCTGGCAAGTGATTGTCTCAGTTAACATGTGGTCAAATAGAGATGTTCCTCCTCATCAATTTGTGTAATGTCAGTTTTATGTTGAAGCGCACGCCAAATAAACTTCAAATTAGCACAGATTTGTTTAGAGCAGCCGTTCTGTGTTTTCATACAACATATCTAGGTTTGTAAATGTCAGCATTTAGTTTTGTCTGGAAAATCAGTGTTCTCTCATTAATGCAAACTTTATGAAATGAGATGCTCCAAAGAAATTTCCCAAGTCTGACCTGTCCATCTTATTTCCATCTCTTTGGTCCTGTAAGGTTGCAGCCCACTGAAGACCTCCCTTTCCCGCCTCTCTACACTTGAAGGATTCTTTGGCATCTGGTGCTGCTCCCAAAGAGTAACCAGCATCTATGATAATTTTATCAAGGAAAATTGCTGTAATATCTTATGGCTTAAAAAAAAGATCTGATAATACTGTTTCATTAACTTCCCAAAGGATGGCTGTGCTTGCAATATTCTTCTGATAAGAGTTAAAGGATCTTATTACACAAGAAAACAATAGGCTGACTCCTGAGCTCAGCCTATTGTTCCTGTATCGATCGTAGCCAAGTGTTATTCATGACCCATGATAACAAAGATATAGAAAAAATAGACATGCAAAATAAGATATACTACCAGTCAAAAGTTTGGCCACACCTTCTCATTTAATGGTTTGTCTTTATTTTTATGACTGTTTACATTGTAGATTCTCACTGAAGGCATTAAAACTGTGAATGAACACATAAGGAATTATGTAGTAAACAAAAAAATGTGAAATACCTCAAAACATGTTTTATATTTTACATTCTTCAACATAGCCACCCTTTGCTTCGATTACTGCTTTGCACACTCTTGGCAGTCTCTCAATGAGCTTCATGAGGTCGTCACCTGAAATGTTTTGTGGCCAAACTTTTGACTGGTGATGTATATCCTCCCATTTCTCTCCACTTGAACAATTTGGAGTCACTGGGCTACTGAGAGGTGGCTACACCCTGGACAGGTTGACAGTCTATTGTGGTCTATTCACACCTACGGTCAATTTAGAGTCACCAGTTAACCTAACTTGCATGTTTTTAGAGTGTGGAACGAAGCCGGAGTACCTGGAGATCACCCACACAGGCACAGGGAGAATATACAAACTCCACAGAGTGGTCGGCTAGGGGATCCAAACCCAGGATAGACGGTCCTAAAGCCTGTCCTGTCTGCAAAACATTTTTGTTAATATCTTAAACTTCTAGTATAGTTGTTTTGGGGCACATTCAAACTGAATGTTTTGCTATGCTTTGCCATTCAATTCAATTCTGTTTATGTAGGACTAAATCACAGTTTTATATTTATATAAAATATAATATTTTAGGGTAAAGACCCTACAATAATGAAGAGAAAATCCCAGCAATCTGATGACTCCCTATGAGTGAGAACTTGGCAACAGTGAGTAGGAAAAACTCCCTCTTAACAGGAAGATGGCTTCAGAATAACCAGGATCAGGGAGGGAATCCTATGTGGCATGACCTGTGGGAAGTGATGAGGGGAGGAAGACCCAGTTGAGCATTTCTTTGAAATAGTGTACATTTGGGAAAGAGGCTTTGAGATGCATTTTTTTCCTTGGTCATGTCAAAAGTGAAACATGCTCATCTGTCACGTGTATATGAACCATATCATATCATATTTAAAGGAAGTCCAGGCCATGGATTAGCTGCTGTCTTCTCTGTAGGTTTGCAGTTGAAAGACTACACCTAAACTTTCTTGCATGCCACAAGAAAACAGCTCAACACCAGGCTGATTTTGCAACATGCAGCATTATAATTAAGTTAACACTTGAAACCATGTTTTAATAACATTGTAATAAGTCTATTAACTCCGTATTTAACCAGCTTTCCTTCCTGGCTTTAAGTAGACTTTATTGATATTGCACTTTTTCAGTCAAAACACTTAAAGCACACACACACATTCATAGGATTTTTTTTTAAATTACATACTGTACAGCCCTTTTTCTATCACAGTCTCACACGCTGCTGATTTGGTTGCAGCAGTGTTGCTTTCATCAGATATTCTGCGTTTGAAATTTTTGCGTTTGTGTGCAGTTTTGATTTGATCGTCCTTGGAAAATATACTGCTCTGCCACCCGTAGTTCAGTTTGTCAGTGTTCACATGCTGCCACTACTGCTTTTGCGTTGCTCAAAGATTGGGGAATGCTGATTTGACAAATTCAGTCTGTGCAACTGCTTAGTCAGTCTGCTTATGTCAAGTTATCACAAAAAGAGGGTAACAGAAGAATTAAACTAGTTTTATAAGAAAAAAAAAAAATTGCAAGCTTGGCCATTCTCTGGTTCCTTACTAACCAGCATTTAGACTAATAATTTTTTCTAACTTAATTATAAATTTGCTGGAAAAGTGTTTTAAATTGTGGCTGAAAAAAAAAATTTAAACATTTTTTTTGATCAAGTCTCCATGGAGATTTCACTGTGCAACTGACATTTCCACCCACCTTTATTAAGCATTTCCTCATCAGCATTGTCAACAGCTTTATTCTTGTGCAAGATCTTTTTAAATGATTTGTGCCCAAATAAGACAATGAATTCCTCCATTTACAGACAACCGCGAGCATCTCTGCTTTCAAGTATGTTCATTTTAAGACCTAACTTAAAATGAAAAAGACAAAGCTTTATGTACGTGTAATTATCAAGCGCAGCATTCAAACTTCTTGTGTTAGTGTCACAAATCAAAGTGAAAAAGCAAAAGGATAATCTTTGTGTTGTTAAAGTACAGTCGCTCACAAAGGTCCTACATCTCAATCCTCAAAAAAAACAAAACAAACCAAAATCCCCCCAAAACAAAAAAAGCTTTGTTTGTTCTCAGATGTTCTGAAATATGCAATAATTTAGAAGTAAATCTTGCTGTAAAAGTTGCCAAAACGTAAAGGCCTGTATGCATGGGTGTGGCCCAAAAGCATATCTACAAAGCCCAAAAAAACAAAACACTAAAGGCTCAGTATTACAAGGAAATGTAGATATTGAAGGGGTGCAGGGTCCCATTAAACCACAAACTGCTAAGCAAAGTTGATTTATCTGACAAAAATATATGCGGTAGGATAACCGGCATACACGTTACAGTGCTGCATTATCACATCAGTCTCATGCAGGAGCATAGTGTGTTTCTACCATATATAAGTATAAATCAGCCCTTTAAATAAGAGTTGAAATGGGCAGCCATGCTAGCGTGTACAGCTTCTACTATGGTAGGTTGTGTGTGATAGAAAATATACTTCTTAAGGCAAGTATTTTCAGAAGAAACTTCTTCATATTGCCATCAGGGAGGCAAAAATAATAGCCTAGACGTGAGAAAGTTGATTAAAAGACATATCAATAAGTTAACTTTAAATTATGTTCTTCGAAAGGCAATACAAGGCATGTATCTGTTAATGAAACAAAAACGACAGGACATTTGTGTATTTCTTGCCGATTATAAAAACGTGTCCAGGATTTCTATTTAAGAAACACTTTTTTTTCTCCTCCACACTCTGCTAAACTGAGTCTCCCGTTGCATAATTTAGGAGCTGTTGGTGTCAGTGGCAGAGAAAACATACGCCACCTCTGTCGCGAGGCTCAGACTTGATCTAAAATGTTCCATTGGTCATTGCAAAGGATACTGAAAATGATCTAAAGACAACAGACTGTCATGCCAACACTGTCGCATGTAAAGGTTTGTCGATACCCTGGTCGGTTAATTTGACTGCTTTCGATCGCCTTGTGCTAGTCAAAAATAACTACAGTTTGTGATCATGTCCACAGACTACGAAAGACAGCTTTTTTTGTCCCAAGTTCACCACCAGAAATGGCTGAGAAACAGGCAGTGGATCTGCTTGTTTGTATGATCGGTCCATTCAAAGTAACAGGAGGATGAAGAGGTAGAGTGGGAGCAGCAGGTTGTCTATTTGGGAGGTGTAGGCTTCCAACATGGCCACCAGAGTGATGGAGCCAACAATCCATGAGTAGGTGGTGTTCAGATTGATGCTGCTGTCAAAGATGAGAAACATGGCCACGGCGATGATCTGGGCGAACACAGATGTCGCGGTCCCCTCTAAGGTTTTCTTGGTGCCAGGCCAATGGATCTCCCCCATGGTACTGCCGAACACAGAGGCCACAGTGTCTCCAACTCCCACCGCGAGCACACCTGCGTAGGGCACCAGGCCACCCGCCCCTGGAAGTATCCCCTTAGGGGCACAGGGTCCAGGAAACAGCCAAATGGGCAAAGACATCCCCAGCAGCAGGTAAATGTGGGTGAGGATGAGAGGCCCAGAGTCCCGCTCGTCCAGGAACAGAGTGAGCAACTGCCTGAGCAGCTGACCGACAGGCCTGATTCGAAAGTAACGCACATACTCCAAGAACAAGAAAACCGCCAGGCAACCCACAGATGCCACGTGGAGCAGCTGCCTGTCGTAGATCAACCCTGGAATGTAGGTAGCCACTACAATCAGATGGAAATACTTCCTGACGATGGTCGACGCCTGGTGCTTCTTGGAACCCGACTGGCGCTGATAGCTCTGATGTAGCACAACGCAACTGGCCACGACAGACAGAAACACCCAGTACGCCAGCAGGCAGAGTCTCCTGTCATTCAGCGTGATGAAGTCCAACAACCACATGAGGGGGTGGCGACCGATGAACAAGGACAGCCAGGGCATCAAGATCCCCAGACCCAGAACGGCTGTCATCATGTGAAAGAAGAGTGATGACCCCCAGCTCTCAGACTCCATGAAACAAAAGAGCAGGGCGAAGAAAACGCCCAGCAGCAACGAGCCCACCACTAACACCGGGAGGAAATAGTTCACCGGGTCACCTTTGACCTCTGCCAGGTTCAGGGAGCGCTTGATGAGTTGGTTCACGATGAAGCTGATCCCACCGACAATGAGGAGTGCCTCTCCGGGCGTGAAGCAGCGCGGCAGCAGATAAAGCACAATCAGGCTGAGATAGACAAAGATCAGCAGCACCTCCAAGACCTCTATGACCTCAGACACAGTCAGGGTCTGCTTTGTGGTGTAGAGAATTGCGCTGCCGGCCATTCCTGCAATCACACAAGTGTTGGTGGGAACAGGTCTTGTGATGCCCAGTGCAATCAGGGAGAGGAAAAGGGCTAGCATCATGCCTGTGATGGTGATCACCATGGAGAAGCGCTCAAAGTAGACATTCCCTGAGGCAGAGCACTTTTCTCTCAGTGCCAGGCCCAACAAAGGCATTACCATAGAGGCCGGAACGATGCCGCTGTTCGCTGAGGGGCGAAACTGGAACACAGCACCCCCAGACCTGAGCAGACGGTCCCATTTATGCTGCACGTAGAAAGCCTGGATCACCAGGGCTATGCTGCACCAGGAGTGCTGGTTCCAGACCGCCATGTGGACACATAGTACCACTGCCAAAACTACAGTGGACTCCACGTGCACCGGGTTGATTTGCATGGCTGGAGGGTGGGTGCTCACAGAGAGGGAGGAGGGTTGATCTGAACAGATGGTGTGCAGCAATGAAGGCCTTCTTCTGTCACTTCCTCTCTCTTACAGGCTTCATCATTTGGAAGGTAACTTTCCCTTGCTATGGATGTCCGAGGAAAAAGGGGAAAAAAGTTAGCATTTAAGAGAAAAAAATACAGATCACAACAAACATAATAATGTGTACAAATTACAGATTCAAATGCTACTGTACTGAATTCTGAGTCTTTTCTTGCTTATTCTAACTCTGAACCTTGGTCATGCTTTATCTGCTTCCTGCCATGAACTATGACCACACTGAACATTCCCCCCGTCAGTGAGAAATTCACACAGCTCAGACAGCACGAGTAAAAGGTCACACATGAAACACATGTTCTTTCCACATCAGCTGCAACCTTTTGTTCCTGTGAGGGTCGGAGTTTGAGCTGTCTGTGTAGTGTGAGTTCTGGGTCAGCTATGGAGGCTATGCTTAACAAATGGTTATGAAAGCTGAAGGATACATTAGGGAAAGAAAATCAAAACAATAAAACTCCAGTTTATTTCATTCATTCATACAGCCCAATGAGGCCAGATAATTCTCCCTACACCGAAGAACGCGTCTGTCTGGCAGCCGAGGATGGTTTAACCTCTGACGGCATCAAGCTAACGGCAGACTAACAAGCTCACTGTACAGAGCTAGCAAAGCGCCACACAGCAGTAACTACTGGCAGCACTGACTCACAATACAGGCTGACAAAGACAAGCGTACATACCATACAAGCGCAGCGTTGTTTGAGCGGACGTGTGCAGCAAATCGCTATGAATCGCTGCCGTCCTTTCTGGACAGATTTGTTTCCTTTGTCAGCTGTCGGTCCTCTCACACCCAGTAGGAGGGGGCCATCTTTGACAGCCGGGTCACGTGGTACACTAAAAAAAGTATCTCTTAAAGGCGTTGTTTTAAATTTACTTTTTAACCTTAAATTTGTGAAATAATTATATTACCATAAAGCACATACTTTAAATAAATACATAAAAATATTTATGTATTTATTTTGTTCAAATTCAGACTTCTCAGGCTATTTTATACATGTAATACGTAAATAATTATTTGTTAATAATAATAATTACCCGTAAGTCCAGAGGATGTCTTTGATACATGATATACTGAATTATGAAGTTAGGGGGAGACACAGAAGTTTTGCCAAAATATGGTATAAATATTTTCGAAAAGGTATGGAGACGATAGGGATGTGTTTATTTTACTCCAGAGGATGGCGCTAAAGTTGAACTCCGGACACCAGCTGCTTCACGAAGAAGAACAAGGCTCCCAGCCGTTGCCTCCGACGGTAACGAAGGCGCTTTCGACGTCGCTGACGAGCCAGCACAACAACCAATCACAGAGCAGACGCGAAGATGGCGGAGTCGGAGATGAGCGTCAGGTAGGCATATAGCAACTTACTTTAGCTAAAGTGTGCGTTGTTTGAGTTATTTTTGGAGCGTTTACCAGTGGGTATCGTTTCTACACAGCGTTTCTGTTTACTAAATCAGACCAGCAGTGATGTGTATATTTCACTCTTTGCGTTTGAGCAGTTAGCACCACGCTCACTTAGCTTAGCAAGTACTAGCCGCTAAAGATTTGAATGGCTTTTCAGTAGCGCGGTGTGCCAGCCGCATGTCAACAACAGCATACCGCCACTGCAAACTGTTTACATTAGATATTGTATTAACGGCGCTGGTTTATTTACAGACACCGTACTTACAGCGAGATAAATTGCCTCTCCGTTACATTCAGTAACCGCTGGGCTTGCTTAGTTGGTGTTAATTGAGAAGCTAACTCTGCTGTTTTGATACGGACAGGAAAACAGCTGAGTTAGGTTTAAAATCTTTAAACTTGACTTCCAAAAGAAACTAAACAGAGTTTGACTTGACAACAAATCGCAAAAGCCTATCCATCTCTTTAAGTACAAATAAACTAATTTAGTTTTAGGGAACGCTGATGAAGGGCTATCATTGAACAGGAGTATGTCTGTGAAGGTTCTCAGTCATCCAGGTCATTGTAGTCTAAGGAGCTTGGAAAGAAAAGCGTTGTCCAGACGCTTTTCTTTCCAAGCTCCTTAGAATTGAACAGGAGTATTTAAAACATATCCATGAATATCATAATAACAAGACAACAGACTCGTATTGAGGACCCCAACAAATTTTTATGTGTGCAAACATGTATTGCGCTTTAAAGTACCGGTAACATCTCCAGTCTGGTCAAAAAGTATGCTGACATGGACAGAATCCAAATATTTATACCATATTTTGGCAAAACTTCTGTGTCTCCCCCTAACTTCATAATTCAGTATATCATGTATCAAAGACATCCTCTGGACTTATTTTTATGTTTTTTTGTACCTAACCACAGTAGATGTAAAATAAATAACTAAAATGTCATCAAACTGCACACTTTGAGTTTTAATTTTGCATAAGGTTTACCAAAAAAGTTGCATTAACTGTGTAGGAATTACAGAGATTGCTTTAAATAGTCTGTACATTTTCACACACTCTAAACTAACATGATTGGAAATATAAAGATAATTGTTATTTTTAATGCTTCTATGCAAATCTTTCTGGACCCTATGGACATACTGAGTTTCCTATCCTTCTTTTTTCTTTCCACAAAAAGTGAGTCATGTATGAAAATGGGGGAAGTGTTTATAGTTTTGGGAAGTAGGTCTGTCCTTTTGTTTGATGGCATCAGGGCAAGTTTGTTTTGCTTTGTTCAGTTTCTTTCAAACATGTAACCAATTCATACAAAGTAATTTTTTTTAAATTGAACGAAAATAAAATAAAACAGGGTACAATATTGCTACACATTTGCTGATTTAGTTTACATATTTGAAAAAGGGTGGACAGAAGTGCACACTTATTAAATCCCACACCTTCATCCCTCTTTAGTTAATAGGCTCAGTTCTAATGTAGCAAACTGTAAAAACTTTAATGCATTAATCCCAATCGTTGCTTTTCTAAAATAAACCAATTTGTTTCCCAGGAGCTGTAGGGAATTATGGACCATATTGCTGGGGAGGTCTGCGTTGAGAGAGCCGGTATGTCCTTGTTGCAGAAAAGTGTCCAGCGCATAACAAGTGTGCTGGACACTTTACTGCTCCAAAAAATAGCTAGTTGTAATTTTTTCATTTTTAAAGGTAATAAAACAATCACAGTGATTTTTCTGTCTGTCATTATTGGTCACAGGCTCAGATAGAGGCAGAGCTCGACAGACACTGGGATAGACTCCATCAAGGACTTAGTTACTACAAGCCGCCCAGGTATAGTTACAGTTATTTTCACATCAAATTTACTGTTAATAACCAAAAAGGTAACTGCAAGCATCACCTGTTACAGCTCATCCTCTGCTGAGAAAGTAAAAGAGAACAAAGATGTTGCACAGCCCCTGAAGGACTTTGGTCTAAGGATCAGTAAATTATTGGTAAGACTTCAAAATATCAATCAAGAATGATTTCCAGTCTTTATTTTGTAGTGTGTATTTAATGATGATTTCATGTTACAGAGTCTTGATGAACAGCAGAGTGTTCAGCTTTTGCAATGCTACCTACAGGAGGACTACAGAGGAACCCGTGACTCATTAAAGGTATCTGTCCTGACAGATATTTTCATTGTGGAATCTGTCTGAACTTGTAGTTTTCAGTGAAACTGAGATTTGCTGTTGCATTACAGGAACAAAAATTGTAAGACCGTAAAAAGATGTTGTGAAAGATGTTTAGATGTTAAATTAATCTTTTGTTGCAGGTTGTACTCAAGGATGAGCGGCAAAGCCAGGCACTACTGCTTAAGGTCAGTACACGGATCTTCTGCTTTTCTTGACTCAGCACATGTTGAGTTCAGTAAGTATTACAGCCTTTGTGTTTGTTTTTGCAGATAGCAGACTATTACTATGAGGAACGCATGTGTTTGCTCAGATGTGTCCTTCTCCTACTCACATACTTTCAGGATGAGCGACATCCCTACAGGGTGAGAAGCTCCAGTCTTAGCATTACTCACTAAATTGTGGAACACAACTTTTAAAAAACTAATTGTGCTTGGGATTGTTGTTGCTTTAGCAATGTAACCTTAGTTATGTTATGTTGTTTAGGCTGAATACAGTAACTGTGTCAATAAGCTGGAGAAGGACCTGGTGAGCAAATACCAGTTGCAGTTTGAGAGTCTCTTCAAGGCAGAGGCACCAACATGGGAAACTCACGGAAACCTCATGGTGATGACACAAGTTTGGTTTGCGTTGGCTTATTATTCTTTTTATTGTGAGGTAGCTGTGGGAGATATTTTCTTGTTAAGGATGCAAAATAATGTAAATATTATTTTTTTCAGACGGAGAGGCAGGTGTCAAGATGGTTCCTGCAGTGTCTGAGAGAACAGTCTTTGCTGCTCGAGATCATCTTTCTGTATTATGCTTACTTTGAGATGAACCCATCTGACCTTCTGAACTTCACCAAGATGTTCAAAGAGCAAGGCTTCGGTTTGCGGCAGACTAACAGACACCTGGTAGATAAGAGCATGGATGCGCTGGTCGACCGGATCGGGTAAGAGGCACAAAGTTTATGTGTGATTCATTTCTTTCCCAGATATTTTTAATTGACAGACATTATGAAGACATTTCAGTATTTTCAATATTACAGTGACATGTCTTCTTATACAGAGAGTAATCATCAGTTGATTCATATTCAATTCAATAGGCATTTTTTTACTGGATATGTACTCCAGATATTTCATTCCTTCTGTAGTTTATGATGTCCTGTCTGTCTCTCTGCTCGGCAGATACCTGAGCGCGCTCATCCTGGTTGAAGGAATGGACATAGACTTCCTGCACAAGTGTGCTCTTGAGGATTGTACAGATCAGCACCAGTTCTCTAGTGCTCCTGATGTGGTTAAGGTTCAGTTTGTTTTTTGGCTGCTGCATTCATAGACTTAATGTTAATATTGGTTTACAGACTTGTTTTACAAACTGAAACACTTAAATAAATTGGGCTAAAATTGGCTAGGCTTCTGTTAATTCACGCAGAGCATATAAGGAGAATGTGTTTAAATCCTCATAAGAATTGCTGGCTCTTCTAGGAAATGGATCAGCTGCTGCTGACATTTGGTGACATCCCTCATCACGCACCGGTATTGTTGGCCTGGGTCCTGCTAAGACACACGCTTAGACCAGATGATACCAGCCCTGTGATCAGGAGGATAGGCAACACCGCCCTCCAGCTTGGTGTTTTCAAGTACCTTTCAACCATGCTCAAAGGTCTCGGAGTCTCAGGGAACAATGTAAGATATTTCAGATTTATTGAACCTTTAGAAATTTATAAGAAGCAAAGTTGCAAAAAACGTATGTTCATTTAAAGGAGAACTGCCTCTGTCACCCCTAATGCTTACTGTGTTACCTGAAATAGCTTTAAATTATGTCCTGCTGATACACATTTTTGTTCTTTCACAAATAATAAGCCAAGCTTTAAATAAAGGCCATGCAGCATGAGCAGTAGTGGTTAAGTACGCTCAGGGTGCTTCTGTTTGTCATCAGCATCTAATTAAATCACCAAGATCTAAACCAATCTATAATGAAGTGTCCAGAATGAAAACTTCCTGTTACAATATTAATGTATTATACTGATCATCATGCACCAGTTTCCTTGTCAAGACCTGTGCTAAACTTCAGACCTCAGGTTTCATAATGATTTCCTTCAAAATCTGTAAAGTAATGCTGCGCTTTTACAAATTATAGATAGAAATGTAAGTAGCAACCAACATTTGCTCAAAGAGTGGTGACTGTCTTATTGTTTTGCATTAAAATTCCATCATTTTTTTTCACTTTTCATTTCTTCAGTGTACAGCAAGCACAGCAAAAATGTGCGTTTATGGTCTCCTCTCATTTGTGATCACCTCTTTTGAAGAAGAAAGTTTACAGGTATGCACCTTGACTGTACATGTCTGGATCCTCACAAACCTATTTATAACATGTGGTGATAATTTGCTTTCTTATTATGTATATTACAGACCGATGGCGTGGCGACTCAGAGCTCCCACCTTATCGATGCTGCCTGTGAGGTCCTTTCTGCTCCAAGTCTGGCTGAAATCTTTTGGGAATTGGTGGGAAGAACACACAGAAGAGAAGCTTTATTAAAGATAAAATGGAATTATAAATGTTGATGATGTATCTTGTTTATTAAATGTTTAATCCAGAAGCCAAACATGGGATTGGGAATGATCCTGGACAGCGCAGTGGGGATGTTTCCTCATAAGATCGGACCTCTGCTGCAGCTTTTAACCGCACTGCTTTCAAACAAGTCGACTGTTAAAAAGGTAAATGGTGCACATGCACACACATACACACCTGCAACGTATCTTTCTCTAAATGATTTATTGATATACTTTGACTTCCTTGTGAAAGGTGTACAACTTCTTGGATAAAATGTCCTTCTACACTCAAGTTTACAAACATAAGCCTAATGACATCATCTCCAATGACGACGAGACACTGTGGAGGAGGCAAGCTCCCAAACTCCTCTATCCTCTCGGTTAGTGTGTTATTATTACTGTTAAATCTGAGTATAGATGAAAGTTTTCCCTGTCTTTCTCTTGTGTGAATAAATTGGGATGTCTGTTCTCAACCATTAGGCACAGGCCAGACTAACCTGTGGATGCCACAGGGAGTGCTGGGCCAGGTGATGAGTCCAGGTGAGCAAGGCTACGTGGTACGCTGGGAGTATTCCTACAGCTCCTGGACTCTCTTCACATGTGAGGTGGAGATGCTGCTCCATGTTGTTTCGACTGCAGGTACATAACGGTTCATTTAGTTTATAATCGCAGAAAAATCTGAGGGATAAATCTGTACTTTAATGTTATTCTTTGCATTGGATTTTTTTGTTTTTATACACAGATGTGTAGGATTTGTTTTCTTTATTATGGTTACAACGTTTTCCTTAAAGATCTGGGCAATACAGCAAACATTTTTGGCAGCAGAATTCTGCCCGTTTGGGATATGCTTTTAAGAGAAAGTCTGTATTTAGCCCTGTGATGAATTGACGACCTGTTGTAGAGCTAGAAGCAGAGTTTACCCTGCTTCTGGCTCTACAACTAGTATAGGCTTCTGCTCTCTGACCAGATAAATTGGATAAGGAGAAGAGGATGGATGGAGGGAGGGAGTCCATATTTATTACGAAAGAACAACAATGTGACCTATGGATGTGTTTAATTCATTATTTATTTATTTTCCATGTGGTTTTATTAACAAGAAAGAAGAACAATATCAAATATACTTATGCTTTATCATTGTTGAGAGGACAGTTGAAGGAGATAAACTAATTTCTTATTATAATCTCAAGAACACAGTTTGGTCTCAGACTTGACTTTAGTTCAGCCTGAATCTGGGACAAAGTGCAATCATCACAAGAGTCAGAGCAGTGTGATAAACATGACAAGAAATATGGTTATTCGCATTTCTTGTAACATTCACAATATATACCTTATATACTCAGCTAAAACCTATTAAATACAGTTCTGCTTGAGTTTGTGGGAAGCAAAACAACTTGATAAGACTTGTAAATCCATAAGGCCATATGATCATGTGGTATGACAGTGATTGTAAAGCCTGCACAACAGGTTTAAAATAAGTTCAAGTATCACAGAAAAACAGATCCTAACAGTTACACGTAAAGATTTCCACTCAGTTACACAATGATTCAGTAGCTGACGTCACCAGTTACTGGAGTAGCCAAACGACTGAAAATGAATTATTTAATGAAGAAACACACATTCATCAGCTGATTGTTGATCACTGACTGATATTTTTACCAGATGTTTTAGCCCACTGTGCCCGCGTGAAGCCCATCTTGGATCTAGTCCATAAGATCATAAGCACAGACTGGACAGTGTCTGACTGCCTGCTGCCTCTCACCTCACGCATTTACATGTTGCTGCAGAGGTAAAGTAAACTTTTGAGTGACAGACATTAAACTTTTTGTGCTGTTTGCTTTGCCAGAAATAATCTTGATATGAATCTGGTATTATAATCTGTCTTTTCTCTCAGGTTAACATCCATCATCAACCCCCCAGTGGATGTGATTGCTTCCTGTGTAAACTGCCTTTCTGTGCTGGCTGCAAGGATGCCAGGGAAGGTGGGTGTGCTCAGTGCTCCCAGTGTGAACATGAAGTAAAATGAGGGATTTAAAGTCGGTGCTTTTGAACTTTCTTCACCCAGTGCATATCATCTTTTTTTTAAATTTATTTATTTTTTAAAATCTTCAGGTGTGGTCCAGTCTGCACCACACTGGCTTCCTCCCCTTTGCCTCCAACCCTCTGACAAGCATGGCCCAGTGCATAAGGTAA
The DNA here is from genome assembly GCF_013358895.1 of Oreochromis aureus. Taxonomy (NCBI): domain Eukaryota; kingdom Metazoa; phylum Chordata; class Actinopteri; order Cichliformes; family Cichlidae; genus Oreochromis; species Oreochromis aureus. Next base: position 49,356,723 of record NC_052948.1, on the reverse strand, counting down.
AGAGGCCAAACAGAGTGCCATGTATTATTTAATATGCCTGGGATATATTAGCTTTTTACTCAACTTTTTAATTTTTTTTCCCTCAGTGCTGAGGGGATGAAGGCAGGTAACTATGGCAACCTGCTAGTTCAGATTGAGCAGCCCAGGGGAGAATATGCCGTGACTATTGCCTTCCTTCGTCTCATTACAACTCTGGTTAAGGTAACATTTTTTAAAAGTTATGTAATCTTTCAAAATGTTGTCCTGCTACTATAATGTGCATCATGTGTACTTATTTTTATTTTAGGGTCAGCTTGGCAGCACTCAGAACAAAGGTCTGATCCCCTGTGTGCTGCTGGTGTTGAAGGAGATGCTGCCCACGTACCATAAGTGGCGTTACAACACCTATGGTGTCAGAGAGAGGATAGGTGAGGGCGCTTTCCCCTTTGCTTCTTGTCTGGAGACAAATTAAACTTGTATACAAACTGGCTTCTCTGTGCTGCTGCAGGTTGTCTTATTTTGGAGCTCATCCATGCCATTCTCAATCTGAGCCCAGAGGGAGAGGACCAGGGCAGGTAAGGACCAGTGTCTGAACTCTGTCACCTGCACATTTTCTCTAATGTCACAATGCTAAACATTCAGGTCCTACAAAGGTGCTTTTAAGAACAATAACCTTAAACATAACAAGGGTGCTTATATGATGATTCTCTAATACTGGAATGGTGTGAAATGTGCATTAATCTTTGCAGTTTGTTAAAATAAACATATTTTGTTTCCTTCTTGCTATTTACAAGCAAGAAGTGGACCATATTTGGATGAAATGATAGGAGTCACTAACCAGCTTGTTTAGGGAGATAAACAGCTGTTAATTTGTGCTGATATACTAGAATTTCTTCTTTTTTTTCTTTTTCTTTTTCTTTTTTTAAACACAAACATATGCATCTCTAGAAAAATGTCTATGTTTGCTCTAAATCTGAATACTTTATGATGGAAGTCTGAGGATTGATTTGCTTTTGGAGCAAGTGTTAAGTGGATCTCTTTTGGCACTTCTGTGTGGATTAAAGTTACAGTTTACAGGCTGTAACTGTACCTGCTATGTGCCTGCCCAAACTATCATGAAACTAATTGTCGATTAATTAATAATGGTTGCAACTAACTAACAGTTGCCTTTTTACTCATGTAGTTGTTTATTTACTCCTTTCCTTCTTAATGCAGCGCTCCCAGCCTGCAGTCACTGTGTATCTACAGCCTTGCAAATACAGAAGCTGGACAGGCAGTTGTCAATATAATGGGAGTTGGAGTTGACACCATAGATGTGGTCCTGGCTGCACAACCCAGCAGGTGAGCAGTTGGATGTGTTCAGTCTACCTTTCCTCATAGTAAGCACTTAGCTCTCCATTATTATTATTATTATTTTTTTTTTTAACTGACATTAGTTGTATTATATTTTTTTTCTTGGTGCTGTCCAGCTGTGGCTCTGAGGGTCCTGGTCAGATTCTCATCCAGACCGTCAAACTGGCCTTTTCTGTCACAAACAACGTAATCCGTTTGAAACCGCCTTCGGACACCGTGTCCCCACTGGAGCAGGCGCTGACACAGCACGGTGGCCATGGCAATAATCTAATAGTCGTCCTAGCTAAATATATCTACCACAAACACGATCCAGCACTCCCTCGTCTTGCAATCCAGCTGCTCAAAAGGCTCGCCACAGTAAGACTTCGATTATAAACAATATGTGAATATGTGGTTGGTGTTTTTGTTACATATCTAAACACTGGTGTTGACCTCATGTTGCTAGGTGGCTCCCATGTCGGTCTACGCTTGTCTCGGGAGCGACGCAGCAGCCATCCGCGATGCATTCCTCACTCGGCTGCAGAGCAAAACAGAAGACATGAGGATCAAAGTCATGATCCTTGAGTTTCTCACCGTCGCTGTGGAAACCCAGCCTGGCCTCATAGAGCTTTTTCTTAACCTGGAAGTCAAAGATGGAAACGAAGGATCAAAGGTATAAAGTGCAGGAAGTAACTTTGGTTTTACTTTTCCCACTGCTGCAGCTTCATTAAAGACATCCTTGTTTTAAACTTGTAGGAGTTCCTGCTGGGCGAGTGGAGCTGTCTTCATGTCGTGTTGGACCTGATCGACTCCAAACAGCAGGGCAAGTACTGGTGCCCCCCGCTGCTCCACCGAGCAGCCCTGGCCTTCCTCCTGGCCCTCTGGCAGGATCGCAGGGATAGTGCCATCTCTGTCTTACGTACAAAGTAAGTAAATGTTCTCAGTCTCACTTTGAGTTGGAAAAACATGTGAAGGTGAAAAACCACATGATTAACATGCTGTATGGTGTTTTGTTTCCTTTTTTTTTTTTTTTTTTTTTTTTTTTTAACCAAAGAGAGAGGTTTTGGGAGAATTTGACAACGCCTCTTTTTGGAACCCTCACCCCACCTTCAGACACCACAGAGGTATCTTGCTGTGCTGCTTTGTTACACTGTTTCCATGAGTACTTAAAAGTCAGTAAACGTGTGAAATGATGGAATTGTAACTTGTCCCCAGCCTTGCGTTCTGGAGACCTGCGCTTTTGTCATGAAAATCATCGGCCTGGAGATCTACTATGTTGTCAGGTGATTTCAGAGTCCATATTAAATAAGAATGACATTTCTTTGTATTTGTATACACATTCCTTTATTTACAATGATGTCTTAGATTATACGTATTTAATGTTGATGAATATTTGTGTTATTGTAGCGGCTCTTTGGAACAGTCCTTGAAGGACGGGCTTCAGAAGTTCTCCAACGCACGACGGTATGAGTACTGGTCACAGTATGTCAAGTCACTGGTGTGCCATGTGGCAGAGATGGAGGAAGAAGGCATCTGCTACTTCACAGAGGCCCAGATGTTGATCTCCGCCTGGCGGATGTTGCTGATTCTTTCCACTAACCACGTACGTTCAAGTACACACAATCATGGCCCTAAAGTTAAGTTTAAAAGTGAAACGTTGATGTCATGATGTACTGTAAGTAATAATATCTATATACCTTAATTTACTTGCATTTTAACTTTAATTCCTGTAAATAATGATATTATGTGTACAATTTTTCTGTAGCTATTATACTATGATAATATTATCACCATAGATTTTTGACAGTGTTAATCATGAAGTGAAAATTTGATGATGTGTAAGGATTAAAAAAAATGTATTATTATTACTATTTCTCCTCTGCATACAGTCCTTACTCCAAGTTAAGCTAACAGGCTTTTAGCTGCGCTTTTTTGCTTTTTAGTCATATTTAATGAGAGTTGAGCAGTACTGATCTTCTCATGCGCCTCTTGTAGAAAAAAAGAATTTGTGCATTTCCCAGAATTTGAGACTTTAACTGCCTCTTGATAATCCAGTCTGTATTTTCTAGAACAAGCTCAGATGAAAACGATGTTTGATTGTATTTTATTTTTTCAGTCTGATGTGATGCACTTAACTGAGGACTCAACTAAGCTGACCCTTTTCATGGATGTCCTAGATGGGACTAAAGCTGCTGTAAGTTACCGTAGTATGAAATATTTTCTCTAATCTGTGGCTTTTTATTTCTTCTCTTTTCACTGTTTTACTTTCAAACTCTTGGTCTCTCTTTCAGTTGACAACACCCACGTCTGCGCCTTGTCTTCGACTTGGATCCATGATGGCCACTCTACTTCTCATCCTCCTTAAACAGTGGAGAAGGTGTGTACTCATGCCTTTGACAAGTGAAGGCCCAGCACTGCGCGCTAGCTGTCTTCTAAATCCTTTATCTGCTCTAAATTTTTATCTCCAGTGTGGTAGCTTCAGCTCCAGACATCCTGTCTCCCCTCTCCCTTATCCTGGAGAGTGTCCTGCAGGCTGACCAGCAGCTGATGGAGAGGACCAAAGCCAAAATCTTCTCCGCACTCATTTCTGTGCTGCAGATTCAGGGACTGGACGGTAAGAAGCACACATGTCTGATGTTTGTCTGTGTTGGAAGAAAGTGTCGGAGCTGTAGTGACTTGGTGTGTGTTTTTTGCCATCTAGGTGGAGATATTTCCCAGCTGCCCCAGTTATTGCTGTCTGTATGTGAGACGGTGAAAGATGAGGCCCTGGCGCTTATTGACAACATGCGACACACGAGCCAGTTGGGAGACACGGCGGAGGACGAGGACAGCATGGAGACGGACTCTCCTCGGGGCCCACAGAAGGACCAGAGAGACGGGGTAAGTGTGGCGAGGTTGTTGTTGTTGATGAAGGTTCAAGTTTATTTAGTTTTCTGATCTATTTTAGATCAATTGTCCCAACATGTACTGTATAAACATACTTTCCCCCCCCCCCCTCCCTTTAAATCAGGTGTGTGTTTTGGCTCTCCACTTGGCGAAGGAGCTGTGCCGCACTGATGAGGATGGTGAGCACTGGGTCTCAGTGATGAGGAAGGTCCCCCTCCTCCCCTCAGTGCTCAGTGCTGTTGAACTGAGCCTTCGCAAGAAACGCAACCTGTACTTTACTGAGGCTGCACTTCACCTGCTGCTCACACTGGCCCGTACTCCTCAGGTAAACACAAACACACCTTTTACGCTTTAGTACTTTAAACCCAGTTTTATGCTTTTAAATCAGAAGGATTTGAGCAGATGTTGAGGATGTTGTCCGTTTTCCATCAGGGGGCAGCAGCTGTGGCAGGAGCGGGAGTCACTCAGACCATCTGCCTGCCTCTTTTGAGTGTGTATGAGGTCTCACCAAATGGCACATCACAGGTGAAATAATTTTTTTTTCCCACCTTGCACATAAAAGCATTGATTGATGATGGAGGACATGGTGCATTCAGGTCAAGTTAACATAGTGTGTACATGCCTCTGAGCAGAGCTTCTCCCGGAAGTCCCAGGACTTGGCCTGCTGGCCCGGGGTGTACCGCCTCTGCATGTCTCTGATGGAGAGTCTGCTTAAGACGCTGCGCTACAACTTCATCAACGAGGCCCTGGATTTTGTCGGAGTGCATCAGGAACGTATACTACAGGTGTGACTGCAGTAACTTAGTGTGTTAACAAGGGAAAAGACAAAAACATGTCAGCATGCTTGTCTTCTTTTAGGGCTGCCTCTTAAATGTGTCTGTGGGTGTAAAACTAGAAAGACACCCATCGAATTTCTTAAATCCAAAGATGTCATGTTCAGCCTGCCTGTTTTGTCTGTCTTGCAGTAAAGTATTTAGTTTTAAATCAGGAATTCTAAAGATGTGAGACAAAAGTATCGCTGGGCTCCTTAGTACTAGCCAAGCATCCTTTAAACACTACAGCCTACCTGAGTGTTGTTGCTGTCCTTTTATGGACAGTCTTTTATGAGCACAGCACCTGACCACCCAGTGCAGTGCCTGGTGAGTCTTCAGGCCCAAGTGCTCCTTCAGTTCCAAAAATAAACAGTTATTTGTGCAGCTTATGCACAACTGTGGACCTGTGTTGAGCACACTGAGCTTCCTGACCCTTGGAACAGAACTGTATTCCTGTTATGTTGTATCTAGCTACTGCGTGCAGTCTTTTTGTTGGCAACTTTTAAATAAAGTCGTCACTTTCTCTCCCGCTCAGTGTCTGAATGCAGTGAGGACCGTGCAGAGCCTGGCCTGCCTGGATGAGGCCGATCACACAGTTGGTTTTCTGCTGCAGCTCTCGAGCTTCTGTAAGGAGTGGCAGTTTCACCTCCCCAAACTGCTCAGAGATGTTCAGGCAAGTCAAAAGGAAATCACCACATCAATGAGGAGAGCACAGCTCCAATTGTTGTTCAGCTTTTGTTAATATAGTGTTTCTGTTTCCATCTTTCTCTGCAGGTAAACCTTTGTTATCTGTGCCAGACCTGCACCCATCTGCTCCACAGCAAAAAGATGCTTCATCACTACCTCCAGGTCAGAAACTTTCTTCTTTAATAAAAATTTGTAGATTGTTGTTTATCCCTTGTGTTGTCCACGGGTCATTTTTGTCCTCTACAGAAATCTTTTGCTATCAAAAATATGTTTTTTATTCATCAAATGGTCTGAAAATAACAGAAGTTATTCATTACTATACTATGCATGATTGGAATAAGTTTTAAGTAATTTGATTTATTTATGGGGTTTTATTCGATTTTATAACACCTGTTGTCCTCGTGGACAAAAATGACCCCAAAGTACAAAGTGTTGCAAAAGGTCGTATTTTCACAACATACTGCTATCAAACATCTTTGATCTTGGATCACTGATGTTTGGGGTCAAGCACTGGTCATAACAACCACAACAACAACAACAACAGGCAGCACAATGAGGAGGCAGGTGCTCTATATTCAATAAAATGTTATTTATACTGCGCCAAATCAAAACAACAGTCGCATCAAAGTGCTTCGTATTGTAAGGTCGACCCTACAATAATACATACACAGAAAGTATGCTCACAAGCCTCCATTGCACTAGAGATTTGCATACTTTGATGAGCATACTTTTTTTACCATGTTGTGCAAAGCAATGACCAGTAGGACAAAGCACATATTGTCCTCTAGTATAATGAGGAGGAAGAATCAATGTTCAGGAAGATCCAGGGTTAGAAGATATAGAAAATATTGTCAATATTTAGAGCACATGCTACCCTTTCTCTGAAAAAGCACATCACCCACCTGCAGAAGTGGAAGAAGGCTATGAAGTGAAGAAAAGTGATGAAGAATCTGAACTATGTTCAAGTAGGTTCTTGGGCATCCAGGGCATTGTAGTCTGAGGAACTTGGAAAGAAAGTGACTGGGCTTCTTGAAGTTTCTTGAGTTTTCAGAATGTGAAACTGGAATAGAAGATGTGTCAGAGGACTGCACATCATCCATTTCAATTATGATGAAGACAAAGAATCAAGCAGGAAAGAGGAGTCAGCTGAGACGGAGGAATATTTGCAGTAATGTGAGGAAACATTGATCTGGTCTTCTAACATCCCAATGACAGACGATGCCTGACTCTCTCATGTGCCACAGAGAAAGATAATCTATCACAGTCCAAGCACATATGCCAGGTCCCATACTCCTTCATTGGCTTTTCTACTCGAGCACTGAATGCATTATACACAGTGTTCTGCTTGTATTCTGCTTTTAACGTTCACATGCCAATGGATGCATCAGAGACCAAGTTGGGGTTCAGTAACTTGCCCAAGGACACCTTGGTAAGAACTCCAGACTAGAGCACACAGAGACTGAACCAACAACCATCCAATTAGCAGATGAGCTGCTCTACAGCTAACTCAATGACGAACAAGGAGGGACAACAAGAGGGAAAAAATGGATCGAATGCAGCTGTAGTCTTATGTGGGTATGTTGATTCTACATCCGGTGGAGTCGCTACGGACAGTTTATGACATCCTGAGTCTGGTAGAGCAGTTTTAAAGGTGACACAAGACTAATCATAGAAGTGCAAAAGGATATAATTTCTTGATAAAGACACAATAGATGATCATCGTGCAGGGCCCGCCCGTCGGGGCTATATGATCGCCCGACTGGAGATATCACTAGCTCCGCGACGTTGGGCTAGCGATTTTGCGAGCCCTGTCGTTCATGACACAAACGCGCTCCCATTTGAGGTGTATGGAACAAGTGGGTGTTTCTCCTGCTGTGATGTAAGATCCTGATACTGATGTGACTGTATGAGCACAAAGTCCCGTTCAGAGGACTCTGTCCATTCCAACAGAACATCCCAAGTAAACCTATGAGATAAAAAAACATGGCAGTATGTGATGCCAGGTCCAGCTGTACATGGAACATGCTAGTGTGCGATGGCAAGCGTCTGGCCTGCAGTCAGGACACGCGAGTTGTCCCTAACATTGCAGGTTTCAAAAGAAAACAATCATCTGTAACAACTTGTTTACTGTATATGACCCTTGCCTGCAACTGCAGAAAAGAAAGCTGTCCATGATGGGACCAGTGCAGAGGAATAAACCTGAGCTTCCTCCTGCACTTGTGTCAAATATGGACATGAAAGTTTGCCTTCACTCAGACCCATGCCCTGGTGTCCTACCATGCCAAAATATAGAAAAATGTCAGGTAATGAGTTGGAATAAAGTTGAATAAAACCTTGAAACACAGAGATGGATGATATTTTATACTTATGGCTTTATAAACAGTCAAAGCAAACAGGGTCATTTTTGAGCGCAGAGGACAACAGATGTGATTATTTGCTGCCAGTAAAAACTTGAAGTAGTTTAAAACAGCTTTCTAAATTAACTTTGACATATACCCGTCTGTGATCATCTGCTAAAGCAACTGACTCTGGTTGTGAAACGATAATCACAATAACTGATGATTTGATTTATTTTTACCCGAAAACAAAGAAAAAATTCATTTTATGAGGTTTTAACAGACTTAAATTTGAAATGGAATAAAAAAATGTGTCAGAATGTTTGAATTAAGTTTTAATTAAAAGTGGGGGAAAAATCACTTCATAGTAATTAAGTATCAATCAAACCAGATGGGGACATTTTTGACCCCTGAGGACCACAGGTGTGATTATGTGCTGCCATTTAAAAATTATAAATGGTTCAAAAAAACTTTTTCACTAAAGTTCAACATAGAGCACTCTGTAATTAGTCAGATAGTCAAAATTATCTGAACTTTAAATATTTTATTTTCTTGTTTTGTTTCCACTCGAAAACACAGTGTATTTTATGTAAACAAGGTCTGGTGGCCCTAAAATGTAAAATGTTGGGTAAATTTTGTGTTAATGTGTTGGTCTTAAGTAAAACTAAGATGTAACATTGAATTGATTGACAAAGTATACTTTATATTTTAAAAACAGTCAAATGAAGTGGGGACATTTTTGACCCCTGAGGACCACAGGTGTGATTATGTGCTGCCATTAAAAAAATGTAAATGGTTCAAAAAATTTTTTCACTAAAGTTCAACATACAGCATTCTTTAGTTAGTCAGATAGTCAAAATTATCTAAACAATTAAATATTTCATTGTCTGATTTTATTTTCGCTCAAAAACACAGTGTACTTTATGTAAACAAGGTCTGGTGGCCCTTAAATGTGTAATGTTGGGTAAATTTTGTGTTAATGTGTTGGTCTTAAGTAAAACTAAGGTGTAACACTGAATTGATTGACAATTTATAATTTATACTTTAAAAACACTCAAATGAAGTGGGGACATTTTTGACCCCTGAGGACAACAGGTGTGATTATGTGCTGCCATTTAAAAATTATAAACACTTCAAAAAAAAACTTTCACTAAAGTTCAACATACAGCACTCTGTAGTTAGTCAGATAGTCAAAATTATCTAAAAATTAAATATTACATTGTCTCATTTTATTTTTGCTCAAAAACACAGTGTACTTTATGTAAACAAGGTCTGGTGGCCCTAAAATGTAAAATGTTGGGTAAATTTTGTGTTAATGTGTTGGTCTTAAGTAAAACTAAGGTGTAACACTGAATTGATTGACAATTTATAATTTATATTTTAAAAACAGTCAAATGAAGTGGGGACATTTTTGACCCCTGAGGACAACAGGTGTGATTATGTGCTGCCATTTAAAAATGTTAAATGGTTCAAAACAAATTTTTCACTAAAGTTCAACATACAGCACTCTGTAGTTAGTCAGATAGTCAAAATTATCTAAACAATTAAATATTTTATTTTCTTGTTTTATTTCCGCTTAAAAAACAGGGTGTATTTTTTGTAAACAAGGTCTGGTGGCCCTAAAATGTGTAATGTTGGGTAAATTTTGTGTTAATGTGTTGGTCTTAAGTAAAACTAAGATGTAACACTGAATTGATTGACAATTTATACTTTATTCTTTAAAAAACACTCAAATGAAGTGGGGACATTTTTGACCCCTGAGGACAACAGCTGTATGGAAATCGGGAGGACATTATGAGGGTTATACATTCAGATAAATGGCAGATTGTTTTCTGTTGTTCTTTTTAGGCTAAAAACGGTGAGGCTTTGCCCCCTGGTCCCTTACCCAGGACACAGCGGCCCACTCAAACATCGACTAAAGAAGCAGCAGGTGGAGGGGAAAGGGAGGAGGCGGAGCAGAAGGCACTGCTAGCTGTGCAGTGCAGTCTTCTAAAGATCCTCAGCAAAACCCTGGCAACTCTGCAGCACTTCACCCCAGACTGCTGCCAGATACTCCTGGACCAGGTCTGTTTGTTCCTGCTGCATGGTGACATTTCTGCTGATCTTTAAAAACAGGAGTTTATGAGATGCTGACTGTCTCTGTGTTTGTATCAGTCTATGGACCTGGCCGAGTACAGCACGCTCTTCGTGCTTAGCTTCACAACTCCGGCTTTTGACCCCGACGTGGCTCCTTCATTTGGGACCCTGCTGGCCACCATCAATGTCAGCCTGAGCATGTTGAGCGAGGTAGGTGTTTATATTCTTTATTATATTCTTTATTATTACAGCAATAAGCTGTAATAATCAAGTCATTACAGCTTATTGCATTCACTTTTCCTGCTGTTTGTTAATAGATGGAGAAGAAGAAGGAGCCGGTTTCCCTGAGCATAGCATCACTAGCTTCATCAGAGGAGATCCAAGCACTGAAGTGAGAGATGTGGCGTGTAACACTAGATATTAAACACTTTTAAGGAAACAGACTGTAGGAAAATGAAACTGTGGGTTTTGCTTTGAGTTAATGAGAAAATGAAACACTCTGGTATGTGGCAACTAAGAAGTAATGTGCAGCCGCTTGTTAGTTTAGCATCTTAACCAGGCCAGACCAATGAAACTTCCTCCTCTGTCAGTGTAAAGATGTTTAGATGCACATTTAATTTTTGATCTTTATATTGGAAAATGAAATGTAATTTTAACAGCACATCTCAGTCTTTCTACATGATTTAATAAAAAAAAAAAAAAAAAAAGAAAAAAATCTGATGAAGTAAATAAAAGACATCTGTCAGCACAACGCTTTGAGGTTAAACTGAAATATGTGTATATGGGTTATTTCTTCTTGACATTTTCCAAAGCTGCTCAGTGGGCCAAGTGTTTGGCCTCCAGGCCTTATGTTTGACACCTCTCCAGACACATTATTTATCTCTCATGTTGCATAAGATGGCCAGCAACTGTTTCTCCTTACAGGTTGCTACGATAAGCCAATTGCGTCTTGTCCAAGATACTGCTTGTTTTACCGTCAAATACAAATATTGAAATGATTAACTGGTGTCTCCCCTCCAGGTCACTCCTGATGTTCACCATGGAGAACTGTTTCTACGTGTTGATCTCTCAGGCTGTTCGGTGCCTCAAAGATCCTTCCATCCTCCCTCGAGACAAACAGAGGCTCAAGCAAGAGCTCAGCTCAGAACTGGTGAGACGGCACATCTCTTCTAACCCAAAGCTGTTCAAACATGTTTTTTTTTTTTTGCTATCAAACACAAGAACCAACAACAAGTTTCTTTTCCTGTGTATCTGGGTTCAAGAAAATGTATGAATTCTATCAAGTTATTGCTAGTGTAATCAGGAAGCTGGCATTAAACTGCACTTTGTAGAGTATTAAAACAGGATGCCTCATCTCATCTGTCAGACATAAAATAGCAGCCTTGTATTATAAAGGATGCTTACTCCATGTCTTAGCATGATGCATTTGACTGTGTTCCTCTTTCAGAGCACTCTTCTCTCAAGCCTCTCCCGCCATTTCCGGAGGGGCTCGCCATCATCTCCTGCCAGTGCCATCCTCCCCTCCACCCAGTCTAAACCACCTACGCCGGGCTCCAAGGCGAGCCATGAGGGTCAGGAGCCGCTCATCCAGCTTGTTCAGGCCTTCGTCAGACTTGTGCAGAGATAGGTGTGGATATCCAGAAATCCATAACACAGGCAGTTTTTTTTTTTTTTTTTCTTCCCCCTGAACAAATAGTCGTTCTGCAGCAGCCATTAGTTCGTACTTGTTCTAGCTGCACAGAGGACGTTGTCTAAAACTCGGAGCCAAACTACTTTTGGTAATGTGAAATACAGAATTTTGCCAAATCTATCACATGACCACAACGAAAACGTTTAAAAAGTCAACACAAGAAACTGCCGGATGTCTTCATCATTATGAAGAATGAGTCTCTGGGGATCGTGGTGCTATGAATAAACAATAAAACATCAGCGACTGTGGTCCCACTTAGTGACCTAGTTTTATAGGTCACTTTGACAACCTGGAAGGACCAGACACATTTCAAGTGCTACTTAAAAAAATTCGACCTTTTATCACTTGATTTTTTTTAGTCTAAGTGTAATAGAAGAACCTATCCTGTAAAGCGGTTCAACACTTTTCTCATTCTCATGTCTTTGAAGTCGTGATCTTTGACATTTTTTTTTGTGCTTCTCAGTGTACGGGTTTTGATGTGGTCCTTGTGATTTCTACTTTAAAAAAAACAAACATGTATGCTAATAAAGGAACTTTTGTACCACAAATTCTGATTAGAATTTCTTTTTGAATCCACTGTGTAAAATCAAACTGCTGCAGACTCGAAGGCTTCAGCATTCAGTTTATTTTACTGCATTTGCACATACTTGCTAGAACACAGTTGATCTAAACAATCCTGTACATAAACTGACAGGTGACAACAACAAGTAAAAACTGGAAGTCAGTAATAAAATACAGTCATGTTGTCATATGCGTCATATAAAACGAATAAAAGGAAAATATCTGAATCGCACAGATTATTATTTACAGAGGCATACTCTTGCTTTTAAAGAAAACTTTTACAACTTCAGTACCTTTTATAGAAATCAAAGTAAAGGCAGGACATGTGCAATAAGGTAGGAAAAGCTTAGCTTTCTAAGGTTAAGGTGACAGTTTTACAGCAGGACGGAAAGGCAGAATGCAGACTGGAGAGCTGCTGCGTTGGTGCTTTGCTGGCACCTTTAGTAGCTGCATTGCAAAGAGTTGTCGCTGTTGGGATCCTCTGAGGATTCAGAGTGCCTCTCTGCAGTCCGTCTGGAAACTGGGGCATTCGTCTGCTCAGACTGAGGGTCTGTAGTGTCTACTACTGGCCATTGACTGGGACTTCCTGAAAGGAAAAGTTGAGGGTGTAAAGTAAAATAACCGGCTGGCTTTAATGGTCACTTTACACCTTTGGCCACAAACATGCAGGATAAACAAAAACAACGCTTAAGGCACAAAAAATATTTCAAGTAAGTTTTCCAATCTCAGCTTCAGACACATGCATCTGTCATCTTGTTAAATGAATAGTTGCAAAGCTAAAAGTATGCTTGCTGTAAGGTCACGCAAAACACACCCCTGTGAGCGTAAATCAAAAATCAAAACCAAATATCTGGCTAAAGCCTAACACAGTTCATACAGTGTTAGGAGGACACAAATTCTGGTATTTGCTTCATGCAGGAGAAACAACCAGAGCAACGCATCCACACTAACCTTCGTCTGATCCTCCAGACAGGCCTTTCAGGCCAAACTGGGTACAGTAATTTGTCTACCGATATTTCACAGACAGGAAAAAAGGGGGAAAAGGGGAGTGATTCACTAATGGAGAAAATACCGCTGTGGGTAACAGCATTAGTCTGACATATTATAACTGGGTCATACACTTTTTACTGTAGGCTTACCTCTAAATTCCCCCTGGCTTTCTTCAACACTCCATGGGTCAGAGACACTACAAAGGACAAAAATAAAACAATTCATGTCCACAGTCTTGTATAATTATACTGGTATCAAGATTTTATATTTACTTTATAAAATGATATCACACAAAAAAAAACCCACTATAAAACAGGAGCAGAGAGCCTGACTTGATAAATACTTCCATCAATAAACTCAAATAGCTGCAAAACTGCTTCAACCAAACATTTCATCTTCTATGCAGTTTAAAAGTAAAAGCAGATGAACTTACACTGATCGATGATGACTCTCTCCATTCCCTCTTTGAGCTGGTTGGTGGTGCGGAGACGCTTGATGGCTCCGCTCAGCATCCTCTCCTGCTGGGACAGCCGGCTCTTCAGTCGGGCTATCTCATTTCTCAGCAGCTCATCCTGATTTGGAGGATATCAGGAAAGAAAGGATTTGGTCTGCAGATGTTTAACTGGAGAGCCTGGATGCACAATGTGTGCTGTGCGTGTGTTTACCTGCTGGTTGTTGCAGCTGTCTCTTGCTGTGTTCCCAACTGGCAAAGATACTCTCCACACCAGTTTGAGCAGTCGGCCAGCCTCCTCCAGCACCTGGTGCATGATGTTAATGCTGCAGGATAAACTCTTCAGATGCTGCTGTTCAATCACCTACAAAGATGTGGACAGGCTAACGTCACATTTCTATTTTCTGGAAGGTTTGGTCGATTTAAACCTCACGACGAGCTCCCCACCTTGTTGTCACAGCCCTGCTGTTGAAGCGTGTGCAGACACTCCTGCAGTTGCGTGTCCATACTGCGTGACAGCTTCCGTCCCTCTGAGATTTGCTTGCGGAGTGCGTTGTAGTCTTCAATCAAGCCCAAAATGTGGCGCCCGTTGCGGCTCGCCCACATCCGGTGACCCGGCACCAGCCGAGAGGGAGCGCCGGAAACGCTGTCCCCAGAGCTGCTGCTGAGCGAGCCACCGTCCACCTCTGAGAGAGATTGATATCTCACATCTGAAAAGGTCCAACACAGCAGATCCAGGTGAGTTCAAATGTCATCAGTCTGTATTTGCTGTCATAGAAATATGTGATTTGGCTTCAGGACCAGCTTTGAAGAGCTTTTCTTACCGTGGTGGATGCTGGTGTGTTCTCTGTGAGTCTGAAATGAGTGACGGATAGTGTCGCAGCCTTCTCGGCCCGGCGACCTGCCCCCTTCATCTAAGAGTGATAAAAAATAAATAAGCAAAGGAAACACCTGACCTGCCATGACCTGGCAGTGCTTACGTGGCCTTCTGAATCCATCAAAGCTCATCAGCATGCAAGAATGTGCTTTCCGTTTACCTGGAGAGGACAGCAGGTAGTTGATGTTGATGGTTTCAGAGCGGCCGGGTCCTCTGAGCAGCTGCTCCTCCAGTCTCTGCCGCAGAGCCGTGTTGGTCTGGATGCTCCTCTCCAACTGAAGCCTCAAGTGTCTGATCTCTGACAGCAGCTCGCCCAGGTCCACAGAGCCGGAGGAAGCGTGAGCGGACGGCTCCTGGGCCACCTCGCTGGATTCTGCACGCCGAACGAGAGAGAAATATCCTCTTGTCAGTGACACTGAGGCTGAGAACTGCTGCAACCCCACAGGTACATTTCTACAAACTTGTGGTCAGATATTTTTATTCGCATGTGAAAAATAAGAACAAAAGAATAAAAAAATCAAACTGGATCTGAAAAAATAAATGCTGCAAAATTACACGTCTGGTGTGTAAAGTCCTTAAATTTGATCATTTTAGCAAACAGGAACATTATGCATATAAAATGTTGTGAATGTCGGCTGATGAGGGTTGAGAAACTGTAGTGCAAGAATTCCAAACAGGATTTGAGGTTAATTGAAGTTTGATGGTGTCACCATTACTTATTTTATACAGTGTCAAATCTGGTGGACAGTGCAATCAAAAGATTCAGCAAATACACCCATAAATGCTAAAAACAAAACTGAATACAAGTTTGGAGGGTTTCCTCTTTAAGATGATCTCCTTGTCTCCCTCTTTACTGCCCCCATGTGGCCATGTTGCATCCAAAAAACCCCAATACACCAGTTATTAGCCAATATCATTAGACATTCTTATTACAATCTATCATCTTGTCAGTACACCAATCCAAACATGATCCAAAAACTTTTCTATACAACAAAAAGTACAAGTTTTGTCCTCAAACACTCGCAGAAGCTGCTGGAAAATCTGACTACAGCACAAACATTTCAGAAGAACTCCAGCTACTGAAAAACAAAAATGGAAATCATGCAGTACCGTTGTGTTTGTTAGACTCGCTCTTTATTTTTTCGTAAACTTGCAGCTCTACCCGCAGCGTCTGGAGGAGATGCTGGGAATCGGACAGCTGCTGCCTCTGGAGCTTCACCTCGCACTGCAACCTGGAGACAGTGATTGGAAGATACATCAAACAATTTAAAAAATATATATATATATATAAAATATATATATATATATATATATATATATATATATATATATATATATATATATATATATATATATATATATATATATATATATATATATATATATATATATATATACACATATATATATATATATATATATATATATATATATATATATATATATATATATATATATATATATATATATATATATATATATATATATATATATACATATATATATACATATACATATATACATACATATATACATATATATATATATATATATATACACATATATATATATATATATATATATATATATATATATATATATATATATATATATATATATATATATATATATATATATATATATATATATATATATATATATATATATATATATATATATATATATATATATACCACCAACTATATAACAATATATATAATGTATATATATATACATACAAAGTACAGACACTCGGGTGAAGGAAAGGGAGAGGAGATGTGATCTGACAGTAATCTACACTCCTGGTTTCGAGTGTCAGCCTCATGTCAGTAGGACCCGTGGCAAGAGGTCACATACCATCGCTGTAGCATCATGTGCATGTGTGTGTTCACGGATGAGCCTTCAAGTGATGAGCTCAGGTTTCACAGACGTATTAACAGTAAGGAATAATGGGAACAGTAATCACTTTTTAGAATGGCCATTAGTAGCTGTGTGGAGTGTCAGGTTACACAAATGAGTGCTTTAATGACATTAAGCGTGTTGTGTAGAAATGTGTGCTCCCCATCAGGACTGATGTTGTGTGTGTGTGTGTACCTGTGAAGCTCCTCCCTGCTGCGGTGCAGTGAATCCTGCAGCTGGGAGTTTTCCCGGCTGCTGTGCTCCAGTCGCTCCTGCAGTTGGCCGTTTTCCTGCCTCAGAGCTTCACACTCCTTCCTGCTCTGTTCCAGTTTGGCCGTCCGCCTGGCCAGGGTCTCCCGGAGCTTCTCGTTCTCCTTCTGCTTGTCTGGAGGAAATAAAGTTTGTAAACCTTGTTAAGCATGTAATTCCCGGAGATAAAGGAAAAATATTTAGGGTATTATAGATCAGCATCAACAAGGACAAAACAAGAAATTAGCATCTGTTTCTCTCCTCTTCTTTTTTCTTATTGAAAATCATGTAATTTTTAACTAAACATAAAAAGAGCGATACCTCTGGACGCCATGCTGAGCTGTTCCTTCAGAGTTTGGTTTTGTCCCCAGAGGAATCGCACCTCCTGAGTCAGCTGACCCTGCTCCTCGTTGCCGTGGATGAAGATGTTGGTGGCTGCTGAACATGGCACATACACATGCATAAGGACCATATAATTATGTTGGACATGTGGAAATAAAATACCCTAAATACTAAAAGACAGTTTTTTGGTGTGTACCTGGGTCCTTTTCCACTTCAGCTAGTCTCCTCTCCAGCTGCTCCCTGAGACGGTCGTTGGTGCGAATACTTTCCTCCAGACGTTGTCGCAAAGCTCTGATCTCCTGTAGATGCTCTGCCAGCAGGTCTAACAGACACACGTGGATAAAGCACACGGTTTTTTTCCACTCCTTTACATTAGCAACAAACTCACACAGCTCATATAATTAACAATATTTCTCAGTATAATGTAGTTATTAACTGACATGCTAATCAGCCTACTATTGCTTTATATTTACCTGAATTCATTGTATGAGGCAGTTCTCCAGCATTCTTTTGAGCGCTCGTGTCTCCGTCCTGTTTCTGTGCCTCTGTTTGAGGCCCTGAGCCCTCCTG
The DNA here is from genome assembly GCF_013358895.1 of Oreochromis aureus. Lineage (NCBI taxonomy): Eukaryota > Metazoa > Chordata > Actinopteri > Cichliformes > Cichlidae > Oreochromis > Oreochromis aureus. Next base: position 49,338,986 of record NC_052948.1, on the reverse strand, counting down.
GTCGTGCCCTTGTTCCTGCTCCTGATGATGGGAGGTGGTCTGGGCCATGATAGAGCAATGCAGGTCCAGTTCGCTGCGCAGGGTGGCGTTAAGCTCCTCGCTGCTCCTCAGCTGCTCCTGCAGCCGCCCGTTCTCCCTCTGCAGGCCCTGCAGTCTGCCGCCAGCATCTCTGTGACCGGAGACACCTTCGTCCTGAGCTCCTCCTACAGGTGACACAGTTGCACCCGTCCAATCAGAGTGTAGTTGCTGACCTGAACATGCACAGGAAGACAATACATGAGTAATCCAACACTTCAAATCCAGACTGCATATTATTATTATTATTATTATTCTTTGTCTCCAGGTGCTTCTAAAGGACTTCACTTGTCTCTGCAATAGCCTTCGTGGTCACAAAATATCAGAAGATTGAAACAGATATGTGCCACTGAATAATGCAACTTTAAGTGGCAGTGGATTGAAACTGGACACCGCCTCCAGCCTTGGCTGGCAAGCTTTGTCCTGCAGAATGCCTCACTGCAACAGAAAGGATCTGAGTGGACAATAAGTGGTATTACAGGCAGGCACTAGACTGCCTGTGCATGTAGAAGAGGAGCCGTTTGATCTCAATGACATTGCAGAAGTGAAGAAGTGAAGAAAATATGCATTTTTAATGAGGCAAACTGAATTAATCCCAGTCTGGCACAAAATATACCTGTCTGACATCATCTAACTAAAAAAAAGCTTCTGAGACCTAAAGCATTGGATCCAGAAATACTTACTGTGGGTTCGATTGCCACCTTGTGTGGTTGGGCTGCTGTGGCAGGAGGAAGAAGTCCTGTCTGAGTGGGACAGATCAGAGTGAGAGCTGTGGTGGCTGCTGAGACTCTGGTGTCTAATCTGGCTCTGCAGGCTCTGGATGAGACGGTTCTTCTCCTGCAGCTCTTTAGCCAACCTGGAAGGAGAAGGAATGATGTGTGTTAACACCAGTTGGGAGGCCTCGGTATAACTGCTGGGAGAGAAAAAGGAACAGCAACCCCAAAAAGTAAAGAAAACTATGTTCCTATAACCAGCGGGCTTCAAACAACACACAGCTGGGAAATCTGACACAGGAGCTCACAGCAAACGTCATGCTGTCTGGATCAAACCCACTCACAGGTCCAGCTGCTCCCTGGTGCAATCAGCCAGGGTGAGGTTTTGCTGGACGAGCAGGGCGACGTGCTGCTGCAGCAGCTCTCTCTCACCCTCTAGCTCCAGACGCAGATAATCTATCTCCTGCTGGATTCTACACAAGCTTTCAGGAGGACCTCTCATGCACTCCTCATAGGACAGCAGTGATTGTGATGCCTGCTGAAGCTCCCCAAAACTGCCCACATCAGTAGTAATATGGATTAATGAGCGTGGCTGTGAGCAACCTTAATTTATAATCTGATACAAGAGTGTGGCTAAAAAACGCATTACCTATTCACATCAAGGATAGAAGGATAAAATGATTTTACTGTGTCCAAAACAAACAAATTGCAATTTTGCAAGTCTACAGTTATTATTGTTGTATTAAAGGCTCATGGGACTCTCACTTAATGCATTTCCTGCCAATAAAAATGTAAAAAAGTCAAAGTTTAAGATGGTTATGATATGAAACTGAAAGTATGGGGAATACCGAGTGACAATATTGACCCAGTGATGGGCAGCAGAGCCTTAATTTACTTCTGGCTGACACAAAAACAAAATAGGTCAACAGCAGGACAACTATTCATGTCCACAGCCCAGGGTCATAATGGAAATAGCCGGGGGCAGTTTTAAAAGGGTCATAATGAGACAAACATCTCAAAGAGCTCAGCTAATGACCCAAAAATACAGTCGCACATGTGACCTTAACAAAGGGACTACAGTCTAGGTCACTAGAAGGACAGAAAAGTAAACACCAGCTTTTAAAAAAAAAAGCTAATTTCTCATCATATAACATATATATGTGATAAATGTTTCACCCACTGTTGCATACACTAAAAATAAAGAAATAACGTATTTGTACCTGCGAGACAATTCAAGAGCTGGCACATCCTCATTATCCAGATGAGTCTCTCCTACAAGACAGAAAAAGACGCTGTCATGGACGTGTCTGTACAAATCAGTTACGAGTGGCTGCTCTTCTGTCTTCGTTTCTCTTCTGGTGGCGTCTGTTTTCCCCTTGTTAGACCGCCAAGTCAAGTTTGTACCTGGCCATAAGTCTTATTACGACTTAACAACTGCCTTCAAAACTACTCTTTGATAATGAAGGAAATCATCAGTAAGTTTATCGATCACTATATCAAGTAATTTCTTTCATTAAAATAATGCCCTTCATGCTCTAAAATGGCTTTGCTGTAACTGCACTTGTCTCCTCCAATCATCATACTACAATGGCACTAACAAACATCCTCCAAGCACACTAAGTAAATACTGTCACATAACCACAAATACACGTCTGCAGTGATGGCAGATACTACATGAACAACACCTCATCATGGATCTATATAATAATTTAGGCAAAGCAACTACTACAATTACGATGACGGCAGCAGCTACCTTTGTCCAGCCGTCCCTCCAGCCTGTCCAGAATGCTCAGGCTCTTGTCCAGCTGCTCTTTCACCACCTCTCCCATGTAGCAGTCGACTTTTTCAGCCTGCAGCAGCTCTTTGAAGGCCTGGTTCAGCTCTTCCAGCTGCCGCCGGTGCAGGGCTCCCAGCCTGCGGCTCTCCTTGATCTGCTGCCTCAGCTGCGAGAGCTCTCGGGCCTGTGACTTCACAAGGGAGTCCAAGCTGTGGAGAAGACCCAATTAGGGACACTTAAAAAAAAAAAAAAGATCATGTAGCTTTTCCTTAGAGTAAAGAAGGCGAAGTACTAATAAAACACTTCAAAGATGGTTAACCTAGCAGGTGATGTGGAGCGGCTGCGGGATGGCTGTAGTTGTTCACTGATGCTTCTGTTCAGCCTCTTCTCTCCTTCCAGCTCCATATTTACCCGGCTGCTTTTATCCTTAATTGCCTGGGTCTCCCCAGCCTTCTTCCCCCTTAGCTGCCCACTTCTGTGGCTGCCATCTTGACTGCGGTCATCTTTCTGTGCGCCCTCTTGATTCTTGATCACAGACGGGTCTGAGGTGTTGTTGACCAAGTCACTGGAGAGGGAGTTCCTACGCAGAAGGCTCTGCATTTGGAGAATTAGTTTTGTCTGGTTTTCCAGCTGGACCTTGAGCTCTCTGACTTGTCCCTGAAGCTGCAGAGGGTCCTCAGAAACACCGTACTCACTATAGACCTGCAGACCTTTGAGACTCACCTAAAAATAAAACAGATGGAAGAAGGTTCAGATTTTAAAAGTGAAAACTAATGTTAAATGGAATCAAACCAGAAACCCATGCTGTAACTTCTGATCATTGTTGTTACACTGTCGATTCTAACAAAGCTGTTAAAAATAACTGTAATGTATGTAAATGTTCTCAAACACTTTATTATTCTCATTTCTTGATACATGTATTTATTTTTAGAATCTGCTTGAGTTGCCTTATACACCCATCAGTCATAACATTATGACCACATGCCTAATATTGTGTCGGTCCCCCTTTTGCCATCAAAACATCTCTGACCCGTGAAGGCATGGACTTCACTAAACCCATGTGCTGTGGTATCTGGCACCAAAAGATCCTTCAGGTCCTGTAAGTTGTGAGATGGGGCCTCCGTGGATCGGGTCCGTTTGTCCAACACATCCCACAGGTGCTCACCTGTATTGAGATCTGGGTAATTTGGAGGCCAAGTCAACACCTCAAACTCATCATTGTACTCCTCAAACCACTCCTGAACTATTTTGGGAGGGCGCATTGTCTTGCTGACGGAGGCCACAGCCATCAGGGAATACCGCTTCCATGAAAGGGTGCACATGATCTGCAACAACGCTTAGGTAGGTGATATGGGTCAAAGTAACATCCACATGGATGGAATAAGTTAAGTTTTCCCAGCAGAACATTATCCAAAGCATCACACTGCCTCCTCTGTGTCTTCTTCCAGTAGTGCATTCATCATTCAAACTGATTCATCAGACTGGGCCATCTTCTTCCATCGCTCCACGCTCCAGTTCTGATGCTCACGAGTCAATTGTGATCAGTGATGGACAGCAGTCAGAGACTTGAGCTACGGTAGCTCGTTTGTTGGACTGGATCACAGGGGGCAGCCTCTGCTTCCCATGTGCATGAAAGAGCCTTGGCTGTCCATGACTCTGTCACTGGTTCACCACTGTTCCTTTCCTTCCGCTTTTGACAGATATTGCTACTGACCACTGCTGACTGGGAACCCCCCACAAGAGCTGCAGTTTTGGAGATGCGCTGACTGTGTCATATAGTCATCACAATTTGGTCCTTGTCAAACTCGCTCAAATCCTCATGCTTGCTCATTTTTCCAAAAATGTTCACTTGCTCCCTAATATATCCCGCCCTCTAACAGGTGCCATGATGAAGAGATAATCAGTGTTATTCACTTGACTGCTGTATGAATCACGGTTCAGAATAATGTATTTATATTACACTAGGCCCTGGTAAACCTCTAAGACCCAGTGCTCCTCTATTCTGATTGGTCGTCACTCAACAAACAAAGTTTGAATAGCAGGAGGACTCCTGTGCTCACAGACACAGCTCTGCATATAACCACAGTAGTGACATTCCCCATCATTCCCTAGTGTACTTTGCTGTGGTGTGGTGGGAGAGACGAATAAGATGATAAGCAAATAATAAGATAAATACCTTGGCTGAGCTGAGAGCTGGGGAACTAGGGTACGGGGTGCTGGAGGTTGAGTCCAAATTTTCAGTAGAGGAGAAATTGGCCTGTTCATGTTTCAACAGGGAAGGCAGGCTGGAGCCACTGCAACTAGGGTTTACCCCAACCTCTAAATCTGGCAACACAGGGCGGCACAGAAACATTAGACCAGGGGTCCCCAATCCCAGTCCACGAGGGCCGGTGTCCCTGCAGGTTTTAGATCTCACCCTGGGTCAACACACCTGAATCACATGATTAGTTCATTACCAGGCCTCTGGAGAACTTCAAGACATGTTGAGAAGGTAATTTATCCATTTAAATCAGCTGTGTTGGATCAAGAACACATCTAAAACCTGCAGGGACACCGGCCCTCGTGGACTGGGATTGGGGACCCCTGCATTAGACTATGGGGAGGAGTCCAGTGCAAGTTGTAGAAAATAAACAGTGATTGAGCAGTGTGAGGAAAGAAGTCATTTGTGATACAGCCAAATTTGAATAAGACAAGAAATCGAGGTAAAAGGTTAATGAGTGCTCAAAAGACATTCCCAAACCTTAAAGTGAAAACATGCATGAATAGAGACAGCCCATTCAAATTTGGGAAGAGTAAAGAAAACTCCATAGTTAAAAACCAGAAAAAGACAGTGTGGTTACAGAGACCCAGGCAGAAAATATTTCTCAGAGTCAGAGACAGTGTGCCCTTGTTCACTCCTCATGCATACATTCTACATTAAGAGAATCTATCCAGACTTGAGATTAGTATCCACTCAGCAGACAGACATGCAGAGTCTGTCTGAAGGCTGTCTACCTGTGCTACTGCTCTCTTCCCTATCGTTCTCACTCTTGCCACTGGTTTCGTAACCCAGGTCCTGCAAATCCACCTGCACGCTTTTGTCATCCTGCTCAGGAGCTGGCATTGGAAGCAATATACGTTTGGTTAGGAAGAAATCAATCAAAGAATGTACATTTGTCTCTATCCCCACTTATGTTGTTCCTGACCAAACTGGGATTTGCAGTATCACAAAATCATTTGAATTACTGTGGACAAGCACATGTAGAAGAAAGCTGCTCAACAGCTTACCTTTCTTTGTCATTTCAGGAGAGGATGTACTGGTAAGAGCAGTGGCCAGTTTCGCCTCCAGGCTTTTACATGCCTTCTTCTTCTCCCTCAGTGCTTTGTGCAGTGTTTCCAGTTCAACCTGAACACTTGGCGGTAAGCCTTTGCCGTCCTGCACTGCCCTGTGGGCTTCCCTCTCCATTTTGTGACCCCTCTCTTCTTGCAGGGAAGCTTGGAGCTCAGATATCCTCTGAGAGTAATCACTGAAGACCTCATAGAGGAGACAGAGATGGCGATGAAGCTCTTGTACCTTTGTTCCAGTTGAAGCAGTAGACAGGTTGTTGCTGGGTTCGGAGATCGGTGGGGCAGGTTCTCCAAGTTGCTCCCGCTCTTGGAGTGCTCTCTGAAGTTTGTCTAAATTTATCTGCAAGTCAGAGCTGATCTGGGATCTGCCAGCAGTCACGGAGCCAGAATTTGTGCAGTGTGCTGCTAAAGAGGCAACGGCGGACTCTGTTGCACTAAAGCAGTTCCTTAGAACGTCAATCGCCTCTTGATTTAAACTAGTATCAGGACCGCGGTGTTCCTTTGCCTCATTTTCTTTAAGTGACTCTGCTGCTACTCTGTCACTGGTGTATCCATGTTGTGCAGCAGCATTTGTGGTCCTCAGTTTTTCTTGCAGCTCTGCATTGAGCCTATTCTGCTCCCAAAGTGCTTCTTGCAAAGAGTCTGCATGACGCTGCAGCTCATGCAGAGAGTCCTCGGTACCTTGAAGCACCCCTCCGGTGCTTTCTTCCTTTGGAGAGCTATGCAGCTGCTGCAAAGCTCCCTCAATCCTTTGACAAAGATCGCTGATTTCAGGATTCTTTTCTTGGCTTTCTGCAGAGCTGATGACTTTCTCTGCCAAATTCAGGAGCTCTATGAGCTGGTTGTTGAACTCCTCTTTCTGCTGCAAGGCTTTCTGCAGCTCAATGCATCTACCATGGAGAGACGCGTCAGAACCCACAGAACCAGAACCTGTGTGTGAACCAAATCCACCCTGGCTGTCCAGACTGCAGGCAGTCAGATAAGCGATAGTAGATTCTGCAGCCTGTAAAGCCTCTACGTACTGGGAGTTCAGTCTGTCTTTCTCCTGGAGCTGTGCATGAAGCTCTTCCCAATCAGCAAGCTGCTCACTCAGCTTGTTGATCAGTGCTTCTTTCTCCTGGCACTCCTGGTGGAGAAGCTCCAGCTGAGTGTATAGTGCAGAATCATCTTGGGTGTGATCCAGTGATGCTCTGGCTTCAGAGCCCTTTTCGGACCCCACTGGACTACAGCTACGATTAGGGTATCCAAGGGTGGCGGAAGGGGAAGTGCTGTGCTGGAGTGATATGTGAGTGTCAGAGTCTGTGTGTACATGCTGGTCAGACCAGTAGACATCATCTGAATCAAGGTGCTGAAGTCCATCAGTTTTGAGCTGCTCGGAGCTTCCAGGCTGCCTGCTGCTGCTGTTAGACTCCACTCTCAGCCTCACGGGCACAGGAAGGCGAGATCTGCCTCCAGACTACAATTTACACAAACACAAGAAACAGACATTAAAACCCAAGAACGCCTTCATGCAGGGAAGAGTGATGTCTTTTTATTTCTTCTGCAGTACAAAACTTACCCTATGTCTTGCAAAATGCTGTTTTTCACTGTTGCTGTGTGGCTGGCGATTAGTTCTTGGACTCTCCTCATCATCTGCAGTGCTGACATTGGTAATGGGACTCTCCCCCTCCGAAATCTCATTCCACTTCTTCCCTCCCCTCTTCTTTGACAGTTTGGTGACTTTTGCATCTTCTGTGTCCAGTGCTTCCAAACTCTTCCTCAACTCAGCCTGTCCCTCACTGCTGTTCCCTGAGGCATCGGTACTCTCTTTTTCTTTGTACTCAGACGATTTCTGTTCCTTCAGGAGACCCCGCAGCTCATCATTTTCTGATCTGAGCCTGAGCATTTCCGCTCTGTAATGAGAAACATTCGACCAGATTACAGTTCAGACTTCTAACTACCAAGTAATGGGGAAAATAAGGAGTAGACTCTGAAAGAAAGACCTACCTAAGGTGCGAGACAGATGTTGACCCACAATCAGCTAATAGGGATTTAAGTGCCATTAAATCTGTGTTCATCTCCCTAGAATATTCCTCCCCAGTGTCCAAGATGTCGCTGCTAGAGTGAGCACGCTCTCTACTCTGGCTGAGGCCACTGTCCATACTCACATCATCCAAAAGCTTTTCCGGCAACATCTAAAAGAGCAATTATTTAGAAAGAAGGTTTTATAAACTCTTCAAATAGTACTTAAGTACTCAGTTGTTTAATGATCATCTGTTTCATACCTGTCCTAGTTTACTGCATGTCTGGCTCTCTTTGTCCTGACCAGGGAGATGTGTCTTGTTACTGTGAACCAGAGGATGCTTCTCAAGCGTCTTCTTGAGCTGCTAGAGTAATGGGATGGGAGGCGAGTATGACACACATGGCTCGGTAAAAGAAAACTTAATGTGGGAACAGAATCCATAAAGCACAGCACAGCAACAGCAGAATGGCATGATGTGTCTAATGTAGCATGGCGAAGAGAGACCGTTTTATGGGACACAGAGATAAAGATAAAACAGGGACTGATTAGGAAAGATGAAGGAAAGAGAAAGAGGGTACTTACTCTATTACAGACAAGAAACACACTTGTTAAAGAATTCAGACATTTAGTACCACAGAGGGAAGAGAAATTAGCAACAGATTAGACAGAACAGAGGTTAAGCTGTAAATTCTAAGGTTAGAAAGGAGCTATTACAGGAAGGATGTCAGACAATGATTCGTGATTTCTCAAGTATTTTCTAAATGTGGGCATACTCTGGAAGAAACATTACTAATAAATGACAAGACGTGTCCTCTTTTGGAAGATCTAAAAAACAAAAACAAAAAACAACAACTTTGCAGCCATAACTTTATGTACAACCTCGTCTCTTTGCAGCTGCTTTTTGCGGTCTTTGTCGTCTTTGTTGTCAGTGTCACGCTCTGACTTCTCCATTTGTGAAAGTTGGCTCTGTAGTTCACTGTTTAAGGTCTGCAGCCTGCTGACATGGTCTTGCAGCTCAAGCACCTTAACACAGAGAGAAATCATTTTTACACATTTCCAGCTTTACAGTTGGTACAGTGACACATGGAGCACACTAATTAACTTCAACGTGACACTATATAAGAATGAGACAAAAAGCAACAAAATGTAAAATACCTTCTGTTTAAGCTCCTGAGCAGACAGATGAGACAAGCTGTCATCCAGTCCTTCTCCTACACAGATACTCATGTAGGAAGTCTGATCTCCAATGAAACTCAAAGAGTCGCCTGAAAAACATTAAAAAAATCTTATAAAGTTGTCTGTATATAAACTGGAACATGACGTCTGGTGTCTTTTTCTAGTCTTACCTCCATCGTTGGCTCCACCAACCCCTCCTCCACGGTTCTGAATTGCTCCTAAGCGTGCCTGCAGAGATGCATTCCAACGCTGGGCATCTTCAAGCTGATGTCTCATGCTCTCTAGCTCTTTAGGATCAATCAGGTCCATACCTGAACCGATACACAGAGGGTTACACAAGGGTTACCGATGACAGGGCATTGCTTTCTCATTTCACAGCAGTTCCCATGAGTCACCATTAACTTAAGACTTCATGTGCATATTTCTAACATGTCCCTTTTTAACAACTTTAAAAACAAACACAGACCAGTCATGAAGCTGAGGTTTTACATAGCAGCACACACACCTTTGGGTTATACCTCTCACTTTCATATTTTTCATGATGTCTACAATCTAATATTCTTTAATTAAAATATTGAAAAAAAAAAAAAAATTAAAAAAAAAACTTATAAATGAAAAATGTAAAAAAAATATGAAAAACAAAAATGGTGAATTTACATTGTGCAGTTAGTGGATCTTGGCTTGCTAATAAATCCAAGTCAGATATGCAAAATATATGTAGAGAAGCTAAAATGCACACCCACAATACACACAATCACAAAGCATGATTATTATTGTGCTTTTTCATAAGTGTGTAAACATGTAGCATATGTACACAAATCATAATGGTTGGTTATATAACCAAAGCATGAAGTGTGCAAATGTAATCAGTGACAATTATCCTGCTACGTCTATCTTGCACGTCGGTGCGAATGTGAACCACGTCCCTGTTACTTACAGCTGACCTATTTTTACACCTGGCTCTCTGCAGGCAGGGGTGTGGGGAGGAGCATGCACGTGTGTGGTCGCCTGAGCGCACACGACAAGTGGATGGTCCAAGTTATTTGGCTTAGACCTTAGCGCAGAGTGACACTTTTAATCTGTTTTAAGGCCGTGCATTAATGCCACAACAAATCTGAAGGACAAACTGTGCTGAATTACATTAACTGCATGACGTCAAAGGAAAATAAATGCCACACTTTTTGGATTAGGGTCTATTTCCGGAGAGCTGCTCTTTTAATGTGGTACTCTGCACATTAGTATCCTTTATTAAATCATTTGAAAATGGCACAACCATGCTTTTAAATTTTATTCATGTGACAGATGGTTGGATGGGTTGGATTAATAACCAGAAGAGTGCTAAAGTGATGCAATCAAGAAGCAAAGGGACAAAACAAAAACAAACAAGCAGCATGTTGAAAGTGAGAGACAGAGAGGACAGGCCTTTATTTATTTTTTATGAAGGACAGAGAGCAGACAAGTGTGAAATCAATACATTTACTGAGAGACAGTGAAAAGGGGAGTGACGGTGTTATAGACAAAAACATGCAGATAACTGGGTGATGATGAGAGCAGAAGAGACAGAAAGCACACAAAGATGAAAAGTGGAGGGACCGGGTGTGCATGCTGAAGAAGAACACAACAAAAAGTAGACATGGAGGTTGTCGGCAGGATGAGTAAACATATTAAATAAAGATGACCGGGGTTTAAGGGTTCCCTTTAATGATGAGTTATATTTTCTACCTTTTTAACCACAATAAATGATAACAAGCACTTCTTTTCTCATTCCCTCCTTTCCAATTCCTTTATTTCTTTCCCTCTCATTCAGTCACCATCCTCATCTACAACCAAGTGTGTTTTCACTGCACCTTCTCTGAGTTTGGCTCTTTGTATCTCTCTCTCCAAGTCACCCCTTAACTCTTCATTAGTTTTGATGCTCTCTTCTAGCTGCTGCCTGAGAAGCTGCACTGCCGTCAGCTCCAACTGTAGAGCATGGAGACGCTGGGCACTGCAAATCATCCAAAAAGTTTGTTAGCGCAAAGCATTTTTTTTCTCCTTTTTGCATTAAAGCAGCTGTTGCACATAACTACCTGTCCTGCTCCTTCACAGTCTTTACCAGGCTCGAATAGAGCTGCTGTTCAGCCCTCAGGGCTCTGTTCAGAGCATCGTGCTCATGTTGCAAAGCTGTGAGGTTGGGCAAGGCCTGAGGAGAAAAGAGAAGCATCAAGCATCAAGATTGCAATGTTTTGTTTAAAAAATTTTTATAAAGCAGGTCATCTTTACTTCCTGCTGGCTGTCTCCACCGATGATGGTACTTTCTCTCTGAGGAAGCACAGGCAGGGAGCTCTCCATTCCACAGACAATGACGTGATCCTGGGTATGATCAGGCCGTGTGTGGCCTCTCTGATTGAGGTGCTGCTGGAGAACCTGCTCAAAGTCAAAAGTTAAACATCAGAAGAAAAACTCCTTCACTTGGTGACACAACTTTGACACTGTGTGGAATCCTTACACTGATAATCTCATCCTTGGTCTTTAGAGTTGCAGTGAGGGACTCAATATTAGCAGCCTGACCTTCACTGTGACCCTCCAGCTCAGATAGCGCCGACTGAAGCTCGGCCAATGAAATCTAGAAATTGGGATGTAGGGAATTATGATTGACACTTTTAAGAACCGTATCCCATTAAGGATTAATTAAATGCTTCTAACTCACTGACCTTCAGTTCATTTTCCCTTTTCAGTGCTTTGTTCAATGCTTCAGTTTTCTGTGCCAGCTCCTTCTTCAGGACGACCACTGTTTTCTTGGAAACTGGATTGTTCTCCTGGTTATCCTCGCTGTTTCTCCTGGACAGCTCAGCTTCAGCACAGACAAAACAAAGTCAAACGTAGCACCAACATGCAGTCTACCTTTAAATAACCTGCGCGAGGGTGTTACTGGTCTAAATCCATTACCTTCCCTCTCGTCCAACTTCTCTTGCATGATCTGAATAGTTTGTCTGAGCTCCAACACTTGATCTGGCTCTGCTTTCTGCCTCATCTCTGCCAGAAACTGGTCTCTCTCCTGCCCACGCTGAAGAAGCTTCTGCCAGTTTATAAAGATATAAAATCAGCACATTCAAATTTGTACAGGTGATATCTTAAAACACGTTCAAAACAGGGTAGAGAATTGGGGGGCAAAATGTGTTATTCTCTTTGGGAGTTTTGATTTCCACACATTTTACAGCTGAATGGCTGTGTTGTATCCCACAGGATCTTACGTTAATGAGGCTGTCTTTTTCAGCAAGCAGGGCTTTGAGCTGCGCAGTCTCTAAATAACTCTCCTGGGCTGTTGAGGAGCTTTGCTTCTCAGCAGTGGCAAGCTCCTGCTGCCTATCAGACAGCTGCTTCTTCAGCTCCTGAATCTCCTGAGCGCGCTCAGACAACATGCGATTGTAGTGCTCTGCAGACTCCTGGAGACGACAAAGAGTCAAAGTTAATAGTGTTAGTGTTGTTTGTGCACACTCTGTCGTGCTCTGTTGTCATAAATGCTAACCTTCAGAAGTTGGTCTTTGCTGCTAATTGTAGCAAACAGGCTTTCTACAGCACTCTCATTGTCAGCAACCAGTCTTTCCCTGGCCTTGACAGCCTCAGCCAGCATGGCTTCTGTGACCTTTAACCTTTGGCCCATCTGTTCAGCCAGATCACGCGCATGGCTCTGTGACTGGTTCAGCAATGATTCAGCCATTTGCTACAGACAGAGGGGGGAAAAAAATAAGCACTGAAGTACAAATGACATAAACCAGAATAGTAAAAACTATAAGTAACTTGGCCTTAATGAGTGACTATTTGTCAGCCAACCTCCATATCCTTTGTCTTGCCCTCCAGGGAGAGCTGCAGCTGGCTAATGATGGAGTCCTTCTCCCTCAGTGATCTGTTCAGGTTGTCTTCCACATCTTGCTTGGCTCTTTGTAGGTTCTTTAGGGTACTTGCAAGATGCTGCAGCTCTGCATCCTTCTCCTTAATCAGACTCTCAAAATTCTGCAAAGAAAGGAGTAGGCAGCCATATGCATAACACTTAATCACAACTATGTGATTATAAATCAATAGAAAAGATCCCAGTTCCAGATACTTACATTTATGGTTTCTTCATTATGAGACAGCAAGTTGTTGAGTCTTTCTAGGTCTCTTTCTTTTTCCCTTAGTAACAGCTGCAGGTGGTGAATCTCATTGTCTTTTTCTTCAATAGCAGCAAATTTCTCATCAAGTGCTTGCTGTAAGTGAACAAAAAAACACATGTCAGAAACCAGGCAAAGTCACCATGGTTAAAAGACTGCACTGAAGGAATATCCACCTCCAAAGCCTTCTCCTTTTCTTTCAACCTTTGCCGCAGTTTGGAGAGAATACTGTCGTTACCTCCTGGACTTTTGCTCTGCTCAAAGTCTCTGACCATGTTCATGTATTCCTGACAAACACATAAAAACAATGTTACTAAATACACCACACTCAGAAGAACTGGATGTCACTTTGGAGCACCAACTTCTCTTTGGCTCTGATTGTTTTCATGACATGACATTATAATCCAGCTGACAGGCTTTACTGCTAGCTAACTTCTCTCCTATGATTTCTGTTTTATCATGTGTGGTGGCTCTTTGAAGGAGAAGAAGAAAAGAGAGCAGAGGAGAGGAGCAAAACAGCAGTAATGACCTAAAATTCAATTTTTACACATACTTAGGCCATGTAAAAAAGGAAGCAACTCATTTTTTTATCTGTCTGCATATTTTTAGTGATGATGTGTCACCTGTAGCTGCTGCTCTTTATCAGCCAAGGTGGATGTGAGACGCTGGATGGTGACCTCATGGGCCTGCAGCTTTGTTTTGGTTTGGTCCAGCAGCTCTTGGTACTGCTGCTCCAGAGCACTCTCCCTTTCCCCGATCTCCCCACTCAGCTTTTTGAGCTGATTGTTTAAATCCTGGTGGAGGAAATAATAATAATGTCACACAAAAGTCAATATTTAAACAGATAATGAAAAAACAACACAATAACAAAACAATAAAGAGGATTTAGAATGCCTGCTCCTTTTGTTGTGGATACTGTGAGTTACAGTCCCTCTTCTCCTCCTATCTTACATTCAGCGCTTTGTCTCCTTTCTTCTTCTGTTGTTGCAGGTCCTCCAGCTCCACCTCAAGCTGATCCTTTGCCTGCTGTAAGTCAGCCAGCTCTTGCTCCTTCCTATCCAGTGCTCGCTGCAGTTTTTGGGCTTCAAGCACCTTGGTGTGGTGTTCCCCCTGAAGTTGGGCCAACTCTGTTTGCTTTTCCATTAATAGGTTTTGGTGTTCCTCTGCTCCCTGAAGGAGAAAAAAAAATATTGACTTCTATCTGTTTAAGGCACATATAGAGCAGGGGACACATTGTGGTAACACTATTATGAGGAATGTCTTTGTTTGAAGTTTGGTTCTATATGAAAGGTGTATATAACATACCTGGTATTTCTGCAGTTGGGCTTTATGTGCTGCATCTCTAGCTTTGGCTAAAGCATCATCTCTGTCCTCAATCTCATGACACAGCTCCGCAATCTGCAATACAAAGACAGACAGGTTGGGCTTGAAGCTTTGGATAACACAGAGAAGAGATACAATGACAATAACAACATAAGTAATAAATTAACTCTTACCTCTTTTTCCTTTTCTCTGAGGACCTGAGTGAGTCCCTGGATGGTTTTATCTCGCTTTAGAGCATTTTTCTTCTCAGAGTTTAGTTCATTCTCCTTCTCTTCTAACTTCACTGACAGGGTCTATTCACATGAAGCAGTTAGTGATTTCATACAGAGTAATAGACCGACACAATTTAAGAATATTTAATAGAGGAACATGTGAACTACCTTGTTCTGATTCTGGGAATCTTCCAGGGTTTTTGCCAGACTCTCACTGGTGCTTTTAACCAGGTTCAGCTCCTCTGTCAGCAGCTTATTGATCGACTCCAACTGATTAACGTCACTCTTCTTCTCAGCAAGAGAACACACAAACAACAGAACAGGAGAAATTAATTAGAGAAGTATGTTTATCAACAAAGGTACCTGGCACAGATCATTACCAGTACTACAGTGGTTTGCCTAGGTGGGATTACTGAAATGAACTACCTTCACTCTGACAGGAGTGTATTCATCATCAAATTCCTCTGAAAGGTCATGCAAAGACTTCAGATCTGCTTCTCTATGTTTGCGCTTGGCTCGGGTGCTGACAGAGCCAGCATTTAACCTCTTCAGGACAGGGATGTGACATCCTGCTGGGGCAGACACCTGCTGCTTTGAGATGCAGCGCAGGACCTGAATCAGGTCAGAGATCACCGAAGGTTGACTTGAGGATCTTTGGAGCAGTGCTCTGGCCTGAGCCTTTCCTCCCGAGTCATCTGTGGCCCCATACCTTGCAAATAACACCCTGGCCTCTCTCAGTTTTCGTTTGAGCGGAGGATCTGTCGGGGTGTCTGAGGAAAGCTCTCGATTCAGTGACTGCAGTGATGTGGAGCGGCGGCTGAAGCCAGGTCTAGCCAGGGTTCCCTTACGCTGAATCAGGTCAAGGTACATGCTTTGAGAACGGTGGCGTGTGCCCCGGAGCCCAAAACTTCTCATAGTGCTGTCCAGCCCCGCCCCTGATCCCAGCCTGCTGCTCCTTGAGCTCAAACGTCCGGAGAATGCTCCTTTACTGACAATCCTATCTAGACTCACACACCTTCTCATGCGATTCTCCACATAACCACTTTCCCGGAACTGCAGTCCTTCATGAGCCACCTGACATGCAGCTTCATCATCAGGGCTGCGGACCCCAGAAGAACTGAGCAAAGCCTTGGAGCTTGCATTTTCCCTCTCACTGCTCTCTGGGTTGTTTTTGTTGTAGATGTGCACGATACACTGGATAAGGTGTTCCTTCTCTGCTTGCAGCTTCTGGATCTGATTGCCATGTTCCTCCTGCAGTTTGCCGATGTTTATATCAAACTGCACAACCTTCTCCAACCGGAACACACATTTTCCACAGAGGAACTCTCCATGCCCGTCACGAGTCACCTCTCTCCCCAGCACATGGGACAGGATGACTTGTAGCTTCCTCTTTCCCGATGAGCTGAAAATCCAGCGACACTGGCTTCCCACCAAACGGACACCACATATTCGACATGGATCCCGCATGGCACCTTAGATCTTCCACACTCTCCCACTTAAACTGAGTCCAAGAAATCTGTCACTGACACACCAACTGTCTAGTGTCTTAATGGCCATCAGCTCGCCAGACAGAGCCATCTATCATGTTCTCTCAATACACCAGCAAGCGTAGCACAGAGGAGAAAGACTGAGAGCAAAGCACTGTAAGCCCTAAGCCTCAATAATCCCTGCTCCCACCTCTATTCCACTCTCCCTCATGCATGCAATCAAATCAACAAATCCTCTAGGACTGCTGCAGTGATCTGTGTTAGGGCCCATGCCAGACCATCTCTAGAAAACACTCTCCCAAATACCTTAAAAAAGGCATCAGACACAAAAGCTGGCATCAAGCAGGTAGTGATGGCATCAGCCAATCACTCTGATAGAGCTGATCCTTTTCCTGGCAGTACATGGAAGATTTAAGATTACAGAGTACTTTCTGGTGACCGTTACTTTGCAATATTCCATTACATCTTTAACTTGCAAAAATCTGTCCAGCATCCCTGATAAACAGGTTTTTCCCCAGTGTTGCAAAATCCTTTACAATGAATGAAGCACGTTCAACTGTTTAGCCACAGCTCATGAACACCTCTTGCCTACACCATTTTTCCACTTACTAAAGAAAGAAAGCCAATAACAACCCCCGGAGGAAGCGTCTTCAGACAGCAAACTAATCCAGCCTTAACCCTATGGCCTGAGTCTTACGCCAACGCCTAAAGAGGAACCATGGACACTGCCCAGCTAACAGCTTTCTATTTTAAATGTCAGCAACACAGCAGCCTGCACAACACTGCGATTAAATGAGACACATTCTCTTTACGCAATCATTGCTTCTAAATGGATAAAATATGCATTTGATATTTAACATCTGTGCAACACTGAAATACATCACTTTACCACCATAATTAATTATTAATTATTTTTGTTTGACATTTCAATGTTAAACAAAGCAAGTGTTAACTTAGTAGCATCATTAGTCAAAGGCTTTACAACCAGCCACTACACAGATGCATGTTTTACATAGGTTTTTAAATGAAGCTTAAGTTGGGGTTTTTTTTGTGAAATTGTCAGAAATACTACAACAAAAGCAATAACACCTTTACACTAGAGCAGGGAAATCAATTGAAAAATAGGAAAAAAATGAATCATAGATACACAATTTACATTTTCAACTATCAAACGGGCAACAGATGCAGAGAAAAGCTTCTGTGAGCTTAAATGATCATGAAATGACCGTTAAACAAAAAAGCTTTCTGTGTGTGGCTTACCTATTACAACAAAGCAAAATAACAAGGCAGGAACACATACAGAAAAAAAGGTACTTTTGGCTGCTCCCTTATTTCCCAAGGGGTTACCACAGCAGCTGGATCTGCATGTTTTGATCTGGCACAGATTTTTAGGGCAGATATCCTTCTTAATGCAACCCTCCTGTTTATTCAGGCTTGGAACCAGCGTTAGTAATACGACATCTTGTGACCACCCTGAGCTATGAGTGGGGATTTTTGGTGTGTAAGGCAAATGTGTTAACCATTACACCAGGAAGCAAAGGAAGAACGAAAGCTCCAAAAAAGTTTAAGAATCAGACAAAAAACAGGAAAGAGATTCTAAGTAGCCAACCAGCAGTCTGTGCCATTGCAGAGTAGTTTAAGGTAGTTTAAAGTTTTAGAGGGACTGTATCAAAATAGCACCAACCTGATGGTCCGGCTGAGTTTTATCTCTCTCTCTATCAAGCTCGTCCCTCAGTGCCTGGAAAACAGTCAGAGTTCACTTAAATATTGCTTCATATTGAAAGCAGTGCAGAAACTAAGTAAACATATTTAAAAGTATTTAAGTAGCCTATTATTGCTGTAAATGACAAAAACTGAATATATGCACAAAACCAGTAAGCAACTGATCTCTGAGGCATCACTGAGAAAAACCTCTTAAATTTCACATCTTTATGAACATGTAAGCTTCTCACCTTAAGCTCTTGATCTTTGTCGGCTATAAGAGCAGATAGCTGTTTAACAGTGTCGGCCGATGGAGCATCTGTCTGCTGGTCTCTGCTGTTTCTCTGATGGATCACAGCATCCTGATTCTTTAAAGTGATCTTCAGCTGCTCAATGATACTGGGATGAGTAGAAAAGGTTGAAAATGCTTAGGTCTTTCTCCAAAAATATATTTTTCTGTATATACACATTGTCTGCATTTTTTTTTTTAAATTTGTCCCTACTTGTCTTTCTCCTGCAGAGCCTGCTGCAGATCTTGGACGGGGCTGAGGACTGGACCAGTGGTTAAAGTGCTGGGTGGACCAAGGGCTTGGAGCTGCTTCTCCATGTTTATATTCTTAAGTTTCTCCTGCTCAGCGATGGCGGCCATCTTTTCAACCTCTTCCTCTGCTGTTCGTAAACACTGGCATGATGCAAAAACGCCAAAAAACACAAAAGGCAACACAATTGTCACCAAAACAGGTGAAACTAACAACAGACACAATTCGGCTAATACAAGCACTGAATCAAACAAAATATACACAGTGAACTGCAATATCAGGATTTTTTAGAGCAAGAAACAGCAATAAGTATTTGAAAATTAGCGCTATAATGTCACTCACCTGTTCTAGGTCAGCTATCCTCTTACTAAATGCGTCTCTGAGTGCGTCCATCTCCCTCTGAGCTTGCTCTTTCACACGCTGGGGTTCTCCTGATTCTCGGCCAGCCAGACTCTCCAATGCTTTACTGATGAGCAGTCACATACAAGATTAAGTTTGTCAACCTACATATTCTTAAATGCTGGGCTCGCATTACTTTGTGCTGCCATTTATGTACGTCTGAACCAGTGTTAATTTTGTTGACCAATAATTTTTGTCAATGTTCTTTCTTTTCTTCAGACAAAAACGGGGCGACAACTATTTCGCTAACAAAAGTACTAACACTTTTGTCAACAAATAAAAACCAGGTAAATTATCAAAGAGAAATAGGATCCAATCAGAACTAATTAAGTTGTGTAAAAAGGTGAAAAGAGTTGGGAAGTGATCCAATCAGCAGTGATCTAAATTATAACTAAAACTGAGTGACATTTTAGCGAAAAGACTAAAACGAAATCAAAATCATACTTTCAAAATTAACACTGGTCTGAATGGCATCATGTGTGACTAGCAAAAACCGAATTAAGAGAATGACACGTACGATGCAGACACGAGTAACTCTTGTTTCTCTGCGAGCTCTCTCTTCATAGACTCCAACTCCACCTTCAGCTCAATATTCTATAAACAGACAAAATTTCAGTAAAAACCTCCCATCTGGAGTCATCTCAAACACCAAAGCACAAAAACAAGGCCGGGGAAACTCCCTCTTAAAGATGACATTTTTAAATGACACTTTGGGTTAAATGTGCTCACTTAAACAAAGCTGCCACCATAATAATAATTGAAAAAAGACCAGACAGCTGTTCCAAGGTCATGAATGCAAGATGCTGGCTGAATAAAATCCAGCTGCTGTTGCTCATGTTGTGATCTCATTTCGAACTTGAGAGGAAACACTGAGTCACATGAAGCTTTGCAGGGAGTGGTGTCAGACAAATGTAAGACATTCAGAGTAATGCACGTTTTGTAACACTAAAATAAATACAACACCGTTCTGAATATGTCCTCAGTGGAGTCGTCACATTTCTGCTGCATGCGCTCCTCCATGAAGTAAATGCGCAGCTTCAGGTTAAAGTTCTCTTTCTTCAGAGCTGTGATTTGCTGGGGATCAATGTAAAAAAAACCATAAATATGCAATCAGGCAGTTGAACAACTGATGCATTTAAACTCTTCTAACCTTCAGCTAGCTGCAATTTAATTTGCATTTCATTGATATATTTTAAATGCAAAGAAAACAAGTTGAGAGAAAGAATTGGGCTCAAAGAAGAAATATGAGCACTTTATTTATCAAGAAAAGCTGCCCGACATGTTTACACGGCAGAAAGGGGCCGTGTGTGTATAGTTATTTTTAAAATGCTTATGTGTGTGAAGTAGACTGTGCATCATTGTGCTCTGGGCTCAGAACAGCATACATCTGGTAATGGGGGTTGGGTGGACAGTCAAAGGGAGGAGTCAGAACTCTGAACCCCTTTGTAAAAACCTCTAATCACGCAGGCCAGACAGCACGGGCCCGAATTTTTCGAGCAAGCATTCCAATCAAATGCTGAAATATTGACTTCAGCCCACCTCAATCCTCCTTCTTCTCCTCCTCCTCCTGCACACAAACTGCATCACTAAATTTCCTTAAATGGTCAATGTGGTTTGGTTTTCGGCTGAATGGAGAATCAGGTTATTATCCTGTTTGTTGTGCAGGGGGGAAAGTTGACTGCCTCATTCAGACAGCTTATTCTCTGAAGCTACTCGTTAAAAAGCTGTAAATATACAAATTACTGCAAAAAGACAGTATCACTACATAACCTATATGCAACATACAGAACAGAAAGTTGACAGAAATCACTCACATTCTCATAGTCCTTCATGGTGAGAGCTTTAACAGGGGACATTTTTTCAGGGAAGGATGGAGCTGTAAAAACAACAAGAAAGCAGTTTTACTAAAATGACTCACAACTGCAAGTATAGGCTGCATAGCTCAAAGAATCTCTCCAGCTTTCAAGAATAAGTCATACTTGCTGCTTTCACATTTATCCTCACTCTGTTTATGTTGGAGAGATAAGAGACATAGAAAGGAGTTTTCACTGCAAAGGCATCAGAGATGGACGAGCTCCCTGAGAGCTGCCCTGTTTAGACCAGTTGAAACAGCTTACTGCTGATCATGTAACACTAGTCAACAAATTTCACAACACAAACTCCTGATTCATCGTTTGCTGCTGCTTCACAAGAAAGCCTCTGTCACACATCACTCTTAAAGTACTACTTACTTATTTCAGAGAAATTATTTTGATTTTTGTTGCCTTCAGAATATGCTAGTGTATTCAATGAAAACATAGATCTGAAGCTCTATAGTGTTTATTATTATGGTAAAACCATTAGCTGTTTTCACACATGCACAGTCCGGTTTAGTTCCAACCTGATTCTTCTGACATTTTCAGGAGTTCATTCAAAAATATACTTCAGGACGAGCTTTATTTTACTGGATATTGCAGCCATCCTTCAAGAAATAATTACTGCTTAAAGACTACTTCAAAAAACGTATGTTCTTCTAACTACTGCAGCAAACAAACACCAAATTAGCTTTCTTAAAACATTAATGCATTGTTTACTTCATAAGTTTTTTTTTCTCCAAATGAAATACTACTTGTGACATTCTGGGTATCCATCTACTCATAAGAGCGTCCATTCATTTAATAGGCCTTAAAAGATTTGTTATTAGGAAAGCTGTGGACAGCTCCAAGACTTGATAAACACTCAATAACTATGGACTCCTCTAAAACTGAATGGAGATGTGAAACGGAGTTAATTGATGTCTGCAGAGCAGGGGGAGGCTAAAAAAAGATATCAAAGTGCTTTCAACATGCAATTTCCTCTGTCTGAATTGTCATTAAGAAATGGCAGTTAAGGAAAACTGTGGGAGTCAAGAAAAGCTCTGGAGGAGAAAAGCTTTCTGACAGAATAAAAACTTCTGGGCAGAAAGGACAAGGAAACCTTCAGTTTGGCTGCAAAATGCATGTAACAGGGATATACTCAGTGGTAAATACTTTTGTGCCTTTCAGCTCTTTTGTAGACTATTTCTGAACACAGAGCCAGCACAAAATTGATGTGACCTTCAGATAAACACTGGCTGCTGCCAAAGGCAAAAGTCATTTCATTCGTATAGTCAACAAGGCTGATATTAATGCGCAGCCTATATTAGTGCATATTTAATGTGCAGTGGTTTAGCTTTAGTTGCACTGCTCGCATTTTACTGGCTTTACTGGTGTTGAGGCACCAACAGGGAACAACAAAGAATTATAAAAGCCTAGAAAAAAAAGAAAACAGACGAATCTGTAGGATTCTCGATGTAATGCTATCTCTTAACTATCAGCTATTGTCTCACATATTGTCATTTCGCTTTCTGATTAGATTATTTACAGTTTCTCTACATTGGTAAACAATGATCGGGGCAGGGAACAGGAAGGCTTCAACTCGATATCTGTTATCCAAATATTTGACTACAGCGGAAGCCCCAAAACACTGGCCACTGTCCCCAAAGGCCAAGTTAGCAGACAGCTGAGTTCCAAGACTGCATAATGACTAAGGCTACGTTCACACTGCAGGTCTTAATGCTCAATTCCGATTTTTTGATCAAATCCGATTTTTTTGTCTGCTTGTTCACACTACAAATAAAATGCGACAGCAAACACGCTCTAGTGTGAACGCTCAAAGCGGCCCGCATGCGCAAAAGAAGACGTCACACACAACGCGCTCTGTTTAGACCCAGAGCAAACAATATTGTTTGACTGATGGCCCTTAATATAAAGACTTCGGACTTTACGTTTCCCAATTTTTGCTTTAAGTTATTTTGTTATTTACATAATAATGTAAATGACCTAATAATTATCCTTATTGCTGTTTTAGAGAGGAGCGGTGCTTCAAAGGATAGTTGCAGATTTCTGTCAGAATCTGCAGATTATACAGTACAAATAAAATGTTCACGTTGTCTTCCCAACAGTTTCACTAACATCTACACTGGATGGCCAGGAAGCGTTCGCGATGTCTTCTCGGGCGCTTCTCCGGTGCTGATAATTGGCGTCTGTCTTGTGTCAGTGACGTAAAAGACGGATTTAATGCGACATGACCGTTCAAACAGCAGTTGCTTTCTAAAACATCGGATATGTATCGGATTCAGTACCGCATACGAAAGTGACCCAGATCGGATTTGAAAATATCGGATTTGTGCCGTTCACACTGTCATACCATGATCGGATATGGGTCGCATAGGGTCAAAAAAATCGGATTTGATGCACTTTAGCCTGCAGTGTGAACGTAGCCTTAAAGTATGGTTACATAAAAAAGGAGCACTTGTGACACCAGAAAGATTGCACAGTCAGAGAGAAGAAAGGAATCCACTAAGTAGTAGCAAAATCTGGACGCAAACACCATCCAATCACAATACAAAAGACATTATATAACTGAAACTGAAACTTTGCCATAAATATAGCACAAGCTTTGATTGACTGCACGATCACCTGACCTGAACATGAATACATCACTCCATGAAGTTATGTGCAAAAAAGTGAGTCTGGAAAAAAAACCCTTTACTAGTTACAAAAAACCATTTGCAATATCTGCTATTTAAATATTGTACATGCTAGAGTTAATTCTGTTATTTGTTTGTAAGTATTTAAGTGAATAAAAGGTAACGGCGACTTATCATTTTAGGAATGCGGTTTGTTTTGAGAGCTGCACCTTCAGTTCAAATATCAGTTAAATATGGAAGCCTATCCAAACCTATGCATTCATCTATAAAACTGTTGTCATGTTTAAACATCTGCAGGTGCTGCTGAAAAAAATGTATTTCACTTTATTTCAGATATTAAAACATTTGCTAACAAGAACAGTCATTTTATCCAGTCCTCAAAACAGTGTGATTGTTTGTGTCTGTCTGAGCACTGCAAAACAGTCGTAATATAGGTCAGATGCTGACCTATATCTATAAATTAACCATTTACTGGCTTGTGTGTATAAATCTAACTCTGTGTATATTTTTGGCATACACCAAGAAGAAAGAAGTATAAATGGGATTAGCTCATTATCATCATCCGGCTATTCCCTCATCGCAGCTCTGAAAACAAAAGCCATGGGGTGGGTGACAGCAATGATTCAGCAACGGCATTAATTAATACACATGGGACGAACACACCTGAGCATGAAAAATGAACAGGGAGGAGAACAAAAGAGAATCTTACTGTACCTGACATGCTGTCTGCAGAAAATTCTTCAGCACCTATGGAGTCAGGCAGCCTGCAACTGGGGACACAATGATTTGTTATTCGTGCAGCCGAGTCACTATGAATATCTGACTAAATATCACTGTCACACTCCCAACATATTTAACAAAAAACATGCATATTTAAAAAATAAATAAGAAGAACTAAAGCTCTCAAACACAGCAGACACCGATTCACGTGTTTTCAGAAAAACACAAATTCATGGTGTTCACACATTACTCACGCTGGCCAGTTCCACTGAGCCCTAAGGATGCTCCATAAATAGCTTAAGAATGACTCTCTGCCTTATTTCCATCCACTATGGTAGAGCTGGCTTTCAGTGTGTGTGTGTGAGAGAGAGAGAGACAGAGGGAGAGAGAGAGAGAAAGAGAGACCATGTGCCAGTGGCAGCCTTGCTCTCATGTTCAGACAGACAGAATGACAGGAAGACAGAAACCAATGGATGGAGATGGCTTTCATTTGTGCACAAGCAGAGCACTGTGGCTCTGATCAGCTAAGCGTCACACAGTGATGGGACGGTGGCGTCACTCACTGACACAGTACAATACACCAAACACCAGCAACACACACATCTGGAACCAGGAATGCACCGCTACAGCACAACCGGGCATACCAATAACTATCATGTGCATAAACAGAAACATGAACTATCTGGGCCCAGGTTCATGTTCCTCCACCCTGACCTTTGCATGGAATAACATGAAGTTCAGCGGTGAATAACTTCCTCCAAAACCTCTCTGCATTTGAAAACACAGCGCTACTGCTTCTCTGTTGAATTCCCCTGAGTCGATTCACAATTCACCCATCAAACTAAATTTAGGCCCACTTAATGACATGTTAATTATTGCTTACACTGCCTTAAATCAGATAAATATAATATTAAAACATTTTGTCCAGGTTCAGTCCTTTTCCAGGCTTTCTGTGACTCTGTGGAGACTGAATGTCCCTGCTATAAATAGGCTGTTTATTGCTTCTAAAGTTTCAGACTCAAACACAATGACACTGCTCTTTCCCATCTTTGTTTTGAGGAAGCCTAAACGGGTACATTACGGTGATTTAACGAAGATCCGACATCACCTGAAAATAGTTATTATTATTAATTTTTAATTTAGAGTAGTAAATCACAGCTGATGCAATTCAGCAACCAGAAAACAAATGGGTCAAATACTGCTTCTTGTTGTTGTTGTGCACGTGCATGGATAAAAGGAACACAGTATCCCTCCACAAACACACTGAAGGTCGGTAAAACTCTGCTGACAAGTATTGCATCACTGAGGTTTCACATGCCAAGAAAAACCCCTTCCTGTGTAAATGCAGAGGAAGCACTCTACAGCAACAGCGTAAAGCAAGAGCCATATAAACGTAAAACAGCTTCCAAAGACAGCATCTCACATCAAACCTTCCCATAAAGAAGCCAAGACATTACCACTGACCCCTGTGAGTGTTTTTGACAGAGTTTTGACAACGGTTCAGTTGTAGTAACCCCTCCAGCACCCAGTGGAAACAATGTAACAGCATGTAAACAGTGACTTCCTCTTTTTCTCACTTTGTTCAGCTGCTACTGAAAATCGTGAAGGCGGCTAAGCTCACAATACCACGTACAGTAATTATTTAAAAAAAAAGACCCACAACATTAAGTCGAGCAAGGTCACAATTTCGAAACTAAAAGACTAAAGTGAGTCGGGTTTCAGAATTACCCAACAAGTAATATGCACACCACACATATCAGCTGACATCTTGAATTACTGAGGTACGCTTACCACCTGGATGAAAGCTTTTCCACCAAACACAAGCTGGGCCAGGTCCTTAAAAAGGAAACTAACAAGGGGGCACTAAATGCATTAAGGCAGAGATGCGAAAACTAGCTTTTCTGTAAGAATGAAAAAGAAGCTGTAAACTAGCTACATTGTTCAGCACTACCCAGGAAGAGCACAGTGCAGCAAAGCTAATGATGAACGCTTCACCTACCACAATCACGCTCTTTCTCCACGTAACGGAGAGCACGCGGGAAAAAAGGAAAGGAAAGGAAATAAATATAAAAATGTTAACTCCTCATTTTGTAAAAATCGTGGCGGAGACGCCGCTGATGCAGTCTGACAGCGCTTCTCATGATTTCCGCTTTCTTTCACTCTCTGCATGACAGCTCAACACGCCGTGCTGCCACTCGCGGCAACATCACAGCAACATCACAGCAACATCGGCAGAACTGAATATGATTCGTAACCGTGCCACAAGCGGTGGTCAGTACAGCGCATCCTTCCTGGACCAGTGTTCACAGCCTATCAACTCAACCCCCAGCCCCCCCTCCTTTATTGGCATTTTCTTCCCAGCTAAATGAAACGTTACTACCGTTAGGTACGCATTTGGACTTCGATGTTAACTGTTTATATGAATAGTATTTTTCCAAATAGTGAGTATGTCAATATGACCTGCTGCAGACGCAAAAGTAACTTAAACTGGGGAAACTGTGTATAATTATCTATGGCAATTATATTTACTAGCTTTTGCTTTGTTTCCGTTATTTCCCCAGCACATTTTCATAATCAAATCGATATTACAGATGGCTACTACAACATGGGAGCATAATTTTACATGTACGTATGATCCCCTAAATAGAAGATGGCCTAATATTGCTACACCCAAATTATAAGACAGACGTTTCTTGTTAAACCTACAGTAATAAAAGCTAAGGAAAGACATTTTCGCAGACGACTGTTAAAGAACTTCATTTAGTATCGTTGTGTGTCTAAAACAATACAATTCGAGTGCTTTGGTCTCATAGGCAGGCCCAAGCAGCGGTAACTATATAAAATACTGTTTTCAGAAGAGCTAAAACATACAGTAATGCTCATACACGCTAGCGTTAGCCCGCTAGCTTTTGTTGACTGTTTTACCTTCCGTTGATGTCAACGGGGAGCGTCACATCGTCCCCCACGACGGAATCCATAATTGTGGTTCACTTATTGTTTGTTCTCGCCAAAGCAATATATCATTTTACCGACTGGACGCAGTGTAAAGTTCAAAAAGCGGGACGGAATTCAAAATAGTCCAGGCTACCGCCATCATGATATGGTAAACGTCACCATTGTGCACGTTGGAAACTGGTGCTGCCTTTAGGCGCTGTAGGAACTATTTGAAACGAAACTTAGCCTGTGATACACCGAAATGATTAGAATTATGATGTAAAGTTACAACAAGCCAGACTGTGTTTTCTTCTTATTTTAAGCTCTATGTTAACATTAGTTCAAAATACAGTTAGGTTCAAGATAATTATTGTTAATGACCTCAAAACGGGGATATTTTTTCGAGCAGGTCGAAATGCAGCATGGAGCTGGGTAGATATAGAGACAAAGCGATTGGCCAAAGCAAACACCGTGGGAAGGTTCATAAAGGCTCAAAAATACACACGCTGTCAGCTTGGAGGTTTTTTTCCCAACTGTCATTCAGCCAAAGGTATATTTCTGTGCTCGACAACTCCATTGTTGGAAAAGACGACTTTTTAATTATAGTACCCAATAATCCGTATCCTGTTGACTTAGTATTGATCCAAAGCTTCCACTTTTGGATCATTACCAAGATTGATCCAAAAGAGAAAGCGCCAGCATTGATCTAAAACTGTAAGTTTGGATCAATGCTGGCGCTTTCTCTTCCCGAGTGCGCATTAACACTAAAGTAATTTTACTAAACTCCAAAAGGAAATGAACCAGATGACAGATTTGTGTGTTTTTCCGCATATTTACTAGGATGGTAAAAACATCCTTTAGGATGATTTATGTGTGTGTGTGGTGAGTGGGACGCCGGGTGTGTTGCTTGATGCCGCAGCATAATTAACATTTGCTCCACTAAGTGGGCTAATTACAACATTTAGTTAAATGGCTTCAGTCTCTGTATTTTATCGTTCATGTAAGTTCTGAAAAACATCTATGCCCTCCCTTCTGTAAACATCTGCTGCACATGAAATAAATCAGAGAACAATAGCGACATCATGTGGTTTAATTCTAAATTTCAGGCTCTATTCATTATTATTATTATTATTATTATTATTATTATTATTATTATAGCTCAATCTCTAAAGGCTTTCAGTTCTTTGCGTGTCATTTGTTTTTGATTATGTTATTCATTAAAATTTTGAGATGAATTCATACAAACACAAAGTGGACTAGAAATCACTAGACTATTTTCTTTTTCGATCAAAGCGCATTAGTGAAGACCTTTTTTCCACCATAAGAGAACTACTTGCACTGGATTTGGAGGCCAAAAGAAACTTATCCCTTTAACTTCTAAGGTTTCACATATGTGGATAGTAAAAATCATCTGATCATCAGCAGGTCTTAAAATTGAGTAATTACAATCTCACATGAACAACACATGAAATATTTATGCGTATTATCATGTCATTATCTAAAATGGCCTAGGTGATAGAGGGTGTGGTCTACCTATCTCTCCCTGGCTCCTCCTGTCCATATGCTGAAGCATCCTTGGACAAAGTACTGCATCCATCAAAATGTGAGTGTGTGAATGTTAGATAAACAGTGTGTAGATACAGATAAAAACACTGTATGAATGTGTGTGTTATTGGGTGAATGAGACTTTTAGCAGGAAGCACGTTGAATGCTCAAATTGAATAAAGGCTGGTATATACATACCAGTCCATTTACCAATTATTTATTTAACAAAAACTAAGCCAAAATACAGAAGTGGTGTGAGATTCAGTACACCTTCACTTTTTCCATTGAATTGGGAGGGTAAGTAGCAGCCTGGTGCTGCTAATCAAATGTATTTGATTAAGTGATCATCAGCAAGTGTGAGCACCTCTATAAAAACAAACATTTTGGCATTTTGCAGATGTGGAGCATTCAGGTGTGTGTTCACATGATGCTGTGGAGAAAAAAATATCATCTGTGACGAGAGAAGTGATTATTGCTGCCCATCAGTCTGTGAAGGGTTATAAGGTTATTTCCAAATCATTTTACAGTCAGAACAATTATGGAAAATATTCAGGCCAGTTGTCAGTCTTACCAGGAGTGGAAGTCCCAGCAAATTTACCCCAAAGTTAGACCATACAGTCTTTAGAGAAACTGCAAAAAACCTGAACAACTACATCTCAAACTCAAGAGGTTTTAGCTAGCAGGCAGTGCAGTGAGAAGAAGATTGTAGTGATTGTTTGAACGAACATGGCAGCATTGCTGAGGCTTGCATGGTTGCGTCTGAACTGTGAAAACCACAAAATGACTGGAACAATGTCTTTTTCAAAGATGACAACAAAGTGGACATGTTTGGCCATAATGCATAACACCATGTTTGGTGAAAACCAAACACAGCATATCAGCACAAACACTTTATATCAACTGTAAAGCATGGTGGTGGACGGGTGATGATTTGGACTATCATGGGTCCAGGCCACCTTGGAGTCACTGAGTGCACCACAAACTCCTCTGTATAGCAAAGTATTCTGGAGTCAAATGTGAGGCCATCTGTCTGACAGCTAAAGCTTGTCTGGAATTAGGTCATGTAAAAGGACAATGATCCAAGCCCCAGCAGCAAATCTACAACAGATTGGTTGAAGAAGAAAAGAATCAAGGTGCTGCAATGTTTCAGTCAAAGAGCTCAACCTGGCAGAAATGCTGTGGTTGGGCCTGTGCAGAGAAAAATTCCCACAAACCTCAAAGAACGGAGGTGATGTCCTCAGTGAGTTCCAGACTTCAAATGGTCACTGTCTACAAATGAATTGCATCAAAGTATTAAAGCTGTAAACCCTCAGCCATCAATAATTGTGCAATTCATTTAGATTTCTTTAAAAATAACACACACACTGATGATGTAGAGGTTTTTAAAAAAATGATGTATTAAAAATATGATACATGGTTAAAAACAATCCCTACATTTGGATTTATGTTACTCTCCATTCAGTAAATTTTGAGTCTTTAAAAAAATTCATCAGTTTTTTATTTTTTAATTTGTCCAGAGAAGCCACTGCCCACAAGACCGTGTCCAGAGGTAAAATGACAAAAATGGTGTCCATGCTCCAATACTTAGGATCCTGAAGGCCTCTACTCAGGTGTGACTCACCACGGTGTCACCTTGTGGAAAAAGTTACACCTGTCTGGAGTCATATTGCAATGTCGAAACGCTCTATGTGTTTAATTATAGCTAAGTTGTGCAACCAGTGGCCCGAAAAGCCTTTGTGTCCTTATAATTCAGCACATATACATTGATGATATAGAGTGTCGATATTGTTTACTGTATGTCAAAGCTACAAATTTTTGTAACTTCATTAGGTTGGTAAATGAGTAAAATATGTTTTGCATCACAGTTTATAGCCATTGGTTAAAGTAAAAATCCAGACACAAATTAAAAGTATTTATTGAACAAATGGACACCGAACAATGACTAAAGAGTAGACAGAGAAAGGATGAAGGCAACAGAAACCGTCTTGTTCAGAGTTCGAGGACTTACTGGCTGATATTTCCAAACAGATTTGAATTATAAAGGCAAGAAAAAGCCGTCTGTCAAAGTCCTGCGTAAAATTGTGAGGTATTCTTAGCTTCTTTAAATGTCTACAACAGATTTACAAAAGGAAATGGAAAATAAAATTCACATATTTGCATAATTTCTTTAAAAACACAAGTGATAGTATAGCACAGTCCTGGTACAGTACATGTTTGATTATCGTAGAGGAACATAACAGAAAAAAAAAGTTATAAAAATAAAAGAATTAACATTGCAATAAATTTGTTCTCTGGAGTCCCAAATTTACACATAAAACAAATCTATAAACTCCAAGACCAGTTGGGATAACTGATTTTTCGAAAGTTGTCAGAAAGAGTAGTATTGCTTCAACCAACAGAAACTTGCTTCAGTCAGCAACCACATTAACAACATTAAATAACATTAAATTAGCAAGAGGGGATCCATTGTATACAGCAAGGTTTACACAATTATACACATTTGTGTCCAGCTACATCAAAGAAATGTTTTTTTTTTTTATTAATATTATTATCATTTAGTAAAAACTATCTCCACTAGTGTGTTTCTACACGTAATACATACAGCTTGGGAGAGAAGGGGCTTTGTACAGAGAAAACAATTTTAGCCTTAAAAAATACTTCAAATGCTGAGATTTATGCGGGTATGCAAAAGCAGAAATGTTTTTGGTTTTTTTTTTCATTAATAAGCTCTCTAATACACCTACAATTGCAGCACTGAACACATTTACATAAATGACAGATGACTGACTTTAAGGGAATTCTGCAGTGCTAGATGGGATATCGCTATTATAGTGCATTATACAGCTATGGCAATATTTTTTGATTTGTTTAAGCATGCAAACACTATAAAAATTGGGATATTTTTGCACAGTGGTGTAAATACAGCACTATGGCTAGCACCTTAAACAGTTTACCTAGCACCATGCAGTAGAGAGAGGACAGGCTTAGAAATGGAGGTTGATTTGGATTCCTGTATTCACACTACTCTCTCATGTGGCTCAGTTCTCCTCTAAGAATTGCTGTGTAGGTGGGGTAGGAGAGGTTTATGACTGATGCTGATTTAAAAAGAACACCTACCTTTTACTGTAAATGATAAATAAAGAAGCAAGGACACTCCACAGTTAGAGAAACACTACTGAGAACTTGAGCTCCATAGTCTCCCTAAACCTGACCCCTAATCTCCATCTAAATTCTTCCTAATCATCAGTGGCATCTGGTCCAGTAAGTATTTAATATACCCCCTGTGGATAGGTATTGGCTTGTGGCTTTGGATGTAATTTACTGAGGGCTGACTGTGTGCGACTGGGTGTTTCCCACATCAGGGAAATCTCCCAGTGGAGTAAGACAAATATAAATGTGACTTCTGCTCAATTTAAGCAAACAACTCTCCCTCTGGATTGATTCACCTATGCCGGATCACGAGAAGATGAGCACCAAAGGCAAAAAAAAAAAAAAAAAAAGGCACCCCTGACAAATCCTTCCATATAGATTTAAAACACCAAATTATCTTCTCGTTTTCTATTGCACTTAAAGATTAATATTATTATTATTACTATTATTATTAATTTACATAAGATATACAGGTATAAAAGTTAATTATAAGCATATATATAAATATGTACATTGAACTAATCCGGATTACTTTAATTCTTTACTTCTAGCAGAAATAAATTTCTGGTATTTCCCCCCAAAAAGTACGCTCAGTATACAGACTGTATACAAAAATAAGTTACTATAATGTCCACTGATTAACTTGGCCTTTGTCTCCCTTCACTTAGAAATGTTCTGGAGAGATTTTGTGGCATAGCGCCTTTATTTTCTCCAAGTAAGCGTATATGAGAAGATCCTTTTTGAAGAGCCTGAAGAAGGTTGTAGTGCGAGAACTACCCTGTTCTTTCTCAGCCCTTCTTTGCCCCCTGCTCCAGCCCGAGGTCCCTGTGCTTCCTCCCTCTGTGTTTGCAGTCCAGGGAGTTTGGCAGAGCGAAGCAGGATCTGTTTGGGGGTTGGTGGTATCTTCTTGCTTGGACAGTGTTTGGCCATGGCTTGGACATGGTTTGTTTGGTTTGGAGATAACGCCATTCTCCACCCATGCGAATGTGTCTTGTTCCATTCCTCTTTGCTCTGAAGACACAGTCTCACAGGAAGCAAACAGGGCTCACTTCTAGGTGGTAATGAGAGCCGGGACTAGCTTTTGGCAGGTTGTAAATGTCAACCACAGGGAGGAGGGTGGGGTCTAGGGAGTGGAACACAAAATGGGTCTGGTGCCAGCGCCCATCTTTTATCTGAAATATTGAAAATATCAAAATTAGAGCAACTTTTTTATACCCACAGTTTTCGGTATGCTTTGAATGCTTGAAATTCAGTAATGATATAACATGTAATAAACAAGATAACCGGATCTCAGTCTTACCCAGCAGGAATCCTCCAAGACTTCTGGCTCCAGCTCTCCTCCCACCTCAAACACCTCCCCACTCCAGGCCTTGAATTTCACAGACCCCTGTTCAACAGGCTGATCCTCTGCTGACCTCCAAATAGAGACATCCAGGCAGTGGATGATGACATGCTGCACGGCCTCTGAGCTCAGCAGGTGGAGGAAGTTCATCTGAACACGACCAACACTGACTGTTGGCTACAGAAAAAGAGATGGTTAACAATTCTATTTTATGTGTAACAGTTCTTAAGATTTTATAATTGTGTGGATACTGGGGGCTATTACTATGTCATGCATACTTTGGACACTGTTACTGGTTTCAGGCAAGTCTGTCCACCTCCGGTAAAGTTGCAGGTGACTTCTATTGTGTCTGACATGCAACCCAGGTTGGGGTCAATCCAGTACGTGCCTGAAAATAAAAACACGTTTTAGGATCATTCGACTATCTATACACAAAACTGTTCACGCTCTGTGTCGTGCACACCATTCTCACCATCATTTAACTTCTGTTCACAGCTGTGCAGGTCCCTGCAGATACGGGCAGGGTTGGTCCGAGTGCCCAGTGGGTTCTTCAGGCTCTGGATCAGGTTACTGAGGTAGTGGAGGGTCTTGAAGATCTCTGCACCTTGGTCCAACATCGGCAGGTCCATCACAGGCTTATTCTAAAAAAACAAGAGTCTTTTAAGTTGTCAACAGATTACAAAGTATAACAATGGGGAAATACTATCAACATTTTCCACTAACCTCAGTCCTGAGTGGGGTGGGTAAATCCATAAACAATACACCATCTTCTTTCTACATCAAGAAAACCCAGTTTGAATTTAATCAGTGACATTGTATCTTTTAACACATATTGAGTGTAATGAAACCAGCAAATATAACATGTCTTACAAATGACAGAGGGACACCTGGAGGACCCTAAAGGAGATAAAAAACAGGTAATTAGTCAATGTGTCATGCAAGCTGGAAAATAATATTTGGTTAAACGTTGAGGGAAAAAAAACTCACTGGACGTCCAGGAGGTCCAGGAGATCCCTAACAGGGAAGAGAACATAATTTCTGTATTAACTTTTTGTCATTCAAGTGGCCACAGTAAAATGAAAATCCATTGTAACAGGAGGGAAAGACGATGCTGTGCAAACATACCCTTGGACCTTGAGCTCCCTGTCAGAGAGAGAAAAACATATTTTTAGCCTGAATATTACCATCATCTCTGCTTTTTGCACTCTTAATGTAAACAAATGGGAAAAAACAAGTGATAGATATGATAAAAGACAAAGAAAACTCACAGTCTCGCCACGATTGCCTTTCTGTCCTCGAGGGCCCTGTAAAGTGTACATAAACCAGTGAGTATACTGAAAGACATCAGCACAGAGAAATGTCAAAGCTTCTGTCATGTACAAAACGTACTGCTCTTCCATTGGGACCAATAATTCCTACAGGACCAACAATTCCTCGTCTACCCTAAAGGAGAAAAAAAAAGAATGAGCATTCTGGAGCTTTTTATCAGCATGATCTAAATCATCATGTTACTTACCACTGATCCTTGAGGCCCTTTTGGCCCTCTTATGCCCTTTGGCCCAAAGTCTCCTGGAGGCCCCTGAAAGTGATACAAATTTAACACAGCCATTACACACTTTGTCAGTTCGGCCTAAAACATCTCTGACTAACCTATCTCTGACTATAGATTTTGCTTCATCTCAGAACTGTACAATCAGAACTGCTCCCAACAATCATAGATGTTTACATCTGCGCTGTAACTGCAATAAGTTAATCAACCGATTCGCACTACAACCTGGTTTGCCTCTTATCTGTAGTTATTTATATTTAATTTAATAACTGTACAGTACTCTGTTTATAGTAACCATTGTCCTTAATGTAAATATGTAAGAAAAATTGTGTATGTTTCTGTTCTGTGTCCTGTGTCCTGTTTGTTTGTATATGTGTCTTTCTGGCTGCTGTTACAACCAAATTTCCCCTTGTGGGACAATTAAAGGATTATTCTATTCTATTCTTCTATTCTAACACTGGATAAGCTCTGACGGCTTCAATATTGAATTGGATTTAGGAAAAATGAGCTATAGTGGTCTTACCCGCCATGTCGCATGATTAGTCACACATCAGCTGACATTAGTTTATTTGACATGTGCATAAAATGTGATTTATAGGTTTATAATAGTACACAACACAAACTTGTGCAAGCACCAACAATTTCAGCTTAGTCAGGGCCAGGAGTTGCAACATCTAGTCTAGACCTGAACAACAAATCAAGTGTAGTGTTAGTTCACACAGGGCACCAAGTCAAATTCAGCTGAAGTCCTGGCAGATCAGATGATGGCTTACCCTTCAATGCATTCAATTAGGAATTATCATAAAGGGCGTACTGTTTATGCTGCTTGAGTTTGCATTTGGTGTGCAACTGCAAGCTGCTTTGTAACCCACCCCCATCTGAGCTCCTCCTTTTCGTTCTTTTCCTGACTTAATCAATGTCATTGTCACGTGTTGTCTAAATTACCTGCACTATTCTGTCCTCATCTAGATACTAATGACCATGCACTGCAAATGAACTGCCTCATATATGTTTGGAAAATTCTGTTGGTGTTTATTGTAAACTTACCCTTGGTCCAAAAACTCCCAGAACTCCTGGAAAACCCGGCTCTCCTGTGTCACCCTGAGTGAGAATTTAGTCCAGAATTATAATTCAATCATAACAGCGTCTAACCCTTGTTACGTGTACTACTCTATCTGTTGCTGACACTCACAGGTTGTCCTTTAGGTCCTTTGTCACCCTGTGGTCCTGGCAATCCCATTCCACCTTTGAAGCCTCTTTTTCCAGGAGGTCCACTCTGACCCGGAAGACCCCGCTCACCCTGAATGGATGAATGAAAGCATTTTTACTAAGGCTGTCATACTCTACTAGTATATTCCTTACTTGAGGTAGCTATTGCTCATTGAAAAGAACATCCCTTGTACCTTTGGTCCAAAAGCTCCCTGATCTCCTGGGAGTCCTGGAACACCAGTTTTACCACTCGAGCCAGCTTTTCCAGGAAGACCAGCCTCCCCATCGTCACCATGCTCTCCCTAGATTCATATTGAGAAGGTAAAATGAGGAAGAAGAACATGGTTAACTGAGCTGATAAAATAAACCAGGTTTTGTCCTGATAGTGGCATTAAGAAGACAAAATCAGCTTACCAAACTGTGCATTCATGCTTTTGGAGCAGTATGCACAGTTCTTGACTACATGCAGGTCAGCAAACAAAGGACATCTAATTATTAAATAATAATAGTATTTTATGATTAATGATTTGTTTATGCGCCTAAAGGGAGTTTAATGACCCAATAAATGAGGAGACAGGAGACATTTTGCCTATCTACAGTTACGAAAGGGAGCAAATTCATCAGGCTGTTCTGTTCATCTGTGAAACTCATTTCCTAGATGGAAACAGGATTTAAAGGCCACTAATGAAATGAATAATATGATTTCCTTGATCATCTCACCGGGATTCCTTTACTGCCATCTTTTCCTGGGACTCCATCAACCCCAGGTACACCCTCCTGACCCTCTCGGCCCACCACACCTCTAGGACCAGAAGGACCACCTACACCCTACAGAGCAAAGGAGGCTTATCAAATAAGTACAGCAAATCCGGTGAAATGCATCGTTTAAGCTGATTTTACTTGACAATGAAGACAATCCATTTTACGAATATGCATTTTTTCTAGACAGATAATTTGCAAAAACTTTTCTTTTTAATTTAACACTACATGAACCTGCTGTGGGTGTAGGAAAACGATTGACTCACTTCTGGTCCTCTGGCTCCTTTTGGTCCTGGCTGACCCTGTTTGCCTTTCTGACCCTTAAGAATGAGAGATAGAAAGTTTTCAGTGTGCAGTTACTGAACAGGTATTGATTATTAAAGGTGTGTACTGACATCTTAAAAACACATCTCTGGTACTTATTAGAAGCTGGTAATATTAAATGCTTACTGTGATGACCTTTTGTTGTTAGCCCACATTGCACAGCGCTGTACGCTTTGGTAAATTTTTCTGATAATAATTTTCAACTTTTGCAGAAACCTGCTGATCGTTTTGCAGCTATTTATGTCTCTATATAAATAGAGTTAATATGATGCACATTTATATGAGGTAATTACTTGTTATGCACTGAACTAGCATCCTATAAATGTTTTCATTAGCTGTTCACATTATTTATTACAGTAATAGAGTAAGTACTCCATCCTACCACCTCCCTATACCAAAGTGCCAAAATGTTACAAATACGTAATTAAAAAATGTACATTGATAGTTGCATTTTATATTAGCTTTGTATGTCAAAGGACTCATTATGCAGACTGGCCCATTTCCCAAGCTGTAGACCAAAAGTAACATATTGCTGAGAACCTTGAACCTCACACACTTCATAATTTTTGTTTCCCATCCTTACTTGATCTCCTTTGGCCCCTTTGGGTCCTTGCTGCCCTTGAGGTCCAGGATGTCCCTGAAATTGACAATTGTGTTAATGAAAGCATGTAAAGACAAACCAGGGGACTGTCCCTTGTGTTTGTGTGCCTGAAAATCCCAAGTTTTGGCACTTACTGGCAGTCCGGGAGCACCGGGTCTACCTCGCTCACCATCCACACCAATTTGCCCCTAAAACATAACAACAGATTATAAAACAGATAATCACAAATGAATATTACAAAAAATCAAGTGGAAGGATGGTCCTCACTTTGTACCCAGGATCTCCTGGCTCCCCTCTTTCTCCTCTGTCACCTGGAGGTCCCTGATACAATACAAAGTCTATTAATAATCTGAAAATTACATGATTTCTGCAACTGTATAAAAGACAAATACGAGAAAGATAAAGGAAAGTAAGTTGGGTGTGACTTACCATGTCACCCGGAGGACCAGGAGGACCCTCTACCTTCCCATCATCCCCTTGTTCGCCCTAAGCATAAAAGTAAGAGAAATTTTACTCAAATGTTTTTGAGTAATACAAACTTTCTTGATGATTTTAAGCTTTTTTTAAATGCCCCCTGAGTGTTACATATTTAGCTTATTCCAGGGGCAGAATAAGGATTTGGCCTATGATACAGTGAAAGAGTAAGAGAAGCACACCACATAAAGTGAGCAACGCGTACCTTTTCACCTTTTGGTCCCGGAGGCCCTATGGGGCCTTGAGGTCCCTGATGGCCCTGCAAAGAAAGTCGCAAAAAGTCATATTATCTAAACTAACTAGAACAAATGCTTCATTGTGCTGACTCTGATGTATGACCTTAACAAAACAATCTTACCTCATAACCTGCAATACCAGGCTCCCCCTGTTGACCCATTCGACCGGGAGCTCCCTATAGAGAACAAGTGTTGCATCTTCAATTGTTTTATCTATTAAAGGATTATTACGTAAAGTGCTTGTGATTTACATCATTACTATTCCACCTTACCACATGACCAGTAGTTCCTCTGGAACCCTTTGGCCCAACAAAACCTGGCGGTCCAGTCTTCCCCACTGGCCCAGTCTCCCCGAGGTGACCTTGATTACCTTTGGCACCCTAAACGTACAAGATAAGAAGAGTTATAATATACCTGAGCACACAGCATTTGTGTATTTGTCATCATTTGTTAGGTTATTTGATGTTAGCACCTTTGACCCTGGTTTGCCTCGTTCCCCAATTTTGCCAGGCTTCCCTTCTGGACCCTACCATGAGAAAAAGTGAGGTTTAAAAGTCTGTGCGTGTGTCTTTGAATTTTAAAAGAAAGACAGGTGACTTACCCTGACACCAGTGAATCCAGGACTTCCAGGTGGGCCCTCCTTTCCCTTTTGTCCGGTTTCACCTTTTTCTCCTTTGTCACCCTCCTGACCCATGTCACCTTTTTCCCCCTGAAGGTGCATGATGGATAGCGGCACTCTTACACACCAAAACTAATACTGTGGTTTGGAATACAGCATGGAGGACAGTTAAATCTCGAAAGGGAAAAAACATCTCACCTTGGTTCCATCAGGACCAGCTGGACCAGCTTCTCCCTCTAGACCTGGCTCTCCCTGCACACACACACACAAATATATAAATATAATATGTTTATGAAAGAAACAAGAACAAAGAAGCCTGTACAGCATAATTCAAATAAACATACCCGCTGTCCTATTAGTCCCTGCTCTCCGATATTCCCAGGAAGTCCAATGGCTCCCTGACACATAAACACAGATAGCTCTTAAACTTTGATATCCTGTTTACCACTACGGAGTAAAAACATAGAGCATGCCCAGGTAAAACTACAACAACAACAGTATTATTCTCTCACCTTCTCCCCTGGCTCGCCTGGCAGTCCTGGTTCACCCGCTTTTCCTGGAGGACCCTTGAAAATACACAGAAGATGAAGAGAGGAAAACAGCAGATGACTCTTTGCCATTTCATATGAATAATATCTCAACTTTTGTGTATGTATTGGCATAAGAAAGAGGCGAGAGAGAGGGGGAAAAAAAGACCCCTTTGTTATGTAGCTGACTGATTAAATCGGACAGACTGGTTAAATTAGAGAGCGTTATTGATCCACTGGGGTAGGATGAAGAACAGATGTCACATATTTATTCATTTAGTTTTCACAACACCCTTTTTGTACATGCAAATAAACAGCGCGACCTTTTGCATGTGGAATATGAATGCACGCTTGTCTGTAAGCGAGGTCTCTCACCTTTTGACCAGTCTCTCCCAAAGGTCCGATAGTCCCACGTGGCCCTGCCGGTCCCTAAATGACAAGAGAAATAGAGATGTTTTGGCCTAATTAAAATCAACTAGATTGTCATGTGCACAGAAAGAAAAAGAAAAGGGAACCTCTGGCTGATGTTTACTGTGAGTGTGCCAGTGGCAGATAAATCAGCAAGCCATCAGTACCCAGTTTGGCTCTGAATGCAAAGACTAATTGTGTCACTGATCCTGCTTCTTAAATGCTGATGCTTTGGCACAAATACTTCATAAATAATGTCAGGGTGCATGAATATTGCAGACTTTCCAGCTACAAGATTGCAGCACAAGAAACATAATTATGAAGAATGAATGGAAAATACGATTTTTCTCTGCTCTGTGAAGTATACAGCAAGAGAAATTATGTTAGTCATCAATTTTCTACTTAAACAGGAAACAGGAGAATATCAGCCTGCAACTCTGTCATATTAATGAAAACAAAGAGGGATGGGGTCTCCAATACTGCTGCGGGAAAGTCAGTGCGCATGCAAACAGACACATTTCTGAGCCTCTATTTATGCTCTGCCTGTCCCGCTGTTCAATAAAACAAAGCCACAAGAAGGAGAGCAAATCTTTTAAAGTAAAGACTGGATTTATTGTAGCAATAGCGATCACGTCTACTTCCCTGCAAGTTCAGCAGTTTAGCGGTTCTATAAATGCGGAGTTTCTTTTTCAAAGATCAATCTTGTTTTTTGTCACTACACAACAGATGTGCAAAGAGTGAGACAATTCACTGGCTGGGCCAGAGGAAACATTTAATACGGGCGAATATATTTTTAATAGGCACTCAAATATGTCTCATAAACTACCTCCTGGCTTATGGGAGCTAACAGGGCTGGGCAGAGCGAACTACTCTGTTGCTCGGTGCCAAAAGGAATCTATTAAAACTCTCAGAAGAAGGGAGAGGAAGTTTGATGAGCTGGAATGAAAATACTGCAAAGGACTGAAAAGGAAGGAAAGAGACTGAGGATGGTCGGAGATATCAAAACAGGAAAGGTATAAAGATGATGAAGGAATACAAGAGACATATTTGAGAAGATGGAAGAGATTCATACTGGCTCGCCCGCTATTCCCTTGTCCCCTGGAGATCCAGAAGGCCCCTGGATACCCTGAAAATTGACAAATCACATTTAAAAATCTGTTAGAAAGCTATACATTTTAAAAGTAACACAGCATAACACATAACACTGGCTTTCAGGCGTGCTGTCAGATAAACTATATTCAGAAAATGACATCAGCAACTATAAAATAGAGAGAGTAGAGTTTCATGACTCCATCTAATCTTCCTCAGTTGTATTTGTTTATTATTCACATGTATGATTATAATGAACTTACAGAAAATCCTTTAGGTCCAGTTTCTCCTGGTTCTCCTTGCTTTCCCTGGAAAAACATTAAAAAAGAATTAAAACAAAATGGTTCTACAGTGCATATTTATACACTTGTTATGTAATCACACATACAATATGTTATTTAACTGTCTATCCATACAAACAAGTTTATCTTTGTGAAATCTATTACACTGATTCCTATGATGTTGAATTTACAACCATCACTATAACTAAAGATCACTACAAGGTACTGCAACAGCTGCTCAGATACTCTATATCCCAAATGAAGGGAAGTCTCAAAGTCTCAAAATAAAACAAACAAATAAAATGAACAATAAGTTGTCACATATGTAAATCTAGGCCACAGACTGTGGGTCTCCACACTGTTGTTATCATGTATGTCCTCTAAAGTATGCTGACGTCTCACTCCTCGGGAGGAACATAAGCACCAAAAAAGTATATGAGAGGAAGAAGTGGAAAATCAGAAAGGTACCGCAGGAGCTTTACCTGCGGTCCAGGGAAACCTAATTTTCCTGGAGGACCATCAGGACCCTGCGGAAAGGAAGAAGGATGAGCGCTAGCAACTGTCCAGACACATCAGTTTATTTCATATTTACAGCTTTCAGAATGGAAAAAAAGAAGATGTGGAGCTATTTTTCGTGGCGATTGTTGCTTATTTAGCGATTTTGTTCTCTTATATGCTTTTTTTCTGAAATGTGTCTGCATGATTTGATAAAAGTATATCCCAGCGTCCTTACCTTCTTGCCCTCTAATCCAATCTCTCCAGCTGGACCGTCAGGCCCTTTCGCTCCCTGAAACACAAGACAGCTGTCACTTCACCAACAGAGGTCACTGTAATACTGCCAGACAGCCACAACATACTGTAAACAAACATCTCTATACAGTTTGACACCAACACTGCCCACATGCTAGAGGCCGCGTGAGGGTTACAGTGGCCTGCAAACTGCATTTATCAGGAAAATATCAAAAATAAACATATCTGTGTGCTTATAGTTAATGTATGTACATGTGCAGAGAGGCTTCATGTAAAACTAGCTACTTTGCTGTATGTTCTCACTGATGGCACTGAGGGTCACTCATCTATAAGACGCATTATTTCAATTACAAGTCAGGGCATGCACATATGCATACAGCTCACGCTTAAACACACACATTTTTAGAACAGCTGTCTCTTTACTTTACTTGTATGCACCTGTCAAAGATAATCACTGTAAATCTACTAAAAGGCCTGCTAGTCCTGTGAGTAGTGAAAATAAATAGGAACCAGGCAGTGTACCAGCACAGTCCATCTGCTCTGCACCTGCATCCAGACCATATCTGTTGTCAGCGCTGTGGAAGATACTGGCTCACTAACATCGAGAAGATGCTCACTGACTGTGACTGTGTGACACCACACGGGTCAATCGGATCTGATCGGATCTCGGTGGCTATAAAGAGTGAGCGTTTAACTGCCCCTTTCTCAGGATAATTGAAATATTTTAGAGTGGAAATCAAAAAGCCTATAACATGACAGCCCCACAAAGGAGGCCTTGTTGTGAGAGTGATTGATGACTGGGCACAGTGGGAGTTTGGCCCATGCAGAACAACGCTAATTGAAGTGCTATAAGCCTATTATACATGGAGCTGGATGAGCACCGCTCATTAACATTCCTGTCTGGGGTACCTGCTACCCACTGGTTACGT
Source organism: Oreochromis aureus (assembly GCF_013358895.1). Classification (NCBI taxonomy): domain Eukaryota; kingdom Metazoa; phylum Chordata; class Actinopteri; order Cichliformes; family Cichlidae; genus Oreochromis; species Oreochromis aureus. Next base: position 49,296,190 of record NC_052948.1, on the reverse strand, counting down.
TTACATAGACTAATTAGCTGACATGTATGGAAAATATTTTATTCTATCTAGGCAAAGAAAACATATTTATGCCTAAAACTTGATTAACCACATCAAAAGAGTCAGCATCTATATGAACTGGCCGTCTTGGATGGTGCCAAGAGGGAGGGATGATGAGATGACTCTTCAGTATGGAAAACATTAGCAGAGGATTTCTAGTGATTAGAAGTCATGAGGAGTTATTAGACACAAAACGTGATTGGGTGACTCCTTGTGGCTGACATCCACAAGTTTTACTGGAGAAGTTTTTCTTCTTTTTTTAAACCAGAAAATAAAAACAGTCACAGAAAACGACAGCAGTGGCACTAACGCCCTAAAGGCTGATGTTGGCGTGCAGTTTTATCTCCCTCTTTTTGTGTTTCCACAATATATCCATGTCAGAAAACAGTCTGAGCAGAGCCAGATGTCACAGTTCACAAGGCCTCGTGCTTCAATCCAAGTAGGGAAAATCTAAAACACATATGCTGTTCAAATCGTAGTTGTATGCAGTCTCATTTCACACTAAGATGCTTTATCCAAGCGTGACAAAGTCTTTGATACAGAGCTGTTACAAAACAGCCTTACTTCATTTTCTTCTGTCCAACGGGAACATTAAATTGCTTGTGTCAGCTCGGACTTGATCGTGCCAATCAGTTTGTGTTTGCTTGCTTCATTAAACGTGGTGAATGCTGATTACACTAAAAGCTTTTTATTTTAAAAACTGTTGCTGGGACTGAGCTTGTGTGCATTTAGACTGCGGGGGTGAGATACGAGCGTCTGCGGTCGCACACATAAGATCACAGCTGCTAACAGAGTCTGTGAGAGAGTAACTCCTGGCTTGCTGCGCTCAGGTTTCTAGTCTTGGAAGATTCAATGTACTAAGTCATGTAGCAGCAGGCAGATTTATTGGCAGTGGAAGCTGCTGACATTAGTAATAGCTGAAAACACAACTTGAGATATTAGAGTGTGGCCAGGCCCATCTCCCATAGATTCTTCAGATGAAGAAGCTCAACGCTTTTTCACGCCACTTTCCAGCTGGCTCATTGGACCCAAAGCAGTAAAACGTTCCCTAACTGAAAACAGGCTAAAACTTAGGTACGTTCACAACTGTGAAGTAAAACTCACCGTAAACATAATTATAGAAATTGTCCTCATTATCCTACTCAGAATTCTTTATTATTGCACCTGAAAGCAGATGTTTAATTGGGACTTCAAGAATTTATTTGCTTCATGGTGTTCCAGATGCCAGATTTTATGAGCAACATCAATTATTGGGGATTGAAATTTCTCTTGATGGTATTTATCCAGATACTATTTCAGGTCTTAGTCCCTGTTTGCCTGGTTATCGTCTTTCAAGAAAGCACTTTTTGGTTTTATGTGTTTTTTATTGTTCCCGCAACGCTGAAATTGAACAAATCTCAGTGTTTTTACTGGCATTATCTGTGTCTGCTAATTACCTCTCGCTGAAGTCTATTTGCATAGAGTTTGTTGCCACAACACTGGGGAAGTGTTAAAAAGGTCGTAACAGAGAAAAAAACACAGGTGCTCTAACTTCCTCTCGAGTACTAAGCAGTGTAAAATAATGTAACTCGCTGCTCCTATCACTTTATAAGTATTAACTTTAAAGGTGCCATTTGTAATGCTAATGTGTTTACACGAGGTTTCATAAAATAAATAATAAATCAAATATGTAATAATGAGATTATTTTAAAAATGCAGAAAAAGGGGGAACAAGGGGGAAAGAATAAGAGGGCAACAAATAGGTTTTTAAGGAGGCAAAGAACTGTAAGTAAATTTAAATCGGTAAGTAATTTTAGGTAGTGCAGGAGTAGTTTTAAGTAAATTTAGGAATTTCATAGAAAAGGAAATTATTTTGTAAGTAATTTCATGCACTGCATAAGTCATTTGTTGGTAATTTTGTGGAAAAACAAACAGTATTTCCCCACCTTACATTGAGGCACACTATAGTTTTTGGGGCATAGGCTGTATTATGAAGTGGCTTAACTTTGCCTAATTTCCAGGTAGTTTACAGGAAAGGAGCGTCTCCTTTCCTGTAAACTACCTTGAAGCTTGAAGTTTTTGCTTACACAGTAATTGTGAAAGAACAAAAATTAAGTTAGACTTGGCTCCATCAATTTATGGTTACAATTGAATAATAGAATAAGACAACACCCATCATGCACATCAACATAATGAATATTAAATAAAAATGTAAAAGAATAGCGATGTAAAAAGGCAACATTAATCCACTCCATAATGTGGCCTGCACCACGATAAGTAGAGCATGTTTACGATGTAAGATGACGAAATATTGTTTCTTTTTCTGCAAACTTAGCATGAAATTGCGGACTACTTATAATTACTTATGCAGTACTTAAATATTATTACTCATTCTAGTGTGCCTACCTTTGAGTATTTGGAGGGAAATATAATTACATTGTAATTTCAAATAAATTTCATTGAAATTCTATTTAATTACAGGGGAATTACTCCCTTAGTCACGGGTCGTATTAAAAAGCTTCAGCAGTGGCATTTGTGAGTGATGTGTCAGTTTGCTATTAAAGCAGAATAATTCAATCCAATCTTAGTTAATCGTTAACATAAACCCTGCTTCCCCAGTTTACTATATTTATCTGCAAGCAGCTTCCAGATGAGCAACAAAAGCCAGATCCCATTTTCCAACCACAACAGAAGTGATGTTGTTGGACTAACAATGACTCGTTCCCATAACCACCAGTTATTGTTCCATTTCTATGGAATGAAGAAAAGAGCATTTGGTTTACATCACCGGAGCTCTTCTAGCGCTCATAATGAGTTCGCTATCCCCCCCCCAAAAAAGGCTGAAACATTAATTCTTCAACTTTGAAACTGCATATGTGTGCAGAAGCACCCGCGTCTTTTAAAACATCTATAACATCAGCTCAGATTCCTTCACACATCACTTCACCTTATTCACCAAACAGCTCTGAAAGCAGTAGCACAGATCTCCTATAAACACAGAGCAGAGCATACGCAAAACAGAAAATGGTGTATATACACACTCTTCTGCCAAATCTATGATCTCTTCTCAAGGCTGTGATCTGTGACACAGTGACTGCAGAACGCCAGTCAACACCTAAGCTGCAAAGAAAAAAAAAACAACTAAACTCACGTGAACCTTTCGACTTACCGGCAAGCCTTTAGGCCCTCTGGTACCAGTTGGCCCAGTCGCTCCAGGAGGGCCCTGATAAACAAAGGAAAATGGGGGATAAAGAGAAAACAAGGGGGAGGGACAGAGATAAAACAAAGGTTTAGACTGACAGACCACAGAGCCCCCTGGCTGTTGACCTTGCAGGGCAGCCTGACCTCAGGAACACACTATAGGGTTTGTTGTTAGATCTGTCACTCACACCAATTAAAGGGTCTGCTCTGGAATCCTGTCCTGCTGCACCCCAAATCCCCCATATTTATATTTGTTTTGGTGGCTCAGTGGCCCCTGCCTTCAACCAATGATTGGCCCGCTCTGTCAAAGCTGGCCACGGCAAAGAACGGGGGGCAGGGGAAGCTTCTAATTGGTTATAGGTGTTGGGCGTTTGACTGACAGGAGGGTAATGCACATTCGGCGGGAGGTTGCCAGGTTTTATAATGCTCAGAGAAACCTACAGAATGTGGGTTACTAAAAATACTTAAAATATCATCTACGAACAAATGAGATTAAAATACTTTTTAAAAAATAAGAAAAAGTTAATTGATTAGTATTTCAAATGTCTATGAAACAGACACTTACTATTGTTAGTAACCACTCACTGTCATCACTATGCTTAGAGAGGATCATATACAACTATGAATGAGTAAAAAGAAAGTGCAAAATATGCAAAAGGATGGTGACTTACTGGTCTTCCTGGTGGTCCAGTAGGTCCGGCCTCACCCGGTGCCCCCGGGTGACCCTGGCGTGCAAACATAAATAAACATGAACTCAGTACATCGATTACAACTGATACAAGTCAGGAAAAAACACAAAAACAACACAAAATGATGATATTCTGACACTTTCACCTATTACAAAGTAAGTTTATTTAAGCAGAAAGGTGTTGACATAAAGGCCAAACTCATTCTCCAAATTGCACTGAGACGTGTTTGAGGCAATAAATTGTCCGTCTTTCACACCCTCATTGGTAGTTCAAACATACATCTGGAGAAATGCTCTGTCCGCTGGAAAATACGTTTTAAGTAACGATGAAAGAGAAAGCGGAATAGAAAGAAAATAGACAGCATGAGGTGATGATTTTATGTAGGAAAACATACTACTTTTGGCTGCTTTTCACTCTTCTTTTTACATTTTTTTTAACAGTAGCTCGTTTTTGGCCAGGCCATTTGTAAAAGCATAACTATATAATGGGGAGTACTTCAGTCAGAACTACTCGAGACAGCTGAGTGCAATAAAAATCTATCCAATACGCAAACTTATAGCACAGTAGGCGGTTCTGATGTCATGCAGGAATAAAACAAAGATGCCTACAGTATGAGCTCTCTGTTAGTGACTATAGATGTCTGCTGGTCAGCTCCCCTCACATTGTATGATGCAGACTTTTCCAGAGGGTCTGTTTCTGTTTTGTAGCTGGCCAACACAGAACTTCCTTGTGAGTGAGTATGTGTGTGTGTGGTGAAGTCCTCGGAGAAATCTAACTGGCTGTCAGCCAGCAGGAAAACTCTCTCTGCTTGAGCAAGAATGATGACTAAATTCTTATCCACTCCGGCAAGTCGCATACATTAGACAAGTTTGTAAAAGACCCTACACGATAAAGAGCCGACAAACTCTGTTTGAAAGAGCAGGTTAAGCTAAGTTATCCTTTATTGAGCTTCCTCTCAACGCTAAACGCATCCTCAGTATTCAGAGCAGCGTGCAGCCACTGTGTGGAGCTCAAAGCCGGTGCCTTAGCCAAATCCCTTTGGGAGGGTTTATCTTGTGATATTTTTGATGGCATTTTGAACTTAGGACCTGAGGCGACAGTACTAACCACTGAGCAGAGATGTCAGACTAATTTTAGTTCCTGGGCCACATACAGACCAATGTGATCTCAAGCGTGCCAGGCCAGTGAAACCATTGCATAACAAACTATAAAAAAAACAAAACAAAACTCTAAATGTTACCCTTTCTTTTAATATAATGGACTACAATCACTGAAAATGAATAAACCGGCCATTTCCCCAGTGACTGTCTCACTCCACTGTCATTATAAAGAAAGGCTACTGTAATAACGTTTAAACTCTGCAAAATCCTACATTGGTTCAGACTGGATTCCTTTGTCGGGCCTGTCCTAGCCTGCGGTCTGTATGTTTGACACCCCTGGGGTAAAGGAAAGTGCACGACACTTTGGGAATTACTCAGAGGTCCTGCAGATGGTAGAGAAATTATCAAGCGATGTCCGAAAAAAAACAATATCCTCTTTCTATTTTTGTGTTTTCTTTTGAGAAGTTTCCAGCAGGACTGTCAGCACTTTTCTGACCATTAATACCATCAGAGAGGTAAAATATCACAATGGATTCACTGGAATTATTTCCACCTTTGTTCGAATGAAAATTACAAGCTGTTTTCCCCAGTTAAAGCCCTCTTGTCAATTGCCAAACCACTGCTTAGAATACAGGGTTTAAAGCTGCCTGAGCTGTGACGACTGAGCTGTGCTTCGAGAAAAAAAATCAACATATTCTGTCATATTCTTGTGGTACATGTGTGCTTAATCCCTCACAGCAGTATATTCCCATGGGAATAACAGACACAGTTTAATTTAATATGACCATTTCTTAGGATTTTCAACAAAGACAAGATACCTTCTTTGGAAATGTACACTTGAGGTCACGTTTTAGCAGTTTAGCAGACTCAAACATTGTGCTTTCTCAGTGTGAAAGCCCTCCACACTCCAGCTGTCATTCTGTCTTACCGTTGGTCCCTTTTCTCCAGGTGGTCCAGGAAGGCCCATCTCCCCTCGATCTCCCTAAAATTGCACAAGTCCAGTGTTTTCTCTTCAACGTGATCTTGTAAGGACTACTGAAATAAATTCATGGAAAAAAAACGCAAATTATTACCTTCTCTCCTGCCAGTCCCGCCTCTCCCACAGGTCCAATGAAGCCCACCAAGCCCTGAAACATGTTGAATGGATGAATTAATAGATGTTTGAATTAATGAATTGGCAAAAAGCGGCCAAGCCGCCAAGGGTTTCTTACTCTCTCTCCCATGGGTCCAACTTTTCCAGTGATGCCGGGCTCTCCCTGCAGAGAGAAATATGCAATTACTTAAAAGATTAGAATAATGAATTTAATGTTCTTCAATATATTTGACCAAAAAAGCAATTAAAAAAAATCCTAAATAAAAGTGGGTTTTTTTTCACCTTAACTCCCTCTGTACCGAGTATCCCAGGGAATCCTTGCCTGCCCATTCTACCCTGAAAGATTTTAGCACAGGATGATGAATAATGAGGGATGCACTTGCCAGTATATGCATCATTAACGTTAATCACAGATTCTCAGCGAGGATAAAGGATCTTTTTCCTGCGAGATGACAGCTTGAGGAGAGAAGCGGGAAACAGTCGGTTCACTGTGCATGTACATATGCAGTGAGGTTTACAGGTATTGCTGACAGTACATTTTGGCGAGCTGTAAAAAGAGTGAGAGAATGACTAATGCTCCTCTTGCACAGACAGTCACTTCTGGGGTTAAGGTGGGTGAAGGTAATGGCGGTTTTTGGGGGGTGTGTTGCTTTTTACTGGCAGTACCACCTTCAGGTCAGGAATGCCTGAACCAAAGTCCTTGATTGAGTGACTCAACGGTAGCAATGTTTTACTCAGGTTTGCTCAGCTGCTTTTAAAAGGCAGTGCTGGATAAGGCTGTATTCCGCTAAGATACAAAGGGGGGGAAGGCAGATTCTTGCAGTTAATTAGAGATTTCCAAGAATTCCTCTTATCATCTTTTTTAGATTAGAGGAAGATCATTCATTGTGCAGAGAGAGAGACAAATGAAGAGCAAATGAGAAGATAAGGGAGAGGATAAAAAAGAGAGAGGCTAATGCAGTGACACAGAGGCAGAGTGTCAGTCTGTGCTGAAGCTGAAAGACAGCTAGCTGATGAGGTGGAGGAGTAGGAGGACCTGCGGCACCTGGCCAGAGATCAATGACAACTCCCGGAGGAGTCGTACGGCGCTTCCCCTCAGAAGGAGCACAAAAAGGAGGTTAGAGTCTGATGCAGCCGAGTGGGTGGGAGGAGGGTGAGTGTGGAGGGAGTTAGGCTGAAAGAAAGTGCAGATGAATGGAAGAAAGGATGGGATGACAATTACTTAGGTAGCATCTGAGTTTGTTTTGCGGTGAAGCGTAAACTTGACCAAATATTTATTCTGAAAATAATTTTTTTAAAATTTCAGTCATTTCAAAAGGATTTTAATAATCAAAATCACAAATCGTATGTTTCTGCAGTGGCCCATTACTGTCTTCAAGCATTTTATGACACCTATAAATCGTTCCACCTATAAACATGGTGATGGCAATTATTGCCCCCTAGTGGCCATAATCAAGAATTGCATGCACCGTGAGTAAATTATCCTGAGGCTACAGCAGGCTGTGTAAGACACAGAATCAAGACTTCTGACTTGTCCAAAGCAAGAAAAACCCACAAAGACAGCCTACTTTATCACCGCTCATATGATCTCTAACTGTGGCACAGCAAATGTTGCACATGCATAATTAAAGCTAAGCAGTGAAGTTAAAATACGTACGATGGAGCTGGCTGAGAATTAAAAGGAGTAACACATGATTTAAAGCAGGCCACATATTGATCTTGTATAGCTCTTTCTGTCTTTGTGGTTAGGTTACTGTCTACTCTGTAGTAAAAGTTTAACCCTGGGGTGCAAACACCACGCTAATTTAAACAGTAAGTATTAATTTAGTTGATTGTCAAGCTTGAGGACAAATTTAGCCTCACACTGCAATGTTTTTCACAGTCTAAGTGATAGCTCTGTCCCTTCCCCTCCCTCTATCTTTGGCGAGGAGCTTACCACAGATAGAAATAGGATGCTTCTGCATGGGATACAATTTAGACAAACATGCTAAATTATACGATACAACTACAGAAACAGGCAATTATAGCCCTTGTTTTTCACTGATCAAACATGCGCACATTGTGTTATTCTAACATATGATACTCTGGTGGAAAATAATGAGCCTTGTTTTTTGTGGCCTACATGAGGCCCGACTATCTTTCTCTCGTATCCTCTATTTTCATAGGACCAGGTATTTAACCAATAACTCACCTCGAGTCCTGTTAGGCCCGGTGGTCCAATAGGGCCCTCGTCTCCCTGGAAACAGATGATATTGATCTTAGCATGGCTTATGTTTAGGGACATTAAGTGTTCCTTAGCAAAAAAATTAAAATTCCTTGTGCCATAAATCTTTTAATGCCTGTCAGGCACAGTGGGGTCATTCTTATGTGGGTGACGTCTGAGAGTCTTACCTCCAAGCCAGGGATTCCTCGTGGGCCTGGTAAACCTCTAGCCCCTGGTTTTCCCTTGATGGGTAAAAGACAGTAAAACAATGCTAAATTGTAAAAGTAATTGTAGCATTTACATATGTGTTTTGAGCCACAGTAGCAGCACTGTTATGGGGAAACAGATACAGGTCTGTTAGTTAGATTGGATGGAAAGCCGTAAAAATTTGAGACAGACAACAATGGGCCCCAGAGGATGAATCCTCATGACTCTAGTGTTATCGGACAGTTCCTTAAATGCTATCATCTACTGAAACTTTCTCCAGATGATGTTTAGTTTATGATCAAGCATAAGCAAAAGTAACGCTCAAAACTAAAATAAGGCAGTGGTATTACACCTACTTAAAAAAATATATAAAAACATTGTCATCGTGTGAATATTAGGGGGCTGACGTTATAACTTAGCTCAAGAGCTGCTGTATTTCTCCCAGTGTTGCTGTGGAGCACCAGCCAAGTTCTGTCGCTGTTTTGAGTTAGTTTAGGGACTGCTTAGCCTAGATCATGATTTTACTAACCTTTGGTCCTTCAAGGCCGTTCTCTCCTGGTGGTCCCATGTCACCAGGAAAACCCTATTGAGATTAAAAAGGGCATCAATTATTATTCTGTCTTTGAAATGCAGACATCAAATGCAACAATGAAGGAGTAAATACAAACCTCAGGGCCCGGAGGTCCGGGGGTACCGTCGGGACCTTTCTCTCCTGGCTTTCCCTGTTTAAGAGAAAGATGTAAAACAGTTGAAGTCTTTGTTTGTCTTTTTGGTCAGCAGTGATTTCCTCCTCTCTTCTATGGACGCCATTTTTGCCTAGTCGTGTTGTTATTGTCGAATCATGAACTCTGACATTAACTTAGGCGAGTGAGGCCTGAATGAGTCGTTGACGAGTTCTTGGAGTAATTTTGGTCGGCCGGTCACTCCTGAGAAGCTTCACCACTGTTCCAAGTTGTGAATAATGGCACTCACCGTGGTTTACTGGAACCCTTTTCCAACTGACTTTGTTTCTCAGATGTTTCTTTACATTGTGGCATGATGTGCTGCTTTTTGAGATCTACTTAACTTTGTCAGACAGGTTCTGTTTAAGTGATTTCTTGATTCAGCAGGTCTGGCATAATCAGTCCTGGGTGTGGTTAGTGAAGCTGGACTTAACTTTCTGAGAGACTGAACTGCTACTTTCAGCTGCTCCCTTATTCACAAGGGATCGCTACAGTGGGTAGCTCCACATGTTTGATTTGGCAGATTTTTTTACATTTGATGCAACCCTATAAAGGTTTGTGCCTCCTTCTGGGATCAAACTGGGGGTCTCTCACTTCTTAGGCAAATATAGAAACCACTACACTATAGAGCCACTTGACCTGACAAATAATGCTGGTGACAGTTTCCTGGCAAAGATCAGTGACTTCCTGGACACTTCCTGGCTGCTTGTAAACCTCATGGATAGGAAATTGCTGCTTCAGGCCAAGAAATAGTCCTGGACATAACACGCTATACAAATGGTTATGTTTACTGTTGAGTTAAATAAAACACTTTAAACATTAAAGATTACATAATGTGCAGGTTTTGGATGTTTTCACACTGCCGGGCTTGCAGTTTTCAGCTTTCTGCTAAGTTAACTGGTATGTCTGTTAGCAGAACTAATAGACATATCTTGAGTTTTGTTTTCTGGCCAAACCGTTAGCACAAAGGCTATTAAGGTAATAGCTTAAGGGCCAATGAAGGCAAAAAAAAAGAGAGTAAACTATTGCTTATCTAAATTCTGTCCACATTTTAACAGTTAAATGTATTCCTGGTTTTCATGATTACATTCCCAGGCAAGAACTAACCTGTGGTCCTGGTTTCCCACGGATGCCTGGTAAACCTGGGGCCCCCTGGACACCCTGTCCAATGCAAACAAAAGTTAAAAACTCAGAGAGACAGTCAGACAGGATCAGAAGCTTAATTTCTTTTCTAGCGAAGCAGACATTCGACATGCATGACTCTCTGTTCAAGATTGTGCTATCTCTTGGGGCCACTCTGCTCTGTGATGGATTCGAATTTTGCTTACACACAGAGATAAATGTGGAGGGTGAACATAAGAATTTCCTTAAGCTGAACAGCAGACATCTGGAAAAGTCATTTTGCAAAGACAAAGGCTGTGTAACACGAGTGTACTGCAGGTAGCGTGCCGTACGGTGGCTGAGGAGGTCAGAAAGCAGTGAGATAGAGAGCGTGTGCATGTGTGACGTGCACAAATGCGTTGCAAAGGTGACGTACCTTGTCTCCTTTGAATCCAATCTCCCCTTGCTCTCCAGGAATCCCAATTTCACCCTGACAGAGAGAGAGGAGGAGACGAACACGCATACATAGGAAGATGGATGAGGTATGGACAGAAAAAAAGAAAAAAATGGAAACCATTAGGGGGGAATGAAATGTTCCACTTTTCCAAATACAAGCTTTTATTTTTTTTTTTAAACAGACAATACTAATTAGCAGTTTGCACTTCATGAATATCCACACACAGCGAGTGTTATTTACTGGATTAGCCAACTATTCCATGTGGTGTCAGTATGTATTATGAAAGGCATTGCTGCAGTTTGTCACACCACATGTTTTGCAGGCCGTTCGATTATAAAACAAATGAGTAATAATGAGAAACTGCAGTAATTACAAATGCAAAGTGAGAAGTGTCCAATAAACCAAATTTCAAACATGAGGCCTCTGATGAAGGTCTTTCAGTCACTTTCAGATCTGACTATTTGTGCTTTACCATCATTAAGGTATTGTGCACTGTTCTGGTTTTAGTAGAGGCAGCCAGATTTTACTGCTGTCCTTAAAAGGCCTGCTTGTTGAGCCTTCTTAAATCATCAGTGCTGAGTGGTCTCTTCATGGTGTGTGTTTTTTGTTTTAAATTTCAAGGACAATGTCTGTCTACTTTTCTTTCATTTTCTTCAATAGCTTGGCTGGCTGCTTCAAATTAAAATGCTTCCATTAAAGATTTCACAAAAATATGCATATGGAAACCTCATCTAACCAATAGAAACTATCCTCAGACGTTTATATAAGTTAATTTGCAGGTGACACCTAATGAAAGCATGCTGTTTAAAGTCTAAACTCTGGACAGAAATATCTACGGTAGGATGCAAAAGACTACATATCCATCACATGCTGCTTAAACACAGGTCAATAACAGGAATATTCAGATCACCTTATCACCTTTCAGTCCTGGTTCTCCTGGATTTCCAGGCACCCCCTGGAAAAAGCACCAACAAACTGGTTGAAGGGCACCCCAAAAGCCAAATTCTATCAAAAGTGCATCTTTACGGCACATAACTCCCAACTAATCCAAATTCAAAAGCTTCAAATAGGCTTTCTAAAAAAAATCTTTTGTTTTACTGCATATACAATAACGGATAAAAATAAGACAGTGAAGGCAACAGTTTCTATCTCTATATGTGTGATGTGTGTGAGAGATTACTTTCAGTCCATTAGGTCCTGGCGGGCCAATCTGTCCCACAGGTCCCATGTCTCCCTAATGCAAGAAGATGGGATAAACAAGAAACACATTAATACATAGTGATATCACATGCATAAAGAACAAAGATGTGGCCCAGGCTCCATTCATTAATGTAAAAAACACATATACAATAAGAGCGCACTTTGGGATCCATTAAGAATAAATTCACTGTCTTGCTTCCAGCTTTGCTATCACATCGCACACAACATAAAACAATGGATGATAATATATGACTGACACCGGGAAGAATGAAAAGATGTTGTGGTCAGAAGCCAAGATTGTGCATCTGAAGATTAAATCAAAGAGTAGCCTTGGCTCAGAGTTTCAAACATTAGCCTCAGTGAATAATCGACAGAGGATGTTATTAAGTATAAGCTGCAAAATTGCACCTCGGAGCAACTCACTTAATTTGGTATTATGAAGTTAAAAGGCAACCCCCCCAAAACTTCTAATCTAATGGAATCTAATACCTGATAATTAAGTCATATCCTGCTGGACTGATTTGTCTCTAAAAACACAAAATCTGCTCTATAGTTTCAGTGCTCTAGTCTCACACTTAAATGTTAATTTCAATTGCATATTTCCTGCTCACGAATTGCTAGAAATGCATGAAGAAACACATCTTAATTTCACTGAATTCAGGTTTATTATCACTCTACCTGAACTCTCACTTGATACTTAGCTGCTCTCTTAAAACAGCAGATTCACTTCTGTATAGACTTTCATCTTCCCCAGAAATGAACTCTGAAACTGAATTTTGCATATTCAAAAGACACAGATTTGCAGTATTGGGGTATTCAAGTATTCAAACCCAATGGTCACTAAGAGCAAGGTCCATATGTATTTTTGTGTGTGTCTCTGTGTGTGTTTTTGGAGGATGATGCTGCAATGAGAAGTACTTGCCTCTGTTCTGTGCACACATTGAAATCCATCTGTCTGTGTGTTTGCTACTTTAGCTGCAAACTCAGGTGTTTAGCCAGCAAATTGAGAGGTACATCTTAAGCCCCTGAACATTGTTATACATATCAGATACTATTATGTCATCCACATAGCATCAAACTAACGCATCTATAACCTGTTTTTTGGATTTTAACAACTATAAGACCTTACAAAGGGATCGCATCATTTTTATTTCCCAACCATGACATCTCATTTGTAGCCACAAAATTTCATGATATAATGAGACGCCAAAAGGTTGCCCAGTAACCAGCTAACAACAGGCTAAAAAGGCCTGTTTTTGTATTTATGCACATATGAAACCCTATAAAAACATGTCTTGATGCATGCTCAATCATCCAGGTAAGTAAATCGCAAAAGACTGATTCTGTTCATCTAGCGTTTTCAGTCATGACAATTTGCACATTAATGATCAAGGAACTGACTTCACAGCCCATTGATCATGCAGTGGGCTAGTTTCAGTTATTGCGTAGATGTACTCTTTATAAGGTTGGGGAAACCTGCAGTAAGCTGAGACTGAAGAAGTCACTTGGATGAGTGTGATTACATAAGAGACGTAGAATTGATTCAGCTTGTTATTGTTTCAGGTAATGGAGAATACTGATAATGAAATCCAGTGATTCCTTGCATAATCATAGACACGGAAACATCATACTGGTGAAAAACTGTCACAGATGAGACTTCATGACCTCAAAGGAGGCCTTGTTTGTATTTCAGCAGTATTTGACACAATAAAATTTGGTTCAGTTTTTTTCAACTGTTAAATATCTATATCTATCTATTATAAGTGTATTTCTAAGTGAGAGTCGTAGTCTAGACATTTTCTCTTCTTCAGTAGTTGCCAACCTTCACCCAAAGCTTCTCAGCTTTGGAGTCCCCAGAGAAGAGTGACTGTATATTTTTATCTTTGTAGTGGCGCTCCGTCCTGCTGCTACGTACTGTACATTATACTGACGGATAAGACGGATAAAGAGGACACAAAGCTCAGACTAGGGCTGTAATCATAGTCCTTCAATTACAGGCCTACTACCACCACCGGTGGCCTAGAATAGGTCGGGAGGAGTGGCAGCAATGGGTGAAGACGGGACGCAACAAGAGAAACCAGGGAGACATTATAATCACACACAATTATGCGGCTGTCGGGCTGGGCAGGCATGGAGGGCAAGGTGATGGGTGGGCGGGGGGCAGCTCTGTTCTAAAAATAGTTATTAAAAGGGAGCTTCAAGAGGAGGACAAGATGCACTGTTAAGGGCAGTGTGATTGATAAACTGCAGACGACTGCCTTGTTCTTCATGTGAGAAAATAGCAGAAATAAGCTGCACAATTCAGGCTTTGCATTCACTGTGAAAAAAGCCTTGGAGTCTAAGAGCCATCCACATTCACCTAATATCTATATCAAATATATGAATTAGATTCCCACCAAACTGGCAGGCGACATAAATGCGAGCTAATAAAGTTTTCTCCTTTTTTTCCAGTTTTGCAGGTATATTCAGTTTCATTTAAACATTTGCAGCTGTGGATGCTTGAGACAGTGCACAGAAAACACACAAACTACAACTCACAATAAGTCCAGGAACTCCGTTTGGACCGGGGGCTCCCATGTTACCCTAGTTGGAGAGGAGGAGAGAGAGAGTTAGTGAGATGAAGAGAGAGGGAAAAGGAGCAAGTTTCATGGGTTATTGGCCCTTTTTTTAAACAAACATGCTCAGAAGAGTGGCTCAGTGTTCTTCGCAGCTTATGAGAGGGGGCTGTGTGCATGAATATGTGTGTGCATATTTGTGTGTGTGTGAGGGGTCTCAGGTAGAAGTAAAAGGGATGTGAGACCATCGTCCCACTGTGGCGTTTTCAAATATGCAGGTTCTACCTCAAAAAAGAAAAAAAAAGAAAGAAAGACAAGTGGACAGAGACTGTATCCTAATTAAGGCCATTAACAGGTTTTACTTTAACCCAGTGAAATATCCAGGAGTTAGTACAGTATACCCATTCAGTGTTAAAGAAAATCTATCTCATTGATTTTTTACTTTTCTTCATAGACAGCATAAAGGTTTAGTGAAAGAAAGTAATTTCTTTCACTAAACTTTGGAAACATGAAGCCAATGCAAAAGAGACCTGCTTTCTTTTTAATGGCCAGCAGGGGGCGACTCTATTGGTTGCAAAAAGTCTTCCAGTTGTGTAGAAGTCTATGGGAAAAGAAACCTTGGCTCCCTTGTTCTGTGACCTCAGTAAACACTTTCCTGATGACTTAATGGTGGTTATATTGAATAAAACACAAAGTTTAATTTGTAACTTATGGAGAATTATACAGTATGCTCACTGGATAACCTCATTAGCTAATGACAAGTTTCCTATTGCTCATGATGCCCAGTTTTAAAGCACCAACATGGCAACAGCAAAACTGGTGGCATCAAAAGGCGACAACATTGCGCAGTAGGTGATGTCATTGTTTAAATGGTATTTTCTTTTATTTACCACCATCATGAAGTTGACTGTTTTAGCCATGGCCATGGTCATTTTTCTTCAAAGGATTACTTATTCGGTGACTTATGATGCCATCACCAACACCATCATCACAGCAAATCTGATGATTTTTCAATGAGCCTCATAGGAGTTTGATGGCAATCTCATGGTACATCCATCTACAAGACATTTCCTGCCCGTCTCTACTGCAGCTACCCATAAACACATAACAAACTATACATATCTACTAAGCGTGATGATAGCTTTTCGTCTGCATGTGAAATTACTGATAGCTCAATGCCCCCAAGAAGCACAGCCTTGTTGAGTCTGACTTTTCCGGTAAGCATCTAAGATTAAATAAGTATATTCTGCTTTTTTCCCAAACATTTTAAGCTTCATCAAGATTTGAAGACAACCTGCTTGCTTTGCAGGAGTAAAATGCATTAAACATGTCGTCACAAGTAAAGACAACAAAGAGTGGAGAAGGAAAAAGTAAAATATATAAATATATTTTCATATATTCCATAAGCTTGCCAGACTGATTATTTCATAATAACATTTGATAAATCTAATGCGTAATCCACTTTGGAAGATAGGTCTTTTTCTCAGGAAGAGAATAAATGTCAGGCCCAAGAAAAGATTTATTAGCAGTTCAGTTGCCTGCTCTAGAAGAACTGACTAATTGGAGAAGTCAGAGATGGATAAGTGAAGTGTTTTCTAAAACATAAACCTTCACTTCACTTTTATTATGCATATTTCAGAGTGCATCACGTGTAACTTGCTCATGTTTTTATGTTTTTGTTTTAGAGTTTTCACTGACGGGCTTATTAGGTCCCACATTTGTAGGAATATCAAAAATAGTGGAAATGCTACAGTCCGATTATTTGATGTCTTCCATATGGACGGAATTAAGCCACAGACTGGGTTTTGCTGGTCCGTCATTAATGAACGGGGGGAGTCATTATTCAAAATGGCATCCTATTACATCATTTACTATTCTTGGATATCGCCTTCTCATGGCTGTGATGCTATACGTGTGTTGGGACCCAGTTTACAGCGGCGAATAGGAAAAGCTACATTTGAGACTGGTCCCCACTTAATACAGCTTTTTTCTTTTTTGTTTTTCTTTTTTGGAAAATATGTGCCAAGGAAAATGACCTACAGCAGCTGGAGGCATGACACGAAATGAAATGCAATAGCGATGCTTGTCGAGAACAACTTCAAACAAAACCCAAACATGGAGGCAAACTGCTGGACCGACTGAGGATTTAGCCACAAGCACTGTGAAATTGTTACAGTAAACATCAGGGGCATGTGTGTGGGTAAGTGAGCGTGTGACATACTGGCTCTCCATCAGGCCCAGGTGGTCCTCTCTCCCCAAAGTCCCCAGGAAACCCCTGAAAACAGAGAGAGGAACTTTAATGTTGGTGACATACAGCAACTCAAACATAGATATTCAGAAATGTATGTCCTGTTGCTTTTAGTTCAGCTCAGAGACAACTGATTTTTGGGCAACTTGGGGGAAACGCACGGCTGTGAACACGGCATTCAAATTGATTTGGTGAGCAGTTCCTTATAGACACATCCAGCATTTATGGAGGGACACAAATATTCATTATAGGAGTGGTTCTGGCCATGTGATGCCCACTGTAATCTGCCCCCCAAAATCCACTAATTCACTAACTGAAGGAGCCTGTCATATGATGCTGAGCAGGAAGTGTTCAGTTGCTTCTTTATTGGCCAAATGACACATTGAGATAAGCAATGAGAGAACCAAAGCAGCACATTTAAGGAAGCAAAAACAAACCAATAAGCTGAAAGATGGTATAAAGCTCTTCAGAGATAATGATCACTGGAGATGGATGATCGTTCTCTGGAGCGTCATCTCTACAAGTCTTGTGATCTACTGCTGAAATAAGCATATTTTAGTTACAGTCACTTTAGTGCACACAAGGCGATTGTATTTGCATTGATTGTGCAAATACTGATGCAATTAAAAAAAGAAGTGCATTGTAGTAGGGTCAAATATGCCAATGGGAATGGCCTTAACCACGGAGTCAAGTTAACAGAGCACACTTTCACAAATACTGCTGACTGTTGCACAGCCAAGAGTGCTGCTACTGTAATAGTGCGGCAATTATAATAATTTCACAGAGTCAAATATAGCATTAAATATAAAGTAATTTGAAATATGCGCAAAATAAGAGTATAATGGCTCCATTAAAAGCATTAAATCTATCAGCTGTAGGCTGTGTGTAGCCAACTGTTCTACTGTTCTACCGTAAGCCAAGTAATTACTCTGTCCATTTAGCAGTAACAGGGAAGCTAATCAGAGCTTTGCTAACAGTTGGTGGTTTAGCGCAGAGAAACCACATCTGCATAAAGCAGTAGGGCCAAGGCATTTTAAACCAAACCATTCAGAAAGACTCATAATGGCTAGGTTCTTCTATTCTGGCCTCAATGCATTGTTTCAAAATGCCAATTACTGTTACCTCCAGAAAATGTCAGTTATTTCTGCAAGAGTGGAGATGATTTAGATATACTGCATTTAAATCTCTGTCTATACTTAGAAGCAAATTGTGCTGACTAAACGCAACTCCTTTGCAGGTTGTTTCTTGAAAACAAAACGCCATTTCAACCTCACTTTTAGACAATAATAAATCCCTTTGACTGATGCTTTCTAAATGTTTCTCCTGAAACTTCGCATCAGGTCAATGAGGCGATCCTAACAGCACTAACTGCTGTAATTGCACATTGTTTCTGTAGCAGGTGGAGTACCACGCTACCTAAAAACATCGAAGTAGGGTCATTGTGCTAGAGAAGCCTGCTTTATAGCACAATAAAATTGTGAGCGCTGGGGGAACACACATCTACGAAGGATGACAGTGACCCAAAAGATGAATCATGTAGCTGTCGCCGCTGCCGTACGAGCTGAGGACAAATGTGGGAAACGTGGATTTGCCAAGTACTTAAAAAGCCTTTGAGGAGAGTCATGTGAGCCTTTAGTGTATTTCTGCTTTCACATTATGTCAGACCACCCTTTTCATCAGCCCTAACCTTAAAAAGGATCAAACAGCAGCAGCACTTACTGCAAGATACTGGACTGATATAAAAGAACTGCAACAGATGAGCCTGATAAAGACAACCACCACCAACAGACAAACACAGTCGAACAGAAAAAAAAGGTTATGTAGAAATGTTGGCAATGCACTTTGGAAACTTTTTAAGCTTTCCACTGTTTTAGATATATTCGCTCTTGACTCGTTGGTAGATGGCAGACTGTGCGTCTGTGTGTGTGTGCTTCCTCGACAGAGTACAAGTGCTCTGGTGATGGACATTAAAATGTCTGGCTCGTGTTCTTGTGGTTCTTCTGTTCCATCAGGGAGGAGAGGGATGATCTCTGAGGGATCATCTCATTAAGCGTCCATGCTTTCCATTTTCCATGCAAAAGCACTGAAACCAGATGACAGTGATGACGATATGTGTCTGTGTCTTTCAGTTGCTTTTGCAGGCCAGAAATGTACTTAATTTCTAAATTTACTTCAGTACATTTAATGCTGTCTTTTAAGGATGTTATGTATAAGAAATGTCATGGACATTGGTACTAAACAGACCAAAATAACGATATTTTTATATCTCTGTGCCGTTTTCATGGCTGTAAAACTTATCTTATAATGCAGGCCTCTTTAAGTGAGGAGAACACCCACACGTACGCACTCCGAAAAAAATCTAACGCAATCAAATCAAATGCAAAAGGCCCCCAAAACTTCTGAAGTGCTAAATTTGTATCTGCAGCTGCTTCTTAAACAATTGCCTAATAACAGAATAAGCATCTACTTCTAAAAGCCTCACAATAGTGGACACTCGCTTGCGTGTGTTTAGACGTTTTGGCCAATAAATGCCTTATTTACTGAAAAGCCAATAAGCAACAGCTGCAGAATGATCTCAGCAGTGTGTGTCGGGGGTTACACACTCTTTCTAAAACACTCTGTCAAACTGACTTTGAACACTATATCTGACACACACAACAGAATCAGCGGCTTCCTTCCAAATGGCTTGGCTCCATGCTGGGGGGGACCGAAAGCCCATTACTCCAACAAAAGCCTTTTTCTTGTTACATCCAAGACCCCGACATGCGGCTGGTGGGACTCCACTCTATTCAGGCTGCAGTTAACCCTTCCAACAGCCATGGAAATACTTAGCTGATTGAAAGAATGACGTAAATGCAGACCTTATAAATTTTCATATGTGTATGTGTTGGATTCTTTGCACAAAAAGTTTCGATCTGACCCAAATACAGGAAATTTTTCTTTTTTTTCCAAACTTGTCTCTGAACTTTAAGGTTCTAAAAGCTATAATCAGCATCCATAACAAAGCGAACATTCAAAATGAGCACATCCATCACAATTTATCACATTTTTGAAAGATTATCTGCAAAGTATGTTGAGACAAAACTTTACCGGCCTACCCATCTTGCCCCTCTTCCCTGGTTCGCCGGGTATACCCTGAAAATCCAAACAAGATAGAGAGAGCAGAAGTAGAAAAGAAAGCAGAACAGAAAGGGTGGAAAGAAGACAGAAACAAAGAAGAAAGACAGAGTCAGACATTATGTAAAAAGCCATATCAAAATCAAAACATAGCACTTTTGGGTAGAACTGATTCAAGCCCAAAACACACTATTAAAAAGCCATAGCTGTAAGCCTGTCTCCTCTCCTGCTTCAGCAGATGTGAGCAGCAGCTGACTGCAGCCTAGCCTATATTTTCCAACCTGTTATGAGGGATCTAGGCTTCCATTGTGCACATATATCTATTAAATGAGAACAAGAGTCTGCTGGAAGAAGAGAGCTATGCATAGTCTCTGCTTTATGTGTATCTTTCTGGCTACAGATGGTACAAGTCCTGATTACAGCCTATCCTGTGCTGATGCAACCTCCTGGACCGTGTCATAAGTAGGCAAATGGCTGTACAGAAGTAAGAGGCCTTAGTGAGTTCAGGCAGTTCAAAGGCCTTAAAAGGGGGGCTTTTATTATGAGTCATCAACACTCCCACACAGCTTTATACAGCAGCATCTCGGACAGCTGGGGACTGCTTCTCGTGTTATAACAACAAGACAGCTGAATGTACAAAAGGCAGAAGAAGAAATGCTGTCCTTTCGCAGGCCCATTAGCTGGATTCGGCTGGTCCGCGTACATTTTCTGAGTTACTGATTGCTTGAGAGAAATATACATTTGAAAAGGACTCACTCTTTCGCCATCAGGACCGGGCAGGCCAAAAAGGCCTGGGATTCCAATGAAACCCTGAAGGAGAGAAGAGGAGACAGGAGGAATATGGATGAGTATTTGGATAGCACAAAAGCAGTAGGAAAAAAAAACCTAATGGCTGTGGGGCTGGTTTTCAGTGGATGACGGTCCACCACGGACTGGGTTGGCTTGCATGAAGAACCAAGCCATGAGGCAAGTGTATATGCCCATGGACTGCATGGTGCTGGCTTCCACGATGTAGTCCAAGGGCACATACCCTCACGCCAGGGATCTCTGAAGATAGCCAGGACATCACACTGGGCTGTCAGTATGGTGGAGACACACACAGACGACAACAAGCAGAAACACCACAGTTGAACGCTGGAGGAACAGTTCAGGTGCTAGTTAGAAGCGAGGCGTCAGATGAGTTTACACAATACGTAGTAGTCAGCAAAGGAAAGAGAGCAGAAAACAGAGAAAGGTAGTGCAGTGAGCAAAAGGGGGACTAGAATGCCTCCTTAAGACAGCAGGGCCTCAAACTGAGCTTAAACAGGAAATTCCAGCCAGTGGGGGCAGGGGGAGGTTTCGGAGCAGCCAAGGGAAACTGATAAAGAACCTTTATTGAAATGCAACATAAAAATCAGTTTGTGTCCACCCGCGTCTGTTTTTTTGTTTGTGTGACTAAAGGGTGTTGGTTTGCATGAGAAGGCTTATCAACAGCCAGTCTCTGAATAAGAGTCTGTATACAGTAACACAATGTTTGTACTACAGGTGAAGGCTCCTAAGTTTAGCACGCTATTAACAGTGGTACACACACTAGTTGCGTGTGTGTTTATTTATGTGTGCGGTGGTGGATGCTGGTGCAACTACTACCATGCATGCTTTCATACGTACTAGAATTTGGCTGGTGTTGCATTCAAGTACGTGCTCATCCAACAACAGCTTTCTAGCACAAAATGCTAATGCTTGTGAGCGAGACCTTAATTTAGCAACTTCTTTGCGCATTTTTTTTATAAGTTTCACAAGCAAGTATATTCAGTGATCCTGTCAAAACATCAATACTGGTCATTTAGACAGATCTAAGCTTGAGCAGCACATTTGTAGAGCAGAAAGTTGACTCCTTACCCGAACGCCTTTAGGCCCCATTGGTCCTATAGGCCCAGGTAAACCCTGAAAATCAAAGAGAGGAATTTAATTTAGCAGCCCTGCATTTGAAGCTGTGCCTGAAGTACTTCATTTGGGTTATACCAAAGTCTACAACTTTAACTTTAGAATGGAATATTTTAAAAAGCAATGTAACAGAGATACATCTTCATATTATAATCTGTAAGGTTTATTATAAAAATAACAGGAACCTTCCCAATGGGGTAAGGTGATAGGACTCAATAATAAATACTCCTGTGAAATACGCTGCCATACATTTCTGCATAGCAGCTATGGCTTAAATACTGAAGTGGATCTCTATGTTAATTTCTGAGGCATTTATTTTTCATTTTCCAACTCTTCTGTTTAGTTTTTACCCAAATATGTTTTTTTCCTCCAAGCCATCTGCTTAGCATAACCTAATTCGTCTTGGCCCTCTGCCCTTACTATGGCCCTGACTACAACTGTACCAGTCACAGCAGAGGATTTACTGCACCTGCCTGCCAGGATAACCTTTGGCACCTGGGCTCCCGACTGGACCTTGCTCACCCTGCAGAAGAGAGAGAGACAAATGAGAAGGTGGAGGAGAGGGAGAGAGCGGTAGGGTGGGCAATCAAAATTGCAGCAACACAAACACACACAAGCAGGCCATTCATAGCACTGAAGGGTTTCAGTGAGGTAGACAAAGCAGATGGGATGAAATGCAGTGATTGATAAGTATAATAACTATATGTCTCCAATATGTTCTTTTTATTAATTAAATTGAATGTCATTTATTTATTTATACATATAGCATCAAATCACAACAAAAATCACTTCAAGCTGTTTTATGTTCTACAGTAAAGACCCTAAAGTAGTAGAGAGAAAACCCTAACAATCAGCTGCCCCCCTATGAGCAAACACTTGGTGGAAGTAGGAAGGAAAAACTCCCTTTTAACAGGAAGAAACCTTCGGCATATATATAATATATATATATGGCTGTGGGTTTTTTTAAATTATTTTGATATCATACTTTATTATTATGTTAAAGTGGCAAGGAAATAAACACTCTAGAAAAGTATATGTACCTCAAATTGGTTCTTAAGTAAAGTACTGGTGTAAATGAACTTGGTGACATTCCACCCCACTGAACTGTTCCCACTGATTACCATGAAAAGCTTCTTTTTTTTCTTTCACTCCTCACTTTTCAGATGTGTTCCAGACCATAGACCCTAATTAGCAGTTTGGTTTGCATGCATGTACCGTCTATGTCACTGTCAGAAGGCATAAGACATGTGCACAGAAGCGGGTTGTGTTCAAAATTTGCAAGGACAAGCGTTTGTGTTTTATTTTCCTTGCCATTCCCTTTCTCGGATAAATGCAGTGTATGATTCTGCCAGTTAAAACACGCCATGAATTTGGCTTTGTGACATTCAGGCCTTTAACTGACCAGCTGTAGATTTAGGCTCTGTATACAGCCTGTGGTGCATTACAGTAACAAAGTGTCATCAAGACACTTTGTTACTGCACACAACAGCAAACTAACTTGGTCGCTGGCACTATGGTGATTTACACTGTGACCATCATCATCAGCAGAAGCAGCTATGTGGGAAACAGGGGGGCGGCGTTTGAGGAGGAATAGAGTGGGAGGGCATATTAGTAAAAAGTACCTTCTCTAGAATGACTAGAGCAGGAACTCCCCAAACTGATGACGTCATCCTGAGCACAGGGACTTATTTAAAGCTGTGACAGTGAGGAGAAATTTCCACTCTTCTTTTCATGACTAAGATCTTTCTTTAATGCAAACAGTAGTATGACCTTGGCCAATTAAAAATAACTTTGGACACAACGCTGGATTCTCCATGCTTAAAAATAGTGTTGGGCTGGACTAAACAGCCAGAGTCATGTCTTCCGTCACTTAGCAGGGAATAAAAGACTCCATTGAATGGATTCCCACAGATTAAGGAAAGTCAAACCAGATAAATGACCTGGGAAATATGACAGAAAATAAAGGCCTGCTAGAAAATAGCACAGCATGTCATAGTGTGACATGCTGTAAGACAGTGTGACGATTGAACGACAAGCCCGGAGCGTAAGAGACACACACAAAGGGAAACTTTCTCCAGGACTGCGGAGTAGCAGCCACTGAGTGTGTCACTGTTGGCCTACTTGGCTTATTCCTGTTTCTTTTCTCTCTATTTTTTCCTCTCTTTGGCATCACTTTCTGATATCCTGGAGTGCATCGCTTTAACACAGTGCTTTGGCCAGATGTCTGTCCTCACCAGTGCTTTATAACAGGCTAATCTAATCTGGCTGCCCAGCTGGCATCCTCGGTGCGCGCACACATACACACAGAGCGAAAGGTTGAACACCTGGAGTGAATGACGACTGAGTTTTGATTTTGAAGAATGAAGCGAGAGCAAGGGTTTAGACTTGAATGAGCTGGACGTGAATGGAGATATGTGGACACTAATGAAGGCATATGCATTGCAGATAATGTGATGTACATGAGGTAGAGAGAAGTGCCTGAAAGAAAAGAGTTCATCTGGGGAGATTTAAGGTTAAAGAAGCAAAATATATAATGAGAATATACAAGATATAGAAATGAACATGGGTTTTTCTGTAAGTGTGAGGGTGGCTGTTGCAGAAATAAAAGAGAACACCTGTGAAAATACTTACAGGCTCTCCAGGGAGTCCGGGTTGGCCAGGGAAACCTTTCTGTCCCTAAAGAAACCAAAATATCACATGATAAGTGAGTATAAAATAATAACAGAAAAAAAAGAAAGAGGTGGGAAAGTCTGAAATGATTCACAGTTGAGGAAAAAGCCTGACAAACACAGGAGCATGTGTGGGAATGACAAGTGGAGTGAAGTGTTAAAGCGAACAGCACCACCAGACAAATTTGGTGCCATATGCAAGGTATCAATCTGCCCTTCTGTTAATGGATCAGACTTTCCACTGGCTGTGTTCGCAGGGTCTTCGGGAGACTATTGCCAAGATCATGGCATGTTGAGGATATAAATGCCTTCCTGTTTAAGTCAGATAGCAAGGCCCTCCCCCTGCACGCAGGCCAGACTGCAACACAGAAGACAGCCTGACATAGTGCTTTCCTGCAGTTTTTGCTGACTCCAGCAGCACAGACCCCCGACAAAGACTGGAGGAAAAAGAAAAAAAAACTAAATCAAAGGTAGGAAGACATGCCTTCCTAGACCACAGTTTGATAGAGTGAGGGAGCAAGAGAGAGAGATTAAAAAAAAGGAAAGAGGGGGAAAAAAACAAAGTAAAAACAGACGGCTGAAGAAAGGAAAGACTCCTGTTGTCCCGTTTTCCTAAACCACAGCTTCAGCGTTCCAAGCCAAGGCTCCCAGAGTTCCTGTAAACTATCCACTGCTCTGTCAACTGACTGCAGCAAGAGAAGAGGACGCAGCATCCCTCTTCTCATTACGTTACACGATCGCTCTCGTCGGTCTACTACGCAGCAGCACTTTAAACTGCCGTTCCCAGCATTTTAAACACCACCTTCTGCGCTTTAATAGGTCCAGCAACTGTGTCAACAAAGAGTTGTTTTCTAGTAAACCTTTGATAATTGTCATTGCAGATCTATTTTTTTTAACAGTCTGCTTTCATCTGTGTCTAACACACATATAAGCCCTGTGTTGTGTTGGAAAACCTTCACCTCACATCATCTGGTGCACATCATCAAAAGACCACTAGGAGGAGATGCCTTTGGCTGAGAGGAAAATACACGAGTAACACAAATAAACAAGTAGAGATGTTAGCAGGTGCTGACAGACACAGCGACACAAGCTTGAATTTTTGTGGGTTTTCATATTTTGCGAAAGTATTATCACTAACCGGTACACAGAAGAGAGCAGATGTACTCGGAGACACATGCTGCACATGTCTGAAAACTTCCCAATTATAAAGTGCAATATTATGACGGTGGTCAGCTGGGAAATATTTTAGTCTTTCTGATGATCACTTACACGTGTCCAAATATACCTGTTGGTCTGTTTATACTGAGACACAACCACTGGCTTTTAATTACTACTTAAATTTAATTTCTGTTTTCTATCCACTTCTTCGCTAACATATATTCTCTGAAGAAGCGGTGACCTAAAGCCTCTCTCAAGCTTGGAAACACATATAGAGGTTCACAAATGAGTGCACATTCGCACATGAACAATCACACACGAAGATACATGCACCTCATTATACCCCCCATCCTATTACATGGCTTACTTGTAGTACAAACATGTGTAGTGGCTTATGTTCCCATGGTGTACTGTGAGGTCCACTAACCACAAACACACACATGCACACATGCCGTGGTTCCTGTGTATTAACCATAGCCCCTCAACCTCAGCTAGACCATCTTAGATCCTTATCTCGCTCATTATGAGCTTGCTAATGAGAGTGGCCATTCCCGCCAGGCTGCCTGTGTTTACAATGCCACTTGTTTAACAAGCATGTGTGTTCAATCAGATAAACCCACCAGAATGCTTTTCATTTACAGCAGCCTCCCGGTAGCACTCTATAAGCACAATCCCTCCTACCCAGCTAAGCCTAGGAGTGCACCGGGGGAACGTTAAGCGCATTTTGGCAGAGAGAAAATAAAAGACACATTGTGTCTGCTAATGACATGTCATTCCTTTGACTTGCTGTACACACTTAACATTGTGGGTGTTCAAATGAGTGCCAACCTCATGTGTGCTTAACAACTGTACTCCACAAACAATGCATATCTGACTGAGCTGTGCAGCACCCTGGTAGCAGAAATATACCACTCTCCTCATTAAGCTCTGCTTTCATCTCTTCAAACCCTACAGAATGGAGCCACATGATTGCTCGGCGTAATCGTCTGGCTCCATGTATACATTGAATGTACAGGAGAACATAAACGCTCCACGCAGGGACAGACAAAAACAAACAACTGTGCGAAGGAACTGGACAATTTGGCTGAAATTTAGCCAGTGGAAAAAGATTCCTCATCTCATCCCTGTCTGCACTGCAATTTCAGCACAATGTTTCCTTGCATGCAGTATCACTGTTACTGCTACCAGAGGACAGAGCAGTGATTTGTTGTAAAACATGCAAAGAAAATGATGGTTGATTTGAATTCTCTCATAATTATGATGATGATGAGCATGTGGAGCATTTGTTAGTTTGAACAGTGAGCAGGAGCTTAATGGAGAGAGTTTGGTTTGGAACGGGACTTCAGACAGATTAATGTCATACAACAAACTGCCATGCACAAATAAAGGAAACGAGGATGATTAATACACTGTCTGGAACTGGGAGTGAAATACAGTATATGATTCTACCTTTTAATTATAGGATAATTCTGCTTTTGGACTTGAAAAGGAATTTTTTTGTATAAAACTGAAAAACAAACAGTATAGTATCCTTATATATACATGTTCATTTTCCATATGGAAACTTATATTTGCAACAGAGTATCCAAACTTACTTACTTGCTTGCTGTAAAACAATCACATATTTGGATAGCACGTATGTGAAAAGCACAAGTACAGAGACTTTTTATAAACACCACAAAGTGTCCCAAGACAGTCACATTTTCCCATAATGTTGTATAACCACTGAGTCGACAAGAGTGTTTATGGATTACTTTCCAGCTGTCTGGATACATATCGACTGGTTACATATTTCTATTTTTCAGGCTCTTGTAGTCTTTAAAAGTTTGCACAATCTCTGGCAAATTCTGAACATTTTCAGACGATTCAGTTGCCAAAAGCAACGATGACCGTGCTGATTAACATGCCCATTACAGCTATGTTCAAGATACATGGTTTGAACCTGCACTTAGCAGTGATGACACCTACAGCACCCACAGGACATAAATCCCTTATTGTCCTACATTCATTAACAGAAAACTTTAAGATGTGGAAAAGAAGTGGAAAGTGCAGGTTTTTTGCTATTTCATTGTGCATGTATTCAAACTGTTGTGTTAAATGGTTTTAACCAGTTATTGTAATGTACATATCACATTACTTTGTTAGGACTTTGTTATTTAGAATCCTCATATATCATTCCTTACATCCCTATAGTCTGTCAATGCGAACAATGTCAATAAGAAACAGTTTTAAATAGCTTCATATAGCATTGAATTGACCTTTAAGGAGAGGTGAGAGGTCAAATGTAAAATTTTATATGGTACTTTCTATATTTTGACAATACACACCACACTTGTAAGAATCACAGTTTAGTTAAAAGGCTTTATGTCAATTTTTGACCAATAAATCATTAAATTGACTTTGAAGACCTTGGTGGATGTAAGCCACATTTTAACAGTGGGCCTACTCTACACTCCTACAAAGCTTTATTAAAAATGATTTGAAATCTTTTGCGCTATCACGTTTACAGACAGAATGACACATACGCAAATGCTACCAGAAACATCACTTCCTTGGCGGAGGTAATAATACTAAATGTCTACATACTCTACATCATATAAAAGATGGATGTATAGACATATTCTGCATGAGTTTCCAGGATGCAATGTTTGTCATCGTCTTAAAACTTAAATTTAGGATTTTTTTAATATTGGCATGTTGTTTTTTGAAACGGGAGACATCTACCAAGGCTCAGACAAAATTAAATGAGATACCTATTAATACTTGCCTAAACAGACTAACGTAGTAGCTAACAAATGCAACATAAATCGGATTAAGCTTGTGTTTTAGGCCGAGCAAATAGATATTGCTCTGCTCGATGGTATGTCTCGTCTTTCAGGTGAAAAAAGTATGGATACTTTAAGAGACAGGCAGAAAGTGAGGAGAGACAGATCAGCTAGCCCTGGGATGAGACACAGAGGCATGCAGGCAGTAAGGTGAGACGTGTGGCTTGTACTGTGGATTTGTAGTTGAGGTTTGGCCCTGTGTATGTCCCCTATCCCTGACCCTGCCTCGCCATACTGAAAAACCATTCAGAGCCTGCTTGGTAGAACAAATGTTGTACAGAGCGGAACATACTTGGCTTGTCTGACAGTGTAAAATCACACTCTAGTATCACACATTTAAAGTACCACTGTTTCCTCCATTAAAGTTTCCACGGAAAAAACCCAAAAAAAACCAGCAGCCAAATTCCAGAATTCCCGGTCGAAACATCACGGCTAAGGATGAATTAGAGGCTGGATATTTGTGCGTGTTTGTGTGTGAGACAGAGAAAGTGGAGGGGAAAAATACAGAGGAGAAGAGAGGAAAAGTTGCTGTTGTCCTGTTTTCCTAAACCACAGAAAAACAAGCAAACGAGACAGAGAAAGTTAAACAGCTAGAAACACAAGAGCAATACAAAGGTGTTTCAGGGTGGCCTACGAGGGAAATGCAATGCCCATAAATGTTGTTATTTGTTTTCAAATATTGCATTCACTTTGTATTCATCAGGCTTCTGTGGAAATGGAGAGATCTACATCAGGGCGAAATGCGTCTGGGACTTTCCACCTTGAAAATGAACAGAGCCTGTTTGAGTAGTACCATTTGGAGACTGACTCACACGCCTGTCACAGCGTTGCATTAAGGATGGAGATTCCTTTAAGTAAACTGCTGCTACAATGGATAGCTGAAAACTACAACAAGTTATTGTGCTTTGTTTACTGCAGGATGGAAGCGGGTTAATCAGCTTCTTTGTGTTTGTGTACGGAAAGGAAGTTGACTCCTTGTGGTTACTTTAACAAGTTTCCTTTATAGTCAAGTTGTCTGTGGTTCATTGACCAATACCTGAGGCATGCTTTGGTGATGTCACTCTCTGTGTATGTGTGTGTGTGTGTGTGTGTGTGTGTGTGTGTGCGTATGAAGTTGCTATGGTTACGTCCCCTAGTTAAGAGTCTATGATGTCATTCTGATTATTCGAGGTATAATGTGCCCTTGGGTTTTATTAAAGCAGTTTGCTCCACCTCTGGACTGCATGCAGATAAGCGGAAAGTGCTGTCGAGGGTAAAAAACTAAGTATACAGTGCATACTTTAAAGTGATCTTACATTTACGCTAACAAACAAATCACTGTCTTAAATAATCTGACCTAATCTGTGTAGTCACCCTTGGCCAAGTTAAAAGGCACAAACTTCTTGATAAAGCTTCAAATTGCTAGTTTTAAAAGGAATCTGTGAATGTTTTCCACCAGCCTTACATTTTTTTTGTTTCCATTCTGGCTGAGTGTGTGTGAAAGAGAGAGGCAGGGACATACAAATGGACTAAGACACACACACAACACACACAGAAAAGCAGACACCTAACAAAAGCCATATGTTGAGCCCGAGGTAGCCATCCAGCCGAAGTCTGACACTGTGTTACAGAGCACTGTGGCTCTGGGAAGAAAGTAAATACAGCCAGAAGTGCTTTACACCTAGTCTGAAAGGCATACAGTCAACCTGCACTATTCAATTACTGACCTAATTTGTTTAAAACATGTGCACGGCTCAGCTGCATTTGATGCATGATGTGATTGGTAGCTTTTAATAGGATCTTCTTTTCATTTATCAGACATATGTTTGCAACAGTTTACTTGGAAAATAGTGAAAGGAACTATTTTGATGCTGACTGGAAGAGCGCACAAAGATTAAACTGAAGTGGTTCCCAGCATTTTTCTGGCTCACTTGCGGTCTTTGTTTATACCTGTCATGTTTCAATTTAATTAACTGCCGTCAGCTGGAGTTTACTTGGCACTACTATATGAAACTGTGGGTCAGGCTCCACTCCTTTATTCTAGCTTTAGTAGTTTATTCACTGCTTTATATGACTGCATAACTAAGTTGACATTGTTTGCAGGTTAAAATCTTGTTCCTCAACCTGCTCTTACTCCTACGTCATTACAAACTGATACTTGGTCAGGTACCTAGCATATTACACTGTAATAACCTGGGTATTTTTTACATCGTTTTGCAACGTTTCAGTGGAAGAGTTTAAAACGCTGAGTAAGGGGAAAAAGTACTCCACCGACTCCACCACCACTGTTACGGAATGGGTAACCATGTTAACCAAGGACGCGTAACCACGGTATCCAAGGAAACCTGACGCAGATGGGAAAAATGGGGCTCTTAGTGTGTGTTTAACATGACAACCCTAACTTTTCCCCTGAATCTAACCACAGAGTTTAGCTGTTTGAACGTAACTGCAAGTCAAAAATAGAGAGTGAACGTAAAGGAGCCCCAGTCATTCACCGCCCAACCTACTTTTAAATTCAGACTCAAAATTTTCTGTTCTTCTCACATTGGCAATGCTAAAATGTAACCCTGTATATTGGAAAATGATGTTAAAGGTGGTTACCCTAGAGTTAAAATATGACTCTAGGGAATGGGAATGTGTTGCATCCTTTCTCTAACCACTAACCAAGAAGCCACATTTAATTCTGACACATTGCATTTGGCTGATTGTTTGTATCTTTTCCACATGTACTGAGCCAAAATTCGTTCAGTTAAACTTCAACTGCTGAAGCGCCCTCAGGGAACAAGTATTAACAAGTAGTAACACACGCGCTCACAAAGATAAGCACACAGGGATGCATTCATGACCACAGAGACGCATACACAACCCAGACGTTCAACTTGGTCTTAATCTCAGTCTGTACTTGTTACACTTCTGTCTACCAGAAGGTCTGCCCTACATTTTACTTCCTTGGACTTATGAATCACTCAAGCCGTGCCTTAAATAAGATTTAAGACACTAGCAATTTGATGACTGAGTGCATGATTCCCATTCTCTTTTCCCCATTGAAAAAAAGTCTGACCCCTTTATCTCCTGTGGCAGCCTTCCTGCCAAATCTGTGCAGGATCCAGTAAACAAACTGGTGAGCACAAAAAGGAAAACAAAAATGGACAGAATTGGGAAGCAGAAGATGAGTAGAGATACTTTTACAAAGATGAGCAGGTTTTACACAAACAACACCACACACAGACACAATACGAATACACAAAGGGTTGCAGTGACTCATGCACTGCCTCGGGCATCGCTGCTCATAGTTTGCAGATGCAAACGCTTTGCTCGCTTTTCAGTTAGTAAATGGGCATTTAGGAACAATTCACTTCAGTTTAGTGAGAGTAAACTTGGTGAAAGGCTTTTGAGAAGCTCTGGAAGGACATTTTCAAGTCTTACCTTTCGACCTGGCTGGCCAATCATTCCAACTGGGCCAATGATCCCTGAGTCTCCCTGGAATACAAAGTGGGAATGTTTAAAGGCCAAGTGTGGAGGAAAGTGAGGTCACACACACAGCAATCAGAAATGTGCTCAGAGCCAAACAGGACATCATTACAAATTAATGGGGAAAATAAGTATAAGGAGGATATTATACCTTCTCTCCTTTGGGTGCTGGTCCAGGTGAGATGCCAGGGTCACCTTTGTTGCCCTGGGAGAAAGAAACAAATCACCAAACTCACACAGTGAAGTCAATCATATTTATCATATGAATAAAATATGAACACTTTTTCTTTTTGTGGAAGACTTAAAGGACATAAAGGGGTCCCTCTATATATCACATACTTAAAGATAAAAAGTAAAGTCTTTCTTGTGTGACAAATTTAGTAACACATATGCTTTTCTTAGTGGCCTCCACACACACACACACACACACACACACACACACACACACACACACACACACACACAGAGGGAGAGAGAGAGAGAGCGAGAGAGAGAGAGAGAGAGAGAGAGAGACCAAGCTTCATTGTCAGCAGGTAACAATAATGGGGTTTCAGCACATCAAAGCCACGGATCGGAAATTACACTGAGTGCTGACTCCCTCTCTTTCCCCTTCGGACCCCTGCCATTTACAACTCTGTCTCGTTTATTAATGATGAAAGAACGAAGATTGTGGTGCACCCCGAGACATCAAACACTCCATAATCTTTCTTTCAACACACTTGCCAGGAAGAAGAAGCCTGGCCCACACCAGTCTGTCTCACAATATACCGAAGTTCTCATTAAACCTTTGCTGCTGATCATTCCATCGTGTTTGTGTATGCCTGACCTTATCTGTAACTCATGAGACTTAGAGGTGCTTTAGACAGTTTGCTTATGTTTCCAGTGTTGTTATTAAGTGTGCTAACCAGTAGCCTTTCTTACACTGCAGAGAAATCGCCCTTTCAATCTACCTCTCAGCTGGAAAGCAACAAATCCGAGTGCACTCAATAAATAAAAGGACATGATGATAGCTAGAAGGTTTGGAAAAGTGCAAAATGAAATTTAAACTTAACTGAAGAATGAAAACTATAATAAATATGTTTCCTGTGGGACTTTCTTTTAGACATTTTTTTAATAATGCACTTTAGGTGCAGGCCCTCACTCTGCCCTGTAAGCACACAATGTCAGAGGTTAAGGGTATTTGCAAAGGCATAAATCAATTACATCAGGAATGCAAAAAATAATATGGAGAAAATATTATATATATATATATATTTATATATTTTCTCCATAAAGACCTCAAGACCTTTCAACATAAAAGCCTCAGTCTCTCACAAAAGTCTGCAGAACAATTCAAGTATAAATGGGAATCCTAACATTGATCTCTTCAGCACACATGCTAAAGTGAAACAGCTTCTGCACTCCAACTGCCAGGTACTTGCAGCCCTGCTGTGAAGTGAAGTTTCCTTTATTTTTCTGCCATCAAACTCCATTACCGTTTTGCTTTGTAGGGGTTTCCAGCTGATATAGAAAAATGTAAATCTAACATGTTCTCATGGGATTATCATTCACATTACATCATAGTAAAATAGTAGTATAGGCAAAAACCCAATCGTGTAACCACTTCATGTGGGAAAATCAACATGGCTGGATCACGCAGGACCAGAGGTTAGACTAGATGTGTACCTTGAGTCCAGGTGGACCGGGTCTCCCAGGGTTTCCATGTGGACCAGGGGGGCCCTGTGTTGAAATGAGAAAGAGTGAAACACAATCAAAAGGTGATCAAGATGAAGATCATGCATTTGCATAAAAAAAAGAGCTGACGCAGATTGTGGCTTTGCTTCTGTGAATGAGACCAGGGATGAAGGTGGGGGGTAAAGACTGTCTGGAGAAGCTCAGCCTCAACCTGTTTTCCTATAAATCAACTGTGTGTGTATGTGTGAGTGTGCTGACGAGGTATTTGGCGTTGGTGTTGGGGGTAGATGCTTATGGAAAAAATGGGGCTCTCAGGAGCTGCTTTACCATATGGATGTGGTTTTCCTGCCCCCACTTGCCACAGACTCCACAAGCCCTCCCCCAACACACACACACACACCCGCACAAACAAACACACATTTTCCAGGCATCTTAATGAGTAATACAGATCATCTCATTTCATAACATTTTGAATTCGATCACTGGTGTGCATTTCTGTCTGCACTGACTGTTGGTGAGGAAATTAGCTCAAACAAAGCAAGATCTACAGTGGCGGCACATTTGTAATGTAAAACCATCTCACTCTGTCCAGTAACCCCCACAGGGAGGTTTAAAAGAAGATGTTGGAAGCCAGAGAGTGAAAACACACCAGTTTTTCTTGGGTTTGAAAAACAGCCTGCAGAAAGAAGCATGTGAGGCTGCTATGTCCCTGTCACTTAGATAACTGTTTGTCTTCCCCTCTCTTCTTCTGAGTTACAGTTTACTGTATAATGCCCACCTCGCTCCCGCCCTCCAAATGGTGTGCCATTTTTGGGTCCATGACCTAGCTCTGTCCTGGGTCAGGGGCTGATCGAGTCAAAAGGTGGAAAAAGAGCAACAACTGCTTTAAGAGCTGGGTCAGCGGGTTTTATTGAGGTGGGTAAAAACAAATCAGGAAGTTATTATGTAAGGGAACTGGCCTACTGCATTAAAATCCAACAACTACTGAGATTTAGAGCATCAACAGAGGAAACTGTCCAACAGAGAAAAAAGAAAATACTTTGGGGGAAAAACACTCTTTGAGCAAAGTTTTAGATGTACCGGTCAGGTGTAGACATGACAACATACAGCAGGCCTTTGATGGAACGGATCTTTCTATTAAAGGACAGTTTAATGAAAGTGACCAAGAGTTTGTGATGGGTGAACACGGCATCTATGTGAGGTGCTCATTAATAACACTCAGAAATTTGAACTGAAGTTACTCTTTGATGCATCCATCAGAGTGTGAATGTTAGATAGAAAGCACTTAGGCATAAAAAAATGCTTGTATGAATGTGGGTGAATGAGGCATGTTGTATAAAGCGCTTTCAAAGCTCAAGTAGAAAAGTGCCATACAAGAACCAGTCCATTTACTTTGCATGATTCACAGGTCAAAAGAGTCCTCAGGTCTTACTGGGTCTTTGTGCATCCGTCCTTCATTTGAAACAAGCTCTTTTAAAACCCTTCCCCTGCCTTTAAGCCAACATTCTTCGGATTGGTTGCCCCTCACAAACAAAAGGATTAAACAAATGGGGCTTCTCTTATGCTTGGGATGACCTTGGTAAGGATATCATACAGAGAGCCATAAGTAAAAAAAACAACAACCCCCCCCACCAAAACTGAGTACTTAGAGCAGTCTGAAGCCTGAGCTTTTGGCTTGCATGCATTATTTGTACATACGCTGAACTCATTATTTGAAGTTTTGGCCATGTTTCAGATGAGCACGTGCCATTGTGGCAGTAAGCATCTGACAGAAAATAAGAAAAAGTACCATAGAGCCACTTTGAAATACTCTCATTCCAAGCATTCTCAAGTTTTAAAGACCTCGCCTCTTGTCCTCCCACATGCTTCCCCTTTCATTTTCGGTTTTGTATACAGCTGGCATTCCTCGAGAGCTGGTCTGTCCAGACAGCATTAAGGGTCCCTGTTGTGCCCTAAATAAACTTACACAAACAAGACATGTTTGAATTACATGATTCAAAATTAACCCTGTGGCTTACCACAGGTTGGTCAGTGCTCTAGTAGGCATGGGCTGGCACTAACATTTGGTGCAGTGCTCTCTCGCCTCCGCGTCGTGCTCCTTCTCTCTCACAACAGGTGTCTAATTAGAGAAGACCAGGGTGGGGCACACACAAGCTAAGGGCTATCAAATAAAAAGCCACCAACCTCTGAACAGCAATACAGGGCGTTGCTGTGGTTCCTGCGGTAATAGTACTGCTAGCTCTATGTAATTTATTCCAGTTCTTTGGAGACAAAATGGTGAAAATCTAAACAAATGGTAGCTTCTAATGTTTCATCATATGGTACCATATTGTATATAAATATCTAAATATCTACGCTTAAATATACCAAAATGCCCAACAACATATGTGCAACTTGAAGCCAACACATGCACCATACGCACTTAAAACTGGATACGTGACATCACTCCCAAGGTCACGTTCACACGCAGAATATTTTAGATGAGGGCTTTTGATGGGCTGTGCTGTAAACATACTCTGACTTTCAACACTAGCTCATAAAAGAGACTTTAAATGTATGTAGAGCCACCATATTAAAGATAAAAGACATTCTGTATGATGCCGTGCCAAATGAGAGCAGACGGGGCAGTGTCTGATTAACTAACATTAGATCAAGAGAGCATGTGAAACTGCTGGATGTCCTCATAATTAAAGATTCCACCAAGCATTCACAGACACTCGAACCTTTGCCCCTAACGATATTTCACTGTTTGTTAAAAGTCTGAAAACAGGCCTCGCCACTGTTGGATAAAAAGAGTGGAATTTGCAGCTAAATGCCACATGAATTACACTCAAATGCTATAATAACAGAAGCAGATGGGAGTGAATGAACTGCTTCTGTGCCAACATTTTTTAGCATATGAAAAAGGAAATAACGAGTAAAAGTCTAAAGTATTATTTAGGTATTTAAAATAATATTAGTAATAATTAATAATGGGAATGACAAGTTTGGAAATTAAGATGGAAACCTAGCTGTGATTTTTATGCCAAAACAAAGTGCCCAAAAGGGGATTGGTCTGTGATTTTTATAGTCCCAGAGCTCATTACAAAGTTGTTCCAGAGGAAAGACCCGTACACACAGTTTACTCTAGGGATTATAAAGACCCTTGAAAAGCTGATCTGTTGCGTGGTGTTACCGAAAGTGCCCAACAGAGGAGCACATATTTTCATTTGAAAGCTCTTTAAAGTTTTCCGGGTTCCTATTCCATATGCCGATCTGGGATCTGAATGCATACAGGTGAAGCAGGGTAGAGGAAATTTGGTTAGCGACAGAGGAGTGGTTTGGAGGGAATGCACGAGGAAAGATGGGTGACAGAGATATTTTCACCCACACAAAGACCCTTTTGACCCAGCAGTTTCCAGATGAACCCACACACACACACACACGCACACACACACACACACACACACACACACACACACACACACACACACACACACACACACACACACACACACACACACACACACACACAGGCTTCAGATAGATATAGGCCTGTGCGCTGACGATGCATCCACATTTCCACTCACACCCTCCTACCATCGTCGTCATTATATACCCACAAATACACTCGAAAAAGTTCGGCCCGACTATTCATGGGTACTGAGCAACACTTTCTGTACTCACATCTGTTGCCATAGAGATGGCATCTCGCACTCTCATGTGTGGGATGAGAGGTCAAGGTTCATGGTTGGTTCTTCTTGGGCTCAATGGTGCTCTGTGTGTCATCATGCAGACTTCCAGTAATCCCAGGCTACAGAAGGTCAAACCTGGTAGAGCTCTTTTAGCAGAAACTAGTCTTTGAAACAGAAGAACCTACCTGTGACCCTGCAGCCTAAGCAATCTGCACCATATATTCAAATTTTCAAGTGTTCAACAAGTAAATTTCCCTTCCTAAATCGAAACCACACATACATCTGGCTAAGAGGGGAGAGTTTGCGTAGCATGTCTTTGCGCGGAGTGCATGTTAGCATGTGTGTGTGCCTTTCTATGTTTGCACACACACATGGCAGCAGCAGTTAAACTTGATAAATGCTTTTGTTTACAGGAAAGCTCCATAATCTGTCTCACTCTTTATATAGGCTCGCCCACATACAGTATGTCTGCGCTGCACGGAGGGATTAGTGTTGTAGCACGCATACAATCCCATGTGAGCACTCATGGGCCCAAGTGTGTGGGTTAAACTAAATCACACTGGCAGCGCGTTTGCAACTGACCCCTGTTAAAGTGGAATCAAAACTTTTATAAATACATCCTTATTGAAAATGACTTATTTTCATTGCTTGCCCTTTGCAAACCAACCACTTCCACTGAGAATGCCACCAGCAGTTCAACAGCATCTCTCTTGACATAAGCGAGATGCTGTTGCTGAGATAGTTTATTGAGCTTGACAAAAGCCACTTCTAAGCTATGATGATGGTAAGGGGTCACTGCCATATGCTAAAGCTTTATCAAGGGCAAGTTAGAGTTGAGAAGTCCAGCCCAGCCTGGGATCCAACCAGAGATTAAGGATTATGCTGCAGCACATTTTTCCTGCTTAAACTACTGAAGTTATCTAAGTTATCCTTCTTTTTATTTGTATTTATCTTACGCATTCATTGCTTACGAGTCCAAAATAGAGAAAGTGTTCCTTACGAAAAGCTTTAACAGCTCTTCTTGTAAATTTTCAAAATGCATTTGGAGGAAAGTTTCAGCTTTCTTGCGCAAAAAATATTTCCTCTCAGACTCATGCTTGGCTTGACTGGCTTCACGCAGCTCTCTGCTTAGATTTTTAAACCCTATTTAGGATTCATTCCAGGTAAGTTTGATTTGGATCATAAGAAATCCCACAAGAGGGACCAATGTGGTGAAACTGGTACTACAGACAGAACGGGAGGTGCTGATTGGGCTTAAATAGCTTTAATTAGAGCCAGACAAAGAGCTTTTCATACATATGTAGTGGTGGTGGGGATCACAGAGATTTTAGCTTAAGGGTCTTGCAGACATGGAGGAACACAAGCACGTAGTACATATTATACTTAAACAACAACAAATAAAAATATGAAAGATATCTGAAATTACTGTGTAGTGCATAAAATGTCAGACATTTATTTTTTTATGCAGGTTTGCAGTACCTGCCTTGTAACAGTTTAACACCAAGAACAAAAGGGATACCACAGGCACAGCTGTGCTAAGCGCTAATATCAATGAGGTAATTGAAATTAGGGGATAATGCAATGTGCTGATAGGATACAACAAGTTGTAGATTGGTGGGGGTGATGTAATTTTTCAGACAAAAACAAAAGGAGAAAAAAACTGACATCAAAATTGTCAGAATTCCTCAGAATTCTGATTTTTTTATGGTACTTTTTATGGAAATCAACACAGTATGTGTTAAAACTGCTGCTGTTTTTTCCCTCTTTTGTTACTGCTGGATAAGAGCAACACATTTGATTACAATCTGTTAAAGGGTTATTGAGATTTCAGTTTGCACAAAAGCCATCTATGAACAATGCAATGCAAACGTGCTGCCATCATGGTTACAAACAAATGTCAGGCGGAATCCTTACATTTTATGGGACGGAAAGTGAGAAACAGAGGAAGAGAGCTCCTGCAAGAAGACTGGATTTATTTAACTTCCTTGGAAAAAAGAAGTCTTTCATTAGCCCAGAATGGGATTCCTATGGAGTGTTGGTGCAGTCTGCTGCAACAGTTCAGTCGGGAGTAGAAAGTCCAGTGAAGCCATGTGTTCCCTGTCTGTTTACAGTGCTTTTATTAGGCATCCTGTGGCACAGGCAGCCTTTTCAAAGACCGTCTTTATAGAAGCTTTCCTGTTTATGCTCAGGGGTGGGAGGTCAGCACTCGCATCCCCATGCTGAATATGGTCAATCTGTCTGCATAGGAAGACTTTGTGTGTGAGTATATGAGAAAATGTGAGTGTGAGGGTTGATAGGAGGGACTTGGAAGGCTTTTATTTTCATGACTGTGTCTTGTTTGGTTATTGTGGCTGTTTTTCCTTTGAGCTTTTGGTCAACAGGTAGGATAAAACACACACACACAGACACACTCATATACAAAGATACCCTTCAAAAAAACCATGGGAAAGATGCTTACTAGGTAAAACCTATTTAAATGTGTAAGGGACTTATTAAAAAGTTTACATTTATTCAAGAAACACCCTCAACAACAGACAGAATCGTTTTTTATGAAAATGTGTTTGATCTGGTTGGAGGTGTCAGAAGGTGGTCAAAGAGACTTACCCGAGGACCCCTCTTGCCTGGCACGCCTGGCTTCCCAGGAGGTCCAGGCAGCCCCTACAGAAAGATTATTTGGTTAACGTTGCAGTCTGATACACCATTTATACAGCACAATGACTAACTATATTCATTTAGCATACACTGTCAGAACCAGATTCTCTTCCAATGCATTTCCGCAGTGGATTCGTCCACATCACAGAGGCTGCCCTTCATCCACAGAGTGAAAAAAACAAAACAAAGCGACACCTTTTCCCTCTGAAGTAATTCCATCTCAAGGTGTTGAGAGTTCACCCTTAGCCGTCGAGAGGATTTGAGCCCTTGTGGCAGGAAATCGTAGAAACACTAGAAATAACAGGTCATTTCCTGCTCCACTCAATGCCCCTGTGTGTCTATATCAGGCCCGTCCTCATTTGTTTTCTTTTAATTGAAAAAGAGGGGGGGGAAAGCAGAAATGAGGGAAAACAGTATTTTTGGTTATTTTGGCAAAACAGGCCACAATGTGGGCTTCTGGTTGTTAAAGCATCTAGTAGTAAGGTGTTTATATAACACGTTTTACATATTTTGTCCTAAAAAAAAATCCATAAATAGTCGAGTAGTAAAAAAGAAGCAGCATCTCCCTTTTTGATATTGACTCATTTTAGCTCTCAATAAGAATTTAGGAAACAAGAGACAAATTCAAAAACAATTTAAATAAAGAAAACTACAACTCACTCTTTACACACACACACACACACACACACACACGCCTGATCCTGAGGGTTATTCTAATAATAGTCACTACCTGCATACAGTGTGTCTGTCTATTCTCAGATTTATTTATTTATTTATTTATAACTGTGCTAGAACCATCTCCTCCTCCGCAATGACCTCCTAAGTAGAGACCACCCTTACTGTTGCAAGTTTTGTGCCCTATGGTGGCCTGAAGACCTGTCAACATCAACATACACCACTGTCCGTCTTCACACTTACACCCCCTGCCTCGGCCTTCCTTTTTTAGCCTGGTTTGTTTATTTACTTCACTGTCTTTTCCTTTTTGCACATGTCAATCTTACCTCATTTCTTTTCTCTAAGACAATTTGTTCAACTTCCTGCATTTCAAATTCAGCAAAGGATGCTTTCAGTTATGCTGGCTGTGCTCGTCTGCATATGTGAATCGTGCATTGCTGTGCACAGAGTTGTCCTTTGATACACGAAAAAGTCTGTTTCTAAGTTTACGGCGATAAAAATCGTGCTTGGCGAGTTTGAAAAAACAAGTTTTTAAGGTTTCCTTTCTAAAAGCTTATATATAAAGTGCACTTTAACTGAGCGCAGAAGTATGTTTCCATATAGTCAATTCAGATTCAAATTCAATTTAATCTAAAAAAAAATGCAGTGGAGCAGATGTCAAAGGAAACCATTTTTCACGGTAGGAGTGAGGCGCCAAAGGTGCTTCAGAAGAGCAACTCCAGCATGTATACGTGCCTGCACTGGATGTTTCTCCTGGCAGCCGGAGTTCTGTTTCTGTGCAACAGGAAGTCCAAATCACACTTCTGCTGTAACTGTTAAAGGCTCTTAAGGTGTGCAAGAAAAGCGTGCACACAAAATGTTGTGCTCTTGGGAAAAGAGTTGGCCAGTACACTAATGGCATACGTAAAAAAAAAAAAAAAAAATCAAGATCCATCCTGACAGGAAACCATAACTGGGTTCACTTGGGATCTCTGATGGTACTACACAGCCACACAGAGACAGAGAGGGAGGCACGTGTATATTCAGGCATCCACAGTTAAAATAAATAGGTCTTCCAGTCTCATAATATCTTACCCAGTCATTGAAGTCAGGCAAAATGCACATTTTCATGCACTTTTAAGATAAAGCCCAGAGCATTTCTATGGCTTTATTGTACTTCAGGGCCAGAACTCCACCACAACCTACCCTACATTTAGTGCAACTTAACCTACATTTAGCATAAGCCCCAGCACAGTATCAGCACTTGTGGATGTGCCAGACAGTCCTTTGGTAAATAATCTTCAAACTTCCCTTACTGATCCTTCTACAATTTATTTTCTACGGTAAATGACTGCACTTCATATCAAGATTACAGGTCCTGGTTTCTAAATGGCAGTAACTTGGCTCACCTTAATGACAGTAAAGCATCTACTGGACATCACTACAGAGGTAAATTAGCGAGCCCTAGACACACTGTATTCTGCAGTCTACAGCACCAAATGACAGGCTGCTGGAAAGAATAAGCAAGGCACACGTATCAAACGAGCAGGCCCTGCTGGCACTTTACACTAAGATGACTTAATCACAGGTACAAGTATGAACACACCCAAGAGACACTGACAGAGACATTGTGGTCTGATCATTCTGACCACATTTTGAGTTGGGAAACTGTGTAGACAGTTGTGTACACAAAGGTATTCTATGCTTCGTGGAGACAAGCACATTTTCTGAGACGTGTTCTGATGCTGAAGGAGGGCCTCGCCTAACTTAACGCCTGTATTGAGAAGCTGAATGTTTGCTGACTGCTTTAACCTTTGACCTGGGCCTGGCTTTGAAACGAGACCATGCAACCTCCACTAGAACTCTCTGAAAGAGGAATCTGGTGCTGAGACGGCAAGGCGTCAGACCTGACACGTCACACCCAGACTGGAAGGCTCTGTGCATGGAGTAAGGTGAAAAGAATTAGAGAAATATAGCAGGGCTTCAAACCTCTGTGGCAAAGGAGACTGTTCCATATTAACCTAAATATCTGTGTGGTCTTTTTCTAACCCAAAAACACCTAAATCAGAACTGGGCTGGTCTTTGTAACCAGTGACAAAGACCAGGGCAGACTGGGATGAGCTAAAAGAAAAGCTCCATTCACTTTTATTGCTTTACTAATGTAAACTTGCCACACACAGCTGCAGGCACAGAGATGAGACATAGTCTGTGCACTGCTTGCTCACCTTGATTTTACAAAACACCAGTGCTGATATAGACTTTTTTTTCTTGTAGCATTTGCACACAAACACTCTCACTAAACAGCTCAGGTTGACCAAAAGTTCTTACCTGCGGTCCTACATCTCCTTTCTCTCCCTTAGTTTCTACCAGCATGGAGAACTGCGTAGGTGGCACCTCCCAACTCTGGAAGCCATCAGTAGCAGGTGGTGTAACTGGGTTGTATGAAGGCTTAGTAGGTCTTGGGGTGACTGGGACCTTGGTGGTTATGGGTTGCTTTGTTGGCTTAGGGGTTTTAGCAGCTGTAGGTTTGGGGGTGGCTGATTTCGAGCGGTTGACCTTTGATGCTGTTGTTTTAAAAGGAGCATCTTTTAGAGAATCTGGTTTGGGTTTGGACGGAGTGGCTTTCGATGATGTAACTTTAGACTTGGGAGGTGTTTTACTGGCTCTGGTGGGTTGGGGTTTCTTTGGGACTGCACCTTGGTCTAATAATGCAGGTTTAGGCTTTGTCTTGGAGGGTTTGGTGCTGGTACTGACTGGTATCGTAGGTTTCTTTGAATTGCTTGTTCCCACTCTTGCATTTTTTGGGTTGTTTTGAGGGGTGGGTTTTGAGGGAGTGGGTTTTGAGGGAGTGGGTTTTATTGGACTGGGTTTTGATGGAGTGGGTTTAGAGGGACTGGGTTTTGGTGGACTGTGTTTTGATGGAGTGGGTTTTGGGGGAGTGGGTTTTGGGGGAGTGGGTTTTGATGAAGTGGATTTTGATGGAGGAAGTTTAGAGGGTTTCTGATTCAAAGCTTTAGGACTGGAGGGTCTTGCCGTTGATGGTTTCGTGGGTGGTGCTCCTGTCCTGAGTGGTGTTGCGACAGTGCTGGTTCTGGTCTTGAGAGGTGGTGAAACCAAACCAACTTGGTCTGTAACTGGTATCACAGTTCCCAACAGGGGCGTTGGGATGATGGTCCCTTGGTTCGGTTTTATCGTTTGGGCGGGGGCCACATATCTGACAGCTGAGGCTGCAGCAGCAGCGCTCCTGGCAAGGCTGAACCCTGTGGTTTTCCTGGCGGTTACTGGGCCACCACGTTTAGGGGTAGCAGCAGTAGCTGTGATGTTTCTTTCTCTCGGTACGATAGGCAGCAAAGGAGAAAGGTTAGGCCTGTATGTGTCAGCTTCCCTGCACTGTTTCTTAATGTACCTGCAATAGTTGTGAGCTGCCTGTGCAGAAGGGACCAGATCAAACTGGCAAATGGCTCCTTCAAAGTGTGCTGAAGTTTGCTGCTGGCTTGTCCTCCCCAGCAGCAGCGAGCCATGGAGCTCTGGAGCCAGCCCCTTCTCACTGTCCCACCCAAAGTCTGCATGAACACTCTGCCCTCCGCAGGAGGCATATAGAGTCACTCTCTGTCCATTAATTCCCAGACCCAGCTGGTGCCACTGGCCATCGTGGGGCTCATAGGGCAGTGCCACAGAGGTATTTGGTCCCGTGTGTAGGACCAGGTTTCCCGGTACAAGCTGTAGACCAAGAAGCAGCTTCTTGTCGTCTGAGAGCAGGGTGAAAAGGAAAGCGCTGTTGATACGGTGAGAGCGTACACTCAGGACCAGCGTGAGGTTAGGCCAGATGGCCGGAGGAAAGATTGATCGCAATGGAGCCTCAATATGCGCCCGCTG
Source organism: Oreochromis aureus (assembly GCF_013358895.1). NCBI lineage: Eukaryota > Metazoa > Chordata > Actinopteri > Cichliformes > Cichlidae > Oreochromis > Oreochromis aureus. The sequence goes on along the minus strand of NC_052948.1, from coordinate 49,251,724 downwards.
GTTGAGGATGATCCCCGATCTGAACGGAATGACTCCTGCCGGCAGACTGCGTGACGTCCTCTCTCCCTTAAGCCCCAACTTTTGGAGAATGTCCACATCTGTAGAGGAGGAAAAGGGCTGTGTTAGATAAGCAGTGTTTACAACAGGCTTGTTTGTGATGTTTACGGTTATTATTATCTCATATTTTTGGTACCTGGTAATCATCAGGAACAAGATAAAATAAACAACATAGGAAACTTTAGAAATATAAATCAAACATCATGCAAGAACTACAAGAGAACACACTGAGAATCTGGACTAGTTTTAAACTTTTACTGTAATTTGTGTCCTTAACATGGCACACATTTGTAGAGATAATATGTTTTAAATGGTAGTGGAAAAATAATTTAAAACCCAATGAGACAATTTGAGTACTTGCATAAGAATTTGGTGCAAAACATTTCACTTTTCCAAAGTTTTGCTTTAACTAAAGACTCTTATGCTATGAGAGGCTTGCATCACGTCCATAATGCAGCAGTTTACAAAATACTGTAGCTTATTTATTATTGTGCTATCTACTGTACAATATAAAGCGCCTTGAGGCGACTTTTGTTGTGATTTGGCGCTATATAAATAAAATTGAATTGAATTGAATTGAATTAAACACTGAAGGGTGAAGAGATAAGCAAAAAGAAAGAAAGAAATCAAAACAATAATGAACTCAGCAGACTTTGAGCACATAGTGCTTCTGTAGGTGGTTGAGAGCAACTTTAGGCCAAAATAAATTTATGTCCAGACAGGCAGGAGTATGTAGCAATCTTGTTTCCTCCTCCGCTAGTGGGCGGATGTTGCTGAACAGCACAGAGGTCTACTTCAAATGTCAGTGGCTTTGCTGATTCACATTGCTCCAGTATGTCTGGCTTTTGCGATGCCTTGAACAGCTTAAAGTGTCGCACAAGGGCAGCGTGTGTACACCACATTCTGTGCTGCACTCACAGTGAAATATAATGTGGATCTTTGCCAGTAATCTAAAACCTTACTGAACCCTATAACACTAAAACTCATAGAGATTCATCTCAGCTTACTGTGATTAGATTTTAAAAGGTCAAACGTTCAACAGGAATTATTAGAAATCCTTTGATAAGACAATCCAAATGTGTTGCAGTTAAACCAAAACACCTCTCCCAGTGCATGCCTATTATCCTAACTTTGTCTTTCCTCTGGACCCCATAAACCTCAAATGAAAGTTTGGTTATATAGAGCAGAAAAGAATGGATATATGGTCATAAAAAATAGAATGCTAAACCAATTAAGCATTGCACTCACTGCAGGTGGGCCAAGGCTAAAGCATCCAGCCAGTACCAGGAACGTACAAGCAGGCCAGAGGACCTAATCCTTTCTTAGTAGCCACCTAGCCAACGCACTTGAAAAGCAAAAGCGAGGTCACTGCATGCTGTGTAATGCTGACAAATATGTGTTTGTTGCAAATGAGTGTTTGAGACACACATTTTATTCATCTGGTGGCAGAATTTTTATTAATCTCTGTTCATATTAATGCTTGCATGCTGTACTGTAAGCTAATGTTCCCGTGCTGACAATGTCAGCTATACTATTTCTTTGTGTCTCTTTGTGTTTAAGCCTTTAATTTTCGAGGGAATGAACTAAATGACATCAGCGTCATCATGTAACCTCTTTCCCATCTCGTCTCTGTCCTTCTCATCAGTATGTAGTCAGCGTGGACATTCAGAACATGGCCACAGAAACCACAAGTGAGTACAACATCTCTCAACTCGAGAGCTCGGAGCACAGTTTCCAACCTTTCAGCCAACTTTGACTCTCTGTTCAGAGTTTCAGTCTCAGTAGTCCCACAGCCCTCATTCTCTCCGTGACCTGTGATCTCAGACCTAGGCCCCTCACCATTTTTATTGTCTGCGGGCTCACTCTGACCTGTGGTCACTGGGGCTTGTCTAATGGGGACATGTGTATAGAATCCATGGAAAAGCAGTGTTGATGAGATACCAGAAAAAGTGGGAAAGACAGCTGGGATGTGCTGCACTGGTAAACTATAGAGAGCGAGGACTTGAATGACATGCTTGTCTTTCTATAATACAAGGCTTGCTTTATTAAACTGTTGGGCCCCAGACTTTGAAAATACATATAATTGCAGGGAAAGTTTGAAGGAATATTTGAGCTGAGAGAGAAAGAGGTTTAGAAAACTTTGACATTAAACAAATGCAAACTCTTACTTCAAAACAGAACCTTGAGTTAAACGACTCTTTCTCCGCTGATTGCTTTTCCTATACAACAAGTTCTTTATGGTCCTTATGTGCTATGTATAAGGGTGTAAGACTTCCCTTTAGTTCAAACCATTAGAGCTTTATAAAACAGGAATAATATTCACATAGTGTATTTTGCTCTCTGTGTGGTCTCTGATGCATTAAAGGACAACAGGAACTTGGCAATGAGGCAGGCGGGCGCATTACCTCTATCTGTTCTGTACATTGTCTCCTGTTCTTCTATTCTACTGTTACAGAGGCATAAATTAACAGCACAGTCTCAGATATAAAGCATACTGTAAGTGTCTGAGCAGATGCATGTTTAACACATGGCCAGAGTTTATAGTCTCGCAATGTGCCAATTCACTCAAACAGGACAGAGTGAAAGTCCAAGGCTCTCTTCTCTGATCGTATCCCTTGTAGAGGATGAAGTCACTGATTTATACTGAAATAATCCCTTTTTGGCCGGTTTGTGCTAGTTTACAATAGTTTATGATATTTCCTCATCATCCCCAATCACCAACACAGCAATATATTGCCTGAATTCCCTGAATATCATATTTGGAATCGTCACTTATTAGACTACTGAATATGTTTAAAACGTACAACTAAGTCTTCGCCTTATGATCAATGCTTAGATAAGGGACAGAACATGGTAAAACATGGTTTGTCTGGAATTTTCCTGTTTTTCCTCAACCTTCTGGCAATTTACCTTTATTTGGATGTGGAGAGACACACAGACAAGGATGGAGAGCTGAATGGGGAGTAATATGATTTGGAAACTCAAGAATGAAAGTGAGGGATGACGTGCAAATGTGGATGTTGTTCACCATAATCATTACCTGGCTGTTCCCCTTTTACATTTTAGTTTTGAAATTTGTTCCACTGCAGAAAAAAATGCAACATTTTTTCCTAATAAACTCATGTCAGTGTTCAATATACAACTTAATCCTTGACTCTGGCCTCCAAAAGGAGTCTTAGGCTGCACTGAGGTATCCGTGTGCCAGGGGACAGTGAGTTCCTCACAGGCTGATTGCATTTCACAGTTCAATACAGAGACTCTTTACTGAATAAAAAGGCTAATTAGTGGCTGAAAGTGAGCCTAAAAACTAATCTCAGCTTTCAAAAAAGGAGCCAAACATGTCCAACTAACTTTATTAGGTCTGACTACTAAATTTTACACCTCTGGTGAATTATCGCCACCGAGACTTGTTATGTTATATTAATTGTCAACACCAGACACTTTAAAGAACAGGTGTCAGCTTTTCAAAGGCTTATTTGCAGAGCTGTGACTGTGGAAAAGCCTTGATGTAATGAACTGAAATGACATTTGGTTTTGTCGGCCATCAGTTTTCAGTCACTGCTTTGTCGGGCCTACTGAAGTCTGTGTGCTGTCAGTCTCAATCTTAATGACTAGAGCAGGGGGGCCAATTCACTGGACTGTATCGATAACTCATCATCAGAGGAAACCTCCAAATGGTACCAAAAGGAGATCAAACAGAAACACACTCAACGTTTTCAATTAAATCTGCAATAACTGACTTTTAAGGCTACTTGGATGCAAAATTGTGAATGTAACACTGACTTAACATCTCGGTTAAAGGCAAGCCTGTTAGCAATCAGCTGAAAATGTTTTAACGTCCTGCATTTATGGATAATGGATAATGGATAATGACTCTGCTTGCCTCATCAAAGCCCTTATGCAGTATTTTTGGTCAATACCAGTGCCTTAAATAGCTGCTAAATGCTTGACTATATTGACCAGCAAGCCTGTAACTGTTCAGTCTGCTGTTTGCTGCGGAGTAGGATGTCTACAGTAGATGAAAAGTGTCTGCAAAAGAGCTGAGCACAATAATAAGGCACATCTCGCTAAATGCTTTGTAAATACGTGCTATATAAATAAAGTATGAATAAAACTGAATTAACTGTATAAAACGTTCTGCAAAGTGGAGGCAAACTCCTGGTTTAGGCATCTCCAAATTCTAGTACACGTTTCACATCGTCAAACTTTTCCCTTTTGCCCTTTTACACATTGTGAAAAATATTAGACTTTAAAAATGCTTTGCTAAGTGGGTTCTTCAGCAGTGCAGCTGTCCAGACAAAATTTTGACTTTAACCTCTGACTGACATGAGGTTTTACATTTTTTTTTTTTTTAGATTAATGGTCAACATTGGATCGTTGAATCGTTGAGCTGATCACTCCCTAGATCCTTGGACTTAGCTTACTCAACACCTGTTGTTATGGCAACGGCTGGCCCAATTCTCTTAGCAAAGTGTTTATGTGCTTGGGCCATGACCAAAAAGGCAAAGAATAACTGCAAAATCTCACCAGTGTTCCTCACAGAGTTTTACAGAGTTTTTTTTCCCAGCACAAACAAAAGAGGTCAGAAAGTGCAGTATGTGGAGGTGAGTGTGGAAACCTTACCTTCAGAGGGTACTTGTGTAAGTCCCAGGTAACAAGTACAGTATAAAATGGTACAGAACAATAGGGCTCTCCTGGAAGAAGAGAAGAGAAGGATGTCAGAGAGAGGCAACAATCACGTGGCATTGGACAGACAACTATTTAACTCTTTTTCTCATAGTTATTCCTCACTAACTGTATCCATACCATGATCAATCAATCAAATGTGATTGCTGGCTAAGGCAGAGATGTTGATCATATTGGCACCATGAATTGAGTCATAAATAAAGCCAGAAACTTCATTTTTTTACCATTAACATTAAAGATATAATTCTCTCCCCATTCATTTAGATAGGGCCTTGGCCTCATTAACCCCAAATAACTACTTGGAGGTGTTGCCAAGGTAACTGCAGAGCCTCAAATTGCTTCTAGAGGTAGTCCAGTCCTACGTTTAGGTCCCTGATGGTCAAACAGTCTAACAAGTCAAAGGTAATAGTCACAACATGAGAATGCAAAATTCTTTATTCCAGCATGTAACGAATCCAGAAATCTCAATTTACAGATATATTGGACACCTGTCTCAACCCTGACATAAAAGTAGTATTAATGAATGTAATTATTTGCATTTGACCATAGGAGGCATGCCTTAACATATTGTTTAATAATGATAGAACGGTTTATAGTAGGAGGGCACGAGCAGGAGTCTGCTAAAGCACTTAGATCTCAGCGAGCCTCTATCTCTCTGAAAGACAGGAACGCACAGCTTTAAGTTGTGGTTTCTGAGACAAAAATACTGTAGTAGACTCCCAAAACCAACAAAACGTGCATGCACATGTGCTCATACATACACACACACGTGCAGAAAAAAACAAAAACAAAATGTCTCTCAGCACCCTCACCGCATCCAGGTGTGCAGCATAACTTAAAGTAACTGACTGGCAAGTGGACTGAGATCCCAGTAGGGGTCCGAGATCTGGTGACAGCCTGGGGGAACCACTGTTTACCGCTGGAGGTCATCCAGCCACACATGGTCACACACAGACACACACACTGGAGGAGGAAATGTGTATAACAGCTGTTGCTGGTGGGCCACAGTAGGCAAACAGGGCTCCAAATACATAAATGTGGGAAAGACGGTGACTGTTGCATAAGCTGAGCGATTTACATTAGCCCAGACAAGAACGTGTGTCTGCCTCTCTTCAGAAACAATTCTACAGCCTCAGCATTAACCAGTGTGTATGTGTGTGTGTATCTGAATGCACGTGTGCAACGGTGTGCTCACGTCCATGTTTGTGGTGTCTGTGTCTCCAACCCTTCCATCCTCTAGTTGCTAATAAAGCGTCATCACACTCATCCACACACACAGCTGGCTGTGGTTACTCAGGATGTGTTTGTGTTTGTGTGTCTCTGTGTGTGTATGTGTGTGGAGTTGTGTGACTCAGTGTCTTATCAGCGGAGGGAGAGATCTGCTTTCTGAAAATGAGTCATGAATGCTGAGATTTTTACTGCAGCCCCGACAACTTTTATTCTACTCCTCGGGCTGTTTACATCTGTGGAAACTGGACCGGGTTTCCTAGGAAACAGCACCATTTTCTTTGGCTTTTCACATTAAAAGTTCTCAGTAGCTTGTTTAGATTTTCATTAGGAGAGGGGGCTTTTGAAAGGCATCTGACAGGTTAGGATTTTCTCCTGTGTGGAGCATTTGAAGGTGGCTGTGCTGAAGGGGGATTTGTATGCAGTGGATATTTAAATCAAATAAACTGACATCTGTATGCTGACCCTGTCTGGTGTGGTTTTCATACTGCAACAGCGAGCTATGACATGACTCCCTGAGGGGATTCTTCCCTAAGCTGAGTGGACAAAATACAGACTGGATGAGCAATCCCTCCTCCTAAGTCATCCACTGCATTAGGCAGCCTAACACACATACTGTGTTGTGATACTATGAAGTCCCAGAATGGGGGAAAAAACTGCCATGCACTGCTAATAACATCTTTATCTCCAGATTAAGAAGTGATTAGCCCAAAATCTGCCATTTTAAGAAAAACAATGGCGTAAGAGATCAACAACCAATTTAACAGAGCGATAAACTGTTGGCAAGCGTGAGACAATGAGTGAATAGAAACTGTTGCAATCTTTGTACAGTTCCCTAAGTGGCAAAAAGGTATTCCTCATTATAAAATCTGTATCATTAATCTGCGAATTTCAGACTTCCTTTCAGTAAATATCCTCTCTTCTACGATATGTTCTCCTAATATTTCCACTGTGTTCTTAGACAACATATACACAGAAGCACCAACCTGTCTGCAGTTATAGAGGGAAAAAAGAAAAAGAAAAACACAGAAAGGCCAGTGTAGTTTCCATTTCTATTTACAATTTTGGCCTTCTTATTGATTCTCTTGAAGGATTTCCCAAAGGTGATCCTTCCCCCTGACCACAAACTGACATTCACACACGGTGGAAAATTCCTGTGGATGAGCTGACACTAACAAGGGCTGATGATGAGGAGGAGGGTGTAAGAGTGTCAATCCACTTTTCTCCCTGCAGTCAGCTAATAGCTCACTTCAGACAGTTTTTCAAATAATCCACACCTTGTTCTACAGAGTACTCAAGATCTGAGTTGGATTTTGGAAGGGACTGCAGTTAATCAATGCTTTGGTCAATGAGTCATCAATTAATCATTTTTAAAACGTCATCTTTTCAGTTTGATTTCAAGGATAAAAAATCATCCATTGCTGAGGATTGATTGCGTGTGAAAAGTAAAGAACGGGACACGAAGGGAGACACCAAGTGGACACATAGAGAATGAAACTCTCTGCACACATCGCAGACAGACAGACTCGACTTCATCACAGTCCATAATAATGCAGTCGTAGCGCCGTGGAGTCGTGACTAACACAGTGAGGAGGTAAAGCTTTTGAAAGCCATGTTTCTTTACGCGCGACAGGTAGGTGTGATAAACCGACACAACCTGCGCCAATTTATTTTAATGAAAAACGAGCAGCCGATGGGTCAACTGTCCGGACTTTCCTACTCCCTAAATGACTGTATGGCTACTATCTCGCCAGCAATCTGTCAAATAAACCAGCTGTTCAGTACTCAATGAGGTTAGAATGGCGCCTGCGTGCACAAATGAATGAAAAAAAAAAAATATGGATCAATGGATGGCATCTGAGCTCAGCAACATTAGGCTGCTGCATGAACTTCACCAAAAAGTCAGCAGTGTAGTACAGACGGCTTTGCACTGCTCCCATGTGTACTTACTGTCTGTGGAGACCTATGCTGTAAACACGTCCATAAAACATCTGTAATTTATATCACATTCTAGTAAAGCTCATATCGGTTGCAGATGTTTGATTAAATACATTAAGGCTGTCGCAGAAACGTATGCGTTCGTTTAGGCTTGTTTGTTTGGGAAAAACGTTTTTTAACCATTAAAAAAGTATCCCTTTATTTAGCCTTCGTAAAAGTGCCATGTGGGGAACGCGTAAACGGAAAAACATGAAAAGCATGCCTACAAAATCTACCAAACAGCTTAGTGGATGCTGATGGACCTCTCATGAAACTTTATGGGTAAGAATGATTCCCTAATTTGCTTGCTTTGTCAGATGAGTCACTTTAGTGAACACTATTTGGCACAGGTCCACCAGGCAACATGTGTAGATTTGCCAAAAAAACAAACAAAAACCTTCCAGTCACGTCAATGAACTGCGTTTCTGTCAGGAATAAACACAACAACGCAACGATATGTGCGGATATTAAACACGACCTACGCAAACTGCGTCCGAATGAACCGGCTTTTTCACGTAAGAACCGATAAAGAGGAGGTAGATCCGAAAGAATGGAGTTGTTTGGTATTCCATGCAAATGACAAATTACACCCATGGTCCAAACAGACCCCATTCAGAAACTCAGCAGTCCCCATGTGGACATCATTTCTTCACTGTGAGCTGGACAACAGCCAGCCGGTACATCATCAGGTACGCACATGGAGGCATCCAGGTCTTTAAACTGTTATTCGCTACACATCATGTTTTGAATATTCCCGTTCACAAAACACAAAAAAGTCGTTAAAATAAAATAAAACAATGATAACAAATGTCACTTACTTTGTGTCTAGACGAGAGGTTCTGCAATCTCTCCTTCGGGTGCCTAAATTCATTTGTATTCATTTGTCCTGGCAGTCAAAAACCTGATCCTTTAATCACAGTGTGACTCCTTTGCAAGGGGGGCAAAAAAAGACACCGGTCGCCGCTTTACGCATTTGACAAGCTTGAGGTGAAGTTCCAGAGGAAAAAACTCATGTTGAATTGCCTGTCAAGTCCAGTATAAATTCCTCCTGACAGGCTGCTTTGACAGAGAGTTTTCCTGTGTGGTTGTCTGTCGATATTCCCTTGTGTTTCATTCATTTATGCCGATCCAGTTTGGAGGGACGCGCGGCCAGAGAGAGAGAGGGAGAGCGAAAGCTGGGTTCTTTTGAAAGGGGGTTACGGAGTCAGGAGCGTTGGACTCATCCCTTTCCTTTTTAAATAGGCTTTCTGTGGGTAAAGCGATGGCAAATGCACCGCACGGCCAGGTGTCAAGTTACAAGCCCAGCGGTTGCATCGAGCAACTACACGCCTTCTCAGGGGGTGGCCACAAGGATCTTACCCCAAATCCAAAGCACCGGCTAACCATATGAATGAAGCACGGTGACACGATGGGGAGGACTTCACTAGAAAGTGCCAGAAAGGGGCGCCTACAGCTTAATTATTATTATTATTATTATTATTATTATCATTATTTTAATTTATCCATCACATTGCCCTGCAATGTATGGAAAAATTGATATGGCCAAGCTCTGGATTTTCCCAAGAAAAGTGCTAACGGTAAATAACAGCTCTATGACTGTAAACTTGGCGAGTGTGTCATAACTCCCCAAGGAGTAAAAACTGGGAAAATGTAAGGGGAGGTTTGGAAAGAGCTATGATTAACAACTGAGCAATAACCAGAAGATAATATTTAAAATGTAGATAATCACGGGCTGGAAAGATGTCTTTGTCTTTATTCAGTTCACTTATTCAGTAAACTTGGGCCAGTTTGCAGAGATTTTTCTTTTAAATTTATAAATAAGACAACTGTTTTTACGCTGGTTTTGCCCATGATGTTAGAGACGTGTTAATGGAGAAGCACCTGGATGAACACCCATTACCTTAACAGGGGTCACGGCCTGATCAAGGATAAGGCCGGCCAAGACCACCCCACAGGGACCGTGAGCCAGTAATTACCACCCGCCACCTGTTTGAGGTGTTTCATTAACACGTACATGAACATTTGACATGATATTTTAAGTTCCTTTCAAAACTGTTCAAAACCAAATGAGTCCAAGAAATACACTGCCTTCAGCAGAAGGTGCTGCCATTGAAAACAGTTCACTGCAAAGTCTGTGGATTATCCTTAGAGATAATCCACGTCCAATTTATAGGCGCTGAGGCAAAAATACGAAGGAATTCTCACAAATACGTCCAAAGATATCTGCATGGATACCATAACTCTGCTGAGCAACAAAAAATGTTTTTGTTCTATTGTTTTGCTATTTGGGTGCATTTGTTCATTTCTGAGAAACTCTACAGTACTTGGGCCTTATCCCATCATATAAATTCATTCTCCAAATAATATTTTTTTAGCAGTCGTGTTTTGCTTGTAATTAAATCAATTTAAAGGGAATATTTGGATAATTTCTGATCTTATCACTAAAATACCAACTTTAATTTCTAAAATCAGAATGAATGAATCCAAGCACTCAGATGAATGCTCCACAGAGCCAAGTTGGAGGATAAACAATTAGCTGATGAGGCTAAAGATGTCAGTGACTTTGAACCATTAGTGGCTGACTGACCAGTTAAAAAGGTCACCTTAAATGACACTCTGTTAGGCTGAAGCTGACTGCTTGTGTGTAAAACACATGGTGATCTCCCCTCATTTTAGCCATAAGCTGTTGGTCAGCTAGCCTCTGGGGTGGGTGCTAATGGATGCAAGTCATTAAAATCCTCTTTGCAGTCCTTTTTACACACACCGTGCCTTGTGTTTCAGAACTGGGTGCCACCCGACCCTCCCATGTACTTCCAATGAGCCACAGCGACGCTGCCCCCTTCTTCCAAATTACAAACTCTGTACTTGCTAGCGCGCTCGCTGCCACCCCTTAAAGCTGCTTAATTATGGTCATTGGCACCACGTCTGAAAGCTCCCTTTATCCCCCCCCACGCTCCAGAAATAGGTCTTGCTGAAGCACACAAGCAGCCCAGATCAAACGCTCCCCATAGGGAAGGGGTCATTACTGGTACGCAGGGCGGACACAGCCCAATGGGTGCCGGGCCACGCCTTGAGCCCAAATTGCAGCCTGGGCCTAGTGAGGACACAAGACTGTTCTTTGATGCACGGCAAGGGAAACAGCAGCACAGCCTATTTGGATATCAGTGTTTACAGTGAGCTATACTGTAAATACACACAAAAAGCCAATACAGCAGGTTAAAAGCTAAGAAAATTAGGCGCTAGGTTTAGTTGGGTGTCCACATGTTTTTCGTGATTTATATTTATCCGAGAGGTCTTGCTGTTTTACATAAGCAGCGTGTGTAGAATGGCTTCCAGGTGACCGAACACTTATGTAATGAAAATATGTCAGATGACACATGAAAAGCTCTGGGATGTTAATTTCATTTGTCACAATGCATTAGCAAATTCAAGGAATTAAAAGGATATGGGTAAGATGCTAGCTAAATAGCTCAACGGTAATGTTTTTGGAGCATTAAAATAACCTGTTGTCACCAAACGAATAATTAAACTGCAAAGACAGCAACCTCAGTGTAGGTGTGTTTTCATGGCGGGCAGTGGCAGAGGTTATGGAGTTGGTGGCGTTTACCAGACAGTGCTGTCTCTCTCAGTTCCCCTGCACACAAGAAGACTGTTCATAAAAGGAATGTATGAGTGTATGTATGAGTATGCGAATGCTTGTGTGTGTGGAGTGTCTCTGTGGTTTGTGTTTTTCCTTTACAGGTGGTTCTATCCACTTGTTTGTGTTCCTGGTTCTGTCTCCTTCCTGTGTAGGGATGGTTTGGTGATGCACTGGGAGGTGACAAGCAGTCAAACAAGCTCCTCTCTGCAGTGATTTTCTGCCCCCCTCTCAGTCCCATTTTGGCTCCTTTATATTTCTCGTCACATTTGTCTTTGTCTTTGTCACCGTCGACCCACGCTAACGCATCTATCTTCTTCTCTTTTGTCTCCTAAATCCCCTCCCTGCCTCCTTCGCTCTCCTCCATCCGTGTCTCTGTTCTCTTTCTCTCTCTCTGTCCCTGTCAGTCCTTCACCACAAGCATTTCCAGTGTTGGCACACCAGTGTTGACAGCCACCCTGAAAACAGTGCCACAACCATAATGAGCATGTTGAGTTCTCATAATAACACCAGAATAACCTGCTGGGGGAGACAAGCTCTTTAGGGGGCAGGCTCTCAGGCTTGGCTAGGCTAGAGTGTCAACACCACATAGATCTGCACTTATTGAAGTGTGAAAGATGAAGGAAGTTTCCACACTATGTGGTGTTTTTAGACAGATTTCTGCAGTGTTTGCAATTTTCTTACTGTATTTTGTGTTTAGATTTAGACCTCTCTTAAGCTGATGCACATTTAATCTTACATAATGCCTTTGACACTGTCCTCCAATATTTGCAGCTTTATCACTCCAGACATAAGGTTCACGATCACACAGCGTCTGAACAGAAAGCAGGACAACTGTAAAGTCAAATATGACTCTCCAAAAGTTGAATCTGTTCATCTGGACGTAGCGTTTTGTGGGAGAAACGTTTCGTCACTCATCCAAGTGACTTCTTCAGTCTCAGCTGACTGCAGGTTTCCCCAAACCTTATAAACAGTACATTTGCATAATGACTGAAACCAGCCCACTGAAGGAACAATGGGCTGTGAGGTCAGTTCCTTAATCATAATTATACAAATATGACTTAATCAAATATGACTCCAAAAACTTAAACATCTTGTAAAAAGTTTCATCAAAAGATAAAGGCTGTCTTTATGTCATGTTGTGGTTTCATATGTGAAATGCCAATTTCACATTATAACTGGAAATCTTTAATCTTTAATAACTGATAACTTTGGGGCAGGAGAAACAACCTATAATGATCTTTTAAAGTACCACAGTGTAGGTTTTAGTGGCATCCAACTGGTTGGAGATTGAAAGGTTGAGATTGAAAGCATCTTAATATTTCTTTCTAGAAAGGCCCTCTCTAGAGCTTACTTTGTCTATCCTGTTCTTGTGGCTCTGGATAAGTGACCAAAAGAGCGAAACTGCAGGTATAAGTGGCGCGGCATCAGGTCTCTACCTGAGAGATAGGGACAGGAGTTTGGTGATTGGTGAGGAACTCTGAATAGATCTGCTACGCTCCCACATTGAAAGGCGCAGTTTAGGTGGTCTGAACATCTAATTAATATCCCTCCTGTGTGCTTCCTAGATAAAGGGATTCAGGCATGTTTTATCGAAAGGAGACCCTGAGGCAGACGCAGGATACACTGGAGAGATTACATCTCACAGCTGTCATGGGAACAGCCCGGGGTCCCTCCTGAAAAACTTGGAGAGGGTTACTGTGGAGAAGGAGGTGTGGGCATCTCTACTTAGACTGCTACCCCTAGAATATGGACATGGATAACTGGCAGAAAATAGATGGATGGCTGGATGAATGAACAGTTCTGTGGAAGAGGACCTTCTCCTTTAAAATCAAGTGCTTGTTTTATGATATGTACTTACTTGTGGCAACAAAGTCTAATACACTTGCTCCTCTTCAAACTACCCGTTCCTTTGAAAGATGTGAAGCTTTTTAACTGTCAAATTCTCCACTCAAGTGACAGCCGGTGTAACTGAAAAATGAAGACAAAGTGCAAATGCCAAAGCTCCTCAAAGTGCCACTTGAGGCTGTCTAAGCCTAAGCATAGCAAAAAAGCTTCTCAACAGAAATAAACATGTTTTCAGCCTGGTACAAAAACATTTCGGATCTCCCTAGCTAATAGCTATTAGGTATAAATTAGCACACCCCACCCTCTAATTCCAATATGGTCAACCTTAGCTCCAAAAAAGACCTCTATATGCAATCTATGGTGCCACTATGATCACCAGCAAGCCCACCTGTCTGTGTTCATGTTTACTTTATGCAGGTAGGGCACAGTGAATGTTCAACTGTTGTGATAGTACAAAACAGTCCAGTTGTGGGACAGACCAACATGTTGAAAACTTAACACTTTAAGTGAACGTTTTCAGTTTTTTTATTGTCTTTATTTGATTTTTGCCTTAAAAATGTACTTTGTACACTTCAAAGAAAGTGGCCCCTCTTCATGTCTAGCAATTCCCAGTGTATGCTTTTATGAGAAACTCTAAAACAGAAAATGCTTGCTAACCTGTAAAAGTAATTTGGAAATGGTGCAGTAGGATTGGCAGCAAAGCTTTTTCCTGTTTTCATTCTTAACACAGTTTTTGGAGCAAGTACAAATGACTTAGTCCACACCTGGGTATAAGCATAGAAAATATACTGTACCCACTGTAAGTATGCGCACAGGTATGCAGGGTTTTAGATATGTGTTTGGCTCAATTGGGCACTGTGAAATTCCACATTTCAAGCTCCTCCCTTCATAAACAGCAGACCCTGACAGCATGTAGAGTTGGACAAGCTCTTATTTTAAATTCAAAGCAAGTTCTTATTCAATTCTGTCTATAATGAAATCCCACCTCAGTGTGCAATTCATCTCCTGATTAAATCCAGCTTCAATTTCCGATTCAGTACTTATCATCTGTAAAACAGGACCATAATTCATTCTTATTCTGGACACAAGGCTCTGTATTGAGTTTGGATTGGGCCACCAGAGACCAGGGTAGCCTAAGTAGAAACAGCAGGGCCTAGTGAAACCTGCTCTCCCTGGCATAAAATCAGTGTCCAGATTCCAGTGATGCCTCCTGTAAAAGGACTTCATTATGCTCGCAGAATATGGACTAGACAAATATTTGGCTTGGTCATTATGATGCGGACTTCTCTCCCCCCATGGATTTGTGTCCTACACCAGGCTCAGTGTTTCTGCATCCCAGAGATGGCTCCCCCCACCCCCCCCCATCATCCTTGCTGTCTCCTTCCTGAAACATTTCCAATGAAAAGGTGTAAAGGTTAGCTATTAAAGTTAAAAACAAAGTAACAGGAACAGAAGGACATTAACGCAAAGCAAGGTGGTAAATTTTTAATTTAAATGAATATACTACACAGTATGTTTTTGATAGTCAAGGTAGACCAGTAGTAATCACTGGGGGCTCAGGTTTTGGTTTGGGGGTAACTCTTCTGTCGCCATCACTCTAACATATTTCAAAAGTGTGCAGGAAGTGTTGCTCCCTCAGACCCCAGATCCCTCTGAACAGATGGTCTTTCACTTCAGCTACTGCTCCACGACTCTCCTCACTCACTCCCACCTTCCTTTCCATATACAAACACACACGCACGCACACACACACACACACACACACACACACACACACACACACACACACACACACACACACAGAGTGATATTTTTATTACTTCAGGTGACATTACGCTCAAAAACACTCCCTTCATATTGACGTGTCCAAACCTTAAACCAGGTCTTTACCTTCAAATTTTCATCATGAGGAGTTGCTTACTGCTGTCAAGAGGACGACGAATCCCCACAGTGTGGCTGCATAACAGATTCATGTCTCTACACCATAAGCATGGCAAGGGTGCACATACATATTACTATCTCAGATTATTCAGGTGAGCCGAGCCTCCATGTTTTTTTTACCCAACTGTTTCCCTCAAGAGAAGGAGACTGAGTGCATACATTTCCCTAATGTAGCCTGGTACAGTCATTATAGTAGTTTTTAAGGAACAAGCTAATATTTACTTTTTTTGTGAGACTTACAGAGGCGAACTTAATTAATTATTTGATCTTCTGTTCAATTTGCGAGTTTGGTCAGTTACAAAGAGCTGAATAGTCTCTAATTTTTATGGTAATTTAATTTTAATGCCAACATGGGTTTAGGTTGATCACCCCATGAGGCAAAACAGGAAGAGCTTTTTAATGATCTAAAGACACTTAGGACCAGAGTCACAAAGGACAGCACTGGTAATGCACTACCAATAGATTGAAATCTTGCACCGCCCTCAAGGTACCCCTGCTCAAGAAGGCACATGTACAGGCTCATCTTAAGTTCACCAGTAAACATCTAAATCAGCCAGAGAAGGTTTGGGAGAAGGTGTTGTGGCGAGGTGGAAACATTATCCTTCAGGGCTGTTTTTCTGCAGGAGTACAGGATGACTCACAGTTGAGGGGCCAATGGACGAGACCATGTACCATAAAATCTTGGACAAGAACCTACTTCCCTCAGGCAGAAGACTGAAGATGGGTAGTCAATGGGTCTCCCAGCATGACAAGGACCCAAAACAAATCACCAAGGCAACAAAAGAGTGGCTAAAGAAGAAGCTCATGGAGTGGCCTAGCCAGTGTCCAGACCCCAATCCTATAGAAAATTTGTGGAGAGAGCTGAAGCTTTGAGTTGCTAACATGCAGACTGATTTGAAACTGTTTTGAGTGGATTAACAAGCCAAGTATAACATGTAAACTATGAAGACATGATGATGTGGTAATTTGATAACTGTTCCCAGTTTTTGCTAGCTAATTAAATTCTTAGAGCATTAAAGAACTAGTAGAGTCCAGTAAAAGTCCCTCACACTTTTCTAATAGACAAAAGTTTTACTGGGAAGCAATTTGGTGTTTCCCAAAGTGTTAAACTGTTGCACTAACAGACAGAGACCACTAGAGCATTTGATAAAAGTTCAGTAGGACTGAGCACAATGATTGAAGACTGTGTGTGACACTGTGTGTGAGTCTGTACAGGGTGATATAAGCAACATACACGTTTCTGCGCAGCTGCATCGTACATAAAACTTTGTGTGTTTTTGTGCATGTGTATGTTAACCTTCAAACTCTTCTGTAAAGCCAAACTTTCAGAGGCCAGTGACTGTGCCTGGGAATCTCTTTCAGATGGTCCTGATAGCTGGATATCATCTGACTCACTGTGGCTGCAATGAGTTCAGGAAATTGGAGAATTTTTCCTATAGACACGAGTAACGGAGCCATATGACCCTGTGTCCTGTCCACACCAGTGAGATGACTTCCTCTTCCGGACCGTGACACAAGCCATTACCATTAGCGTGGCCAAACCGAATACTCCTTCTTATTAAAAAGTCCCTAACTTGGAGCGCAGTGTCCTTACACAGCAATATGCGGCTTACTGTACCCCTCTTAGCCTGAAGCACTGGGCTTTCCATTAATGACATCTCTAAGATATCTCAAGACTTACAGATAAGAAGACTGTTTTTTTCTTTCAAAATTTGCTATTCAGACATTTGAATTAGGTTTCCTGTAGCAGATCAAGCCCTTAGGTAAGCCGTCTTCATCAAAGTGAGAGACCAAACAGATTTAGGATTTATTAATCAAAAACCACGATGGCATACAGAGGTCAAGAAGATTTACACGCTTCAGAGGTGTCACAGGTGTGGAAAAGGTCTTATTTGGACAAATGGACCTGGACTCTGCTTAGTCACATCCTGTGGAGGGTACAGGTCAAGACCTGTATGGGATACTGGCAGAGTCCTCATTGTGCCGTCAATGTTAACTCTACTATATCTGTGACCCCACCTCTACCTCGTGCCTCTCACATGTCACGGGAGAAAGCCAAGTTTGGAGAGGAGAGGGGAAAAGCTTTATCCTCTCTTTAAGTCCATCAAAACTTTCTCTGCAGAAAAGCCCTAAGGGTTATACAATAAACATTTCATTTCCTCTGGCAAGCAATGAGAAGGCTTATATGATGTAAAAGAGTAGAGATAGCCACTAAAAACATGCTTGTTTTTCTGTGTTTCTTGGGCTTCATTTTATTCCGGTATTTGAAGGTCTTTGTATGAGTAGTTCTTATTGGGGAAGGATTGAACTGCTTTATTTTAAACAAAGAAAATAAAGGAAGACATCTTTTATTCAGCAAGGTGCATGTCAGTTCATGATCATTTCTTCTTAGCTACTTTCACACGTGTACGGGATTTTGTTGCTCTTTCTCACATAGCAGAAGATCCTGATTCTGTCAGCTGTCATCACTGGGAATATTGTGTCTGGTTTAAGTGAAGTCGATGCCTAGATAGAGCGTGCAGGAGGAAGCAGACATGATGCTCAGCCTATTACCTCTGTTCTTACATCAGCCCATTACACAGAGTTTGCACTTTGGGAGCTGGGAGAGCAAAGACTGTTTAATGTCTGTTACAGCCAACCTGGTCATCTGCATTCTCAAATCTGCCTCTGTTGGGCAATATTTTGCAATGTTTGGTGCTGCACCGCTCGTGTGAAAAAGCTAGCAGTCTATTATACTTGATAACTTTACAGTTTTATCAGATTCCTTCACCATTTTTCCCCATCACTTTCCCGGAGACATCAAAAAGCTTAGCTAAATGATAATAACATTTAATCTGTATTAACATATTTTTAGTTCAGTTATATGTATATTATACATCCCTGCAATAACCTCACAATATTAGAAAGTAAACCCCAATGATGTGACAACCCTTTGTGTGTATTCTCTTGGCGACAGTGGGGAGGAAGAGCTCCCTTTTAACATGAAGAGACTTCCAGACTCAGGGTGTGCCGGCCATCTGCTGCAGGAGTTTTGGGGATTTGAGCAAAGAGATGACAGAAAAGCAATGTTGTTCTTAAAAGTCAACTTCAAAAAGCTTTTAAATATTCTTCAGCTATTATTAAATATTATTACAGAGTTTGGTAGATTCAATAGATGAACTTTTTAGATGTATGTATGTTTTTACATTTGGATCTGTAGTGAAGCAAGCCAAGCCACATATCCCATAATGGTGGGATAAAGACCACAGAGATTTTTGAGAATATGCTTTTAGAGGGGGCATTTTGGTAAGAGAAACCTTGCCTTCTGCTTTTCAACCCCCCCAAACTTGCTTTCCATCATCTTGACACAAGTTCCACCCTCCATGTAGGAAATATTAAGGGAGCCACCCCATCCCATAAACATGGCTCTGCTTGAACTTAATGACCTTTAATTGTGACTGTGCACTGTGTATTTAAAACTAAAAAGAAGGATGTTTCCCATCAAAATCAGAGCCATGTGAACGGCAGAGATTTGATCAAATGCCAGGAAAGTACTGAAAAAACGTAGAGGAAAGCATCCTTGTTGGCCTTGGTGGGTTTTGCTCACCTGCAGTTTTACAACAAGCTGGAATTTTCTAGACTTTTATATGGTCATTTGTCAGCCTTTGCCTGCTTATTTGGCTTTTTTTGTTCCCTGTAAAGTGGCTGTAGTGCCCAAAGTGACACAACAAAAAGGGAAATCTACGTAAATTGTATAGTCCACGGTACCATGAAACCTGACACTGCACGGAAATCATTTTGAACCATGTGCTTGCTTGTGTTAATGTCATTAAGTGAATAGTTAGAAGTGCTTTAATAAAGTAGATATTTATAGGAGGTCATCTATGAATATTTTACCTCCAATCTTGCCAGACTAACACAGGGACCCTTTACACCCAAAGTGCCAAACTGCCTATTAGTCCAACAGACTGTTAAACCCAGTAAACAGTACCATTTCCTCTAAAGCCAAAATAAATACTAGTAATGATAATACTTGAGCTACGGTGTGTGTACCTGCATTGTATTTAGATATTAAAAAAAATACTGCTGTGAGAAGGCTGGAGTAAGAGAAAAACAGAATGTTTCCATCAGACTGTGTGCTTAATTTATTTCAGGACAAATAAGCACCCATTGCTGCTCTTGTCAGGGGCGCCACCAAGTGTGGGCACTGACTAGCCCCCCAAAATTGCAGCCCCCTCCCCCAGCAAGACTGTCCTGTGTTAGTAATAATTTTAATAACCATGAGCACAAGAGAGAAGAAGACACCCTAAAATGAGTTGAAACATTTACTTGTGATTGTGTCACTTTGTATATCCTTCATGATTTTTTTTCTTTTTTGATGTACCACCCAAATATTTTTAGTGGTCCCCATATGGCCACACCTATAAAAATTCTGGATGCGCCACTGACTCTCATCCCTTAATCTATGTATTTTTCCTAAGTAGACAGTTAAACTTTGGCCTATGGTCTGATTTTAGAATGTAGTTCCTAGCTTATTTTGTTATTTTAGCCACACTGATAGCATGGCTGATCAGGTCGACCTGCTTCAGGTCAATACAGAATATCAGAACAACTACTGAATGGTTTGCAATAAAAATGTATTCAAACTCCTGCAGACTTTGGTGATTTATTATAGCTTGTTTTGAAATTTGGAAAAGCAGTGCTGAATCCAGTGGGTCAAAATATTCACTTGAGTAAAGGGAAGAAATAGCTTGACATCTGCCAGATGGACAGGCATGAAATTTCACATACTTTCCTAGAGTCCAGAAATGTATGCAAACCTGGGGAATACTGTAAATCACAGGATTTTTTTTTTCTTTAACCCAAGTGGATCCTGGAAAAAATATCTGTGATTTTTTTTAATGAACTGTATCATAAACACTAATGCACTGTTCACAGGAATCTCAAACAAGTTCCTTAATCAACTTTGGCTACTCCAGAGTTTTATTATAAAAGAAAATACAACATAGTGAGGTCAATACTCTGGCTTCCGGGTGGCACTAGAGTTTATTTTAAAAATGTAATCCTTGTTTTTAAGGCCCTTTGTGCTCTGCAATCTCAGTGTTTCTCTGACGTACTAGAAAACAACTGACCAACTCGACACCTCAGGTCAAAACTCAGGTCATCTGTAACAAGTCTCCTTATTATTCTCCTCAAATATTGGTGAATTGACTTTAACCTTTTACGTATCCCCCAAGCTGATAGTAGGAACAACAAATTTATTCATCGTTAGTTTACTTTGGCGTCCTTCGACATCAAGTTTCAGCACACCAAACTAAACACATTAGCACAGTAGACCTTGGTTATAATTACTGTCTGACCTCATCTCTGAGCCGGGTTCTGACAGACGTCTTTTTTTTCCTGTTAAAAGGAAGTTTTTCCTTCCCACTTTCACCAAGTGCTTGCTCTTGGGGGGGATCATCTGACTGTCGGTGTTGACTCTGTATGCTTGAAGGGTCTTTACATTACAATATAAAGCACATTGCAGCAACTGTTGTTGTAATGTGATGCTATATAAATAAAATTGAACTGAATAGAGTTATTTGATGGGTTTATGATTTTTAATTTGTAGGTTTTATTCATTTTCCTCAATTACTGTTGAGCTTCATTATTATTTTTTCTTGTACTTCCTTTAATTGCTTTTTGTTTGTAGACTTTATAATGTTTAAAGGTTTTTTTTAAAATCAGTAATTGTTGTTTGTAATTCGTTTTAATGAACTCACTTTCTTATGTCTGTCCATTGATGTAGTTTTAGATCATCTATTTAGTGCTGTGCTGCAGTCTTGCTGGTTTTTGTAGCCATTTTTGCTTTTAATTGCAAATGAATTTAAATTCAGTAACACCGTTCCGTTTTAAAACCATATTGGCTCTTTTAGGCATATTTTCATTTAATCCTTTCAGGGAAAATCCAGCAACAGCGTTGTAAAAGCATGAGCAGGAATGGAAGAATCCTTAGGATTAAGGGAACTCATTGAGGTTTAGTAGCATGATTTGCCCAAAGCTTTGACTCAAGTGTGGACGCAGTTGCAAACTGAATGGAAGATGCAAAACTTCAATACTTACTTAAAAAACCCATGCAGTGAACAGAAGGCATTACAGATATAATGCAGGAAGGCCGTAGTCCAAAACATCAAAACCAAAAAGTCCAAACAGATTACAAAGGAACCAAAACTGAAAATAAGCTGACATACAAGTGAAGAGACTCAGGAACAGGAAAAAGTTGTAACATTGACCAAATAAAGGGTGACACAAACTAAAAACAGACATCAGAGAGTGGGTTGAAAGGGCACAGGTAAAGCAAAGGGACAACAATAAGAGCAGGAAAAGGACGGGAGGAATGAAGCTTTAAAATAAAGCAGCAACAAACTCACAGAAAATGCAGCCACATATTCCAGATATTTCAACCTCCCATACCTTGTCGAATCGTTTTATGACTTTGCAAGTGTTAAACTGTTGAAATGAACATTTGTAAAATTTTCGCATTAAAACAGATCCAAGGTTGAAGGCAAGTGGCACATCCAAATAATTTCGGAAATAATTACAACACTGTATGAATAACTGCCTTTCTTGGACACAAAGACGGAGCTTGTTCCATAGCATCACTCTAACTGTAAGCGCGTTTATTGCACATTCCCACCGTCTTGCCTCATATTGTCTTTATTGTAAGTTTCTGTTGGTTTCCACTCTCTCATCGAGTGAATAAGAGAAGTGAGAAGATTTCTGCTCAAAAAGAAAATGGGCGAGGATCGTTTTTATGCACGATGTTGATGTACATATAGTTTGATAGTTTGTGCATTGTGATGTAATGCAGCACATTTCTGATCTTCCTGCTCATTCATTACTTTATTTTGTTGTTGTTGTTTTAGTGATTTCCTCTTGGTCTTTTAATGGTTAATACTAGTAATGGGCCTCAGAAACATTTCTGGGATGTGACCCCATTTTTAGATCCCAGAAATCTCATAAACTCAAAACGTTCACGCACTTAAAGTTTGGTTAATGTCACACTAAACTGAGACATTACGATAAGGCCAAGCACATCCTTCAAGTGAGTCACCTTTTCCAGATTCTCTTAATTTTCAAACAAACAGATAAAGCTAACTGGTGTATATACTCCTCATCTCTGGTACAGCTCCCCCAGTTTTATGTCCAATTCTTGAAACTGTCACTTCTGGCCTTTGGATGAAAATGTATTTTGCCACTGAACTGGATATTTAATGCCAACAATTTAATGCTGCACCCTGCACCGAGGCCACATGCCAAAGCAGCATCCTTGCTGGCCTCACTCAAAATTTTTCTGGTTCAATACAAGGTTAAACCACTGAAATATAAGTGATAAGAGGCCAAACCTTTGACATTTAGTCTACAGTTTTGTTTTTTTGACACACACTTTCACAGCTTTTCTCGTAGGGACGTTAAATCTCCTGATCTCATGAGGCAAGCCTGTCTAACCTCTGGGATATTTCAAGACATGACATCAACTCTCAGTGGGATCCTTCATATGGTGATGATACCCTATCTAAAGTTAAGGAGTGAATTGGTCTTTATGTGATAACAGTGTCCACGCTAATGACAGACGGTGTGATACTCTTCCAAACAAACAGTCTCTCAGAGGCCGTAGCTCGCCTGTGCTTAACTGGACTCCCACTGCATGAGGAGCCATGTTAATCTGCGCCTCAGGCAACACGTGACTGACTGTAGCCGGACTGACTTATACTTATGCTGAATGCAGTCTCTATGTGCCTCTGTTATTTCTGCAGGAGGGAGGGAGACGGGCCATGCCAGTGCCATTTTCAGTGGCCGTCAACAAATGCTGGTCCTCTCAGAGCACAGGAGGCTGTGAAGCGCTCAGAGGTCCTTGCGTGTTCGAGTAAACACTCTCTTTTGGTAGGGGCGCCTCCAAGGGTCAATACACTGTTACATAACAAAACCTGGATTCATGGGTAGTTTCTTCAAGGTGTAGGGGAGAAGAAGAAGGCCACAGTCGTGCTTGTCGTGTGGTCTTTATCACGTTTGTGCTTCTTATCTAGCTATCTTCTTGCCCCTTTAATCCATCCATCCCTACATTTCTAATTAAATACATTTCCTTCCATTTCATTTTGCTCCCTTATTTGATACATACTAATCTTGTCAGTGTTGTTACAACCCTCCTTTCCTAGCTTCTCATTTTTAGCACAACAAACAACCTCCCACTGCCCCTTACTGTCTTTCATTTTTCCTGGATCCAGGTAAATGAAGGCTCTCAGAGTCACTTTGGTGACTGTGGCCACCGGCCGCGCACACCACAATGTAAAAGAGGCACAACCTCTTAGGCAGAGGTGGAAGCGTGTCTTTTCTTGACCATTAAACCAGCAGCATGACCAAAACCATTCTCAAATTTAGAAATATTCCTGAATGTTTTCAGAATGCTCTACTCAGTAAAGTTACAACAATTAGGAACATCAGTGAGAAGCAAAGATGTATCAGAGTATTTTTCTTTGATATTCCTCAACACACACACCAGACTGCAAATGTTCATGCAAAGCTGAGCAGCGCGAGGGGTCTGTGGAGGAACAATGCTACCTCTGGTGGTTGCATGTGCACAATGCATGCTGCAGAACCAATTCTTAAGGCTTAGATATAAAGAATTACTATTTGCCTACCCCTGCAAACTAGTTCATTTTCCTTTTACTTGTGGGGCTATTTGTCCATCTGGATTACTCTGGTGTGTGTTGCCCAATTGTTAAGATCTTCACTGCAGATATGTTTTTCTGCTCTTTAAAATAATTGAACCAGTCATCAATTTACTTGTGGTGTCCCAACTGTTCACAACAGTGGGGATTTTTTTTCTGTGTAATCAGGACAACATTTCTGAAAAGATACATTCTTGTTGGGTTTAAAAATGTATTTGAGGACCGCAAGGCAAGTTCCATGTCTTTATTCGAGAGAAGGCATACGTCCTGATGGTTACATGGCACCAGATGGCAGAGGTTAAAAACGAACGTTTCATTTTGGGTTGAACTGTTCCTTTAGAATAAATTTTTTTTAGTAATTTTTCCACAATATGGAACAACTACACAAATACATGAAGGAGGCTTGTTACAGAAAGTCTAATAGTCAAGAGACAGAGAAAATTAGTAGCAAGCTATAGCCTTCTATATTTTTCTTTGAGCATATACGATAATTAACTTTATATATATGTCCCCAAAGCCAGTCCTTAACCATCCCCAGCAGTATATTTTTAGTGGCAGCAATCAGGCCGAGGCCACTGTCATTTCCCAACAAGGATTCAGTCTTCTGCAGTCCTGTGTCATATGAAGCCTCCTGGCTTAAAAAGCCACACTTGTCCCAGTAAACCAAACCTTAATGATAGGCTTGTCTAAAGCTGGAGTCTGTAAAAGTGCCTCTGGGCACTTCTATTTGTCTATGTCTATTTTCTATATCTTCTGTTCTGACTTTCATTTGTTGTTCAGGTTTTTTGCTTCCGGGTACGGGAGAAAGTGTTATTTCAGCTGTGGAATAAAATGAAGAAAAGAAAAGAGGGGTGGGTTGGGGTACTGAAATATTTGTCATTTGATGTTTTGGGTTTCAGCAACTCAAACAGAATATAAGTGTGCAGTTTATAATTGATTCCACTTCTTGGATCTCTCTGAAGCAGGCAGGACCCAAGCTCCAGTGAAATTCCAGTGGGGCAGTGTATTTTTTTCTTCTTTTTTCTGGGGCTATTTTTGAATAGGGCCTTTCTACAAAACTCATTAATATCATAGTACAGTCACACCTATATTCGCTGGCTGAACTTCCTGCAGAAAACCAAACAGGTCAGAAGAGACAGATGGACTTTTGAGAATTTCCCATGTTTGCCTCCCACTAGAACAGCAGGTCTGTGTAGAACCAGAGCCGGGCTTTATGAAGGGGACTCACTTAGGCATCACTGTGACTTGTTTCACTGAAAGCATCCATCAAAAGGCTTCATTTAACCAGAGATGAAAGTGGAGCTTTTTAACTCCTTCCTCTACCCTAAGCCTGGCCTGTTGACTTTCTCATCTGTTTATGTTTCAGTGCATAAACATCGAAAGCAATGCCTGCATACGGCTCCTTGCTTTGCATGCTTAATGATAGTCCTCATGAAGTCCTCATATTTGCTACGTGATGGAAAAGTAAGTTTATGTTCACCTCAGCAAATCAAATACTTGGTCTGTGCTGCATGGGTACTCTCAGCTATGACAACGTGTATGTTTGTAAGCACTCGTATGTACGTGTACAGTTTTTACATCAACCTCGGCCATAAAAGGTCCTCTAGGTGAAAAAAAAATTACAATAAAAAATAATAAGCTTTTTCATATGCATCTGTGTCCTCACTAAGTAAACCAGACTGTATATAAAAGATGGACAGTGATCCCCTGTTGGTTTGTGACTGCTGTTTTGAAGTTTAGGTATAGCTACCACCATCTCAGTTTTCATATTTGAAAGACAGGCTGGAGAGCTAAGTTATCAGCTAATGCAAGCAGTTTTTGTTAGCAAGGTGCATCTATGCCCCCTAATTAGTGTTTAGTAACATACTAATAAAACACTATCATTTCAGTCACTGAAATTGGGTCTTCAATTCAATTCAATACAATCGTGTTTATATAGTGCCAAATCACAACAGCCCTACAGTAAAGACCCTACAGTAGTAGAGAGAAACCCCCAACAATCAGATGACCCCCTACGAGCAAGTACTTGGCGACAGTGGGAAGGAAATCCATGTCATGTTGTCCAGTTTGTATTAAACTTTTTCCTTTTTGAAGTTGGACCTCTGTCTGTTCTAGATTAAACATTTGGGTTGTTGATTTTTACTCTGAAATGTCCCAAATTTGGGTCCTCTTCCCGTTACATTGTCTAGTAGAACAAATAATAACAAAGCAAAGTTCAACCTGAAACGAGTTAAAGAGTTGGGGATTTTCACATGGCATTTATGGTAATTGACTTGCTTTTGGAGCCAGCCTCAAATGGACACTGCCAGGAACTAGCTATAGAAATAGCTCTGAGCCACTTTCTTCAGCTTGTCAGTGAAGGCAGAGGTTTGTGGGGGGGTTAAATCACTACTAGGCTTTCTGTTATGGTGAGACATATAAAAATACTTTTGGTGCCCTTGGTAAATAAACACCAGCTATTACATAACAATGCAGATAACCTATTATGATTTTCTGAATTCTGGCTGCAAATTGCACATTTGATTTCAAGCACAAATTAATTCCCAAGATGATTTTTAGTGTTTTCTTTTTTACTTTTTTCCCCCCCATTGGCTACGCAGGTGCAGAATTACATCACTGAATTTAATTTTGAAGTCTGCTTCAATATCAGCTGTAGCTCAGTACCTAGAGTGGGTTATGTACTAAGTAACATTTTAATCCCCAGCTTCTCTTTTCCACCTGTCAAAGCAAAACACTGGATCCCAATGACTCCCAGTGTCCAGGCCAGCAGCTTGCACTGCAAAAGAGTTCTTATATAGTTTGCCACTCAAACCAGGTCAGTGTCACTGCACTTATAGCTTTGTTTCTACACAATGAAAATGAACCAAGAATATCTTTGTACTTCCATCCATCCAACCATCCATTCATTCGTTTTGGTGGCCTGTCCAGGCCACCAAAACGTGCAAGTCTTTGGACTGGAGGAAGCCGAAGTATCGAGAGACGCCTCTTGCAGATACAAGCAGACTCCTCACAGAAAGGCCTTAGCCTGCATTCAAGTTCTATTTGGTAATAATGCGTCTCACGCACCTGCACAGGGGATTTCGCCAACTGGATGATAAACCATGCAACCACTATTATTATGTGTACATGTATGGTAATTTTGTGGCTAACCCTAATGTTGTTCATTGCTATTTAGGTGCACTAAGTGTCCACAAAGTGTCAATCAGATATATGAGGTTAATCCAGAATCTCACAGCGGTCTTGGGAGGAGGAGTACATTTACCCTCTCAATAGTGATTACTTGAAACATTTGTTATAACCGCCCTATTTTCCAGATTGTGAGGAAACTGATGGCATCCCTTTTAATGGTTAGGGTCCATTATCGCATAACCACATACTCCTTTCCCTCCCAATGTTTTCTGTATGTATCATCACTGTTGCTAAGAAATAAAGGCATAAATTGGCAAAAACAAAACATTTTTGATGCAGAATAAAACTCAGGTTTTGTGTGTGGGTTATGCAAATGTTACAGAAAGCAACATTTTACAAAAGAAGGGCTTTACTTAGACCTTAAGATGGTCGAAAATTGTACAATGAAGACATGAAACATGAAATGAAAGCTCGTTAACTTACATAAAGAGGCAGCGTTCTTCCTGCCATTAAAAGACTATATTCAGCCTGCCTCAGGGTTAGAAGGAATGTGTGTGGGTGCATTTCAAGCATGCACGCTGTATGTAGAACATAAACTGCAACCACACAGTGCATCAAAGGAAATCGCACCCCTGCCATAGAAGATGCAACAGTGTCCACATGCAGCCAGAAAAATGGCATAATTTGGCTTTAACATTAAATATTTATGAAGCTGCAAAGATTTCTGTTTAGTATCTTTAGAATAATATATAGGCAACACTAGGCTATGGTTGAAACATAAAACATGTGCCTTACACAGTCTAAGTTTGACTAAGCGTTACCTCAGGTGGTAGGAGGTGGAGCTAAGAAAAAGGCAGGTGATAAATTAAAGGGAAAAAAGATGACTTGACCTCTAAGTGTGGGTTAGTTTGTGTACGTTGTTGACTCTTGCTCTCTCTTGTCCTTTAAGAGCAGGGTAGGCAACATTTTTCTCTAGAGGGCCATACTGACTTAATACAGTGAGCAAAGGGCCACACATGGACCACTATATTATGTCTAAATCCATGAATCTGAGTAGATAAGCCTGGATTATTCTTCCAAAATGCCAAAACTTTGCCAGGTGTTCCCCAGCTAAATGCCGCACCCAGCCATCCATGTGATATAAAAGAAAATGTGATTCATCAGAGCAGGCCTCCTCCTTCCATTGCTCTGTGGTCCAGTTCTGATGCACATTGTTGGCACATCCAGCAATGGAGAGGGGTCAGCACCGGCACCCTGACTGTTCTGCTGCTATGTAGCCCCATACACAACAAACTGTGATGCATGCTCCAGAATTAATTTGAGTATTATCCATTAGAAGGGGCCTTGGCTGCCCATTACCCTGTCGCTGGTTCAACACTGTTCCTTAATTGGACTTTCACATTTGACAGATATTGATCACCCAAGACCAGGAACAAGAGCTGCAGTTTTGAACATGCTCTGACCCACTCATCGGTCCTTCACAATTGGGTCCTTGTCATAGTCACTCAAATCCTTAAGCTTGTCCATTTTTCCTGCTTCTAACATCAAATTTGAGGACAAAATGTCCACTTGCCCCCACTCACTAACAGGTGCCATGATGAAGAGATGATCAGTGTTATCATGTCAATGTTATGCCTGATGTATATATTAGTAGGATATATTTAGTAGGATTTATTCATGCATTTAAGAGAATGTGGGTATGCCTCTTTTTGCGCGCGCACACGCGCACACACACACACACACACACACACACACACACACACACACACACACACACACACACACACACACACACACACACACACACACACACTCGTTTTCATATCTTAGCGAGGACATCTCATTGACATAATGCTTTCCCTAGGCACTTACCCTAAGCCTAACCATCAAAAATGAAGGCCTAATCCTAACCCTCAGCCTAAACCTAACCATAATCTAATTTTAACCCTGACACTAAAACCACATTTTGAGCCTCAAAAATGCCTTCAAACTCGTGGGGACGGGCATTTTGTCCCCATAAGTGACTGTCTGTTGGTTTCTGTCCTCACAAAGATATCTAAACATGTACACACACACACACACACACACACACACACACACACACACACACATGCACGCATGCACGCACGCACTCACACACCCTGCTGAAGCTGCAGCTTCTGATATTGTTCAGGAGGCTCTTACATGGGAAAATTCTGGTAATATGTATATTGTATGTATGTATATTAGATGTACAGAAAGTACATAAAATCATAAAATTAGCAGAAAGCAGTACCAAGCGAACAACATTATCCTTAATGAAATGAACCATTTTAACCTAATGGGATGACAGTGCCTCAATACACACAGAACAACTCTGAAATAGAGAACGCAATTTACACAATTAAATACGTACTCCTGCTGTTAGTCATTGCAAGTCTTCAAAATTTGGCATACCCTCTGATATCCTAAGATATTTAGACTTTTAGTCCCCAGTGTGGTCAAAAAACATTGCATCCTACACTTCTTATAATCTTTCTTTTAGACACTCATTGGTGATTGGCCACATTTTTCATAATGGTTGCACTCAGGTTTTCGGTGCTTTCTTAAATCTTATCTGTGGAGTGTCTCTTTAACCCTTCTCCCCGTAGGGAGATGAGAGACAGATGAACAGAGAGTGAACACCCTCAGGAAATGACAAGACAGCAGCGAGACACTTTAGCATTCTTCACACTGTGGCTGATTTACACAGAGCAGAGCAGGCTAACTCTGTGACAGTCCTGAGGCCACAGGAAACAGGCACTGTTCATGGTGCTAGAATCACGCTGGTGACTGTTAACTGGTCCAGTCACTCATCTGCTCCGTTTGTGTTTCACTTGCGTCATTGCATGTCTGAGTATGCGGATGCAGACATGCAAAATGCTGTGAGAGAGCAGTGAAAGGCAGGAAGTGTCTTTAAGAATTTAAAAGAAAGAGGGGGGAAAAAAGGACGAAATAAGAGGGTTAGCGACATACAAGAATCCAAAAGCCAGTTCACTGGCACCTGATCCAACAGACAGAATAATTTTGTGCTTCACAGCCGCACCAAGTCAGAGCTATCATTACAGAATAGTTGTTTCTCTTCCTCAGAAAGAGACAATACGCTGTGTCCATTTTAGCACAGGCATGTTTTTATTCTCAAGCAATAAGCATCCACTGGAAGATCCTTCGAATAAAAATAAAGTAAAAAAAAAATCAGTAAAAGAAAATTACAAATGTGAGGTAAAATTCAAGCTTCAAGCAGGGAGACTAATAAAAAAGTATTATAAGAGCGCCTATGTCATGCGCAGATAAAAGTCTCCTGAAGCTACAGTCTTTCTGCTATGAAATCTCTGCCTGCAGTGCTCACAGTGGAAAAGCAGCCTACTGCAGATTATCTCACATATGACTGGTTCAAAGACCTCTCTGAAACAAAACCTCACTCAGATCAGGGTAAGAGCAAGTTCTGAGGGCCGAATAGAGAGGATTGCATTGACTTTGGGATGAGGGCAGCTAAAGCCAGTAGGACATATCTAAAAGTTTTCAAGATTAAACTGCAAACTGTGACAGATTTCAAACATTTAAAGCAGGGACAACAAACTCATTTTACACCGTGGGTTACATACAGACCAGTCTTACTTTCAGCAGGTGAGACCAGTGAAACTTCACTTTCTGTCTGTAAAGTTTAACTGTACTTTTAATCCCAGAGACATCTAAATATATATGATATATTATTGTATGAAAGTAGAACAAAAACAAGCAAACAAATAAACGAGCAAAAACATCATGTTGTTTTTTTGACATGAAAGAGAAATGCTGATGCAATAAACAAAAGAACTCTATCAGCGTGACTCTTTGGGCTTAAATAGTATGAAATAAATGTGTAAAATTATGGAGAAGAACTGTCCTTTAATTATAAATCTGAGCGTTTCTCAAATCAAGTCAAATCTAATCAAAATTTATTTCTATAGCACATAATAATACAACAAAGTGACCAAAGTGTTGTTTGCTTGTTTTTGTCACGGGTCATTTGACCCAGCGTTTTGAGTTTTAACATATTTTGATGTTTATGGTTTATGTTTAAGTTCATTAGGGTATCTAAGCCCATTTCTATTATGCCTAGTTTGCCATTATAGTTCACTGTTTCTTAGACCCACTTTGTGTTATCACCCCCTGTGTTTAAGTCTCCTTTGTCAGTTCGTCATGTTAAGTCTGCTTGTTTTAATCTGTCGTGTTTCATGTCTGCATGTCTTATGTTTTCAAGCTCATGTTGTCATGTCTGCATCTCATTATGTTTCCTGTTTTATTGCGAAGAGTCTGTTTCCATGTTCAGTGTGTCTAGTTTCACTTCCCCTTTGTCATTATGTTCATTTATATCAGCTGTTTCCCCAAGTGTTTCCACTTCCCCTGATCACCTCCTGTGTGTATTTAGTCTGTGTATTTTCATCATTCCTTGTCTGATCGTCTGCCGTGCCGTACCGTACCGTATCGTGCCGTGCCGTCCTGTGCCGTCCCGTCCCGTCCCGTCCCGTGCCGTGCCGTGCCGTGCCTCGCCTCGCCTCGCCTCGCTTCCAGGCCTCATGTATTCATGTCCCGGTTTGTTCAAGTTCATGTTTATGTCAGGGTTCTTCATGTCATATTTTAGTTTACCCAGTTTAGGTTAATGTTTAGTTTTGCATCAGTTTCCCTTGCCATTTGTTTGGCCATGGGAAAGGTCTTTATCCCCCCAAAAAACAAAAACTCTAAAGATTCTGGTCCAAAATTTATGTCCACGTTCACATTTCCCAAAGCAGTCCAGTGGGCTGGATTGGAGTCTTTCCCGGGTCATTTCTGGCACCGTAGCCTTACGTCTGACTCCCCTGATTTAGAGACAATAGATCTACATGTAAGAGAAGATACAGCACAATTAATCACACCATAGCTATTTGCACTGCTGAAGTTTTAACTTTTAAAAAGAATCAGTTTTTGGAAATCTTTGCAAGAGTTTGATTTAATACAACAGTTCTGCTACCACTTAGGAAGTTATTCAAGAGAAAGAGAAATGGGCATAACAGCACCTGAAAAGCTCAGCAGCGAACATTTTAAAGTTTGTGACTATTTTCAGACTGTTTCTTTTACATCCAATCCAGATGTGCCTGAGATGGGCGGTTAAAAACCTGGCTGAAATGTTTCTTTGTGTGCATGCCATGACTCTCCACAAACAAGCAAATATATACCAGCCCTTTGCTTTTACTGTCCCATTTCCTTTTATTTTCCCTGCTCTTTCTTGAAGATACAATTAAATGTTGTTGCCACGAGGGCTGAGGGCAACAGCTCAACAGTGAGATGCAACAGTGAATTGTATGCCATGCATGGTTTCACGTTTCCCGTCTGTTAAAGCGAGGTGGTGTCCACACTGACGCTCATCTGTAACTTGTAGCATCGAGAAGTAAAACTGACCCGGGATAAAGCTGTGGGATTTGGAGCTCCAAGCACAAAAAAAGCACAGATCTGTGGTCAGCGTATTGGAGCTTTAAACCTCAACCATCACCACAAGTGTTAGGTTTGATATGGAGATTCTACACGTGGGCTCATAGACAGCTATCCCTGACCTCGTCGTAGATTTTGACACTGATAACCAGTCAGTTCCTGTGAGCTTCTGAGGAGGAAGCTGTAATAAGATGTGTTGGTTTTATTGGGAAACCCAGATTTTATAATGACTGTTATTACAAGTCAAACCACCCTGTAAAATACTTACACGCTCTCGTTCTCTCTCTCTATCGCTTTTCACCCTTTCCTGTCCAGCCCTGGGATTTTTTTCTTTTCTTTTCTTTTCTTTCAGGTAAATCGACGCCACACTGCTACCCCAACCATTAACCAATGCAGAAAAGAAAAGACTTCATTTAGAACTGGAAACCCCCTACTTTAAATGTGAATGTTTACCATTCATGAGAAGGACATGAAGACTTTAGCATGCTTACAACACAAATGGATATATAACTTCCTTTTATACATCTTTGACGAGTTATGAACATTTTTACAAGCTGTTCTTAAACTTCATGTCAATGATTAACACATTTCATTTCTATTATAATACATAATTTGTTCTTGTATGCAATCTTTCTTTTCTCTCACTCTCATCCTCTAACAGTTCGAGGCTGATGGCTGTCCCTATCTGAGCATAGATCAAAACTCTTTTCCTGCTAAAAGGGAGTTCTTCCTTCCCACCATCACCAAATGCTTGCTCACAGGGGATTGTCTGACTGTTGGAGTCTTTATCTTGCAATATGTCACCTTGAGCTAACTGTTATAGTGAACTGAAGCTATATAAATAAAGTTGAATTGAGCTAAAAATCACTGACATGTATGAGGACAGAGAGACAGTGGTTGCAATAGCATATGGGTTCAAGGTGGTGGTAGAATAACATCAGGGATCAATTCTGGGGCCCTTCTTGTTTGCAGTGATGATGGACAGGTTGACTAATGAGGTCATAAGGTATGATGTTTGCAGACGACATTGTTATCAGTGTTGAAAGTAGGGAGCAGCTGGAAGGAGCAAGGAGAAGTGGTAGTATATTCTCAAGAGAAGAGGAATGAAAGCCAATGGAAGCAAGGCACAATACATGTGTGTGGACAAAAGAGAGGTAAGTGTAACAGCGAAGCTGCAAGGAGTAGAGATAGTCCAGGCAGATGAGTTTAAGTACCTGGAGTTAACACCAAAGCACCTGAGAGATCACAAGAGAGGTGAAGGAGAGAGTGCAGACAGGTGGAGTGGGTGGAGCGAAGTGTCAGGAGTTATTTGTGACAGAAGAATAGCAGCAAGAATGAAAGGGACGGTTTACAAGATAGCAGTGAGATCTCCTGTGATGTATGGTTTGGCACTGATAAAAAAAAGACAGGAAGGAGAGTTGAAGGTGACAGAGTTGAAGATGCTAAGGTTTTCACTGGGAGGAACAAACATGGACAAGATGAGAAATGAGTACATCAGAAGGACAGCTCAGGGTGAGCGGTTTGGAGAAAAGGTTACAGAAGCAAGGTTGAAATGGTTTGGATATGTACAGAGGAGGGATAGTGGATATACTGGACAAAGGATTTTAATATGAAGCTGCCAGGAAGGAGGAAAAGGGGAAGACCACAGAGAAGATTCATGGACGTGGTGGAGGAGAACGTCCAGAGGAAGAACTGTTGTGGTGACCCCTAAGGGGAGCAGCCAAAAGAAGAAGAAGAAGAAAAGAAAGATCACTCAGTATTGAAACAGCCATATATCAGTAACAGAGCATTCATAAGGAAAATTTATAATGGTTAATGAACACAGTCTTCTACAGATTTCTTATATGTATTTAGAACTGTCTCACAGTGTGTTATATGCCATTAATAAAGTGTTTTATGGTGCTTATTTAAGCTAATTTTCTGGTATAACTTTTATACTTGATGTTTTATAGGTTTATGCCTCTGAGGCATTTTATAAGGCTGACTTTGAGTCGCATTTTCAATTGCAAAAACATAAACGTTTTCTGTAAATACACCACATAATTTATTATGGAACCCAGGAAGAGTGTCTCCTGCCAAAATAACTAATGACTGGGATTTAATTAAACTGTAAACGGGAAATGTGCTTTTAAAGTGCCTCTAGTTATACAGAGTGTCAATGCTTGATTAAACAATGCATCTTGAATGTAAGTGCCAGAAATAAAAGGCATAAAAATAAAAAAGTGTTACAATGTTAACAGATGTCTTTATCGTCTGGCAGAGAACGTTTGAAACTAAAAGGAAAGGGAAAATACTGCACTGCCAAGCCAGGACTCATAAACAAATACAGTACAAGCCTCTAATAAAGTGATGCTTCATTGCAGACTGAGTCTCCACCCAGCACTGATCGTGACAGCAGTGACTGAGGATCCTTTGATAAATCAGTCAGTGCCTCGGGACACTGACAGGGCTGACGGGCCCAACCCATTGGAGCTCACACCAGTACCAGTAGCAATTACCCAAAGATTTATTTTTGCATTGACAGCCTAAAAATGTTCAAACCTTGGCATGTCTGTGGGAAAAGAAGCCAACTCACTCTAATTTCCCACAAGTTTAAGAGAAAATGAAGGAGTGCAAGGAACAGTAAAAGAAAACTTTAAATATTGGAAATGAGAAGTTGTATTATTCTTGTTTTTAAATATTGGCTTATTTTGGATTTGGGTTTTGAACTGCCTGAATGCACTGAACTGCTGCCATGTGTTTGAATGATTAAATATATGCATTAACAAGCAATTGATGGAGTGCCTGATGAGTATATATTCATACAGCACATTATTCTATCTACTAAAGCATATTCACATCTATGGCCAGTGTAGAATCACCAATTCACCTCACATGCATATCTTTAGAGGAAGCCAGAGAAAGCAACACACACACACACACACACACACACACACAGGTGACCTGATTATTCAGACTTTCAGGCTGCAGTAAGACAAGTCCTGCTGCCTGAAAGTCACGGCTAAGGCAGAGCTGAGCTGAATGTTCAGACTTGCAAGAATAAAATGTATCTAGACTATTTTACGATATTTATGTTATGTTAGAGACACGTGGGCGGTGTACAATACATAAGCACATGCAAGCATCAGTCAAAAAAAGACCTCACCGGACTGAACAGAGCTGCACTCACTTTGAGCTTATCTTAACGCATCTCACATGATTTAAATCACTGTCTCACAAAAGCTATATGTTTTTATTTAACTTGATCTACACTGACTGATTTAATGATATGAAACAGATGATAAAGAGACACTAGCTACTCATTTTGCTCTCATTAGGCAGAAGATTATATCAGACCTGGACTTTTTGTTGTCAAAAACCTTCAAAATTGAAGCCCTTCTCTATCAAGCTGTGTTTAGTAATAAGTCATTTTATTTTTTCTTTTATCCTAAAGCTTGTGATTTAAACCATGCTCTTTTTCACACTGAGATTAAGAGTTGGCTCAATAGTAAGCTGTTAACATTCAACTAAACTTTCAGTCATCACCATAAGTCATGTGTGCAGATCCAATGGTCATACCCACTTGTATGCCTCAGTTGTCTGTTATTATGAATTAATAGCAATAAAAGTGCAGACATTCAGCTTAATGAGTAATATGTCATATTTCATTAATATTTCATTAATATTTCGAGTTTTCACTTCACTATTCGAAAAAAGATGTTAACACTATGATACTTTTTCATCTGTGTCCTCCTTCCCTCCCAGAGCCTTTAGGCAGAGAAGTGGAGTCGATCCTTCATGTTTAATGCACCTAATTTCAACCAGATGGAGCAGTTTGGAGAAAAAAAAAATAGTCAGGCGAAAGCTATAGAATGCATAATTAAAACACAAAAAGGCAAAAGCAGCTCCACAGAGAGGCACATACTACTGGCTTGGCAAAGTGACCGAAACCTCAAAGGAAAGATTATGGAGTTTACAAAAAGGGAAAGCAGCAGAAACCACAGATGTCGTCAAAATAAGGGTTTATCCTTGAGGTTACTGCTTCTACGTAAATGAACGTGGGCGGGAGGGCCACATGAATACTGGGCCACAGTGCTGAACATAAAACTTACAGGAGCCTATGGGGATTCTACACTTATGTACTAAAACGCACGCTATATGTCCTCATGAAGGAGATATATGCACAATTATTTCTTTCATTAGCTGTGACATTAACGCCCTTTAAAATTAGTGGCCATGGCTTAAAAACCCAGGGGCGTCTTTTGTCGGTGTAAACACTCCAAATAAAACAGTCTTCTCTGGTTTGATGAGTCCGTCCCTGCAGAGATGCGCCTCTCTGAGAAGCATTCATTAGAGCACGCCACCCACATGCAGTTTACCGAGCCTTTAACCTCACATTACCAATCTCTGCAGGCTGTGTAATCAGTGTGCATCTACATATGTGTGTCCTTGCATGCGCTCAAGTCTACGTGTGGTTTTGGGGGTCTGTTGGCTTTCCCACTCTGCTGACCATGTTTCCACTTTCCCTTGGAAAATCCTACCAGACCTCAACAGAATTTTTTGATCCAGCAGTTTGTGTTGAGGACTTTGTGTAGAATAACTGTACTGACAAGTGCTTTTGGCAACTATTTTTTAAGTTCTACAGTAGCAAGGAAAAACACACATCTGAGCTTATGGTCTTTATTTATTTATTTCTTAAGTGTGGATATAGAGATAGTTTTGAAAGAAGAAAACAAATTTTCCACTGAAACCTAAAGTCAATGAAAACTGCAGGATTACAGTTTTTAAGTAGAAAGGAAATACAGTCGTGTAGTCCTGGAAGGTCAATAGGCCACAAATAAAGTGTGAGTTGTGGCGCAAATGAGGAACAAGTCTTGGTGAAGCAAAGGAACATCTGGGTTTTTGCATAGAGTTTATAGGACAGATTTCCTACTGTTCGCTGGCTACTGTGGTAAAGCGGCAACTTAAATTCAATTTTTCCCCATCATAGCATGATGGATGTGGATTATTCCATGAGTGGTCTCAGTGGTATAAATCTTACTAAGAACAAAGAAATCGATGAACTCAAAAACACAGAGCAAGGGTGAGAGATAAATGCAAAGCCTGAGGTGGCAGAGAGTGAGCGAGCAAATAGTTTCCCAGGTGTGAGTCTGGCAAGAGGGGAGGTCCGCAGAGGACAGCTTTCCAAGGCCAAACTGGCAGGACCTTTGAGGCGGGAATCGCGAGTAAGCACAAGGAACCAAATGCTGAGTAAGAAAATTGAGGGAGCCTGGCGTAGTGTTGCTTAGCATGTTGTACTGCTGCAACAGCAAGTGGGTGGATGAGCCTGTCTTAAATACAGCAGGTGAGTGAATAGTTGATTGAGTACAAATGTTCAGCTCTAGCCACAGACTTGAGAGAGCCTCGAAACAGCAGGGAAAGCGATTAACTCCACACAGAGACACAGTGGGGAGAGAGGGAGAGAGAAAAGAAAGTAAAAGAAGCACAAGAGAAAAAGAGAAAGTGGCAGTCAGCACTGAAAGCAAGCAGGTTTGCTACAAAATAATTTAATGGATTAAGTATTAATGTAAAAGTCTTCATGATTTTTTATCATATATTCAGTGTTACATTGTCAGAAGCTCACATTAAACACGGCCAAAGGTACAAGTAACCCCTGTAAATCTAACTGTTCTAAGGTTCAGTTTCAGATATTTTGTATTTGCATCTGTTTGATATCAACAGTCAGAAACCCCACCCACCTGCTGATCAAATGTTTTGTTTGCAGGGTGCAGCCAATTAGAAGAAAGGTTGGCTTAAAGGGCGGTGGAAGGGAATTAAAATGGATCATTTAATGAATTTAGTGGGTTTCACTGAGACGCAGTATAAGATAAGAAGGGATTTTTGAACTGTGAATTATGTAAAGCAGCTCTGTTATAGTGCAAGAGTAAAAAATTTTACTGGAACTGAGCACATTTTCTTCATTTTTTTCTATTAATACCAATCCAATACTAAAAGAACAGCCTGATTAATATTGGAATATAAAAACCTTGTTCTCCCTAACAGAGAATATCCTTGATACTTTTGTGACCTTTCGTTATACTTCAGAGAAAGCCATGACATAACTGGAATGGTAGCGACAATAACATGACATCAGATCTAAAACTAAAGCATCATGGGATCAGTTGTTGGGGAACAGACTGACAGAGAAGCCAGAAATCATGTGGTGCTCAAGCCGTGGATCGAACGTGTTGATGCTAATTCATCCTGATTAATCCCGGAGAGCGATCTGGGTTCAAGATGATGGTACGCCAATCAAACTGTTGCTATGGCTGGTCAGCAGCCAGAATTATTGTAGACGTGCTGAGATGTTATTCTTTGAATACTTTGGCTTGATGCACGGAGACAGACAGCCAAGGTGAACTTTGCAGACACAATGGAACCTGGCCAAGGCGGATTTAAGAATTGCAGCGCGAACCACTGAAGAGAAGAAGGTTGTAGAACACCCAAACATTTAGTTTGGTCAGCCTGTGGCCTGGGACAGAGGCCAAACCTTCCTTTTGTGGAATTTAGAGAGAGAAGCAGCAGCGTGAGCAACATTTGAAGGACATAAAATTGCAGGGAAAGCTAAAATAAAGCTGGGACTGACTAATTTCCTGTAATACTAATTGCTGTGTGTTCACGCTAAACTAGCTCATAATGACAAAAAAAAATATAGAAAGCTCTAGAAAGGAAGTGTGGCAGAAACTAAATAAATAAATGAGTAAACTGATTTTTTTTTGTTTACCCTGATTATATTTTAAATGCTGATTCTGTTCATTTTGCTCTATAAAATAGTGAGGTAAAACCAGTAATAATGAGGAGAGATTCACAAATTTTATTTTTTTAAAATGGCAAATAACGAGCTAATAACACATTCTAAGACCATGAAAAGCATTTCTTTGACTTTTCCTTACGAGGTAGTCGGAACCTGAATGTCACCTTATACTGTTATGCATTATGCGGGACACTTACTATCCTCCTTGGTGTTTTCAGTGAACTGCAGAGTACTAATTCCCTAAAGTTGGGAAACCTGCCTTATGTCTAACTAAATACACTTGTTAGATTTTAGTGGCTCAGATCAGTTATCAGTTATTTGTGTTATCACTTGTTATTATTCATACATCAAGAGTGTATTTTAACTAAAAAAAGCACCACTTTTGTCATATTGTACCATACGTTTGTTTTTTTTTGGTCCCTCTTTTGCCATGCCACATGTCCACCCACACAGGGGTTCTCAATTATTTTTGCCTGATTAAACCTCTTCTGAGGACTGTGTGGGCATATACAGTTTGTTCTTCACTAACAGCCCCCTAACTCGCCTGCTTTTCTTATGTGTACCAAGGCCAAGACACCTTGGGGGCCTATTTTACATTTCATTCAAAGCACAAGCACAAGTGCTGCTAATAACAAGACTTCATTATATGCAAATGTTCCAGTGAGTCGTGACAGACTGAGTCAGCCAGCAGGCACCACCATGTCGAGTACCAGGAAATGAACCACAGCCACTTAAGGATTCGTATGTATGTCTTTTAATATTTACAACCATGCTTTTATAATGACCAGATACATATCTAAACAGGCACAAAAACTTAAAAAGGTCAGGGATAACAAAACTCATTATGGTTTAAACCGCCTGTCACCATTACCTATCATCCAGCCTTTAGGAAAAAAGTCCCAACATACTTTGACTTGAGAACAAGTGGAAGAGAATGGATGGATGGATGGATTTTGCAAACTTGCATTGCTATCCACAAGAATATACCATAGATTGATTTTTTTTAATCAATCATGTGCACAATTCTAATGGTGAATAGAAAAAAAAAGTCATGCACTTTCCTATTAGAAGTCAGATTTACCCTGTGTTTTTCTTTACATGCATTTTACACGTTGTCTGTACTACTATACACACCTCACGATCCCTGATAATTAACCATATAATTAATTAATTGCCTTCCTGTGAGTTGAAGAAGGACAGTTTATCCAGATAGGTGAGGGTTTTGCAGGCCACCAGTCCGTAATAGGTCTGCAACAGCGAACATTTTCTATCCCTCTGTCTCAGGTCAGTCCACACTCTGTCTAGTTCATGGCTCCCCATTCCTGCTGAGCTGAACATATAGTGGTAACAGCAGGCATTGTAGCGGATGTGTTTTCCTCCTGAGAACCTGGCACTGTGTGTCGGTGCAACACCGGCCTTCTTAGCACAAAGTCCCACAAAAACATCAGCTGGCACAGGTGCGCGGACTTCTGCAGATACTACGTACACTTTTCGGACCACGTCCTGGGACAGAATGTAAGCTGCCCCTTCACAGTATTCAGGAAGGTATTTGTTTGGGTAGAGAGATGGGGGCAGGTAGCCAGGACTATTGGGATCCCTGTTGGGAGAGTCTCTCTGGATCACTCTGCCCAGATAAAGGTCCTCAGGGTGCCTGTGTAAGCCAAGCAGATAGCCTACAATGGCAGGAAGGTTGACAAACACAGACTCTTTGGTCAGCAGGACAAAGCGTGCCAGAGGGCAGAAGGTGATCACCCAGCGGATAGCCAGCAATGTCTTCTCTGTTGGGCCATGGAGGGATGAGTCAGCTGCAGCATGACCTTGGACCACATCACCATAACGTTCAGACTCTCTCACGAGGGCCTCCTGTGCAGCAGAAGTCTGAGTTGATCCAATGATAAACAGTATCCGCACTGGAAACCCTTGGATCAGTGTTTGATTGGCCCATGTCCTCCTAACCGCATCTCTTTGGGTGATATTATCTGGAGAGCTGAAGACAAGAGTGAGGAGGAAAAGGTCAGAGTTTCTGCAGGCATCAGGGTTAGTGATAGGATAAGCCTGTGACACATTTTCCTTGGCGTTGCTCAGGTCCAGTTTCCTTGCTTTCTCTCTCACGCCTACAACCGTGCCATCAGCATAAACCCCAGGCGTGGGCTGCAGCAGGTACTCCTCGATGAAATCGGCCCCAAATAACAAGCAGTGGAAGAGCAGCACATTGAAGAAGAGGAAGCACCACTGGTGGGTACGTAGCTTGCACAGACAGAACTGGATCAGCAGATAAAAAGATGAAGCATAGTCAATAAGCACAAAAATTAGTTAATAGAAATTATATTAAATTGAAAAGCTGCAAAGAGTTTACTCTGTACCTGCATGACACCGTCTTCCATCAACTTCTTGTTGTTCTTTTTGTTAGTGACAGATGACCAGAGGACCTCCTGCACTGGTCGGCTTTAGGACAATACTA
This sequence comes from Oreochromis aureus, assembly GCF_013358895.1. Taxonomy (NCBI): domain Eukaryota; kingdom Metazoa; phylum Chordata; class Actinopteri; order Cichliformes; family Cichlidae; genus Oreochromis; species Oreochromis aureus. The sequence continues at coordinate 49,209,836 of NC_052948.1, read as the reverse complement.
GCTGACAGACAGTGTTTTCATTTTCATGAAACTCTAGCAGCATGTAACCTTGCACCGAAGCCCAGAGTCAGTACCTCATTAAGAGGAGTGTACCTTACGTCCTCCATACAACATTAATGACACCTAGAAGGAACAGAACAGTTACTCTGCATGTTATAAAAGTTTTTTTTTTAAAAGTACCAAAACACTAAAACTCCTCCTTCTAGAAGCATATGGAACTTATTAAAATGGTGATATATTGTATATTGTTTGGCGAGATCAACAACTAGATGCTGTCTTATCAGGCCTTAGGCACATTTAAATTTAAGGTCTGATTAAAAACAAAAAACTAAGAGCAAGAGCCAACCTCAAGTTTTCTGGGAGCTTGCTCAAGTTATGCGGGTCATAAAATCTAAATGCTGCTTCCCCAATGTTTAGTTTTGACTTTGGGAATAGAACGAAAACCAGATGTCTCAGATAATCTTAGACTTTAGACATCAGTGGATCACAAATGTGTTTTTGGTCTCTAACCATTTAGTGCTTTGTATACCAATAGTAGTATTTTAACATCAATGCTTTGCCACACAGGAAGCCAGTGTAAATATCTGGGATATCTTCTTTTTAAAGAATCTAACTAAAGACATAATTACAGTGCACAACCCTACTGAACACAGATCCTTGCAAAAGTTTATCCAAAATCATGCCAAGACACAAGCTTTTCAGTTCTTTATAATCAATTAATTTTGTAAATGCCAAATGTAGCTGCTGAAATGTTCCTTTAGGTCCATAAATACACCAACACGCCAAGATGTCAGCATCTGATGCACTGAGCAATAACTTTTAATCTTTGTGTTTAAAACATTACTCTGCATTTTGTTTTCATTTAATTTAAAAGAATTATGGTACATCTTAATTATGTATGATGTATTAATCTGGGTTACACAAGAAAAAGCAGATGTTTAACAAAAGTGGCCCCAGAATGGAGCCTTGAGGAACTCCTCATCATATATTCTTGTACAATGTCTAACTGTGCACTGTACAGGTCACACAAAGTAGTCCCCGTCCTTTAATCAGTTAATACATCCCCACTCACTTTCACTGGTACGGTCCTTGTGTCAGGGTCCCTGTGCCTACCCGGTCGGCTCAGCATGGCTACATATGTTTTTATTTTCATTTTTGTTCCTGCTCTCTTCCTTCCTCTCTTTCCCTCCTCCCTCGGCCTGGGCGGAGCTCACCTGTGGGCTCCTGCCCCTGACCAACGCACCTGTGGCTCATCACGAGAGTGTTCCAGCTCCTTTATAAGATGGCAGCTCTGTGTCTCTCGTCGCTGGACCGTTGCCGACCCGCATAGATCACCTGGTGTACTGTACTGTGATGGCTGCATTTACAGCCACACAGTGGTAATATTCACCATGTTAGTGTAGAGGCTTATAAGTAACATTGCATTCACATTTGTCTTTCTTTAAATATAGGAATTAATTTACAGGACAATAAATAACTGGTTTTGGTTTAGAATTAATTCACATATCTACATAACACTGCATTCTAAAATAAGTGCGCACATTTTAGTTTACACTGTTATGTATGATTAATCTTTTGTTTTCTGAGTTACCTTAGTTGCAGCTGCTCCAGTCCCTTGATTGAGGAGCCAAGAGGTGGAAAAGGGGCGGAGCGAGCTTTGATGGAAGACTGCTAATTGGTTCATTCCATAACTCGGGACCATGGGGGGGAATTGGAGTTCATTATGTTAGTTTCAGTTAGGTTTTGTGTGTTTTACCCCTCTGTATTTTTGTGGGCTGATCAGCCACTATTTAAGTTTCCCCTTTGTCTCGTTAAGTTAGGTCAGTTTGTTTGAGTTATCAGTAGTGTTGTCAACTCTGAGTAGAGTTCTGTTATTTTGACCTCTTTTATGGGCCCAAGATTTTGATTCTTTTTGCATGATTTAACCAATTATGTTTTTTGGGTTAAATAAAAAATCATTTTTTTGGACTTTAACCTGTGCCTAAGTTTCCTTCACTGCTCGGTCCATCACATGTACTAAGGACTCTTGTGTTTTTGAGACTTAGGGCCTGCGCGTGAGTCCGTTCTGTCCCGCTGTGATACCTTGAGTCGTTCGGTACCGGGCTGCAAGAGTTGGGGCTCAGGTGTGAAATTTACAGTTTTCAGGGTTTTTATCGTTTTTTATTGTTATTTTTAGCGTATTAGCGTTTTTATTGTTAACTCGGTTTCCCTGGGTATTTTCCCATGTGTTATGAACAAATCTTCTTTTTTGTTGATACCGGTACTGGTTTTATTTTGTTGTATTTATCCGCAAAACCTTAAAGGCCGGTCCGTGAAAATATTGTTGGATATAAACTGGTCCGTGGCACAAAAAAGGTTGGGGACCGCTGGTATACATGATATATATAATGCCTAACTGTATATGTAGCATCAAATGTAGCATTTATGTCAAATAAGTCCAATATTGTAAATATTCTGCTGTAATCTGTAATTATTTGTATTTAGAATGGGCCTATAGTGTATTAGCAACAAGGCTATATTGTTCTTATTTTAAAATAGTTGCAATTTTATGGTTTATGTGGCCTTTAAACACACCTTTGCTGATTAGTAATCACAGACATCTACAGTAACAGGCGGACATCAGCAGGTCAGCAACTAACTGGAAGGTTGGTGGTTCGATCCCAGACTCCTCCAGTCTGCATGTCAAATATCCTTTGGCCCAAACGCCAGTGGCAGGATCTCTAACATTAGAATCATAAACTGTGTCTCATATAGGTATTATTTTGGTACTTTACACGTCACACAGTTTCGATACAAACATTGCTTATATCAGTTTTCAGTTTTCAGTTTTATTTGTCATATGCAAGTTAGCACAGGGTCAACATCGCAATGAAATGTGTTTGACGAGCAGCGGTCTCTCAGCAGCATGATACAGTAGGAAAAAATATAATAAAATATAATATAATAAAATAAAATAACAAATAGAAAAATAGTAAAGAACAAAATATTAGAGAGACATGGTAAAAGAGAAAAGATGACTAAATATATATGTATCTATAAATATAAATATATGTACACTAGTGATTAAATAAGAAAATCTTGAAAAGAAATATGACGGGAGGGCAGATGGGATATTGCACAGGAATGAGCAGCAGAAATTTACAGTATTGCACTATATGGCAAAGTTCCTCTTTTCTGTCTGGCTTCCTGTAGTTTTTAATATACTTGTATAGTTCTACACTAACTTCCTGTTTTCAGTCTGGCTGAGCACTTAGTTTGTGAGTCAAAAGTGGCCTTGCTCGACAAACCTTCATTATTAAAGTACATAAAACAATATAATAAGAAAATAAGGATACTAAGGATATATTAATTACATGACAGATACTAACCCCACATTGCTCTCAGATGAATCCATCAGTGTGAGTGTGTATGAATGTTAGACAGTGAGCACTTAACAACTTAGAAAAAAACGTGCTTGTGTGATTGGGTGAATGAATTAGTTGTATAAAGCGCTTTGAGTGCTCAGATAGAGTAGAAAAGCGCTATATAAGAACCAGTCCATTTACCATTTACATCAGCCAGGTTTGCAATCACTATCTATGCAAATGAGAGATCACCTCTGAGGTTACTATACCACCGGCCTCACTGGAGGCACAGACAGGTGGGGGTGGGGCTTAGTTAGTGTCTGTTTATTAGAGATTATTATTGAAGTGCTGCTTGTCGCAATGCTATGTATTCCTCACTGAAGAGTCCTTTTGTTGCACAGGCTTTGAATAAAAATGTTCTGCAACTCATAAAATACAAGTCAAAAAGTGAAAGGAAGGTAATGTTACAGCCTACCTTTGGCTTATTTGGGTGGCTTTGGCTTGGACTTTGTGCAGGTGCAGTGACTGCAGGCCCAAATATGTTGCTGGTTGGTCCACCTGGAGGTATGGGTCTCTGTGGTTGAGCAGCAGGCTCAGGTTCACCAAATATTCCACTACTCTTTCCACCTACAAAAGATTAACCAACATATCTTATAGTGACACGATCTTTTAAAATGATACAGCAATGGTAGAAAATAAAATGTAATCTCTGTGTCCATTTCATAAAGAGTCGCTCTTCGGTACCAGACGTAGCACATACGCAGTTCAGTATCACGTACTGTGTGCACTTGCTAAATGGCAAGAATGTTCTGACCATTTCAGAGAAAAATATTTATGACTATGAGGGCAATCAAGTACCATGAACTGTAAATAAACTCAGCTGTACCAGAGTAATATGTGCAGGCACAGAGAACAGCCAACATGTTTACAGTGGAAATATAACATTGCAGTAATAGTTTTCACACTCTGAACATGGATTTGCAGAGACAGACAAACTAAAGCATCAGCCGCCGGCAGGTTAATCTCACCTGGAGGACTGGAGCGTCTTGGTGCACTCTGGGGTTCCTACAGCTACACCCTACAGATGAACATATAAGTTAAATCTTTATATAAACAGAATGCGGATTCATGTGACTGTCTTGGTCATTATAGACCTGGGAATTGCACCACATGGGAACCATTGTCTGCTATAGATTATATCAGACAGATGCTTTACTTTCTTTCGTTATTGAAAGTTTGATCATTCTACTTAGGGTGCTGATCCAGAAACTGGTGCTTTCAAGATTAAAATAAAAAGAATAGCACCTGAATTTCTTGTTTTAAGGAAAGTGTGACAATAATGCCTCTGTTGGCAGATACAAAGAAGAGCCTTCCTATGTATTTGCATAAAGATCTTAACTGTTTTCATAGAGAAACACCTTATAAAAAGCCTTATAATTTAACTTATACCTTTGATTTTTACAAGTGTGGTGTGTATTGTCAACATAAGAATGTACCGCATTAGGATTTAATGCCACATTTGACCTCCGACCTGTCTATTTGACTTCTCATCTAGACTATAGTGAGGGTCTAAAAGATCCTAATGTTATTTAGAGCTATGTTCCTACTGCCATTGTTTGTTTTGGCAACATTTGGGAGATTATATACCAATATATGTGGATTCTACATATCACATTATAGTTTACATACAAATATCCTGTCATTCTGTATCAACGTGAGATCAGAGGTCAAATTTACAAATGAATACCTATTATCTGTGACCTACTCCTACATAAGGTTTGTGCAATCAGAGTAAAACATCTGCCATGTACAATAGTTGCTACTCAAATGTTTGATTTTGAATAGAATGACAAACACACAAAATGAAAATGCAGACATTTGTGTGACAATGAAACAAGCAATACTCACAATATAATCTTTTTAGGATTTTATTAAATTAATAAAATTAATAAAAACTCATCTTATTGGGCACTCTAAATTAATAGACTCAATTTAGAGTGCCCAATAAGATAAGTTATTTATTAGTTGACAAAAAACAAAACCCCAATAATCTGACATTTCCCTCTGAGCAAGCACTCGGCGACAGTGGGGAGGAAAAACTTTCTTTTAAAAGCAAGAAACCTCCGACAGAACCAGGCTCAGTGAGGGACGGCCATCTGCCTCGGCCGGTCCTGGAGTTTTTAAAATGACTTGTTAGCCAATTTAAAGAGTTTGATGTCAACTAATACACTTAAACTGTCCTAATAATTTTAAACAAATATTTACAGGCAATCCTGATGGATTGCTTACAGAACATTCATTTTGTTTTGTCTGTGTGCGAACCCCGTAGCTCGACCCACATAGGAAAAGAAGCTTCTGATGAAACTCCAATATAGTTACGCATGCTCTTTGAAGACCTTAATAATGAGCCCATGAACGAATCAGTGGTCTAATGACATGGATGTCAGAATATCATCTGGGTCTTTCCATCTCTTTATGAGAAACTTGTAGACCACGTTACTGAGGAATGTCCCTTTTTCGGCAGGGATTTGAACATTTTTCAATTGAGGCCAGACTTTGCTGAACAGCCATTTGGCGATGGCATCAGCTTCTTCAGAAGAGCAGGGTGAGTCGGCATTTTCGACGATACGCTTCACCAAGTCCTCCATACAGATTTTCAGAGAAGACCTGTTTTGAACATTTGACTCAATCAAATGCTTTTTAATTATCTGGATCGTCCGTTTTTGCACTACCGGGTCCTTGTCATTCAATAACATTATCAAATGTTCGTCTTTACAGAATGTTTTGTCGCGGAGCTCTTGGTAAATGGCCTCATCAAGACCTTTTAACTTATTTTTGTCTATATAGAGGTCTTTGACGCGGTCATCAGACATCACGTTGTCAAAGAGTCGCTTGTGCAGTTTGACTGAAGGTTTGTAGTGGGACATGTTTGCGTGTGAGAGCACATCATGAATAAGTGTGCTCACACACTCTTTAACCTCATCATCATAAGAGGTCCTGCTACCACCAGATTGGGATTTTTCCTTCGATATATTATCCTCAAACTCTTGTGAAAGTGTTTGGGAGATTTTTTTAGTTTCTGGTGTTTGGTCTCCATCGTCTTCAGTTTTTCTAAACCATGCAAATAGCCTTGTTAGTAGGTTTCGCTTCTTTTGGAGGAGGTGATCTTTGAATATAGAAATTACCATTTCTTGGTGCCGCGGAGCTACTGCTAGCGCAATTATTACAAGATTTGGTGGAATTCTTACCTGCTTCTGAATATCTTTGAAAATGGCTTTTTCCAGACTTTTCACTGTATGTCGTTTGATGTTAATAGCTTTTCCCTTAATTTTCGCCCACAGAGATATGAATAGTCGCTGCTGAATCTCATCAGACGGCGGCACCTTTGCCTTTCTTGAGGCGCGTACAATCACAGCGTTTATGAGCTCGTTAACGAGCCGCTGTTGTTCCAACAGTAGTTCCACAGTCACATCACCAGGCGCCTGATTGGTGTTTTCAACTGGGCTCCCTGTTTCCAGTGCACGCCACTGTTCTTCTGTTTTTTTCTGTTTTGTTTTGGATTTTATAGTTTCCCTACATTCACTCAGATGATTCATGTCTGTTTTTGTATTGATGTTTCCTGTTAGCTGATGCGCTCGGCTGTGAAACATTAATGCTTCTTACTGAACTGAATGGGTAACTAACCCCTATTTAAGGACTTTTCTAACGGCGACGTCAGGTAAGACGTCAAAGGATCAAAGGGATTCTAGCGCTAAGCTCCGCCTACATCCGGTATGACGGCAACATGACGTTACCTAGCAACCGCTATGTGCACACCAACGATCCTCCGTTGTTGTGATTCAGTGAAAGTTTTGTGGCCTACTGGTGCACTGCTTCAACCCACACCGAATACTTTCAATACTTTAAAAATACTTTAAAAAATCCTTCGTTTAAAGTTAGAATGTGAAGCGAGCCCCCACTGTATTGTTATCGGGTTTCCATGATGGCTGGTGAGCTATGCTAATTTAAATGTTTATGTAGCAGGGGCGATTTTAGCCCATTTTGGGGGGTGCTTCAGCACCCCCAAAATGAATCAAAGCACCCCCAAAGATTTCTTACTTTTTTTTGACAATATTTGCTGTTTGTGTGACACACTACTAAAAATATAAAAAGCATACAGTACTTGGTTGAGACGGAACATTTTAACAACAAAGTATAGATAACCCTCCCTCCCAAAATGGTTTGTTCCAGCTCGCCCCACTCTGGCTCTAGGGTCGTTGCTGCCAGAGCGATGGTAGCTGAGACGCAGCGGAGCGGAGGTGGAGTGCCTGGATTAAAACAGGACATATTAGCAGCATTTAACCTTCAGTTACTCTTTATGTAGTTAGATAGGAGTCATGTTTCTTTTTAGCTGAAAAACCTTACACCCAGGTAACCTGCAGTGTTGAAAACGTGTTTTCCAATGATGTTTGCTACCCTACAATCCGTCCTACTCTGTAGTAAATTCAGCGACATTTGACCGTCCTGAGGCTCCCACTGAAATGTATACAGCCTATTTAAAATCTAAAACTTAAAATTGTCCGTAGCCTGCTGTTGTTACCACTGTCCTGTTTGAAATGGATACTAACTAGCTAACTGACTGAATGCCCATTAACCTTATAACTCTTGTTGTGTGTGTGTGTTTGTGTTTGTGTAGAGAGAGACAGCCAGGTTCATAATGGATATAAGGAAGTTTTTTCAAAAACAGGAGCCACATTCAGGTAAAAGTGTAAGAACAAATGATCCATCAATAAAGGATAATGTTGGATCAGTGTTTCAATATTTTATATCTTTTATATGTTCATGTGGTTTGGTTATTTGCCTTTTGGTTGAAAGTACACTGAGAGAGGACTTTTCGTTAGTGATCTTAATAAAAAAAAAAATTTCATATTAATGTAATTTTTTCATCTAATTGAATACAATCTATTTGTGTATGATTGTCAGTCCAAAGAGGGAGAGAGGAAAGAGGGGAACATGAGGAGAAAGTACAAGGTCAGGAAGAACCAGGTAAGAAAACAGACAGGGAACAGTGACAGAAACTATTAAACTGACGAAGAGAAAAAACCTGATTTTACTCATACAGTCTGGAAGTTGTGTCCTCCCTATATTAAAGCTGCTATACAGAATCTGCAAAACAAACTGGGTTGAAACATTTTTGACCGTCTTTAACACCATTCCAACATAACATTATCATTGATTGGGGAGATTAAAATTAATGATATATTTTTATGTGGTTCAGCCACAACTCTACTAAAACCTCAGCCAATAATAGGTAGGCCAACTTTTGGACTGTCCAGTTGTCTGTATGACTGCCGCATACAGACTTATGCAGCAGAGAAACACTTATCAGTGTTTCTCAAACTTTTTACAGTGTGTACCACCTGAGAAAAATGTCAAGCTCTCCCAAGTACCACTATGAAAGCATGAAACTCATAAATCTTACAACACAAAATTAGTATTATTAAATTAGTTAAATTAGTATCTGCAGTAAATATTTTTTCATACATTGTATACATTCTACCACAGGCAAAGTTGCCTCCATTTTTATAGTTTTTTATTAATATTTTGTAATAATTTATTTTGTTTTGGGAGTGTTTTTTATGTATCTGTATTATATTATACATACACATTAAAAGTGAATCTCTGTCCAAAACATGCACTCAGTTTACTTCTTACTCACTATGAGCATCATTTAAATAACCTTTATCAGATTTGATGGTTTTGTTACAGACTTCTCAAAAAAGTGTTTTGCTTTTCTTTCACAAATGTGGGGGTTGTGTTAAAATGTACAAAACGGTGATGTCATGTTTTGTGACGAGGACCCAGGCAGAGAGAGACTTGATGAATTTAAGAATCTTATGATTTAATATAGAAATTTGCAGACTTGCACAGAGATGGTAAAATTATGATGACTGATAGCGGAGATGAAGACAACAGACGATGAGGACAGGGAGGAACAGGGGTTTAAATGCACCAAGGAGACAGTCAGAGGGAACTCGGGACAACTGGAGACATTTAAGGATGCATGGACTCACAGAGACAGGGAAGAAGTCTCATCGTGACATGTAAAGTTTATCTTGCCTGGCTGGGCAGCTCTGGGTGCTCAGCACCCCCTAAGCTCTGATCCTAGAATCGCCCGTTATGTAGCTTCACTCATTCACCTGCAGATACAGACGGCTATCAGAATGGTCACATGTCTGTCTTATTAAAGAACATTACAGGTGATCACGTGCGGTGAGTTACAGCCAGCAAGAAGTCACGCAGTTTTTGTGTGCATGTCTGTGCACGTGGACATTTATTATAGCTAGGGATGGGTATCGTTTAGGTTTTATCCGATACCGGTGCCAAACCGGTACTTTTGAAACGGTGCCGGTGCTTAAACGGTGCTCAAACCGGTGCTTAAAGAATGGAGAACACAAAATTGGTCCAAAACCTCTCATGTTCAGCTTTTTTTGTAAAAGATAACAATGTTAGCCTTTTCTGCAGCTATAGGGCATATATGGCATCACTCTTGGCTGGAAGCAGTGCTTCAACAATGGAAAAAACACAAACTTTGTCCAAAAACCTCTCATGTTTAACAGTTTTCCATTTTTTCTTTGGTCATTTTAGCCTTCTTGGCCAGGGTGAAGGGAGTATCTGCCATCAAACAAGAAGACAGCCGCATGTAACTACGACAGTGTTTGCTAGTTCACCTTACATGCATTAATGTAATAATGTGGTTAGCGTACTCAACATTAATTACACACGAACAACATGAAGCTACTCACGCAGAGGAGAACGGCTGCTGCTGCCATCATCATCCGTCATCATTTCTGCTACACTGACAGGGCTAGGGGCCAGGACTCTACTCTTTGGGTTTTTGGGGGATGTTGCTAACCACACCTGCAGTAGATGTGCACGGTGTGAGGTCTCGCTGCAAGCTGTCAAACACGGCGCATTTCTCGGCTTTAAAAAAAAAAACGCTATGCGTCGCCAGGTGTTTTATCACATTTGAGGTGTTACCTCCTTTGACAGTATCACAGTATCAGCTTAAAGCACTTGTTGCAGGCTGCTGAGTTTGCATCTTTTGCTGTGAAGTACAGCCAGACTTTGACCGCTTAGCCTTGGGCATTTTTTATCTGTAGCTCTGCTCTAAAAGAACGTACGTACCTGGCCCCGCCTACTATCCTCGGAAACTTAAAATGATTGGCTAGAATTGGCTCAGGAAAAAAAAAGCACCGAAATAAAGCACCGAAATGTGCGCTGCTTTTCGGTCTGGTTACTACCGTTGATGGCACCGGACACCGGTACCCATCCCTAATTATAGCTTTGTTTTGTCTTCACAGAGTGGTTTTATCATTCATTCAGCACACCACCCACTCTTTTTATGTATTTATTTATTTTAGCTGAAAGAAGGCCTGGAAGTTTTATTTTTTACCTGCAGTAGTCCACAAGTCACATCGCTGCTTGGTGCCAGAATAATTATGATGATGCACTAACCAAAAATGAAACTCAATGCTTCACAATCCAGTTGTCTCCATATATGAAAACAGCCCTTTAAGGTTAAACATTCAAATCTCAGACACGGATTCCCTGTCAGAATAAATGTTTCAAGCTTTCTGTTAACCTGTTTCAAATTTACATTTTGAACTTGATTTTCAATTTGATTGTTCAGGTTTAGCCATCAAAATCTATAGATTCTATAGTTTTTGCTGGCTAAACCAGCAAAAACCTGGCTAAACCTTACATTTATAAAAATAATTAAATAATTTTGCATCTCTATCATAGATAACATGGCTGAAAGTCAAGATGTTTGGTCCTGAAAATGTTCCCCAAGTGACTCCTGAAAAACGGCAGCACAGAGAAACTTTTAGCAGTGGTTTTCTGTATGATTTCATTGCTGTTTCACATCACCATGGATGAATTTCAGCCCACTCTTCTTTACAATGTTTCTTCAGTGTTTTGAAGTTTGGGCGTATTTGTTTATGCACATCTCTCTCTTACGGTTGCACCAAAGGTTTCCCATCAGGTTGAGGTCTGAACTTTGTCTGGGTCATTGCATTGACTCTAGAGTACTTTGGTATCAAGAGGAGTTCATGGAGAAGCCAGTGACTGAAAGGAGCACAGATCCTGTGCAAAACAAACCCATCATCACTCCTCCACCACCGTGCTTAACAGTTGGCTTGTGTAACTACGAACCGCAGGGTGAATAATCTAATGTGAAGACTGGCTTCTACCTTGAATGTTTTCCACTCGTGAATAATTTCTCTTACTGTAGAATGATGGACTTTGGAGTTTTTTGGAATGGCCTTATAGCACTGTTGCCGCACAGCAAGAAGGTCCTGAGTTCAATTCCACCATCAGGCCGGGGTCTTTCTGTGTGGAGTTTGCTCCGGGTTCCCTCCGGGTACTCCGGCTTCCTCCCACCATCCAAAGACATGCAGCTTGTGGGGTTAGGTTAATTGGATAATCCAAATTGCCACTAGGAGTGAATGTGAGTGTGAATGGTAGTCCGTCCCTGTGTGTTAGCCCTGCGACAGACTGGCGACCTGTCCAGGGTGTACCCCGCCTCTCGCCCTATGACAGCTGGGATAGGCTCCAGCGCGCCCCACGACCCTCAAAAAGGATAAGCGGAAGCGAATGGATGGATGGATGGCCTTATAACTCTCCCCAGATTGATGTGTAGCAGCATTTGCTCCACCAGGGTCATCGCTGATGTCTTTCTTCTTTAGAGTTGTGTTAACAAACATCATAGTAGATGTAGTTTCATTTTTAGTTTGTGTTTCTTGTCTATACAGGGAGTGCAGATTTATTAGGCAAGTTGTATTTTTGAGGAATAATTTTATTATTGAACAACAACCATGTTCTCAATGAACCCAAAAAACTCATTAATATCAAAGCTGAATGTTTTTGGAAGTAGTTTTAGTTTGTTTTAGTTTTAGCTATTTTAGGGGATATCTGTGTGTGCAGGTGACTATTACTGTGCATAATTATTAGGCAACTTAACAAAAACAAATATATACCCATTTCAATTATTTATTTTTACCAGTGAAACCAATATAACATCTCCACATTCACAAATATACATTTCTGACATTCAAAAACAAAACAAAAACAAATCAGCGACCAATATAGCCACCTTTCTTTGCAAGGACACTCAAAAGCCTGCCATCCATGGATTCTGTCAGTGTTTTGATCTGTTCACCATCAACATTGCGTGCAGCAGCAACCACAGCCTCCCAGACACTGTTCAGAGAGGTGTACTGTTTTCCCTCCTTGTAAATCTCACATTTGATGATGGACCACAGGTTCTCAATGGGGTTCAGATCAGGTGAACAAGGAGGCCATGTCATTAGTTTTTCTTCTTTTATACCCTTTCTTGCCAGCCACGCTGTGGAGTACTTGGACGCTGCAGTGATGGAGCATTGTCCTGCATGAAAATCATGTTTTTCTTGAAGGATGCAGACTTCTTCCTGTACCACTGCTTGAAGGTGTCTTCCAGAAACTGGCAGTAGGACTGGGAGTTGAGCTTGACTCCATCCTCAACCCGAAAAGGCCCCACAAGCTCATCTTTGATGATACCAGCCCAAACCAGTACTCCACCTCCACCTTGCTGGCGCCTGAGTCAGACTGGAGCTCTCTGCCCTTTACCAATCCAGCCACGGGCCCATCCATCTGGCCCATCAAGACTCACTCTCATTTCATCAGTCCATAAAACCTTAGAAAAATCAGTCTTGAGATATTTCTTGGCCCAGTCTTGATGTTTCAGCTTGTGTGTCTTGTTCAGTGGTGGTCGCCTTTCAGCCTTTCTTACCTTGGCCATGTCTCTGAGTATTGCACACCTTGTGCTTTTGGGCACTCCAGTGATGTTGCAGCTCTGAAATATGGCCAAACTGGTGGCAAGTGGCATCTTGGCAGCTGCACGCTTGACTTTTCTCAGTTCATGGGCAGTTATTTTGCGCCTTGGTTTTTCCACACGCTTTCTTGCGACCCTGTTGACTATTTTGAATGAAACGCTTGATTGTTCGATGATCACGCTTCAGAAGCTTTGCAATTTTAAGACTGCTGCATCCTCTGCAAGATATCTCACTATTTTTGACTTTTCTGAGCCTGTCAAGTCCTTCTTTTGACCCATTTTGCCAAAGGAAAGGAAGTTGCCTAATAATTATGCACACCTGATATAGGGTGTTGATGTCATTAGACCACACCCCTTCTCATTACAGAGATGCACATCACCTAATATGCTTAATTGGTAGTAGGCTTTCGAGCCTATACAGCTTGGAGTAAGACAACATGCATGAAGAGGATGATGTGGACAAAATACTCATTTGCCTAATAATTCTGCACTCCCTGTAGAGTATTAGGGAATACAATATTGTGAGCCACTTTATGGTATATGGCATTTTCGCAAAAGTGCTAGTAACGTCAAAGGACAGTTTAACTTAATTGGTATTTGTGAAAAAATACATTCTCAGACTTTCTTGCACGAGACCCAAACTTGCAGACCTTTGGCACTGTAGTTCAGTCAGTTTGCTGAAATAATCTGGAGACATCTTGTCTGAGGGGCTGTTTTTATGGCCATACTGGCCTCACAGCAGGTTTGTGGTGCCCTTTGCTGGCCTCTCCATTAGAAACAGAGTCCCAGTTTATTCTCTGAATAGTTCTTGAATAGTTTGGAGTTGTGCTTCTGAGCATTGTAAGAGGAAATTTGCGCCTATAAAGTTGTTTCCCAACACTCTGGAATAGCACTGCAAAATAAAATGATAGGTGCCCCTGTCCAAGATCTTTTTATCCTGTACAAATGTCCCACTTTGCCACCATCAAAGCATCCCAGATTGTCACATTTCTCCTTCAGGCCAGACAGACGGGGTCGGCCTTTCCTCCCGCATCATTTCATTTGTCTCACAAATGTTCCAGTACCTGCTGGATTTATCTGTTCAGTCTCCCAAACATTCCTTTCTCAAGTCTTCTTTTTTTTTTTTAAATTGTCTGTCTCTAATATTGATTTTCTTTGCATCTCTGTCTCTAAGTCCAGCATGCTGAAGTCTCCTCTTCACTGCTGATGTTGAGACTGATGTTCTGTTTGAAGAAACTGCCAAGCTGAAGACCTGTGTGACGCCCGTGTCTCAGATTGAAGACTAACATACTTGTCCTCTCGCTCAGTTTTTCATCAGAGCCTCCCATTTTGCACTGTCCTTTGAAGGGAGCAGGACACACCTGCTTATATGGAAAAATCAAATTTCTGACAATTTCAGTGAGAAATAAATGCCAGTTTTCATTTATTACCATAACTAGGTGAATGGATAGCAACAGTCAGTTAGCAGTTTTACATGATAAAGTTGCATTAGTGAACACAATGTAGAACACAGCAGACATGGTTGATGAGAATGTGGTTCTGCAGAACTACGTAGGTATTTCATAATTATTGGATTTATTGGTTAATAAATCCAATAATTATTTTTATATATGGAGTATTTCTGATTAATGTTCTGTTTTTTTGAATGAAAATCAAAATCAAAAACACCAACCAACCTGTACTGGCTGGTATTCTATTTTTTCTTTTTATATCAGTAATAGTTTATTTCTATTTTTAATAACTATGAACTATATTTTCATGTAATTATAAAGCCAGGTCTGTCAGTGGACAAGTAAACCTGCCTGAAACTCTTTCTGACACCTCTCCAAGCATTTCGGTCCATGTTCTGGTTTAATTCGTTGGTTGCTCTGCCTCTTTCTTTGATCCGGAAAAGCAAAGTGCATGCTGACATTTGGATACTGTGCAGACAACACAACAAGGATTCCATCTATCAAGCAGAAGAACACTCGCTGGCCTAAAACAGAACTTTTTTATGTGATGCAGCTCTGCAGGTATTTGTTAGAGCATCAGATCTCAGCCCACCACGGAGCCTGCGCCCTGTGCCAAACCAAACCTCCTGTTTTAAAAAATAATTAGTTGTATTTCCATTCATTTATCCTCTTATCCTCTTTCTGACACTACTGTGACATGTCCCCTCCAAGCACGACTTCAAGTGATCAATTCAGCTGGAGATGGTGGAAATATGTGGCTTTTGGGTTTGGGCAGCATCCCATTTCGTCAAAAATAGTAGACATGCCTATCTGGAGAGAGCATGGGAATAAAATGTTAACTGTAAAGCTGGCAAAATAACGATGGCTGACTTTATTAGGAAAAAATTTAGATAGAACAAACAAACACACACGAATATCCCCTTCCCTTTTTTTTTCTTATTACCAATGAAAAAATGTGATTAAAAATATGATTAACTGCTGTAAAGAATTATTTGTGGAAATGTTGTCATTACTAACAATGGTGCACTTTCGCTACAACAACTCAACTTGTCACCTGGACCACAAAAGCCGTCATTAGTGAAAATATTTTATTACTGAACCCAATTAGATCTTCTTCTTCGGCTGCTCACCAGAGCGGATCATCTGCCTCATCTCACCCTATCCTTAGTGTCCTCTCTGTCACACTACGTCCATGAATCTTCTTAGCAGTCTTCCACTTTTCCTCCTGCCTGGAAAGTCCATATTCAACATCATCTCTGTATCGCCTCTTGATTAACTTTTATTAACTAACTGCTCGACCTGTTAGTTAATATGTTTGAATGAATGTTTGAGTTTCTCATCCTGACCATTCTGGTCACTCAGCTCCGCCTCCTAGCTGCTCTCACTACCATCTTGTAAACCTTCCCTTTCACACTTGCTGATATCCTTCTGTCACAAATCACCCCCGACACTCTTCGTCACCTACTCCACATTGCCTCTTTTGCATTGTCCATTGATTTAAATAGTTCACCCCAGGCATTTAAACTCATCTACATTCACTGCGTCTGCTTCTTCATCTTTCAGCCTGTCACACTCATTCAAACACATCTATTTTGGGTTGCTTCCTCTTCCCTCCAGAGCATGCCACCACCTCTCCAGTCTCTCTTCCACCTACTCCCCACTCTTACAGCAGATCACAATGTTGTCTGCAAACATCAGCGACTCCTGTATGACCTCAGCAGCTACATTGACTATCACCATCACAAGAAGGGGCTGTCACATCTGTCACTTCTACACCTCATTGGTGTTTCACTGCCCTCAAACATGTACTGCACCATCCTCACATACTGTTCTTCCTTGTCACACTTGACTTCTTCATACAGCACCACAGATCCACTCTTGGGACCCTATCACATGATTTCTCTAGATCCACAAAGACAGAGCGCAACTCCTCCTGACCTTCTCTGTACTTCTGCATTAATACTCTTAAAGCAAACATCATGTGTGTAGTGCCTTTATCATGAAACGAAGACATACTATTGGTCACTGATTATCACCTGTCGTGTTACCTTAAGTTCCCATAACTTCATCAGCATCATGCCTTCTGTAGTTTCTACAGCTCTGCACATCACCCATAATGGCTGCTGTATTTCTGTAGGTTTCTGTAAATGCAGCTAGTTTTGCACTGAGTTATCACTCACTTCTAAACTGACGATGTCTCTTAAACCATAAAACTTAGCGGTTTATATCAGTGTCTGTCTCTTCTGGATATCTCCTTTCCCTACTCCTTGTAGTTTAAGTGCCACAGTTACTCCACTGATTTTCTAATAAAGGTGCAAAAGTGTGCAAACAGAATGAACAAAACATTTGATTTGTCACTGTCAGAAAAAAGCCAGCAGTTGCAAACAGTAAAGAAAGGAAAAAAAGCCACCTCTTTCCTATCGGTGGAAAAATGCACCATGTCGACCAATTTAAAAAAAAGTCAACATGTGGGATTTGGTTGTTTAGGAAGAGGGGAGAGTTTTGGGAGTGACGGTAACAGCAGCAAGACAGTGTACACCAAACACACAGGCTGTTTCTGCCTGCAGGAAGATGCGTCAAGGTGGCCGCAGTTAGCAGAACACGACCGGAAGTGAGCGTCTGGGAAAATCTAAATTCGTATAAACTGGTTTTACAAGAACAAAAAGTGTTAAATGAGCAGCTGGACCAGGTAAGCCTTAAGGGAAAAATTACTGAATCACCTACTCTACAGTTATTGAGTAACCAGAGTGCTGCCCTCTCACACATGCTTTACACTGGGCAACATCGCTCTTTAACTTTACATCTGCCATTTCTAGCCCCCTTTCTCTAGTACCTACTCAGCACTAGTTGCGGATCCTAAATGCTCATATTGTGTCATGATCACAATTACAGACTCACATTACAGACTCACATTTGGAGACACTGGCTGCTCCTCTAATTGTTTGCTTTTGTCAGAGTAGAAGAAGAAAAATTCTTTGCATACTTTACTAGTTAGGAGTTTAGGGTCTACAGGCATATGAGGTCTTAGCAACAAATTAACAATAACAAATAAATGTATATTGTCATAAACTTAAGCATTGTCTTAAACTCGGAAGGTTCTATAGATGACTATGGACAATTGAATAGTACTAAAAATATTTTTTTAATAAAATGCTTCAGAAAAACAACAATAAAAACAAAAAGAAATGCACCCACCCCCCCAAAAAAGAAAGAAAAAGAAAACCCAACACTATTAGATGCAGGATCTTTTCATTACCAGTAATAATGTCAGTTGTTGGTGTTAACCTGAAAGTTATAATACAGCGCAATTTTATTATTGAAGTTACACTTTGCAAGTTGTTTAAATCAAGGGGGACACATGGAGAGGGAGGAGGTGATAGGGCAGGGATCACGTAGAGCAGAAATGAAGGCTGTTGAGCCAGATTAAACCTGAGGACCGACCAACATGTACGCCACTGCTGTGTCCCTATGATCGGTCAAATGCCATGACATATAAAGTCTTTATTGTCTGAGTTTTTACCTGATGCGGAAAGACAGTCAAACACAGTGGAACTTGGCCAAGTTGCAGGGAGCACATTTAAGTCTTTGAACTGCTATGAACTGTGTGTTAGCAGAGCAGTTTTCGACAGACTGGGAAAGTGACTTCTCATTCTTTAAACTAGTAGGATGTTAATGGCTTAATGAAAGACGGGGGGAAATTTTTGATTAAAAAAATTATATAACATTGGTCAGAAATGTTGAAATTACTCTTGAATAGTGTAAAAGTACCAAACCATACTGATGTACAACAAGTAAACATATATAACTATTAGATAATTTGGTTATTGGCTAGAATTTGGCAAGAAATAAAAATAATTTTAAAAAAGAAAAGAAAAGAAAAGAAAAAAACAAGGACTTTGGGGATCCGAAATAAGTGGAGCATCCTTCTCAGTCCAGCAGGTGGCGGTAATGTGCCATATTGTTAGATAGCCACCGTATCCGGAACCGGATGAAGAAGAAATCAGTTTGGCGGATACGTTTGGCTGAAGTCTCCCAAACACTGTACGATATGGCTGCTTCCATTGACAGCTTACTGGAGGAAATCGCTGGGGTTGAAGACCCAGTTGAAGAACTTCAGAGTTTAAAAACTGCTCTGTTGGCGATTCCTGTCAGTGCCTTGAAGGACTCAGTGAGAGGACAGCGTTTAGATGTCATATTCTCTCTGCTCAACTCCAGTGACAGGTGGGTTTGGCTTTGTGCATCAGCTAAACGTTGGTGAATAAGTGCTGAGTCAGTCAGTGGGTATAATATATGTATTGCTAACAGTTAGCTATATTGACACTAAGTTAACGTACAAGAAGAGTTTATTAGTTAGCTTAAAAGGGCTGCTTGAAACTGAGCTAATTGTTAGCAACTGGTTACAGTGCTACTAACAACACAGCCCCAGCAGGACACTGTTTGACATTTAAAACACCAACCTTCATGTTTAGACCATGTTTTTAACCACTGTGCCCTTTTTGGACAATGCAGTTGCTACAGTTTTTGTGAACTATGATTACAAACATGCTCAAAGTTAGCATTTAAACTGCATATTTGTTGTTTGATCCAAGTTTTCTGGAGTACACAGGCAACTGATCGAGTTAATCCAAGCACTGTTTTTAGATTAATTGATTACTGTTATGTATAACCGCAATTCCCTGTCCCATCTCGTTTTTTAGAAGACATTTTTAGTGTTGTAATTTTTAACCTGTAATAACAAGAACTATTATAAGTTATACAAGTGTTTCTGCTTTCCTTTAAATGACTTGTTACTGGTTTCCTTAGCTTCAAGGTTAACTGAATTTGGCCTTAAAAGTGCTTTGGTACATCAAATATTTCCACACTGACAGCTGTGAATGGTATTTTCTAACACTGTACAGACTAACCATAGTTAAAATAAAAAAATAAGAAGGAGCTATATTGATTGTTAAATAAATAAATACTCACAGGGCACAGGTGGAGCTATGCGTAGACATCCTTGAACGCATCTTAATGGCCATGAGCCCTGTGCATGTGGTCCAGAACTACAGAGCGGAGCTGCAGCGGGGGTTGACTCACCCAAATGACACTGTTAAGATACTGGCCTTGGCACAGGTAGGCTGCTCGCACACATACATGCACAGAAAGTATCTTATGAAACACTGAAAATATTAGTTAATCCCACCTACTTGTGTCAGATTGGGAGAGTGGTGGAGGACCCTGATGCTGTTACTGAAATTCTCAACAACCACGACGTCCTCCGAGCAGCGATCCGGTGCATCGGAGAGGAGAAGATGGCTGTGGCAAAACAGGTGATGAATAAAGCATTATAATTACACTCCTCGCGTTTTATAAAGTGTCAATGCCTGGAGTATCTGTTTTTCTTTTGTTTTATCTCAGGCGATTCAGTCCTTGTCTAAGTTCAGTCATTCCAAGCCTGGATTAGACAAATTATTCCAGACTGACCTGCTGCAAGTCATGAAGGATGTGATGGCCACAAGTGACATTATTAGATACAGAATATATGAGGTATGTTCAAACTGGGTTATAACATAGCATCAGCAACCCTTGTAATGATTTTAAATTCTATTTACTTAGATGGAATCGGTTGACAGCATGACATTACTTACACATACTGACTTAGGTCATTTTATATATTGTATACATGTCATGTACAGAGTTTGACACTTTCATATAAATGATCTTAAGAAGTTTTTTGTCCTTTCTGCTTGCAGCTTGTGGTGGAAATCTCGGCTGTATCTCCTATTTCTCTCGGTTACTGTGCCAACAGCGGCCTCATTTCTCAGCTGCTCAGCGAACTAACAGGAGACGACGTATTGGTCCGGTAGTACAAACTAAGTTTGACTGCTTTTCTCCTTCTTTCATAAGTGTTTCTTCTTCATTTATGCTGTTAATTTGTTTTTTACCAGGGTCACAGCTGTAGAGATGGTTACAACTCTTGCACACAGTCAGCATGGTCGGCAGTATTTGGCCCAGCAAGGTATCATGGATAAGATCTCAAACATGATCAGAGGAGCCGAGACTGACCCCTTCTCTTCCCTCTACCTTCCAGGTGAGTGTCTGTATCATCCCCACCCAAATATATATTTATCTGTCTAATACACAACAATATAATGTAATGCCTTTTACAGTCTTATCCATACAGTTCAGCATTATTTTGCGATTTATGATGTGAATATCACTGCTGCAGGTTTGGTGAAGTTCTTTGGGAACTTGGCCATCATGGACAGTCCACAGCAGGTTTGTGAAACCTACCCAGCTTTTCAGAACAAAGTGTTTGAGATGGCGCTTGATCCGGACCCTGTGATGATCGGCGTGGCTCTGGACACTTTGGGATTACTGGGATCTAATGTGGAGGGGATGCAGGTTCTTCAGAAAACAGGTTAGCTCGGTATCCTTGGCTTTATGAAAGAAATATTTCTGTGAAAACACTGATTCTTCAGAGGAAAGTAAATGTGAGTCAAGAACATTTTCTGCATAACATTTTCTTATAAAAGAAAAATAATTAAATCTGAGTGAAGTTTAGTCAAAAAGTAATTTTGTTTTTTCTGACATAACTTTGAAAGGTCTTGGTCCAACAAGACTGTCTTGTATTTTTTGACCATCTTTATGGTTTGACTGTTTTCTTTTTGTTCAGGAGAAAAGTTCAAGGCTGTGTTGTCAAAAATGAGCCAGCTTGCCAGTTCTGGACCTACAGAGCTCAGAGTTCGAAGCTTGGACGCGATATCACAACTTCTCTCCCTACAGGTATTTTTCTGACATGTAAAGAAAAATCATTTTTAATAAAATATTTCTTAACAACAATACAAAAGTGCAAGTTGGTCAATTTATGCATTGCAGCCAGAGCAGCAGACAGAAGACCTTTTGGCCCTGACAGAGTCATGGTTCCACCTTTTGTCCAGCCAGCCCATGGACATGATTCGCAACATCAGCACTCAGCCCTTTCCAGAGCTGCACTGTGGAGCACTGCGGATATTCACTGTAAGCACTGTTTTTGTTTTTGTTTTTTTTTACCTTCTTATATTTCCTCTTTATGTCTCTGACCACCTGGTAACCTGTAGAAATAAAGGTCTCTATTTGATAGTGACATTTGAGGGGGAGGTTGACACACAAGCATATATTGCTCTAATAATATTTGTCGTCATCACTGGATATCTATGCATGTGTGTCTACCAGGCCATTGCCACTCAACCATGGGGCCAGAAGCTGATGATTAACACTCCGGGATTCATGGAGTTCATTTTGGATCGTTCAACGGGCCAGACGAAGGAGGCCAAAGATGCCAAGTTTGAACTGATTGGGGCACTTGCAGGTTCATCAACAGCAGCTGAGATCCTGGGCAGTCAGCACTACATCCGCGTGAAGACTTACCTCAGAGAAGGACCTTACTATGTTTCAGCTGTGGCCGCAGTCAGCACAGAGGGAGCGGACTGAGTCAAATTAACAATAAACCAATTCAAATACACTTCATGGGCTTCTAGTTGATGCTTAAGTAATGGATAAGTGGCTGAGTGATCGGTGTTTGGATTAATATAACATACTCTGCAATCTCTACAGCATCTGGATAAAAAATTACCATGTAAAGGATGATTAAAAGTTCTTAGAAAAAAATAATTTATCTTCAGTACTTGTACGGCTAGGTTGCAGCTGCACTACATTCAATATTTATCAGGTTTTTTTGGCAGAACACTAAACACCTGATCTTTATCTTCAGTCATATTCTGTTACTGCAGTTTACAAGTACATAGATCATTGTTTATAAAATGACAAAAATATTCTCCATCAACCATATCGGTAACCACTAAACAAATAACATGCGTCACTTTTGTTGCTATGAATGAAAATCAGAAATTAGATTTTAATCACACTCAGAAAGCTTGTGTTTAAAACCAAAAAAGGTAAGAGGTTTCTAATAAAAGATTCAGCTTTGATTTCCTTTCCTCCTTTGATTGCAATGACATCAGCAAATTCTTGAGTATCTTATCTTATAGCTTGACTTCAGTCTATATTTTTCCCATGAAGCATCTTCACACAGTAGAGGTCAAACAAGATGAATGAATGAGTACTATACCAGCACACCCACGTCTTATCTGTAAAGTCCCCACATACCGTGTTATGTTAAGGTGTTTAGTTTAAGCGTCTTTACCAATACTTAAGTAAAAATTTAAAAAAACAAAACATCCACACACTTATACAATTCCACATCAGTGTATTTGGATCCAAACAACTTAAAAGGAAAAAAAAACAACTTTGTCTTCATAATTTTTTCCTTTCCATTTTTTGTTTTTTTTTGTAATTAAAGAAGTTTCTGTCTCGCAACATGTGTGTTTCTTTACTTTTCATAAACTTTAATCCCCCTAATGAACATATTTTATTCCATTATTACATACTGTATAATAGTATTAGGGGAATAGTAATTTTTTAAATACTGTAATTGTTGCTTTGATACCCATGTTATGGTCCTTGATTATCTTTGTTGTTCTGCTGCTCATGTAGCACATAATGGGAACCTAAGTAAAAGCTCTGGAACCAACTAATATAACATGGTTGAGACTTAGAGGAAGAGGGGTTTTTTTTTCTCTGTAGCACTTCTTCTGTGGCTGTCAGTGTAAAAAATAAATGAATAAAAATCGAGGGAACTTTAATGGGAAATGATTTAACCATAATAATAATTAAAAATTGATCATACTTAGTAAGTATTCTAAGTATATATTCAGTGCAAGGATAGAAGCTGGAAACTTTTTAATCATCTCCACCAGAGGACAGCATTTCAGCTATTTTCATTTTTTGCACCTTTTTCAATCTTTGCTTTTGTTTCTCTGTGAAATTTATAACGTCAGATGGCCGTTTGAATGAAAATCATGGCAATTGTAGAAGAAGATTACTTTCAGTCCAATCTGGGGTATGCAGTAGCTACAAATATATTTTAATATGAAAACATTGTTAAATGTGTTTTATAAACTTAACCATCACGTTAAATCACAAATAAGCAAATAGGTTTTAAGTACTGCTTTCACTGAATACTGTGTCCACTTACATGTCTAAATCATTAACCTATAAGTATCTTATATTGCTTTTTTCTTTAGACTCTCACTATTTAAATTAAAACAAAAAAGGTAAACTGAAAAGTAACCAGTAAGTTAAGGTACATATAAAGTAGTAAACAAGTCCTGGTTTTATGTTGTATGTTGTATCCAAATGATATAATGCATCTCTCTGCCAATAACCCATCAATTTACATTTTAAGCAAACTAAAAACCCAATAAATTGTAAAGTACAGGGATTTTAACATAGAAAAATTAAACCCAAATGCAACAGTCGTGTTACTGTTTTAGGTTTCCTTTAGAATTTGAACTCTGTGCAGTGGACAGTTCGAGCTCGGGGCAGTACAGTGGCTCCACACACCAGATGGAGACCGCGATGGCACAGGGGAAAGGTCCAACTTCTGACTGAAGATAGTATCACAGCTTATATAAGCTTTTAGACACGGAAGACAAAACCAGTGCAGTTTGTACCAATGATAGATGTTACAGACACTGGTCGTTTTCATCCTTATTGGTGTGTCACGTCACTACAACTGTGTAAATGCAGAGCTGACAGAACGTGATGTAAACAGCTCTGTAGCTGTAGCATCTACAGCTCGGTGACTGTAGCTGAAGCTTCGTGTGTTTGTGTGTTTGTCCCATTTTCTTGAACGCAGTATATTTGAAATACTTCCAAATTTTTCACACACACTTAAAGAAGAAAGAACGGATTCGTTTTTTGGAGTCAAAGCTCAACATAGCCGTGGCCTTGCTTCTTGTTGGGAAATTCACTACATCTTGCACAAATTTTCACTCAGGCTGGAGGAAAAATGTAATTATAATTTAAATATTAGAAGCTGCTGTGATTTTTGTGTTTGTTTGTTTGTTTGTTTTGGGGTTTATGACCATGAGTTAATTTGATTTGACCAAATTTAACAAGAACATCTAAAGTGAGATTTTTTTTATCCAAATGTGCAAAGGTTAACTTCACTTTAATGACATGATGTTCTACAAAAATCACTTTTCAACTCAGTGCCGTGACTCGGGAACGGACGAAGTGCTTCTAAACTGCACCAAGACTGGTTAGCAGAAGAATTTATGAGTTTTCACAAGCCACCAGCAACCACTTAAATATGTTTTTTTTAATTTATACTTTACAATATAATATTGTAGTTTATCAAATTTTTGTCTGAATGGCAGACCGTCTTTATCTTTCCCACAGTTGCACTGTGGAACCTGTGACATCTACAATCCTGTTAAAAAATCACTGCTGTGCTTAATATTTCCCTCCAACAACACACACAAATTACAGCAAAACAAGATAAGATGTCTGCAGACTTGTTTTTATAAATATTATTGGCTTTTTTTCCATTCTCACAATCTTATTTTGAACATGTTTGCTTGCTGACATTAGGTCAGAGTACAAAATCAAAGTATAGGAAAGTATTAGGAGTTTTTTCAACCTACGTAACAAACACTTAACACTTAATTTAACTATACTAAATACATAGCTGCTGGATTCACCTGAGATAATGAATGAGTGGAATAAGACTTGCAATCCAGTAATGATTTGTAGACATCAGCCTGGCTTTAGGACAATATTACTGCAGTCATTGGCAGAAGGTTTTTGGTTGAAGCACAAATGTTGTGTTTAATGTGCTTTGTGAAGAACAACCATACACATTGCATACTTTCTTTTTTTTCGATGACTGAACACACTCAATAGTCCTCGAAGATCTTCAAAGACCATCTTCCTTCATTCTGTTCAAGAATCTGTGATCAGTATTTAAAAAATGAGCGGACAAGCAAAAGCCTACAAACATTTTGCTGGACTTTACTGCCCGCCATAAATGTAAAATGAATCCACATCAATTAATCTGACTTCAGTTATATTTATAAAGTGCCAGTTCACAACAACACTTACACCTGGTAATATACGAGAGAGAAACCCAGTGAGGAAGCGCTTGGTGGTATTTTCGATATCAAACCTTTACACATCTCTCCCGGTGGAATCCCTTAACCTCACATATACACTCTTTATCTACAGCATTAGAAATGTTTCCCCGGAGTGAGAACGACTGACTCAATCCCAAACGGCTTCAAACTCTTCAACAACCTCGTGTCACTGCCGTCCCAGTGAATCATATCACCTCACCCACGTCTTGTACATACTTGCTCCAGCTTGCGTCATCAGATAAACAAAGAAATAAATAATAAAAAAACATCCAGTCAGTCAATATTTTCTCTGTACATTTGATTTATTTATTTTTATTATTTCTTCTGGCGCTTCTGGATGTGTTGTTGAAATCGTTCAGCTATGTTTTTTTTTTCTTTTTCCCACGTATCGTTTACTGTTCATCATTAGTGACCTTCTCCTGAAGGATAAAATTATAACACAGGGACTGAAAGGCATCTCAAAACATTTTCTGGACTGAGCTAGTCTGAATATTTCATATTCGGAGTCTTTGTGCATTTTGACCAGACTAATCATGTGTATCAATGATCGCTAAAAAGTAAAGCTTAAGCATAACGTCTTATCTGAAAAGCTGCACGTTAATACCTGCCAAGCTGCTAGGCTCTCATCTTTCCCCTGCTGTGCGATGTAGAAGATGGCGGGGTTTCCTCTGCATGGAGGGTGATTTTCTGCTTCAGCTCATAACACCCGAGAGAAAACTGACAGCAGGCACAAAGGAGAGAGCTCGTTTGAGTGACCATGGTCCAGTCACCATCATTAGTCTATTGATACATATCATGTAACTGTGTGTGTGTGTGTGTGTGCATTTTTATACTATGACCTGAGGGGTTTTTCCTTGTGGAAGGGGGCAAATAAATACTCTTAAATATGTCTTTTTCCATTTATGAATTTGTTATTATAATTTGTCATGTAACCATCTCGCTTGGCATTACTCACTGTGGAATAACAGAGCAGTAAGAGACACAAACCCATCGCCAGTGTGTTGCAGGAAAGTTAGAATTATTGGATTTATCATGGCAATGCATTCTGTACATGAAGTGGTATGACTAGGTTCATGCAGATAATACACTATATGGATGAGGTAGGGTGTTAAATATGTATGTAGTTGTACTGTACATTAAAATGGATAATTGTATTTAATGACATATTATAAAAGCAGTATTTTTGGACAGATGTAGTTATATAATGATAGATCTAACAATACATGTGTTAATATAACAAAGGACCATGTATTACATAGCCATATTTATTTATAGCATCTATGTACATTTTGTATTGTATAATCAAAGCAGATATAGAAGATGAGCTAAACAGAGGTAGGATATAATACGCATTAGCTTCCTCCTACTCCTTTTAAAAGGGGAAATGGTCAACATTTTTTTTATCCATGGGAATATAATGACTTTCATTGATTTTGTGTAGTTTTGATTGATTGATTAATATTGTCTCACAATCCTCATAAAATATCTACATATCAAGCACAGCTGGGCTATTTTCCCTGCAGATGTTTACTTGTAATGCTTGAAGTGGATTTTGCTGACACTTTTTCTTCTGCACTCTGAATGCATTTCCCCGTTAAACAGTATTTTACTTGATTGTATCACAATTGCTTAAAATGGCAAGCATCCAATAAAAACAGCAGTACAGCACAATATTTTTTTTTTAAATCCAAGTGTTGTTTAGACTCCGTGGTCATGTTTGTGTGGAAGGCTGAAATGTTTTTGTGTCCTTGCCCAAATGTTAATGTTCCCGTTTCAGTTTGAGTTCTGTTGGAGGCTCCGAGTCTCCGAGGAGACTCGGAGCCTCCAACAGATGGTGCTAATCTCTCTCTCTCGCTCTCCCTCCGTCTCTGTCTCCCTCATCATCAAGAGTTGGGTGATAATTCAACAGTTATGTCATGAGGTGTACCCGCACCTCAAGAAGCAGAGCTGTGATGTTCGCTGCTGCTGCAGACCTGTCCTCTCTACGTCTCCCACAGTGTTTCCCACTCCACACGCTGACAGCCAAATGATTTCACTCGCGCCTCTCAGCGTGTCCGTTTGAAGAGTTCATCGGGCGGTTGTCACATCGCTGGCAGCCTCTGTCTGTGCGTAGGCTGACACAAACTCACCTTCGAAATGCACCTGGATAGGTGAGAGGGGCGCGCGCGCGCGCACGGCCAAAAAATCACTTTTAAAGGAGCGCGTGTTTTCTCTCCAGGAGTGCACTCCTTTTTGGCAGATCACCCTCCGATGCAATTAATCCAGGAAGACGACTTCGCCAAGGGAGACTCAACGCCGACCACCGCAGCACTCCAGTCCGACGGCAGCGCCGGATCTCCGGCCAAAATGTGCAGTGAATGTTACGTGAATCAGTCATTTGTGAACGATGACGGGAGCGTGAACGACCACAAGCCACGGTAAGACAAGCAACAGCTCAGAGACTCCAACAAGTAGCCTCAACCGGCGAACTTCATCCATTATGTGATTGGCGAGGATGAAGTTAGATCCTGTATTCTTAATATTTTTTAAAGTATATTCACTTGCGGGTTAGTTTGGGATTTGACTCTAA
Source organism: Oreochromis aureus (assembly GCF_013358895.1). NCBI lineage: Eukaryota > Metazoa > Chordata > Actinopteri > Cichliformes > Cichlidae > Oreochromis > Oreochromis aureus. Next base: position 49,181,622 of record NC_052948.1, on the reverse strand, counting down.
AAAAATATCAGGAAAATTGCCAAATACCTGTTGAATAATGTGACTGATGTGACGTGTTGATTTTGCATTGTTTTTCTCATCCATACACAATCTGCTCATCCGTCATCACCTGTTTTGTGTCCAGCTGTTCACCGGTGTGCTGTCTCAGCTTTCAGTGTTGGCCTACAGATAACAGATTATCTGCTGCTTATATGAATCCATTACCAGGGCTGGTGATGGCTGGTTTGACCCATGCACGCACATGATTTCTTAAGAACATCTGGGCTGATTTTTGGCCAAAACAAAAACCATCTTCTCTTAAAAAATGGATACTGAAGCCATACAAATATATCACACGCAGCCATACGTGCTGAACTATTTAAATGTAATAACACATTTTGCATGTCTTCACTTATATTATGAGAGCTGAATGGTGAACTTTACTCCTGGGTTGTATTTGCTTAGATGGATGAGTTAAACAAAATCACAGTATCAAAATCAAAACATCCCCTTCATCAATCATGCATTAAGTTTGACAAGGTTAATGGAGGACCAAAGCTGACAGACACAGTGATGGAGATTCTGTTTTGTGCACTTCTAAGAGCCTGAAAACGTTATCCGTCTTCACACCAAACCACGTTCATTTGAATTAATAACTACCCTGCAATGAGTCATATTTTATCAAAGGATGCAATATTTTAATTATGGAGGTGATGTGCTGACCGGCGCTGATCATTTAACAAATATTAAAAGCAACAGTGTAATCTCACAAAAGCACCCATACATGCTGTGACAGCCACACAGTTAAAAATATTAAGGCATAAATAACTCCGCTCACTTCACTCTGGAGTTTCTAATTCATCTCATTTCTTCAAGCGACAGAATCAGTTCATCTTCCCACATCATCTTCTCCAGCAGTAAAGGTAAAATCCCACTATGCTGTATTTAACCTTTGCATGTTACTCTAAGGCTGCACATTAGAGAGATGTGTCTCAGCATCTGCAGCCATTCAGAAAAACACAGCAGCCGAAGATTTTTTACTTTTTTTTCCCACTAGTTGAGATAAACTTTAATCCAAGTTATGAATCTATAGTGATTCATAATCATCATTCATAAAATGAATGATGTGTGCTTGAAGCTGAGCCATATGTTGAACCCGGTGGTGGATGAAAGACTCTTGGATATTTTGGAAAAGTGAAGTAATAGTACAACAATGTAAAAAATGTACCACTACATGAACAAGCTCTGAATTGAAAGAAGGCGCTTTGATCCTTGTCTAAAAAAAGGGTATTTTTTTCCATTTCATGCAAGCATGTGTATACTCTGTTAATCTAAAGAAGCAAACGTTACTCTTAGTTAAATCCTATTAATAAAGTTGTGGAAAGTACTCAGGTCTGCCTTCTATGGTCTGTAAGCAGCACAGGAGCGACATAACCTTGAATGCATGCTAATTTCTGCTTTTAAGCCTGAATCATCACACAGCAGCAGCATTTTAGCCTGTCCCTGCATCTGTCCCAGGATAGTGAAGAAGCCACAATGCATGGAGCTTTAGGTGAACAAATGTTGGCTGGTTCTTCATTACACAAAGATTTTAGCTGCAAAGGTCATTGTTTGGGATTATCTTTACTAAAAATACAAAAATATATACTTTACAGTACAATATAAAGTGTTCATTAGGGGCATTATCCTTTTTGGTCTAATTTTCTGTAACCCCATACCCGGGCCCCGTCAACTGCACTTTTCCATCCCATGTTTACCTTTCTTGCCTCCTTTCCTTCTCCTTGTGCTTCGTATTTGCTTTCAACATTGGCTCGACTGGCTCAACCGGCTTCCTTCACTTTTGCACAACTTTCTCTGCCTTCTGCTTCTTTACTTTTCTCCTGTCCCTCCCCCCAGCTCATCCCCAGCCCCGCTCCAGACCAAAAACAGCAGCCGCAGTACTGGGGTTATCTTAGACATCTCTACCCTCAAGATGGAGCAGCTAGAGAGCGAGGTGCCTCCTCTGCCGCCCCGTTTCCGCTTCAGAGACCTTCTTCTTGGGGACCAGAGCTTCCCGAATGATGACAGGTAGGTAGGAAGCTCTGCTTGTAACTCACACAAGCTTGGCTGAGACGTGGTGTTTGAGGTGGTCAGGAACTGAAAGAAGTAAGCTGAGAAGAAACTGTCAAACTTAAAATTTGTGCAATTCTGACAGACGCATCAGCTCATAGACATATAACCTTTATAATGGGTGTTATAGGTAGCCTAATATTTCAACTGTCTATGGACCAATTTAGCAATTTCTCAACATTGCATTTAGCTTAGCATTTCAGGTAATTGTCTCTTAAATTCAGCACTTTTGCTGTTTGCCTATTACTTTTAACAAATTATTTTGACTATTGACCCTTAGCTGAGCTACCTATGTTAGCTGTTTATTGCTTTGTACTCATCTAAGTTGAGCTGTTGCAACATTTATTTGTAACTCTTAGGTTTTTTTCATATAAAATTAGCTGTTTTGCTATTTGTAGTTTACTAATTTGAGTTATTTCAACATTCAGTTGTTACTTTAAGTATTATAAGTATTATAGCTAACATGTCAGCTTTTTATCCTTTCAATGCACCATTTCTTTACGTTTAGCAAACAGCTGTTTGCCCAATAAGGTTGGCTATTGATGTCATTTTTACTTTACTTTAGTGAATGATTAATGTTAGTTAGTTAACATTATTTGCTAACTAGCATTCTCTCAGCAAGCAAGTGTAACAGTTGAGTTAAATGGTGGATGTTTTTTTGTCGGATTTGGTTAGCTGTCCTACTTAGTTTTGTATCCCGAAGCAAGCAGCTGTAATCTTTAAAGAAAACTGTTAAAAATATGCTGCTTTCCTCCTGTTTAATGTGGACTATTTTGGGATAAATCTAATAATAATGAAAAGAAGACCTTGGTTTCTTTTTGCACCATTTTGTGAAGATAAATCTAATAACTGTGGTAATAAATTATCAAATGAATTTATGTTGGTCAGTAGCCTTTATAAAACGTTATGAAATAGCATTAAGTGAAGTAGTGTAAAATGACGACATCTAAAAAAAGAGCACACATCCATTATTCCCCGTTTTATTTTAAGTGGCTGCTGTTGTTGTTAATTTTTGACTCCACTTGTTTGAATTTTATGTAAGTTATTAGTGTTTTATTTGCAGCAGCCCCTAGAAATATACAGGATGAAAAAAAACAAGTAAATTGAATCATGTGTCACACATGATTTGATCTCATCACAGCTCTGTTGGTCGTCCGCTCATGTTGCTTTCACTTATCAAGCGCGCTGATTGCCAGACCTCTTTTTTTATTTTTTACTCCTGACAAATACTGTTATTTGGAGTTCAACCCCACTTGATTCACCTCTTTGTAGTTGCTGAAAAGGCTTTGTTCATTGAGTGTTTACCAGTGTTTGCCCCCTCCAGACTTTAGCACAGAGAAGCACAGTTTGAAGTGTTCTCTTTTTCCGGTGTAAGTGGTGTTTGTGTTTAAAAGGGGCCAGAAACGTAGCAGGATTTGAGGCGCTGTCCGTGGTGCTGAATAAGAGGGCGGTACATGAGAAGCTGTGGAGCAGGTGTCTGTGTACGTATTTGAAGACTGAAGAAGTTTGACTTGAAACACATTTTTCTTTTCTGCGACAACATTGTGACCTAATTCACTGTCAGAATTGAAAATGAGATCTCTCCGTCGGTCTTTCTGTCTTTCCTCATCTACTGCCTTCAGCGCTCTACTCAGCTGCAGCATCTGTGCGTGATAGATGTGATCAGCAGCAGTCTGCTTCTGTTTTTCTGAGATCTGCTTCACTGGTTTCCATCCTGAGATTAAAAAACATTTTACTTTAGGGAATTTAGAGATCCTTCTTCTTCATTAGTTTAGGCACAAGCTCAAAAAATAAGAAATAAGCACTCTTTTTTCTGTTACAGCATTAAGTTTTGAAGTGAATTGACGTCCATAATTTGGGTAAGTCAGCTAAAAAGCTAAAACATCCTCGGGATGTTTATTCAGTGCATAATTGCGTGTTCTCCAGATGGACCGCTGGAGAGGTATGATCAGATGTAATTTTAGAAGTGATAACAGCAGCAGCAAGCATTTCAGACTGTAGAGCTGTTTGTAATATTTGTCATATCTGTTTTGTTTGATGAGGAATAACAACAAGCTCTGCCAATGCTTTTAGTCAAAGATGACCTTTTCTCCAGCTGTCCTCACAGCTATCCTCGTTTTCTCTTCGAGAAAGCTGCAAACCTTTCCAGCTCCTATTTAAATGGTTTCCCGTCTTTTTTTTTTATTCTGTCCCTGCAAATGAACGCATCTTCTGTCCTTAGGAGATAGTGTTGTTTATAGGTGACTGATGCTTCAGGTTAGCGTTCCAGTGGTCAAGTCAAGAGCTTTCTCTTGAAACCCCAAATGTCACCGGTCACATCTGTCCGGGGAATCATCCGTCACTCAAAGGTTCCTTTCTAAAAGAATCAACACTCAGTAGTGGCAACATAATTTGCCACAACTGAGTCCAATTTCAAAAATATGTCTCAGTTTGCTACATGATAAATGTGCAAAATAACAGAAAAGGTTCATTGCCCAGACTGTCTTGTATTATATTAAAGCTTGTTTTGTCTGTAGTAGAAAATATCTAAAGTAGATATTAATTGTTTATCTATTATGTAACTTTTGAAGTAGTATAAATGGCTATGATAAAGTTATTTATTAATAGAAAAAGCTGTAAAACATGAAAATATTGTTAAACGTTCGTAATCTATGCCCCCCATTGGATTTTCCAAAGCCTTCCACTGAGCTGGATTGGAGTCTTTGCCAGACCAATTCTGGCCCCCGAGCCTTGTTTCACTGCCTTGCCTTGAATATCCCCTACCTGATTTTCATCTAAACTTTGTGATTCTGAACACCATGATGTATCTTAGAGGCAGAGGCTGTGATGTAAGGGTGTTCACGTGCAACTCAGAAGCCACACTGAGTGGCTGTACTGGTGTGGGCGAAAGGGGGTTCAAGAGGGATGGCCTTTCCTCCTATTTTCAAAAGCACTGACTGCTGGGGGCGAGGTCATCTATAAATTAGTACTTCAGACATCGCAAATTTAGAGGAGACAAAGAGGTGGGAGACTGAAGGGAGGGTGACTGCCAGAGCAGTCCTCTTGATTTTCCTTTCATCTGCACTGCCTGTTCATTTTTTTGTAAAAGTGCATCATCTTTCTGTTTTTGTCCCAATCCACCACATCCTGCAGAGCAAAGCGAGCGTCATCACCAACTTGTGTTTAGCATGATCAGACAGAAGAACAGACTGCAAGGCGGCACATTCATTGTGACTGTACGAGCTCCGAGTCATGAAAACTTCCTTCCAACAGGCTGAGGGTAGCCTGCTGACATGCTGCTGATGCCAACAGCAAATTAAGACAAATCCGAGTTCATCTGACAATCTCTCTGATATGGCACAGTGAATGTTTACAGCTTTGTGCTGCTGGAGAGGACCATGCTGCAGCAGCAGCAGTTAGGGTTATTCCTGTCAAAGCAACGTTGCTGTGGCAACAGGCCCGCGCAAAGAAGGGAAAAAATAAAAAATAAAAACGAGAGAGCGGCTGCGGGAATATATTTCTAAAAATACTCCAACAAGCTGAAAATTAAAAAAAACCCCAAAACGCTTCGTCTATGATTTCTTATTTTTAGCTTCTTATCTTTGTCGTTTCATAAGTTAAAGCTCAAATCAGTTCATCATCCGGCAGTGCTGTGCTGGTATTTTAGAGCTGCAGTGAGGCACGTTGGTCATCTGTAGGAATTCAAACTGGCTGCACGACGCAGCTACAGGTGTCCTGCACGATGGATCCGGAGATCCTCATCCCAACCTGGAGGTCGGACGCGTTTGGTAGTGGTGACGCTGGGCAGAGGTAGGGCCACGCGAAGCGGAGACCAGTTTACCCTCCGAAGTGCGCACGATGTCCAAATGTTAATGGAAATGAATGCGCCGGTAAAGAGGCGGGGGAATAATGCTGTCCAAGGCTTTTTTCTTCTCTTTGCTGTGAATTATTATTTTCAGGCGGGAAGAGTTGTAGTTATTATGTATTGGGAGTTATTAGGAGATAACCAGGAGTTTGATAAGCGATGGAAAAATAAACAAACAAAAAAACTTCCTATTTATTTATTTATAGTGGCCAGGATCAGAAAGTCATTTCTTGTTTTACGCATCGGCACTTCTGCTATTATATAAAGTAAAACCGTATTTTAAGGTCGTTATTGTGGATTATTATGTTCTCAGTTACTCCTGTACCTCTTTTGTTCAAGTGTGAAAGCCCCCACTCGCGAATTTGCAAGGTGACTATTTAAAGTAGTTGACAACGGAAAGATCTTCAGTCACGAAAACGCACAAATGTTGACTGCTGAGACGCACAAGAACTGAATCTTTGTACATTTTGTTTCAGTCGTACCAATAACTGATTTGTTTTAGCGGTAATTTGAAAGTCAGTTTAGTGTCATGAGAAGAAAAAACAAATTAACTGAAAGTTTGTGAGATTTTTGGGACTTTTTGCTTGAGGACTTTTTACATATATATTAATCCATATATTTTCTGTCAATTGATGAATGGCCTTTTGGATTGGAAGCAACAGGTCTATGCTGTTATTGATGAACCCCTCGAGCTGCATTGATTTAATGAAAGCGAGGCAATGATCACACACACTCGCTGAGCCACAAGCAGGCGTTTAAAACGATCTAATTGGTCACAGAATTGTGCGTCTTGTTGCCTGAAACTCCGACGTGACACTGCAGTATGACTAATATCAGACCTCTTCAGTTCGTAATTGTGTGCTCAACAGGAGCTGATTAAGGGCCATTACTTGTACCCATTAGGCCTATGTATGCGTGGGAGGGTATACGGGCGAGATAGACAGACAGACACAGACAGACAGACAGAGAGCAATCTGTAGGACTCTCATATACGACAGCACAGCCTCTCATTTGAAGTGTTTCTGCCTCCAGAGCCCATCTCTGTCTTGCTGCTGGCCACATGTTACAGATGTTTTTAGTTCTCATCGCAGAGCGGTTCTCTCAGTTTTTTTTCACTGAAGGGTTTCCATCACTGTGATGTAGTTTTAGTGTCGTGCAGACCTGAAATAGCCGTTTTAGTGCCGCATCCAACAACCCACACCGCCTTTTCCCTTCCACTGTGATCCTTTCAGCCACAAGCCAAAACTTGAGATTAATGGAGCATCAGTGAAGCGTTGCAGTTTTTCACCCTTTCTGAAATCCTGCTAATCTCTCTCATGCCTTCCTTTTCATTCCTTCCCATGCCCATCCATCAGAAAACAGTACTGTGAAGACAGCACTGAAATTCTCTTTCATTCATAGCTACCAAAGGAGTTTTTGCACTTTCTCTCTTTTTGTGTTTTGCTCTGTCTTACAAAATGTTTATGAAATCTTATTTTAACCTTTGGTCTTTCTTATAACAGGAAAGTTTGAGTTTGCTAGTGTTGTAGTTTATCCTGAAAATGTATCTGGTGAAATGATTATTGCGATATTGTTAAATAGGTTGTTAAAAAAAAAAAAAAAAGTAAAAATGAGGGGATTTGGTGGTTAGCAGTGTTGCCTCACAGCAAGGAGCTTGTTTTTGAACCTCCTGGTTCACTGGTTCTTTCTATGTGTTTTCTTTACCTGTGTGGGTTTCCCCTGGTGTTCTGGTTTTCTCTTTCAGTCCAAAAACATGCTTGTTAAGTTAATTCGTGATTTTAAATTGGATGTATGTGTGGATGTGAGAGTGTGTGGTGGTTGCCTTTCTTCCTGTGTTAGCCCTGTAATAGTTTGTGCTGTCCTCAGTTCTTCCCATCTTCCAGCCCGTGTCAGCTCAGCTAAGATCCAGCCCCCAGGGGGCCACAGGCTACTTACAAGAGAGATTCTTTTTCCCAAGGAATCTCTCCTAATCCCAGCTAGTTTGGATTTAGCATAATTTGATGATCTATACAGCACTTTGGAAAAATCTTCAGCCACTCTTTATTTCCTTATACTTTACTAAGAAAATGAGAAACAGATGCACTGATTTATTGAGTTGTGCAAACATAGATGGAAATAAGGTAAATGAGATAAAACAGAGTTGGTAGAATTCTAACAAAAGTCAATATTTGGTTTGACGACCTTCAGCACAGCCTCAACTCTCTTTATGGTCATTTCTTTAAGTAGTCTTCAGAAATAGTTCTCCAGGCTTCTTGAAGGACATTCAAAGCTCTTTTTTGGATATAGGCCACCCTTTGTTCCCTCCTCTGTCAATATGATCCCACACTGTTTCAATAATGTTGAGGCCAGGATCTGATGAGGCCATTTCTCAGCAGATCCTGGTGTGTTTTAGTTTTCACTGTGTGGTATGCTTTTACTGAATTGAAAGTGTGTTTGGGATTATCACCTCGCTGAAAAATGAAGCTATTGCCAAGCAGCTTCCTTAAGAATGTCTTCTTGACAGCCATCCTTGCACTGAGACCATTTCTGATAAGGTTTCATTGAATAGTAGATGGATAATTGGAAGGGCTAGATGCAACTCTCAGGTCTTTTGTCAGGCCTTTGCTAGATTTACCCTCCCTATTTCTTAATGACATGACTTTAAAATACTGTTCATGTGTACTTCATTAGACCTGCCACTTATGAGTTTATCCTCAGCTATCCTCGACTCGACTGTCCAGTTTCTTCAAACTTTGTTTCCTCAGATATATGCAAAGTGTTTAGCTAAGAGCTCTCTGGGAATCACCTTGTTGCTTCAAAAACTATTTTATCCTCGTCCAACTTCTAACAAAGTGCCTAAAGATACCATTTAATAAGGGTTCTTTGCTAAGTTTTCTGGTATGTGTAGGCACAATGCTTTTTCATCCCCTCAGTTTGATTCCTTTTTTAATGCTTGAATGATTCATAGGTCAGTGTTACAGTAAGTGGCTTAATAATAATAATAATAATAATAATAATAATAATAATAATAATAATAATAGTAATAATAATAGTAATAATAATAATAAAACAATCCTCTGAAAATGGTCAGGTGTAAGGACTGGACTTAAAATTAGTATTGGTGAAAAAACAGCAAGAAAAATTTTGAAAGTCCTTCAGAAAGTCTGGTGAACCTTTGTTCAAGACAACCTTAAAGAAGTTGCAAGTCTTCCTCCTTCAAAGAGAAATATAAGAAAATAGGGGTGACTCAAAAATTTTGCACAGTACTATATTGACTCAAGCATCTCACCAGCTGGCACGAGTAATAAGCCAAACTATACAGTAGCACAGGCAGTCAGTTGTTGGCAACAGGGTCTTACATTTGAAGTGTCTTCTTTTTTGGAGTTTTCATGTTCTCATTGTGCCTGTGTTGTTTTTCTTTGGGAGTCACGACAGTTTGAAAAAATGTCACAGGCACTCAAACTAGATTGGACCTCCACATCAAAACCTGATGGATGGGCTGATGCTGTCACAGGGATGCAGGAGGATCAGTCTTTGACAGCTTTGAGAGTGCACAAACGCAGCTGTGTGGGGAGATGCAGTGATTTCTCATTTAGCATAAATATGAGCAGCAACAGGAGTAGGATGAGAGAAATTGAAAATGTTACTAAGGCATACCAGAATAAAAATGAATCTCCTCACACTCAAGATATTTTCTCAATAACCACAGTTAATTTGTAAAGGAGTCACTGATGAATATACATTTTCATCTTCATTATATCATTCTTAATAGCAAATACAAACGGGTGTGCACAATGTCTCGCACAACATGTGTAATCCTTCTGTGGGATGGTGCAAAAACAAATCTAATATTCATTTATGCACAAGCGCGTCTTTTCATCCATTCTGGATGTTGGATTTCTCATCATAAAACATGCTTTGGTCTGATATGGAAATCCTGCAGTGCCACTGATAGATGTCACTGACACAGTGATATCTGCATAAACAGTTCCCATCTACTATATGACCTTTTTAATGATGATATCAGAGGAATAGAAAAAAAACTAGGCTGTGTTATCTTATCTTATCTTATCTTATCTTATCTTATCTTATCTTATCTTATCTTATCTTATCATTCTCCTTTTAAAATATGAATGTTGTTATCTTGAATACAAAAAATATGCAAAAATATTTACCTTCTTCTCTTTTAACTTCACTCCTGGCTAAAATGATGCTCCACACTAGCAGCTGCTCTTTGGTTTCTTCAGTTGACGCTGCCTGGCCTACAGGAGTCCTGTCATGTAATTGGAAACTAAATCAGACACAGCTAATTACCTAACTCTCCTCAGGCAGATAATTACAAAAACAGCATTATGAATATTCATGCTGTATTAACGTCGTCGTTTTGAAAAACATCTTCGTATCTCTGTTAATGCTGCTGTGTGACTGTATCTCTCCCTCTCTTACCTGTTAGGGTGCAGGTAGAGTTTTATGTGAACGAAAACACCTTCAAGGAGCGCCTGAAGCTTTTCTTCATCAAAAACCAAAGATCAAGTAAGTGGATGGTGCCGGCCACCATCTCATGTTCTTATGCTGAGTGCTGCTTAATTGAAAGGGCAACACAACAAAAGCAAACCCAGAAAGCTGTGCATAATAAGACCTAGATGCATAAAGAAGGGGAAATAATGATTGAATATGTACATTTGCTCACTTCTAAAGAACACTTTCAAATTTTCATGGTAGTTATATATTAATGGAGCAAGACAGAATATCAATTAAAAATCCAGAAAGGACTCATTATATGAAGAATTGTGAATTGATTTGTATGTCACTGAGTGAAATAAATATTTGATCCTCTACAACCCAGCAAGAATTATTCTGATTCCTGCAGATTGGCCGTGTGTCAATTGCAATCAATCAAAAAATCAGCCAAGCAATTAGAGATGGTCCTGATCTCAACTCATTATGTGTATAAAGCACACCTGCCCACAGAATCTGTTTCATCCATTCCAACCGCTCCACCACCATGGGCAAGACCAAAGATCTGCCAAAGGACATCAGGGATGAGATTGTAGACCTGCACAAGGCTGGAATGGGCTACAGTTGTTGGTGTGATTATTCAGAAATGGAAGAAATATGAAATGACCATCAGTCGCCTTCAGTCTGGAGCTCTATGCAAGATCTTACCTCATAGGATGATCATTAGAAAGGTGGTGGATCACCCAAAAACCACATGGGTGGAGCTTGTTAATGATCTTAAGGCAGCTGGGGCCACAGTCACCAAGAACTCCGCTGGTAACACACTACTACACTGTAAGGAATTGATATAGATAGATATGTTGCTGCACCTGCAATGTCCCCCTGCTCAATTGGGCACATGTACAGGCCCATCTTAGGTTTGCCAGTGAACATCTAAATCAGCGGTCCCTAACCCCTGGTCCGTGAGTTGTTTGGTATCGTGTGTCTTATTTTGAAATAAATATTTACACATTACCATAGCGACCAGAGAGCATTAAGGGGCAGAGAGGAGGATGTTGCTCTCAATGTTGTTGGCGCATTTCAGGAGGACGCTGCTAATAAAGTTACACAATTACACAGTGAATTTGTGTTTATTATTATATTTACAAAATAGCACAGTTTTTGTCTTGGTCGAATCATTTTATTTTGTTGTATTTATCAGCGACACCTTAATGGCCGGTCTGTGAAAATATTGTCTGAAATTAAACCGGTCTGCAAAAAGATCTAAATGATTCAGAGAAGCCTTGGAAGAAAGCGCTATGGTCACATGAAACCAAAATTGAGCTCTTTGTGTTTGTGTTTGGAGGGAGATGGTTGCTGAATATGATACAAAGAACACAATCCCCACAGTCAGGCACAGAGGTGGAAACATTGTGCTTTGGGGCTGTTTGGGGCAATCCGATGATGGACACCTTCATCAGATTGATGGGGCAATGGCCGTGTACCATAAAATCCCTTCTCTCAGCCAGAACAATGAAGATGGGTCTTTAATGGGTCTTCCAGCATGACAGTGACTTAAAACAAACCACAGAGCCAACAAAGGAGTAATTAAAGAAGAAGCAAATTAAGGTTATGGAGTGGCTTAGCAAGTCTCCAGATCTCAGTCCTATAGAAAATCTGTGAAGGAAGCTGAACATTTGAGTTGCCAAGCAGCAACCAAGAAACCTAAAGGATTTAGAGAGTTTCTGTAAAGAGGAGTGGAACAAACTTCCTCCTGAGATGGGTGAAACCTGGTGAGCAGCCACAAGAAACATATTGCTGCTGTGCTTTCCAACAACAGTTTCTCCACCAAGTATTAAGTTAGACTTTGCTTAAGAATCACTGACATGCAGATCAATGATATCATTCATGTAATTTGTTTTTTCTGGATTTTTGGTTGATATTTTGACTCTCTCCATTAAACTATAAAAATTATTTTAAAAAGATGTTATAAAAATTAGAGACTTCTTTTCTTTGGAAGTGAGCAAACTTACAAATTCACCAGGGGATCAAATGATTATTTCCACCACTGTATGGGAACACCTGTGGAGAATCCCAGATGTTTTTTCCTTATCTGTCAGAGATTTACTTTGAAGAAATGACACTGTGTTAAATGCAGTTTAAACTTAAACTCAGGAAAGCCTGTGTACACACGGTCACAATAAATCTTATTTACAAATAAAATTTATTTATAAAAAATCTTATTTTCTTTTGCCTTCAGGCCTCAGGATTCGTGTGTTCAACTTCTCCCTGAAGCTGCTCACCTGTCTGCTGTACATCATCAGAGTGATGACAGACAACCCCGCTCAGAGCGCAGGCGCCAGCCACAGCGCCGCGCAGCAAAACGCTCCCAGTGGCAACAACAAATGGTTTGTTTAAAATAAAGACAAAGGTTTTCAGGTCAAGTCGAGGATTTTTATCAAGCACATTCTAACACAGTGTTATCACAACACTCTGAAAAAATGAAAAAAACAATTATAATGTTAAGATTTGTTATTCATTCATTGCAGTTGATTAATTCTTTAAAGGAAAGCAACAAAAAAGGCGAAAAAATAAGCTAAACTGCAAATAAAATGCCAAGTACTGAATATAAGGTTACTGGTTAAGGTTGCTCTGCATATTATATGTAGGAGGACTGTTCCACAGGTCGGGATCATAATATCTGTTTAGAAGCCCTGGAGTCTGCATAATCACAGCAACAGCAGCCTCCTTTGGTGTCCTTTAGATGACACAGCATGCTCAATGTGCGATACTATATATAGGATACTGTAGCTATTGTACGCATCATAAGACCTAAATGTCACATACTATGATTTACTCATGAAAGTGGTCCCTTTCTCATTTTTTTAAAAACCAAATTATTATGAATTGAATAAATATAATGTGTAAAACTGCCAATTCTAGAGCTACTACATGCAAACGAGTGCAGACCTCCCAGTTTGCATCTGTTCATCTAGAGTCGCCTCTTAGTGACTCTAGATAACTTTAGGCCAGTCAGTGGTGATCTGTAGAGGTCATGTCTCATTTCAGTGTCTGCCCTATCAACTTTTTGCTGTGCTTTATCTACCTGCTGTTGTGACCATGGGTAACTGGGAATCAGATTTCGATACCAGAGATAGTCACCTCAGAACAAGAAGCTCCTGGGCTTGACTCCACCAGCAGTGTGCGGCCTTTCTGTGTGGATTTTGCATTGCGTGGTTTCTCCCAGGATTAGTTTGGCTTACTCCCACAGTCCAAATGTCAGGCATTTCAGGTTAATCCTAATTACAGTGATTCTAAATTGGCTGTAGGTGTGAGTATAAAAGTGTCTGTGTCTGTTTGCATGAACCCTGCGACAGTTGAAATGAGCTCTGGCCGCCCCACACCTTAAATTGAATAAGTGGATAATAGGCGGTGGAATGGATAAACATTTTGTTATATGAGAAATATAACAAAGGGTCCACTTTGATGACTGAAGATATATAAGTCTTGTAAGACCAATAGATAAAGTAAAGATTTGTTTATAAGACAGAAAATAAAGCTTTTTCTCTTCTCCATACAGTTATCTATGTCAGGAGCTGGCCAGCTCCTTTGGGTGGTTAACTTGATTAATTGGCTTGTTGTGTGCTTTAATTCTTACACAAATCAAATTATAATTAATAAATAAATGTATGTTTCATCCTGTGATATATCCTCCCTTACCATCATCACTACTCCACAGTGTCGACTGTCAGTGGAACGGTTCAGTGCAGGACAGAGAAATTAACTGGTAAGCAGCAAAAGGTGTGATTTCTTTCAGCTCTTTGTTTGGTCTGATACCTCATTTCTTCCATTCACCTTATTAGTTATTCTGGCAGGCCATCGGTGTTTTCATTATCGGATGTTCCCTTTTTATCAACATTTATGTAAAGAGATCCCTGCCAGCTTGGTCTTCTGTTTATCTCACGTTGTCACTGATGGTATAGACACAAATCATGTACTATTTTTCTTTGATTTGGAGGGAATTTGTTGTTAAATGTAGTACAATTGTCACTGTTGTGTGCTTTCTCTGTCAGGGAGTTGATCTTCTGGGTGGATAGGAAGGTTCCTGTCTGGGCCATTCAAGTGAGTCACAAGAGAAGAAAGAGCACATAAAGCAGAACTTTCAATGACTTTCACTGAGTTGCATAAACTTGTGTGTGCGTGTTTGCCGGCCTCATTGGCACAGCTGGTACAGTTTGCACCTTGTGAGTGTCTGTGTGTGTGCATGTGTGTGTCACTGTGGCAAATTGTCCTGAAAACATCTTCTGTAAGTGGAACTACCACAAAGCCATTTTGAGTACTCGGGCAGGTCTTTATCTGTCTGTCTGTCTGTCTCTCTGTATATCTGTCTCTCTGTCTGTCTGTCTGTCTGTCTGTGGACAGATTTCAACAGCATAGCGTCACAACCGTGCAAGATTCAAGATACTTTACAGGTGTGTAGTTGAAAATGATGGCCGATTTTTAAAGACGGGGGTTCTCCGACCCATGCGTACTCACACGATCAGGTAACAGTGTAGCAGTGACTACATGGGTCGTGGGTCGGAACATCAACATATTGACAGGTGTTGCAACAGGTGTGATCCCATCTCTGCTTTCAGTTGTGCTGTTGACCAAATAATTGACTGTCTAATGCAAACCATAAATGTCTAATCATCAAGTGAAAACATAGTGAGCGTCATTCTTAGAAGATTATTTGTGACAAAGCTGTTGTAAATAATTAAGTATGTCTTATTTCCTGTTTTTGCACAGGTGATTGTGGCCATCATTAGTTTCCTGGAGACTATGTTACTAATGTATCTGAGTTACAAGGTAAGACAGAGTGTGCTAAAAAAAGCACTCTGGCTTCAAACATGATTAATGCATTCTGTACAATTAATCACTTACAATGTGCTAGATTGACAATCCATAAGTGGTGCAATTAGACCAAGTCATTTGTCAAGGCTACATTAAAGACAGACAGTAATTACAGGATATGGCTGAGGTGAAGGAATAAGTGGTTTTGCAGGGTGACAGACAACAATGAATCTCTGCAGTGACTCACTGTCTTTTGTGTGCTTACAGATGAAAGTGTTAAAAGTCTGTGCCTGTTTTTACTTTTAGGGGAACATTTGGGAGCAGATATTCCAGGTGTCCTTTCTTCTGGAGATGATCAACACAGTTCCCTTCATCATTACGGTAAAAGTTTTACCATGACAACCCCGAAATGTGCCTTATTATGTAGAAGCACTCTATGAAAAATTAAGCACATCCTATGATTCAGAAGCTTGTAGAATCACTTTTAGCAGCAATAACTTAATAGTTAGCAATCATTTTCTGTATGATTATATCACTCTCTCACATTGATGTGGAGGAATTTTAGCCCACTCTCTTCTGCAACATTGCTTCAGTTCACTGAGTTTTGCAGTTTATTTATGCACAGCTCTTTTAATTCAATTCAGCTCAATTTAATTTATTTATACAGCGTCAAATCGCAACAACAGTCGCCTCAAGGCGCTCTATATTGTAAGGTAGACCCTACAATAATACATACAGAGAAAAACCCAACAATCATATGACCCCCTATGAGCAAGCACTTTGGCAAAAGTGGGAAGGAAAAACTCCCTTTTAACAGGAAGAAACCTCCGGCAGAACCAGGCTCAGGTTTTGGTTTGACTGGAACAACGGAACACCCTATTTCTTTTATTTTTCAGCTTCTTTGTTATAGATTTGATGCTGTGCTTGAGCTCATTGTCCTGTTAAACATGTGGTCTCTGGAATTATTGCTATACAGAGGAGTTTGTGGTTGATTCTAAGACTGCAAGGTCCCCAGGACCTGTTGCTGCAAAATAAACAAATCGTCACCCCTCCACTGTGACGATTTGATAGTTGGTATAAGGTGTTATGCTACACTGTTAAAAAAAATCCTAGAAAAACAGTAATATTCCGGCAGCTGGGGCGCCAAAATAATACCATAAAATAACAGAAAATAACTTTCTCATAAAAATACGGTTATTTTCAGTTTTTTGCTTTTAAACATTAAATTAGGAACATGTTAATGTGATTAAACAATGAAATTACCTATAAACAAGGTCAATAAATGTGGCAATGAATAATAATACTTAAATGTACAGAAATATACAGTTAACAGTTGGTTTAAACAATAATGGATTGCATGCCCTGGGACAGACTGACAGAGGCGAGGCTGCCATATCGCACCATCGGCCCCTCTGGCCATCACCAGTAGGCCGTAGGTGAAGTGTCTTGACCAAGGACACAATGATCGAGAGTGTCCGAGCCGGGGCTCGAACCGGCAACCTTCTGATTACAAGGCGAACTGCCAACTCTTGAGCCACGATCGCCCTAAATAGCAACAATAATAATAATTATTTGATGTAAAAAAAGTTTATGAGAATCATTTTATATATTTTTCCATAGCATTACATTTGAATTTAACAGTTCAATCTTTCAAATAACGGACACATATTTGTGAAATCATGGTACATTTGTGAATGTATGTTAACAATCTAAATATGCATATGTACAGACAAATACATTTAAAAAACAAGAAAATTATGTTTTATTACATTACAGTGATTTTACGTTAATTTACATTTGAAATGTAAATACACAGTAAAATACTTTTATATTAGGATTTTTTTTACAGTGTATGTCCACTTCTGGGAAGATTGGTCACTATCTTGAATGTTTTCCACTTTTGAAGAATCATTCTCATTGTATGAAGGATTGTATGCATTGTATAAATGATGGACGTAATACTCCTAATACTCCCTCCCAGATTGATGGGCAGCAACAGTTGCTTCTCAAAGATGGTTGCTGAGTTATTTCGTCCTCTGTATTGTGTTAACACACACCTGAATGCTGTAGACCAGCAAAATGTAAAAACTTCTGCTCCTGTATTACCCTCATTAGGTGTACTCACACATAATGATGGTCTCTTAATCAGGTGCATTTGATTATCAGCACCTGGGTGCTACATAACCTCTTAGGTCCGATTGGTAGGGTGTACTCAATTTTTTACACACTCTTCTGCTTAGGCTTACTTTGCTAAATAAATAACGACATGATGTAATATGTCATGTTGTTGTTACTCCAAATATATTTATCTGTTCTTAAGATAATGTTTTTTATTATATTAAGATAGATAGAATCTAAAGAGGGTGTACTTTCTAATGGATGGCACCTTGATTGTGATGGCCAGAAAAAAATAATCATTTCAAGCTCAGCAGAATTGTCTCTTTAAAGAAGTCCTGGCCTTGCTACTCTAAAAGATAAAACAAGTTTCATTAAGGACTAGTTTGTTTGTGCCAAACTGCATCAATGTGCAGGACAATTGTGCATCTACCTGTCACAAGAGGGTCATGACAATTTTAAGTCTGTAAACATTCAAATCATTGCCCTTGCCTGAGCTGTAAATAATGCTGCATGCTTGCTTTGATTAACTCTTATATGAAAATGCTCAACCACAACAAGTACTAGAGAGGTAACACTGACATTTTGTGCAGATTGAGCTACATGGACAGAGAAGATAGAACTACAAACATTATAGCTGACTAAGACAGTGCAGAGTATTCCTCTTTAATGATTCTGGGTATAAAAACGTTACACAGTAATACTTAAAAGTTTTAATTTTCCCAGATAGCACGTTTAAGCTGCAGACATATGCCCCACTGCTGTGAGGTTTTTATTGTTTGAGAAAACTGTGAAATGAAGTGTTTTCTACCTCTCCTCAGATTTTCTGGCCCTCGATAAGGAACATTTTCATTCCTGTGTTTCTCAACTGCTGGTTGGCCAAATGTGCTTTGGAGAATATGATCGTAAGTCAAAGCAGTTAACTGAATTTTGTCTATTAAAGACCAGTTTTCAACAGCTTGGTTTTCTTCAGACGTTTTAACTGCACTGATTTATACAGGCCTTCGTACTCCCCGACATCCACACTGTAACAACAAAAAAGCCTTCATTGGCTCTGCTCTGTTTGTGCTGCACACAGGAGGGAGCTCATTAGGGATTATTTTCAGTGCTGTGTGCATTTTATCATGTTGCTCTGCAGACTGCAGTGGGGAGCATACAAGAGTAGAAGCATCTGCAACCACTAAACTAATTCACAATTAAATTGAACAGGGGTACACGCAGTGTTACTGATTTTAAGCATTTGTATCCTTGGGAGACACGGTGGTCCAGTGGTAGCACTCACTGTCACCTCACAGCAGGGAAGAGCTTAGTTCAAATCCAGACGGGTCCTTTTGCATGTCCTCGCTGTGTCTGCTTGGGTTTGCTCCAGGCATTCCAGCTTCCTCCCACAATCCAGAAAACATGCATGAGGTTGGATTAATTAGAGATCCTAAATTGACTCTAGATGTGACCTATTATCTGTCTCTGTGTATTAACCCTACAACAGATTCACAACCTGTTCAACCTCGTCCTATGACAGCTGTGATAGGCTTCAGCCTCCCCCTATAACTCTGAATTTGATAAGCAGAAGAACATGAATGGGTTTGTAACTATAACTGCTGTATGTTGTTTATGGTGTAGAACGATGTCCATCGAGCGATCCAGAGGACCAACTCAGCCATGTTTAACCAGGTCCTCATTCTGATCTGCACCCTGCTCTGCCTCGTCTTCACTGGGTGAGCCTGCTTCTGCAGGGACTGTCAGCTGTTTGTAAAACCATACTGTTCAGAGTGGCAACATATTTTGTTTCTCTGTGTGTGTGCTGAAATGTGAAAGAACTGTGCAGATTTTTATTTATAATCTTAATAATTACTAAGCTATTCAAAAAATGGCGATCCAGATAATTCCAAAATTATGGGAGCATAACTTTGACAGTGCTGTTTAGTTCACTGCAGGGTAGTTAAACTCATAGACAGTACGTAAAACACAGATGTAACCATGATTATGTGAGCTGTTAATTTATAAACTGTTGTTTTGAAGCCTGGAGCTGAGCATTTTCACCATCAGCATCTTGGTTTTTGGAAACCAGAGGTGACAAGCAATGGTTGGCTCTGACTGAGAAATTGAGCGACTCTGTACGCTTGTATGGTAGCGACCTGCCAATCACAAGGCAGGCAGACTCCAAAATATACCCTGCTTTATTTAACTCCGAATGGGGCCATAAATTTAAAAATGAAAATCATGTTATACAGAAGATTCAAAACTAGCGATTGAGACCATAAACATGTTAAGAAATTTTTACTGAGGTCAAAAATCAAGGGTCAAGCAGAGTCATTTTCTTAGTCACAGTCTGACTTCTTTACAGAAATGAAGAAGTTGCCGCCGTTAGGAAGCATGCAGTTTACAGGTACTAACGCCTAGTTTCTGCTTCCTGTTGTCGACCTCACAAATAACTGTGCGTGAGTGTGAGGGACCAAGCAGCCAAGGCATAGAGGACACGGGAAAAAATGTCTTCAAAAAGGGTTTTCTTTATTTTAACCCTCAAAAAGGTTCAAAGGACAAAATTCAAAAACATAATTAGCGGGCCCATAAAAGAGGTCAACTAAATATAACTCTACAAAAAGTAATTTCCAGAAACTTAAACAAACAAAGTGGACACAACTTAACTCACAAACTGACCTAAAACCAAAGACACATGAGGGTAGATTTTATAGTGGTTTGGCCAAACTATTTACACAGAATAGGGGGAAAACAAAAACACACACTAATATTAACTAAGCACAGAATAACATAAGTAAACCTAAAACACCCCCGTTCCTGATAAGCACATGGTTGGTCCTGCTGAGCAGGCATTTTGTTCTTAGGTAACTCAAAGAGAGAGAAACATAATTAATATAACAGAAAAGATTTCTAGAAAAACCACACAATGCTATTATGCGCGCGCCTCATAATATCAGTGTTAGGTTTAAATAAAATGATTAATGAAGAAAACTGCAAACCAAACTAATAAAGTGAACAAATGGACTGATTTACCCATGTGTGGCTGATGCCATCACAGTGAGAAAAGTGACGTCACAGCTCCTGGCATCCACCGTGCTTTGGTGTTATTTCAGCTTACTGTATACTCTTGCTTTTTGTGACCTGGTAAATGTGACACTGTTGCCACAGCCGAGTACAAAACAAGCGTACAAGATCACATTTCAGTGATATAGCCGTACAGGAACTTAGACATTCCCAGATTATACAGTGGAGGTTGATGCAACAGCTTTAAAAGATGAGAATTTACAGTGAAAACGCAGAAAAGCACTCACCAGCTTTGTGCTTTGATTTCTTCTACTACTGGTTAAAGTATAATTGTAATGGTGAAGAGTGATCCAAACCATTTTTGCTATCTGAAAAATGCTCAAAATGAATTCAAATATCAGTTATGAAGTCAAAATGACAAACAAAAGCTTAATGTTTATTTTTTATTATTATTTACACAAGCGTATTAGTTGTTAATACAGCATATTTATTTATCTACTCCTTGTGGCCTCTATGTCCAGGTTCATAACCAACCTACATGCTGTAGCTGTATATGCTGACTTTGTATTTGTTTGTATACATGGTCTGTGTAATCTGTTTGACACAGCACGTGTGGGATTCAGCACCTGGAACGAGCAGGCAAAAACCTCTCCCTCTTCACTTCGTTCTACTTCTGCATTGTCACCTTCTCCACTGTGGGCTTCGGAGATGTGACTCCCCGCATATGGCCTTCCCAGTTACTGGTAGTCATCATGATCTGCGTGGCCCTGGTGGTGCTGCCTCTTCAGGTACGAAGATAGTGAAATAATCTTTGGATCCGTTTACATTTCCTCGTGTGACCTTTGCGTCACTTGCTGCTTGTTAGTTTGAAGAGCTGATCTACCTGTGGATGGAGAGACAGAAGTCTGGGGGGAATTACAGCCGCCACAGAGCACAGACAGAGAAACATGTTGTGCTGTGTGTCAGCGCACTCAAAATAGACCTGCTCATGGATTTTCTCAATGAATTCTACGCTCATCCACGACTGCAGGTAACGACTGTTACATACGCATGCTTGAGGTTTACTTACAAGTGATAATGACTGACATGGTGTGTCTCCATTTACATAGAAATTCCTCTTTTGAGATACTGATGTGGTTCTTAAATAATCTTCAAGGATTACTATGTGGTGATCCTGTGCCCAACTGAAATGGACCTCCAGGTGCGAAGGGTGCTGCAGATCCCTCTGTGGTCTCAAAGAGTCATCTATCTGCAAGGGTCTGTCCTCAAAGATCAGGATCTGCTTAGAGCCAAGTAAGTTACAGTTCCTATAACTAGATTATACTTTAACTGTGACTTTTTCCAATATATAATCCTGTAAAAAAAAAAAAAAGACTCTTCACAGGACTGTTTGCAGTCCTGTTAGAAACTAATCACACCCTTCCTGCTTCCAATAGGAATTAAGAGGGTAAGTAACACTTAGCCCTGCTAATCAAATTTACTTGATTAACTGATCATCAGCAAGTGAGAACACCTCTACAAAATTTTGGCAATTTGCTAATCTTAACACAATTAAAACAATGCAACAGTCTCAGGAATCACACTGTGCAATTCCCAGAGAAACTGGACCCCAGAGCTCAGACTTTACAGGCTTCAGCTAGCATGTTAAATGTAGAGGTTCATGACAGTACAATGAGAAAAAGACTGAACAAGTCTGGCTTGTTTGGAAGGGAGAAAGTGACATGACAGCACAGCACAGCGGGTTTGCCAAGTTGCATCTGAACCACACGACTTCTGAAACAATGCCCTTTGCACAGATGAGACCAAATGTGAGGCCATCTGTCCAACAGCTAAAACTTGGGCTCAAACTGGGTCGTGCAACAGGACGACAAGATTGTAGACAAATCTACAATCTTGTTTATTATTTCCTTACGCCTGGTACAATTTCTTTTGGTGTTATGGTTTCATGCCCCTCTTGTTTTCCCACACTGTCAATTTATTGTCTCCTTAGTCCTGGTCTTTTATTTTGGGACCTCTTGTCTCTTGTGTTTTGTATTCAATTCTGCTTCCCCTCTTTCATAATCTGTAATTAGTTTCAGCTGTTCTCCCACCTGTTGCCTGTTTCCTTGTTATCCTGTGTTTGTATATAAAGTCTCAGTCTCCCTTTTATCCTTTGTTGTATTTCTCCTAGTTCCATATTTCCCTTGAATACTAGAAGTTTTGGTTTCCTTGTTTTTGACTTGCATTATTTTGAACTTGGTGTAAGTTTAGCATTAAAGCCACTTTTAAGTTTACCTGTCGTCTTCCAAGTCCTGCATTTTGCGTCCATCTTCTATCTGCTACACAGCTGTTTGTGACACAAATGCCCACAAATATTAATGAAATGAAGGGAAGTTTCAAACTAGACGAGTTTCTGCATAACATGTAGGGGACGTGGTAAAAGTCTGGCTGGAACACTGTCCATCATTTACTGAAATGCTCCATGTTGGTGCTCATTTTGTGGGAAACTGAAAATTGCTTTATTATATAAAATTTTACAATCATTGTGTAAACTTTACATCATTGAGTTCGCAGAATAGCATTAAAGCACTGAATGAATACTGGGAGAGGAGAGGATGGGAGATGAGCTGTTGAAGCCCATATTATTAGTGAATGCAGTCCTTAGAAACCCACTGTTGTGTAAGTGTAAACATAGTCATAATAAAATACTGTTTTATTGTGTTTGCTTCACTATGTTTGGCAAGGGAGAAGACATTTTGAGAAGAGGTCAGAGTGATGTGAGAATTTTATTTCTAAATAAATTCATTTGGGCCCAAAAGTATTTGTGCTTGACTTCAAAAGAATGCTACTAGAATGAAAATGAACAAATGGAAACACAGCTTGGATCAAATGCGCAGTTAAGATGTTAAGATAAATGTCAAATTTGCCATTACAAAGAATAACACAGATGCTGAAAGAGAAAGTTAAAAAATGAAATGGTTCCAAGACTGACCCTTTCTGAAATTGTCTTTTTTTCCCCCCTTTTTTGTGTCTCAGTCTGTGCATATTGCAAATAGCTCTGTGTGCTGTTTTTTTTCAGTTTGTTTGTCTTTCTTGGTTTCCTGTTGATTGGTTATGTTAAAATATAATACTATTCCAGTGTCATATTCATAAAGACAGCTTTATGGATTCCTTTAATCATCTGACATCTGCACCTCATTTATTTCCAATTAAATCGTCTACAGTGGCTCCCAAAAGTTCATATTTCACATTCTGGGAAAGGTACTGATAATTCTTGCAAACTGTCAGTAGGATTTAAAAGACTATTGTCCTACCAATCCTTAATATTACCCTGATATTCTCTTCTTCTTTTCTTAGTAAATAGGCTTGTCAGAGCTATTGTTTGGCCTCATACTCAGACAACACTGTAATTATTCATTCAAGCTATACTCATTCCTTTTGAAAGTGAACCGATAGAGGGACTGCTCTTCTGAAGAAAGGCAACATAATCTGTCTCACATTCTTCTGATACTTTGGAGTTGTGAAAGATTTATGAGGGAGACTATGGAACATTGTAACACTGATGAAAGGCATAAAAACTTGTTGTCAATCTGTATGTCAAGTCAGGTTTATTTTTGTAGCCATAATGACATCTATGACTCAGTTGAATTTTATTTATATCGTACCTCTCATACAAGTCCAATTTGACAAATATCCAGTATGCAGAGCTGCAGCCAAGCTTAAGCGATAAATCCAGGAATTTTGTACAGCGCATTACAGTTAGTTTGCATATTTGTGGTAATCGTATACAGTCTTGATTCATGTGCGGCTGTTTGGAAAACTTCACAGGGAGATTCTTTCAGTGAAGTTGTGACAAAGGTGACAAAGACAAAGGTGTTCAATAGACAGACCCATACCAGCAACAGCCCAGATATAAAGTGGGGGAAATAATTATTTTGGTCTTTTGCTTAATTTGTAGGTTTGCTAACTTAAAAAAAAAGTCTCAAATTTTTATGGTAGTTTCATTTGAATTTTAATAGAGACAATATCAACCAAAATCCAGAAAAAATACATTACAAAGAAGTTAGAAATGTATTTGCATATGATTGAGTGAAGTAAGTATTAGATCCTCAAGCAAAACATAACATAACAGCGACAGCAAGAAGATGTTTCTTGTAATTGCAGACATCCCAGGAGGGATTTTGGTCCGCTCCTCTTTCCAGAAACTCTCTCCTTTATGTTTGTTGGCTGCTGCTTGGCAACTCAAAGCTTCAGCTGCCTCCACAGATTTTCTATAGGATTGAAGTCTGGAGACTGGCTAGGCCACTATATGAACTTAATGTGCTTCTTCTTTAGCCACTCCTCTGTTACCTTGGCAGTATGTTTTGGGTCATGGTCATAGTGGAGGACCCATCCATGAACTATCTTCAGTGTTCTGGCTGAAGGAAGGAGATTCACATGGCTCCTCAATACAGTGAAATTGTCCTGGTCCCTTAGCAAAAAAACAGCCCCAAAGTATTTTTCCAACTCTGTGCTTGACTGTGAGGATGACTTTGGGTCATACTCAGTATTTCTCTTTCTTCAAAGGCTGAGTTGATGCTGAAGAGCTTGATTTTGGTTTCTTGTGACCACAGCACTCTCTGAATCATTTAGATGTTCACTGGCAAACTTAAGACAGGTCTGTACGTGTGCCTTCTTGAGCAGGGGGACCTTGCGGGCACTGCAAGATTTCAGTTCATTACGTTCAGTGCATAATGTGTTACCAATGGTGACTTCAATTCAGTTCAGTTTTATTTATATAGCGCCAAATTAAACAACAGTTGCCTCAAGGCACTTTATATTGTAAGGTAAAGACTCCACAATAATACCAAGAAAACAGAGAAAACCCTAACAATCATATGTTGGTGACATTGGGAAGGAAAAACTCCCTTTTAACAAGATGAAACCTTCAGCAGAACCAGGCTCAGGGAGGGGCAGTCATCTGCCACAACCAGTTGGGTCTTCCTGTTATTGTAAGGAGAGGAAGAGAAGTTTTTTGGTTTTTTTTCCATTTCTAAATCACATGAACAGTTGTTACCTTCTCACCAACCTTGTTGTCGTCTTGTAGTCCATTCTAGCCTTGATGCTCTTTGGCAGCTATTTGGTTTTGCGTGGTGGTGGAGAAGTGCGAATGGAAGAAACTGATTTTATAGACAGGTTGAATAGGTTCAATTTTTTATTTCACTTAATATTATGCATATCAATCTGTAACTTTTATGTAATGTGTTTTCCTCCATTAAAATTAAAGAACCATACAAATTAGAGACTGTTCATTTCTTTGGAAGAGAGCAAATTCAGGGGATCCCCCACCATAGCTGCCATCTTTGAAAACATGTTATTAATAACTTAAACTGTAAACATAAACACACCCTGGTACTTCTCAGTTCTGTGCTGACTGTACAGCTGTACCATAAGGTATGTTCTAACTTTATTCAAATCAAAATTACATTAATGTAATGGATTATGTAAATTCACTGTATACATTTGGCAGGTTTCTGACAGAGCAATTAGAAGTCGAGGACTGGGCGTGTAGAGCTTATATCCTGCATCTGGCACTGTTTCAAATCCTCCCACACTTTGTTTTGCATTCTGCACTCTCCTGGCTCTGTTAATCATATGCAAAATCAGTCCCATATTCTCAGCACCTTCAGTATACAGTATATATTGTTTCTGCTTGTTTTGTCTGCCTGCAAGCGAGCAATGCTAATCTGAAAATTCAATCAAAGATTGTTGTTGTCACGTCTCACTGTTATCATTTTAGCTTTGTCTTTTGTGGATTGTATTTTCTCTGCTGCTGTTTTGTTTTTTTGTGTAACATGACATTTAATAATTTGTCAATTTTGTCACAATTCTGCAGAATGGATGATGCAGAGGCTTGTTTCATATTGAGCAGCCGTAACGAGGTGGATCGCATGGCTGCGGTAAGACAAAAAATAAGAAATGACAAATTATGAACTATGCTGTAATTCTGATTTATGAGTTTTCAGAAATTAATGCTGTCTGTCACAGAGACAGCTGCATAATGTTTTGTTGTTTCCCCCCTCAGGACCATCAGACCATCCTAAGAGCTTGGGCAGTGAAAGACTTTGCTCCAAATTGTCCCCTATATGTCCAGATACTCAAACCTGAAAATAAGTTCCATGTTAAATTCGCAGGTGAGAGTTTCTAAATTAAATAATGAGTTAGCGATCACGCAACTACACGTTCAGTTAAGTCAGTACGTTTTTGGACAATGACACAGTTGCTTTGTAATTTTGCCTCTGTACATCATCATGATGGATTTAAATGTAAACAGTTAAGGTCGACTGAAGCTGAGAGGTTTTATCTGCTTTATTTGATATGGAATAATGAGGGGAGAGGTCTCACCTGACCATGAAACTGTTTATCAGTCCAATAACCTTTGGACATCTGGCTAAATAGGAACTATATATATAAAAATGGCTGTAATTCCTAAACAGTT
Organism: Oreochromis aureus; assembly: GCF_013358895.1. Classification (NCBI taxonomy): domain Eukaryota; kingdom Metazoa; phylum Chordata; class Actinopteri; order Cichliformes; family Cichlidae; genus Oreochromis; species Oreochromis aureus. The sequence goes on along the minus strand of NC_052948.1, from coordinate 49,154,866 downwards.
AGTGCAACACTTTTATTAAACCCTTTTATTCACCCCTTGAATTAAAGTCTGAACTTTCAATCAAAGCTTGATTGTGTGGTTTAAAATGCACTGTGGTGGTGTGCACAGACAAAACAACAAAAATTATTTTTTGCCCATAAAAAAAAGCAAATGGAGAATTATTTTACAGCCCACTTCTTTCCCTTTATATACACTCATTGGTCACTTCATTTGGTATACCTGTTCAACATCTCGTTAGCACAAGCAGCTAATCCATCACATGGCAGCAACTTAGTGGATATAGGCATGTAGACTTGGTTAAAGCGACGTGCTGAAGTTCAAAGTGAGCATCAGAATGGAGAAGAAAGCTGATTTAAGTGACTTTGAACATGACATGGTTGCCGGTGCCAGATGGGTGCTCTGAGTACTTCAGAAAAAAGAGGTCCAACCGAGTACTAGCTAGGTGTACATAATGAAATGGCCAGTGAGTCTATTTACCAGTAGCTTTTGTTCAGTCTATGGTAATCAGACGTTTATAAACCTTGCAGTTTGTTCTTTTACACCTAACAACTGCCCAAACAATTGGCTATTTCAGGTTTAAATGTGAGGCTAAAGCCAAGAGTTGATTAGCTTAGCTCAGCATAAATGTGTAACTCCCCATAACACCAGCATGTACTGTAAGAATTAATGAGATTGTGATTTAGCAAGAATTTGGGGAGTTAAGTGTATTTGTTAACAAATACAAATCTGTAAGACAGCTCTGATTGTGCACACAAGTAAATGCACACATGAACTTGGCTAAGCCTTACCGTATACTTGCCTTTGCAGTGATGATGGGGCTGTTACAACTTTGTACAGTGACACACAATATAATCACCCCATTATAACATTATTGCAAGTTGTAGAGTACTGTGAGTACTTCTCAGCCAGCTCTGCTGATCAACTATTTTCTTCATTTTCAGATCATGTTGTTTGCGAGGAAGAGTTCAAGTACGCCATGCTGGCTCTCAACTGTGTTTGCCCTGCCACCTCCACTTTGGTCACACTCCTTGTACACACTTCCCGTGGACGGTCAGTTCTTCTACAAAACCTCCTCAGGCTGTTTGATTACTCCTTAGTGAGACTGCAAAGTTCAAATTTCTTCACATTTTCATGTCTGCTGATGCATAAATAGGGCCCATGGAGCTGCCACAGAGAGGTGAGAAAGCCAAGCCAAAGACAAAAGTCCCAGCTCATTGTGAAGCTCAGCAGGATGTAGGAGAGAGTGCACCAAAAGAGAGAACAGCCGCCACCGAGATTGATTTCTTTTAGCATGTGTTTCCTTTGTAACGCCGTATGAAAAGCACTCCAGTGGAAAATGATTTTTTCACAGCATGCAAACAGATCGCGCTTAAAAGCTGATTTCAGTGCTCGAGGGAAACAGCATTAAAGAAGAATAAATAGGCTTTAGTTAGTGCTTGCTGTGTTCCTGTCAACCCTTCAGAAAGCTTTGTGTATTTTCTATTCTGAATTTTTAAAATTGCAGACATTTTCCACACAGGTGTAACAATATGTACCTGAACGTACCGTATTTCAGTCTGCATGTTTCCTTTGCTTGTGTGGGCGTCTTTGTGTGAACCGCAGCTCATCATGGCGCTGCAGTGGGAAATAAAACGGGATCAGGAGTTACCAATCGTCACGAGCATGTTATTTTAATCGGAAATATGAAAGTTAGAGTGAGAAATCCAATTTACATGTCTTCTTATGCAAATATTAATAACTACTAAGAAGCAAGTCTGTAAACCACCACCTTGGGGTTGCTCTGAGCATCTCTCACAGCCCATTAAACTCCATCAAAGCACTTGAACAATTACAGTAATAACCGGAAGTCATTACAAAGGGCATATTAGCACAAAACTGCCTGACTGACACAGATAAATTAAGCTGCCTGCTTTTGCCAGGAGACTTTTGTGACCCCAAGGGTCTAGAGGGAGGTGTGCAGCAAAGAAGAGTTTTTCTTTCACAACGGATGATTATCTCTGATGCTGAATAGACTGAATAGGTTTACGTGTTAAATTTACCCATCCATCTGTATTTCCTCTGAATGATTCCAGAGAAGGACAGCAATCCCCGGAGCAGTGGCAGAGGATGTATGGATGTTGCTCCGGCAACGAGGTCTACCACATCAAAGTGTGTGACAGCAAGTTCTTTGGAGAGTACAATGGCAAAAGCTTCACATATGCCTCCTTTCATGCTCACAAGAAGTGAGTAGCTTTGTAAGCAAATGCATCTCCCTTAGAGATTAAAATGTTTGCTTGTCTGTTTAGTTTAGTGTTACACAGCATTAAGTGCTGCAGCTGTGCTTTTCTGCTGAAAGTCATATTCTGTGTGTCGCAGACTACAAAAACACTGGTTTTAATTTCATGCATGTTTAGATAACACTTCTGCTCTTGTTTGAAGAAAAAACTGTGCCAAATTGCTGTCTTGCCTAGAATTATAAAAGGAAGATGATATCATCCTTATATCCGTCCTTTACAAATAAAGCTACTGGCATCAGCTAATCCTGGCTTGAAAACTGGAAACAGGTAGAAGCATTAGCTTGTCTCTGTCCAAAGGTATCTAAATCCACCTATCAGCACCTTTAAAACCCATCAAACAACTGTTCTGCAGAGGGCAGAGTTTAAAGTTTAAAAATTATTCAAGATTACATAGAATGAATTTGAAGCGTTATCTAAATTAATTTTCATTTCAAAGGTTAATGAGACCCAAAAACTTCATGTCCATTATATTCAGTTATATCTGATGAAGGCTGCCTAAAATTATGCTGACTTTGCACACACATAAGACTTTAGGGGCTTCTTCTTTCCGTCCAATAATTTTCCATAATTTTCAATTTAGAATTGTGTCTCATGTCTATCTGTTATACTGTCTCTGGTGCTACACACAACCTAACTTAGAGGTGACCAAAGATACCACAGTCTGCCCTGCACCAGTTCAACACCTGTCTGTCTAATATACAGCGTTATATATGGTCTGGCACCTCCACCAATGAGTGATCTTATTAAACAAAAGCCTAGCAGTGTTGCCAGGTCTCGAATGACTCAAGCCACTGTTAGAGGTGATTGTGAATTGGCATTTAGACGGATCACCTTTTTACAGAATGCTCTGTCATATCAGGGAGTGAGCTTCTGGAATAGTCTTCCACTGTCAGTGAAAAAAAGTACAAGTCTCCCTATCTTTAAGACTCACTTAAAAGGGTGGCTGAGGGACACACAAACATGTGATCATGTTTAATTGATCTTTATATTGGACGTGAAAAAGAATTAGTGTATTACAAAAAGGGAAACAACTATTGGTGTAATGGGTCAGTGCAATATCAGGACAGTCAGGGCATGTGTAATACTGGGGTTTGTGCAATATAATTGATGTGTTTCCGTTATTGTTCTCTGTATTGTCCTCTGTTGTCCCCTCTTCTTGTCATTGTTTGTTCTAATATGATGTGATCACTGTTTAAGTCCTTGTCACATGATCTGTAAATAGTGTCTTTGTATGTTTGTACTATTTTGTGTGTAACACCAACCTGCCAGAGGGTCTGCACATGGAAATTAGCCCAAGGCTATAATCTGGCATATTTACATTTGTTAAAATGTTCATTAATATGTATTGTCCCTCTTTCTAAATAAAGTAAAATTACACTAAATTAAATTAACACAGTTCATCACTGTACACTAAACAACATCACTGAAAATCTACCCAGTCTAACCTGCTCTTACCATCTAGTGTATTTTTTAGTAATATGGATTGAAACATTCGATTGGAAATTAAGTGCTACTTTTAAAAAATTTCTCTGCTTATGCTTGCTCCACTTACCAAGTACACCAAACAGAACTTCTTATCTGAACCACGAGCGCATCGCAGCAATGAAATGAAAAAAAAAAAGAAGAATACATGCAGGCCAGGTCATCTGGTGACTTAACTGTCTCCGTGGCATCAGTTAAAAGGACAAAAGACAGCTTGTAAAAACTGACGTTGCTTGAAAGTATTTTGTGTAACTACCACTCAGATGTAACTACTCGTTAACTGAAGGTGCCGTTCGGGATCATTCCAAACTCCTTTAACCCCAGATAAGGAGCATGTGGCTCTGCCTATGGTGTTTGGAATGTAGAAAGTCTATCTGGTCATGACATAAGAATCACACTGATGCTCCATCAAAATAGGATGTAAGAAGCTCCACTTTGGGGTTTTTCTTGTGTTCCCATGTCTTTCATGTACAGTCTGGTAGCTGCTTTGTCTTGCTGGAAGAGTCCACTGCCATCAGGGAGTGGTATTAGTGTTGTGTTCAAACTAAAATCTACTATTCATCGGGATCTAAGAGAGAACGGCATATCATATTAGCAATTGAACTAGCTGCAAAACAATATCAGTCAGATGATCTTTTGTGGGATTGTATCAGGTTATCAAGGAAAGCTCAGTATTTCTTAACACCTCCTGTTTTGTATAATTTTAACAAAGTGCTACAAGGAAAATTTATTTGATATAGGAATAACCTGCCAATATCAGCAAAAGACAACAAGTACATTTAATATGCATAGAGGCTAATTATTCATCTTGGAGCTCTCATTAAGATGCAAATTAAAGTTTTTCTTTTTTTCATGTTGTAAAATTAAATTAGCTAATAATACCTCAAACTTATACCTCTTTGATGACAACTCTGAGAAGATAGATCCGTTTAGATGAGAAAGAATGAGTAGAAACACCAACAAATATGCCTTAAGATTGCAAATCTTATTAAAGCTATCAATAGCTGTTAAGCAATTAAAAGACTTACTACTGAATTTTCAGTTTTAATTTGAAGTTTCTGTGCTCATCCAATCTGAAAATCTAGTCTTTAAACGTATGAGTAGAACTGCTCTTTTTCTTTTGTCCTCAGTCTTCTACCAAGCAGGTCCTTCAGGCGCTTTAGTCTAACAGCAGGTATGTGATCCCCAGGTATGGTGTTTGTCTGATTGGTATAAAGAGGGAAGACAACAAGAGCATCCTGTTGAACCCTGGGCCACGCCACATCATGGCTTCTACAGACACCTGCTACTACATCAACATCACCAAGGAGGAAAACTCAGCCTTCATCTTCAACCAGGAGGAGAAGAAGGGTGGTCCTGCTGGGGGACTCTTTGATGGGCCTTCACAGCTTCCTGTCCACAGCATCATTGCCAGCATGGGTGAGAAAGAAAACAAACTGATCACGTTCGATCAAACTTAGAACTGAGATTCTGTCATATGAACCAGATTGGATGTATTTACAGGTACGGTTGCCATGGATCTTCAGAATACAACCCCTCCTGACGCTTCAGTAGGTAAACTGGTCCCACCTACAGTAAATGGAGCTGGAAGTCGTAGGCCGAGCATTGCTCCGGTTCAGGAATTAGCAGACTCTGCCTCAATCTTGCCATGTGATCTGCTAAGTGACCAATCAGAAGATGACTCAGTCTTCACAGATGAAAAAGGCCACTCATCTACAGAGTAAGGATTCTGGTTTTCTGTGCATGTGTCAACACACGCAGTTTAATACCATCAATCCATTTTCCTAACTTCTTGTCCAGTTCGGGGTAGTGGGAAGTCTGGAGTCTATACCGGCTCTCATAGAGGGAAAGGCAGGTTACACCCTGCACAGCTCAGAGAGCCAGACAACCATTCACTATCACATTGACAACTATAGATCATTGAGAATTACCAGTTAACAGGGAGAACATTAAAAAAAAAAACACACAGAAAGGTGGCAGATGGTAACTGGATTCAAAATCAGGACTCTCTTGCTGTGAAAATGCACGTTAAAGCCATTGACTGTATCTAAAAGATGGACATAGCCTCTGTGTTCATAGTGTTTATGTATCTTGAATCTACATTGTTTTTACTGGACAGCAAGGTTCAAAATATCTGGCTTCACAATTATTTATAACTTCAGTTAACAACTTCGTAGTGAGTTTAAGGTCTTAGTCACTGCCACTGATGTTTGTTTTGTAAAATATGACACAGTTTTGAGTAAATAGATGGTAGCAACTTCCATCTATTATATACAGTCTATTCCTAAACCTATTTACAAGGAGACCAAGCAGAAACCACACCTAAAGAAATAGATTTTAAAAAAGACAGCAGGGAGTATTATTAGCGTTATTGGTTATTAGGCTTAAATTTTTCTCAGGTAGAACATGATTTTTTGTAATCTTATATTTTTGCAGTCACTTTAAGTTTGTATTCTTGTTTAAGTTCACAACATGAACTTTAGCATGCTGGCATGGGTTCATGTTGTTCTTGTTCAACTTGAACAAGAACAACATGAACTTTAGCCAGGGTGACATAAAATACACATTTAATATCTGCCAGCATTCTGAATACAAGGCATACATCCATGTACATGTGCAAATTAAGGCAGTCTTAATGTTTAATACAACTACTTTATTTACTGGTTTGTAGTACCCTGCCTATATATTATACAAGAAAAACAAACAATGTTTCTGACCTGTTTGATTTCTGTAGTGGTCAGTGCTACTGTACTGTACTCCTTAATATTCTCTTTTTTTTCTCTAAGTAACAGAGACCAGTTTTGGGTTTTTTATTAAAAAAATAAAGGAAAGGAAAATCCTGTATGGTTTATGAAATGTGTCGTTCATTCTTTTTGCATTCGTTGCCAGGTATGTGAAAGGTTATCCCCCTAACTCTCCGTACATTGGGAGCTCGCCCACCTTGTGCCATCTGTTGGCTGAAAAAGCCCCGTTTTGCTGCCTACGTCTGGACCAGGTGGGCAGTCGATGTTCCTTCAACTTAGTCACTCAAATTACTTACTGCCTCAATCACTCCCTCTCTCCTCTCTCTGGCCTTCACTTCATAAAAGCAAGCCTAAAATACCTCCATGTTTCTGAGTTTTTTTTCTGTCTTTGCAGGGGTGCAGGCACAACAGCTTCGAGGATGCCAAAGCGTACGGGTTTAAAAACAAGCTCATAATCGTTTCGGCCGAAACAGCAGGGAACGGTCTCTATAACTTCATAGTGCCTCTCAGAGCCTATTACAGACCCAGGAAAGAACTCAACCCTATTGTCTTGCTGTTGGATAACCCGTGAGTTCGCCCTCGCGGCGCGCACACACGCCTGCCACACGCGCATTGTCCCTTTCTTCTCCCTTCACTCCATCCTTCACCGTTTCACACCGGGAAACATTATGTATGTTAAAAGCCTGCGTCAGCCGAGCACTTAGGACACGGCTGTGGAGGCGGGACTCCATTGTCAGCCCTGATGTTAGGTTAGTGCTGTACCGCTTGCAGTGACGGTGTGTTTTGAGTGACAAAGAAAATAAAAACGCTGCTCTCTGTACCTCCAGACGGTCACCATGGTAACTTGCTTTGCCTTGAACCTGAATGATTTAGATTGCTACAAGGGGAGGAAAAGATGGAGAAAATGATTTCTTTGGAGAGCACTACGCAGGCTTTCATCCACAGCCCTGATGTGTCCCTTTCAGCCCCCACATGCCAGCTCTCAGGACTCTCATGGAAACAGACAGATAACAATAACTCTCCGTTCATGCAGCGCTCTCTCTTTCTCTCTTCCTATTGGTGTCGCACGCATACAAATACAAACACCCACGCACTTACGACAGCCTTGGGTCTCTAGTCAGCAGGACTGGGCAGATGCATATGCAGTAACGTTCTGTCAGCAGCTAAATCTCTCTGAGTGGACTCAGCCTGAAGACACTAACAGGGAATTAAAGCTACCATTTAGGGGCTTTGGGGAACCTGTGCTCACTGCTGCACATACTATAGGAGCATAGCAGCTACTTAGTCAAAAATCTTAATGCTTTCTACTTTAATAGACTTTATTTGATGTTTTGTCTTGTTTTTTTGAGGAGAGGTCAGGGCCATTTCATTTTGCCAGCTGAGATTTGAATGCCCATCTCATGTTATTATAACTCATCGCTGCACATTAAACAAAATGACAAGAAATGGCATGTCTACAAGAAATACTATTCATTTTTCGTGTAGCTCTTTTTAACAATGCAGCAGTTCAATAACAGAAAGATAAACATCATTAGTAACACTATATTTACATAATGTCAGAAGTGTGGCTACACACAGCAAAATATTAAACAAGTATTAGAAGAAGCCAACATGTTTTCAGAGAAAGTAAGTTTGAGCTCTGCTAGCTGGCTACCACTTTTCTATGCTTGAATTATACACTTATCTCTTTAAATTCTGTTATATATTCATGTAAAAAGGTTCATGAAAACTAAATGCACCATATATACTTCCCCCAGGCCTGATAATCACTTCTTGGAGGCTATCTGCTGTTTCCCAATGGTCTACTACATGGCTGGATCCATAGACAAGTGAGACTGTCACATAACTTTCTGCTTTCATTTTCAGTTTCGATATCTATTACATTCGCTTTTTTATATATTGTGCTTCTTTATTGTGTGTGCATTTCAGTCTGGACAGCCTGCTCCAGTGTGGGATCATCTACGCCGATAACCTGGTCGTTGTGGATAAAGAGAGCACCATGAGCGCTGAGGAAGACTACATGGCCGATGCCAAAACTATTGTCAATGTGCAGACAATGTTCAGGTAAAGTGAGCATTTTTTCCAGTCGTTCATATATTATTCATGAACCGCAGTCAGTTTGTTATGAAATGATGCCTGAGCTTCTAATTCCTCTTTTTTTTCTATCACTTTCTCCCACTCAAGGTTGTTTCCCAGTCTCAGTATAATCACAGAGCTTACTCACCCATCCAACATGAGATTCATGCAGTTCAGAGCGAAGGACTGCTACTCATTGGCTCTCTCTAAGTTGGAAAAGGTAAAAACAGCATGAGGGAGCTTATGGTTAGTTGCCCTGTAGGCCTTTACAGACGCTTTGCTTTTGTGTGTCCTGTCTCTCCCCCACAGAAGGAGCGTGACAAAGGCTCCAACTTGGCCTTCATGTTTCGCCTACCCTTCGCTGCGGGCAGAGTCTTCAGTATCAGCATGCTGGACACCCTCCTCTACCAGGTTGGTACACACTTGCAGCGAAACGCGTAGTCTGAGATGACTCTTTTTTAACACTAGGTGAAAGAAATGAGTAATGTCTGAATGATGGCTCATAGCAGCAGAAAAACAGCATCACCTGAAGATGGTGAGCAGCGTTACCATCATAAAGCACAAGTGCCCTCTTGTGTTCAGTGACTGATTAAAAAGTTTCCCCATTTCTTTTATCGATTGCATTTATAGCTGTCATGGCTATGTGTGTGTGTATGTATGAAGCGATACAAGTAATTTTCTGCTATTCTTTGTTAGTCTTTTGTGAAAGATTACATGATCCTTATTGCAAGACTGCTGCTGGGGCTGGATACCACCCCAGGATCAGGATACCTGTGTGCTGTGAGTGTGACAGAAGAAAATAATTAATGAAAACAAAGAAGCACAGTGCAGCCCATATGCCCTAATAGTATATGCTATCATGTGCTGTTCTAGATGAAAGTAAAAGAGGAGGATCTGTGGATTGGCACTTACGGGAGACTGTTCCAGAAGCTCTGCTCTTCTAGTGCTGAAATTCCTATTGGGATCTATCGAACTGAGTCACACATTTTCTGTACTTCTGAGGTGAGATCTAAGCAAGATGTCAGGCTATCAATCTCCAGTCCCAGAACTTATTTATTAAATACACAAAAAACAAATGAATGTATGCAGTGATGTATTTCCATTGAGATCTCATTTTGGTGCTTGAGCAAAAACTAGAAACAGAAGAAAATGATTTACCTCAATACATAATGGTCAGCCTCCCTTCTTTAAAGCTGTGTAAATGTAACTTATTGTCTCTCCACCTCAGTCGCAGGTGTCAGTCAGCGTTGATGACTGCGAGGACACAAAGGATAAAGGGGACGAGTCTCGCAACAACGACCCGATCACCGATCACCCCCTGCTGAGGAAGAAGAGCATGCAGTGGGCTCGGCGTCTGAGTAAGAAAAGTGTGCGGTGGCAGGGGGCAAGCCGGGATTCGAGCAAAGAAAACGCCCAGCGCATTGCCCAGCAGCGCCTCAACCTCTACAGGCGCTCTGAGAGGGAAGAGCTGTCAGAACTGGTCCGCAACCGCATGAGGCACCTGGGCCTCCCCACATCTGGATATGGTAATGATAGACACGAGAAAACCAACAGCTCAGTACTTAATCGTTTTTAATCTAACTGCTGTTTGTGTACCTGTAGATGACCTGACAAATCTGACAGCCAGTGATGTCATGAACAGAGTTAATCTGGGTTACCTACAAGGTATTCAGCTCATGATCCTGCAAATACAGTTTCATCATGGCATCGCCGTTTGTGCTTGACTGTGGTGATGTTTGTGTTTCAGATGAACAGAACGATCACCAAAATACTCTCTCCTATGTTCTTATTAACCCATCTCCTGACACTAGGCTGGAGCTCAACGATGTTGTGTAAGTTTTACAACTTTATGTTGCTGCGTTCCCTTCCTCCACATCGTTCTATTTGGATGTATTTACATGGCTGCTCTAATCAAATTATTCAATGGTGAAGGAGAAAAAAAAATGCCAGTAAGATATTAATGTGCACTATAATTAAAATAAAGTGACTTGCCAATATTTTTATGTTACTAATGAATGAAAGATTACTATTTATAATTTGTAGAAGTAAATCCATAAAAATGGCATATTAACTAATAGGGTTTTACGTGTTACAACTTTACATTTTTTGTCAGTTTATTAGGCAACTAAGCTGTAAAGAGACAAAGGCTTAGCTGGTTTTTATAGTAGATTATGTTGCAACTAATGCGCAGAAATCGAAAAGAGTACTGGACGTAATTTTGTCTGATGGCCAGAAGCACACCTTTTATAAATGTAAATAAAAGATTTATAATGAAGATTGCTGTATATGTAATATGTATATACTGTTTTGTTTTGTTTTTTTAATTAAAAGTGATGTCAGTAATATTTATAATCGCTTCAATTGGCTTTATATTGTAAAGTAAAGACACTACAATGATAGAGAGAAAACTCCAACAATTAGATGACCCCCTATGAGCAAGAACTTGGTGACAGTGGGAAGGAAAAACTCCCTTTTAACAGGAAAAAACCTCTGGCAGAACCAGGCTTAGCGAAGGGCATGACCGGTTGAGGCTAAGGGGTGGGAGGGTGGGACAAAAGACATGCTGTGGAAGAGAGTGAGAGATGAACAATATCTAATTATTAAATGCTGAGTGGTGTATAAACAGAGAGTGAAAAAAGAGAAAGAAACACTCATGGGAAGCACCCGGCACTCTAGATCTATTGCAGTGTAACTAAGGGAGGTTTCAGTGTCACCTAATACAGCCCTAACTAGATGCATTATCAAAAAGGAAAGTTTTAATCCTAATATCAAAATTAGAGAGGGTGTCTGTCTACCGAATCCAAACTGGGAGCTGGTTCCACAGATTAGGGGCCTAAAAGCTGAAGGCTCTGCCTCCCGTTCTACTTTTAAGTATCCTAGGAACCACCAGTAACCCCTAGAGTAGGGGTGTTGAACTCCAGGTCTCGAGGGCCGGTGCCTGCAGGCTTTAGATATCACCCTGGGTCAACACACCTGAATCAAATGATTAGTTCATTACCAGGCTTCTGGAGAACTTCAGGACATGTTGAGGAGGTAATTTAGCCATTTAAATCAGCTGTGTTGGATCAAGGACACATCTAAAACCTGCAGGACACCGGCCCTCGAGGCCTGGAGTTCGACACCTGTGCCCTAGAGCATTAGAGCAAAGCGCTCTAATGGGGTGATATGATACAATGAGGTCTTTAAGATGTCCTGGTCTTTTCATTCTTCAGTGAGCTGACTGAGTATGGAGCAGTTTTAATAATGGGCGAGATGCATCTGCATTTCATTGCTTTCTGCTCTCTTTCTCCCACCCAGCTACTTGATTCGTTCGGACCCTCTGGCTCACGTCCCCGAGGAGCCTCCTGTCCACAGCAGCAGCCTGAAAGAGAGACATGAGTCCAGCATGGACACCAGAGAGGACACCCAGCTCTGATACCCTGACATCCTTTATTGCTACACTCATTACCCCAGCTTCAGCTTCTGTGGGGGTCTTGTTGCATCCGTGCAGGTCTAGTCTGAAAGAGGACAATTCGTGCTACAAATTTTCAGCACCTGCAGTCTGCCACTGTATTATACGAGTGCCTAATGTTTGTCAGGTGACAGCTGATGTCATCGGTGACATTTTCATCCTCTTGCCACAAACTCTGTAAAAAATAGTGTGTTGATATTTGTGAGAGCTCTTTTTAAATGAGCAGTCAGGGAAATGCTTGTTATGAAGTAAAGTAAGCTAACTGAAGGAATGTCAGTCAGTTTGATCAGAGCTAAAGATCCGGCTCTGGTTAGAATGAATCGGATTCACTTAGCCATTCAAGTATGAGCACAGAAATATGTCTTTGTTATGAGTGTCTTTGTCATTGAAAGCTACTGAACTCTGGTGGTTTGGTTTGAAGTATCTTTATTGGAGAAATTGTGACATTGAAGTTCAGGATTTAATCCTCTTTCCTTGCTTTTTTTTGAGAATATCAGGTGATCATATTTTGAATTTCCCTGGATAAACATGTTCTGTTTACCACCACTCGCATAAACTCAAGCGTAACTTGCGACACTACATGACTCAAATAAAAATATATGCTTTAAACTCCCAAAGCTTAATTTTTGCAGCTGAAGAATAGAAGTAGATTTTTAGTGATGTAGATTAGTATTATGTACAAACAATGGTGGTTACTTATATGTTTGTTGCAGTGCATTTCTTAGACTGGATGAGGTATCTACTACTACAAGAGCTTAGTTCAACCCTTTAAACAGGCTGTGCCATGTATTCAATATTGTGTCATAAAGTATTTAGTTGATTAACACTATATTAGTAATTAGAGAGCGCCATTTTTCTTTCAGCACCGCTAAGTGAAACACTTTTGCCTCATAATATACAATTGTGGTTGCTTTGGCCTAATGTAAGAGTCTTTCTGACTCTTTGACTTCGTACTTATTTGAGTGTTGAACTTATTTATACTTGAGTCTTATTTTATTCGCACATTAAAGTGCTATATGATGAACATAACATACTGAAATGATTTCAAGTTGCCTATATTGTTTTTTACTATAGCAACATGTCTATTACTAAGCAATGAGATTAAAGGAATAGTCTGATGCTTTAGAGATTTTGCAAGAATTTTGAGACGACTGCTACTGCTTAAATTGTTTTAAGATAATGTCATAAAAATGTTAGCTTACTTTAAGATAAGCACCATAAAGGGGGGGAGCAACCAACCTGCCCAGAGGCCGCAATAGACTGAGCTAAGTAACATGTTAAATCTAATTTAGGCTATTTAATTATTTGAATTGTGAAAATATAATTTATGGATTGTTTATTGTGTTTATACAAGCCTCTGTTTATTCCTTCTTCTTCTTCTCTCAACAACCCAGAACCAGTTAATGAATAAACCCAAGAACAAACTTGTACCTCTAAATGCACAGACACAAATCACTTATGTACCTGCATGAAAATATGGGACATTTAATACATTATTTATAGATCATTAAAGTCCTATTATTTAATAAAACAAGTTATTGGGATACTTTCAAGGTGAAATCTGATTTTTGTTGTTGCCATAACAGGAAGTTATGATTTGGTTGTGATTTATAAAATGTTGTTTTATAAATGGCCTTGAATGTATGTACGAAGTGGGTTTGACCAGTGAGACGCTCCCTCTAATCTCTGTTTGAAAGATTGTAAACTTCAGATTGCTTCTAACTGGCTTTTGAGACCTGACCTGATTTTATGAGAAATGTGTTTGCCCTGATGAGCAGGAGGAAGCTGCAGCTAAAACTCGTCAATTTTCTTTGGTGCCCGATGAGGCTGACTGCACGAGTGAGTAAATCCCCATAAAATACCCTGTTTAAAAGACCATTCTTTACAGTATTAAAAAGTATGTCCGATGCAAAAAACATAAATATATGTAAACTCATGCACCTAACACTGGTGCTATTGCCATGGTTACCTTAATTGACAGGAGCTAGTTGGTGTATGCTTTGCTTCACTTCCACTGATTGGCGTTACTAAACTGGAATCTGACACTGTAATTATGCTGCTGGTGATTTTTGAAGCATTTTTAATTGAATTTTCTCGCTAAAAAGTGATTTCACATTTTTACCTGTTCTTTCTAATAAAAAATGACCTGATAACATTAAGGAGAGATAGGTCTGAGATTATAGGTGAAAAATAAACACTTTTTGGGAAAACAAGGCACACGGTGAGCCATCAGTGTTAGATGGTGAGAGCAAACTTATCGGTTGATGTACAGTAAAATTCTCCATTTTCTTTAGTGACTTTAATTTATCAGGACTTTTGTTTTTAATTTGATATTTGCTTATTCTATGTACATCATTAGGTGTATGTTTTTTTAATAAACTGACAATATAAAGGATCATTTACAGCAATTATAATCATTTAAAACATTTCCATATTTGTATTGGGATAGTTTTTTGTTAAAGTCGCAGGGAACCAGCCGAGCTTTGGATTGGTTGCATATTTCCACTGGCTCCCGGTGGCTCTAAGGCAACAAAATCATCATAATATTGTAATTAAAATGCAAATTTGATTAAAACCAAATAATCATAAATAACCCACTGCCGAGTAGTCGCATGTGGTACAATGTTTTACTTAGCTACATCTATTAGTAGTCCTGATAGTTTCATTAAGGTAATTATTAAGTCTGAAAAATATGCTGATTATTTTTAAACAATTGCTCAAAAAAGTCTGTTTGAATGTGCAAGAGACTGGCATATACAGTTGTGTTAAAAATAAACTTTTCACAGGACTTTTTGCAGATACATCCCATAATTCATTAGCTTATAGAAGCACCTGAAATCACCTGCTGCAAAACAAACCCACATCATGACCCTAAATGCTGATAAGCTGCGTTTGCTTTTGTGCCAAAGGGGAGATGTTTGACCATAATGCAGAGCACCAGATTTAGCAAGAACCAAACAGCATATCAGCAAAAACACCTGACACTAACTGTTAAGCATGGCGGTGTGAGGGTGATGGTTTGGGTTTGTTTTGCAGGTGATTTCAGGTGCTCCTATAAATGACTGAATCATGGGATGTACTTACTGGTGACCATAGCAAACAAGTCAAAGTTGTTCAGTGTTTTTCTAACTGGACTTAATTGTACTTCCTGATCATCAACCATAACTATTGCTCACTCTGCTGACCGTATGTCCTCCACAGATCTTCATTCTCTAGTTTTAACTGCCAGCTGCAGGTGCTGACTGTGTGGCATTTAGTAGTTCTTAGCAATCCATAAAAAGGACTTGTGCACCCCCCTCATTTAGTAAATACAGAGTGGAAAAAAGACACATTAAGGCAACTTTAGCAAGAAAATGTACCTAGCTGCATTTATTATATTTAATCAAAATAAATAAACATTCAATATAACACGGACAAGACTCAGCTCTGTATGCCTGTAACAGAACAAACTTCGAAATAGTGCCTGCTTTTTTTTTTTTAGTAAACATAACTTGTACGCAACGTACAAAAAATACTGCTCAAAAACGTACAAAATGCAGCAAACAAATATCAAGTATTGTGCAGTTTTCCCAAACACTGTACCAGCTGCTGACATCAGTCACTGCAAGGAAATTACTAGTGTGGAGCGCCAGAAGCTGCATTAAAAACGAACATCTCGCCAACATCCAGCGAGTGGTTATATGTGAGAGGCAAACAGCTCAGTGGCATAGATCAGTCAATTTTGGTTCAGCGATGTGAGCTAATCAGTGATCTCACAAGGCTCACATCAGAGGTGGAATATATGTTTAAATATGTGTGCGATTATTTCCGTAGGACGCCCTTGAGATGTGATTTAATGCAGTCTTTAAATTGCTTCAGGTTTGAGATAAATACCAGTACACTTTCCCTTAATGTAAAAACAACATTATTTTGTTTTCCACCGTAACAGCAGCACAAATACCCCCCCGAAAAACCCCAAAACATTTGCTTGGTTGTCAGAAGATTTAAAGCATAATCAAGAGAGTAAACACATTCAGGGCCAAATGCAGAAGAACTGCATTCTGCTCTCCCCTCCCCCTAACACAAAGACTGACGCACTTCTCCAAACACACTAAATAGAAAAGAAGACTACCACTTACTAACATCCATTCCACACGGACATAAAAAAAAAGTCTGTTCGAAGCTCCCTCGTCATAAAAACACATACGAGTAGTAGAAGAATCCTCTGTATGCGCAGCCTGGATTAATCACAGCAGTCGGGTACTTCTTTGCCAAGCTGAAACAGTAAATGTTACAAGACACTGTCAGGTTCATCCCTGCGTGTCTACAGTTGCACTTGGTACCAGTAGATTCAGTAGTGGGGGTGCTACATAAAAAGAAGTGCCTAATTAAATGTAGGATATCCCCACAAATTAAAACCCTGCAGTGTGACATGCAGAAAAAAAGCTAATATAACAGAATGCAATACTTTTGCAATACTTTTGAATATCTGAACCCTCTAATGACATGACAGTCGTCTCCACGCTTATTGGGTCCTGCCCAACAGTAGCAGATGGGACCAGAAATGGTTACAAATGTCCCCCTATCTCATTTTCTCCGTGCACTCCCTGGTCTCTTGACCTGCCACAGGTGATTGTGGATGGTCAGAGCGTCCACGCTGACCGACACAGTCTTGGCGGGGATGACAGTGAACTGCTTGCGGTCTGAGCTGTACTTGTAGAGCTTGTCGATCATCTTCCGGTTGATGATGCGCGGTCCTGTTCCTGAAAACTTGATGATCTCCTCAGTGTCCGGAGAGTACGAGTAAATGGCGCGGAACTGGCACCCGCCGTCACGGAAGAGGATGATCAGGTGATTGGACTCGCACTTTTCTAGCTCCTGAGAATTTAAAACAGAATTTTTGAATGTGGTAAAAAGTTAAAAGTACAATGCAAAAGTCTTCAGCTTCCATTCATTTCTTTGTAGTTTGCTGAAAACAGCTACAGTGATTTATTGAAATGTGCAAACATACATGGTAATATAGTATATACATAGTCAATATTTGGTATGACCACCTGTTCCACTGTGTTTCATATATTGTTGCATGTCTTTCCTAACCTCCTCCACATATATTAACAATGATTTGAACATTGGGATGGTTTTCAGATACTGTTCATCTGCTGTAAGTAGTTTTTAAGGCCTGCTGCTTTTTCTTTTGTCCTCCACTTGTCCACTGCACACCATGCTGAGATAGAACTTTCCAGCTGATAGCTCTTTGGGAATCACCTTATTGTTGGAAAAATACTATTTTATGCCAAACAAATTGTGTTATCTTTGACATTACATTAACATTAAACTAATCTGAAATTGTGAGCTTGCAATTTAAAACGGGTTCTTAGCTAAGCTGTCTCTTATGTTAGAAAGTCTGGCTTCTTGAAAGGAAAATAGAAAGGAATGACGGGAGGCTCAAGACTTTTGCTAGTACTGTTCGAATAACACGTTAAAAAAAATTTACTATGATATACACAAAGTTCCCAGATAGCTTCATAGGTATTACTGCTGTGTGTTCACTGACCTCAAGAACAACGTTCTTCTGCACTTCATTAACCTTTCCGGCCAGGCAGCAGTGGGCGATGGCATTGATGATGATTGGCTTGTTGGACTTGGAGCTCGGCTCCTTGAAGAGTTTAGGACCTATAGCATATGAACCAAACCGAAAAGATCAGTAAATGACATACAGATCTGTAACTGTTTAAGGAGTGGTTTAGGTTATAATAGAAAACAGGCCTAACTCCTTTCTTGAGTTACATGGGAATATCAATACTTTTCTCATATTTTTTTTTTCTTTTCTTTCTTCTCTTATATGCCTTTCTTTTTTGTGAAATCACCTAATTTATGTGTAATGCGTGTGTTCTTTAAACCTAGGTGTGTTCCTTAAACCTACATGTAGTGCATGTTTTTCTTTTGTTCTTCTTTTTTTGCACAGTCGGTTTTTGAAAAGTTTCTGTTTAAATCTGGCTGCAGTATCATCTTCAGTGGTATCATGGCTGTAATAGTCATAATAAATGCTGATAATTAAACATCAACTTTTGTGTTCTAAGTCCAGGTGACGTTTTACCTACAAACTGTGTTCAAAGGTGAACGATAGCAAAGAACCCAGTATGGTGTACCCATGGGAGACGATAGTATGTCAAAGGTTTTTTTTGCAGGACAGATAAAACTTCCTTTTTTTAAATTGCACCGTGCAGTTTTTATTTATTATTAAGCAGCCACCGCCCCCCCAAAAAATCTATCTATCTATCTGTCTATCTATCTAGATAGATAGACAGATAGATAGATAGACTGTGAATAAACAGAAACAGATTTCATGGTCAACTCTGCTTCTTTACCAGGATCATTGTAGACACAACACACAACAAAGGAAGTTTATGGTAAACAAACAACAAAACAAAAAGCCATTTGAGCAAGTGGCTTTTTTCTTTTCTCACATTTTTAAAGCAATTATAAAGCTAGAGTAAGGAGCCGATTAGCCTAGCATAGCTTAGCATCAAGACTGAAGGAGGGAGCAGAGGCAGTGGCAAACTGCTGTTCAAGCTTGTAGCAAGGTTTGTGAAGTCATGGCTTGAGGTCCAGTGGATATTACAATCTGTGCTTAAGGCTAAGCTAACTGTTTGTTGGGTCTGGTTATACAGAAGAGCCATCAATCTTTTGACAGTCTCATTGACAAAAAGCATAAAAACACATTTATCTAAATGTCTCTTTCATTGGGAATGTGACAAAATAGAAAATTTGTTTTAGACCAATCTTTAAAAATAAATGTTGGCTTTGTGATGATGGAAATAAATCTTTTTTTCAGCATTTCTATTCACCGGTATACTCATTCGAAGTGATGGAAGAGGCTATGGAGCCATTCTCCCAGTCCCGTTCCATGTTCCTGCTGGAGGCCCTGCTTAGGGGGAATGACTCCATAGAGCACACAGATCCAGCCCTAAAAAAATGCACCAAAATCAAATTAGTGCAAAGACACACAACATGGACACAAATTTTCTCTGCTTTTACAGCCAAACTCTCACCTGTTTGACTCTGCCCCTCCAGAGATAACGCTGTCTGCGTCGGTCGCCAAAGAGAGCGTTGATCCTCGATGACTGCAGCTCAGATCGGCTGAAAATGGAGAGAGAAGGATTTAGTATCAGCTACTTTTCTTAGTCAAGTGCTGCTTGCCCAGTTTCATGCCTGAACTACTGCACTTTCACAGCAATAATTAAAAAAAGAACAATGCAGTTAAAAAAAAGCACATTGTAAGACCAAAGAGACACAATAAGCTGCACATAAGACATTAAAACAAGTGTGTCAAAGCCAATCAGAAGTGTCTGCTCTGAAAAAAGACTGACTGATCTTGCTATTCTGAAATCCACTCCTATTTTTATCAGCCGTGTCCACATCATGCAGAGCAGCTTAAGAAGGTTCACCTCCCCTGCAGCCTGCTGCAGAGTCCTGGGCTTTGATCAACATGGAAACCTTCAGAGAATTACCTGCACGACACACACGCACACACACATACTCAGAGGACGACAACACGATCACGAGTGTATTAAATGCACAAGAGCCTCTTAGCTTTTATAACTGCATGTGCGCAAAGTGTTCCAAACAGACAGTAATGCAGACAGCATGAAGGACTAGAAGAACACTTTTACTGCTTAAGTACTAGAGACACTCTTACGTGTAGCGGATCCTTTGGAGAGACCGCTGTACTCTTCACGGTGCAGCGATTTAGGCCTGTTCCTGCGGGCTTTGGTCCGTGGGCGAGGTTTGACTAGACCCTGCTCTTCCATCAGGGCTTGTTGCTTCCGCCTTAAGTATTCCTGCTTAATCAGCTCTCGCCGCGCCTTCTCTTCCTCCTTACGAATGCGATCCTCTTCAGCCTTTCGCCTTGAGCAAACAGAAGGAGAGTTAATACAGCAGTCAGATGCCCACCCGCGCCTT
Source organism: Oreochromis aureus (assembly GCF_013358895.1). NCBI lineage: Eukaryota > Metazoa > Chordata > Actinopteri > Cichliformes > Cichlidae > Oreochromis > Oreochromis aureus. The sequence continues at coordinate 49,134,896 of NC_052948.1, read as the reverse complement.
AGACCACTCCTTATCTTTTCTTAACATGTGATTTCATGTTCAAACTCACCGGGCCTCATCACGCTTGAGCTCGCTCTCAGCCTCTTGCTGAAGTTTGCGTAGTCTCGCCTCTTCGGCTTTGCGCTGCTGTTTGAGGAGGAAGGCAGCACGACGTTTCGCCATTTCGTCCTCTGCCTTTTCATCATCCTGGAAGATGAAAGAAAAGCCTCCAATATACCACAGTGCAATTAAAACACAGTAAAACAAAATGTGTAAACATCTTCATCTCACCTTGAAGAAGAAGCCCAACACGTTCTTCTGCTCGCCTTCTGCCACGCAGTCTGGGGTGTCTACACTGCCATCCTCCAGTGGATCTTTGAGCTCTGACAAGTCGACTTCAATCAGCTGACCCTTGACCCTTGTGCTCTCCTCCCCACTGGCAACCTCCGTCCTTGACCTGACAGCTGCGTCCTCCTCCCGCTCTCCATCCTGTGACGGAGATTGAGTCGTACTGGAGATAACTGGTGGGTCTGGTGATTTGAGTTTGTCTGAGAGGCGCCCTGTTCCCTCTCCTGCGCTGTCTTGAACCCTGAAGGTGGTGTTTCTCTGAAGGCTTCTCTCAGTCCTAGAGCTCTCAGCAGTACTCTCCACCTCCTCCCCTTCAGCACATTCTGGAAGTTGGATGTTTGATTTTTTGACACTCTTGCTGTTTTCTTTACTCTGTTTCAGCTCTGAGGCTTTGCTGCGCTGGCTGGAGCTAAGCTTGGGAGGACGGCGAGTTGGTGCAGCACAGTCGCCACTGATATCTACAAAGTGAACTGCATAAGATCTGGAGTCTGAGGTAGAAGGTGTTTGTTGTGTTGGGTTTGTGTCAGGGGGTGTGCTTGGGCCTGGCGGCACCGAGTCTGGAGGGGAGGCCACGCTCTGCTTCATGAGCAGGTTTTGCTGTAATGAGAGCTGCATCATCTGCTGCTGAATAGAACTAATAGCTTCGTTGAGCAGCTCTATGGAACGGGAGCACTCATTTATATCAGGTTCAGCTCCGTTATCCTGGGAGAGAGCATTTAATCTGTTGTCTGTGTTCATCGGTCCTTCCTCTCTTTGACCTCCTTTTGTCTGAACCTTTAGAGCATCAAGACAAGAATCATCTCTGCTGGTCTGGCTCTTCGCTTTATTCCTGTCAGCGGATGTTAGCTCCAAGGATTCCTTGGAGTGTTTGAGGGGTAAAGGAAGAGTGTCGCTGCGCCCGCCACCCTTCTTAACAATGTTCAAGAAAGCAGCTTTCCCAAGCTTTAATCTCTGCCTGGCTGAGACCGTCTCCATCTTTTTCTTCTGATATTCGATCGCACGTCTCTGCTCTTCCAGTTGCATGTGAAGTTGCAGTAGCTCTGAAGGCACAACTGGAGAACTAAGTGCCGTATTCTTCCCCATCACAGTGCTCGGTTCTTTACCCAGCAAACCCGAGGCGGAATCATTCCTCAGTTGCCAGGGAGGGCAGGGGGCGACATCAGAGCCATCAGGTGTTGTCTTTTGGGAGCTGCTGGTACTTGAGTATCCGTCACGGAGGCCAAGTTTGAGGAGTTTTCTCTCTGCAAAGCTGGTCATCTTGACACTGGCGCTGCCCGAAGCACTGCAGCTGCTTGCCCATGATATGGTACTAGGGCAAGGGCTAGAGCGCCCACTGCAATCTTCCTTATCCTCCCGCTCGCTCACCTTCATGTCTTCTCTGAGTTTGGCTGACTCGCCCTCTCCAAATTCAGCCGTGTCATCCTCTTCTGGGCACTTTCCCCTCCCTCCCTTCACCTCCTCTTTCATCAGCTCCATCTGATCTTCTTCCTCTTCATCCTCCTCCAGGTCTGCAATGTCAGAGTCAGAATCGGGCCCTGCCTCAGGCATGCAATCTGTGGAGAAAGAACTGTGCTGGTCTGGCTCGTCTGACAAGTGAAGGAAAAAGCCTTCAGATTGCTTCTTTCCAGGCTGAGAGTCGACTGCTGAATCCTCGATCAGTTGCCTGAGAGAGCTAGGAACTGATTCCACCACTTGCGTGGGTGTACAGGCGCTGGGGGATTTCCTCTGTGAGGTCCACTGGACACTGGTGATTGCATTTCTTGCATTTCCCATACCTCTGCAGCGACTTTCACCGCTCTCCTCCTGCTTGTTCAGGCTGATGCTTTTCTCTTTGGCCATTTTAGGGATGGCGGGCAACAAAGGCTCCAGATAATAGCTGTCGCCTCGGCAGTCCAGAGTAAAAGGGCCCGCATCGAAACAGGGAGGACGAGAAGCATTACATACTTTTGAGGCAGGAGCTGCACTCTGCATTTCCAGCTCATCCTGCTCCATGTTGCTCCCGATTCGATGTCTAGAAAATACAGAAGGGTGGATAACGGCAACCAGTTCCTCCTCTTCTATTTCCTCTTCTTCATCCTCTATGCGCATGTGACTAAGCAGGCTTTGACCACTAAGTCTATGCTGAGACAGACCCGCACCCAGCATGTGTTTAGGAGTAATGCTCATTATGTTGGAGGCTAAGCTGTCTTTGCTAATGGAGCGAGCGAGACTGATACTGTCTGCATCATCCTCTGGGGCAAAATGCAGGGCATAGGGTGCAGGCTGGGATAAAGGCCTGGATGAGATAATAGTACAGAAGGAGGAAAATGAGTTAAGTGAGCTGAACAAAAGAATTTGTGATACTGATAGATTCTGCAACATGAAACTGAATAAACTGATTACTGTCCACCGCTCACCTCGCCCTTCTGTCTGGCCAGGCCATTTTGGAGCCCTGATGTTGCACATCTGGACCTATCAGAGAGTTAGGCCTATGCCTTATATCTGCACAAAGAATACACGATCCATGTTAGGAAAAAATATATTTACTTCTTGACTTCAGGCAGAAATCTCAGCTCAGAACACAGATGATTTTTTTTTTACCTGAAGTGGTCTCCTCAACCACTTTCTGTTGTCTCTGTCTCAGAGGCAGCAGAGATGGGCTTGTGGAGCTTGATTTAGTGCTGCATGAGAGAGAGAGAGATATTAGTTGTGTAAATTATTATTGTATAGCTATATTATTGTATAAATTAATAACCCCTAATTTACTAAGTAAGACACCATTGCTTAAATATTTAGTGCAGAGGCATTTAAAACGCTACCGCAGAGACACAAAAGAGAGACACCGCACAACGAATCATCCCACAGATCTTCATTTAGGAGAACAGCCAAGATGACGCTTGTCTGGGTCCTGCCTCCAAAGACCCAATCAAAAGCTAAACTGGGAAATATAAAAGCCAGTCGTTTTGCTTAAATGATCTGGTGCAATAAACCCAAGACCTCAATCATGTCAGTAGTTTAGCCCTAATGTTGTATAATTTTATATGTGCGTAACTTTTAAAACATCAGTTAATTTTGTTTTGTTTTTACTCTTAGGGAAAAGACAGCCAAACTCTTTTTTTCTGGACTAGTGACTCAATAGATGTTATTTTTAATGTTTATGCTGAGCTCGTTTAGATAATGCTTTAAAATTACCGCCCAAATAAGTGCCCATTAGCATTGCCTGCTCAGTTTATATTTGTGTCAAACTAATGCATAAATTCTGAGAATGTATACAACACTTCCCTGTGAAGACCTGTGTTTTACTTTAGGTTTTATATTATAGGCACACAAATGTGCAAGTGGACAAATAGAGATAGAAAACAGAACAGTAATAAACCGGTCAGTGCGTCTGAAACTGAGAAAAATGACTACATGATACCTGAGGTCAGGGCTTGTGGGTGTGGCTAGGGTGTCAGCAGAGTGCGATGATGTCAGGAAACTTCGTGTAGTGATGTTGGAGATGGGTACATAGGATCGAGAAGTTTTAGGCTGCAGCAGCAGTCTCACTGTGGAAATAGAAGAATGGCACGTTTTCATAACAGCCACTAACATTTCAGTAAATAAAAATATATATATATTCATCAAATCAATCTGTGTACATGTAGCGACTGTGCTTTTTGTGGTATTCAATCAAAACCGATGGATGAAGGCAGAAAGTGTGCAATACCATCTCTGATTTCCTGAAGATCCCGGGGTTGAACAAAGTCTGGCTTCACACTCTCAAACCACCAAAACAGCTCGGCAATGAAGACCATCACATTATTCTGTAAGACATCAAAAACTGACGATATCAGGAAGAAAAGCAGACATGACAAAAAAGCAGCATAGCACAGGATCAAGGCACACTGGGCCTTCTTTGGATTTAATCCATCGCTTAAAGCAATTCACTATCAGGTTGTGAGACCGAGGGCAAGAAGAGCAGGACCACAAGGAGAAATCCATAAAACACGTCTTTTGTTGAGGTATAATAGTTAGGCAGTTAAATTTAACGTTGGCTACTTTTACTCAGAAATAAATGTACAGTGATTTAATGTAACTATAAAAGCGTTTTATATTTCCAAGCTCACCTTTAGTACCGGTGGGGAGTACAGCAGGTCTTCAGGCTTCAGATAGAAGCATTTGTTCAAATACTCGTTTGAAAACTCCCTCAGTAGTTGGATATTGTAAACACTTTCACCGATAGAGGGAACCTCCTTCAGACAGATATCTGCACAGAACAGGACAACGCTATCAGGCTTACTCTGTACTCTTAAACCTTTTAAATTCATAGATACTGCTCCTTTTGCTTCACAGTCATATTGCTCTTTTATTCACCTCTTGGTGAAACTATCCTGAATTATATAACATTAGGAGACAGAACTTTAGGTTCCTGCTAGAAAATTGACAGCTATAGTATGTGCTATATGTTTTGAGTGGCTTGAGTAGAACTGTGTTACAGTACCTTCAAGTCTAACGAGTTCTGGGCAATAAAAGTGGATCACAGCCAGCAGAGCTGTGCCATCACACACGTCCTTCAACAGGTCGTCCAACAAGGGAAAGTGCTGGAGCGTCCGCCCTGATAGGTGATCTCTGCGGTAACGCACCTACACACCAAGAGAAGGCCTAGGATTACACAGTGTGCACACATTTTTCTAATGAGTCACTGAATCACACACTCACTTGTCACATAAACAAAACATCTCACACGCTGTTAACTAATCTCTGCTTCTCGTCACCACTAACTGGGGTCTAGGGCTTCTTGGCTCTGACATGTCATGTGGTGCAAGTGTGTCTTCACTCGTATAAATCGGAAAGGGTGCTAATGATTCTCAGATAAAATATTTAAGCTAAGCATATCACAGATTAGTAGTTTGTGGATGTGCAAGGGAAAAAGCAATAAACTTCACAATGAAGTAACGAAAGGGGTTAATGATGAATACTTTACCACACGAGAAAACTCCACAGGTTCCAGTAAGCAATGAGCCAGAGCATGCAAGATATCAGGCTGGTGAGGGGAGAAAGAAATGATATTGGGAGGAAGTTAATGGTGAAATGAAAGAAGCCATGAGCCATTCTAACACTGGGTGGTACATGTACAGCTTTAAAGTGATGATGTGTTTGAAGTGCCCCGCGGTTACTACAGAAAAACAACTAAAGTAAAGCCGTGCAAACTTGGAATGGATGTTTTGGGAGGAGGAAGTTGAGGACTGAACGAGCTCAGCTGAATATTAAAGGACATCAAAAAGGATTTGAACGTAAAAGCAAACGAGCATGGTGATGTTCCTTCCTTTGCCACTAAGGGGCACTGTGTCATCCTCCTTATACACCTTACTGCATTTATATAACATCCATAAATATATTCTTTTCTTCCTTCATCCTGTTAGTCTAGTTTTTCGCAGCTTTCCATTCCATTCTCCTTCTGATGCACACACATACACAACCTCACACACCTCCAGTAGACACATTGACATTCATACAGGTGATTGCAAGCAGTGGCACTTACAGGTACAAGCTTCCAGTACCATTTGGAGGGAGACTAGTATCCAAGAGGCACAAGAGGGAGTTAATTTGGGAGGGAGACACAAAGAGGAAGAGCAACAGACAAGTAAAGGGTCAGACACAGCCAGAAGGAATCGAGTCTTCTCCTGATTGGAAGGAGGCAGATCTGGTCTTAAAGATAACTGGAAAGGGTTCAAATGAAAGCATCAGTAATATCTACTTATTCAGGAATCAGGGAGGAACAACTGAACTGACACATAGCTCAAAAGACACACTGTGCTACTAATGATGCAGCTAGTTAATGCAAGCGTCAATGCAGCGGCAACTGTCTGCACATCTGTTGATATGTTGAAAACACTAACTACCAAAAGCTTACTCAGCACAAACTTAATGATGACAGACAAAATTTGAAAAAAAAATCCCTATGTTAAAAATATAATGCATTAGAAACTGGTTCCTCATGAAGAATCCCACAGCTTAATCATCCTAAAGCCCTCAAATAATGGGGACAGTAGTTTAAAAATATAAAGCATGATATATTCTTTAAGCATGAGGTGAATAAAATGTTTGAATATCAAATAAAAAAAAATGTTTGAATATCTGGTCACAAGTTTATAAGACAATGTCAGTAGAAGACAGAACTGATTACTTGACAATTAATATGCCTTTTAAGGACAAGATGCACACATGTAGGACATTAGACAAAGGCAAGAACATCACTTAAGACAGACTCTTTTCAAGACAGGGGAAGCTACACTCTCTGAACACTTTGTTATGTGCACGTTGCTCATACTCAGACTCCCTTTTGCCTTCAGCACTCCCTTCACTCTGCGTAGAACAGGGACACATTCATCAGAGATTTTAGTCCATATTTACATGATAATATCATGCACTTGCACATCCATGATGTAATAGATCAGCAATAATGCTGAGGCAGAGTTTAAACAATTTCTGAATGTCATAGCAGAAAAATAAGGCTCATCAGACCAGGCAATCTACTATTGTTCAATTCTGATGTGCCTGTTTGAATTATAACTTCCATTTCCTGGTCTTAGCTGACAGGAGTGGCACCCGGTGTGGTCTTCTGCTGCTTTAGCTCATCTGCAAGGGTGTTTGCACCCTACTTTCTGCATTCAGAGACACTCTTCTGCATACCTTGGTTGTAGGGAGTAGTTACTGAACATGTGTACCAAACAAAGTAACCAGTGAGTGTATTTTTCTGAAACTTGTTTTTAAAGGGTGCTATATAAATAAAGTTATTATTGTTGTTATTATATTATCATTACCTTCTGGTGACTGGGTGACTCAAGAAGATGTTGCTTCATTTTACACTCTTTTTCTGTGATCTCCCTCAACTTTATGTTCACCTAAAACACCAAGGAATACAGCATGTTAGCACAGACAGATGAACACACAAATCCAACTGTCATAACAATAACACTGTTTAATTGTTACCTTGTTGATCCAAAACAACATTGCATCTTCCAGGTCATAAGGAAGCTCCTTTGAGGCACTGAAGGTTAAGCGCTTGACACTGGACACCACCTTCTCTATGCTGATCATCTCCACCGTATAGGCCATCATCAAGGAATCAATGAGGTGGATGTGGGCGCTCTGGGAGAACAGATAAAGAGCTGTCTTTGAATCTATCGTTAGATACATAGCATTTGAGAAGCCTTAGGCGGAAATTACTTTTCCTGCCCCCCTACTGTGATAACCCAACATTCATGAAGTCTTTCTATGTATTAAATATTTGAGAATCACAGATTTACTTTAGTATAGTAGTAATGGTATAATGGCAATGGTATAATATTGTTTTTATATAATAATCATTCCCTTTTTATGTGTTGTTTTTGCACCTTGAGTACATTTTCAGGATTATGGAAATCATCAAGAGGAAATTGAAAATTCATGAAAAACTTTTTGATCCATTTTGCCTGATGAAAATTTCTGTTACATTGGTGCATTATTTATTCCAACACTACTAGCTCACATTTGGCTCTGGAAAGTCATATTAGCTTGTTAACAGATGGTAAGTGTGGGTTGCCAGGTTACTGGGTTATACTATTGCAGAGGGATACTAACCACAATGGGAAAAAAACAAAGAGACTTTTGGGGAGGTGTGTAAATCAGTGAAATGAAAGCAAATTAAATATTTGTTATTTTGTCACTGTTACAACTGCTACACACTAATCACAGAATCTGGCATTGGGAGGTTGCTGAAACGTGACTCATCTTTCAGAAAACTGAGTCTGCTTTTTCTGACAACCTAGAAAGCCACATTTTACCATTTTGATGGGAGAGGCGCTGAGATCCAGATCAGAAACTGGTGTGTTGTCGGTCTCCAGGACATAGATGCCTTTTCTCGACAGAGCCTGGATGACAGACTGGTGGTTTTGGAGTGAGGCGGCCTGCTCGGCGTGAAGGATGAGCCCGCACACACGACAGTAGAGCTCTCCAGACTGCAGCATGCGGATGATGGGGGGTTTGATGTGTTCCTGCTCATACTGGTCTGTGTAGAAGGGGTCCCGCAGGTCTGCAGGAACATGATCTGGGGAAAGGATTGATGGCAAACAAAATGCTTTCAAAATGAGAGCCACATGAGCAGCAAGTTTTTTTTTTACCTATCAAAGTTGTATAAAGGTACAAATCACGCTTTACAACCACACACACAAACTATTTTTATACAACACGTGTCCAACCAATGCCTTGCCGTGTTATGTAACAGAGAAGCTCCTAGTACACAGGCTTTAAAGGGTATTAGACCGTCTAAGAAGAAACCAGTGCATGAGGAGAGCACTCAAAGTCAGTGGTTAAACAGCACTTGGACCTGAAGCTTTAAGCCACTGACCCAACAGGACTCAGTGGTGATGGTTAAGCTGATGGTGTCGTCCCAGCCAGTCTAGCATTCTCCAGCTCCTGGACACAGACATGCCAAAGCTATTTTTATGTCTTGGACATGTTAATCCAGGAGTTAGGGCCCGAAGCATTCACAAATTTTCTGTGTGTTGAAACTCTGTTGTTTCTTGTCAACCCCCCCCCCACCCAAAAAAAAAACCTCAAAGCCATCTGATAATGAATATCATAAACATACAAGTTAATGTAAAACTGACCTGAACTTGTAGTGGATTTAGTATTTTAGTAGTTCTGTCCATCATGGAGGGGTATGAGTGGGTGTGTACTACTCTAAACAAAGTGTATAATTGGATAATTTACTTCTGTGATAAGTCAGTAAATCGATAGCAGGCAAAGTGGTATCTATTTTAAGATAAAAACTGAAGCCAGAAGGTGCTTAGTGTAGGTTAACGTAAAAGTGGATGGAGGGGGAAGCAGTAAATCTGTGTCTACAGCACCTCTTAGCTCAGCTATTACTACATTACATCTTGTTTGAATAACCACAGAAATGAAGGAATGTTGGCAAGCTAATGATGAGGTCTCTAGGAGTATCTTTGTGGGACCTAGCTCTTTTTTTTAACTTTGAAGAGCTAGGTTTGTTTGTTTGCCCCTGTGCACAGTCTTTTTGCAAGGGTAAGCTAACTGCTTCTGGCTCCAGCTTCAGAGATGATGTGCATACAAGAGAATAATATTGATCTTTGCATCTAACTCAGCAGAAAATGAACAAGTGTATCGCTCCAAAATGTCAAATTATCTCTCTGACAGTACAGCAAACCTCGTAGCCAGATAGTGCTTCCTTGCATATCTTTGTCTTGTTAAAATATTGTAATGTCCACATACACAGATATGCCTAAAATGTACTGCTTTTAACTGCCATTATCTATGGTTTCTCTATCAAATGACTGGTTTAGACTAGCAATTACACCCTGCCAGGCTTCTTGAGGGACTGTTTGTTTCTAAGTCAAACATCTCCAGAACTGTGCGATGACAGTGATGAATAAAAGTGTGAGAAGAGAAGATAAGCAGCTATATTTGCATCAGTTAACAAAAACATGTGTTCTCATTTTGCTTCACATTAGGGATGATGCTGACTGTGATGTAACAGACAAACATCCATCAGTGGAAAACGCACACACAGCAGGCTTAGTACTACATCTAACTGCGAAGACCTCAGCTGTGTCTTTTACGACAGACTGCTTGCTTGGCTCGGTCCACATACAGGATCTATCGCACGCTTCGCTGATGTAGCGCTGCCATATGTGAATGAGAATTCCAGATCATGTGAGAAAATGCACCCCTGCATGTCTGAGCTCCTCTGCTTTGTTTTCCTCTTACAAATACCCTCACTTCCTCACTCTCAGCTGTCCCAGAATGGTTCCTCTTCCTCCATGGTTGCTGTGGTGATGGAGAGGCCGGAGGCCGGAGGCGGGGGCTGGGATGCTGTCCCGGCTCCTGCTCAGTGAATCGATTTATGGACCTTGACATCAGGAGATGTGTGCATGTGTATGTGTGTGTGCAGCAATAAATTTGAAAGGAGAGGTTCTCCTCCATAATCCTAGTTGTTAATACTGCGTAGATATTTATCGTCTATCTGATCCAGGCCTTAAACCCAGCTCAGTGTGCATGTATAAGTCTTTGTTCTTATTCTTTCAAACACAAAGGTTAGACTGACCAGCAGAAATCCTGCTGACAGTTAAGGCAGAGCTATCAGACTCTGGGCTCTGCAGGGGTATGCAACATTTCTCTCCAATAAGACGGCTCAATGAACAGTCCTCCTGAAGACAGCGTGTTGGGCAAACATAGCCTGTAAGTCAATAAGCCAATCCCACCTGAAAGCATGGCAAAGCACACAGAACTGAAAAGGTGGGCACCAATTTTCCAGGTCCTTTATTCTAATTTTAAGCATTTATTATTGTGCATGAGAGATCACTAATACAGCCATCCATCCATGTATCGTTTTCTAACTGCTTATCCAACTGAAATCACAGGGGAGCTGGAGTCTATCCCAACTGACACTGGGCAAAGGGTAGGATACACCCTGAACAGGTGGCCAGTTCATCCCAGGGTGAACAAAGAAGCACAGGCAACCATTCTTGCTACCATCCAAGTATGAATACAGATATGCCAAGTAACCAAACAAAAACACAAACAAAAACAAAACTTTGCCTCTAAACTTTGGGAGGAAAACAGAGCACTTATAGAAAACCCATGTAGGCTTATTGAGGGCAAACAAACTGAGAGCGAGACCTCAGCAGGTTCGAACTGGAAACCTTCGAGCTGAAAGGTGACAGCACTACGCCCCAGGAGAATCTCAGCACTTCCACATCTACCTAAATATCCGACTATTCCAATATCTGTTCATTCAAACGGCATTCAGTTTCCATTTCAAAACTCTTTTTTTATCAAGTAAAGCACAGAACAAAACATCTATGGACTGTACTGATCTGTACAGTGGGTGACAGAGCACTTAAGCATTATGTGGGAGAAAATATAATAGCAATATCCCTGACCTTTAGAGCCCACTATTGTACAAATTATACAACATAAGACTGTTGACTCCAACTGTTAAACACTATTAAAACTGTACATAAAAAATAATTATGTAGTTTGAAAACGACACACTTTTACTATCTGTTTATCTGTTTCTTCTTTGAAACTGTTTCCAATGCAGGAACGTTCAGTGTTTCTCCACAGGCCATTAATAAACATGTCATGAGTCTAAACAAACGGGCTGTGTTGTTCAGAGACACAGGCCTTCAGGTCCAATCCCATTAAACACTTAATCATGTGACTGCTGTGCTGACTTTCACAACAGACAACACGGTCCTCATAGTGTGGTTCAGTCTTCCACACTTATCTCCAGATGAACATTTTTTTAAATGCTGCACGATACCAGTATTGCTACGCACCCATCTGTTTATGACCACAGCGTACCCATCTTCTGATGATTGCTTCCAGAAGACACTTGTTCTTAAACATAACAATAAGCTCACTTTACTCAAATGGCCTCCACAGTCGCTAGATCTCAATTTAATAGAGCGCCTTTGGGATGTAGTGGAACAGGAGATTCAAATCGTGGACGTGCTGCTGGCAAAGCAATTGCATGATGTCAATATTAGCCAAAATCTGAGTAATGTTTGTGGAATCTATGCTATAAAGAAATAAGACAGAAGGCAAAACGGGGTCCAACAACAATCAGGTATACCTATTGAAGTGTTCAATTTATCATTTAGGCATTTTAAAGGAAAAATGCCAAACATTTACCATTTCCTGCTTAATTATTGTCTCAGTTGCTTCTTTGTTGAAGTGATAATTGCTAGCTGCACACCACATTAAGCTAAGCAGGAACAAAAACTGACTGTCATGATAAGCGCTACATGATGGTGACAGCTGCGAATAAATGGCGGCGACAGTATACCTCATCATTTTCCTTAGTACCTAAATAGTTGTGATAGCTTAATAAACTGAGGATTGCCATGTCATATAGTATTGCTATTATCTGCATAGACTTTTATATCAATGTCTGCATAAAACAGGACACCAGAGTCCCTGGCACACATCAGGAAGAGCCAATGAGATTACGGGAAGCAGGAAGCTTGCTGAGGTAATGGTGATGGTTTGGAGTTTATTATGGACATCTTATCTCTGCCCCGAACAAACACAGTGTTGAGTAACACAAACACCAAGCTCTAGTCTACACAACAAGAGCATACAATATTTAGCGCATTCATGGTAAAACACTAAAATGCTCCATCTGTTCATGTGAGATCGCTCATGCTGACATGACTGATGGAAGATGACAGTTATATTGTCATCTGAAAAATACAATGATTCCCAGTGTGTTGATTGGAGCAGAATTTAGCATTCGGTTTCATTTCTATGGTATTATAAGCCCCCATTTTCGGTTTTAGTTCCCATGTCAGCGTCAATTTCCTGAGTCATCCACAGGAATGGATACACTTTAATTGCAACTGCTTGACTCATAAAGTGGATATGAGAACAATGAGTTTTCCGTTCCTAAATGACTGCCTCCGGATCAACTTCCAAATACATTATTGCTGCTGATAAAACAAAAACTGAGACTTGCAGAGCACAGCTGACCTCCTGATCACACTCCTGATAGATCTGCCAGTGCGTGGCATAAAAACCCACATTCAAAGAGTGATTTCCAGACATTTGCAGTACTTACAGCCTGCCTATGTAGAGCAATCATTTTTAATATTTTAACAGACCTCATCAGAGCTGACAAAGCCAGTGACCTGTGCATGAAAGACTCATCACGAGATGTCAGCCCAAGGATTCACTCGCAGAAATGACGCTCTGGAGTGCTGCTATGTTGTCGTGGTATGAAAAGTTAATTCTCATAAAATACATTTGCAATTGTGGTGGTCGAAAATCAACACTTACAAAATAGCATAGTGGATTTATAAGTAGACTGAAGTCTCAATCTGCATAAACAAAGGACTGGTAACTGGAAACTTGAAACCTAACGTCAACATAGCCTGATGTTTTCTGTTATTCTGACTGTTTAATAACACTGTTATGAATCAATAATGTTTAAACTGAAAAGGTCACAAATTTAAATTTATTAAAATTGTCATTAGTGTCATAGTAGCATCTGTATAACTACACACAACTCAGATATGATTCTAAACATGGACCTTTCTCTCTTTCTACTACTAGGACAAAATGCACAATAAAATATTCATCCATACAAAAAGATATGAATCCTCTTGCATTCTTGACATTCAGGAAGGTCTCAGCAGCGCAAGAGAAAGTCTTACCTGTACCATAGGCTTTGGCAAACAACCAGCGGAGATTTGCGTCTATTTTGGCTCTTGCAGAGTCGTACAGCTCCAGCGGTACAACCTGAGCCTCCATGACCCCTCCTCCACCACCACCACCACCACCATCATCATCTGCTGTTGCTGCCGCTGCTCTCCTCCAGGTGCTGTCCCTGCCAGCACTCACCTCCACATCCATCCTGAACATAGAGACACACGGGCATTACTTCTTCTCATGAAGCCAACACCATTACATCATCGATTTCAGGACAACAACCGGGGCCCAGCTCACTGACAGCAACGGCTCCGTTAACATGAAATTCACAAAGACTCACCTCGTCTGACCTGCAGGTGCTGTAGTCGCCTCTGCTGCCAGTCAGCACGACCATTTATATGAGCCCAAAACACCTTCTATATGTATGCTATTTATCTGATTATCAGCTAATAATGTCTTAGACTGAAGTAACTATAGGGCACTTCGGGGCATAAATGATAGCTCTTTGTTCTTTTAGAATTAGCTTCAAAAATGAAACCAAAAAGAATATTTTTTTTAGTAAATGACAGCTGGTTCTTGTGAGTCCAGCTGAACAGAATGACCCAATATTAACCTAGCACCGCTATGTCCACTGTATCAGTGGCAGGTTAGCTAGCGTTGCAACATTTAACAGCAATAATATAACATGTAGCAAAGACTCACCTCTAAGAGCACATTAGGATCCTCTCCGCAGCTTTGTATTTGAGATGGATGTATTGTTAAAACGCCGACATGCTGGCCTGGCTTCAGCTAACGCTGAAATAACAGACTCCTCCCTGCCCAGCGACACAAATCTCCGGCCTCTCAGGATAAAGCTTCGCCTGGCGGCTGATGGTCGTTAATCCAATAATAATAATAATAACAGTAATAATAAAAATTCCGATTGGCAACCACCCCAGAAGTCTGCTTTCGAGGGAATCATTAATGTCAAATAGCTGGCTCTTTCATACTGAGGCTGTCATCGTCTCTGACGGAGGACTGGCGATTCTAACGGTGCACGAGCAACCCTGTTGTAGGAGCCTGTCTCTATGGGGACGGGTGTTACCGCCAGTTACATATAGCCACCTGGTGAGGGCGCTGTAGCGCTATTAAAATAAAATAAAAACAATCAAAAACAGCTGTGAAGATTAATAAAAGATAAGAAAAAAATCAGGAACAAATTAACGTAATAAAAAAAGTAAAACCTAAAACATAAGATTGTTGCATTAGGCAATCATTTAGAACTAAATAATTAAAACTAAATATAATAAGACTAAATATAATTAATAAAGCAATTATTTGCTTGATTTAATTTCCTATTGGATATTATTGTTATATTTGTTTTAAACAGACAAAAAAGTTCATAACTACAAGTAATGTTATTTATTGTTTTATTTATTTATTGTATCCACTGTAGAAATGAGCATGTGTGAGAGTCAGCACACAGAGCTGGGTGGTGCTGGGGAAAGACTTATAAGGCACAGTAAAACAGTAGAGATGGCAGCCATCCCAAACTCACAGAACAGGGAAAGCAGTCAATGTGATCTTGTGCAGGAGAATCTCCATGCACAGAATGAGACTGATGCTTATCTTTCTCTTCCATAAAACATTGTTTAATAATAAACCTTTTTTTTTTTTTTTTTTTTTTTGCTCTGGAGAAAAATCTGTTTATTCTAAAATATATTTTGAAATCTTTTTCTTTAATTGTTCTTTTTACCTAAAATGGTGCAAAGAAGTATATGAAATGAGTGCATTTGGTGGCTCACACATCAGTTTTCACCGCCATGATGTATGTCATGTAAAAGTAGTGAAAGAAATACAATCTACCTAGGTGAAGCCAGTGCGGCTGAAACTTCACACAGTCAGCGAGTAAAGCCAGCCTCCAGTAAGCAAAGGGATTAAATGTGGCTTTGTCACAAGTGTGCTGCTTTTCATTGAGGAATACGTCCAGGAGGGGGCGGTATTGGTCAATGTATATGTCTAAAACAATTTAATTGTAAATTCATGGCAAAAAAAAGTAAGTAGCCATAAATGTGGTTACATTGGACGAATGCTGGATAATGGTGTGAAAATGACAAAAATATAAATCAATCAATCAAAAATAAAGCATTTTTAAGTGTAAGTACTTATGTTAGGATATCACATTTTATTAGATGTTTTACGTGAAAAAAGGGACGGGGGGTGGGGAGGGGGGCTCAGCAGACACTTTATTAGTGTTCAGCTGATTCAGATATCTAATCAGTCTATTACCTAGCAGCAACTGAACTTGAAACTGAGAATCAGAATGTGAGTGGCTATGAACATACCTCGTGGACAGGTATTTCTTGGTATTTCAGAATCTGCTGATCTCGTTAGATTTTTCCACAAAACCATCTTTAGGGCAACTGCAGCTGTGTGATGCTATCATGTCAATATGAACCAAAATCTCTGTAGAATGCTTTCTGCACCTTGTTGAATCTGTGCCACGAAGATTTAATGCAGTTATAAAAGTAAAAAATGGACGAGCCTGTGTAACAAATAGTGGGCTGTGAGTGTGCAAAATGTTGACACTCAGTGGCTCAGATAAAAATGAAACATGTTTTATCTGGCTCAGACTCAGAATGGTTCACATACAGCAACGGAATGAAGTATTGTATTTTAGGTTCATCTTTAGTTTAATTAAGCTTAAGCAAACATAGTGCCAGTTAGCAAAATTATGTACTTAAAAAAAAGTGTTGCATTATAATTCAATTCAATTCAATTCAATTTAATTTTATTTATGTAGCGCCAAATCACAACAACAGTCGCCTCAAGGCGCTTTATATTGTACAGTAGATTGTACAATAATAGATACGGAGAAAAACCCAACAATCATATGACCCCCTATGAGCAAGCACTTTGGCAACAGTGGGAAGGAAAAACTCCCTTTTAACAGGAAGAAACCTCCGGCAGAACCAGGCTCAGGGAGGGGCGGCCGTCTGCTGCGACCGGTTGGGGTGAGAGATCCTGCAACCCTGCCACACACACACACACACACACACACACACACACACACACACACACACACACACACACACACACACACTGCTCGATAATCTTCTGACTCATGAACATTAACCATTGCAAGAAACACATTTAGTTACTTGTTCTGTTGTAAGCTCCCAGTCAGCTTATGCTATTGTCTCACTCCAACAGATATTCAAGGAAAATAATTATTTACAAATATAAAAGAAGAAGCCCTCTCACATCTGACTGCTATCCCACTGTCTGGCAACTCTTGACTGTAATGTGACAGCACTGTTGGCACTGGCCTAAACCTGTCTGGTAGGCACCAGGAAGAAAAACTGTCAGCATTGTACATGTTCCATATTGTTATAAGTCCACTGAAACTTGAAGAGATGTAAATAATGACATAATTCCTTTGTGGCATCCTTTCAAATCAGCTATAATCTTCAGCAGATAAGTTAGCAAGCCCACAGCATGAATAGCGATAGTAGCAAACATGCATTTATTCTTATCTAGTTCAGTTAACATCAACAGAAATGTTTATCAGCAACCCTAGCAGAAATGTTCTTTTTCAGGAAATAACATAAAATTCAGAAAGACACACATTTTAAAGCTTAACAATAGCTTTTATTGAATCAAGACCATTTTTACAAAACATTTTTATTCAGCAAATATTTCTTTGCAAACTACAACTTTGCATGATGTTTGATTTTGAATTCATTGTTTTTTCTTAAAAAAACACCTTTAACTCTGGATTAGTTTATAAAACATGACATTTAAACACCTTAAACCACACTCCTTTAAAAGTGCAGGTGATGCCATTAAACATACAAAGGTCCCAGCTTCCTTCACAATTTCTGCCCCACATATTTTACAAGAAAATTCACACACACATACATTGCGTTTCAAAAAGCACTGGCACTATTTGAAATTGTGGCAAATGTAACATTTCAGTGTTCTACTACAGGTTTGCCATTTAACACAAAACAGGTTAAACATGTAATCATTGATTTGTGATAAAAGTATGCAATAAAGAAACAGTCCTTGCATCACGAATGACCACAAATCTATTACTCATCGCCAGCCAAGAGTGCTATTCAATAGAACAGGCTCAGATTTACTGAGATGACTTATACTCATTCTCAAAAGCAGCTCTCAGCCGGCAGGACATAGTTGTTCTGTGCTTTAAGGTCCAACATTTTTAAAGTATTATATCTTTGATACCTTTGCTCAGTTACTGTCTCCACCATTATTTTATTTTATTTTTACAGAGAATAGTGTAGCAAGCAACATCATGAAAGGTGACGCTTTATGTACAAATCTGATCAAAGCAGACTCTGATAAGACTTAGTGAAATGTAGTTTAGTAACAAAAATTGTGGAAATTAAAAGGACAAACGAGGTTAGAATATAATTAATACTGAAACTTTAAAATAATCTATAAATTTTTTTGAAAGTACAAACATAAAGCAACCCAAGGATAAAATCTGTCAAGACCGATACGTCAAAATATTAAAATAAATCGAGTAAATATATCAACAGAAGACAGAAATAAATAGCCAGTGTACACACTTAGGAGCTGTTTTCTGATATATACTCCCTTTTATGGGTTCTAGTCTTCCCATACATAAAAAACAGAACAAAAAAACCCCCCAAAACAATAAAAATTTAAAAGCATAAATATAAAAACATCTTTATCTTTCAGGTCAAAAAAGCACATAAATAAATACAAAATTACTAAAATTGTTCTTGTCATTAGTATAAAAACTGATAATAGAAAAAAAGATCATGTTCAGTCTTGAAACAAGTTTTTTCTGTCTTTCGTGGTGAACATTGGATATTTTTTATGTAGTCCACACAAGAGTTCAGTCCATTTTACAAGTTTTTACTTAAACTGGTCTGGGATGAGATTCATCTGCGAGTGGATACTTGTGGGAGGGCTGGAGATGCCCTCTGACCAATCAGACATGTTGGAATGTGGGGAAGAGCTGGACCATTGGTCAGGGGACCCAGGGGAGGGGGTTAAAAATGGGTGGTCAGGCACCTGTAGCTGGTGGCTAGGTGTGTTGTCTATTGGGCCTGAATAGCTGTGCTGAGATGGAGGGGTGAGAAACTGGGTGCCAAGGATCTGGGTCTCCTGCGGCATCACCGTGTGGATGGGCATGGTGCGGCCTGAGCAGTTGTTTTGCTGCATGTCAGATCCATTCAGCTCAACAGTTGGGAAACTCTGGCTGAGGGACTGAGCGGCTGTGGTGTTGTTAGAGTTCTGGTGCTGGAGCTGCCGCGAGTGAGCCTGTTGCATCATGTGAGCGGACGAGCCCAGATGGCTGGTTTGCAGATTCTGGTAGCCCATTATCTGAGACAGGGTGGCAGTACTGACACCATGCAGAGGACCCATCATGTTATGGGTTATCTGTGGCGGTTGGGCGAAGCTTCCTTGCTGGCCTATGCTTGAGTGCATCCTGGAGACCCAGTCACACTGCCCTCCTCTGCTACCACCTATAGATGTTGCGCCCTGACTGTTGGGGCTGGACACAGGCAAATGGGAGAGACGGGGTGGGTTAGGATCAAAAGCCATGCAACTCAGATCCTTACCCATGTTCATCTGGCCAGGATGGGAATCTCCATTCCCCTGCAGGTGATTTAAAGACATTGGGGGCGACTGCTGAAAGGGGGAAGCCATGGGAGGCGAGGCAACATCGGAAAGGTAGCCATGAGGTGACTCGAGGGAATCAACTGGTGAGAGGACAGCTGATGTGTCTAGCAAGTTACTCTTCCCATCCATTGACTTTTTCTTCTTCAGCCTATTATCTTTGCCGCTGTCCTTTCCTCCTTTTCCACCCGAGCTAGGCTTACGAATCTTCTTGCCCGAAACGTTTGGCTTGAGGTTGCTGAGATAGTCATTGGGGGAGCAGAGAGGTGGGGAGAGGGTGGAGGTGCTTAGGGGTGCGCTATGAAGCCCAGGACTCCGGACCACATTGTATTCATCCAGAAGACGCACAATGTCATGGTGCATGCGTTCCTGGGCAATATCTCTGGGCAGCTGGTCAAGATGATCAGTGATCTCACGATTGGCAAAATGCTCCAGAAGAACTTTCGCTGTCTCATAGCTGCCTTCACGGGCTGCCAAGAAGAGTGGCGTTTCTTCCTATAAAGAAACCAAATATTGAGATTATCATTAGTTAAGGCAGGCCACAAAGTCAGTCTAACTGGTGATTTCTGCTTCAGCAGGAATTCTACACCACTGTAACTACAAACCTCTCTGAAGCCCCACAGCATAATCTGGTATGCACCTCCCTAGAAATCTAACTACACATCGCAGTGATGCAGCCCATAACTTTTGTGATTGGCCAGTTCAGTTGATTCCAACCATTGCCACAGTTTTTTCATTTATCAGTGTGAGAATAACAATTATTGAATCAGTATAAGGAATAATAATGATGTATTAATGTATCACAGATGATCAGATTTTTAGCAATGTGAATTTTATATATCCTGCATGTAATTGGTTAAAACCATTGACATAAAAAAAATTGTTTTTCTTGAGAGATCTGGCCAAGAGGGCAGCAGAAATTACAACAAATATAACATTAAATTTATAACAAAACAGGCTTTTTTTTTGGCACACCACCACCAATGATGTTGGCCACTTACGTAGGTTGCAACAACAATTCACTGTAGAAGTCTAGTCAGCAGCTGATAACAGTTTTTTTCTGTTTTGTTGTTGATCTAACTAACAAATCTCAAACAGGACTTTTATACAGTGTTTAAGCTGCTTAAGATTGCCTACCTTTGCTGCATCTCTAAGCTGCTTTTCACCCCATCTCATCTTTTTTTATGTGTATGACTTATTATACCTGTTGTTCTTATCAAGGATATACAAGTACATGTTCTAGCAGGGAGGTATGCTCTCCTGGGTGGAAATACCCACACTTCATACACTAGATAATCACTGTAAATGTAAAGATAAATGCTTGTGGAAAACCTCCATTAAATGCATATCATTTCACATACCTTATTATCTTGCATATCTTTGTTGGCACCATTTTTCAGCAGTACCACAGCAGCCTCCACATTGTTTACAGCTGCAGCCCAATGCAGAGCAGATTTACCTGCAGAGAGAGTGCAAATTCAGGGTTTATTATCACGGCCCCTAGCACAATAAGCCATTTGTGAAAACTGTAGAGATTGTAGTTTGATAAAACTTTAGCTACCAGATTCATCAGTGGCATTAGCATCGGCGTGACAGTTGATAAGTTCTTCAACCATGCCCTCAACTGCTAAACGGGCCGCCAGAATCAATGGTGTTGTTCCATCATGCATGCGGGCGTCAAGATCAGTAGCACGGTTTCGGATTAAAATCTGCAAGGACACAAGATGTTTTTTGTTAAATTAATTTAAACTGTTGGGTCAAACTGGGACGAACTTTGTCCTGAAAATAAAATCCTGAGGGGATTTCCAGGGCATTTACCTGGAACACTCCCTGTGCATCTGCTGCCACGGCTGCATGAAGCGGTGTGCGACCCATGTTGTCCTGAACGTTGGCATCTGCGCTGGATTCCAAGAGGCGTTTGGCGGCATCTGAGCGGGCATAGCGGGCAGCCAGGTGGAGGGCAGTCTCGCCTGTACGGTCAGTCTGGTTATGGAGGTTGGCGCCTTGGTAAATAAAGTCAGAGATTATTTCTGCCGATGGATCCTCTTCCTCTTCACTGTTGCCATTCTCCAGTCCTCCACCGCTGCAGGAGGCGATCATCAAGGGAGTAAAACCATCTGAAAAGAAGGGGGAGTGGATCAGTGAGTATATAAGCATCTTCAGTCAGTTGTAATTCAAAAGATAATTTATGTTTTATTCATTTGTGACACCCTGACAGAGAAATTGTGAGTTTTCCAGTTACACACCTGGTCCTCTGACATTGACATCCATGCATCCATTCTCTATGTCTCCCTGAGGAGGTGTAGGAGCAATGGATTCAATCCGCAGGTCCGCTGCATCCAGATGTTGCTGTGTCCATTTCCTGTGATCTGTATGATCACCCAAATCCAACATGGCCTGTTCCTCAAACTGAAAGACACACCAGTTAGTGTCAGTGTTAGTATCAGAGATGATAAAATTTAGAATGGACAGCTTTGGTGCAAAGGAAAACTCTTCTTACCCTGAAGCGCTTGCACTCCGGATCCTCGTCCTCCCATTCATTTTGATTGTCATCCATAAGGTTCATGTCCGAGTGTTTCATTGGCCTATTGAAAAGAGGTTGCAGATTAGAGCACCTACAGCAAAGCAAATACAAGTCACCCAAATATAGTGACCCACTGCCAGTGCCAATAACCTCCACATTCCACTTTCAGAGTGCACTTACTTTAAGCCAACAGAATCCTCTCCCAGTGGCTCGCTGCGTTTCTTTTTGCTTGGCTCCGATGCTTTGAATCCTTCAGGAAACCAGAGCTGGCCGTGCTCTCGTCGCCGCTTACGGGACACCAGAACACCCAGGCAGATGAAACCCAGAGCAGCCAAACCGAGGAAGACTATATACATGGGGTAGAGCTCTGAACCAGAGGGAGTAGGTCTCACACCTGGAATGATTGTTTAAAATAAAATTATTTTACATGTGACTGAAATGCATTGTGTTTGTGTATGCATATACATGTATATGCATGCAAAATCTTATGGCTGAAACTGAGACACGTACTTGTGACAGCTTCAATGTAGGGAACATTGAGATTCCCACTGGTGGCCAGTGCTCCAAGGAATGCAGCTACATCTGTGGCACTCTGGAAGCATTCAGTAGACTGCTGGTAACACTGACGGTTGTCAATCTCCAGGTACACCACAGACCTATGAGCAGAGATAGATAATCACATTAGCATTAACCTTTTTTAGCCTTTTTGTGATGTGAATACAAATCAGTGTAATTATTTAGTAATTAAATGTTAAACATAGCTAAAACTCTCTTTGTTGTGCCCTACCCTTTGATTTGCAAAGGATCCAACTCTCTGCGTTTCCGTGAGCTGACGATGGACGACACACCATCTTTAACTTGATCCAAAACACTGGCTGGCATCGAAGTCCAGTCAGGCCACCCATCTGCAGAGCGCTTCAGCACATTGTGCTTAACAAGGTCTTGCTCATTGCCATAGTAAGGGAAGATCATGGGTTCTCCTTTGGCGTCACGGCGGAACACCACATTAGTGTGAAGGACACTGCTGAGCTCTCTGAGGAAGGCTGAAGAGCGGTTCTTAAGCTCATCTGGTGGGATGTGGACCACAAGAACTAAATGTCCATCAGCCAGTTTCTCTGGCATGTTGTTGGCACAGTCCAGTCCGTCCCATTCACATTCTGCGTTGTTGCAGCCCTGGTCACAGTGACCATCAGCATAGTGGTCTTTACAATACTGATCATATAGAGGGCTGAAAAACAAAAGAAGACTGGGTTAATATTCTGATACCGACCCACAACTCTTTAATAAAATATCCAAGAGATTTCTATGACACTTACTTGCATTGTCCTTCTTGTCCTTGGCAATCAAAACCATCATAGAGACACCCAGGGCTATTACACTGCCCATCACACTTCCCATCATTGAAGTATCGCCAGCACTGTAAAGCAGAGGAGCAGTTTTGCCACGGATCATCAAAATTAAGCGAGCAGTCTCCTCCATCCCAGCCGCAGGCGTGGTTGTTGCACACCGAGTTGCAGATGTGGTTTCCTGCAAACTCGTCACACTGTGGAATCTCGCAGCTCATCTCCACCTCCGGAGGTGGGGTGATGTCCCGGCCAAACCCGCCAACGAACGAGTAGTCAAGTATATGGCACAGCAGACCATTGAAGTTGCTGGGGCAGCTACACTGGAAAAACGGAGGGTCTGGAGTTATCTGGCAAGTGCCACCATTGTAACAAGGGTTGGAGATGCAGAGGCTGTCAGTCGGAGTTTGGCACTCAGGCCCGGTGAAGGTTGAAGGACACAGGCAGCGTGGACCTAGGTGGCCTGACACACATGTGCCACCATTCCTGCAATTCAGACTGCCACAGGCACGAGAGTCATACTCGCAGGTGGAGCCAGTGAAACCCTACAGGGGCAGAAATGAGACACACCTTATTATTAGTGTGCTATGCTTTGGTTTAAAAGGACTTTTTTAAGTGCTAACATTTAAGTAGACGCTATAATGTTATACTCACAGGTGGACATTTGCAGACAAAACCATGAGGTGTGTTACTGGCAACAGCACATGTCCCCCCATTTCTGCAAGGTCGCCCTTTGCAGCCATCAAATACCTTGTCACAACGCTGGCCTGTGGCACAGAAGCAAAAAGCATGTGTCAGCTGCTCTTAGAAAACATTTAGACTTTTGCTTTACTTTTGCTGCTGATCCACATTCAGTACCTGTATACCCAGTGCGGCATTCACACCGGTAGCTGTTAGTGAGTTGGATGCAGTTGTAGGAGCCTCTGGGGTCACAAGGATCTGACAAACACTCATTGACGTCACCTTCACAGCGCTCACCTACATAACCTGGTGGGCACACACACTGGTAGCCTCCAATGCGGTCCACACACTTGCCATTGTTAAAGCACTTGGGCTCATTAGTGAGTGGGTCTCTGGAGGGGTTGCAGTCATCTAAGTTGATCTCGCAGTGGACACCTACGGGAAACAGATAAGTTGGGTTACACACCATGGATACCTAGGCATTCATTTATCAAGTATATTTTTGGGAATGTGTGTATGCACATATGCTAAACTATTAGATACCTTGTGTTCCTCTGGGACACGAGCACTTGTATGTGTTGATTAGGTCGATGCAGGTCCCTCCATTTTGGCAGGGCTGAGACTGACATTCATTGATCTCTTTTGAGCAATTCACACCATGGTAGCCAGGGACACACTGACAATGAAAGATATTCAACCATATTTTGTTATTTAAATGAAAAACAAGTTTAGAGGGTTAACAGAAATAAACAGCCTCTTGATGTATCTATTATATCGTATTTAAGACGGACTATGAAATCCATATCAGCTGCAATCCCTTCAGAACAGTTTGTCTTAATGCCAACCAACATAACTTGGTGGCTCAGCTGATACCCATATGCACCTGCAAACCACTTTGCAACCCACCTCTAGTCCAACTCCTCATTTAATGCTCTAACTGACTTAATCACTGTTAGAATGATTGTCAGTGATGCCTACTCTGCTACTGCACTGCCCCCTGGTTTCCATGCATGTTCACGAAAGGGTTGGGAGGTGCCTTACGAGTACCACATATATAGGAAGTTCCCAGAACAGAGTCATAGCACCAAATATAAATCAGTGTCCTGGTGACAATGGTTTATCAAGTAAAGCTGGCTTAGCTGACAGAGTCCTATCTCTTTTTTAAATAAATTAATTTATCTTTAAATTACTCATATATCCTTTTACCTCACAACTGTAGCCTCCTAGATAATCAGTGCAGGTGGCTCCATTTTGGCAAGGGTTGGGTGAGCACTCATCCACCTGTTCCTGGCAGTAACTGCCAGTGTAGCCAGCTTGGCAGCGGCAATAATGCGTGTTTCCAGCATCCAGACACTGGCCTGAATTCCGGCATAAGTGAGCCACGTCAACACCTGCAATCAAAGACAAACGAGGAGTTTCAGAATGTACAAACTGCCAACCAGACTATAGCAAATGTACTATCAAAAGCTTCACCTCATAATCGAAATGAGCGTACCTTGCTGTTTAGCTGCCACCTCACAGGAAACACTTGGGATGTCACAGTAGAGGCCAGTCCATCCAGTCTGACACTGGCAGGTGTAGGAGGCACCTTGCTGCCAACACAAGCCTCCATTTTTGCAGGGAGCAGAGTCACACCAGCGCACAAGATTCTAATTTGGCATAAAAAAGAGAGAAGGTACTTAGATGTAGTGAAGAAGCCACGGCATGTGATAAGACAAAGATAAGAATATTTCTCCCTACCTGACAATTGATCCCTGTGTAGCCATGAGGACAGGTGCATTTGTAGGTCCCATAACTGTCAAGACAAGTGCCTCCATTGAGGCATGGCTTGGAGTCACACTCATTGATATCATATTGACAATAGCTGCCTGTGAATCCGGGTAAGCACAAGCAGGTGAAAGTGTTGATTCCATCCACACAGGTGCCGCCATTAAAGCAAGAGCTATTGAAACAAGAAAATAAGAAACGTTAAATCGCTTACTTTCCTCTGGGTCAGTTCATCAGAACAGTTTAATAATTACAGATTGTACTAAGAATGGGAGCTACCTGTCAGTGCAGTCGTTTGTGTTGATCTCACAGTTGATACCGCTGAAGCCAGGTGGGCAGGTGCAGGTGTAGCTGTTCACACAATCGGTGCAGTTGGCCCCGTTCCTGCACGGGTTGCTCTCGCACTCATTTATGTCCTGCTCGCATCTGCCACCACGAAACCCGGGCGGACAGGTGCATGTGAAACTGTTGATGCCATCGTGGCACAGGCCACCATTACTGCAGGGATCTGAAACGCAAGAAAAAGGAAGTATGATTGCCACTCTTGTTTTAAGTCAAACACAAAGTGGGAACTTAAAAGGCTTTAGATGTGCTTCTTACTTGGTTTGCAGTCATCGATGTCTGTCTCACACTTCTGGCCAGAGTAACCTGGCTGGCACTTGCACTGGTAACTTCCCATGGTGTTGAGGCAAAGGGCGCCATTGCGACATGGGCTCTTCACGCATTCGTTGATATCGATCTCACATGTCTGACCTGAAGGGGAAAACAAAAAAAATGTATTGTACTGTTGGGTAATTATATACTAACTGACTACACACACATTCAGCCAAACAATCAGAAAAACACTAGCTGGAAAAATGTATACCTTGCCATCCTTCAGGGCAGATGCAGGAGAAGCTTTGATAATCTTCTGACTCCTTACATATTCCACCGTTTTTACATGGCCTGGGACTGCAGGGGGCCAGTAGAGTCTCACAATTTTCACCTGGTATGACCAAAAAAACCAACATTGATTGAATCACTCTGGCATTACACAGGAGCTCCTTTGAGTACCTAACCCCATGTAACAAAATAGATAATAAGCACTACAGTTTCAATGACTGCAAAACACAGTTTTAAAAGCGACATAAAATTTTTTTTTTAAATTCCAGTTTCCATCCCACTTCCTTATTCATTTCCATGACATCTTAGCCAAACAGGAAAGGCCTTCCTGTTTCCTGCTATTGTTTGTTCATAGACAGGAAACAGGACATGGCGGAAGTGGGACTAGTGCTTGGAGTAGTGTCCGGGTCTCTGGCTTACATTAGCCACAACGGCCTGTTATTCCAAAAAACACACACACATGCTATTATCCCAGCAAAACAGACGAGCAGATCTTTCCACACAGAGACGCCAAAAACCAGACATCCCTGTCAGTAGCCGCTGGGCGATATTTTCAAAAACAACACGGAATATAATAGTGTAAACTTTTTTCAGTGGAAACTTGGAAGATTGTGTTCATGCTATCAGACCTGTGAAAACAGCTAAAAGCAGCTGCTAATTAAATGATAAAACCAGTTAGCAGTTGTAATTCTCACACATAAGCAGTTACATGTCGTACCGGTGTAAGGCAGCAAACAATTGCACTTGTATCCAGCCACATCATCGATGCAAGTGCCCTGGTTGAGGCAGGGGTTGGAGGCGCACTCATTGATGTTAGTTTGGCAATTAGGACCTACAGCAGTTGGAATTAGAGAACACACTTTGGTTAGATGTTGGCCAAGAAGGCTCTCCTCATTCAATCTGTGAGCAAATAAAAAAGAAAAGTGCAGGTAGGGTCGAACACTGACCTGTGAAGCCAACTCGGCACGTGCAGTGGTATCCGCTGGTCATATCCTTGCAGGTTCCTCCGTTCATGCATGGGTTGGACTCACATTCATTGTTATTGATGTCGCAATTTTGGCCGCTCCAGCCAGAGTCACAGGTACATTTGTATCTTTAGTAGAAAGGCTTGTCAGTAATTGATATATAAATGTGTGTGTGTACTTTTTTTTCTCATAAAACCTGGATCCTCACCCATTAAGAAGGTCCTGGCATCTGCCATGTATGCAGGGGTTGCTGCTACACTCGTCAACCTCGGACAAACAGGTGGCATCATTGTATCCCTCTGGGCACAGGCAGGTGAAGCTGTTGATGCCATCCACACATGTGCCTCCATTGTGACAGGGGTTGATGGCACAGTCGTCAATGTTGATGTTACACATTGCTCCTGTAAGACAGTAAATCTGGTTTTAAGGACAGTGTCACAAACATTCCTTTTGGATGATCTGAAGTGATCAATATCTAAGCTGGCCATTATCGAAGCCAAACAGCTGGATACTCCCATGTGATATAATTTAAGGCCTTACAGTTTGCTCACTGAGATAATCTGTGCAGGGTTTTTTTTTTTGCATATGACAAAAAAGACAAACTCCCTCAATATTCAACAAATACAATGTGCGCCAAGCCTGGTGGCCCCTGGAGGCTCTTTTACCTCTCCTACATTGATTGAATAGGGCCCTGTTGAATAGGCAGAAGGAGCGTTTCAGCTGAATCACAGAGAGGGGGGAGCACACTCACACACACCACCCCCATCCAGGAGACCTAACCTCACCCTGGGCTGTTTACAGGGACAGAAGGCCAGACTTATTTCACACACGGCTGAGTAACAATTAACCCCCCCCCCCTTTCTGATCTCGTACCCGGCTCCCTCCTCCTATGCTCTTCATCAGTCAGGAGAGGAGGGCCCAACTGCCTGATCTTCAGTTACAATAGTCCTCTGTCCCTCTGTGTCTCAGTCCTGCCGTGCCCTCCACACTCGGCACAAAAAGATTTTTTTTTGGGGGGGGGAGCAGCCTTCATATCCACACACACACACACATTCCCCCTAACCACACACCCCTGGTTTTAGCACAATCACATAGCCACTACCAGTCAGAACCGGATCCATGTGACCTGCGTGTTCTATTTGTTAAAGAGTGCCTGTCACCAAAGTTCTGTATTTTAGTGCATTACAGGTTGGCTTGCTTAGTAAATCAAGTGTTAACTGGCTTGTCGTGCAGACACACTAATAACCATCAGATATGTGATTAAAGGACAGCCTCTCTTTT
This sequence comes from Oreochromis aureus, assembly GCF_013358895.1. Taxonomy (NCBI): domain Eukaryota; kingdom Metazoa; phylum Chordata; class Actinopteri; order Cichliformes; family Cichlidae; genus Oreochromis; species Oreochromis aureus. The sequence goes on along the minus strand of NC_052948.1, from coordinate 49,106,301 downwards.
CCTTTCAAAGTATCAGTTTACAGAGTCTTTGCAAGCTCAACGTCACAATCTTTTCAGACGGCAAACAAAGTCAGTGCTTTGTGTTAGCTGTGTGCATGTATCAGGCTGTGTTCCCTTTCTCTTCTCCTTCGTCCCACATAGGCAACATGACACCATTGTTCCACAGGAATTGGTCCGCCAGCCACCTGTTCTACCTGCCCCTCCCAAAGCTCAGGTGACCACCCCCCTGCACCTGTAAACTCCACCCAGCACTCACCTGTGTAACCAGGCTCGCATGCACATTCATAGCCATTTATTTTGTCGATGCACTTCCCGTAGTCACAGGGCTTGCTCTTGCAGTCATCCAGGTTCACTTCACAATTGAAACCTGCAGATCAGAATATACATAAGGGGCAGAAAAAAGGTGAAGAAAGTGCAGACATATTGCACTGGAAGAATTTCACAGTTGTATAATATTAAAGTCTCACCTGCAGTGCCTTGTGGGCAGGAACAGATGTATGCATTTTCTTTGTCCTGGCAAATGCCGCCGTTCTTACAGGGCTGGCTTAGACACTCATTGATGTTAGTTTCACACAAGCGACCAGTGTAGCCAGGGCGGCACTGACAGGTGAAGGAAGCCAGGCCATCCCTGCAGGTGCCATAGTGGCAGGGATTGGAGTAGCACTCATTGATGTCAATCTCACAGTGCTGCCCTGTGTATCCTGTAATGTAGGAGAACAGCTTTAACACCCGCAACTCTTTTCTAAGAAAGACAAACAAGATTACGCAATAAATTAGAAGAAAGGATTAGTCTGGTGTACCTTCAGCACATTCACAGGTGTACTTGTTGGGTCCATCAGTACATTTAGCTCCATTCTTGCAGGGTGTGCTGGCACACTCGTCAACATCCACCTGACAGAGACTCCCTGAAAAGCCTGCAGATGCATTTTTTTAAAACAGAGAATTAAACTTCTTTTAATATTGAGAGGAAAGATATTTGCAGAAATGCAGAAAATTGCGTAAATTTGCATCTAAAAAAGGCCACGTGGTGCTGAAAGTCCTAACAAATCATTCCACAACACTCCCTTCACCCCTCCTTTTTCGGGCTCTTACTGTGCAGTGAAATCTTTCTTTCAAACCACATCACAATAGTCCACAGCTTACCAGCTAAAAACCAATCCCTACCCCCCAATTTTGGCGCTAAGCTCTTACACAAACTCTCCAGCCCGCCAAATATGCTAATGTTTCTGCAGCCCTGTCTGTTCTGTCCAGTGCACTCGTAAATGCTTCACTGACACTATTAGAAGAAGTAAATCATTTACGTTCAATCGGGGGACTGCATGCACGGCACTCATTGACAGATAGTTAATGATCCACTCTTTTATACCCTCTTTTCTTTGCTCCCATTGTCTTGCCAAAAAAAGAGAGGGTTAAAATGATATGGAAGCTATTTTTGTGGCTCTGTTTTTACTTTAGTAATCAGATTATTTTCTCACCTTTGGGGCACTCGCAGTGGAAGGAGTTGATCTTGTCAATGCACTTGCCATTGTTGAGACAAGGTTGGCTGGCACACTCATCTGTGTTGATGTGGCAGAACACACCCTCATATCCTGAAATGGGAGTTATAGGTCAGATCACGTTTCTGTTCTTACCACAAAGTAAAGGAAAAAAACATGTCAAAAGAAAAGTAGTCTTCTTGTATTACAAACCGATGCTTTACCTGGCATGCAGATGCAGTGGAACCCTCCGATCTGGTCCAGGCAGGTGGCATCATTGTGGCAAGGATTAGACATGCATTCGTTGACATCCATCTCACAACGAGGCCCTTCATACCCTTGGAGGCACTTGCACTGGAAAGAACCCTTTGTGTTGAGGCAGCGACCGCCATGCTCACAGGGGTTGGCACCTAAAACATTAAATATGCAAGTTGTAATAAATAAATGTAATAAATCGGTTCTGCATGTTAACTGCAAAGACTCAGAATCATCAGAGGGTTGTAATCCAAACTAAAGGAGACAAACTGGTAACTTACCCAGAGAGCACTCATCAATATCCAGGTTGCAGGCCGATCCAGTGTAACCTGGGGGACAGGTGCATATTGCCTTGCCATTGACTGGGTTGGTGTCGCAGTTGGAGCCCTTTTGGCATGGGTTGCTGATGCAGGCATCATCAAGGTGGCACAACAGACCTGTAGCCGTGGATGTATTACATTTTACTCTCTAAACATTAAGATCATGATACGTCTACATAGCAATCACAGAGGGGTCACAAGAGCCATACCTGTGCGTCCATGGGGGCACTCGCAGAAGAATGAGGCCACGCGGTCGTGGCAGGTGGCACCGTGGTGACAAGCTGCACTGGCGCAGTCATCAATGTTCTCGCTGCAGTCGTCGCCTGTCCACCCATTGACACAGACGCAGTGATAGCCACCGTGCGTGTCATGGCACGTCCCGCCATTCTGACATGCGTTGGGCATCAGCTCGCACTCATCCACATTTTCTGTGCAGTATTGACCTAATAGAGAAAAAAAAGTTGGTATTTATTATCTTAAAATGTTATTGGATGATATTTTTAAAGCCTTTAAGTGAAAGGTACCTGTGTAATGAGGTGGGCATCGGCAGTTGTAGGTGTTCACCCCGTCCACACAAACACCACCGTTCTGGCAGTTGTGGCCTGGACAGTCATCGATGTTGACCTCACAGTTGTGGCCTGTGAAGCCTGTTGGATTGGCGTGGGGTGAGAACAAACGAGTCAAAATGTAGAAAAGCTCTTGCGACACTTGATTGCGGGTAATAATCAGACCTTTCCTTCCTGCATAAAAATAGATATGTATCCTCGTGGCAGAGCACAGCCTGTCTCCTCTGTTAACATCAAAGGCTTGTGTGGGTGTTTTATAGGCACAATAGCCCTCTTAACAATCAACGCACAGCTCCACAGGTGCCTGTACTGGTGCGCTATCTAAACGCATTCCAGCAAAGACACCCGCGACTGGCACACAGCGTGACTTAAAACTTCAACACACAACATCACTTATTCATCCGCATGTCCAAACAACGGGCTCTGTGCTGACCACATAATGAGACAAAAACACAGGCAAGTGAAAGCTTCAAGAGATCCAACCACCCTTTTATTTTAACTGATGTGGTTTGCTAGGGATAAGGAGGTAATACTTTCCATAAGAGTCCACAATGTGCACTGCTACTACTCCAAAGTAAGATTGTGACCTTTGGAACTAACTGTGACCTTCCATGAAAAATTATACAGTGCTTTCTAATAAAAATTAGAAAGCATGGTATGAATTATTTAAACATAAGTACTGTATAGGTTTGTTGCAAAATCCCTAATTGTTTTTTCTCCTCTTCATTTCCCAGCACCTACACGTATGTATTGTGTGTGTGTTTTCTGCACATCTGGTGTCTTGACTCTTAACAGCAGTTACCACAACATTGCGCAATAAATGTGGCAGACAGGCTGGCAGTGTTGATGTGAAAAACAAGATATTTTTGCGAGTCTGTGACCTCGTGAATAGGGTGTGTAAATCTATAGGTTTGTGTGCATGTGGGTTTCTCTGCCATTGTATGGGCTTGCTACCGATTATCAGAAGGAAACGTCTGTGCAACTGCATCCTGCCTGTGCAGGCTGGCAGAGAGAAGGGAAGAGCGGTGATTCCAGATTACTCCACTCCACCTAATCAGATTTTACTACAACAACAGACTGGTTTGTAGGTCAACTGATGTAACAGGAAAAACAATTGTGTGTTTTGTTACCACACTAACCATCCACAACTCCACGTGGCAGCTACCATTACTCTGTAAATTCATGTTTGTGCCATACCTGGAAGACAGCTACAGTCGTAAGCGGTGTCCCCCTTCTGGACGCAAGTGCCTCCATTCTGGCATGGTGACGGGCTGCATGGCAGATAGGGGTTCTCGCAGTGCTGGCCTGTGTACTCTTGAGGACAACGGCAGTGGTACGAGCCCACCTCATTCACGCATACGCCGCCATTGAGACAGGGAGAGGGAGTCTGGGCACACTCGTTTACATCTTGCTTGCAGGTTTGACCAGTAAAAGCGCGTGGGCATTTGCAGATGTAGGTGGATTCTAAGGCTGAGCACAGGCCACCATTTGCACATGGATTGGAAGCACATGGGTTGGCAGCCTGGCAGGTTTTACCTGGAAAGTAACACAGTAAAAGTGAAATAATCATAAAAAGGGCTGAAAAGAGGAGCAAGAAATCTGTAGTCACTAAACAAGTTTTGAACATTTCCATACATACCAGACCATCCAGGTGGACAGTCGCAGCGGTAGGCATTGAGAGCAGTGAGATGGCATGTTCCTCCATTGCGACAGGGGGAGCTCATACAGGCGTGGTTGGTGGGGGTCAGGCACAGTCGGTCAGTGAAACCCAGGCGGCACACGCAGCGGAAATCGAACGTGTTGCCATGGGAAACAGCGCGGCATTCGCCACCGTTGCGGCATGGCGAAGGACTGCAGGGATTTGGATACTGGCACCGGCTGCCTACGTAGTCACTGGGACACCTGGGAACAGACAGCGAAGAGAGGGAGCAGCAATGATTAGAAAAGCATGACTTTTTTTTTTTTTATCATGGGAACAATTATCTAAACAAAGGGGGAGTAAAAGGAGGGGTTTGATGTGTAAGGGGGAGGTGTAGAAGGGAACTAAAAGTTTCCCGCCCAGCAAAGTCCCACTGCAGTGTGACAGGGATAACATGTTGTTCTAATGCGTCTCTCTGGATTAGCCTCCCTCAGAACCTTGAAAATACATTCTGCCGGGACAACAGACGCCACAAAATAGTCTAGCAGTCTAACAGCCTGTTCCCATCTACCTTTCGCCCCCATGCTGTCCATACTCATCCACAATGACCGTAGAGATCAAGGCGAATGTGCCGCTCATGGATGACTGATATGAAGCTCTGCATTCAGGCCCTAAGCCTGCTTCCCTCCTATCCAGACCAAGGACTGTTACTGCTAAGTCACACAGCTCAAAGTGGCTGGTTAGTTGAACAAATTCTCTTATAAATTTCACAAAGATGGGTTCTGCCCACTGTGGTTACAGGGTGATTGTAAAAAACAAAAACCAATACATTTTGACCAAAGAGTACAAGAAATTGACTGTTTTTAGCATTGTGCTAATGAAATGCACAGACATTATTTGATATGCAGCCATAACACTGCAGTCCCATCTGTCACGTGAGGGAGCATTTAAAGTCAGCAGAAAAGTGTTTACATTTGAATCGGGGGGCTTGTGTGACTGTGTGTAGTTGTGACCTGAGTGTGTGAGTGGTTATGTGTAAAGGAGGGCATCTGTTGGCCTCCTAGTATCTCCACGGGGAGCAGGTGCGCATGTTAATGAAGGCAGCTGTTGGTCAGGACTCCTTCTCCTCCCCCATCCTCGTGTCCCCTCCTCCTTTCCCCTTCCTCCTCCCCCTCCCTTCTGTCCCCTTCTCAGACAGGGGTGCTGACAAAGCCAACCTCTCCTCCGGGGACATAAAGAACCCATGTGAAGTCAGCTGTTGCAACTTCTGTGCCTCCAAACCACACGACTTATTCTTAATTCCTCTCTTCCTTACCTGTTCCCCTTTTTTTTTATTTCCCTTTTCGCATAAATGATTTCCTTCTAGTTTTCTCTACTTCAGCTCTCATTCAGCTTACCATGGGGAAGGTTTTTAAGCTTTCTCATTTTTTCCTTTTAAAGGGACATTTTTCTTTTAAACTCATAGCCGTTTCCCTTGTGCAGATTTCCCCTTGTGTTGCACCGGATTGTTCAAAACTCTATTGTTGGCTTAGATAGGTGAGACCAACAGGGAGTTTTTAGCAGGGCCTCCACAGGGAGTCCAGACAGTTGCAATTGGTGCAAAATTGTAAAAGCATTTGAGGTGACTTTGAAGTCACCGGGAAAACACACTGAGCGCATTATAAAGGTAATTCACTGCTGAGGTACAAAAATCTCACCCACTATGATAAAACCGAGGTGTTAATAATGGTGCGTGTGCCATCCTGTGTGTGTTTGTGTGTGTGTATGTGTGTGTGTGTGTGTAGTTAACTCCCACGCAAACTGACTGTAATAGATCATGTTTGTCCTGAAGTCAGAGATAAAGATCCACCCACACGCTGAAAAGACCAGCAGCACACACCACGGCAACAGGTCTCTCCCAGCGCTGCAATGTCCCCTCAGGCCAGAGCAGATGCTTCCCCGACCTCTGACCCTAAACACTTTTGTGACTGTGGGACAGCCCCTTTGCCTTCTCTTCCCTCTCTCCACTCTCCCTGCTGGGCCTGATCTACCATCTGTCACTTGGGGGTGACTTTATCCTCTGACACAAAACGTGCCCAACTGTGCACTGGAAATGCCACCGCTGTGGAAAATGTCATGTGAAATGACTGAGGGCGGCGTACAGTAATCAAAGGCATGTATAATGTTGTCAGTCTTGGTTTTTCCTTTCATGATACTTGAAAATGTTCCAAGATCACCGACTATTTTTCTTCTCTCTTTTGATTTTCACTCGTCCTTTTGTCTTTATTACATATTTGCTTCTGCCCTTTCCTCCTCATTTGCTTTGTCTGGTTAGTTGATGTTCCCTTGAATGTGTCTCATCATTAGCCAAGATGTGACCCCTGGGGTCCACATCTGTTAGTAAGACCAAGAGTGGAGCAATGTAGCCCAGCTAGAGAAAATGAGAAATGCACTGGATTTGGAAGCCTCTCAATTCCCACTACACCAATAAAATCCATGAGAGAGAAACACTGTTATATTAAAAGGGTGTATAATAGTCATACAAAGATTGTGCACTCTCAGCCTGTTGAACCTAAAAAGGGCTAAACTGCATAAAAGTGTTTAATAAACATTGAATCAAGCTCATTTGGTCTGGTAAAATGCACATTATTGCTTGGAAATCAAGCCACCTTCCTAAACAAAAAATTACTCTCTACAAGTAACACATATCTTTAAAAAAAGGGGATCTTAGAAGGATCATTGGACAATAATAAAGCGGTTTCTGTTCCACTCTCTAAAATCAGTGAAGTTGGTAGAGGCGGTCAGAATGAGAAGAATTTGGCACCTGTCTGAATAACAGCACAGCCTGACAGTGAGCTCACTTTCATTCATAAAACTATGGTAAACAGCCGACGGCATAACTCTGATTCCGTGTGTGTGTGTGTCATGCACCTTGTTCTGCTGCACTCACTTAACAACGCTGTAAAAACATCCCAGTTCACGATCAAAACCAGGAAAAACACCTGCCTGCCATTCCACCTCTTATGATGATTATCAGTGAAAGCCGATGGAGTCGTCTGGAGTCTATTACTTCAGATTACCATCAAGTCAGGTGGGTACAAGTGTGTTACCACAACATATTAATTCATTGTTACTTATTTGGTCGCTATAAAGGGTGACTCACACTCCAACCAGATAACATTCCCCATGCACATGCAATTACTACAAAGATCAAGACATGTGCACACATTTTCTGACTTATTAGAAGAGTTATTTCATTTGATAACCTCTACTGCTAGAAATGAACTTTCAACACCCACTAGAGAGACACAGGCCCTTATCGCTCTGCTCTGACAGCATCGCTTTGAATCTCCTGCTTTGAAGGTTTCCAGATCAGTCTACAAAGTAGGTGTGAAAAAATATGTCTTTGAATTACATATGCAATGCGTTCTCTTCTGGGAGTTATATATCTGAAAATTACGCATCAACTTTGCTTCCAAAGTTGATGTAAGAAGATGGGACCTTTTTTTCCCACCAGCCTCTTTCAGTGCTACATCAGAGGGGCCCCTGGCATCTGGGGAATGGGCCCAACCAGGGGAGTGGCAGCATTAGAGCTTAAACCCCAAATAAAAAGGCAACACCAGCAGGCACCTTAAACCCACTAAGCACTTGTATGTCCTGATTCAGGGAGCTGAGCTTTTATAGAGACCTTCCTGGTAATCCTATAGGAGGACAAATGAAGAGCAGCATTCTTAGAGGAAGAGTGTAAAAATCATTTCAGGTTGTGACTGAGACGCATTATCATCAATAAACAACACCCTACAGCTCACTCTACTAGCTACGTCACATTAAGTGAAATTCTCTCGTCGGGTCTATTTCTGTCAGTGCAGTATTCGAGACATGTGGGGCGACAGTTGAGATGTTTATTCTTAACACTTACCTCTGACCAAAACGGCACCCATTTCAGCAAATCAGCAATAACAGTGAGTCAGTCACGTAAAGGCCAGACCGAGGGCAACCACCTTTTAACCTGACATTGCCCTTATTACAGTCTGACAAATGGAAACTAAATTTGACTCACACTATGCTTGTGCCCTCAAACTTTAAAGTTGCCTACATTAAAAAAGACTGCTGCAGCTTCGTGGGAAACAGGAAGCCCCAGACCTTGAGATAACCTCTTAATTCACAGAACTGCGACCGAGTACTTCCCCACTGCAGACGCTTGTTGCTGTTTCCGTGTCCAATATCGCCACAATTTACATAAACTCTCCGACTTCCCCTAAAGTTACTCAGTCTTTTAATGTAAAGAGATTTGTCTTCAATCGAGGAAACAGCATTTAAGGTTTTAAAGCTGGTTCCCCTTTGTTCCTTTTGATTTTCTCTGGAGGTGTACGCTGTCACACACACTGAGACCATACTCTGGTTCCATTTTTAAAACCAGCATGGGAACCTTACTATCTCAGCCAATCAGTCAACCACACAGCTAGCTGTTATATTTCCTAATCTAAATCTAGCCTTACTCTACCAAGCTGACTGCTGTGATTGTAGAATGAATTAAAGCTACAATCTTTAGAGGTTTTGACTTTTGTTGAATTTACAGTTTGTTGGGGTTCAAAATCACCTTAAAATCCTTCCTTGAATATCAGCTTGAGAAAAAGCAGATTCCAGTGAACGCAACATGAATAAAGAAGACAAATCTAAATCTTTTCCTGATGAGTTTCCTAAAGGTATGAAGTAATATTGGGGGAGGGAGGAAGGGTGTAATCTTGTTCTTCATTGTCGGCATGTGATTCGACTCTCACACTCGTGAGAACTGTGCCGAAAAGAGGATTCAGATCTGTCTTAACCACTCAAAACTGTGCCACCATATGCTGCATAACCACAAAGCAGAACATGATTCAGTGGTATGTCCGATAGTTGGCTCTGTGGGTTTGACATGTTATAACCTGCCGACCTTCCCCTAAACATCACGTGAGGGTGACCGCACAATTTAGATGCCCTCAACTCAACTCCACCACTGCTTTCCTTTTTTTGTCACAGTGCAGGCATCCCCTCCCTTCTAACTCAGCGGAATTTCCATCTGTGTGTCATCAGCACAAAACTTAAAAGCGAATTTGATGTGACACAGCATGGCACAAAAACATGGACCACTACTGGAAGATTCTCTGCTACAGACACTTTGCCCTGACCCCCCGAATCTCACAGTGTTCCCCATGACTGATAGCTGCTTAGCTTGGCAAGGATGAATGATGAATGAGAGGGAAGCCAGGAGGAAGAGAGAGCGCGGGTGGGTGAAGTGATGCTCTTATCCTGTCTGTTTTTAATTGGACTGAGCAGAGATGAAGAACACAATAACAGCTTTGTGGGATTGGAGGGTGGAGAGAGTTTCTGTGTGAGAGCGTGCGCACACGTGCAGGGCGCTGTGTGTGACTGTGTGCGTGTGCAGAGCGTGCAGATTCACATATTGTGAATTGGTGCCCCTGGGCTACTCGCGTAGGTCCTTCAATAGCTCTCCCTTGTCCCCGCAGACCAGAGGAGAGGCAGCCATGATCACATGCCCCAGGGCAAACCAGGCCACCTCTGAGTTTCTTTCACGAGGGGAGAAAAAAAAGTGACTCCACAAGTAAAAATCACACATAAAGATGCTTTCAGAAAGCACCAGTTTCTACCTCAGACCAGATAAAGTTGAGGTCTCATTACCATCACCCTGTTGCGCATTCAAAACTGAAATGGATGCTACTGACAGACTTACAGGAAGGTCAGCTCAAAGGAACGTGTTTGCATATTAAAATGTCTCACCCATAAACATCAATCCACACTCTAAACAAACAGCCCCACAATCTGCCTCCCTGTCTGTTCCCACTTGTTCGCCCTCAAATTTCTGCACTTTATTCCAATTAATCTCACTCTCTTGACATCCAATCCAATTACATTTCCCAGCCATCTGGCTTTCAAATGGAGATCACAAGCGGGTGAGGTGGGGGTGGTTGGGGGAGAGAGCCATTCAAAACGACGGAGACAAGCCTTTTGGAGGAGGAGGAGGGGGGTATGGCAGGGGTTTGGTGTGTGTTGTGGTGTTTGGGGTGGCTGTGGCATGATGGGAAGCCCCACTCAGATTAGTCACACAGCATTATTCTGACTGCAGGACAATGGGTGACGGGCGGCGGGCGAGCCCCAGCTGTCGCCCATGAAAGAGCAGAAAAACAAGATTTAGGACTGGACGCGTCCTCTCACTTTGCCGGGCGAAGGGGGACTTGCATTCATTAAAGGGCTGATGAAGGTGGGGGGGCGGTTGGGGTTTTTGTGTGTGTGTGTGTGTGTGTGTCCGGCCTCCCCTTTCTCATCTCCCCAGCACTCTGAGGCTGCTCTCTCTTTTCATTTCTGCACTCCTTTAAAGTCTTTTCTTTTCAGGGAATGTGTGCAGAGAGCAATGCAGCTCTCGGAGGGGTACAGGAGCACAGCAGCCCAGAGGAAACTTAAGGGCCTCTGGTTGCTGAGCACAGACACAGCTCAAAGGCTGGAATTAAAAGGGGGAATATGTGGCCTCTTTTTCTTCCCCACCCGTAAAGAACTTTCAAGTACCACGATTGCCCCACAGTCCACTACTACAACCATAGAAGCTCCAAGTAACACACAAAAAAGACAGCTATGGTGTTTCCTCACTGCCCGCAGCAGCATCTTCATGTGTTGCTTTCAGACTCCCTGTTACTTACTTGCATTCACCATTTCCGTTTGGGGTGGCTTCACATCTTCCTCCATTAAGGCATGCCTCAGTGGGTAGAGAGCATTTAAGACCTGTTGAATGCATAAACAAATATATAGATCAAAACATGTTTAACTCAGCACAGTTTCTCTGTGCACACAGGAGGGAAATGAGCACACTGCGATTAATCGGGATTAAGTTGCAGGTGAAATCACGAGGGATTTATTCAGCAGTTAAGTTTTGTTTTGTTTTTTTAACACAGCTTTATTAGCAAATTTTAATGCACACGCGTCGTGATTTTTAAATTGATTTGTTCCACAAGTGTCCGCAGGGGATATTGGGAAGCCTGTTCGTGGACACTGGTGAGGCTAGAAGCGCGTGGTGCGTGGCTTTTTTTTTTTTTAATTCAAGGGAGGGGGGGGGGCACGCTTTTGCGGGGAGAGCGCAGCAGCTGCGGGGCTCAGATGCGGAACAAAAGAAATCGTGGTGCAGCACGAGCCATAAAACACTCTCCTCGGGTATTGTTTACCGGGCAGACGGGAATAACAGCGCCTCCTCCTCCACCACCCCCCGCCTACCCGGCACTCACAACACTCTCCCACACTTGTAGACAAAAGGTGCTTGCATCCCCCCCCCCCAAATCCGCGTCCCTCCGCAACTTCCATTATCTCATATTTTACATGAAAGTGTTCATAACAGCTTACAAATAGGCAGTTTATTGTCTAACACTCTAAATATCGTTTTTTATAAAGCCTTAAAAAAGATTTGTTGATAAAATTCTTGATATAAATTTAGAGTAAGGAAAAAAATTAAATGTTGCGTTCAGTTAGTTAGCTTTGGATCGTGGTTCCATCATTGCTGCATCTACCGCATGAGCTCAGCTGATTTAGTGTGACTGCTCTGCAATGAGCGGACAGAATAGCTCCCAACATCTTCATTTAGCGCACACCGGCGGAGTCAGCCAAGCGCACTGCAGCTTCTGGCTTCTTCACTTTCCCACGGCCAAGAGAAGCTCGAAAACTTTCATCGAGACTTATTTATGCCACTTTTTAATACTCCGATCATAATTATACAGCACCACGTTTAAATCACTCAAATCAGTTTAATCGAGTGTCTTTCGCTTCCTCTTTATAATTCACAAACTTCTCTAAAGCCCACTTTAATTGTTCCGAATATCACAGAGAAGTCTCGGCCATGCTCTGTGGCAATGCACGCTCAAAAATAAATAAATAAATACATTCTTTTTTTTTAAATTGTTTACCTTGTGCGATGGCGATTGCTGGAATCAGAAATGTTAGTTTCACAAAGAAACGATACATTCCTTCTCTTCAACTTCACAAATGTTGTTGACTCCCGCGTTGGGTTCGCATAGATCCGCAGCTGATGAATCCAGGTGTTGTCTTGAAATAAATATCCAAGAAAAAAATGTGGAGGTAAATCCAACAGCGAGAGATGGGTGAGAAGTCTTCAGCTGGACTCAGTTCATAGATGTTAACCTGCTGCCTTCCGAGTTCTCAATGAAATCGGTGGGCAACTCTACAAGTTCCTCCCACTACTCCTCCACACCTCCCCTCCTCCCACACAGGACGAAATCACGCTTCCTCTGTCTCCTTACTCTCTGGGGGGAAGAAACAGTGTCCCTCTCCTCTCAAAGTAAACTTAGTAAACAGCAGCATTTTATAGGGGTTTTTAACCATTTCTTTGCTTCATTAAAGCTTGCATCTACTTCTCAGCCCGCCAAAGAAACATACTTTAATTTTCACTCATAATAAATTGAGACAATTAAAATCAAGATACAGGATATCCATTTACTTACTAACATTAACCTTTAAATACAGCCAAAATGGCATTCAACCACAACAGTAACAGAAATCAAATTACAAATTATTACAAATTATAATGTAATACCATTATAGCATAGTATAACATACCATATACTATATACTTGGTAACAACACAAAATTAATTCAAATGTACATAAGAGTGTACTGAGCTTGTAATGGCATATTTTTACAGTGTGGTGCTATTGCTTTTACTAATATATCAAGAAAAAAGATCTGTCTCCCCCATCAATTAAGCAAACAAAGAACACTCATTACCTAAAAAAGTCCTTACACTTATGGCTTTCTATATCCACAACCTTTATTTGACAGCTTAAGTCGCCAGAAATATACAAAAAATTGATTTAAAAAAAGGTAAATGTTTACAGCCTAATCTTATAAGCAATTTTTAAAAAGTGATATGTTTGCTTTATAGGGGGTGTTACACACAGAGCACCGTGCAAAAGTCTCAAGCCACTCCAAATTTCTTTGCCAGGTAAAGGGGACATTGTTTGTTTGTTTGGAGTTTGTGTGCAATACTGCAAAGATTGGTATCGATCCAATACCAAGTAACTACAGCACCAGTATTGCATCTGATACTTAACCTATAAACGCATTTTATGTAGGAGAGAGCTGTGTGTCATGATTTACGAGCTGAATCATCATCAAGTTGATTTTTACTTTCCACAATAATTAGCTAACACAATAAAACACACCTTTCAGCTTTTCATGTTTTTTGAAACTGGGTGTTTTGGAGACCTGGGATGCAAATGTGCCTGTCTTTAAAGTGCTTTGGGTCAGTTTCGGTTTTAAATGTGTTCAAATAAATAAAATAGACGTGACAGTCAACAAAAAAATGTTCAGACATCTTTCAAATTGCATGTTTGAAGCATGTTTTTTACAATAATATCGATATTTGATTGGCTCCACTCATCTCTAACTTGTGCAGTCCTAATGAACTTTAAATTCAACACTTGGTATGACTGCCTTCATTCTTCAACACAGCCTGAACTCTCTTATGAAAGCTTTCTGGCAACCTTGTATAAGAGTCCCCACAAAGTGTTAAAAGTCACGTCTTTGTCACTTCTTTTCAGTTTGTAAATCATTCCATTCCATTTATCAGGAAAGAAATGATAAAAAATGCTTGATTGCAGGGCTAAAAAGTCAAAAGCCCATGTCACAAATGTTAGTGTCATGTTGACTGAGATCTGCGTTTTTAAGGCTATGACTAAATGAGCAATTTATCACCTTAAATAAATATTGATGTACCCATAAGTCTTGTGTTCAAACATGATTCAGAGCTTCAGCAGGAGGGTGGAATCGCGTCAAACAGACACTTTTTGTCTTCCTAAAGACACAGTCAGATGACTTCAGCTCATTCAGATTACTGCTGCCAGAGATTAAATGAGAACCAGGAGAAAAGAATGCTTTAGTTGTTTACACTGGAACCCTTATACACGCAAGATTTATAGAACAGGCTTCTTAATCACTCTGTAATAACAGGGCCATTAGATCCTGCACGAAGGAGTCAAGTAGCAGAAGTTTGGACGCAAACAGGATGAACCTGCTTTTTCATATTGTAAACCACAGATGAAACCAACTGTGGCACTGATAATCTCAAATGCATCCCATCTTTAAACACCTTTGGGGCATTTTAAAACTTAGTGCTGCACTGAAAGTGGATGACAACTCAATTTCTGTTTGTGTGTTTATTCTGTGTGTATGTGTGTATTTCTTTTTCAATGCACGTGTTTCTTTTAATTACTTTAATCCCAGTTATTTCTCTTAAGATGGATCAAAAGCTAATAATTCAAATGGTTTTCGTTTTCTAAATAAGTATGCTGTATAAAGAAACCTAAATAAAACCATCTCATGTCATGATTACCTACTAATAGAATACAGAGACCATTTTTATGCATGAAACCTTTATGCAATTTAAAATAGTAAGAATAAAGGAAGTAAAACTGCCCTGCATATAGTCCCAGGATGTGGCTTTTACTTCATGTAAAGTCAAGTGCTAAAGCAACAACTCAAGCTTGACATGTCCATATGAATTTTGATATTCTGGAGCCAAAACTACAAAAACATCATAAAATATGGATACATTTCACTTTTTACTGCAGCACCTAGATTCCAGTTTCGCATGCTCTTCAACGCACGTCTACGTCTTTCTTGTGTAAAAGTATGCTGCATATACCGTTGCTCTGTATTTCACCTCGAACGTACAGCATTGCACGACAAGCGAGAGTGCGTGTCTCTACGAGATTTCAGCGATTCCTTTTTTCTCTCTCTCAGGGCAAGTGAAACTGTCTGGGAGTAGCTGCAGAGTTTCAGCACCCCAGGGCAAAGATTATTTTATTATGAAGCCTACGCACATGTTGGTCCTTCTGTTGTTATGACAGCCAAATGGATGAGCGCCAAAGGGCGCTAGATCTCTTGAGGTGTGCGAAGTGTGGGAAAGACTGGGAGAAATGAGGAAAAAAAGAGGGAGTGCGTGCAGTCACCTTTAAATGTGTTGCACAAGAGAAAAGCAAATTTGGAGTGTTGAGGGAAACTGCTGGAAATAAAAGGGAGATATGCATGGGCATGCAGCGTTGTAGTAAGAAAGCACCTGACCCACCGTGAGAAACGTCAAAACTATCAGGCACACGCTCAGCTCAAGTCATAGTATACTGTTAATACTTGCCCTTCTGCATCCTTACTACATGTGGTGAGGTGTGGTTTGGTCAGAGCATGCCGCTTTTTCAAAAACATTGGCAAAGCATGTTTGTCTGTCATGATACTGGGGCGTTTTTTCTTTCTGAGCTCTCTCTCACTCTCTCTGATTTGAAATGCTTGTTTGTTTCAGGGTATATAAGAGGCCATGAGAACATACTCCACAACAGATTCACAAGGTTGGAGTAGGGGAAGACCCAATGCTAGAAAAACAAGCTCTATCAAAGCTTAATATAGAAACAAAACCTAGAGAGGTTGGTGCAAAGTTCAAGAAAACACAGTGATTTCTTTTAGATTATATAAATGTGGCTGCCATTTGTAGTATGAACTCTGGCTGCTCAGAGTCTGACCTAGAGCACATTGCATTTTCCTTCAATCAGACTCCCTTCCTTCCTTCTGTGCTAGTAGGAATGGAGCGAGGACTGAGGTCCTGATAAAAACTAGCTCTCTACATGATGTCATCCTACTATCAGACCTTAAAGACTGAGCAGAGCTGGAGATATTACTTGTGGTTCACACCAAAAAGCAGAAGTCAGGAAGTCTCAAGAAAGCACTAAAGACACAAGCCCAGCAAAATCGTACTATTTCCTTCCTTCAAATTCAACCTGGTTATTTTTGCTGTGGATTAATTGACCAAAAAAGTACAGTAAGCAGCTTACCAGGTACCATTTTCACTACTTTAGCAGCAAGGTAGTGATTTTTTTAAAGATTTTAATTGGGAGTGAACAGGATAGACAAGATTAGAAATTAGGGCTATTTGGTGACATAATCTGAGAGGCAAGGCTGAAATGTTTTGGTCAGGTGCAGAGGAGGGATAGTGGGTATACTGGGCAAAGAGTGTTGTCGATTAAGCTGCCAGGCAGGATGAAAAGAGGAAGACCACAGAGAAGATTCATGGATGTAGTGAAGGAGGACATGCAGAGAGTTGGTGTAAGAGCCAAAAGAAGAATGGTAAATGGTAAACAAACTGGCATTTATGTAACACTTTTCTACTCACTTTGAACTCTCAGAGAGCGATCTTACTACAAGCCTTTCACACACATCCTTTTTTGTCAAACCTAAGCATGTTTAACCTAAAGTTCACACACTCACACTCTGATGGATGCACTGGCTCAGTATCTTGCCCAAATATTCTTCAACATGCAGGTTGGAGGAGCCAGGGAGCCAACCACCAAATTTCTGATTAGTAGATAAAGCACCCTATCTCCTAATCCTTTCATATGATCTGATCAAACCAGTGATAAAGCTCTGAGAAAACAGATGATTTTTGGCCAAATCGACCCAAGCTGAAAGTAGTTCACACCTATGTGTCTGCGAATCTGATGAAGTATTGACTAAAGGGTTTGGACTGCATTGGCTGCTGTTTGTAGGAAAACAGTCCTTTTTGTTGGCTACATGGAGATAAAGGGTTGAAAAAGCAAAGCACTTCATTGAGAAGAACACCTCCCCCGACCCCCGACACCTCTGGGGTGTTAGCAAACAACAGAGGTCCTCAGATGTCCCAATTATCACCTCCCTTTGATGGCCCTCACCTTTGGTTTTTAGACATGTATGTAAGTCATGCTAATTTCAAACATGCCCAGGCACTTAGCCATGAGAAGACTTAAGTTAGACAAATTTAGTATGATATTTTGGTGAAAAACTTCACACCACAACCGGATGAGCTCACAATAGTAATGTGAAAATTCAACTATTTTTATTTAGAAAAAATAAACACAGCTGAATGGGGGAACCTTGCATATAGCTGGCAACTTATGTGTGTGTGCATGTTGATATGTTCAAAAGACAGTAAAGTTCTATCTAATCTAATCTAAAAGACAGTGGAAGGCAGGAAAGTGTGCAGCTCAAAGTGAAAACAGCACAGGAAATGGGCTCTGATTCACAACCTTGTGACAAAAAACAGTACCTCACTGCCATTAGGTATTGCCTAGCTCACCCTAAATGGTGTGCCACAACCCGCACCACCCTAAAAGTAAAGCGTAACTTTGTATGAGTTAAACAAGATAAATGCATAAATAATCTACAATAGCAACCCCCCTCCAACCACCACCACCACCAAAAAACCCAAAGAAAAAACTCCAAGATCTGACAAATTAGATTTGCTGCTCCACTAAGCAGACATTTGAAGCCTGTAAAAAAAATGGCCTTGGCTAAAGACTGTAGTAGTGCAGCAGGCCAGGCGGTTGGTCTTTACAGACCCACTGATCCAAACCTTAATAGTTGCATGAAGTAGTTGGGATTGCACAGCTGGAAGTCTATGCTCTGCTCTGTGTCTCCAAAGGAAGGCACAGTAGTCCCTGTATATATACCCTTTCATATCCACCTCCTCACCATGCCCTGAGGTCTCTCTCTCTGTGACCACTATGTCAGTGAGACTTTCCTGCCAGCCAAATGCTGGAGCGCTGAATAAAGACACTCGTTATCCCTGCTGAACAGCCACAGCTGTTTTTGAGTTAAAAGAATTTCGGAGAAAGAGCTAATGATTGTCAAACAGCTGAAACAAAAGAAAAAAACAATGATAGAAGTGAGGATGTGATCTCTGCATGCACTTCCTGTGGACGTGCTCCAAGTCCACACCAGAAATAACAAGTTGACAAAAGTCTCCTGTTCTAATATGGAGCTACCGGGCAGGAGGACAAGAGGAAGGTCTTTGACTCTCTTGCTAGAGAGAGTCAAAGACAAGACACAGCCAGGGAACCAAACTGGAACTGTGTGTCTTGAAGTTATGTGTTTGTGCATAAATGTGTGAACACGAAGACTGATTATGTGAGGGAGATATTTAGATATTTGTTCAAGTGGGAAATTTACTGATGAGATTAGGTGCTGGTGCTGTGGTTAGGCTCTTTGGGGGTGTGGAATGTAAACAAGAGATGAAGATTCAACCACCACATTTCCACCACCACCACCACCCATTGTTCTTGCTCCTTCTATGGTCTCCCAAAAATTACACACACACACACACACACACTTTAACTTTAACTTTATATAGTTTATATATATATAGTTTCAACTTTACTAAGCAACCTTCTGTTCTGCTGTGTGTGCATTCAAGAATTCATGTTTGGCAAAATGTGCACAATGAAGCAAGAGAGGAAAAAGTCAGCAGTAATAGTTTGCAAAGGATAGATGATTAAATGAACGCACACCTGGTTTGTGTGTTACTTTCTGAAGAGTTAGCTGCATTCTAGTTTTTCTTCTCTGTCATAAGTAATCAAATGCTGTTTTTTGTCCTACACCTCAGAGACCAAGGACAAAAAAAAAATGTGTGTTTTTGTGGGTGTGTACACAGGCGTGCTTGTTTGTGAATTTACGCAACTTTAGATATTAAAGGTTGGAACGCTGATAAAGGACAAGTAAAGACTTTACCGCACTTCCTTGTGGTTTTTTTCTTATCTGAAGCACAGTGTGGCAAACATGGGAGTTTACTTTGTTGATATACTGTATGACTGCAAAATGTTTCTCGTAACACCTGACCGGTTGCTACTAACTTGACTTGTTCTGTGATGAGTACTGTTGTACCATACAGATAGGAAGTTGGCAAAAGGTAGATTAAAGCTAAGGCTGGGATTATTCTTTCCATGTGAATATGAACACAGACAGCTGCCGACACTGCAGATGAATAGTTGTTTTTATTATACTTTTGTTCAAGTTCACTTGATGTTTGCCGCACACGGTTGGTGCATTCTTGTGCAGTGTCTTGTGGACAAATGTACACAGTCACAAAACATTGGCAGGCACTCTGACTAAGTCATTAAGACTAGGGTTCATCCTCTGATGACAATATCAATCAGTAAAATCTTCCATAAGAGTGTATTGAGGTTTTGCAGACATGTAACCAGTAACCATGTGATGTTAACTTGTCTGCAGTTTTGCACGTGTGACAACTATTATGACAAGGCAGGGTCAAGTGAATAAGGCCCCGTTGACACAAGCCTGGAGACTTGTCTGCAGCTGGCTGTGAGGGAAAAATGAGTAGTCCCTGACCAATTGCTGGAGGTTGATTGCTAAAGCCACAGCTACATAGGCCTAAAGAGCAATTAGTGGTAACCTGGTAAAAATATGTATTCCTCAACCAGTTGGCAGAAATACCGTTGTAATTTTTTTGGTTACTATCAGATTTCTGTCAGTTTTCTGTCACCTGTAGCCGACATCAAACACGCCAGCTTGTCTACAAACACTCTTGCTTTTCTCTGTGAAACTGAAAAGTGTGGCACAAACCAGAAACAGGTACCATTTCCCTTAAAAGTAAAAACCTTTTGAAACCTGCAGCACTGAGGGACAAGTTTAACTTCAAAGGTGAATGTCTGTTTTCACACAAACTACAGGTGAACACAAGGAAATTTTTTGGTTCAGCGCTCTCTTTGCCACCAATTTCCCTTAGAGACAGCCAGCAACCTCCAGGAACAACTTCCAGTCAGGAAATACAGATTTTTTTCCTTTGCAGAGGATAGTTCCATCATATTCAACAAGGTGGACAACTCTCAAGCAATGTGGGCATAGAGACAGAAAGATAGATACAGAAACTCTGTTTGCCAACATGATTAAAAATGCAAGGCAGGTATCATGCTACTGTTTGCTAATTAGCATTAAACATAAACTATAGCTGATGTTGGAGAGAACATCATTAGTTTTGTAAATAAACATGATTGACACCTGTGATGGCGACAGGTCACTGGTGTCCTTTGTGACAGAAGAATGCCAGATCGACTCAAGGGAAAAATCTACAAAACGGTGGTCCGCCCAGTAGCTCCGTATGGCTCCGCATGTTGGCCCGCATTGACCACACATGAGCAGGCCCTAAACACCATGGAGATGTGTATGCTCCGATGGAGTCTGGGAATTACGAGATGGGACCGTGTTACAAACAAGGACATACAGAAGCGACTAGGTGTAGCCCCAATTAAGGAAAAGATGCGTGATTTGAAGCGATGAGAACTCCGTAGCAAAAACGGCTACGAGGATCGACCCAGAAGGACGCCGGCCTCGAGGCAGACCGAAGAAACGGTGGATGGACAAAATCAAAAAATACATTAAGACTGTCAACGCATCACCTGAGGACGCCTTGGACAGAACCAAATGGAGAAACCTCCCGAAGAGCAGACCCTGCACCAGCGGGAACAACGCCAGGATGAAGATAGAAGTGAAAACTGTGACCACATAGTATTACTTCAAGAAAGCATAGCCTGTAAAATATGACCAATGAGCAATGAGAAGTTATTAAAGTACAAACTGTCATCTTTAGAGACAGCGGGTTAGCATTGTTAAAGTTGTATTAAGCTTGAATATTCTTTACACCACTATTTATTTAGTCTGTCAAAATGTCTAAAATTAGGCACATATCCTCACTAATCACCAAGAGAATATCATCTATAAGAAAACTGTCGATTTTCTGTGTACCACATTTTATCTTTGTCACTAATTAGCAAACTGCTGATCATTTCCTCCCATTTATACCTTTTGTATCCACATGGTGGTGTTGAAAGTGAGTGTGGAACCATTTGAAGATAACTTGGGACCAGAGAACCTCATTCCAGCTCCCCTCTTTTTATTTTGGGGCCAACCTGATATGCAGCTAGATTGTGTTGAAGGAGGAAAACATCCACCAGGCATTCTACGCATAATCCAAGCTACCGGAGTTGGATTTTGATGCATGCAGGAGAGTGACAGGCAATACCCCAGTGATTATGACTGAAAGAGTTATGACCGCATGACTCTGTGGTTACAAGACAACCTCAGGAATTTGTTCTGTGGCCTTGAGAGGGTGACTGTAGCCTAATTCATAGTGCATCTGTGTGCGTGTGTGAGGGAAAGAGAAGGGAGAGTTAAGAGGACACGGATGCTGAGATTTCCATTTACCCCACAGTTCCACGTTCATTACAAATGCACCCGAAGTAAAGTGAATGTTAAGACGCTTCAAATTAACCCTGAGAGTGACCGAAGTAGTCTCAGCTGTCTCTGGTATCACTTTCCATCCAAATGGTATGGATGAGGGTCTGACAACTGTCACCCTGACCTTCCTTCTCTAAACCACTCTCCCAAGACTCACTCAAGATTGCAGACATTCACAATCTCCCTAAAAGAAACACAGACATCTAGTAACCACATAGATATGGTAGCAGAAATCAAGATGTCACTAACATGTTAGGATCTCCAACTGTAGAATTATATTTAATATATTTGGTTATGTAAATATGTTCATGTATGTCTTTGCCTCTCTTGCACATCACCTTGAAGGTGACAACTAATCACCCAGAAATTGCTGACTGGTTTATTGCCTGATTAGGGAGCAACATGTGATTGGCAGTACTAAATGTCACAGAGATAAGTCACATACTTTTCTTTTTCCACTCTACCGCAGTGTGAAAAACTGTTTGCCCCCTTCCTGATTTCCTATTTTTAGTATGTTTGTCACACTTAAATGTTTCAGATCATCAAACATTTTAAATATTAGACAAAGATAACACAAGTAAACACAAAAAACAGTTTCTAAACCTAATAACGGGCTGGCCTAACCTTTGCAGCAACAACTGCATTCAAGCATTTGCGATAACTTCAATGAGTCTTTTAGAGCACCGTGGAGGAGTTATGGCCCACTCATCTTTGCAGAATTGTTGTAATTCAGTCACATTGGAGGGTTTTCGGGCACGAACTGGCTTTTTAAGGTCGTGCCACAGCATCTCAGTCGGATTCAGGTCAGGACTTTGACTAAGCTAATCCAATGTCTTCATTTTGTTTTTCTTAAGCCATTCAGAGGTGGACTTCTTGGTGTGCTTCGGATCATTGTCCTGCTGCAGAAAACTTCAGCTTGAGGTCACAAACAGACATTCTCCTTTTGGTAGGTCTCACTGTTGTTCACTAGAATCCCAAAGCCGTAGAAATGGCTTTGCAACCCTTTTGCAGACTGATAGATGGCAGTGACTTTGTTTTCTCAGGGTGTTCTTTAGATTGTGGCATGATTTGTTGCGATTTTAGATCTTTTAAGCTGCTTCACTTTGTCAGAAAGGTTCAATTTAAGTGATTTCTCGATTCAACAGGTCTGCCAGTCATCAGGTCTGAGTGTGTTTAGTGAAACAAAACTCAGCTTTTCAAAAATGTGGTTAATCACAGCTAATTCATGATTCAATAAGAGGGGCAATTGCTTTTTCACTCAGGACCAGGTAGGTTTGGATAACTTTTCTCCCTTAATCAATGAAATCATTATTTTAATACAGTCTTAAAGTTTTAATTTCAGTCTACTTTTGCACAGATAATACTTTCACACATCCAAATTCCTAATTTAATTTTTCAGACTACCAGTATTTATTGATCTGCAGCAGGGATTTGATAGATTACCAGACATGCCCCCAACTGGTATGGTTCAGCTTGGATACAATAGCATAAAAACATACGCATGCACACAAAAAGAATGAAAATTAGATGACAAAAACATGGAAACCAAACTCCTTTAGCTTGGAAGCAGCAATAAAAAACAGCCAATAAAAAGCACACTTCCCCATGGATTTATATCAGTGCTCAGGGCATGTGTAGTGTGAACACTGCCAAAAAGTAATTGTTTACATTTTGCAACTTTTCTCTCGTTTTAATAAAAGTTATTTTCCACTCCTCTGAAGCAGAGAGAAATTCCAGTCAGACTAGGCTTGTTTAGCTATTAAACCAAATTTATTCAGAATACTAAGCTCCATGTAAATGTAGTCAATGCAGGGGAAGAGGGAGTTGCCTAAATATAAGGCAGATAAGAGTTTCTTGTGTTCCTTGATCAGTTCCAGCTCTAACTAACCAGCAAACCTGCAAACTTCACACCCATCAAAGTCAACTGCATTTAAGAGCTACAGCAGACACTGAGATCATCACACATGCACTACAGGGGTTTTGATTTTTCTACTAATACTTCCGTGTGAAACAGTAACTGGACAGGTACTGCACGTTAATCTGATAATGGGTCGAGACGAAACCTTACAGGATACCAAAGTTATTATAGTTTATCATTACAGAGACATGAATGCCTGCTAATTTGGTTGAATTTAGTTTAATTAAAAGTCAGTGGCAATCCAACAAATAGCTGCCAGGTCATCTCACAAAAAGACATGAATGTCAACTGAGGCATATCAGTCCAATAAATACTTGGACTGACATCACTCACAATATTCGCATAAAGTCTAGAAGTGCTAACCAACCCAATATCTGTGGCTCCCATGCAAGCACAGGGAGAGCATGCAAACGAAAGGCTCGAAGACAGACTGCTATGAGGCAATAGCGATAACCACTGTAAACCACCATCCCTTAAAGTTTTACTACTCTTAGTGCCAGTTCTAAGCCCAGATAAATAAGGAGGGTTGTGTCAGGAAGGGCGTCCTGCACATCTTTGCCAAATCAAACATCCAAATCATGAAGAAGAGATTACGTTGCCTTTTCTAAAGCCTGGAGGGAAAAATAACTAGAGGCTTCCATTTACGGTCTCACGGTGAAGCTATTTAAAGGATTTTTCCTTGAGTCCCTACTATTACTTACAGTTGTCAAGCAAATCAGTGGGAGAGGTGACATGGAAAATGTAGTAACAGGAGCCCTTAATCCTACCAATGACAGACATGGCAATAGTTGTTGCACTGAAATAAATAAAGTCTAGTCATGTCTGATACTGTATGTGGATCCTGTGTGCGGTCGCTGAATTTACTTTTCTGCACTGTGGACAGACTGTGAGCACCAATTGGAAGCCATCAATTAAAGCCAGAACTTTGTCTTCACATTAAACTGGTATCTGATACCCGATCAAGGCTACTGGTTTCAACCAAGGCCAAACGAAGGGCTGAGTGGAGGGAGTGAGGGTCCTCAGGGGGATGCTGAAGGGTGTGTGAAGCAGTGGCCTGCGTGCCGTCAGCCAGCCGCCTGAAGGGGAGGCACATGGTGCCAACAGCTGCCATGGTGAAACGCTAACCCCTCTAAATGCTCAGTCCAGTAAACAACATTGGGCCGCACACATGCCAATGGGGGAGCGTGGGTGAGGAAGGGGTGAAGAGGGTGAATGGGGCAACCCAGCTGACGCCGTGAAGAAAAGAAAATTGACCCCTGTGAAATGGCTTATTAAAGTGTGGTGGTCACCATTCTGGGGGGCCAAACCAAGACATGACAGTAAGGGTAACTCAAAACCCGTCGCAGTACATTGAACATGATGCAGGCCACAAGCCGCAGACAGGAAGCCCAAGATTCTGGAGATACTTTTATTAGATGTATTTACATTGACAGAGCACACCACGAGCTTGAGATACTGATGACAGATGCCTTTATTTATACTAGCGTACCCAAAGACTGAGGATGAAAAATTTATTGTATTGTATGCAACTTGAGTGGATGCTCTGTAAAACTAGACTTCTAGTGTTTTTAGTGTGGACTTTTCCTCCCACTGCTCAATGCAGTCGAGCAGTCCTTTTGCTTCTTTAAACTTTTAAATTGATAAATGCACTTTGCAAAGCTTGTTGCAACTATTGGAGCTGGTGAAGGTTCCCATGCTCCCAGAGCCCCCAAGGGAGTGGCAGGAACAGATGTGACGTCTACACTCCCCCTCTCTGTCTGTCCCTCCCACACTTAGTTTCTCCCTCTGCCTCTTGTAAAACAATCCATCTTCCACTTGTAAAAACATTACTTTCCACCTCTGTGGTATCTTCCCACAACTCTCACTTTAATCAACACCAAAACAAAATTAGCCCTAATTTTATCATGCACTCATTTTCCTAAATAATGGTAAATGTGATACAGGACCGTTAGAGTATAATCAAATAAGTGCACTTCAAGCTGTCATTTTATTTCACTCAACACACATACTCAGCAATGTACCCTACTGCACACACACACACACACACACACACACACACACACACACACACACACACACACACACACACACACACACACACACACTGGAAATGAAGTTTAAATCGAAAATAAATCTAATTCAGCAACATCAACATGTGGCTTTTTGTTGAGGAAATATTCTTTACTTGTTCTCGTTATCGTGGTCATGTGCCCTTTATTTTCAACCACAGTTCTCACCATTGCTTGTGTGTTAGGTTTCTTTTTTGTCTGGGTGAATGTATGTATCATATATTGGGATGCGTACAACTAGAAGCACTTTGTGCATTTAAAAAAATGCTTTACCAGAAAAAACTATTTTTTTTCAGTGCATCTCTTGGAAAGTCAGGCAAAAGTCAGCCTTGTGTTCAATCACCGGAGCAACAATGTCCCCATCTGGTGGTGTTTTCAAGAGCCAGAAGGTGGTTAGCCTGTCATTTTTTATGCTGTCTATGTAGTTGTTAGCATGTTTAAGTGATTCCTGCTTTTACAAGTGAAATATGTAACGATAAAAAGGCCAGAATCATTATTTTTAATCCAATCTTGGATTGTAAGCAGTGAATTTCAGAGGTTACTAGTTCTGGTTTTATTAGTTCTGTGACAGGAGAATAACACAAACGCTATCTCACGTTTGCTTCTGGGGCAGGATGCCATTTTGAAAACACCACCAAACTAAATTGAAGGTCAAAGGACCACAGACAAATGTTTGAGCACATATTTCAGGGTTTCTACCAGGTCACATCCAAATTTACTCCAAAGCATTTCAGAGGTCATACAGTGAGCATTTACCGTGGCATATTTAAGCCTGAACTGTGCAGCTAAAGTGCATTTACTTTTCACACCTATAATGCTTTCAGTATGTAAATGGGATTGTGAAACAATTAATTCTACTTGCAGTGGAGTATTTTTCAGATTTCTGTGTTCCTTCAAGAAATTGAGTAAACTGCTGAGACTTCCTTAACCAACAAATTATACTTGTAAGATATTGTAGACTAACTGTGACTTTCTTTTCTATTTTATTTGCTTCTAAATGACAGCATCTCTACAATTGGTAAGAGCTGTAAGGCACTATGATGGGTTTTTATGCTGGGAAAGACAAAGGGATGTGAGAGATTCTCTGATAGAAGATGGTCTAACACCCTGATCTTTGTCAAACCAGGCCCACACCTGCCTATACAATCTTTTCTATCACTCCATTAACAGCAAGTGTCCGCGTGTGTATGTGTGTGTGTACATGTGTGTGTTTGTGCTTTTATTGCTAGCATGGTGATGAACAATTTGAGTTTTAGGGCGGTTCACACCTTCTGACACCAACTGAAGCTAAATTTTAGCACAAGCGTTAAGATAGCAGTTGCGGTTAAAACTATGCGTATGCATGTGTGTGTGTGTGTGTGTGTGTGTGTGTGTGTGTGTGTGTGTGTGTGTGTGTGAGAGAGAGAGAGAGAGAGAGAGATTACCAAAAACAATGAAAAAAAGATGTTTTTATTTGTTATTCCCTGCTCCTATCTCAGTCATCACACACCTGCCACAGATGAGAGATGAACACAAACATACGTGCCTCAGCAAGGTTAAACTCATTCCTTCGCTATTATCTGGAGACCCTGTGCCATTAACAAACCGCGGGGTCTCAGGATGATATTGAGGGGCTTATCTGGAGTTGAGACAGTGGTTAACCAAACATTATCCGCTCTCCCAGCTTTACTGCAAACATGACCTTAATGACAGGGTAGGCAGGGTCTCTGAGGACAAACGCTGCCAGTGTCACAACTGGTGTGTACCCACAGGAAGCGAGCCCGGCAGATAGTGCTGATTAGCTGAGTACAATGAAGTGTTGAGATTTGCAGAGTGAGTAATGGACTTCAGGTGCAGCCACCGCTTGTCATTTAAATGTCAAACTCTCAACTTCAATATCAAGCTCTCAGATAATTTAAGTTTGGGCCATGTTTACAAGATAGGTTCTATAAATATGTAAATTTTAAGATTTCGTTTTATTGAACAATTTCCACAATGCTTAGAGTACTTCATTCTTTGAGGTGGAGTGTTGCAAACGAAGTCTAGAGAAGATGAACCATAAAATGGGAAGTGATGTGTTTGTGGTTTCATGTGTGGAGGGGGTGCAGATATAATTTACTGTGTGTGTGTGTGTGTGTGTGTGTGTGTGTGTGTGTGTGTGTGTGTGTGTGTGTGTGTGTGTGTGTGTGTGTGTGTGTGTGTGTGTGTGTGTGCGTGTGCGCGCACGCGCGTGTGTGGGAAGATACTGTATTGTCAAACCTAAAAGGTTAAAAGACAATGCATAAGGGAAGTTATAAAGACAGTTTTGGTTGTTGATAAATACATTCATAAAATTGTTAAATTGTGAATTTTAAACTATGTTATTATGCCTAATAAAATATTTACTAAACACACATACTGGTCAATTTATTAGATACACCTTGTTATACACAGTTTGGGCCTCCTTTTGCCTTCAGAACTGCTTTAATACTTCATGGTTCTCTAACCCATTTTCATAGATTTTGTTCTGTATTAACACGATAGCATAGCACAGATTTGGTGGCTGCACATCCATGATGCAAATATTTCGTTACACCACATCCCAAAGGTGCTTTATTGGTTTGAGATCAAGTTACAGTGAGTACAGTGAGCTCACTGTCATGTTAGAGGAACTATTTTAAGATGGTTTGAGCTTTTCATAAAGGTGAGACCATGCAAATAGTAGCTTGCATGGTCCAGTTTGCTGCTGTTAGCTGACAGGAGTGTCACCTGGAGTGGTTTTCTGCTTCAAGGTTCAACATGTTGCATATTCAGAGATGGTATTCTGCTTACTTCGATTTTAACAAGTGGTTATTTAAGTTATTTTTGTCTTCAGATCAGATTTCAAAGCAGTCTGGCCATTCTCCTTTGACCTCTGGCATCAACAAGATATCTTTGCCCATAGAACTGCTGCTCATTTAATTTTTTTTCTTTTTTAGTCCTTTCTCTGTAAACCTAAAAATAGCTGTGCAGGAAAATCCCGGAACATCAGGCATCTTCTAAAATGCTCAAACCAGCCATCTGGCATCAACAACCATGTCATGTTTGGAGTCACGTAATGCTCATGCTTAATGCTCAGAATGAACTACAGCACTTTTGCACTTAAATACATGCTTACATAAATGCACTGAGTTTCTTTAGTGTAAATGGCTCATTAAATATTTGCATTAATGAGCAGTTCCACAGGTGTACCCAAGAAAGTGGGTTGTGAGCTTATTTCTGTACTGAATATTTTTAGTGAAATTTCTCACATATATATATGGAGTCAGTCTTTAAAATTGTTATAAAAGAACATAAATAAAGATACTTCTGGCGTCTTAATTACAAAGGGGTCACCAGTGCTGGTAGCTTCATATGTTTGATTTTGTAGGTTTGGTAAGGGGGGGGTTGACCTAGGATGGAATATAAATAAATATTAAATTTGCTTAATGCTGGCTCTAATCTGAACATTCCACTGGAGATATAACATGATAACGCTGTGTTAAAATATAAAAAAGCATTAGAAACAAATTTCCCACGTGTGGGACTAATAAAGGTTATCTTATCTTATCTTAGAAAAAGCTTGAAACTGGCTTCAGCTTCTAATTTGCAGGCAGCAGTTGCTTGGAAATGTAATCATGAGAAATACTCCTTTAGATTTCATTACAATATTTACTATAATAATAATAATAATAAATGTAAAAAAAATTTTGTTTTTAAAATTACTTTCTTTCACATGTCAAGTAGTTGTTACATTATTAGAAGCCAGGGCTTAAGAGGAGCTCCACATTACTCAAGACACTTTTCCTGCATGGAAAGGACAAGCCAGGGGGATTTTAGGTGTAAAGGAGAGGGTCTGTTCAAACCTGCCCCATGGCCTCGAAGTCTCCTGACACAGTCTAGTGGGAGGGCAGGTTTCGGTTGACAAGTCTGAGCGAAAGTTGAGGAAAAGGGGGTGTGTGAACAAGACACAGACGTATACTCACATGCTGGGTGTTTAAACTCTGCCAAGGAGAGTGTTTGGTTTCTGTTGTTTGTCTTTTCCAACCACAATTTTACAAGGTGGACTCCATTTGCTTTAAAAAAAAAGGGAGGGGGCGGGGGGGGGGGGGGGGGTTATGACATAAAGCTTGCTGGTGAAGGAGTAATTGTACTGTCATGGAAGGTTATAATGCATTCCTATTACAGCGACAGGACTCTATCCATCCACCCACCATTTCATTTTCTTAACAGCGTATCCAGTTTAGGTCATATGAGGCCTCAAGCCTAATCCTTGTCATAAGGTCAGAGGTGAGTTACACCCCGGACAGGTCGCCACTTTATCACAAGACTGTTTTTCTTCTGTCGTATTTTATTATTTTCTTTCTGTTCTGTGCTTTCAGATTATCTTCAGAAACGCAACAACAGTGTGCCTAAATCTGGAAAAATAAGATATTTTTTTTTCATCATTTTGCTTTTAACTTTTTTTCAGATCCTCTCGTCTTCGGTGGCCTCTTGTTTTTACCTATTTATTAAACGCACAATACAGACAAAAGTATCTGGGCCATCTGCACATTTTAACAGCAGGACCTTTTTTATGGCATCAGGCCCCACTTTGCAGCTATAGCAACTTCTGTTTCTCTGGAAAGAGTTTCTATATGTTCTGCACTTTCGAATTGTCTGTGGAAAGTTTTGGTCTTTCATCAAGACAAGCGCTTGTGAAATCAGACACTAATGTTGCACGCTTGCAGTCTCTGCTCTAGTTCATCCCAAAGGTGTTCAGTAGGGTTGAGGTCGGGGCTCTTTTGAGAGCCAATCAAGTTCTTCCACACCAAACTCACCCAACCATGTATTTTTGGACTTTGCTTTGTGCACCAGTTAACAACCATGCTGGAACAGGAAACAGCCTTATTCAAACTGTTTCCAAAAAGTTAGAAGCACAGAATTGTCCAAAATGTTGTGGTAAGCTGAAGCATTAATAAGATTTCCCCTTCACTGGAACTAAGAGGCTCAAGACAAAGCCCAGAAAAAACAACGATCAAGAGGTGTGGCCAATTATTTTTATCTGTATAGTGTGTGCAGTGGCAAGAGATGTTTTTTTTTCTTGCAATCCCCTGCATTTGCTTCTGATGTGGAAACTGAACTTTACATACTATGTCTGTGGAAGTTCACATTCAAGATCAACAACATTCCCAATAAGACAACAGTAAGACAGCACACAAGTGTCTTGAATCCAGTCTTTATATTTACTACTGCTGTTGGTTGCAGAAGAGAATATTGCTGCTATCTAAACATTCAGTCCCATACTGATGTTGTCTCAACTGCAATAATCTACACAGACTTTTTAGTAATTCAATTATACTTCATATTTTCATACAAAAATCTGCAATAATCTATATAACTTTAAGAATGCTTGTACAATTCATATACTTTAAGACATATATGGCACTACTTGTATATATCTCATGCAATTCAGAGCTGTAGTTTGATACAATATGTATGTATATTTATACCTGTACGTCATATTCTTATATTACGCTATTTTCTCTTATTTTTGATTCACTATAGTTTCGCACTGTGGCTGGGGGACTTTTTTTTAATTCTTCTATGTTCTGTATATGTTGCAGAACTGACAATAAGGTTGACTTTGACTTGCTCTGACTTGCTTGACTTGATTTAACGAGACCAAATCCCACTATACTTCAGCTTTAGTTAACGTCTGTAAAAAGTGGAACCAGGTATTTAAACAAACTGTCACTCTATGCCACAATATTCAAGAACAAGTGAAGATCATTTTATTTTGGTGGCTCATTCCTACCTACTTTGCCAATAAGGAGCAAGTGGATTTCAGGTTGATGATACGATAGTGCTCCCCAGTGGACAAATACCCGTTTTGCATGCTTTAATTGCACACTGAGTGGTACAAATAGTCTATTATGATAGTCTATTATAATGCCTCACGCAACACGAGCAGCCTGTTATACTCTTTTATTGCACACATAGCTTAGCATGAACTTGATATATCATAGGATATGTCATTATTAGAATCTGGAGTCCCTATTTATTCCCCTTTAAACACATTAAACACATTAAAATTGTGTTGCAGTTTCCATGTTCAAGTCAAACACGACTGTGTGGTGTTTTCAGTATGGCATTGTCGTCAAAATACCATATTTCAATTAATTTTGCACTTAAATAGAATCGGATGATACGGAAAGGGTATTTAATAAACCCCGCCCTCTTGCGACGCAGTGGTTGTTTGGCCCGTGACGCTGCTTGTACACGTAGCCTAGTAGGATGTGTTCATTGAAGATGGTGGCGGTGTGTCACACTCACTGTCCAGCATACTTGTAAGAATTTATTCATTTCTGTACACATTTCCGACAGCGGGTAAGAGTGTATCTGCAACACAACTAACAATGTTTTACTCTAGGTGTTTTAATCGGGTATATGTGGCAGGCACGGAACTGTTACCTTGTGATTAGCGCAGGCTAGTTAGCCAGGAATGCTAAGTAAGCAGCAGTGCTAATGCTAGCTGACCAGGCTGTGAACCTGTTAAATTATGCTCGACGAGTGGCCAGTGACCTGTAACTTATCGCTGTGTAACCATGTCAATGTTGAGTTTGTGCCGAAATTTTACGCCTTTCGTGACTCACAGAACTGCTGGTGTAAGGACAAATTCGGGCAGACTTTAGGTGTTAGTGATTTGCTGGCTCCGGCGTTTGGGACATACGGAGCACCGAACGGTTCCCGTTAGCTGTTGTACCAATCACCGGACCTTTTCCCGACTGTCGCTTAATGTGTAACACTATCTTAATGTCGTGCCAGACCAAAGAGATTTAGCAGCCATCTATATTGGAACAACTGGCAAATAGTGATAAGAAGTAGGGAGCGTGTGTCTAACAACGCTAACTTTGTGACTTTTCTAAGTTGGCAGATCTGCGGTGCTAACGATACGAAGCTTAAGAGGGTGCAACGGCTCTTGGTTAAATTTATATCCCAGAGCGCCGGGAAGATCCGGGATCTCCCCGGTAGTGCCCGTCTGGCCAAATGTACTTCCCTACGTTACATTAGTTCCGTGTCTTCTTTCTCTCCAAATCTAGCATTTGAAATACTTATTGACAGGCCGTGTTAGCCTGACTCAACTTCCTACTGAGACACGCTCAGTATCTCTGTTTGACAAATAATATACATGGCCTTGATCTTAATGCTACGTATTACATTTGTAGTGACGTGATTTAAATGACTGTCGACTATTAACTTTTGCATTTCAACTGAGAAAGCTGTACACATGTTGTACAAGGGTAGTGGCACGACTCATGTGACCAGTTAATGCTAAGTGTAAATAATTTTAATCATAGCTTCCACCCCTGTTTGGCTGATTTCATCCTTACCTGAACTCAAGAAACAACTGTAGATGAAATGGCACTGTGGTCTCTTGTCAGTAGAGCAGTTCAGTTTGACTTTCTGCTAAAAGCTGCATTTGACGCAAAAGCAGGTGCTTTTTTTTTTTTTTTTTTAAAGAAACAATTTAGCTACTCAACTTTGCAGCATCCATGAGATCTGTGATGTTAACTTAAGTTTCCTGTTTTTGTTTATTTTTTTTAAGGAAATTTTCATAAATTTCATATATTATATTTTCCTCACCTGGGTGATATACACTATACAAGTGTATAGACTTACATCAGTGCTTTGGTTCATAATATATTACCAGTAAGATGACTATCAAATGCTCTACAGACCATTTAATTAACAGTAGATAATATACTAGTATACCAAGTATGCATTACAGTAAATCAGGTGTGTTGTATTGAATTGAGCACTGTATGTATTTACCCACCACAGCATCTTGAGGGCTGATGTAGAACTTGCCACGTTGTACGTTTGGTTTGAATAGGACCACAGGCTAAAACGCAAACAAAGGTGTGGTAAAGTATCCCAAAGAGGCAGGGTTTTTTTGTTAATCACTTCCTCTTTCTTGTCTCTATTCAGCTACGCCTGACTTCAGTCTTCAGTGAGATCTCTTAGAGTGACCTGGTCCTCGGACCTGTTAACTCCGCGGACATGCAGCCCCCTCCCCGGACTGGACCACCAGGAGCATCTGGCCCTCCTCCTTCTGGGCCCAATATGTTCCGCAGGACCAGGCCTTACAAGCATGCTGCTGCAGCTCCTGCCACAATGCCTCCTGTTGCTCAACCCATGACAGACCCTTTTGCTTTTAGTAGAGCTCCTCCCCCTATGGCTGCAGGTGGCCTCCCAACAGTATCTAACAGCAACCCTGCACCAGTGCAAACACCGTCTAATGCCATGTACCATCAACCTGGCTCAGGGCTGCCTCCGCAACCACAGACACTGGAGGGTGTGGAGGGTGCCACAGCTGCTGCTTCTGGAGTGACCCTGTTTAACCCTCACAGTACCCCACCCCTCGGTCCAACTGGATACATATCCTCACATAATGAACAGGGATATTTTAATTCAAGAGAACAGATACCATCCGCATCCACAGAGTCAGCACCTATGGCTACAGCCTCAGAACCTAGTCAGACACCTTTGAACCCTGAATTTCAAGGACAGTCTGGTCCTCTGCCAGTGCCCTTCCAGCCACTGCCACCGGTCACCACCTCCTCTTCCCAGTGGGCCCCTGATCACGGAAGTCGCCCCCCATCAGTTCAGAACTATTTCCAGCCTACTAGTGACCCTGTACCACAGCCATTTAATATGCCTCTACAAACCCAGATGTACCCCTCCCACAGCCCATCACCCCTTCACAACACCCCTACCCCTCCGACCCAACCTGCACATCTTCAGAATCAGGCTTCACTTCCTTCTCAAAATCCATTAAAACCTCCTACTTCTCAGTGGCCAGACCCAAATGGTCCCCAACAGCATAATTCCCATTTCCAAACACAGAGTTACTTCAGTCAGAGCTCTGCTGCACCAGATCCGTGGTTTAACCAGCCCCCACAGGACTCGGGCTACCATCAAATGGGTACTGGTATGGGTCATCCTCAGCCCCTTCTTGACGCCGCTGGATCTCAGCCTGCAACCAGTACTGGGCCTGGGCCTGGGGCTGGGCTTAGTTCTAGTTCTAGTACTGTCCCAGCCCCACTTCCACATTCCCAGGAATCTGGTACACTTTCAATGTTCTTCAAAGACAATGATGTGGAAAATGAGGAAATGTTGTCTGGAGAGAGAAGTAAGGCAGTAAATGGTATTGCTGGAACTTTTCAACTTCACAGCAACCAGCAGTCACACAGTAGTCATGCAGATGTTTCTTCGGATTACCAAGGAGCTTTTCTTCAAGATCACTCACAAGTACCTTACATGATCGATGGCAATCAACCATCACAGGGAAATGCTCAGAAGCCATCTGATTCACAGTTTGACCATGTAGAGAATTTGGAGTGTGTTCCAAACCAAGAAGTATTACCCAGTGAAATCCATAGTAGTCCTGCTTCTACTGCACCCCACAGTGCTGAGCAGTTTGAAACTGGACCCAACCTGGAGACTCCAGATTCAATTCCCAGACCAATGAGATCTGCCAGTGTGTCGTCCAACTACAGCAACATGAGCCATGGGAGTGGAACAGGTACTCGTCGACACCAGGGAGTGGTGGGCACCTTTATTCAACAGGAAAGCTCACGACTCTCTGATGATCCTAATCAGCCTGTTGCTGCTGCTGCTGCTGCAGCTGGAGGCTACTTTGAACAGATTGACACTTCTCCAGCTGGAGATGTGGGTGTACAGCAGAGTTCCCTGGAGCAAATGTGGCCCCCCACGCCTAGCCCTCCCAAACCAACCGGTATTTTTCAGGCCAGTGCTAACAGCTCTTTCGAACCTGTGCGCTCACATGGGGTCGGGGTGCGTCCCGCTGAGATTGACAGGGCTAAAATGGTAGCAGAAGGGGGTGCAGATTGTGCACCAGGTAATATGGAGCAGCCACCAGACAATATGGAAAATGTTTATGGCTCAGGGCACCCTCTGCCTGCAGGTGCTGGAGGTGGCGTACCTCCTTTGACACACCCAGTGGTCTATTCTCACTCTCGACCTTCATCCCGTGCTCATGGAGTTAATCAGCCCTGTGAGAGTCCTGCCACTACTCTGTGGGCTCAGAATGATCCTACGACCTTGGGCGCAAACATCCTCCTCGCCCCTGCTGCCCCAATAGTTCTTGCCCCATTACGAGAGCCAAGTGCTGATGTTATCCAACCTCCAGAGGATGGTCCACTGGACCTGCAGCCCTCCCAAAGAACCCAGCCACCTTCGCATCAGCACTCAGAGAATCTAGAGAACCCGCCAAAGGTGAGTGAGGCAGAGCCAAGTGACTCTCAAGGCAACCTGGGCTATGCATCTCTCCTTGTGTCTGGCTCGCTTCACCAACCTGTTTTCATTGCCCCGCCAGTGTCCAATTACAGTGTGATTCCCCCTAGTACCGTTCCTCAAGCAGCCACTCAAAGTAGCCTTAGGGAAACTACCCCACCTGTGAGATTGATTGCACAGGGGCAGGGTCCCACTACCTCCCAACCAGCTTCATTAACATGTAATCAAAATCCACTTTTTTCTCCTGGAATCCTGAGTTTCAATGTTTCGGCTTCTAATCAGAGTCCGCTCAATCTGACTCGAGACAACACAGCAGCTACGACATCAGAAATCACAGCGTCGCCGCATCCCCAGCCTGTCCGCCCTCCTCTTTCAAGGGGCCAATCAGTGGCTGGAGAGAGAAACTCTGCTCTCCAAGTTAATCTGCAAGCTTCTCTTGTGAATGATCCTTCCTCTAATCATAATCAGCCATCAAATTATGAACTGCTTGATTTTTCTATGCACCAATCACAAGCCCAGAGCCAGGCTTCTGGGCACCCTTCCTCTCTTCACGAGTCTCCACAATCTAGTAATGGATTTTACCTACAGGTCACCAAAGATGCTCTAAAAGTGGAAGGGAATGCCTCTGTCCAGACTCCAACTTCTTCATCTACCACACAGGTACCACCAGCACCCTCTCAAACAGCTCCAAACACCCAGCAGCCTGCAGCAGAACCTCCTAAGGCATTAGATTCTCAGGCTGCACAGCACGGACAAAAAGATGCTCCTCCTGTTACAGCGAGTGGAGCACAACCCCCCAGTTCCCAGTATCCTGCTCCAATACAGGGGCCATCTGCAGGAAATGCTCCTCCTCCTGCTAGTACATACCCTCCCGGGCCCCAAGGTCCTCCAGGGGCTCCACAGACGACTCCTGCGGAGCCACCTCGCCCACCGTCCTCTGCAGGAAGCCATCAAGGCTATGGGCCTCCACCAGCACCGGGTCAGATGTATAGTGGCTATTATAATAATTATGGAGACTACCCAGATAGCAGAGCACCATATCCTTCTGGCCAGTACCCACCTCCATCTGGGGATCCTAGAGCACAGCCATATTATCAAGTAAGTATAAGGTGTCCTTTTATTTAACCTAGCATGTGAATACTTATTTCCCAATTTCTATAAAGTCTTATATTGGTGCTCTTATCTCTTAGGCTGGGCCATACAGGAACAGAGTAGATCCTTGGTATGGCAGATATGAGGGGCAGACCCAAAGTTATCGTGATCCAAACTACCAGTACAGAGAGCCTCAACCAGAGCGTCCTAACTCTAGAGCCAGCCAGTACTCTGACAGGCCATCATCCAGGTTAGTGAAACTCACAAGATGACTTGCATGGTGTGTACTGTCTTTTCATGTGTTTCTGATTTATAAATTGAGTTTTTAAGTATCTTAAGAGGGTTTTGCAAGTTAAAGAATCGCCTGCCGTGATGTTGGTTTTGTTGGATGTAAAAAATCTGTGTTAATACATTGTACTACTTCATTCACCATTACCTTATCTTTGATTTTTTTTTTTCTCTCCCCTTAAGGCAAGGCTATCACGAGGATTACCACAGAGCAAACCAAAGTGCCTATAGTGATTATTATGCAAATTATGCCAAGTACTTTGGAGGTATGGCTCATAGTGTTGAAAGTTTTGAATATTTATTTGTTTTGTTTTTTTCTTAATTCATATCTCTCCCTGTCTCCGTTTCATATTTTCTGTGTAAAGGATACTATGGACACTATGACCCCAGATATAGAGGATACTATGACCAGTCCTACTGGGGTTACGATGACAGCAGAAGGGGAGACAGCTACAGCAATCAATCTATGTATCCTACCAGGTATGCAGAGAATACTGTTTGCACATCATGGAGTTGTTATAATATTAATGTACATTTACAGTGAGTAATAAAAGGCACTGTAAGAAGTGTTATTGTTCATGCGTGTCTCATGGGAAAAAGAAAATCTAAATTCAGTTTACAACATTTCACTCACAGGAAAACTGGCTATGAGGACCAGTGGCAGTACTATCCTGGTTACGATGCCAGCTTTGATGAGGACTACCGTCGTCAGGGAGATGCTTATGGTGATGACTTTGACCGGCGCAGTGTCCACAGTGAACAGTCAGTCCACAGCGTACACAGCTCCCACAGTCACCACAGCAGACGGAGTAGCTTCAGCTCACGATCGCAACAGGCAATTTTTTTTTTTTCCTCATATGCCTCACAAGTATTCTGTGTATGCAGTTATCTGGCTGAACCACAAATGGAGACCTGGCCAAAATTTCTGAGTATTCACTGTAGAAATATTGTTAAAGCAAAACTTAATTTACAAATTCTTTTTCCATGTATTTTTTTTTTTTTTTTTAATAATGTTTCGTTTGCATTATAAATAATAATTCTCTCTCTGTTGCAGAGTCAAGTGTACAGGAGCCAGCCTGACTTGGTGTCAGCAGCATATGACAACACATCATCCACTCTGGCTGTGGATTACTCCTATGGGCAGTACCCAGATCAGACTGATGCATCTCACAACTATAGCCAGTACTATCCCTCTGGATATACCACCGAAAGCACCTGGATCGCCCCTGAGCAGCGTAAGTGCTGCATCACTCTTTGAAGCAGTTTTCATTTATAAGCCAATCCCAAATTGCCAGCTGGGTCCTTAGCTGAGTTGAGTGGTCTGATTCTCTTTGTTTTTTCCCCTCTAGCTCCTCCTCGTCCTGCAACCCCAGAAAAGTTCACCATACCACACCGCTGTGCTCGTTTTGGACCTGGTGGACATCTTGTTCAGGTTCTGCCAAATCTGCCCTCAGCAGGACAGCCTGCTCTAGTTGATATCCACAACCTGGAGGTATGGCTTTAACAGACCATATTTCATTGATATATTGTTTTGTTTTTTGGTTGGCTTTTTTTGTTTGTTTATTTTGGGTCTTTTGGAAGATGTTCCTGAGACTGTATTACTCCGGTTTCAATAAACCTAGCAAAATAAGCAGCACTAAAACTAATGAGCTGTTTGTCTTTTAAGGAAAAAATTCTTCCTTTTTTTCTATTTTCCATTATTTATCTCATTAAGATTATGGCGGATTTACTTTAGCAGACACAAAATGTTAAATGTACAACACTAAATGATCTGAAATCACTGACACTTAAAGACCACTAGATTGTATGGGTTGATTCACACAGCTTTTCCCATAAAGTAGGAAAGAGACGAGATGTCTGCTCATAATCCCAGTAATACTGACCAATAACCTTTGAGCAGTATGCAGGCAAACATCCTGTGCGAAGAGCAAAAGAGAGATTGCATTAGCTAAAATGCAGTCTCAAAACCATCAGCTGTTGTCTAACAGTGATTTAACTTCTTGTTAATTTGAATTTATCTTCATTCATAAACAATGACTAGCAGATGGAACAGTATTGATGATATCCATTATCTTCTGATAGAAGCCCTGAAGTAACTGTTAGCATTTGCCCGTAAACTTACACTGAATGCTTCTGTGGATTTTTGGGAATATATATGACCATAATCTGAAGGACATTTGAAGAATTATTATATCCTGTGCCTGTATTTTTAGACCATGCTGCAGGATACCACTGATCAGGCAGAACTGCGAGCTTTCCCTGGACCTCTTGTCAAGTAAGGGAATTCTACCTTCTTTGTGTTAAGATGTATGTAACCTACTGCACAAGTGTCGGGGGGGGGGGGCTACACGCAGGTGGAAAAGAGGGGAGTAGAAGTTTGGAGGGTTGGCTTTTCGGTGGTTGTACAAAGGAAGGCGACCGTTAAAGTTGGAGTTCTAATGTCAATTGTCTGATTATTGGACTAACATTGAAAGCTGAATGCTCTGAGAGATACGAAGAGCCCTTCGCAAACAGCTGCAAACCATTGATTACAAATATGAAATGAGGGACGAAGTCTATTATAAAAGGACAGACTGTCATGAGTGGAAAGGTCCAGATGTGGTCATTGGCCAAGATGGTGTAGTAATATTTGTCAGGCATGGAGGAATCTATGTCAGAGTACACCAGTCTAGGCTCAGAAAAGTGGATGAACCACAAGTGAAAATGGAAGAAACTGAGAAGGAAAATCAGATTAAAACAGATGAAAATCTTTTGAAGACCCCAGCAGTGGTAATTGGTGAGGGACACGATTTTTGAAAGCAAAAGTGAGGAGATGGCATCAACAAAAAATGAACCGCTTGGTACTACAGAAAACAGTCCTTCTGTGATCCAGCACATGCTAGTGAAAGAGGTCCTACACTGTCCCACTCAGCCACAGATATAGAAGGACCAAAACTTAAAGTTTTGAAAGGTCGTTTTATTGTCTAAACTGAAAGCTTAACTCTGGGGTGAACAAACGGCAAAATAGCAAACATTCAAAAAGGGAGGTGCTGCCTAAAACCTAGGTGAAACAAAAACCAAACAAATGAGAGGTGCTACCCCTAACTGAATAAACGGGAGAAAACGGTGCACCTATTTACATGTGATCCATAATCTATTTACAAAGCTCAATAATCAGGAAAGCACAAAAATCACAGAGGGTTTTGGAGGCCAAGGTCGGGTCTGCTGCTGGTGTCAGTTGCTGCCCCGGGAGAACTGCTGGTGAGGGATTTTCAAAGCAGCCACATGATCAGGAAGCCAATCAGCAGCAGCCAGCTTTCCAATTAGGAAGAACCTGGAGAGCCTCTTAAAGACACAGACAGGAAAAAAAAAAAAAAACAGCCACCAGGATTCAACTTATGGCCAGGGCCGTAACAGCATTTAAATATATCTAATTCCTAGCCAGAGCCTAAAACTCCCTATTTATATTGAATGCATCATTGACTGCTTTTCTGTTTTAATATTCCATCTTGTCCATCAGGGAAGAGACTCACAAGGTGGACGTGATTAAATTCTCCCAGAACAAAGCATTGGAGTGTTCCCGTGATAACAACCTCTTAGACAGAGACTCTGCCCGCCTTCTCTGGGACTTCATCATGCTGCTATGTAGACAGAATGGGGTAAGACTGTGCAGGCACCACTAAACTTACCATACATTGAAATGAAGGCAAGACTGTGGCTTTTCACATTTGCTTGAGACAACGTTTTAATTTGTACTCGGTTTCCTCAGACTGTTGTGGGCACAGATATTGCTGACCTCTTGCTGAAGGAGCATCGCTCTGTCTGGCTTCCCGGCAAGAGTCCTAATGAAGCCAACTTGATTGATTTTAATAACGAGCCACTGGCGAGAGCTGAGGAAGAGCCTGGAGCCGGACCGCTGTCTCTACTGTCAGACACTTTCATGACTGTCCCAGAAAATTTCGGCAAAGAAACAGAACGCTTCAGGGAGCTGCTGCTGTTTGGCCGAAAGAAGGTAAAATTGTACATAAGAAATGCAGTATGAGGTATTAACTTGCAAGATTTTAAATACCTGAACTTTGTTGAATTAGGATGCACTAGAAGCAGCCATGAAGGGAGGTCTCTGGGGCCATGCCCTGCTATTGGCCAGTAAGATGGACAACAGGACTCATGCCCGAGTCATGACGAGGTAAAGAATCAGATGTGGGAATAATTAACTTTGGTCCTATTTGTTCTATGATTGTTATTATATTATTTTGTGTGTCTTTGTTGTGTAGGTTTGCTAACAGTTTGCCCATAAACGACCCTCTTCAGACAGTATACCAGCTGATGTCGGGGAGGATGCCTGCGTCAGCCACCGTAAGTGTTGTTTACCCTCCTTAAGCCAAACACACTGGAAGTGTTTCACAGTCATTTGTGAACCAGCTCTGGTTGCCTAGATGACCCTCTAATGTATTTACTAGCAGGCCATATATCAATCAATGGTATTCTTCACTCTCATTGGTAGTCTCTTCAGTCACTTGCCTGAAAGCTTATTGCAGGTCCTACCCACTTCACCTGTAGTCACTCGAAGGTGCCAAATATCATTCACTTTCTCTGGTTGCAATAAATCGCTTCCAGTATGTACTGTAGCTTTAGACACTTGTTTTTAAAAAAAAAAAGGCGTGTTTATTTTGCCCTGGCTAACATATGTCTTGTTCCCACACAGTGCTGTGGGGAGGAGAAGTGGGGAGACTGGCGTCCTCATTTGGCCATGGTGCTGTCAAACCTCACACACACCCTGGATTTGGATACTCGCACAATTACCACCATGGGTGACACACTTGGTAGGGTTTTGTCAAGAATTCAGTAATCAAGAGCGCTGGCAACAAACATGCACCCTTAAACTCTGTCTGCACTCATATTGTCTCATGCCAGCTTCGAAGGGCCTGGTTGATGCAGCACACTTCTGCTATTTGATGGCTCAAGTTGGTCTTGGCGTTTTCACAAAGAAGAGCACCAAGATGGTCCTGATTGGCTCCAACCACAGGTTAATGCAATAACCACACCCACATAGCTCCAAGATGTTATATTTAAAAGTCCTCACATTTTATAGAAAACATCATGTGTAACCTCATCTTTGTTTTTTCAGTTTGCCCTTTTCTCAATTTGCGACTAATGAAGCAATCCAAAGGACTGAAGCCTATGAGTATGCTCAGTCTCTAGGCTCCCAACCTTGTTCACTGCCCAATTTTCAAGTGAGTTTTTTTTTTTTTTTTTTTTTTTTTTTTTTTAAACCAGTTGACAAACCAATAAATAATATGTATAAACCAAGAACTTTATACATGACTGCAATATTTACAGTGAAGTTTATCATGTTATATTACTAAGAAGTATAACTCTCTTCTGTTCTTCTTGTCTCTCATTAGGTGTTTAAATTGATCTATGCATGCCGCTTGGCTGAGGCAGGCTTGAGCGCTCAGGCCTTCCATTACTGTGAAGTTATCTCGAAGACCGTCCTCATGCAGCCTTCTTACTACTCCCCTGTTTTCATCAGTCAGATCATACAGGTATCCACTCATTCTCCTCCTCCTCTTTAGCTGTGTTTTTTGCCTAAATACAGTCACTTAAATACTTTGCAGCATTGCATTCAGACAAAGGTTACTGTAACACTGTTTGCCAACAGATGTCTGAAAAGCTGCGGTTCTTCGATCCACAACTGAAAGAGAAGCCAGAGCAGGAGTTGTTCATTGAGCCGGAATGGCTGATTCGCCTGAGACAGCTGGATGGACAGATCAAAGTGAGGAGAAGGAAAAACATTGTACTTTAGTTCTGTTGAGACATAAGCAGTTGTCATATAGGGAGGTTGTGTAAACTTTACTTCTGAATAAAAAAATAAATAAATAAATTAGGCTGTGTATAATGATTATGTGAACAATTTTAACAGTTTGTATCAATAAAACAAATGATTGATGCTTTGTGTTTCTTAGACGGGTCTGATTACGTACAATGCAGATAGAACAACTCCGACACAGTTTGAGTGCAGCAGCCCCAGCTCTGACTTGGACCATCTGAGCCCACCAAACGGCATGTCGCTAGATAACCCAGCCCCTGATAACCCACTCATGAGCTCATTACTGCCTGGGTCTCCACCACAGGGAGTCCAATTGATGCCTCCAGGTTTGTTTGGGTTTTTTTTTTTTTTTTAGGGGGCCTTTGGAGCATTTTTTATTTATCTGAAATCTCAGGCACATTTAAAACATGTCAAATCTCATCTGTTGTATTCTCTTTTAGCTCCCACTTCCATTCTCCAAGATGGAATGGCTCCTCCTCAGTTCTCACCTTCCAGTGATGTGCCCCAGTACTATCCAGTCCCCCCTAGCGGACCACAAGCCCAGATTGCCTTCCCAAACTATCCCCCACAGGATCCTGGCTTTGCCCCTCCCACTTTCCAACCTCAACCTGAGCAGTCAGATATGTATCCAGGAGCCCATCAGCAGCAATGTCCCCCTCATCAAGTGACCCAAATGTCACCACACATGCACCCTCAGATGCCCCATTCACCTATACATCCACCAGCCCAGATGGCTCAGCACATGCCTCCGCACATGCCCCCTTCTCCTGGGCACATGCCACCTGTAGAACAGCCACCGCGGTCACCAGTAGAGATGCCGAACATCCAATCAATGCCATCCTCACCACGTAGGACCTCACTGACTCCTCAGAAGGACTTCTATGATCAGATGGCTAAGATGGTCAGTATCTGCTAATGTGAATATCTTTTCTTTCTTTTTTTTTCTTTTTTTGTAAAGAGCCTTATACATTGTTTTTGGTAAAGTTATAATTGTTTTATATGCATTTTGTTTAAAAAAAAAAAAAAAAAAAAAAAAAAAAAAAAGTCAAAAACATTCTATAAAGTCTTAGTGTGTTATCTTTATGGTTCTGCAGGGTCACGGGAGACCTCGGACTACTTCACAATCGTCATTGCATTTGGTATGTTTGTATTTTAACTGCTATCATATGTAATTCTATTTAATTTGTCCAGTTCTAGTGTATATTAGTCATTATCAGAACTGAAAATGAGCAATAAAAGACTGGCTGTCTTTGCATATCCGCTCAGAAACAAGGCAACGCTGCTAATTGTATACAAGACATTATTTTTAGGTTGGCTTTAGATTTTTTTAAATGTCCCTAAATCACTACAGTTTGCTTGAAAAGTAGGCCTGATGACAGTTTTTAAAAACTAAGATGAAGATCAAGTGATTATACCAAAGTTAAAACCTGCTGTCTGGATTTCCCAGAATGCGGCTTTTGCTGCTAGGTTTGCTTTGTTACTTCTAATATTCTCATTTAACAAAAAAAAAAATCTGATTTGGCTCATTATCTGCAGTGGAGTAAATGTTTTCGCCAAGACATCC
Source organism: Oreochromis aureus (assembly GCF_013358895.1). NCBI lineage: Eukaryota > Metazoa > Chordata > Actinopteri > Cichliformes > Cichlidae > Oreochromis > Oreochromis aureus. Next base: position 49,061,946 of record NC_052948.1, on the reverse strand, counting down.
TGGACAAACTTAAATCTAAGCCTACAAGTAGTTTTATTCTGACATACCCCATCTATTTAACAATAGATTTTTAGAATGGTGTAGAATAGCCCTTTATTGTCATTGTACAGGTATAACTAAATTGTGGGTGCTTCACACCAACTGTGCAGGAATACAATAGAAATATTAAGACAGAACAAATAAATAGCAAACAGGAGGAAAGTATACGACATAAGAGAGAGGCACACATTAAAAACACATTTAGATTTTCTTGTTGGGAAATTAGAAATTAATCAATGTTTTGATGTTTTACTTGTATGTGTTTGCATAAAACAGATAAAAAGATATCAGGAATCAAGTCAGTATTTATAAAACACAATCTCTGTGTAATAACTTAAAAAAAAAAATTATATGATGATTAAAAGAGGCAGTATCTGGAGGTCTATGCATTTCATTTATATCTGTATTTTCTGTCATCCAGTCATCAGGACGCCGCTCCCGTACCACCTCGGAGTCTTCTACTCACTCTGGTGGAAGAGAGCGGAGCAACTCAACTGTGGTGCAAGCCTCTCCACCTCCACCCTCAATCCCCGAGCAGCCCATTAAAGAAGAGGCCAAGAAAGTCAAGAAGGACTCTCCAAAAAAGGTTCAGTTTCACATACTGGCTCTCACATTTTCAGTATGCATTGTGGTCACTGTGCTAAGTAGAATGCTTATTATCTTTTCACACACAGAAAGGGGTTGGCTGGCTGGGTTGGATCATTGGGAAAGGAAAGAATGAAGCTCACTTGCCGGATGATAAAAATAAGTCTGTAAGTTATAGCTGTTACACTTTCACCTTTTTTTTTTTTTCTTGTTTACGTTACCTGTTCTACAAATTTCATACACTTGTTTGTACATGCGGCCAATATGAGAGTACTGTGATCTTTGTCAGATTGTGTGGGATGAAAAGAAGCAGAGATGGATCGACTTGAACGAGCCTGAGGAGGAGGTCTGTAAAAATGAAAATGTGTTCTCCAGGCTGGACCTGTAGTGTGCAGAAAGCCTGAAAGTCTTACAAATCGAACACTTCTAATAGTTTTTCTTCTAAACTCTTAGAGCAAGCCACCTCCGCCACCACCCTCTGTCTTCCCCAAGATGCCTCAAGTTCCTGGTCCTGGGGGGCCTGCTGCACCGCCGAGTAGTGGTCCTCCTGTCAACATGTTTTCCAGGAAGGCAGGTGAGATGAGGATTACTCAGAGTGGCTTTTGACTACACAAACCTAATGCTTCACCTTGCATAATGCATCTAAAAGTAGAAGCATGTCTTCTCTTATACGGCGCTTCTAACTCAGATGTGTTTGTTCCCTCTCAGGCACGAAGAGTAGATACGTGGACGTTTTGAACCCCAGCAGAGCTGCTAAACCTGGCGGTCCAGCTCCTGCTCCAGCGGACATCTTTGCTCCTTTGGCACCAATGCCTATTCCTACAAACCTGTTTGTGCCTAGCTCAGGTGTGTGTCATGTGCGAGATGGCATAATAACTTGTCTTCACCAGCAGCATTTGGTGGCTGTAGAGGATTTTCTGCCTTTAAAGATTGAAGTAATTCCATGTTTATTTGTATCCCTGGATTAGCTCCCGATGATCAACAACCTCTGGAAGGCAGTGAAGGAGGCAATCAGGAGCAGAACTCACCAAACACCAGTGCTGGTCCACAGGTATCTCTACTCTTTACTAGTAATCCTCAATATTCTTTATAATCATGAACTTTACTCCTGTTGTTCATTTTTTAAAAGATAAGTGAAAAAATGCATTAAAAAGACAAAACATATGCGGCATACTGAGAAAGAATATAAGGCAGTCATCATTAAGTACAAAACAACAGCTCTACTCATCCAGACTTCTTCTGTTGCACTTTTTAAAAATCTGTCTAGATGTTCACCCCAATGTTGTTACCACCTGCTCCAGAAGGTCCTCCAGTGCCTGATGGCTCCCATTCTGGAGAGGTAAGCCTAAGCCTCCTGTCATAATGCAACTGAAACATGATGCTCGACTGCCAGTGGCCAATGTGTGCACTTTGCTCTTTGTAATGTAGGAGCGAAAGAACATGATATTATATGCATGTAGAATTAAAATCTTTCCTCATATTCATGCTAAATGCCTTGATAAATAATACTTTGTTCCATGTGCTGGTCTAATATAATTCTTTCCATGTCTGTTTTTCTATGAACCATGGTTTTATGCTGATTTATTCATTTTCATTCTGAAAACTAATCCAGTGCATGCCAGGTTATTAAAATGGGTTTGTTTGTTTTTTAATTTTCCTCCTGCTGTCTGTAGCTGTCACGTTCTAGTTCAATGAGTTCTTTATCACGCGAAGTGAGTCAGCATTTAAACCAGGTACCTCTAGCTGGGCTTTAAGTTATCCAGTCTCACCCCTGCCTGCCACCCTTCTAGCTCACTCCACATCACTAGCAGCACGCTTCACTGCACCCACCCAAAGCTTCTTTGCCCATTAAAACCTGCCTGTTGTCTTCACCATTACTAACTCAACATATCACAAATGGACAATATAATCGAGTATAGTTGTATAGTTGTCGCCAAAAAAAGTGTTCACACTTCTGTGAAGTAGAAAAGATGAGAATTCTATTAACTTTGGTTATATATTGTTTTTATTGAATGGATTGACTGCAGCAGTCCCAGTCCCATACCTCTAGTTCTCAAAAGATTGTCCTCTCTGTCTAACCTAGTGCTGTTAGCAAGTTAAAAGTATTGAGATTTGGAATGAATTGCCTTGACATCAATTGGAGTGCCATATAATTACACATAAATACAGATTCATGTTATAATGTTGTCTGATGTCTTCAGGCATCATTTAATTTGTTCAGTTATTTGGTTTAAGATTTAGTGCGTGCAAAATTACGTCATCTGATCTAAAAAGGGAAGTCTATATGAAAGTGTCCTAAATCTGCATTCTTTCCAGTGGCCAGCAGGGGGTTAGTCTCTGGTTGCAAGAAAAAAATCTGATTATAAAGAAGTCGATGAGGGGAAAAAAAAATCCTACTTCCCATGTGATTTATGAGCACAGAGTTTTTCATATTGACTTTACAGTTTTACGCAATAGTTTCAATTCTTCTTCAAAACAGCATGATGTATATTTTGGAAAATATGGTCACATATAACAAAATAAAATAAAGTAGCTTGTTTTAGTTTGAAAAAAGAAACAAAAACAAACCTTAAGCTTCCCTTAGTGCTTGGCTTCAATTATCAAGCTAACCTAAGATGATGAACTTGGTAAACAGGTATTCAGGTCAGTTAAGTTGTATTTGTATAGCACTGAATCCCAACAGTTGCCTTAAAGCCCTACAATAATGGAGAGAAAATTCCAAAAATCAGATGCCCCCCTATGAGCAAGCATTTGGCGAGTGTGGGAAGGAAAAACTACCTTTTAACAGCAAGAAACCTCCAGTAGAACCAGGCTCAGGACTGGGCAGCATCTGCTGAACTTCATCACTGTTAGCAGTAACATCGCTATCTCATTGACTTAAAGATCAAAAGTGAAGTATGCAAGAGACTGTTGCAGGACAGATCCTTTCCTTTTTTGTCATGGGTGCCCACAGCTTCATTAACCCACCCTAAAGCTTGCATGGCTGTGTAACAGTGGTCTGTAATGCTGCCTCGCTGTGTCCTCGTGTCCTTACTGCTTTCTCTCATTTCCTTGGCTTCTATTTAATACTTTGATCAAATCTATTTGTGAGGTGTGTCTTGCTTTCCATCTCTGCTCTAAAGTGATGTTAGTGTGACACTGCACACACACTTAAGTAACTGAACTTGTCTTTGGACAGAGCGATCGAGCCCAGGGGACTGCACCCGCTGGGGGCGTCACGTTTTATAACCCCTCACAGTTTGCACAGGTATGAACTCCAAAGTTTCAAAAGTTTTGTAGTTGTGAGAAACCTTTACAGTTTTTTGGGGGGGAGGGTTGCTACTTTTCACCCTACAATCACCTTTCCTTGCTGCTGTTTTTCCTCAGACAAGTGCACCATCAGGAGTACGCTCAGGTCGTTTGGGCGGTCCGCGTCAGTACCCAGTGATGAAGTAAAGAACATCCCACTGAAAGATGCCGACTTGTTGGAAAGCAGAGGATTCTAGCTGAAAGTAAAAGAAGCACATGGACAAACTGCTTTATGTCTTAAGGACCCTTCTTTCTGCCTGTACCTAAGAAGAGCATAATCACAGTATCTGTCATGTCAGAACTCAACCCCTTTTTTTTTTTTCTTCTTCCCCCCCCCCCCCCCTCCCCAGTTCAGTAACTATTACTGACTTAAATGTGTTTCTGACACAGGCGTGTTTCCATGAAGGGCTTTTTCTCGCATCCAAATAGAAAACTGACAGTTGAATAATGGAGGCTGATCTGTGGATGCATTCATACAGAAATTGTACATTCATGTAGGTTTGATTTAATGTACAGTAAATGCGTCGATCCTCTAAAGCTACCCGGCTACCGCACAAACGTAACACTGTTAACAGAATGATCATCCCTTGTCTCGATTCTGTCTCAAGTCCAGATGCCTGTGATTGCTTGTATGTGTGACAGGTAGAAGAGCGGCACTTTTTCTTTCTGTTTTTAATTCAGATTTTGGACTTTTATGTGCAGCTCTTTGGTGTTCTGTCAACTGGAGACAACGTTTTATGTGAGAATGAATTGTGTCAGTACTGCTTCGTCTGCTATGCCCTTTGCTTTTCCTCAGTCGCCCTTCAGTAATGGAAGCATGATGGATGATGTAGAGAAGAATGAAAGTCTGCAGTGTTAGGATGCTGCGCGTTTCAAATACCTTTTTCAATGTCCTCCTGCCCATCAGTTCTTCAATTTTAACGAAGTGTCCGCAGGGTCTTTTCGTCCAAGCGAGCTCGAGTTTCTCTTGCGAGAAACTGAATTATGATCTAATCGAGAGGTGGTCTACAGAACAGCAAGAACCGGGATTCAAACTGCATTTTAAATGTCGCTAAAAATGAATCTATCCAAATATTTGTATATCAGATTGATTGTATTTATGAGATGTAGAAATAAAAGTGTGAGTGTGCGTTTGTGTGTGTGTAGAGCAACTAATTTTTCTGATACGCTTTGACAAAATGCATTTATGATTGATTGAGATGACAGATTCATATTCTGATCACCTGTATTGGCCGCTTCTGCAAATAAATCTTTATCTACATTGTAAAATGAAAGATAATTGTACTCCAAGTACTTCTTGTCATTTAATTGCTGTGTTTTTTTTTTTGTTTTTTTTTTAAATTCAATCATTTGTCATCCCAATTTTTTTTTTTTTTTTTTTAGACAGTTTGATTTTTAACCCCTTTCTCACTTTTGTTTCAGAGAAGCAGTTGTGGTCTCCAGTGTTTTAGACTCCCTCATGTAAAGTTCTCGACAGAAAACTATAAATACAAAAGGTAGAAATGAAAAAAAAAAAATCATAATAAAGGTATTTTTGGCCCTCTGTAGCACTTTGAAAGAGATGTCCTCTGGTTTCATTCATTACATAAAAGTTTAGAGTCTCAGGAAAGTATAACTGTCAGCTGGGAATGAAAGCAAAAATACTACCACATTTTGAGGCATATAACTAGCAATGCACTTGCGAACAAAGAGAAGAATATGGTACTCTAAGCAGCAGTAAATGTGTTTTGTTTTTTTTAACTGGTACACACTGATTCTGCAGTATTGTTTGTGCTGTTGGAAAACACTTATGGAAGCCCGTTTCAATGGCGTTACAATCAGCAAACGTACTCTCGAAAGCGCCAATTTGTTGCGATCCGGTTTTGAGTGCGCATTCCTCTGCGCCATATCCTTCAGGGTAACAAGAAAATGACATCATTCACGTAGATTACTGATTGGCAGAGCTAACTCAAAATTTCAAATTACTTTTAATAAGTTGAAATTTCAAGAAAGATGACGCGAAATTTCGAGTTATGGATACTTTTTTTTGTGGCGGAAACGGGCTTCTGTAGGATAGATTTAATCACACTAAGAAAGTGAAAAAAATGGGGTGATAGATGTAGTGTGTGTATATATATATATATGTGTGTGTGTGTGTGTGTGTTTGTGTATGTATGAGAGAGATAGGAGGGAAGATGGCCAACTATCGGAGCTGATGACAAAAAGGGATAGAAGTAGAGCAAACTGTCTATACCTGAGGCCTTGGAAACCTCACAAGCCTCACAGCCTTGGCCAGCTGCTTGAAGAGGTATACCGAAGAGATGGAAGGCAGGAGAATGACGAGCTGTACTCCACTGAACCATTCAAGGTGTACTCTCAGTGGCAGAAGAACAGCCCCACCAAGGCTGGAGACAGACCAATACTAGAAGAGCAAAGGGGAGAACAACAATGCTTAGTGGCTAGGGGATCTAAGAGCAGACCACAGCAACCTCCCTGAACAGGATCCAGTAAGCATTACAGTGGCAGACATTCAAAAAAGGGTCTCCAATATGAAGAGTTGGACAGCACCAGCCCCTGACATGATTCGTGCCTACTGGCTAAAGAAGCTGACTGCACTCCATGAACATCTGGCAGCACAAATGAACCAGCTGCTAGTGGATGAGACACACCCAGAATGGCTAACCGAAGGCAGGACAGTTCTGATCTCCAAGGATCCCCGGAAGGGACCGGTCCCATCCAACTACCAGCCAATTAACTTGCCTAAGCACAACATGGAAGCTCGTGTCAGGCATCATAGCGGCAAAGATGAACAGGCACATGGCTAAATACCTGAGTGGGACACAGACAGGAAAAGGCAGAAACACCAGAGGGATGAAACATCAACTACTTGTAGATAGAGCAGTCGCCCAAGACTGCAAGACCAGGCTCACCAGCCTGTGCGCCATATGGATTGACTACAAGAAAACCTGTGACGCAATGCCTCACACATGGATCCTGGAATGTGTAGAACTGTACAAGATCGACAGGACCCTAAAAGCCTTCGTCAGGAATTTGATGGGGATGTGGCGAACAACACTACAGGCCAACTTGCACAACAAGCCAACTGCACAAGTCACCATCAAGTGTGGGGATCTACCAAGAGGATGCCCTGTCCTCACTGTTGTTCTGTATAGGCTTGAACTCAGTGAGATCATTAACAAGACTGGCTACAGATACCGACTGTGGAATGGAGCAGTTCTCAAGCAACCTCCTCTACATGGATGACATCAAGCTGTGTGCCAGGAGCGAACGAGACATGGATTCACTGACCCACAACACTAGGATCTACAGTAATGACATCTGAATGTCATTCAGACTGGAGAAGTGTATTCGGACGTTAACAAAGACAGGGAAAGTAGTTAGAACTGTACTACCAGAAGGGAACATTGCTGACATCAAGGACAGCTACAAGTACCTTGGAATCCCACAGACAAATGGGAATCATGTACAGGTCGCTAGGAAAGCTGAAACCACCAAGTACCTGCAGAGAGTAAGACAAGTCCTGAGGTGTGGCTGACATCCAGATATCCTAACAGTGGCTGGAAAAAGCTGGAGTGAAAGACAACACAGAGGCACTAATTGTGGCAGCACAGGTACAAACTCTAAGCACAAGATCCATAGAGAATGGGGTCTACCACACCAGGTGCAGGCTGTACAAAGATGCCCCTGAGACAATCCAGCACAAAACAGCAGAGTACAAGATACTGGCAGGCAGAGCATACATAGAAGACATAACCAAGTGGCTGGCATAGTATACAGGAACATCTGTGCAGAGTATAGCCTGGAATTCCTGGGGTTCAAATGGGACACACCCCCTAGCGTAGTTCCGAATGACCAAAATAAGATCCTGTGCAATTTCCAGATACAGACAGGCTAACTGGTGATGGCTGGTGAACTGTGCAGTTTTTCACAAGCGAACTGAACAAACAACAAGAACAACAACAAAAGCCTTGATCAAGTTTTATTGTTATAAGCAGTGTACATGCAGTGGGTAAATAAAGAGAGCATGAGCGCAGTTGTATATTACATGTACACATTAGAGCTTTCTATAGTGTGAGGTATGAAGAGGAGGTGAGGTCTGCAAACATACAGAGTGAGGTGAAATTTAGACGTGTTCTTAAAGCAAAATCGAGCTAGTTATTGCACTTTGGCCCACAAATCAACATGAACAAGAGATGCAACAGGGGCAGTGATGCACAACTGAAGAAGGCATGTAATAACATTAATCCTCTGAGAAATATGAACGTCAAAACTTCATGGCAAATCAATAATTAGTCTGAGATAGTTCCGTTTATAAAAGGAGGTAACCAACCAACACCACCATCCATGAAGTCATTCCTCTAAAACAGGTAAAAACAGGAAGTGAAAATCACCGAGTTACACAACTGAGACCTAGACTGAGGTTAGAAAAAAACATAAATAGCAACATTTAGATTAGCATTTATGCTTAGAGACTTACAAATAAATACTATCATCATATTCTAAACCTTATCATCAAGCACAACAGCTTTGATAGATTATTATTTGTCACACTGGAACATGTTCAGTCCATTTATCTGAGAACGACAATCACAGCATCCATGTCAGAAATGGCTAACAATAAGTTGGTTCTGTGCTGAGTGGAAATGCTTTGTAGGTTCTTTGTGTATTTTCGGTTGGTCCACTAAAACTTTGTCATTGGTCCTCAGAAAAGTCCAAGTAAAATAATAAAGGCGTACTGTAAAATAGGCAACTTGTATACCCTCCAGATCTCCTGGAATGACGTATTACTTCAAAGATATTGATTTATTTCTTTGCTTTTGCTGGAGCAAAAAAGAAAAAAAAAGAAAGAAAAAAGCTCAGTTTAAGGTATCCAGTGCTGCTTGTGCTTTCTGAACAGCAATCTGGAGCATTGTGTGGTCACTGAGCAGCTGCTGGAGTGTAGCTGGGTCCATTTCCAGCAGCATACCTACAAGGATGTATGAGCGTTATGAGTATTTCAACATCATCAACAAGAACTCTCCAGAGAGAAAAAACAAAATACTGGTAAATCACAAAATGTATTTACAGCTTAACGTCACCTGTAATATCATTTGCATGGAGTGGATCCATCTCCACCACCAGCGAGAAGAGCTTCTCTCCTAAACTCTCGGTGTCATCCAGCTCTGAGGTGTCGCTCATATCAGTCTCCTCCATATTCTGCCTGAAGTGAAGCGATTATTACAATTTTTCATTGACAATTGATTATATTTACACTCCTATCTTATTAAAGCTGCCCTGCTACTGGTCTGCAAGGCAGGCTACAATTTAAAAAATTCACATTTCTGAACAAGCCCATATGTAAAGCTAATGTAAAAATATTCTACAAAAAACAACATACTCTTTCAGCGTCTTCATGGCAAGGTGCACTTGTTCCTCTAGCAGACTGGGATCTGAAAGAAGCTTTAAGATGGCATCTTTGTGCTGCTCGAGAAGCATTCCTGTGGAGGAAAAGTGCATTAAATATCCATTTATCCATGCATTTTCTACCCCTTATCTGGGGCCGTATCCTGCGTGCAGCAGCCCAAGCAGAGAAGCCTAGACCTTTGTCTCCCCCAGCCACCTCCTTTAGCTCCTCCTGGGGGACAGTGAGGCCTTCCCCAAGGCCAGCCAAGAGACATCTTCTCTGCTGTATGTCCTGAGTTGACTCCCGAGGCCTCCTCCTGGTAGGAAATAGCTGGAACACCTCACCCAGGAGGCACCCAGGGGGACTGCCACCTTAATGTAGTGGAGTTGCTTGCATGTCCCAGGGATCCCAGGGGCTTTTGCCCCCGGTAGGACCACCCAAAGCACACTGATCTTGGGTGAGGGGCCAGACATAAAGAGATTCACATGACCCCTAAACAACATTAAGGAATCAAGGGACCAGTTTTTCCTGCCCAGGATGGGGTTGCTGCTTCTGGCCCTGCAGCCAGGACTGTGGACATATCTTGAGAGTGACTGCGTGGTCACCAGGCCTCACCGCATGGGGCACGGCCGGGCACTGAAGAGGTGACACAGGCCCACCCTCCTATAGGGTCACCATCCCACTGGAGGCGTCGTATGACATTGGGTGCAATGCGTGTCAGGCAGCAACCAAAGACAGAGCCCCTGCCGGTCTGATCCCCAGCTGCTGAGGCTGACTATCAGAATTAAATGTTGATGCAGTAAATGTAAATATCCATGAAATATCCATCCACTAAAATAGAGCAAGACTATGTTGAAATACCAGCTCTTTCAGATTAACATGGGTTTATTTATTGGCACAAAAATATACAGCTGAGAATGTTTTTCAGGAATTGACAACATAATTTGATCATATGTTTAAAATGAGAGGAAAAAATGAATTACTATCTTCTTATGAAGATTAGCATGAATAAAAGTGTACACTCATTCCCTTCTTTAGTAAAACAGTCATTTTAAATTTATTTAAAAATATAAAATATGAAACAGAGTGTGTGAGACAGAAAGCAGAACTAAAGAGGCAACGATTTTAAAGGGTTTATTTGAAATGAGCTGAACATGTGGTTTAATTTATATTAGAAGTCAACAAAAAGCTTAGCAAACAACTGTTTGACCAAGCCTGCATTAAAATTCACTCATTTGTAGCTTTGTTTCAAGGTGAAATCTCACACACATATTATGGGTTGTTTATTGAGACATTTTACTTGCCTGTGATTTTCTGTGAGTGGCCTGTGTTGTAAACATCCACCAGCTCAAATAGCTGCTCCCCCAGAGAGTCAGATGACACTGACACATCATCCTCATCCTTACATACCTGACTGTAAAGAAAGACATGAGAATACACTCGCTGAAATGTTTTGACATTCAGATAAATCCTATGTGTGTTGCTGTTATTTATTCCAAAGGTAAAGCTCTCCTGTGGCCTATATGAAAAAAGAAAGGCCACAATGCCTCTTAGGAGTGCCGGCACATCTTGTTTTGAAACTGTCTTTGTCAGGTCTTATGATGCAGATTTAATTCACTATGTGTTTAGAGTTTACCATTAACCTAAGCCAAGGCCTGTAGAGGTGAACTGCCATTTTTGCTTGTGGCATCTCTTTTCTCTGAATGCTGGTAATTTTCTATTTAGGTTTTTTTGTGTTATTTTGGCCTTTGTCCCCCTTGAAAAGTCCAGCCTTGCAGTCTCCTCTTATTCGTCACCTGGGATCATTTTACTCCCATTTGGACCTTTGACACATAACAGTGTCATGTTTAAAAATCTGACACATACACAAAATGGACAAAAGAACTGGGCTGACCAGAAGCCACATTACACCTACAGGAGCAGCTCAGTCATGGAAACTCATACTATGAAGCTCCCGTTGCTCAAGTTTTATGCTGATGTTAATCCGAAAGGAGGTTTGGGGTTCTGCAGAGCATTGGCACTTTTGTGCCCTGTTTGCATTACCGCTCAATGTTATGGCTTGTAAATGCTTCCGCTTTGCAATAACACTATTTACAGTCGATACAGAGAGGAAAAAAACTGTTACAAACTGACCTTTTGCAATAGCGACATACTATTACAGCACCACAATCAACTTCAGTGATCTCTTTAGAACGACCCATTCTTTCACAAAAGTTTCTAAAGGTGACTGAATGGCTAAGGGCCTGGCTTTCTACAACTGGATATAATAATCTAAAATACCCTGGCTCAGTACTTTTGTCCATATAGTGTAACTTACAAATTACTTAATTTGCTTTGTCTTTTTAAAAATAACACTCCAAAACTACTGGCCATTTCTGTACCTGGGTTCCTGTGCCACCTGCAGGGCTCTCAGGGCTTTCTCCACAGCTGCGGTCAGCATGGCATCATCCTGCAACATCTGAGTCAACACAGGACCTGGCAGCTCCAGTAACATGCCTGTAACACAGAGCAAGCTAGACTTCAGGGCCAAGTTAGAGCTTTACTTGCAAATATTAAAACAAAACGACAAAGACATATATATAATGTCACAAAACAAAAACTGAGGTACGCATGTCCCCCTAACCTGTGAGTTTTCCAGCATCTTCTTTGTGTTTGGAGGAAATCAGAGAGTACAGCTGCTCCCCAAGTGTCTCCAGATCTTCTTCTTCTTCCATGTTTGACTCTTCATCACAAGATCCTGACTTTCCCTGCCATGCTAGAGCAGGCGGTGATTTTTAACTTATCAGTTTTGACTTCAGATACATTTCTTGTTCACATCTTTCAATCACAGCAGCATAACGAAAACATCCACGAAATAAATCAAAATCGGCGTCCAGAAGTTGCGATTTTGTCTACAATCACTCTCTTATTCGCCCTGCCTTTGCTCCTCGTTTGCTCGAGTTTGGAGCTAACATAACACTCATAGGTTTGGCGTTAAAACAGCTGATTATTATGTGTAAAATTTCTGACGGCTGCCTGTAAACACCAGGCGCACATTAATGACGTGGACAGACTTACTACGCTGACCGTATTCCTCCGCTCTTTCTATAAATAACTAGTACTAAATAAAATTACATTCAGTATTCAATACAGCATCAAAGGCGTTAATAAAATGTACATATCTATATTATATATTAGATATATGTGATTTAATTCAGTAAAAATATGCCTTTTGTCCCAAATTGCTTTTTAAAAAGGTAGATGGGTGTGCGTAAGAATCTCAGCGAGAGGTTCCGTAAAGCGGTTTCCGCTCTCTCCGGTCCTTTCCTCCGCTAAAAGGTAACGTGGTCGCTTCGGTGGCTAAAAGCTGGTCATTAAAGTGCGTTTGTTTTCTTTCCCTAGTTGTTTTTGTGTTAATAAATATAGCTATTATTCTTCTGTTTGTTGTTATACACCTTGTGCGACAATAAATGTCCCTGTTGTATGTAGAAATGGAAAGATTAATCTTGTAAGCACCTCGCTCTGGTTAGGCCTCATCGTGCTCCTTCGGTTCCCCGGCCTGAACAGCGGCGCTAATGCTAGCAACCGCAGCTCTCTGTGTTTTCTGTACAGTCCTAACAGATTAGTAAAGTCTACGGTTCGCTATAGTAGATATTTGCCGTCTCACCGTTTCCCATGTTAGCCCGTTCAAGTTATAGCGCTAAGCTAACACGTTTAGCTAATCTCAGAAAATGCAGGTAAACATGTTAGACGCCTGTCAGGGTTCTTCGTCTTCCAGATTTTCAAGAAATATTTTTCCCTCCTTTACACAGGTTCACCATGTCGTCCCATTTGCAGTGGATGGTCATCAGGAACTGCTCCAGCTTCCTCATCAAGAGGAACGGACAGACCTACAGCACTGTGAGTACAAAACCTGCTCTGAAGAACCTGACCAAACGTGCGATTACGCCTAAAAAGTGACCCAGAAAGTTTGCTTTAGTACTGAAACTGGGTTTGAGTAGTGATGTACAGTGTGGTATGGTAGGGACACAAATAGCCTAGACTTGAAACACGGATCCCAGGCTTTGTACATTCACCTTTACGTACTAACAAAACATTGCAAGACAGTCTGCTGTTAGTGTTTGAGAATTGCATATTAGCTGAGCTGACAGCATATGCCACATAGGCTTGGACTGTATCTGTGTTTGTGACATAATTTTGGCTAAAGATGTGAGATTAGTTGAAGGTGGCACTGGAAATGCTAGTTGGCTATCATCTGTAATTTTTTTTATATTGCTGAAGATCAAGTTGTTGAGCTTTTTAAATGTCCTGGTAATGTTTATTAATAATACTGCATTACCTCCCTAGCCTAACAGCAGGATCAGGCAAGATAATTAAATAAATGCATGCCAGTGATCTGAATGTCTTTGTTTTGTGACAGGAGCCCAACAACCTGAAGGCCAGGAACTCTTTCCGCTTCAATGGGTTGGTGCACAAGAAGACTGTAGGTGTGCAGCCTGCAGCCGACGGCAAGGGTGTCGTCGTAGTGCTGAAGAAGCGTGCAGGTAAATGAGTAATGCTGGTTCATTAACGTTTGAGTAATAGCATTGTCCAGACTCAGACTGGACAGACGATCCTCTCCTTAGTAACTTTAAGGAATATTTATGTCATCTATGGATGCCTAATGAATTTTCATTAATGGGAGGGGGGGGGGAGGAAGTTGTTAAAATGTATAACTAGATACACTATTTTGTGTTGTACAGTGAGATATGACAAGGATGACAACTGCAGAAGTATTAGATTCTGTATATTGCATATATCACAGTATACAGAATTATGTAGTTTTCTTCTTGGAAAATCCATATTTTTGGATCATTTGATACATTTGATGCTCATTTTGTTCTCTTGATGCACAGGCCAGAACAAACCTGCCAACTCCTACGTCAAGGTCACCATCAACAAGAATTCCCGTGCCACCCTCAACAGCTTGAGGCACATCATTCGCAAGAACAAATACAGGAAGGACCTGCGTATGGTGAGCTTAATCTGTAGTTTCTGGGAGGCTGAAACATAGCTGGCATTTTTGTTTGTGTCAAAGTTTAAGAACAACATTTAAGTCTCATTTGTTTCCCCAGGCTGCCCTGCGTCGTGCCAGCGCTATCCTGAAGAGCCAGAAGCCTGTTGTGGTCAAAAAGAAGCGCACCAGGGCTGCCAAGACCGCATAAACTCATACACATGATAAATCAATAAAATGGTTTTTGTTTGGAAAAAACACTACAGTGTCCTGAGTCTTCAATTTTGAGCATGAGCTTCTTTAGATCAGTGATCTACGCAGGTATCTGATGTGGTTACATTTTTAAAGCACTGTTTGTGTCTGAGGAATTGATGCATATAAATGGATGTTTTTTTCCACAATAATTTGTTTTTTCTCAAGTGATAATTCACTTCCACGAGTCTGAAAACAGTCCTGATGAGCAGTGTAGATGCATGGAAGCAGAAAAAAAGTTACATGTTACTATTTTGACAGGTGTGCAGTTTCCTTGTGACAGCCATTAGTTTTGTCACAACTACAAATGTGGCAGTAAGTGGAAAATGTAAGACTAATTATCCAAATTTCTGCCCATACATGACAGGCTTGAGCTTTAGATGCTGCTGCTACTGAGAGTTTACTTAAAAGCTACAATTGTGATTTTTAGATTGAAATTTGTTTCCAGTATATTGTATGTTAATGAATAGGGAGTACCTCCTCCTGAACTCCCTGCCCTGATGATCCGTTGTTATCATAGATCGTATTTGTATTTGAGGACGATCACACTGAAGCAAACTGCTTCTGCTACTGCACTTAGTGATACGGAAACATTGGATTGATTTAAAAGCAGCCCACTGGCAGCTTTCCACCCATGGCTTTGGAAAGAAAGAACCATTGTCACCCCCACCCCTGCTGGGTTTAAGCTGATAACATCTGCACCAACCATTTATTCCTGTCTTCACCTGTGACAAGGATCGCTGGGTTACTGTGAAGATGTGACAGAAGCTTTGTGCTGCAGTCGCTATGAGGACACTAAGACTTTTTTTGACACTGCTGGTGCTGGAAAGTCAGGGTTTTGAACTGCAGGATACGATCCATGCGCTGATAGAGGAGAACATTCACCTCCATGACCAGCTGGAGAACCTCACCAAGGCCCTCAGAGAGCTCAAACGGATGCTGTGGCTTCACTCAAATGGTACAGAGTCCTCTTTATGTTATCTGTAAATATAGGTGGGGGGGTGGGCAGGCTGAGCTTGGTTTTGGTTTTTAATATAAAGAACTCAAAACGCTGATGGTTAAGATGAAATAATAAAACGTTCCTTTGAGGGATTTATAATGTTCTTTAAATTAAAAATCCACAGTGCAAGAAAATAATTCAAATGGGAAATAAAATCTTCACGTTTGTGTGTTTAATTCTGATCCTTTTCTTTGTTACTAAAGTCTTTTTTATATCTTTAGTGTCTCCTGCTCCATATTTCACTGCACATATTCTTGTCTGGCACAGAAAAACAACAACTTTGAGCTGAAATGAGAAACAATCGCACAGAAGCTGATTTTGAGACAGTGTATGGGGATGGGGATGAAATGTTGGCCTCCAAGGTCAAAACGGCTTTTCCCCTTTCATTTACTCTTCGTGTTCTGTATGTTTTAATCCTCATGCACTCTCTGCATACACGTTAGCACTTCAGGGCTCGATTAGGATGCAGGATGTTTTGCATTTTTTTCATATAGTCTGTGCTGTTCGCAGAATAAAAGATATTAACAGAGCAGTTCTGTGTTTTTGATACAGACCCAGATCATCACCATGAACATCATGATGAGGATGTCCAGCATCTGTGGGACGAATTGTCAGAACATGGTGTGTATGTCTGCAGCTGGCTGAAACTACCCCCGTGACTTCACAGAGCTGCGCTCACTGCATTAGTTGGCATTGATTTCATGGCTGTGTGGACAGCAGAGGGTTAATGAGTTGCACTTTGGGATAAACCAGCTGCTTAATGCACAACCCAGCTGACAAAGTGTGACAGAATTTCTCCTTTCCTGGCAGGTATCAGTGCAGAAACTCACCTCCTGCTGGAAAACACCTTTTGTGGGCATGACCTGCATGGCTCAGCAGCTCCTCTCCACAGACACGGAGCTCACCTCCTCCCCTTCCTGCTGATGCTGCTGCAGCTGCTGATGATAATGATGAGATGCTTGTAGGCTGCAGCAGTCTGATGTCAGATCTGTAGCTGCTGTCCATGTCAGAAAAGTTGAGTCAGCGCCTCATGGCCGCTGCAGGCTGTATTGTGCAATTTAATATGGTTGAACAGCGAGTGTCGATGCCACCGCTCTTCCTGTTCAGAGGAATTATTGAGCCGACAAGATTTGAAGAGTTGACCCGTCAATCCTGTGTACAAATCACCTCTGGGGAGGATTCACTGGAGCGAAAAGTTAATTTGGGTGTGGAGAAAGCAGACTGAGCAGGTTAAGCCCAGGGAGTTGCCTTACTTTTTACCCATTTATTGTATTATGAAATACAATAAATGTTTATAACTAAGATGAACTCAGAAAGCTGGTTTTTGTAACACTAAATGGAAAAGCTGTCAACTTTACTGAATAATAAAGCTACCTGTGCTAATTTTTGTGTTTGCCTGAGTACAGCTGAAGCCACTTTACCTGCAATAAAATGAAACAGTTTTTTTTTTAAATTGGAAAGAATTAAGGAATGAAATAAAAATAATTATTGAAATATCAATGAATTTATTTGAAAAGATGTAAGATTATTTTCAATTTGAAATAGTTAATTACTGAAATGTGTAATTTATTATTTAATTACTTATTTAATTCATTTTGGCACTCGTGGCCCTCCAGTTTCAACAATACTAGTTATCATTCAGGTGTTTTCACCTTAAACACTTCTACCCCAACGCTTTACGTTGTTCACCAGTTCCTGATCTTTTGCAAAATGTTAATGCAGCCAAACTCATTCCCGAAGCCAGTTTAACCACTCGGCAGTCATCTTGAAACGCCTCCTGGCACTTTTCTTTTAAGCAATATGTAAATATCTTTAATTTTAGTGCTCACCAGCATATTGGAATGATAATTACCAATCACCTGATTACCTGTTTTAAAAAAAGAAAATAGTTTGTTTACCTCTTTGCAAGTTAAGCGCCATCACAAGCTTGATAGAGGACTTTTAGAATTAATTTAATTCAGGACACTTTTAGCACCACTCCTTCTTTTTATGTAAGAAAGAAGGGGTGGCACATCGAATTTAAACTCCTCACATAAAACGTCCTGAATAATCAGGCCCCATCTTATCTTAAAGACCTCCCATGATGCAATGAGTGTTTCTTCTTTACTCACCTCATTTTACTCTGTGTTTATACGCCGCTGTGCATTTAATCCTTAGTTTTTACTAACCTCTGGCCCTCTTCCAGTGTTTCTTTCATCCCATCTTCCTCCCCTCACCCCCACCCACTTGCAGCAGATGGCTGCCCCTTCCTGAGCCTGATTCAACCTGAGCCTGCAGGTTTCTTACTGTTGAAAGGGAGTTTTTCCTTCCCACTGTCACCAAGTGTTCGCTCATAACTGCTTGTTGGGGCTTCTCTTTCTAACATTGCAGGGTCTTTAACTTACAATATAAAGGCAGATTTTGGCATGACAAAAATACACCTGAATCAAACTGAATAATGTTGATGATGCAGTTTAAACTTTACACAGATTCCAGCAAATAAAAAGACAACAAAATACCAAGTCCAAACACTTTACACTTTACTGTCCTGACTATTTGATATGGTGGAGCACATATAAAAGTTAGAAAATTAACTAATAGTTAGTTTGGCCCAAAGGTTTTCTATTCTACACAGTGAAGCACATGAATACACGGCAATGTGGTTTAACACAATAAATAGGTAAAGTTGTCAGCTCAAACAAAACATAAAACATCTACAGTATTATGACAGCCTCTGATAATGATATTTACACTCATCAAATAACTCATATTTACTATGGAATGATAGGATGAAATGCACTATGTTGTGGTGTCTGCACTCACTTTTGGTTCTGCTTTAATGCTGGTTGTGTGTAGCTGCGTGAGTGGTGAGGTGTCAGTCAAGGCTCGCTCTGTTGCTACAGAGGGGCTACATATGTGTACACAGTTTCCCCAAGCATATTATACATGTTAGAAGCTATGGCTCTAGTCTATATCAAGGTCAGAGTCCTCATCGCTCACAGTGCTCTGTATGATGGCTCCGTTGCGAACCGTCTTTGGGACGACAGGAGGCTTTTCGGGCAGCAAGCCGTACTCCTGCAGCAGCGCCTCCAGGTCTACGGCAAAGAAGTCTTCCCCGAGCTGATCTGTGAGCCGCACAAAGTTGCCGATCAGGTCACCGGCTTTGTAAACGAGCAGAGCAGGCAGAGCGCTGTCTCTGAACAGTGCGCTGGTGCTGATGGCTGAGCTGCGCACGCTGCAGAACTTGACCAGCGGGTATTCCTGAGCTAGACACATCAGGCTGCCGCTCATGGCCTCGCAGCCCGGGACGTCCGGCTCATAGATGTGGATCATGACCAGGGTGCTTTTGTCCTCTTTGTCTAAAGCCTCCAAGAACTCCTCCCCACTGTTTAGCTCGTAGACCTGCTCAAAACGCTTGCCGCGGCACAGCTGGCGCCGCATCTCTTCGATGCGCTGCATGCGGTAATGCTGGAGGAATTCTTCATCATCCTCTTCTTCCTGAAGCATGTTGTACTCCTGCATGGTCATCTGCGAAGTGGACAGGAATGAACACACAAAATCAGAGAAGTGTGTGCAACACAATTCACACTTCTTTCTACTCTTTGAATACGAATCTACAGCCTGGAGAAAGTGGACTTGGGACAAAAACTGGAAACTGGAATAAACTAGACTGAGTTTTATTCATTAAAGAAAAAAAAGCAAAAGCATCTTGAGCCTATCGAGTATATACTGTACATTGTTTGTTCCATCCACAAATACAATCACTGGTGCAGATCCTAGAAAATATAGGTCGTAAACAAGTTTGTTTTTTTTTCTTTTTTTTAATCATGTTCATGCTGTCCTTGATAATCAGCTCTTTGCCTACATTTACCCCAGGAGGGATGCCACTGATCAGCAACAATAAGTCTGAGCTAAACGAGGGTTTTCAGAGGTCTTTCGTGTGTCTTCTGTTAGTTCGATTTACTTACTTTGCCTTGGATTTTTTCCTGAAGTGCCTTCTGTTTCTCTTGGTCTTTTTCCTGGTCGAGGTTAGAGCGGCATGTCATCGACAGCTTCTTGATCAGTCTTTCCATCTCCTTCTTCTGCTCTTGTTTCTGCTCCACCTCAAGCTGCTTGTACTTCCTCCAGTCATTGATCACACCCTTGGGCCCTGACACAGAACAGCCACTGTTACCATAACACACTCTCTATTCTTATGACACAGCTGAAAGATCGATTAAAGTCAAACACAAGGATGGCTTAAAATGAGGGACGCTCCAAGGATTTTTTTAAAAAGTTTCTGACATTTTTATTTGTCAAAAATAACCATATAATTTATTTAGATGTCATTTTGAGCTGCTGCCTTGTGACAAGGGAGCAATGTTTTCTTTGTTTTTCTGTGAATGCACTATATCTGTTTGTACAACCTGTGTTCACAGCACTTCCATCTGTGCTGTAGTCTATCTCGGGCTCGGTGACTTCAGCATCCCTGATGGTCTTGTTTTCCCCATCCTCATCATCATTGTCGCTGCCTTCATCCTCACTGCTGCTGTAGTAATACTGCAGCTTCTCTCCCAGGATCTTGTCATCCAGAGTAGTCATGATGACGGCTCACCTGTGGGAAGCAGTATGAACTAGTTTAATAATGAATAATAAACACACAGTAAAACGACTCCGAGACATTAAAGACTTCTAACCTCACTGATAGAAATCTGGATAAATCGGATAAAAAACGCGTTCATTGCTTAATAGTCCAGTATAGTGCAGTATAATCCAGACAGATAAACACAGCTAGGAAAGGCATATGTACATAAAATAGGCCACACACTGTACATAGCTTAGAGTAAGTGTGCCAGTTTATTAAACTTAAGCTAAGAGGCCTTTTGTGATGCACCGATCCGTATGTAAGAGAGCTGGTGTGTACAGATGGACAGACGGGGAGAGAGACACTCCTCACACTGCCCTCTTACTTATGACAGCATACATAATATGAGGCATTAATCGGTACTGTGCTGCTCTTTTGTTTGCGTCGGGCGCTTTATTATTGTCCCAGCACAGCAGCTGAAAGCGAAGACAACACCTAACGAGGGCTGATCTGAGAGCCTCTGCCGATGTTAAGACAGATAGCTCAACCATTTACATTCACTATTGCTGTTATTTCCTCAAGTACATGTGCCGTACTGAAAAGAAAATGGCGACAATCCAATTAGCTTGTTTATGTAAGAAGGACGCGGGCCGAACAGCTGGTGGTTCGGGTGTTTGTAGAAAGTAAGGTGGTTAGCATTAGCTACGTGGGTTAGCTACTTCTCCTATGCTGACTTCCTGGGACTTCGCGGCAGCCATTACCCGAGACTGCGTTAAAATGAAGCCGACTCCTACAAAATATATTGCATTAAAACGACACAATCCATCCGTTGCTTATAACCACCCGGCTTCTTACCTCAATTTAATAACCGGCTCGTTGTCTGCCCGAGCTTAATCCACTAGTTCAACCGCCTCAAGCCGCTCTTCCAAACAATCGCGATGCCTTCACGGTTCTCTGACGTGTCGTAATAATGAAATGAGGGTAAAGAGAATCGGAATGAAGTCGAAGCTGCAGCCAGTTTAAACTGCATCTTGTCTGTTATGTGGACACGCTGAAACTCTCCTCTCCAATAACTGTAACGAAACAATTTTATTTTCTATAGCTTTGCAAACAATTGCAGCACGTGAGTATTTAATTTACTTATAAGGTTAAAAAATAACGTAATCAAGCAGTAGAAGATCCGAACTGCTTTCTAAATTGTTAATTATGATACTGTTTCCATCCAAACTAATATGTTAACCCATTGTGGTGACATTGTAATATTTAGTTTGGAATTTATTGTGAGTTGGGACTTTACCGAGGGCGCCTAAAGACAACACATGAGGTGCGGGAATATGGGAAGTTGCTGGAAGATAAACTATGCAACTCCCTATTTCACCACTAGAGGGCAATATGAGTACGAAAAAGAGTGCTGCTATAGATTCATTCTACAGTCAGTGCCATACGGAAGCGTAGTACGGAAGCGTAGAGCTGCCACCCAGGCAAAAGAAAAATAGAAGTATATCACGTTATAACGTGAAAAGTTTATTGTTCTAACAAGATACTTTTCATGTTTGTACAAAATACTTTTCACGTTTGAACAACATAATATCACGTTATTACAATATACATAATTATCACGTTCGTACAATATTGTACGAACGTGATAATTAGTGTGAATGCTTGTAAAAGCATTCACAGTATTGTTGTTGTAATCTTTATTATTATTTTTATGCATATTGTAATAACGTGATATTATATTGTTCAAACGTCAAAAGTATATTGTACAAACATGATAGTATATTGTACAAACATGAAAAGTATCTTGTTAGAACAATAAACTTTTCACGTTATAACGTGATACACTTCTATTTTTCTTTTGCCTGGGTGGCAGCTCTACGCTTCCGTAGTACGTAGTGCCAAGCTAAGCATTATGACTTTATCATTCTTTCTTCCTTTTAAACATTTTTCGCAAAAGCTGTCTGAAATCAGTGAAAGGATACAGGTTTGCATTCCCATGTTTATACAAACGATTACACAATGCAAATCATCTGAAAAGACTAATAGCAGGTACATACAGACTGTATCTGTGTTTTATACGGATACAGTCTGACATATATAATCCCATATGTATGTATGCAGAAGTGCATATAGCAAGAACACGTTTTAAACTATGAAGCAAGGGCAATTTAATTATATGTGTATTTTAAACCACACTGTGCACCCTGGTTATTAAAAAAAAAGAAAAGAAAGAAAGACTTGAAAGAAAGAAAAAAAGAAAGAAAACTTGCACAGTTACATAGCACTGGGCAGGTCTCTCTCATCTGCCATCATCAGTGTTCAACTTTAAGCCAAAGAATACACTGGTTTTATGAGATGCAATGGGTGAGTAATGTGGGTGGGCGACAAACAGTCATGAGAGACAATGATCATTGGGTCGTAAATAATGTTGAAGCCTGAGTCAGTTTGAATGAATGGGCAGTTTTATTTCAGTCTTTATGCTGAGCTGCAATGAGATCTTTCAAAATAATTCTGCAGACAGTTCAAACGTTTACTGATGGACAGTGCGAACAGGTATTGTGATCATTTCAATCTTCTGACACAAGTTTTATTTACAAAAAAACATGTTTATTCCTCATGTATTTGTGTTCAAGTGTATGACACAGTGAGCAAAATAAAGGAAAAGGCATATTTGATTTCATTCTGAGCTCTTGATTCCTGTGTGACTCTCCAGTGCTGTTCAAGCAAGCATTACTGATGTTTTCCAAGCAAACATCTGTAACACTAATTTGCTTTTTTAAAACTGTTTTATTTAGCAGCCGCCTCTTTTACCTTCATATAATGATCTTACAAAAACAAAATAACCCTCTGATGTCTGCAAAGGTTATAGCTCATCAGTCTGCGCTCTGTCACCTTCCTGCCCGTGTTCTTGCTTCTCTTCTGCTGGTACTCTAAATGACACGTAAGGACACGTCCTGGTGTTCTGACACACCAGCTTCTTGAGTGTGGCAGAGTTTACTATTTCAAAGCCCACCTTTCCTCCAAAGGTGCTGGGCTTCCAGTATTCCGGAGAGCATATAGGGTTTCCCAGGAGGCCTTTAAGGGAGAAGGGGGCACCCATCTCCACCATGCTTTCTCCAAATATGGCCCCCGCTCGTGTTTTCTCCAACAACAAGCCGGGGTAAAATTCCAGAGCATCAATGTCACCGTAGAGCTCTTCGAGGTCTCGCGCTATCTCCTCATTATCTGCAAAAAGTGACCAAATATGTCAAATAGGAAGTTTATAAAGCAGGTCATCAACATTATTACAGTACAGATTTTTACAGATAGTATTTGCAGGTTTTAAACCATACTGCTGTAAGGCTGGCAGATCAGTTCAGCACATTAGTTTTGACAGGGAGGTTTTCTACAGAGCTACTCCAATAGAGTGAGACACACTGCTGTGAAATTTCATGACCAGGTGATGAAGCCCTCCCCTGGCTTTGATTTTATTTTGTAGACCTACTGCTGCTGTTTCAAGGGGTCCAATCAGCAGCTACTGAATTCACTGACTATGGGTTAAAACACCTCTTTCGTGCATTTTCAGGCTGTGTGAACTAGCGCAGTCTTTCTCCATCTTCATCACAGAGTCACTGGTGGAGTTGAAAGCTTTTTGAAAATTTCACTTTGTCAGGGAGCTGCATGATGTAAATCGGCACATGACTGCTTAAGATGGACACTCAGTGGAGTTTGTCACATGTAACTAGAGATTCTGATGCAAATGCATTCCCTCAATACCCTTCAGAGGACAGCAGAGGGAAGAAAATAACGTTGGCAAAACCAGTGCTTCAAAAATATGTTTGCATAGAGTTGTACAATTTGTACCATGTGAGCTAGACACAGAATCATTTGCCTTACCGGTGAATTCCCTGAATGACGTGTACGGCTTGAGGTTAAAGCGCTTCCTGTACTGGTTGAAAGACTGGAGGCGGAGTTCACGGGACTCCTTGATGGTCCCAACGGCTACTTTGGTGACCATCGCATTGATGTTGTGCCCACCACCAATCTGTGGGTCAACGGTGGGAGAAGTAAGTAACCAATATGGAGTGACCTCAGTCAAAAGACATTCTGTGAGAAGTTAGGTACAAAGTGACTGAAACACATGGCTTACTGCAGAAGTCTGCACAAGTCTCAGCTTATCAGTACAAAAACAAGCTGTCAGCATGCAATCACATTACATCACTCACAGGGTATGATAAAGCAAAACAGAAAAACTTTGTTTGACTGCCAGAAATCCCTAAACATGGATAACTGAATCTGGCAACACTTCAGTTGCTGATGGTTGCAAAGCGAGTTAAAAAAATCAGACGTCCAAACGACTCTACCTTGTAAAAATGCACCATAACTGTGTGTTACAAGTACACAACATGTGCCGTTTGCTACCTGCCCAGCAATTTGCCTGGAGAAGGAATCCACGAGGGCCTCCACGCCGTAGTGCGTCAGAACAGACGTGTTGAAGAGAAACTGTTTGTATGACAGCTCGTCCCCGTTTATTAAGAAGCTGTCGGGCATCAAAGGGTGCCAGTGGTAGAGCTGGCTGAACTCCAGAGCGATACGGTTGCCGTACTGGAAGTGAGAGCCGAACAGCAGGGTGGGATCGAACTTGAGTTGAAGCAGGTATCCGCTGAGGTGCTGCACGTAGTCTTCTATCACGATTCGTATGGTCTCGCCTTTGAGATGCAAAGGGATTAAAGCAAAATGCACCAAGCAGACAGTGGCTCAAGTTAAACAAAAAAGTTTAGCAATAGGTGGACAAAAAAACAATACATAATTAAATGCAATAGTTTAGTGTAAAGAACAGGCTCTGGCTACACCTGTGCGGAATTCAGTGGTTGCTTAAGGCAAAAGACTTCTTGTTATTTCCCAAATGATCACCACAGCACATGTTTTTTCATTAGGCACAGATTTTACGCCAGATGTTTTTCCTGATGCAACCTTCATATTTATCTTGACTTGAGACCAGTACTAGGAGTACACCATCTTATGACCCCCTTGAGGCTGGGTTTGAGTCTGTTCCCGACATCAAACCGAGGCTCTTTCCTGTGTAAGGCAAACATATTAACCACTACACCACAGAGATGCTGGTAAGGAACAAAAGTCTGGCTCAATCTTTCAAAAAAGAAAAAAAAAGTCATTTTTAAACCAAATTTAGTATAAAATCCAACATGTTTTGCTAAATTTTATTTAAAATAGTTAACTTGTTATTAGAAAAAGCAGTGAACTGTCACATGTCCTAGCCACTTGCACTAAACACTTTGTCTTTGGTTGCTGCTCAGAACAAAGGAGCAATGCCAGGCTCACTGTTCCTTTTGAGCTGTGTCTAACTCACCAATAATAATGAGCCGTGTGGTCTGGAAAAGCTGCTCATCGTCCCAGGTGGGATGCTCCGCTTTCAATATATCACAGACTCGGTTGTGCTCCCTCAGCCACAGCGTGGCGTACATTCCCAAACCCGGGAGAAGTCCATAGACTTCCTGACCGATAGCCATCTGAGCCTCAGCGGGGACTCCAGGAGGGTAGCTCATTCTAACAGATGCATCAGCGACACTGGGAGGGTACATCTCTCCATTAATTAACTGACCGGACAGAAAAAGAAAGAATAATTATACACGTCATTGTCATCTGTAATTCACAATGTTAATACAGATTAAGTATTTCATTTTAAAAAGAACTGCAGAACTGACAGTTGCGCTTCTAAATTGACGTGTACACTCGCTGGCTGCTTCATTAGCTACACCTTGCTAGTACCAGACTGGACCAATAAAACCAACAGAAGATGGGTACACTGTGGTGATAAAGGGATGAACATACACAGTAACAATACTCTGAAATGATGCTCAGTTGGTTCTAAGTGGCCCAAAGTTTGCCAAGAAAAATATCCCTCACACCAGCAGCAGCAGTCGATACAAGCCAGGATCTGTCCATGTTTTCACAAAGTCTTTGTGTTAGACAACATCTGCATACTGCAGGTGAAATTGAGCACTCTTCTATTACTCACTGTTGGTGAGCCCACATGAACTGCAGGCATCTGAAACAAACAACCACAGGCACGTTTAAAATGACTTGCACCACCTTTTGCTCCCACTCTGATGCTCTCTTTGAACTTCACCAGTTAAACATGCTGTTACAAACCGGGTTGAACAGCCGTGACAAAAAAAGGAGATGCACACAAATTCCACTTAAAAACATATTTATCTTAAATGAGGGGAACAAGGAGAGAGCTTCAGCTAACCGTGGTGTGTGTAATCAGTACAATCAGTACAGTGCAATTGAGCTCTGAGGGGTTTTATCGAGCAGCACCACTGATTGGATGCAAGCTACACCACTTCTCTGATATCTGCAGATGAGCCCTGCCACACAACGGGCCGAAATGAAAGCAGGTTGAAGTGGATTATCACGATGTTGGATGTCTGCAAGCAGTGAATTGCAGCTATGTGATTGGCTGATTAGATGACTCAAGGGGCAGTTGAACAGGCGTCCCTAATAAAGCAGTCAGATATAAGTCTGCATATGACTTTACCTGATATTTCAGCTTTCCATCTTTGAGAAGCCTGAGGTTTAGCTGACGATCCAGGCTGTCTCCATAAATGTGTCCTGCGTCCACCTGTTTGAGTCGCAGGAGAGAACAAAAAAAAGCATCAGAGGTGTAATTGTAAAAAGCCGCTGCTACTTCATCTGGAGTTACCCTCCAACTTCCACCAACCGCCAGCTTCATAATGTAAATTATACTGCTGAAATTTAACAAAAAGACAGAATAAAGATTAGAAGTTTCCCTCTGCTCTTATGCTATGTATAAAACACTAATTATTTAATAAAGCTAATGTGCTGCACACCAAAGCTCAAGATGGACTCACCCCGTGGCCGAGAGCCTTAGTGAAGCCGAGGCCCATGCGATTGAAGGTCTTAAAGAACTGGTGGGTGAAGTGCTGCGCGAAGAAGGCGAACATGAGGCTGGTGCGCTGGGGATCGGGTCGGAACGTCCTTCTCTTCAGAAGCCTCTCAACCAACACCTCAGGGTCAGGTAGCCCAGCCTTGCCTGAAGAGAAACACCACAGCATCACGCACCATACCGGGGGGGGAAAACACAGATACACCCGACCTCAAGCCATACTACTGACGCTCTGACACAGCTGACATGTTACACTGCACTTCTGCGCAGTCCAAGGTCAAGATATGGATAAAAGCAATCCTTAAACTACACTCTTTGCATAAAAATGTGGATTTAAATTTGGAACTATGTGAGCTTACATTTGAGCCCAGTGTTTGTTGTCAGCTGTTTAAATTTATACTGTTAATCAACAGAATCATCAACCATCGTTTGACAAAACACATTTAAATGAGCAATAGCAGACACTGGCCTCTTGGGGGCAGTATAACAAAAATACCAAGGGATTCTAAACCATGACTAGCAAAATTTGATTCATGTTGAGTCATGTTTCAGTCCGCTTGCTGGGTGTCAGTTTGGTATTCACTTTCTATCACACTTCCCTAATTACAAAATGTGGCTCCTTGGAAGCTAACCTTTCACCCCCAAAGGTGCGGGGCAGTCCTTGGGCACCGGGGGCAGAAGTCGAGTGTAGTAGCTCAGATTATAGTAGGATTCCCAGCTGAGGTAGTCATACTTGGAGTTGAAGGTTGGAGGGCTGGGAATTAAGCTTGACCTCACTGTTGGTACAAAAAAAACAACAACTTATCAGATACACAGAACGTGTAAAAAAACATCCAGAATGAATTTCTCTACAATGAGTTTGCTGACTCTGGACCTGTTAACACCAGCCGCATGAGGACGTCCCGCAGGAAAGTGTGGTTGATGATGTCCCAGAGCCAGTGGAAGTGGGTGAGAATGTAGTGCACCACATCTGGGTTGGGCCTGAAAAACTGACGCACTCGGGTCCAAAACTCGGCTGGAATGGCAGAACATCACGAGACACGGTCTTGTTATTACTGGAAGTCACGGCAACTGGGGATTTGGAAATCTACTCTAAATAACAAAGTCGTTATGTCATTATGGAGCAGAACACTTGGCAGGCATGGTCTTGCTTTTAAAACCAGGATCAAGACTTCTGAGTTGCCACCCACACCTCTGGAGTCGGTGGATTACTGAATGAAGTGAAATATAATGGCAGTTCTGTCCGATTATCGGCCTCCCTCGGGGCCCCAAAAACTCCAAGTTTACTGCGTCAGCTGGTTTTGCTGTAACACCTTAAAAATGTGCTTATGTTTAAACCAAAACATCAACATAAGGCTCTTATTATGTGGTTTTAGGGCCCCTCCACCAAAATCTGGGGTTAATGACTTTGGATTTTGATTACATCCACTACGGATTTGTAGATGTAATCAAATCCGTATCATACACCAAAGTAGGGTTGAGGTAGCATTACAGTACAGAAGCAGCACAAATTACTGGGGTTTGGCTCATTTTTGCTACTCTATCAGGTTAAACCACGTCTAAGAAGAATTATATGACATATGATGAGTAAAAACGCTCATCTCAAGGCTTCAGAATGGGACTTCACATACAAATGGCTAATCTGAAGGTTGAAGGTTCAATCTCTGGCTGCTTCAGTCTGCATGCCAAATGTTGTTGGGAAGAGATACTAACCCCGAGTTGTCTTCCGATGCATCCATCGGAGTGTAAATGTGTGGTATAGTACAGTTCATTTACCTTTAAATGATAACAAACTGAACACATTGTGAAAAAGGTTTAACACGAGCTGGAGAAAGCAGGACAATACAAGTTTTTGTGTCATACCACAGGCTTCTGATTTTATCAAAAGTGTGTTATTAACAGGACAAATAAGTATTGGTGTATCATATTCCTATATATTCCTACTTGTTACAAAAAACCCTGAAAAAAGAAAGAGTGTAATTCCCCCAAAATGTGAAACTGTTCCTTTCACTTGGCTGGTAGCTCCATAAAGGTGTCATAATATTTTCTTTGGAGCTACTTGAACAACATGTGTGTCTATTCTGCGTTACACAACAAGTGAAAACATTAGTCTACATCTAACTCCTTTTCCTGTCCAATACTCTTTTCCTTCCTTTTCTTTCCTAATCCTGCTCCTATTGTCTTTTTCTTTCCGTGTACAATCAAAGCAGTAATTAATTGTTATTACGCTCAGTGCGCAAATGTCTGCCAAATACATCGCAAATGATTGGGAACTACAGCGTGTGAGGGTTCTTTGTTAATGAGAAACAGACCAGCAAAGGTAGGCGTAGCGTCAGATGAGACAAGCCAAAACAGCTCTGATCCAGCTGCTCTCTTCTTGGCACTTCCCCACGTTCCTTCAATTTTCCCAAATAGTTGTCTAGACAGACGTTTTAACGCTGACAGCCTGGGGCTATGAAATGGTCTTTTTTTTGTTTAAACAATTTGGTTTCCAAACCCTTTGGTTTTATGTTAAGTTAAATAGTTGAAATTCATAAAAGGTACAGCAATAAAAGAGGATATGAGCACCACTCTCATAGAGGAAAACGGACTCACGGACTGTGCAGTTTTCTCCGTAGTAGCCGGTACGAGTGCAGTCACACTCATACTTGTCCTGACTGTACCGCACGCACACACCCCAGTGCTGACAGGGGAAGGAACAGCATGGATTGACTGTGGAAAACAAAGAGAAGAGAAAACTCATGTGAAGATCATTTGGAAATACTTGAACATCAGGTAGGCAGATTATATATGAAGCGGTGGCATGGAAATAAACTGAAAGAGAGATCAAATATTGAATCGGCACCGGCACTTCCTGCACTTCCTGCACACTAAGTGGCATTCCATACAAAACCATCTGCCTTCGAGCAAGTTCAGACCTCTATTTGAAAATGCCCATGCAAAAAAAAGAAAAGAAAGCCTTTGAGCCAGACATGAAATCAGAGACAGATGAAATCTCAGACTGGACTACTGGAAACATGCTTTTATTAAAAAATACCTCTGCGGATTAGGCAAGGTGAACATGTTTAAGTTCTTGTTCCCAGCACAACTTTTGTTCTTTACAGGAATTTTGTATGAATCACTGACGCAATGTGAGAAAAAAGGCACCAGGTGTCACATCAACATAAATGTGACAGTCTTGGAAATTTGCTCTATACAGCACTAATCGTTGCACAGGAAAGCATTCTGGAGAAGACCCACATAATTGGGTACCAAGTTTATTGTTGGAGTACTATTGCACATTTTACTCGACAACGTAAAGCGTTACATGTGTTACCTCCACTGAGAGGTTATGCTTTTGGTAGCGTTTTGAGTTTTGGATAAAAGAAGTCTTAAATGAGTTCTGATAAAACTTTGTAGAGGTGTAGAGCGTGCTCATGTTAACAATTTCTTACTGCCATTGCTTATATTGACAACATATAGGCAACACGTTGGGAATGATGTATATGAGGATTATTACCATTTGTATCCAAATATTTTGTCACATTTGACTTCAGATCTCACTTTTACATTTAGATATTTAAAGAAAGTTCAAGAGAAAGAGAATGAGCTGTCTTTTTACTCAGATATATACAAGTTTCTCATGTCCAGTTATTTACAAATCAGTACCTATTATCCATTACCTACTCCGACATAAAGAAAGTGAACATCTGTCATGGTACACTTATCTGATTTTTACTCCACCACAAACATATGTTAAAAAAGAACAAAGAAATCAGAATGAATGAAATTAAAAGTAAATAGAGAGTCAGCTGCCCTGGTGGAGGTTTGTGCTCTCAAAGTGATTCTTGTACTTCTTTAACATGCATGTTTGACCTTTGGGAAATATGCTCATTCCTACTCTGGTTAATAGACAGCTGAGTTGTTATTGTTCTGTTCTTCTCTGGCAGATGTGTACATGGACAGTTGGTTATACCATGGATGCTTAGCTGTTCTTATTAAACTCCTTTGTAGTAAAAATGGAGCTGGCACGTGCAATTTGATGGTAAACTATTTTCTACACATAGTCTGGATTACAGCCTCTAGTGACCCCTTGTGTGAATTTCCTGGGAAGAACTCAGTTTCAGAGCTTTCTGTTTCACGGCTGACACTCAGTTTGGCCAGAGCCACCACAACCAGCTGCTTTTTATACACTCATACACTGATTTAACATTACTTTTAACATTTAAAGTACTTATTGTTTGTCCTCTTGCAATCAGAAATCAATTCTTAATCAACCAATCATACAGCTCATAGACTGTATATATGAGATGGATGGAGGGTGTTAAATGTGAAGCC
The DNA here is from genome assembly GCF_013358895.1 of Oreochromis aureus. Classification (NCBI taxonomy): domain Eukaryota; kingdom Metazoa; phylum Chordata; class Actinopteri; order Cichliformes; family Cichlidae; genus Oreochromis; species Oreochromis aureus. Next base: position 49,030,660 of record NC_052948.1, on the reverse strand, counting down.
CGCGTACAAGTTTGTTAAACCTGCATCGTTTTTAACAGCCAGCAGCGGCTTTTCCTTTGGTTTCAAAAAGAAGTCCAACTGTACAGATGTCTGTGGGCAGGATGGCCAATTTTATATTTGCTGATTCAAAAATCAGATATTAGTATGTCTGGTGTTTATTTACACATTTTTTCTACGTCTAAGTCTGCTTGGCTCAGTGGATTGTCGCATTTCAAACTTATGTGATACAAAATGCCCTCTGGTGGAAACTCTGAACACTCATAGCATGGCCAAACTGCATTTCTTCCATCTCTTCTTTTTTTCTAACTTTCTAACTTTTGCAGGTCATTTTCATTATTTTTTGTTAGGGCAGTGAAGGGTTTTCAGACAGGACAGTGAGGGTAGAGAGCAGGGACCCTTAGCAAAAGACCCTAGATTGGAATTGAACCAGGTTCGGCTTTGGCTCAACCAGGTGAGCCAAACCGGCACCATACAGTTTAATCTTTCATTTATCAGCTGTTATAAATGCAGATACCAGCAGATTGGAAAATGGCTGGTAGCTGGTAATTAGGCAAACATACTGAAAACAAGTTGTCCAAAAAAAAAGATAACAAAATCTGCCCTACAAGCATCTCTAATGCAAATAATTAAAACTTTATATTTTGCTAGTTTAAATTACCATCAGCTGTTTTAATGGAGTTTATGCAAAGGCCACAGTGACAGTCGCCTCTGACTGCCCAGAAGCTGATTACTGCAGTTACACATTTTCACGTGAATTCAACAACTGGGCCACTGTGTGTTGATATTGAACTTCAGATAAGCGAGGACACAACCTCTCATATTGGACACAGCTGGGCGAGTGGTTATCTCCTGTTTCCAGCGTTTATGTTATAAATTAACTCAATTAGCTGCTTTCCTGCAGTGTTACGAGCTTCCCACCTACCCAAACAGTGCATAATGTGCTCCATTAGAAAGGATTCCTATGATAACAGATAATAAAAGATAATCTTACACTTCTTTACAAGTTTTATAAACCAGTGTGGGAAAAACTATCTGCATGAAAAGACCTTTGTTCTCAGACACACACAGAGAAGCAGAGTGAGGAGGAGGTGGGTGGTGCTGGTGGGGGAGGTGGGTGTTGGTGGGGGATGGCATCTAAACTACTGACGCACAAGTTTCTGCATGCAAGTTCTGGGTGAGAGTAAATCCTGTTAATTTACATTATGATGACAGATAAGGCCGGCCAGGCATTCTTTCACTCCAAGATCCATACACTGATAACCACAATTACCTGACTCTTTAGATCAGTTCTTGGTACACGGTTTCAAATATGCATGTTATTGGAACTGCAAGATAAACTACACATCCAAGCTCTTCTGAGTAAAAACAGTGCGGCATGGAACACTTCCCCGCGCACATGCTGATTCATGTCTCTCCAAGCCACCTCCTGGCCTCGATCCTCCACACTTAACAGATGTGTAACTACGTCTGACAGTTGTGTAAACTGTGTACTCACTGCCTGACAGGTCAAAAGTTCAAATCTCTCTCTCTCTCAAATCTCTCACACACATCTTTCATCTTGCATAGACCTTCCACAAAGCACTATTAAATTCAATGTAGACATAAATCTCTGGGGAGTCTTCTGTTGGAGACAATGAGCGTAAATATGTCATCCTGAAAAAATGTCATTCTGAAAAGGGCGGTGCTCAAAAGGTGGAGTCGGCATGAGAAATGAGTTAGAGCTGATCATGCTGCTCTGAGGACAGGATGGAAAAGAGCATGCATTACGTGTGTAAGACATGAGAGATGGAAAAAGTGCCCACATGGGCCAGGCAGGAAATGCCTGGTCTCCTCAGGGGTCTTCAAAACGTATAGCCAAGCACTTTTACAGATAATCCCGTGCTCAGTGTTGAAATCCTACCTTATGTAGAAATACATTAAGAAATACTCAGACTGCACTTGAATTTAAATTAAAGGGAGTTCCAACATCAGGCCTCCTTACTCGTGAAAAATCTTTTCCTTAGTCTTCCAGCTGATGATGTCATGTTACTGTACCAGTGCCTGTCTTTATTATCGGGGTTAAACGAATGTGTAGCTGCTGGCAGCTTCACTCACATCACTCAGAAAAAAGCCCTGATAACGACCAGTGTTAGTCAAAACACACACTGCGTGTGTTTCTTGCTGCAGACTTTGCAGTTACTAAAGCAGCAAATGTTCCAAATAACAGGTAATGCTATAAGTCTCTGGCATCAAACCCCACCAGTCCTCTTCACCTACCTGTGCTCGAGGTAACTTCATCACCCCGACACGCAGGTTCCCGCAGCAGCAACAAAAGCGCACAGGCTGATCCTAGGACAGAGGCTTCACCACATGGTTAAAAGTCAGTCAGTTTCGTGTCCAGCAGCTGAAATGTACGTCAAATCAACGAGCAGCACCTCTACGTGAAGGGCTCGATCTCTACTTACCTCTCATTCCAGCAGGAGTTTTTCATACCAACTCATACAACTGGTGGGAAAGTGCAGGAGATCCAGATTTTGCAGGTAAACACAGGATCAGGAGTATGGAAAAGATCCAGGTGTTGGGTCAGCGTGAAAGAGAAGCAAAACCAGCTATCCTGTGTGTGAGCACAGCCAAGCTGCACTGCGCCTGTATCGCCCCCGGAGAGAGGAGAGAAAGCGATGACTTGGATCCAAGTGCGGATTTCCGAGCCGGGGTTTCCTCGCTCTTTACCGCCTACTGCTGGTGATCAGTGGCCCTACTTCCTAAATACTTCCTAACTTTCTATTGACACGCTCACTGTTTTAAGGTCTTCTAAGATTTTAAAGCCTTGTAAATCATGGAGCTAAATAGTTTTAGACGCTGTAATCATTTCCATTTAATGTCTTTAATGTTGGTTCATTTTTTCTGGGTATAACGTAATAAAACATCACCCATTGCATTTCCATAAAAAAGACACAAAACATTGTGGAGATATTTCAGTCTGGACTAACATGGCACACTAATAAGGACACTTCCCCTGCACTGAGAAGAACAATAAACTCTTCCAACTAAGTGGTTTCTTGGCAGGTGCTTTTTACATCCTGCCTCGGATGTTTGCTTGACATGAGGGAAAAGCAGCCGTGGATAAACTCTCAGGGAGATAAGGTGAGGTTTTAATGTCATGTCTGGCCCTGGAGTTTATGAAAGTTCAGAGGAAGTCATGATGGTTCCATAAGAAGTCAGGAAGTCAGATTAAGACAGACTCTCAGCCAAAAATCCAGAAAACAACACATTACATAAAAGACCTACCTATCAGCTCATTGTATTAAAAGCTCACCTTTCCACACAATCAGTTTCTTCTATTCCCACAACCATGGGTCAGACCAAAGATTGTACATCTGCACAAGACTGGAATGGGCTGTAAGACCATCAACAACAACAAGCTTGGGAAAAAGTGCTGCGGTCAGATGAAACCAAAATCAAACTCAACTCGAGCGAGTCAAGCACAGAGGTGAAAACGTTGGGCGTGTTCTGCTAAGGTCGACTTCATCACACTGAAGAGCCAATGGACTGAGCCATGAGGGAGTTGCCAAGTGGCAAGAAAGAAACCTAAACCATTTATAAAGTTTCTCAAGGGTTCCTCCACCAAATACTAAGTCATGTTTTGCTTGGGGATCAGATACATATGCCACTCAATGTGACATATCAATCAATTTATAACTTTTATGTATTGTGTTTTTTATTTCTGGATTCTGGTTGATATTCTGTCTCTCTCCATCAGAAATGAAACTACCACAAAATTAGAGACTTACAAATTCTGCTCAAATAATTATTTTCTCCACTGTTGCATTTCAGCTGTACACTATTATAATACTGTCAGCTGTTTGGTTGTCCTTATACGATTATTCAAGGTTTCCTAAAGCTATTTATTATGGCAAAACATAACCAGACGTCCTCACACATCTACCCTGAATTCAGTTGTTTGTCTGTGTCGAAATATGACAGAAATAAGAATCGCCTCAGTTCCCTGACTCAACATTTGTCTGCTCTAAAACAACTCGCTGGAGAACATTAATAACTAGAAACATGGAGGTCCATTGTTTATTAAACCTTAACTCTTCTCTTGTCCACACAAGCACTTTAAACCACTTCACACATGCCCTGCAAAATCTTAATGATAACACTGTAAGCAAATCATTTTTAGACATTTACATTCCCATGAGTCTTTGCAGTGCTGCAGCATTCACAGCATTTGACTGTATTTAAAAAGAAATAACAGCATTTTACTGTCAGTTTAAAGTGACTCATTCATGCATCATTTTTGAATTAGGTTGTCCGATGTATGCTAAGTCACTGAGTGATTGTGCATTGGCCATGCGGTAGATTTACAAGTTTAAAATGTGAAAGGACAACACAGTTTTCACAGAGGTGGAGGATTATTGTGCCAGTGCAAAGGAGAAACTCTGCCACAGCATCAGGAATAATGTTGGGAATTACTGCTGCTGCAAAAGCTTCGAGGCTTATCTGTGATTGAAGCCATCCTACCCCTACACACAAAGAGGCTGTAAATCAACTTGACAGACTGTCCGGTAGATTACATTTGTCAGCTGCGCATACATAAGCACAGGCAAGAGGGAACAGTGCTGAAAAAGCAGCTCCCGAGGTTCTGGTGTTGTATATGCAAAGTTTTTCCAAGAAGCTCTCCCACTTCTTAGAAAATGTTTGGATTTACTGGTAACAGGAATACTTTGAACTTCCGTTATCCATACCTGGTAATCACCACATTCAGACTGTTGGTAATTTCATGTTGGATCTTGAGGAAACCTCTGTTGAGAAATCACCACATACTTCCTACCGCTTGTTTTCTCCACTGCGATACCTCTTGGGGAATTTCCAAACTGCAGCCATAAAAATTCTGTATTTTGACTCATTTGTAAACAGACTTTCCTCTGGGAAATTTCCGCATTATTTATATTACTTAAATATTTGGACTTGTTTTGTCATTGAGGATGTTACACAGCAACTAATTGCTATTTGCCTTCCAGCTGCACTTATACTATGCAGGCATGGGTGCTGTTAGAAACTTTGGGTAGCTTGAAAACAGGCCAGCTCTGGGCCCACTGAATGTAACTCTATTATCTAGATCGGTTCTGTCCAAAAGCAATCAGTGGGGAGACTAATTTGTATTTAAGCAATGTTGCATCCAACAAACAACTTCGCCTCACTGACTCTCCTGTGTACAGATGTTCAGACCAGCTGGTGCGTGGAAACAGTTCAGCCCTCAACTGAATTCATGTCACTGAAAACTCTGCACGCTAGTATTGTTACGCTGAATCATGCTAAGATACTATTAGCTTTAGCTTTTCCACAGGAATTTTGTTTTCTTCTATTAATCTCTGGCGCTCTTCTACAGCATGTCTTTTGTCCCGTCTTCTTCCCCTCACCCCCAACCCGTTGCAGCAAATGGTTGACCTTCCCTGAGCCTGGTTTCTTCCTGTTAAAATGGAGTTTTTCCTTCCTACTGGGGCTAAGTACTTGTTAAAATAATAATAATAATAATGGATTGCATTTATATAGCACTTTTCGAGACCCTCAAAGCGCTTTTACAATTCCACTATTCATTCACTCTCACATTCACACACTGGTGGAGGCAAGCTAGAGTTGTAGCCACAGCTGCCCTGGGGCAGACTGACAGAAGCGAGGCTGCCATATCGCGCCATCGGCCCCTCTGGCCAACACCAGTAGGTGGTAGGTGAAGTGTCTTGCCCAAGGACACAACTACCAAGACAGGTAGAGCTGGGGATCGAACTGGCAACCTTCCGGTTACAAGATGAGCTTCCCAACCCTCAGTAGGGGTCATTTGATTGTTGGGTTTTCTTTGTGTTATTGTAGGGTCTTCACATCACTGTTAGTCTCACAACACTTTTATAAGCACAACTTTTTCTCACCAACATTTTTCTTACACAAACAGATTTGTGTTTCCCACAAGAAAATGGGACAATGAGGATTACACAACCTCCAGATTACTGTTACCCCTTTATGATTTCTCTCTTCCCTGTTAATGCTGTTAGTGTGTGTGTTTTGGGGCTTCTGACTACATGACTGGCCAAGAGTTTGTCTCCATTTTTCTCAGTTTCAGACAGCCTCTCAGTCTATCATAGCATTGTGTGTGTGCAAATAAAAGATATTTGCTTGTGAAGCTGAATGTAAGATATTTCAAGCAGATAATTTAACCTTACAAACTGTTAGAACAATATGCTTTATTTCTCTCAGATCTACTGTTGAAAAATTTAAAATATTTTACCTGGAATAAGATGCTAAAGTGTTTTGTAGTGTCTTATGGCTTGAGTCATTTTGCTTGCTACTAAACTGATTTAGCCAGATATTGTTCTTTGTAAGATTTAAAAGACAAGAGATGAAGAAGAGAGATTATTGTTAAAGGTAAGGACTGCTCAGTGATGTTTGATAGACTCATCGGCGTAACTTTGTGCTGAACATTGGGGGGGGTCAAGATCTCTGTCTAAATAAATAAATCTGGGTAAATTCCCAGATGATTAAACATGCAACTATTTTGCTGGTAATAACTGAAATGAGTAAAGAAAATCAACAGCCTATTTATGCAAGATAATTCATAATTTTATTGGGGGGGGGGGGGTTATATTGGTTGGGTCTGATTATTGGGGGGGGGTCATAACCCCCCTGGAAATTACGCCCCTGGATAGCCTGATAATTTAAAGCTTACATACAATGTGTCATGTCATTTCTTTTTGACATATATTGGATCTACACAATAGTTATCAGTTTCTAATATTTTGAAACTTCCCGCAAAACAAACTGAGCTATATCAACTTCGGATTATTCATAGCTGCATGAAATACTGTGTAGTTTACTGCAGGCTATGCTAAAGCCACAGGGCAGTTGTTTCAGAGCAACATCAACAAAATCTACTTGTGCTCACAACAGAAATATGACATTTCTTATCCCCACTTTCACCACAACAGCCAATTTTAGGGTTCCTGCACCTCTCAGGTGAACCCAACTATACTTATTTCCCCGTTTAGATGTCGAGGGAAGGGCGCCCGGCATAGACGATAGCAAATCGAACTAGTTTTGCTCTGCTTGTGTTAAACACATTCAAGCTGCGTACAATTATTTCAACAAATTCTAATAAAGTTTGCACTCCATGGAGTTGTGTAATCTTATTAATATGAATATTTTTTTACTTTCACTGAATTTAATCAGTGCTTCCAACCACAATGTTTAAAACAAACAATTGTTTGTACTCCTACTTCATGAAGGAATGTCTGTACATCTAAAACCTCCGTACATATTTAAAACTATTGCAGTGTCATAGGTGTTTTTTCATGACACTGTTATATTTTAACCCAATATTTCCATAAATCAGACATTAGCTCTGATAAGGCTGGTCTTGTAATAAAACCCTCAACATTAAGACACCAGCTCATGCGTCTGAAAACCTTTTATTCCAAGTTTGTTTCCACTTTTCACAAACTCCTGATTTTTTCCCCTTTACACTGGACATGTATACAATGTAATCAAGAAACAAAGTCAGTGTGTGTATATAAATCTGTTTACAACAACACTGTTTATGGCCACTGATGGATGGATAGACAACAAGGACCACAAGACGAGACTGCAACTCCTGTTTATCATCACATTTATTTAACCAAAAATGTGTCATTTAGGATGAGCTTGAGGCGGCCACTGCGGCGCGTCTGGGCTTGGGGGTGGTGCCTTCCCGGAAACCATTCCTGAAAAACAAAAACAAAACTGATGATGCTGTTGACATATTAGACTAGTCTTACTAAGAGGTAATCATGCTGAAGAAGTCCAAGTCACGTTGTTTGTTATTCTACAAAAATGCTAAAACTACTACATCGATCCAAATATTATTCCCAACTAACCTGCTTGAATGCTGAAGATTAAATCTTAATATAAATAATGATTTTAACTTGTTTTATATGAAGAATGAATAGAAAGTGCAGGGCACCTTGGCACAACTTAGACCGGAGGAAGTTTGTGACGTTAAGAATGCAAATGTTTATTTCACCAAAAACGTCATTCTGGAAAACACAGCCCTGACTCAAAGGAACTAAAGCCATTTTCATACACAAGCTCCACACATTGTTGGCACTGAAGTGGTCCTCCCCTACAGGCAGCACGCAGCAGATGATACTTCTCTCTACCTCAAACACTGAAAGAGAGCGCTCAGGAGGGAGGAGACCACCAAATGTCAGGTCCAAATGAGTCAGACATTTTAGACGCTTCACTTCCTGAGGGTCACGGCTGTACCACATGTAAAAGCTTAAGATTGTCACGACAGGGGAAAAAAAAACACCTGTGCAACTACTAAAAATATTTACTGGGTTCCCTGATTTGTCCGAATTTAACACAGACACCATGCCTGCTACCTGGACTGGGCTCAGGTATATTATTCATGTTATCAGAAGCAGCTGAGAGAGGAGAGTAAAGACAGTTTGCCCTCAGATCTACTGTGTTTTGTACATTTTGGCCACATTTGAACTGTTGTGAGGCTTGCACGCAGCTTTGACCCATTATGCCACCAACACACACATTGCCATCCCTTATTTATTCACACTGAATATTTTCTAACAGCTAGAACTGTGAAACTGTGCAGTAACTGCCAGCTTTAGTGAGCCAGTGAAGGTGATTAAACTGAAATGCAGCTAAACAGACATTCTGCCTGAGACAGTGGAAACTCAACAGCTGCTGCCAAGGTTGTGTTGCCAGATTGGAGTAAAAGTAATTTATTGGCATCATTACATAAACTAATACAAAAATGAAAATGTATAATTGGAGCCATTAAGCACTGCTTTCATATTCTTACATAAATGGTTATATTATTTATGGCTGATATAAATCTTATCAAAAGGCTATAACAAGAGCCGCTATTAGCCATTTTCCAATCTCTGTGTTGATATTACTAACAGCCGGTAAATTATGCACCCCCCCCCCAAAGTAAAGAAGAGATGGGAGAAACACCCTTTAACCTTACACATAGTTTGTCCACAAGAGGGCACCCTAGATCTTCCTTTTTGGCAACATGTGCCACAAACAAAAAGCTACTTACTACACATAACAAATCTTAGGAAAATTTTCCTGTGCTTCATGTGTCTGGAAAAAATATCAGCTGATATATTAGCATCAAATTAAAAAAATAATTCAATAAGTAAAACCCCTGTATAGATCGACTTGGTTTACATAAGCTGAAATAGGATTACTGCTCACTGTGCAGCTTGTGTCACCATAAAATGTTTTGTAATTGATAACATGAAATATCACAACTTAATTTTAGTTTTAGCCACCCACTTACTCTCACGAAGTAGTAAGACCGACAAAATTTCCTTTTATATGACTTGTCTTGAAATGCCACTCACCTCAGAGAAAATAGTGATGTCATATTAAGTTCATTTGTTCAGACATTTTTTTTTCACCATCATTGGTGAGCAGCATTGAGGAAGACAAACACCATTTTCATACACCCAGTCTGTGAGACAGTAAAACTGTCTGGGCTAACTATAACAAAACAGCCCTGATTTCCAGCAGGTCAAAGTTTGATGTGCCACAACCCTGTTACTCTTCTATGTTCAAACTGTTCAATAGGAAGTGTGAATACTAAATGTTTGGCAACTTCTTTATGCTCAGTTTTCTGCTGCAAGACGAGTAAGTGGGAGAGGGAAGAAGAAACCCCAGCTGCACACTGCAAACCTAACACTCTGTTTAAAGTCTACCAATAAAAAAATGTGGTATGTGGTATGCTAACTACAACTGCCAAACAAGTTCAGCATTGAGTTTTCTTAGATTTTGTAAACACTTGCTTGAATTGTTGATACAAATATTTGCTTTCGCACACAAATTTTATCATCCCTTAAAGTCATAAGGCAAATAATATGGTCTTATAAGACATCTTGATATAATCTATTAATCTTTTTATGTCAAACAAAATTGTCAAAGTGGGAAGAAAACTTATTTGGTTTTATCGAGTTGATAGAAGACACAGAAATCCTGCTTATATTTCCTGTTGAACACACATCAACACAACTTGTCAACATATCCAAGGTTTATAGATCAACCTAGTAAATCAAGTGAATTTACTCCAGGTTTACTTGTGTTTAACAAATTGTGATTTCCTGCAAACATTTTCATTGAGGTATTTAAATTCATTACACATTTAAGAGTCTTGGCATCAAGACAACTTTGTATTACTGATGGTAAGGCTAAAAACCTATTTAAGACTCAGAAAGTGAAGAACTGAAGTAAAGCACAGACTACATGCAGGACTTTATTTGCTTGAAGTGGAACTTATGTTTACCCATTCAACACCATGGGAAGTTTTTTTTAATGACATTTTCAAGCTAAAGGGATATTTTAATCTGTACCCCTCAGGTATGACTAATTAACAATAATTTAATATAAGACGAAAAGGCAATGTAATTTATTTAATGCATGAAAAAAACAAACCCTTGTAACCTCAGTTGTAATCTATTATTCTTTAAGGAAATAAAAACCGCCACACAAAACAAAGGCTACGTTCACATGTAGACAGATATTATTGTAAACCATTTTCTACATGTTTTGGCCTTTCATCCACACCTAAATGCTGTTTCAGCACACTGAAAACAAAGCTTGATAAATTAACACACAGAACACCTTGAAAATCTTTTTTATCTGCTCCTTTTTGATCTTACCTGAATCTGCGGTAGACGACCTTCATGTGTCTCAGACGGCCTGTGCCAGTGGTGTTCCTCCTCTTGGCCTTAGCGCTCCAGTTGTCTGAAAATGAACATCACCATGAATCAAGGAAGCATGGGACAATGTCAATGAAGAGCTAAACAGCATACTGACAGTGCTGCTCATAATAAGGAGTTAAGTTCCACCCTTTTTGACGGGGCATGGTGCAAGCCAGTGGGATGTTACACTAAAATATGGTGGAAGACAACAACCTGCTGGTTTTTGCAATTTCAAAAAAATTACACTAACACTAGAACCAAGCATACAGTTTCCCAATATCACAATTAAAAACAGTGTATTCTATTACATGCTTTAAGGTTACTTACACTTTCTCTTGCGCTTCTGAGGGTAGCCACACTTGCCGCAGGTAGACTTCTGCAGGTGGTAGGCTTTGGACCCACAACGACGGCACAGGGTGTGCGTCTTGTTCCGGCGCTTACCGAAAGATGATGTCCCCTTGGTCTGAGAAGCAAGACAAACATGTGAGATCAGGGACAACTCAAGGAGATCTGACTGTAGACCGGGTCTGGGCCAGTCTTGTCTCAGTGAAAAATGAGGAATCACAGGCAGTCATTTGTTCAGACATTTGTGTTTTAAAAACATCACTGACAAGACTCAACTTCAGGTGGTAGCAAACACTGAATCACGGTGGTTGCAGCAACTCGTGGCCTCAGCTTGCCACAAATGCTCAAATGGATGTTACTTTACGACCACTGAAGGCCGGTGTGCTTTCCTCAGACAAAATTTCTGTTTCTCGCAGTGGCTGGCAACACTAATTTTGTACACGTTACCAAATGAAATTGACCACATGAAAAAGACGCTAGCTATGCTAACATCGGCGAAAAACACCGGTTGCCATTTTGCCAACGAACAACCATAAATGTATTTTTCATGCATTTATTTTTAATTTTTCTGATTACCGGACAAAACCACAATCAATAGTTAAGTAAACCTTACAATATCTCGTCCTCTTCTAGCACTATTTAGCCCATTCAGTACAACTGTGCTAAAGGCTAACGGCAGCAAACAAGTGCTGGATGGATGTGACAGGAACAACAGTATTTTTTTTATTAAAATCAAACTTCATCTCAAAAATACATCATCCAACCGGCTACAGTGTTTATCCGACACAGAAGAGGCTTCAGTTCGTGTCAGATACATGGCACATTAAACAGATGTTACGAGATTTCTGTCTACCAGCGCTGCTACATACCATTTTTCTCCGGTGGCTGTGGGAAAAGAGACCGGAAGAGGAGCTGGAGCTGCATCAAATTACATCCGTGCTTTTTCCTGTGTAACAAAGAAATGTGACCCCTCCGTACAGCATTTTGTGCAAAAGGTAAAACAAAAAATATAATTTTATTTACTTACCGGCTGACTGGTGGTCTGAGTGGCGACACCGGCGTGCATGTTTTTATTTAATGAAAACACCACCTTTCAGATGCATGCCCGTATGAAAGAAAAAACTTATAGTAAAAAAGTATTTTGATTTATTTTGTTTTCTATAAATTGTATGTCGAGTAAGAAGTGTTTCAGATTATTATTTATTTAATATTAAAAGTGATATTCAAAATATAAGAATTTGATGAGTTAACAGAAGAAACGCACTCATTATTACACTGTAGTATGACACATGTCATCTTTATAAGGCTTACATTGATATTGTATATAAAAACATCAAGAGTTGGAGGAAATACGGAGTGTGTTTTTATCCTTCTGTTTTTTTTTAAATGTCTGTAGCCTAAAAACTAAAAAAATACTTGTACAGTACTTCATAATATTTATTAAAACTCAATATTTAGTTACAGAGAGATGAAGTTTGATTTTAATGGCGCCCGGTGGCGCCAGTGTCCGGCAGCCTCGCCTCTGTCAGTGCGCCCCAGGGTGGCTGTGGCTACAATGTAGCTTGCCATCACCAGTGTGTGAATGTGTGTGTGAATGGGTGGATGACTGGATATGTAAAGCGCTTTGGGGTCCTTAGGGACTAGTAAAGCGCTATATAAATACAGGCCATTTACCATTTACCATTTACAAACTAGAACAAATTTTTGAGACCCTATCTTCTAGATTCAAGTTACACAGAAACATGTTTCCCTATGCAATGAAATCCTTTCCTTTTTTCCGCAGAAAAAAATAGAAAAAAATCATAATTTAAAAACAATAGAAACAATTACAAAAAACTACACTAGGTACAATAAAAGAAATACAATAGAAATATAAGATATGCTAAATATATATGTAAATAAAATAAAAAGACTGAGCTGCAAAAGGCTATGCACACATTTACACAATTTACATTTTAGCATGCTACAGTAGCATGGGCAGTAGAAACAGTAATGAGTGGCAATCACCTGTGTGTAACTTGAGAAAAAGCAGACAGTAAAACCATGGTTGTACGCTCACGTCAGACGTCTAATGGCCCCATTATGCCTGCTGTGACACCCATGACAGGGGGTTGTCATGGGTGTCGTGCGGTGAATTTGACATCACATCCTGTGTCATTTTGGCTGGTTGTGCACCTCTCAATTTTTGTAACCGCCACCACCACAGCTGGGCTGAAGACAGGAGTGTAGAATTGTGCTGGTTTGTACCGCCACTTTAATGATATTCCAGTACAGAAGCTCAGAGACATGCAGATGTACAGTGAGATATTGGAACAGTTTGGAAACCTGAGAATTTGTGTGTGTGTGGGGGGGGAGCTTGACAATGGCTTCCAGTTTGGACTTCTTTTCTTCCTATATCAGCACTTATGTAGCGATATTGTCTGAGTGGTCACACCTATTGTTCAGGAGAATACTGCAGCGGCTTCTTGCACCTTAATGATTGGTATGAATACAAGTGACTGTGAGATGAAGTTGCAGCAGGTATAATGGGGCCCAAATGGGAGCAGCAAAGAAAGAGTTATTTAGTTTGGAGATTCTAGATTTCATGTTTTTATACCTCCAGCCTGAGGGTAGAAGTCTGAACAGTCCATGTTGGGGGCAGGTAGAGTCACTGAGGACGGAGACAGCTATCCTATGAACTCTATGATGGTAGATGCTCTGCAGAGAGGGCAGTGGAGGTCTAATGATCTTTTCAGCAGTCCCAACCTCTCTCTGCAGGTGTTTGTGGTCCATAGCGTTGGTGTTGCCACATGGTGGTTCCATAGGTTTCATTGCTGCCAGTCATCCGTCCTATTACTGCAGTATCATCCGTGAACTTTAGGATGATACTATCTTTGTGATAGGCGACCCATTCGTAGGTGAACAGGGTTGAGGATACATCCCTCAACGCATCTCTCAGCCCATGTTTGTAGTAATGCTGGCTGAAGTTCTGTTACCAGTCCTGACAGATTGAGGCCTGTCAGTCAAAAAGTCTAGGTGTGAGGTCTATAGGTGTGTGTCTATATAAGTGAGGGAGAGAAAAGTGTAGGATCTGAGGTGGACCTGTTGGATCAGTAGGGATACTGGAGGGAGTCCAGAGTGTCCAGTATGCTGTTCTGAATGTGGGCCAGCACCACTCTCTCAAAATACCTAATGATGATCAGAGTGAGTGCTTGTGACAGGTTGGCGGGCTCGTCTTGGGAAGCAGGACAATGGTTGCTTTTTTTAAACAAGGGGTGCCGGTGCTCTGGCTGAGGTTAATGTTGAGGATGAACGTGAGAACATCAGCTAGCTCACTGGCACATGCTTGAGGAGAGCCTGCCCAGGGATGTTGTCTGGTCTTGCTGCCTTGTGGGGGTTGACCTCTTTCAGTGCTTTATGTACCTGACCTGATGAGCCAGTTAGGGGAGGGGGTGAAGGGCAGGTTGTCCTATATGTGTGCCTCCTCTCTGTGCTGTACCTGGGGGTCTCAAGCGGGTGTAGAAGGTGTTGAGGTTATCTGGAAGACCCGTCTATGGAGCTGATGCTGTAGTCTGAGATGTGCTGTAGGCCTTGCCACATCCACCTGGAGTTAGCAGTAGAATAGAAGCCATCCAGCTTCTCTCTGTACTGTCTCTTGGCTTCTTTCCTTAGTCCATACTTCGCAGTACTTCTACAAATATGCTGTTATAATGAACATTATGAAGAATAGTACAAGAGTGGATTCAAACCCAGAGATTTGTTGCTATGGAGAAACAATAAACCATGCATCACTATCCCACCTTTTAATAACCTTAAAGTCCTCACTCGCACTGTGACCACAGTCATGCGCAAATGTGTCGGTAGACCCTACAAATACCAAGAATGAAAATAAGTTAGGTTTATATGATGCTTCCCTTATTGTACTATAAAAATAATAAAGAATACTATTTATAAGTAGTTTATGTTTTTTTCCCATTTGGCTCCCACTTTTACTCCAACTGTACTCAATTGTACCCATGTCAAGTGCAGCTGAAACAGTAGTGCGGTGCTATTGAAACATCCATTCATAATTCTGTTTAGCTGCCTAACAACTTCAATGCAAATGCAAAAATCTTAAAAAATGAATTCAACAAAAAATATTTAATTTCTGTTAACAATTTAATTTAATGAGCAGCAGTAAAAAGTTTCTAATTTCTAAAACACCAAATAGCAACTGCAAATGTCTAGAAATATTTAATTGCATTTCATTTAATTTCTACCAATATTTAAAAGTTATTCACTTGAAGAGTGATTGCAAACAGCAGTAATAACACTGCAGGGTACAACCACATAACAACAGCCTAATAAACTATTCAAAAAACAAAGACAATCACTCATTAATTTACTCATGCATTCAGCTAGACATTGTGCCAGACACCATCTCAACTGTATCTCACCACCACGCTGCACACAATTGGCTCAATTGTCTGATAACCTTGAATAACACCATGCCATGCCATATATCAGGCTTTAGAGCCCAGCATGAAAATTACAAAGATGTCAGTTCAGTTTAACAGTGATACAAGCACAAGGAACTATTCAGTCTGATGGGACAATAATTTTTGGCTCTCCTACCTCAAATTTCCTGTGACCAAAGAGAATGCTAATACACATGTGGACATGTTTTACATATTTGAGGTGTTTCAAATATGGTAAACTGGCCCTCTGTTCCATCCGTACTCTGTCTATCTATTGACTAAAAGACTACATGTTAGTTAGCTTCAGAACAAAATATAATACTGACATAGTCTTTGTGTGAGGTGCACTTGATTATTCGCCAGATAGAGAACAGTTTAATGAATCAATCAATCCTCCATCCATCTATCCATTTTCTTAACCTTGTACCCATTTCAGGGATGCTGGGATTATCGTAGCTGCCCTATCAGGCAAAAGGCTAAAGGTGGGGTATTAACAGATAGAAACAAGGCAAGCTGGAATGCCTTGGAGTGAATCTGCACAGGCCTCAGGAGATCTTCCAAGTCCACACACCCACAACCTTCTTGCTGTGAGGCAACACATGCCATAGGATGACAAGACACATTTTTAAAAAAAATCTTTTATTTTTTAGTTGTATGTATTAAAACGGGTCAGTCAGAAGGAGTCCTGCAGATACCGTCCAGTTACAGATCAGCTTGGCATCCATGGCCTGGCTCTGCAGGACAGTCTTTACTCATAGTACTTTTAATACTACTACTTCTCTAGTTCTTACTCCATGCGCCTACTGCTAGTGTCATTTTTGTAATGGAAGATAATCTGGTCATTTCTTTAAGCTTGCCCAGGTTCGCAGTTTAGAGGTGGAATATGGTAGACTTGTTTTGTTTTGTCTTGTTTTTTTTGTTATCAGCTTTGCGAGGTCATGTGAAGTGGGCGGCTGTAGATATCGTGTCTGCGCAGACGCATCCTTGAACGGCAGACCGTGACCTTGGGTTTTGGCTGAGTATGGAGCATCTAAATGAATTACGGCGCGCCCCCGTCCGCCTGGCTGGGAAAAGGCGCATCCTCCTTCCTTTTTAGATTTCAGTCACGCACCTTTGCTCAGATTTGACAAGACGCACGAGGGATGTGTTTCGCTGTTATCCTCTCAGCTCCCCGATTTAAAGAAAAAGAGCGAGAATCGCGCTTATAAGAGTCGATGCCTTTGCTTTGTCTAACTTGAGATTTCTGGATTTATTCTGCACCCAGCGCGCATTTTACACAAATCTGCACCGCTTGCACACGACGGAGAGACTGCGCCTCCTCGAAGCGGGTATAGGGCGATAACCGATAGGCACCGAGAATATCCTCCGGGGCCGTTCGTGCTTTTCTACTCAGGCATTAAAAACAGAAACAAAATATAAGAATCGCGTATTTTAAAACAAGGTCACTAATGATTTGAGATCTCAAGCGCAGATCCCGATGCACATCACCTTCCTCCGGTGATGCTGTGGTCAGAGAGCAGTAAAACAGACTAAAAGGGAAAAAAATGTGATGGACAATGTCCACTCCAGCGGGTACGAGACACCTGCCATCCTGGTTCTGAATGCAGCGAAGAGAGACACCGAAGCGGGTGTCACCGTCAGCCCTGGATGCTGCGCCGAAAAATGGGATACTCCGACCCGTCGTCGGGTAAAGACTTGCTCGGCAGCAGATCTCTTTGTTTCATATTTATTTGCGCGTTTGGGCTCGTCACACTTTTGCAGCAGATTCTCTACGGGAAAAACTACATCAAGAGGTAAGTGCTGATATTTTTTTACCCCACTCCTTTCTTCTCTTCAGCCACGATTAGAAAGCAAATTAGAGCGCAGTCAGTTTCCAAGAGTGTAAGGATGACAGTGAGCGGTAAGAAGCATGCCTCTGTAGTCGTTGTTGATCATATCAGTGGCTTTTAATGGAAAAGGTAAAAATGTGAGTGATGAGGTAAGAACATGCTCAGTAGAAATGAGAGTAGTCTGGATGGTCTACATGTCGGGACAAGCTTTAGTGGCTGCAAAGAACAATAGCAATTAACCATCCATGTTTTTCTTTCTCCCCAGTGGCATAGAAACAGTTTCCATTGGATTTCTTTTCCTTTTTGTTCCTTTGATTTTTGTTTTTTGATATTTTCAGAAAACGAAGCATCACATTCATACCATACACAGTGCTTCAGCTGTGCATGGTAATGTTTTCCCTTTCTTTTTTGTTTTTTCTTCAAAGACCTTACTTTGATTTTCCGTTTCAGCCTTCTTGACTGGTCGTAGCCTACATCTGACAGAGGCATCAGATTTTCATAACACATATGAACGCTACTGGAGCTGATGATGGTGGTGATGATGATGATGGTGGTGATGATGATGACAGAAAGCAGCATGTTGAAGATGATGTGTATTTCCTTTTGGTTCCTGTTAAATAATTCATTTTACCAGACTGCACCCTAGTGCACATGCCGCCACTGCAGAGCCACGTTTCATGCCTCTGCATCAGTATTTAACCCCTTGACAGGGGTGTTCTTTAGTTGGACCCTGGTTTGTAGTCCACTGTAAACCCACTGTAAGATTTATTTCCCAACTTTCAGGTCACTTTTTTTAATGGTCTGTGCTTAAAATCTCCGTGAGACGAGCAGATGTTGAGAAGCTGGGATGTTTGAGCTTCAGGTGCTTCAAAAAGAAACATAAAACTTTATCCCCCCTCTCACCACCACCTCCAGATACTTTACCGACAGGACATATATGCTTACTTCAAAGCAAACATATATGTGCTGCAATCTGAAAGTCCCCTCCCACCCTCCCTCCCAGAAAACACACACACGCACACAATTAATCCCTCCCTTGCCACCCCGCCGGGCTGGTCTGATAATACTCGGCATGGATTCATGGCATCCTGACCTCTTCAGTGAGATGCATGAATTCAGACGCGAAGCACACACACACTTTGTTTCGCCCCTGCGCCTTTTTTGCTTTCCTCCTAGAGCTCGGCCTAGGAGAGAAGGGGAACAAGCCACACAACAGAAACCAGTTGGCTCAGCGGCAGCCATTTTGCTACAGTCTGTCTGCACACACCTCAGTGGGAGCGAGGGAAAGAGGAAGGAGACTGTGAGAGACCCAAGGAGTGTGATAAAATGAATGTGTTTTCATACATGCGTGTGTGTGTGTGTGTGTGAAACAGAGAGAGAGAGAAGGCGTCATCTTATGATATCTACCCATGCATAAACAATCAAAAGTCATCCACATGGATTCGGCCACACCCAGCCTCTTCCCTCCTCCAAACCTTGGCCGGAGAACACATTGGCAGGATGCTTGCTGTGCACTTCTTTGCTTCTGTGCTTCACAGAAAAAAACAAAACATAAAAACAGATCGGTAATTACGTGAGGCATGTAGGCTGGCTAGGATGGTTGCAGAGGAGACATTTGGGTGCTGGCAAACTGAATGATGGCTTATGGAGTAACAGTTTAGATGTATCATCACTCTTACATTAACTCGCTCTGTGTATACGTCAGCGTTATGGCTGAAGGGGCTCTCGGTTCAATGCATGAGGATGCCCATTAAAGTCAAACAGTACGACGTGCGCATTGATGTACTTGATAAATCTGTCTGTGAATCTGACCATTCAGTTTGAAAGGAGCCACCTTAGAGAGACGCATAAGTCCGCTCCCTGTCTGCCATCCTGGTGACAAAGGGGTGAAGTGGAGAGTGTAGGATTATAAAGTGGGAGCGCGAGATCGTGGAGGGACACCGCTGACACACTTCTGAGAATGAAGACATTAACTTTCAACTCCGCTTGACTTCAGGAGGGCGATCTAAAAATACTCTTGGATAGAGAGAATAGCACCCCGGGCTGCAGGGAGGAAGGGATTAAGAAAGCCACAGATGATGAGTGGCGGTGTAAATGCAACTAATTATGATATTCATTATCAGTGAGTCTATTACTGCTTCAATTAATCATTTCACAAAATTACTGGCTGCCCTGTGGAGTCATGCACACACGGCTGTTTATTAAATCTTCTGGTTGCATTATGTAAGTGAGCTTTATCTCCCTGATTCTGAGGCTTTTCTCTTTGTGCGTGTGGTTTTTTTGTTGGGGGGGGGGGTTTGTGCTGTTGACACAGCTGTAACTGAGCATTGACGTTAGCACATGGTATCGAGTCACAGCACTTTGAACATGTGGGGATATGAAGAGGAAAAACTAAGAGCACAAGCAGAGGAGAGGCTCAGCTACAGCCCAGTTTTCAGTTTTGGTCTGAACAACAGACGAGGTAGTCTTAGAGAAACATACAGCAGTGAAAAAGCATCTGGATCGATGTGCTGATGGAGTCAGAGCACATTAGTGCTACAGGGCAACTTTGTGATTGTTGCTTGTCTACAAATGCTTGCGTTAGCGTCTCATGTGGACTTATAGATGGGCTCCTAAGGGCTGATCCTGATCCTAAGCTGATCTGTGAGTCAGAAGTAATCTAATGTAGCTACATTTGTATGGAGCTTTTCTAGTCTTACCAGCCTGTCAAAGCACTCAAGTAATCACTTTTGGAGTTTGAATTTTTGCTACAACACTAAAGTATGTGAGATTAAACTCAAGCCTGCAGTAGGCTTGTTGTTTTGGTGATGACTAATTCAATTCTATTTATATAGCGCCAAATTACAAAAGCAGTAGCCCCATGGCGCTTTATACTGTAAGATAGAGACCCTACAACAATACAGAGAAAACCTCAACAATCAAACAGACCCCTTTGAGCAAGCCCTTGGTGACAGTGGGATGAAAAAACTCCCTCTTAACAGGAAGAAACCTCAGGCAGAACCTGGTTTAGGGAGGATTGGTGGTGATGGGAGGAAGACAGGGGAAAAAACACACTGTGGAAGACAGGTTTATGTGTTTAAGGTGTATGTTAGATAACCTGATGAACCAAACTGTGCTGCTTTGAATAGTGTTGATTAGCTTTTGTCCTGTCTGAGGCACAAGAAGAGGGACAGAAGCCTCTCGAATTTTAGCGTTCGGTTCTGCAGCCGCTTGTGGAGTGCCGTGGAGATGTTGAAGTGCCACTCAGAGCAGCTAAGCGCGCCTGCGGATTGGTATTGATGCGACCCCCTGATGATAAATGCTCCATCACATAATGCATCCAGAAATGCTCTTTGGGTTCAATCTCCTCCTGCTGAAATTAGCACGACACCCACAAAGCACTCAGAAATGAGTCACGCATGAGTACTTGCATAATAGTCAGCATAACAGGAGAAGTTGTACTCCCCCAGATGTTTGGATGTATGGAATGTGATTAGCGTCGTCACAAGTGGAGATATATTAATATGTTGAGAAAATCTCAAAGATCAAATTTTAAGTAAAAAAACAACATGTGAAAAGCACAAAAGTTTTCAAGTCACTGGACATTTTGCCCCACAAAACTAAGGAATATACTTTAACGTGCTGACATTTACCGTTAAATCCTGGTGCCAGAAACCCTTTTAATGCACAAACACTGAGATGAAAAATAGCTTTCAACACATTTTCCTCCTGTCTAAGTAACATCTGCTGTTCCACAGCATGTGCAGCAAAGGAGGAGGATAGATTTATTGAGAACAACAAAACAATACTGCCATTTTCAGATTTGATTGACAGCTAAAAATAGCTGCCTTCCTCCATGTTCTCCCTCAAAGAAATCCTGGCTCTCGCTCCTGTAGAATGAGCTTTTTTATTCCGGGCACAGTTATAACATCCTATAAAGCACATGCACCAAATGACCTCCTCTGATAAATGTACTGTGATGGCGTCCAGCTGAAGTTAACATAGCGAGACCAAAGGTCAGGTTAAGCTTCTGCAAGCCATTGCATCTTTTCGTTAAATACAGTATTGATGTGTTACTAAATTGAGATACCTCAATTTAGTAATACAATTTAGGTTCTTCTCACTCACTGAATACTATTAGATCCGGTAGCTTAAACTGATCGTCCCTTTGTTTCTCAGTAATATCTGGATGAAAAGATGGTCTAGATTGGCAGCTTAATACTATATTGGCAAATGTGCTGGCCATTTGGCACTGATTATCGCTCGTCTCTTAAATCACTCACTTCAATATATTGATTTACAAGTCTAAAGCTCGTGCAAGCAAATATTGCAGAGTGTGAATGTTTGAATCACACTCAGATTAGTGGCATCAGCCCAGTATAAAATGTATCAGTATGTATTCAGATCACGGTGTCACTGTAACCCTGCTTGGTGTCATATACTGTCTTTCTTTAGCCAAAAAGCTGGTCCCCTCTTCCTCTGTATGTGCATGTGTGAGTGTGTAAAGGTACAACTTTTTCTGGGTTTTGTGACTGAACATATGCGCTTGGCAGTATGTGTTTGACATTTGCACGATGGGGAAAATAAATCCCAAATAAACTGACTCATTTTCTTACTAGTGCGCAACAGTTTAGCCGACTCAAAGGGGACGAGACAGGAAATTGGACCGGTCCCGTTAATTTCTCCGATGACGGATCTCTGAAGCCTGCCAGAAATGGAAGGAAAAGGTACCTTTCCAGCGCCACTGACTGCACAACACCTCTGACAAAAGAGTGTGCGTGAGAGAGAGAGCGAGAGAGACTGAAAGGCAGAGTGAACGAGAGATCACAAGTTTCAAATCCACCCTCTCTAGTGACGACCCAGCCCTGCATGCGTGGACTGGGCCGCTGATACCCCATGACTCCCCTCAGATGCTGTAGAAAGGGCTCAAGCCGAGGCACATTTGCACTTTTCTTCTCTACTTGTTTTTGACATCTGCAGGTTTAGGAAGCTAGCAGGGGGTTGCTGATGTCACAGGGCTACATCACACGTTTAACTCTAACTTAACCTGTCTGCATGTTGACAGATGTTTCCGTCAGAATTTTCAGCCAGATTCACAGATCTCCGTAATAGTCACACCCTGCCTAGCTGATATTAAGAAGAAAAAAAAACGCCCTCAAAGGTAGGCCAGTTTGAAGGCATTTTTAGCATTTTCACAGAAACCCAAGAATATCTCTCTCTCTTTTTTTTTCATTAGTTTAAAAGGGATAAACTCTCATATTTTTTTCAGTGGTGGTTGCACTTCAGATTTGCTCTTGCATGTTGTCTGATCCCGTCCACCTCGACCCCCCCTCCCCCAAATCCCTAAATCCCACCCCCTTTCAGAAGCTGGTTGAACCACGGTCTCCTGTTGATGTACTGGCTTCTCCTTGTACCTCTGTGTCGCATCCAGCACCCATTTCAAAATGCCTTGTCAACCTGTGTCTCATACTGTTCTGCACAGCTCTGTGTGTATACCATATGCATAGTGTGGACACTCTTCTCCGCTCCTCCTATCTCCCCTTCTCACATCTGCATTGTCTCTCTCTGCGACCTGAATTTAACCCCTTTTCCCCACTGTACTCTCTTTGTTACAAGAAGACAGGAACGTGCCCGATTTTTTTTTCTCCCCGCCTCCCATACCCCACGAAATTGTGCTAAAATGCTCATCTTGGATTGGTTTTTTCAACTAGCAATTGCGCAGTCAATCTAAGAAGCCATAAGCGACGAAATTCACCTCATGGAGTAAATTATTGTCTTGATTTCAGACCTGAACAGAGAACACTTGCAAAGGTTTTATCATCTTAGCTAAAACAAGAACGAACAGCCTCTATTCAGCGTGTCAGATATATTCTATGAGACCAACGCTCCTCTCTGTATAACCTCAGAAATACACTGCATCATCAGGTGGATGTAGACAACCAGTTTCATCGTTCCTTATTTGTACAATCTCATCCCAGCATCTTGTTCCTTTAATGCATCTCTCCATTGTATTGCTTGTTGCATCCTTTTATAATCTTTTTTTTTCTTACTTTGTTAACTCACATCATTTACTTCACAGCCACAAGTAATATGCAGCAGTTTTATTCATCTTTCAAAACAGAATGCTCCATTTAATGTGCGACAGATACCAACATTCATTCTAACAAAGACACATTGCAGGTTCCCCCAATTCACATCATGTCCCTAACCAAGCATTATCAAAAACACTGTTGGCATTGCAAGAGCCCTCTAAAATTCTGATGTAATTCTTGAGTATATGTATTCTTTCAGTTTAACAATAAGGTGTAAAGAAAAGTAAAATCCCTAGAGGGGCATCTCTACCACAAGATATACAGCGGATCAATATGTCCTTTGGATTAAACAAGCCAACAAAAAACGTTTAGTTGAATGAAGCCAGAAAGAGATGGATCAGTTCTGTGGCTCACTGCCGAACCTTAACAGGAAGATTATGGATCAGGATAAAGATAGCAATCTCATGAGGGTAAGACAGTTTATAAAATGCATCATATTGATGGTGTAAAAACATGTCAGTTTAGAGAAAAAAAAAAGCAAATGTGAAAAAACCCATCTAAATAATCACTAAAGCAAGACTGTGGCTAACAGTGCTAATGACAGAATAACTTTATATAGTGCTGAATTTTTATTGAGTCCATGCATGTTACATGTACTGTCAAAAAAGCGCACGTAGAAAACCCATGACAGACTTCAGTCGCACATGTATTTACAGTTAGCTAGGGTCAATGTTAGCAGGCATCTATAGGAATTGAAGGCATCGCAGCAGAAATATAGCAAATGGTGCTGTGGTAATAGGATAAGCATGAGGGAAAATATACGTGTTTCCTTAATTTTTTTCCCTCAGAACTTAAATCATGTAACATGTTCAGTTCAATTTACATCCCTGGCTTCTAAACATATGCAGTTTGAAAGACGGATGTAGCTTCTGGGTCTGAAAGTGAAGCCACCATGGCTTGCATTCTTTTGAATGGTCAGCAGGGGGTGAAGTCCCTTACTTTTTGAACAGTCAGAACCTGCTCGCCACATCTGGTTTTTAAAGCACCAGGATGACTACATGAAAACGCTCAATTTAATAACTCCTGTGATGGTGGCTACGTGCATCTTTGATACTGCCTGTGCTTCTAACCCTAGGATGAAACCAAACATCTCCATAAGGGAGTCTCTTTACTTCACAGATGTACATCCAAGCTATTACATTTAAAGTAATTAGTGATATTTAAAAATCCCTTTCGACTACCCAACAAAACATAACATTAGCAGGCTCCTATTCCTCCATACTAACCACGCCCCCTGCCACACACACATTTTATCCAGACCGCTTTCTGATCACGTTTAAACAAAAGGCTGTGCTGGAAGAAATGTGGCATCAGTACACAGAAATACGACAGCCGACTTTAAATTTCTAAGCCAGCATGGCTCTTTTTCCAGCGTTCTCTGCACGACCATTTTGTGAAATCAACCAAAAGCACACCACACATTAAAGACATTATTTTTGTGTACTTTTTGGTTAATGTTGCCATTCCAGTGTAACGATTGTTTCACGTGTCTAAAAGAAGCTCTTCCAATTCTTTAGTCCTTATTAAAAAAGATAAAATTCCTCCCAAACTCTTTGTTTGTTATTACCTCTTTGTTATGGTTACTTGTTTGCATGACTATTGTTGTATGTGTTCATGTTTACAGTGTGACAAAATTGTAATAAATCAGTCAAACTGTCACGTTACTCCTGCCAGCACAGCTGACATACTTACTCACTCCTCACACAAAAGCACAGACACAGCCATGCTCATAACCACCAGATGCTACACCGCTAAACCGTCTAATCCACCATTTTAGCAAGCCAAGCACTGGAATCAGCTCTATTTCCCTTTCTGTTTCTCTCCTAATTCAACATGTGAACATACAGTGTATGCACACATTTTAGCCCCAGAGTACCAATGTTACACCATGCAAGTTCTCATCATAGCCAGTGAACTATATAAAAATATGAGAGGTGCTACGTTTCTTCACTTAGTGTATGACATTGGTTTAGACTAAGATGTAACAGAATCTGGTGCAAGTGTCCAGTAGACATGTTACTATCTTGTTTGTGACGCCTAAAATCAGTGACATCATTTCTGTCATTTGTCATTCCACAATGCTCTACTGATATTCTAGTATTTCATAAAGTCAAACCATAGACATTTTACATTAAAAATTAAATATTTTTTCTTATTGTGACCTTTAAACACACTGTTTTACATATATATATATTATTTAAGCATAGTGTATTTTATCTCCTCTGTTTATTGTTAAATTCTTTTATGTTGAATAGATGTAAGCAGAGGATGACTCTGTTTATCCCTCCAGGTATCTGGAAAACTATGATGGCTCCTTTGACTACAACTCTACTGCATGCAGGGAGCTCAGACAGGAGATTATAGACGTCAAAGTGCTGACAATGTGAGTGTCCGATTATGTTACGTCTAACAAAGTAAAAAAATCTCCAAGGTAATCCTGCGTGTTTATCATGTATGAAAGTATTCATGTGTGATCACAGCCTTTACAGTCAGGAGTAGGGTTTACTGGTACAGTGTCAATGAAGATAAATTGAGTAGCAGAAGAAAAAAACGCATGAAGAAGTTAAAAATTAAGCATCACCACCAGCATAAGAATAACTAGCATTTTCAAAACAATGTGTCTCTGCTTCTGGATGACAACAAGTATTGGTCAGGTTTTAGTGAAGTAGTCCTCCTTGACATCTCAGCAGATTTTAATTCTCATTAGTTTACAGTCATTACAGCCAACTAATGACTGCAGAACTTTTCATCTGTATGTCACACGTTACAATATCATGTGACAAGTGATGAATGCAAGCTAAATGTGTCAATGACATTCTGATTATTTCTTTGTAAGGCGAGGCTTTGTTAGCAAAAATGGGCTAAATCTATTCTAGCATGCTAACATTCTAAATGCTACAACTTAATACTGCACAAGGCACAAAATAAATCTGAAAAGGATAGTATTTGAAGATACTTGAACATGATAACCCATATTCCATTAAAGATGGATGAGAGCTCTGTTACATTAACTAGCTGTCTTTGAAGCTCTGGTTTGGAAGCCCCTGTGTTAGCATTTTGACTTCTGACATGTTGGGTTTTTAACGCTAGAAGTGGCTATTTTAAGATGAAAAGGTGGTGTGTTATCAGCTAACATTAGCAGGCTTAATTTGCAAAGTCTTCCTATATACAGGGTGTTTTAGTGCGTAGTGTAGAAAGACATACTTGCTAATTTTGGCTAAACTAGCACTAGCACCATGAAACACCAATAGAAGACCAATATTATTTGTTTTCTTGCTGTTCGGCAGCAGTTTTTGACACTGTGCCAAAATTTTTGGCATGATGAAAGATTTCAAGGCAACCCAATGAATTTTGTCAACCGTCCAGTGGTGCGAAATGAAACAGGATCATAAAAGTTCACAGTAATAGTTATTGAGTTATTAAAAGTCAACCAGCTAAGTAAACAACACTTTCAGGTCTGGAGTCATGCCATAGTGTGACCAAAAAAGACACAAAAATAAGTACATGTGTAGGGTCAATACATGATTGCTAGCACAGATTATTTTATGTTGTTACTTCAGGCAATTCTTGACCATTTGAGCAGTTTCATTACTCAATAACATCCATTTTGTTGCCAACACTATTGAGCCAAGTTGTTGGTCTCCTTCTTTTCTTATCACTACGGGACACTATAAATAACATGCTTACAACATACAGTAGATTACTGGCCAGATTCATTACACTGCTCAATGAGCCCCTTGTTCCAAAGGCAATCTGAGCAGCATCTTTCCTCTTGTGTGAATATGAGCACTGTCCAGTGACCTTTTGCATGTGGCCCTCAGGCTGGCAGCTTAATTATCAAAATCATACTGAGTGCTCAATGAAAGGCCTTGAGCGACTCTGGCTGCGGCAGGGAACAGCTGTTGTCACTCTGGCAGACAGCAAAATGAACGCACAAGCTTGACTCCCAGAGCAAATCACGCCACCCCAATCATCTCCAAGGAAATGTCAGTTCAAGGACATCTATTTACAGATGTGCTTTCTGTTAATGAGTCAAGATCCAGCGTGATCAGTAAAGTTGTAGCAATGTTTTTTGGCCTCTGGTTTATCTTTTTGAAACGTTTAAGGTGTTTCTTCAATTTGTTGCCTCTGCAGAAATAATGGTTAATTGGAAAAACCATGTCAGTTGGAATAAAGTCATCTTTCCTCATCCCACAAGTCTCTCAATCCTGTCCGTCTCTCTTCCAGGGTGAAAACGTCAGATCTCTTTGAAAGATGGCGAAACCTGCAGGTGTGTAGGTGGGAGCAGAACAAGGAGGAGGCCAGCAACTTTAAGTAAGTGTTACTCATTCTGAGCAGAAGAATTATGTATGTAAATGTCTGCATTTATCAAAAAAGGTCTTTTTTCTAAAGACTGTACATATTTGTTTTTTCCGTGTTTTTTGTGAAGTGCACTGGTTACCTTTTGAATTGTTTAAAAAAACATACTTAACATTATTATCTCTTATCACCTTGACTTTTATTGGTTTGGAAGTCCTCTGCAGAAAATTAGCGATTACTTCTTTTGATAAAATGTCATTAAAATAGAGTAAACTTTACACGCCAAATGTGTACAAATAGTATAGAATGTGGAGAATACCAACCCCAAATTTTATAGAGTAATATTTAGAAGAACTGACTGTTGGGGAATTATAACTAGCCGAGTAGAATAAGATGAAGGATTAGTATATTGGATAAAATACTGTATATTCTTAAATGTAAAAGAAAAAAGCAAACATGTTCAGGATCTTACCATATACACTCACTGGGAACGTTTTTGATTACACCTTGCTAATACTGGGCTGGTTGCTATAGATTTTTTAGCTGCACATCCATGATCTCAATCTCCATCACATCCTTGGAGAGCCCATGTGAACTGTAGTATCAGTTTCTGTAGCCCATCTGCTTCAAGCTTTGATATGTTGTGCATTCAGTATACTATTTCTGTATACTTTGTATGTAATGAATGGTTATTTGGGTTTCTGCTGTCTTCCTGTCACCTCAAAACAGCTTAGTCATTTTTCTTTGACCTCTGGCAACAACAAGACATTTTTGCCCAGAGAACTGCCACTCACTAGATATTTTATCCTTTTTTTTAGATTATTCTCTGTAGACCCTTGAGATAGTTGTGTGGGAAATCATTAGCTCCTGAAATACTCAAAAATACCAGCCTGTATGGCAACAATCATACCATGTTCAAAGTAATTCACCACCTAGTAGGTTGTCTTGACCAGCTCTACATGCCAAAAGGCATTGAATTGCTGGATGACAAGCAAGTGTATTTAACAATGTGACCAGTGATCTATTAAAGTATCCTCATTAATCAAAGGTGTGTTTTAAGAAGATATCAAGAGCTGAAATAACATTTTATTTAAAAAGACATTGTTCATTTGTAAGTACCACCTTTCGATAAACATCCCAAAGCAATTAGGATGTAAAGGTTGAAATAATTTTGGTTTTGAGCTTACCGTGCATCTTCTAAAGCTAAGTTTTACTTTTCTTTGGTGTCTTCCTGAAGGATGTCTCTGTCTCGCTGCTGTAATGCTCCCAACTTTCTGTTCACGACCAAGAGGAACACTCCTGCAGGGACCAAGCTGAGGTACGAGGTGGACACCAGTGGTATCCTTCCCATTACTACTGAGATCTTCAAGATGTTACCAGATGTGAGTTCACCACCTCTTTATGAGCGTTTGTTATTTTCTACTGTATCTGGGGGCATTTTCAAACCTGCTGATCTGATGTGTTTGATTTCAAAATTCCTTGTGTTGTGTTCATTTGAAATTATCACCTCATGTCTTTCAGGATATGCCGTATTCCAAGTCGCAGTTCAAGAAATGTGCTGTCATTGGAAATGGTGGTATCATCAAGAACAGCAAATGTGGAAAGGAAATTGACTCAGCAGATTTTGTTTTTAGGTATTCACAATGCAGTCTTTTAGTATTTGATATGCGAGAGTTGTACAGTGTTACCTGGAATTCTGTTCTGATTTAATATTTTTGATCTTTATATTACTTTTGAAGAATACATACAAATCGATAACAATTAATTGTTAATAGATATTGAATAATAAAACTTGAACTTTTTGAGGAAAAATAACATGACAAGAAGTCAAAAAAGTACTTCATCTTTCATGCAAAATTCTTTGAAATTTTACCTCAACCTTTAAACTCAAAGCATCAAATAATAAACTAGCACTAAATTCTGAAATCTATACACTGAATGGCCACAACATCAAAACCGCTAAAGTGTATAACTTGGATGGTCTCAGTAGAATCCAATTTTCTGCTAGTAAATCCTTGGTCCTATCATTCACAAAGATGGAACTTTGTAACTTTGACATTTAACTTCCAAAGTGTTGTTAAAGACCAGCTTCCCGAAAGCCCAAGGCATTGACTGAGCCTTCAAACACCCTAAATCCCAATTTGATTGAGTGTCTGGGGATTCATCATGACAAGCTGCCAATGTTGCAGATCCAGATACCAAAGGACATCCCCGGAGGTACTGTTGATGTCCTGAAGGATCAGAGTTGTTTTAGCAAAATGAATATGAAGTAGTTTAATGTTGCTGCTGATCAGTGTAGTTCCATGGACCTCGCTTCACCAAGAGAAATTCAAATGTTAAAATTCCCGTTTATTCCAGTTACAGTGGTGGAAATAATTATTGATCCCCTGCTGAATATGTGAGTTTGCTCACTTACAAACAAATGAACTCTTTCTAATTTTTATGGTAGTTTCATTTTGATACAGATAAAGAAAAAACGCATTAATAAAAGTTATAAATTGAGTTTCATGTCATTGAGTGAGATAAATATCTCGATACGTTTCTTGTAGTTGGTCAGTTTTCACACATCTCAAGAGGGATTTTAGTCCACTCGTCTTTATAGAAACTCTCTAAATCCTTTAGATTTCTTGACTGCTGTTTGGCAACTCGCAGCTTCAGCTCCCTCCACATATTTTCTAGGACTAAGTTCTGGAGACTGGCCAGGCCACCCCATGGCCTTCTTCTTTAGCCGCTCCTTTGTTTCCTTAGTGGTTTGTTTTGGGTCATTGTCATGCGGAAAGACCCATGACCCATTTTCAGTCTTCTGACTGAGGGAAGTAGCTTCTCATCACTTTATGATTTTATATTTTTTTCTTTTCTTAATAATTGCACCAGCAGTAGTCACCTTCTCACTAAGCTTCTTGCTGATGGTCTTGTAGCCCATTCCCGACTTGTTCATGTCTACAATCTTGTCTCTGACGTCCTCTGACGAGTTGTTGTTCTTGCCCATTGTGGCAGACAGGTTTGAATAATAGAAACTGATTGTGTGGACAGGTGTGCTTTATGCACATAACAAACTGAAATCAGGAGGATCTCTAATAGTGGGAGTCAGAATTCTGGCAGGGTGGTAGGGGATCAATACCGATTTCACTTAATGACCTGCAAATCAGTTTATGCCTTTTGTGTAATGTGTTTTCTTCTGGATTTTTGGTTGGTTAGCCAATTTATGTAATTTATTGTAAAAAAAAAAATACCCCAACAGCTTCTTATTAAAACTATTATATGATTACTTGTGCAACTCTTCAGGTTGTCTCCTCAGCATGCCTGTTTTTAAACATATCAAGTCAAATCTAAATGATTATTAAACTCTAGTGAAATGTTATTTTCCTTTTTTTGCAGATGCAACATACCGCCCATTAATGACAAATATTCAGCAGATGTTGGGACTAAAACAGATCTGGTGACAATAAACCCGAGCATTATAACTGAGAGGTACTGTAAATATGGGTCTGAGCAAGAAGTCCGCTAACCCCTCTTTAGCTCAGCTTCTGCCATTGATCTTTTCCTGTTATCACATGAATCACTTTCTCTGCAGATTTCAGAAGCTGGAGAAATGGCGGAGGCCGTTTTATGACGTCCTTCAGAATTACGAAAACTCCTCAGTGGTGCTACCTGCGTTCTACAACACCCGCAACACCGACGTGTCATTCAGAGTTAAGTATATGCTGGATGATTTTGACTCCCAGAGAGGTGTGTTCTTCTTCCACCCGCAGTATCTGCTTAACGTGCAGCGCTTCTGGGCCGTGCAGGGCGTCCGCGCCAAACGGCTCAGCAGCGGCCTGATGCTAGTCACCGCCGCATTAGAGATGTGCGAGGAGGTCCACCTCTACGGTTTCTGGGCGTTTCCTATGAACCCCTCTGGCATCTTCATCACACACCACTACTACGACAACGTCAAACCACGGCCGGGCTTTCACGCAATGCCTCATGAAATTTTCAACTTCATTCACATGCATACACGTGGGATCATCAACGTACACACAGGGCCATGCGCATGATCCCTCACTCTAACTAGTAATTTGCTTTAATGCAACAGCTCAAGATTTTACCTTTTAATTTGTCTTTAGGCCAGTTTTCATCACGGCAATCTCAGTTTAGGCAACTATTTTGACCCCAGTTCAAACAGAGTTGGCCTTGGGACACTCTCAACTACATGTTGAAGATTTCTCGCTTTAACTGCCAGCATCTTTCAAGTTTTTCACTTCAGTAAAATCACCATGGTTATCTCCGACTGTCAGACCATTGGATGCTTGTTTTTAATGTGAACAAAGTGGTCTTCATAGTGATGTTGTTTCTGTGGAGTTTTCTAGTGGCTCGGCTGTACAGAGGTGTTGTTTTTCTACTTGGTCACACAGATATTTAAGCCTATCTTCTTCTCTCTTTTTCTCAGACACTCTGTGGGTGTGGCAGCTTTTAATGTTTGTGTAAAAAAACAAAAAAAAATAAAGTCTGAACCTTAATATTCAGCTAATATTTAAAAAAATATGAAAAAAATCAAACTGTAATATTCAGTTGTCTACTTTTGTAATCTATTTCCTATTCACCATATTCCCTCGGTGAATATTTTAAAAAACACTCTCGAAACGGCCTGTTTTCCACGGCCTTCTTTCTCCCATTTCCAAATACTTCTCATCATTTCTGGTGGAAAAGAGGCAAGATTTTCTTTTCCTTTTTTTTGGGAGGAGTTGGGTGTCGTAGATTAGGGTGAAAGCTAGAAAAATATTTTGCAATACACCAACTCCACAGAACTTTTGGCTTTCCAGTTTTTAAAGCAACCCAGCCTATCGCTGTCTTTCATGTCTTAAGCCTTATTGCCTTATGAGGTATGGAATCCCTCTGTATGATGTGCAGTGCACTTGGTGTTTCCTTTGTCTACGAATTCAAATCAGACAAAGTTTTTAGTTTGCCTCTTTTCATCCAAGCACAACCCTAACACGCTAAGGTAAAGCGATTCATGTGCAGTTCATGGCTTGTATTCTACTGGAATCCCTCCCTGTAAACTCCACTCATAACCACGTAGTGCTCTGCATGACTTTACTCTATACTTGGCTTTGTGTGTGCCTGCTTCAGCGATCACTGATATAGCCTATGTTTACACTTAAGCCTCAACTGAAGCTCACAGTGCTTTTGGAGATGTACACGAGACTCTTGCTTGGAGAAAGATTGATGGATATGTTAAAGTGGCTGAGATGATGTGGTATCATTTTCACTTATGACCCCCCAAAATGTATTATGCTACTGTGGTACACTGGAAAGTCATAAAAGGTTTTGCTATTTGTTTTGTTGTATGCAACACTTGTGAGACTGTAACTTTACTTTTCAGTCACTCCTCTGTTCATGCTCAGCTGTGCACTTGTCCATTATTTCTTTGAATGCATTACAAATAAGATAAAAAAAAAAAATGCTGTTTCCCTCATCTCTTTATACAGACTCTTTGTGTGTTTATGCAGCAGCAAAAAGTTTCGAGCTAAATTGCTCTACAGTCACAGTTAATAAGCAAGAGTGGAAATAGAGGGGAACTGGTCTGTGTAAAGAATGGAGGTAATATATAACACAGTGCTTCTTAAATGA
The DNA here is from genome assembly GCF_013358895.1 of Oreochromis aureus. Lineage (NCBI taxonomy): Eukaryota > Metazoa > Chordata > Actinopteri > Cichliformes > Cichlidae > Oreochromis > Oreochromis aureus. The sequence continues at coordinate 48,997,340 of NC_052948.1, read as the reverse complement.
CTCTGGATCATTCTTTATACTGCTACTGTGTTTGTAAATAAACTTGTCTGAATTTTCACTTGTATGTTCATTATTTTGTGTTGGGATGAGAGTGTGAAGGAATGCACTGCTGTGTGAAGTGAAACCAAAATGTGACCACACATGAATAAAAACATGTCTACTCTGCATTAAAAAAAAGTGTAGAACAATAAACTAGTAAAACCACAGCCTCAAAGTACACTTCACGGCTATCCCAAAAAGTTGATTCTGTTCAAGAACAGGCAAAAAAGCCTAGCTAAAACAAATAAATGTCCTCAACTCACAGTTAAAAGTAGCTGAGTGGTGCATTTTTCAAAAAAATTATTACGCACCTGTAAAACTGAAATAGTAGGGCAGCTAAGCTAAATGTGAATTAGACAAAAGTTTGAAATTTTGGCAGGTGAGAGAAAAATGATAACTCCTGAGGAGGAAAAGTGCGCTGAAGCAATCCAATGAGGTTTGACTCTTTGCTGTCAGCCAATCTTTGGGTAATCTGATGTTGAAAGACCAATATGACCAAACTCTGCCCTTCTCCTTGATGCCTGCATCATCAGGTGTCAGATGGCAGCAATAAGGCTAATGGGATGATTTGGCACATTGTCAAATGCAGATGTGTATGTCAGTGAGGAAGAGATACAACAGCAATGCAAAGGAACTTATTCATGAAACAGGGCGTCATTATTATTTATTTCTTAAGTTTATTTCTCTTATTTCTATTTATAATTTATTGTATAAGTCCCTGATATATGGAAAACGATGCTAACATGTTGCAGATGATTTAACTTTTAATTTAGATTCAATAGTTTCTCCCGTTCTCCATCATTAAAGCACCACAGTAATCGTTTTTTTCTGGGCAAATGATGTGAGGAAATTTCTTATTAAATATGTATACATTTATTTGGTTATGACCTGCATCATGAATAATGTTCAAAAACTAGAAAAGTTCTCATTTACTTCATTCATTTGTAAATTACACCAGAGTGATTTTAATTTTTTAACTGATTTTATTATTTTTAAATAACTATATATGCTGTTTTTGGTGTTTGTTTGGTCTGTAAAGAAAAAAGAAACTGTAAAAATATTTTTTTTTCTAGACACCAGCCAGACCAGTACTTTTTTTTCTTGACTGAGACAGGCTAGCCATCCCTAGCCTGTTCATAATCAGCATGTTTCCTAAAACGTGCTGCTCTTACCTTTGTTAGAGTTCATTATAAGTAGCGCTAAATAAAATAAATCAATGCTGTCTGAGTATTACATAGAGTTATAAGTTGCTTTTACCCTGTGAATGTGAATTAGACACACTCGATGCAACAATAAACAAAGAGTAGTTGTAAAGTTGTGTGCGTGCGTGTGTGTCTGTGTGTAGGGGTGTGTGTGTGTGTACATGCATGTCTGTGGTCCTGTCTGTATGAGTGTGACTGCAGGTAAAAGCGAGACACCCCCGGCCCGTAAAGCGATCCTGACACCATGAATAATACAGGGTGCCGTGGCAGAGAGGATAAGTTGTCTGTGCAAGGCTCCTTTTTCACAGGGCTTTCTCCTGTGGGTCATGTGAGTGCTGAAGTGACACTAATTTTTCATGAGTGATGTGTGTGTATGCGTGGTGTGTTTGTGTGTGTCTGCAGGCTGTGTGGCCAGGTAGGAGACGTCCAGGCAGACATCCCTCCGTCTGTGTGTCCTCAGTGGCTGCTCCGACCCCACGATCCCAGAACATCTCTGCAGCCAAGGGTCAAATGAATTGTCTTACACCATTAGAAACTCAAGGCAGCTCTTACGAAACTAAGGGCCAGGGAAGTGAATGAATAAAAGATGCCATTGAAACAGAAAAAATCCACAGCTTCAGGAGAAACTGAAGAGGTTGATGACGAAGTGGAGGAAACTGAGCCAAAGTTAAAGGAGAGGAGCAACGGTTTGACCCGAGGGGACACCACTAAAAGGGGGAAGAGTCAGAAGAAACACAAGTGCTTAGAGAGCTCTGAGAATCAGGAGCTTTCAGAGAACGTGAAAGCTAAAAAAGAGGGAGAAAAAGGACAAGAGAAAAAGAAGAAAAAGAAAGCAGATGAAGACGAGGATGCTCAGGCTGTGATTGAAGGCAAAGGTGATGAGGGTGAGCAGAACAACAATGACCCCTCAACCAATACCAAAAAGAAGAAATCACAGAAGCTCAAAGAAGAAGTGACCGAGGGAGTGAAGGAGGAAAAGAAGAAAAAGCACAAGAAATCCTCTGCAGAGAACCCGGAGGGGGACGGGGAGATGGGCTCCAAAGATAAAAAGTCCAAAGATGGCAAGAAAAAGAAAAAGTCTCACAATGACGATGATGAGGAGCCTTTAATTGAGGAGCAGGAAGAGGAGGAGGAAACAAAGAAAAAGAAGAAAAAGAAGGCAAAAAAGGGATCAGCAGACAGCGATGAAGATAAAAAGAAGAAGGGGAAAAAGTCCAAAACCAAACAGGTGGACTATGCTGAAATCTACCAGAATGAACTGCTGAACTACCACACAGACTCATCTGATGGGTATGAAGATGAATACTTCAAAAAGAAAGGTAAGAGCATGTGATTGCAGAGCAGATGGAGAAGCCTCACATGTTGCTTTTAAAATAAAAAATCAGAGTCAATATGTTGGAGTGTATCAGCTGCTCAAACCAGTTCTATCGGCACTGAGCAGGAGCGCTCCGGGGAATCCCTCTGTTATTGTTCTGGGTGAAAGCTCAGTTATGTTCTACATGAATGACGCCAAACAGTGGCTCGGGGGCAGACAGGTGCTGGGTGCCATCCCAGTCCCAGGGGCTGGGAGCACAGTCGGGGCCAGAATCAGGCCTGCGAGTCAAAGGAGCTTTCTTAAAGCAGATCAGAGGCCCTCAGAGAGATGTTAGTAAACTCTACAGGACTATTTTGTGTGTTTTTTTGTTAATAATGTTAATAGTATAAGATTTTCTTGTCATGTAACCTATTTTAAACATCCTCTGATTAGACTAGTCTACAAAAAATATATTTTTTTGGTACTCGGAACTTCAGACCATTTTATTTATTTATTTTTTCTTACACTGATTTCAGATATGGAATTCAATCTAAGCTTGCAAGTCAGGTTTTTGACACAATTGTTTTCATTGTTTATTCTGAAAACAAACCAATTCAGTTCATAATATCATAGCAACAGTCGCCTCAAGCTGATTGATATTGTAAGGTAGAAACGCTACAATAATACAGAGAAAACCCCAATAATCAGATCACCGCCTATGAGCAAGTGTTTGGTGACAGTGGGAAGGAAAAACTCCCTTTTAACAGGAAGAAACCTCCAGGAGAACCAGGCTCAGGGAGGGGCGGCCATCTGCTGTTACCAGTTGGGGACAAGATGATGATAAAGAAATTTCTGTCAGTTTAGCTAAAAACAAAAACCAGGCGGGTAGCGTGCCTCAGGGTAAAGTCATCATGGGTTCAAATCCATAATCTGGCTGGAGCTTTTCTGTGTAAAGTTTGCATGTTCTTCCAATGTTTGCATGGGTGCTCCAGCTTCCTTCTGCAGTCCAAAGACATGCAGTTAGTAGGATTAGGTTAAAAATGCCTTTTCACAAGTACTGCTGATGAAACAACCCAATACAAAGCATGCTTACTGGAATGTTTATTGCAGTTTATCAGTCATCATGAATATCCAAACACAATGTTCTTGGTGTGCATCCAGTAAGAGTAATCAATTAGACGGCATCATAGTTCAAAAGGTCAAACTCAAAAGCCCCTTTATTCCTTCTTGTCCTTCTTGTGAGCTTTTTGCAGTAGAAGCTATTTGCAGAATGAAGAATTGAGCAGACTCTTAATTGGTAAATGGACTGGCTCTTATATAATGCTTTTTTACTGTGCTTCAGTGCTCAAGACACGCACATGCACTCACAAGCCCTTTTTTCTATATATATATATTGCTGGATATATATTCAAACTACCTTGGGAAAGGCACAGATTTAGTACTTTTGCCCCAAAAGATGTTTTGTTTTGTTTCTGTTTTTTTGTTGTTGTTTTTTTGCATTTCTGAACGTGTTTGCAAGAGCTTACAAGACATGCAACACTGCAACATCATAATTTGTCTATTACATTCAGTTACATTATTTATGTGTTTCCATAAACACCTCCATAAAACTGACTTTATATAGTTACTGATTTACTTGATTTACTTGAAGCTCTTGCAGATTATAAAAGGAACATTAAGTATTTGTAGCAGTGATACACCTCTACAGTGAGAACATCTTTGTTACCTAACTGACCCACTCAGGTTTCTGACACTCCAAGGAGATTATCATGGTTGAGTTTTACCAGGCCACTGTCTATCTGATTTTATCAGGTGTCTCTCTTTCTCCTTAAGCTGGTTTTAATAGCTCGCCTCACTGTTAATTAGGTATCAGATTGACTTTGATCAAATTGCTCCTTTATCAGATCCGTACATTTCCTCTCTCCATCTTCTAGAAGGTTTAAGCTATTCTCTTGCTGTCTAGCCTTCTTATGCATTTATCATTATTATTTAGTTTTATTTAATATGACACCTCAAACTGGCTTTTTTAACATTTACCTAGAACAGTGGACACCCTGCAGCATACATGTCAGATTCACTTTAGTCTAGTTTGTAGTCCTATATACTAAAAAAACGAAAAATTAAGGGAAAGCTCGATAACACAAAGCCACTTAATTTCAGGGATATCAATCCAACCAGTTAGAAAGCACTAACCATTATGAATTTGTTTTATCTGCTTTGGTGCAAAGGAAAGGGACAGTAGGTGCCCCGCAGGGGCAGCAGGACAATCTCGAAACAGCTCCTTATCCACCAACTCCAGCTGTAGCTCAGGAGATAGGACAGGTCATCTCATTTTATCCCTGGATGCTTCAGTAAGGGCAACATAATAATCATCCATAAGAGTGTGAATGTTAGATACAAAGCATAAAAAAGCACTTGGGTGAATTAGGAATGTCATATATTCAGAAAAGAGTTACGAACCAGTCCATTTACTGTCTCATATATGTAGTCTGAGTACCTCTATAAAAGCAGATGTTTTTGCATTTTGCTGGTCTGGAGCATGTAGGTGTGTGCTAACATAATGCTGTCATTCCAGACTCTGCAGGCCACAGTTTAAATGTAAATGTTAAATTTCATGACAGCTCAAGTACAAAAAGACTGAACATGTATGTGGCTTGTTTGCCAAGAGAAAGATTCTTCTGTCTAACCAACATGGCAGCACAGCTTAGGTTTGCAACGTTGCATCTGAACGAACCAAAAAACTTCTGTAACAATGTCCTTTGGAGACCAAAGTGGTCAAAATTAATCGCACCATTTATGGCAAAAACCAAACACAGCATATGAGCACAAACACCTCAAACCAACTGTGAAGCATGGTGGTGGAGGGGTGATCATTTGGGCTCGTTCTGCAGCTGTAGGACCTGGGCACCGTGCAGTCTTTGAGTCAACCATGAACCCCTCTGTATATCAAAGTATTGTAGAGTCAAATATTAGGCCATCTATTGGACAGCTAAAGCTTTGCCCAACAGAACGACTGAAAAAGAAACGAATTAAGGTGTTACAATGGCTCAGTTAAAGTCCAGACCTTAACCTGATTGAGGCGCTGGACCACAAGAAAGCTGAGCATGAACAAATATCCACAAACATCAATGAACTGAAGCAACTGTGTGAAGAACAGTGGGACAAAATTCCTCCACAGTGATGAGGGAGATGGATAAAGCCAAATAGAAAATGAAGACTTCACCTGCTAAAGGTGGTTTTATGAGGTATTAAATCACGGGGGATATACTTCCACAGGACTCTTTTATATATAAACTTCTCCAAATCTATCACATTTAATGAGCCACTCATTTACAAAATAGATGTTAAGGCTAGGAACTTTTTCAGAATGTTACCCACATATTAGAAAGGGTTAGTGGTGCTTCTCATTGCTACAGTATGTATGGCATGCTTTATACTGGTTGTTTCATCCCCGCGTCAGTAAACTTTCATCTCAAATCCCAATACTTTCAAATGAAATCAAAACAGAAGAAATGCATTTGATACATTAAAGTTGCTGGACCAAAGTGTTACCATTTTATAGTCTATAACAGAATAAACTATCAGAAACATCCTTTTGAAAGCTTATCTAAAAGTGCAGATTTTTGTTTAGATTGTTACTCTAAAGCTCCAAAACACTAAAACTTTTTTCATGCATTAACCAAAGTATTATTTTTTAGGAAAATGGTTATTTTGATCTGCTAATGAATATGAATGTAAAACAGAGGGAACTTAAATGCTGCCACCACTTATCCCGTGTCGTACTTCATAATAATCCACAAATTCAAAGGGTGTTTCTTGAGTAGAAGTCAAGCCATCAGAAGTCATTAGGATTTATTTTCTGCACGCCTTGATTTTTCTCTTAGTTTGATTCCGCCTCTCTTCTCCTCCAAGCAAACGCTGTGAACGTCACCACCTCAGGTAGATTTTACAGACGGCTGAAATGTGAGAGAGGATTGGCTGGTGTATAATGCCAGACATGGATTCGTTGCAGTTTCGCCGCATTGAATTCCCTGGCAACTGTGCATGGAAGGAAACATAATGCTCCATAATGTTTATAGATTATTGGACACTGAGGATGTGACTTTGTGTTCGTCCTTTGGTTCAAGTGATTATTCATTAAATTTTTGAATTAGATATAATGTAATTTGTGACTGTATTTCAGATTGCATTTTCCCTTTTATTCTAACCTTCCTTCTCTTCTCTCTTCCAGTGTATGAGGTAGTTGCTGTCACTGGTGATGTAAAAGGAGCTGGGACAGATGCTAATGTATTTGTTACCCTTTTTGGAGACTTTGGAGTCACGCCCAAGGTCCACCTGGCAAGCAAGTGAGTTTAAAAGGGGTTTTGGTGGTGTTATTGAATTCGTTTGATGAATATGCTTTTTTTGGTTTGTTTAAATCAGATCTCAGTGACTTACTGTGTATTGTTTCACCATCATATCATGTTTAATATGTCCTTTTTCAGTTTAAGCTATGCCAGTTTAGCACCTTTTTAGTGTCAGTTGTTGACTTTTTAATCTTTTCTATTCTTCTCCATTCCTTCAGCACAGAAAAGAGGTATTTTTTATTTAATCAAACTGTAAAATGATGCTTATGATCCTGTCCTTGTGTTGGCTTGTATTGTCAATATAACACTGTATGTGAGAGAATTCCTGTTTAACAACAAAAACCTGATGCCCAAAGAACCAGCAAGATAAAATGAGTTTGCACACCAGCCATTATAAAAAGATATTAACCCGTAAATTCTTTGACGTCAGACAACAGAGCAGAGGTTTGTTTGTAAATGGGAATGTCTCTTATATACAGTGCATTAAATGTTGGACACAGGATATCTGGAGTAAGGAGGAACTATGTGACATGGCTGGTCTTCATTTCCATTTAGAGATAAATGAAAGAAGACCACGATGTCATTTCTGGGGACGATCAAATGACTCTCAGGGGATCTTAGCAGCAGGCTTCCTTTATCTCTGCACACATTGATTGACAGATAGGATTACCTGTGAAGCGTAACGGATATACCATCTTATTGTCAGCCACTCTGGACCATGTTACCCACACCTTGTGGTGGTCTCACTCATCCACTTCAGACAGCGTCCACATCCTTTGCATTTACTGTCTATCTGCTGTGTGACTGTAGTGTCGCTCAGCTGGTGAGCCACACACACACACAGATGTTCAGGAGCCCCTTTTGGTGAAATATTAAACAAACTGCATTGTAAGGAGTTTCACCTTACTCCAATATAAGTTAGGTCCTGCCTGTATTGTGTTATCGTCACTGGAAACTTTAACAGCATGATACAGGTAAGGGAGGGTTGCTATGTCTCAGAGAATATTTGCCCTACTGATCAGTGAGGCAGATTAAAAATGCAACTCTTTGGAAATTCAGTGTAATTATAAAACACATTCAAATTGCATGAATTCCAAAGTTTGCTGTGAGTTTTCTCCACTCTCCACCCGATAATCAGTTTCCCCCCGTCATTCTCTTGCAGGTGATTTGACATTGAGAATGAGGGCATGTATTCATGTGTGTTGTACAGTATTTCAGTCTTGGCAGTTTGTTGCAGTATGATGACACTGTGGACCTTATTTTGTGAGCCTTGGCATTGTCTGTCCGCTCAATGTTGCAGGAAGATGAGAACAGATGGAGATATGGGTCAGACACAAAGGCAGGTATTCTCTGTTAATGGAAAAGAGGGTGTCTGATTCACGGTGTTGGGCAGAGGGGGATCTGGTGTGCTCATGGGCCTGGCTCGACTCTGCGAGGGGGTAAATGTACTTGAGGAGGAAGCAGGAGAGGTGAAGTAGCCGAACCTCAGGAAGGTTTCAGATGATACCACTGCCACGAGACCACCAGGGTATCCTAAATCTGGGTCATTAAGGGGATACGATTTACTGTTCCAGAGTTCAGTTCACGTGTCTCTGGGCCTCTAGACTGGGACATTAAGAGCATTGTACTGATGTTATTCACATTTTGACATTTTCCAGAAGCCGGACTGCATTTGAGAAGAATAAGACGGATGTTTTCCGTATCAAAACACACAACGTGGGGCCTCTAAAGAAACTGAGGTAGTGTATTGCTAATAATTGACTGTGATAACTAGTATATAAACTCACATATATGCATTGTGCTTTAAATACCCCATTACTGTGTCTGGATTAAATACCCAGAATGCACAGCTACAGGTCACTGACAACATCACAATTTCTGCTTCATAGTTAAGCATTCCTCACACAGCATAACAGCAGCTTACTAAGAGGATCCCACAGGAACATTTCTCGCTGTGCGGCAGGCCATCAAAGGATTTCATCCAGTGACAGAAGGTTAAGCCCCATCTGCTGTTTGAAGTTTGTCTCCTCTGACACAGAGTTACATCACAGCCACAAGACATGACCTCTGAAAACACGCCCCAAGATTTAAACATGCTGAACTGTCAGGAATTGCTAAAAAAGTAGATGCTGCATTTTGATTTAAAACTTTGTAAGAGTTTCTGTTTCTTTTTCTAGCATGCCAGACACAGTTTTCTTACCTGTTATGGAGACGATCCTCAGTTAAGGTCCACCTATTTGCTTTTTCTGTCAAGGTCAAGGTAAATCAGCTTAAGACATTTTAAGGAGAACTTAAAATTCTAAGGGCTACTCGAATTGCATGTGAATAATTCAACATTTGCTGTAGAAAAAAGCAATACAATTGAAAACTCTGGAAAAAGCTAAAATGGTAAGGAGATTATGAGCGGGGATTATTTGGCCAAACTAGAACTTAATAAAGCTTCTGCTGTTGTAGACATTGCCAGGGCAGTGTGAATCCTTACTGTAATGAAAGTGCTGTCATATATATTGAAGTGTGCTGAGGTGGGGACCCAAATGCAAATACACAGGGAGGCAAAGATCAACACACAAGTAAGCTGTTTATTTGGCCAATAAAGATCTACAGATAAAAAAACAAACACAAACAAAAACAAAAAAACAAATACTAGCCCAAATTACAAAGATATTAAATCCAGGAAACATGCTGGATGTAGACCAGCAGGCGATAGGACAACACAACAAGGAACACAAGCAAACTGAGGCTTTAAATACACACAAGAGATAATCGGGGAGATGGGAACCATAAGGGTAATAAGACACAGCTGAAACTAATCAAGGATCCCGAGACAAAGGAAGTCACTAACTAATGCCGCATTCCAGGTTAAGTCAGACGTCGACATTTCCAAGTTCCCGGTTATAATTTCAATTTGAGACAGCCCTTCAGCTCCACCAATCTTGAGTTAACAAACCAAACATAAACAGCAGTAAAAGTGTAAAACTTTTAACCTGTTCTTAAGCTAAGTTCTTAAAAGTTACCAATGTTCTGCTGGTTCAATAACTGCAGAGCTCTAAACCTCCTGTGACAATAACATCAGCACAAAAATTGTGCACCAGGAGCTTCACACCATGTGTTTCTATGGATAAGCAGCTCGCGTTGTTGTAATGTGTAGGTGGCTTGGTATTTTTATCTACATAGTGTAGATTTCTAGATTTGACATGGGAGTGCATTATTCATTTTGTTATTCTACCCCATCGTATTCATTTTCAGTGTCTGATAGTGTGAGCTGCAATGCTTAAAGACAACAACCATAGTTGTATAGTATTAAACACTAAAGACATTCAAACAGACATTTAAACTTAAAAACAAATGAGATGTGAGGGTCTCATCTGATATTACCTCCAGGTTGCATTCGTGTCTCTCTCTGAATCTGCTGATTTCCTCAGGATCGAGCACGACAACACAGGGATGAGCGCCAGCTGGTTCTTGGACAGAGTGGTGGTGACTGACATGAACCGACCCCATCTGCGCTTTTATTTTGCCTGCAACAACTGGCTGAGTCGGGAGGAGGGCGACAACCTGTTTGTCAGGGACCTGCTGGGCAGCATGAACCCCATGGATGTCCCGAAATGTAGGTCAATCCAGGACAAACCCGTAATAATAAGCAGACCAAAATGATCACAGAGGTTAAAACAAAATAACAGTCCTAAATACCTTCTCCACATGTCAGAGAAACCCCGGGGATTAGAAACGGTTGACTCTTGTAATAAGATGTTCAAAAGCCAAATATCATGTGATGCCTCTAGAAAGCACTCTGGTCTCTACCTATCAAAGTGGACAATCATTTAAAATATTTATTTTTCTAAATGAGAACTACGTCTGATGTTCAGGCATTTCTCAAGATCTTTTTTTTAAGTGTTAGAGCCATGTGTCTGGCCAGTTGCACACAACCAGTGCTCGATAGCTTAGAGTTTTAGATAGAGTTTCAGGCTGTCATCGAATTCCACTAGAGCGTAATCCTCAGGTACAGCCCATGTGTCCTCTGTGGCAATGTGATCTATCATCTAAGCGCCTGTAGCCAATCAAGCAAAGCACTGTGAACCTGAGGCACACGCAAAGACACAAGGGCGCTGTGCGGTGAGGGAGTGGTCACAGCAATATAACTGTAATGAACAGACACGCACTGTTATGAATATTTAAAATGGAAGCCATCTGAGTGTCGACGAACAAGGAACCTTTTATTATGAGAATCTGAATATGACTGCACAGTAGAACTATTATTAACTAATTAGTTCCTATAATGTGGTACTTAAATACCCTCCAGATTGCCTGACTTTTATGTTTTATGTCCCATGTTCTGCAGTGAATAAATATATAGTGAGCGTGTTTACTGCTGATATGAAGGGAAGTGGAACCGATGCTGATGTCTTCCTGAATATTTTTGGAGAGAATGGTGACACAGGTAGGGTGGGAACAAAGGTGTTTTTTTAATGTGGTTGACAAAAAAATGTAAAGCTCTACAGGGTAATAAAATTCAAAAGATAATACTGTAAATTTACAGTTACACAAAAAGAAGTAACAGTGTGAAATCTTCATAGTTATTGAGCTAAAGCCAGAAAGTGTTCAACATTTGGTACATTAAACCATAATCACTGGTAAGATTTGCAAAGACATACGTGATTATTGTGTGTGTGTGTTTGTATTTGCTATAAACTGTGTGTTTATTATTAAAGGGGAGAGAAGACTGGACAGTGACAAAGACAACTTTGAACGTGGATCAGAGGACAAGTTTACAATAGAGGCCCCAAACCTCGGGAGGCTGAAGAAAATCACTATAGGTCACAACAACAGAGGCTCTTCAGCTGGATGGTTTCTGGATAAGGCATGTAAACCAGCACACGCAATCTGCTCAGATGTGTACAGATATATATATTAAACACTGATGATAGTGTGTAATGTTCCTGTGTAGGTGGTAATAGATGACATGGGTAACAAAGAATTGTACGAATTCCCGGTGTATAACTGGTTTGCCTTGGATGAAGGTGATGGCAAAATACAGAGAGATGTGTTGGTTGGATCCACGCAGCCAATGGGTGAGAAAAAAAACTGTTGGAACCAATTTTTCGAGGGTAACTGAAATGGCAAATAGTTCAAATTGATGCAAAATTACTGTGCATAATTTTAAAATATAAATAGACTTTTTGGACCAACGTATAAAGCTCAAAGTCTGTGGAGACAGTTGGCTAAAAGGACAGTTTTTCAAATTTCTCAACATCTTTAAAATTGAAGAATTTTTAATAGCCCTGTTAAAACTGCAAATGCTGACAATGTTGTGTCAATTATTTCTATTCAGATTATTTAGGTCAAATACTGAAATTCTACGAAAATTAATTCACATTGGAGAGCATGTATACAGTCATGGCAAAAATTCAATTCAATTCAATTTTATTTACACAGCGCCACATCACAAGGACAGTCGCCTCAAGGCGCTTTATATTGTAAGGTAGACCCTACATTAATACATACAGAGAAAAACCCCACAGTCACATGACCCCTATGAGCAAGCACTTTGGCGACAGTGGGAAGGAAAAACTCCCTTTTAACAGGAAGAAACCTCCGGCAGAACCAGGCTCAGGGAGGGGCGGGGCCATCTGCTGTGACTAGCTGGGCTCAGAGAAGGAAGACAGGAAGACATGCTGTGGAAAAGAGTAGAAAAAGACAGTAGACATTGTGTCCATTTTCAGATTTTACACATCAGGACATAATAAAAAGTGATCTCGTCCTTACCAGGTCTTACAATTTGGAAAACCAACCTGAGAGAGCAACAAGTGATATACTGCCCCATGTCATTTTTTTGTTTACTTTGGCTGTGCCATTGTGCTATAGCGCCTTAGTTTTTTTTTTTCTTTTCAGCTATTCTGTTTTACATTTGCTGTTCTGCTTGGAATCATTCCCTTATTGCATGACACATTTCAGCCAGGCTTCAGCTCTTAGACAGATGGCTTCACATGAGACTATAGGATTCTTTGGTGTATAGATGAGTTTACAATCAACTCCATGAGTAAAAAGTGTTCAGGTTCTGTAGCTGCAAAAACAAACCCAAATCATGAACCCTCCACCACCGTGTTTGGGAGTTGGTAGGAGGCATTTGCGCTGATCTGCTGTGTTTGGTTTTTGCCAAACATGCCTCTGTGCATTAAGGCCAAACAGCTTCACTTTGGTCTTGAGAGAACATTGTACCACAGGTTTTGTGGTTTGTTCAGATGCTACTTTGTAAACCTAAGCTATGCTGCCATGTTCTTTTTAGAGACAAAATGCTTTCTCCTGACAGCCTCTTCAAACAAACGATACTTGTTTAGTCTTAAATATTTAACATGCTAACTGAGGTCTGCAGAGTCTGTGATGTAGCTCTTGGGCTTCTGCCGTTTCTCTGAGCACAGCAGTCTAACTAAGAGGGGATTTTTGCTGTAATGTCCACCTGGCAACTGTCTTTCTATTTGTGAATAATCTTTCCCACTCTCGAATGAAGGACTTTAAATTATTTATAAATGCCCACACTGATGGGCAGCAACAATTGATTTTTTAAGATCGTTGCTAATGCCTTTCCTCCTTGGCTTTATGTTAACACACCCCTGACTGCTCCAGGCCAGCACACTGCCTAAACCTCTGCTTTTATAGATGTGATCACAATAACTAATGATCAATAAATCAAGTGCATTTCATCACCCTCCTAATCCCAATGGAAGCAGTAAGGGTGGACTGCATTTTGGCTTTTTTTCCCCTTAAAAAATAAGTAATGACACTGTGTAATATGCAATGTTTGGTTGAACATTTGATTGTGTTGAGCTAATTTTAAGACTTGCTAAAGACCAGGTTGTTTTCATTATGTCCTGAACCCTCAAAAAAAAAAAAGCAAACTCCTGAGAAACTTTTAAAGGGAACACTATTAGTGGTGGACCTATATGAACAGTAAATTATACCAGCTTCACCTGCCTTTTTCAATAGAGTTTATAGCTCTAAAAAAAACCTACTGCACATTATTTTCTCAGGTGGGACACTGGGTGCTTAGTCAATGTAGTGGAGCATTTAGCTACTAAAGAGCCATTATGAGATCGGGAGCTAGAAGAGACTACTGGTGTGGATGATGACGATGCCAACGTTGATTTCAGTGTTAACACTTTGGACCAAAAATGTGTTTTGCATTTTCCTGTTGCTACTTAGGAATTGTGTACAATGTCCAAGTGATGACTGGAAACGTGAGGGGTGCGGGGACCAACTCTAAGATCCACATGGTGATGCATGGAGCTAAGGGCATAAAAAACAGCGGCAAAGTGTTCCTTGAAGGTGGGGCTTTTGAGCGCGGTCTCATCGACATCTTCAACGTAGAGATCTGTGAACTGATGAGCCCACTCAGCAGGGTCACCATCGGGCACGACAATGGTGCAGTTGGTGCTGGATGGTACTGTGAAAAGGTATTTTTTTTTTCTTTTTCTTAAGTATGAACAGATTAATTCTCAAAGTGTCATACATCCATCAACCATTTCTCATCTAGGTGGTTATATACTGTCCGTTCACGGGGATAGAGCAGACATTTCCGTGTGGGATGTGGCTGGATGAGGATGAGGGAGATGGGCTGATTGAGAGGGAGCTGTATGAGATGGTCTCTCTCAGGCAGAAAAAACAGAAAAGTGGGCGTCTTCATTCTTCCTTTACTCAGTGAATAAAGCATCAAGACATAAATATTTTATATGTACTTTAGTGTCACACTGACTCCATTTAGAGTGTCCATTGTTTCCATTTAGAGTACCCATGGTCGCTGTGGATTTGGACCTCAGATGTAAAAGGGGCAGGGACAGATGCCCAGGTATTTCTGCAGATCTATGGAGAGAAGGGCAAGTCTGATGAAATGAAACTAGAGAACAACTCGGACAGTTTTGAACAAGGCCAGGTTGATAAATTCATGGTAAGTCTTGAGTTCACCTGATAAGGTGAATAAAACAGCTTCGTCTATTGTTCATTTATCACAATAATCATAAAGTTAGTCAAAGAAACTTTTTTTCTAAACTATCCATTCTTATTTTATACTGGGGATCATTGTAGATTGAAATGCCAGACATTGGGAGACTGCTGAAACTGCGGATCTGGCACGAGAAGAGACATCCATTCGCTGGCTGGCATTTAGGAAAGGTGAAACTCATCGCTCTGTCTGTCTGAATTGTCAGTATAAGCGGTTAAGTCTGTTGTACAGGGTCACCTTTGAGCAATGGATCTGGTACTGAGCAAGTGTTACTTTTACTGTGGATGTTGAAATCTTTGGATCAGTCCAACACTTCACTCCAGAGTGAACTATCTCAGCATTTTTTTTTTTCGAATGTTTGCCTTTGGACTTTGTTGATTCCCGTCCTTTAACACTATTAAAGTTTGTCTTTTTAAGTGAAATCTTAAAGATGAATTGCTTTAACTTTTTATGCTCCAGTTTATCTAACAAATGCTAGCATGCTATGATGTGTTGAAATGGTAAAAAATGTACCTTGCTGATGAAATCAGCTTCAGCTGCTTTGGTGTTAATGAAATTAACAGGTGGAGATGTTGACATTTTCCCCTCCTCTTCTTTTCTGGCTGTTTTTTCCACTAATTTAGCATTGGCTAGGTTCAGTGTCACTGCTGTTAGCATGAGGTCATACCTGGATCCCACAGAGGTTGCACAAGGTGTTCATCTAATCCAGGATGGCACATCAATGCATGCCATTGGGAGAAGGTTTGCTGTGTCTCCCAGCACAGTCTCAAGAGCATGGAAGAGACAGGGACTCTAGGAGCGCTGGACAGGGCCGCATCAGTATAGATATCTAGCAAGACTTTTTTTCACTTTGAGATCTGATGTGTTTTCAAAGCATTCCTTTATTTATTTCTTTTTTTGAGCAGTGTAGATGCTGTCATTGCTGCAGTCCTGTTTGAATATTATGAACCAAATTATGATTTTCTGCAGGTAACCTTGCTCAAGACGCTAACCATGGAGAAATATTCTTTTGAATGCGGCCGTTGGCTGGACATCAACGAGGATGACAATGAGATTGTCAGAGAGCTTCCAGCGACAGGAGTACTTATCGATGAGCCGCTGCCCTGTAAGAGGGCTCTGCAGAACACTCTGCAGATGTTCAGACTTCATGTTCACAGTCAATTCCAAACAGTATGTCTTGAGTGAATGCAGCTCCTTTACTCTCTCTTTGCTTCTTCAGTGATTAAGTACAGAGTCACCATCTGCACAGGAAATGTCAGTGGCAGTGGCACCGATGCCACTGTCTTCCTCAATGTTCTTGGTGACCTGGGTGACACGGGGGATCGACTCATGATTATGAGCAAAAACAACGTTAACAAATTTGAAAAGGGAAACGTGAGTGTATTAACAAACAAGAATGAACACAATACTTAAGTAAATATGTGTGAAATGCACAGCAAGCATCTTTACATGGCTGTCTCTTTGTCTTCCCTCAGCATGATGAGTTTCTCATTGAGTCCGTATCCTTGGGCCAGGTGCGCAGGGTCCGTGTGGGTCATGACGGCCGTGGTGGAGGCTGTGGTTGGTACCTCGATAAGGTGATGGTCAGGGAGGAAGGCCAGCCAGAGAGTATGGCCACTGAGTTTCCTTGTTACAGGCAAGACAATAGTTTCCATATAACTCAGATGCTCTCACAGACATGCTTTCTTTGCAGGAGGTAGATTATTAATTTAATTGCCACTATATGCTAAATCTTAAACTAAAACCACTAGAAGCAGCAGGATGCTTGACTCTATTAAAAATCCCCCAGCGACATTGAATTGAATAAGAGGATGGATGGATGTCATTCTTTTCACAAGCAGCTTAAATTTTTTTATTTTGTATATTACATACATATTTATATATGTTTTATATACAGAAATTGCATACATTTTGTAGTGTCCACTTTCTTCTGAAACCAACACAGACAAAACCAGTCAGACAAAATCCTCCCAACAGCTCGAAATCTCTCTTAAGTGTTGTAAATTGACCGCTCTTACCATCACTAGTTCTCCAGTGGCTTGTGTGTAAATAGTTAGGCACCTGATGGACGAGTGTGCCATTACAAATGGAGACTAAATGAATGTGGCCAGCTCTGTGCTTCTAATAGTGGTGCCAAAACCACAAGGCTGAGGTGCAGTGTTACCTCCTCCTGTCTGTCTGATTTGCCAGTCAGGGAAAATTGATTCCCACTTTCAGTGTGGAAATGGTTACATGAATGATGTTAGGCCACTTAAATGTTTTGTGATTATTAAGTTAATGATTGGGCTTTTAATCTGGAAAATGTAACCGCTAAAATGTAAGTCAGTTAATATCATATTCCTTCTGTTTCCTCTTCTTCCCTCCTCTTATTGTTCAGTGGCTTCAGAGGTTCTGTCAGTCCTATAGCATCATTCTTCCAGTGAAGTTATGAATACATAAATATTATGTCATCTTTTTAATATTTCAATTTCCAGGGATTTTCTAAGTGTGTAGGAAGGCTCCTCTCACTCTGTTTTCATGCTGTTGAGGTACATTTACATGTGTGTTTTTCTTCAGGTGGTTGGACCGTAATGAGGATGATGGACAGATTGTCCGCGAGTTAGTTCCAGCGGGAGACGGCCTGCGTCTCTTCAGTGAGTACATAAGAACATTTTAAAAAGTCTAGTTTCTAGTTTACATCAGTTTTTTAAACCAATATTTTTCACTCCTCAGATGTCGGCTACCAGATAGCAATCAAGACAGGCAGTGTGAATGGGGCCAGCTCAGACTCCAAGGTGTTCGTCAAGCTGTATGGGGAGAAGGGTGATACTAGCAAGGTGATATTAGCAGTCTCCGACAATGACCTCAGGAACTACTTTGAGACAGGTCGCACGGATATCTTTACCCTCGAAACCTCTGACATCGGGAAGGCAAGTTTGCAAGACTTGTACTGTATGTAGTTAAAGACAGACTTTAAGACATTAATGTTTCTTGACTGGGTTTTTGCCTGTGTGTTTTCTGATGCTCGCAGATTAACCGACTTCTGATAGGTCACACCAACGAGGGACTGCGGGCCGGGTGGTTTCTGGACAGCGTGCAGATCTCTGTGCCGGTTCACGGAAAGCAGTACATGTTCCCAAGTCACAGGTGGCTCTGTAAAGATGAAGCTGATGGAAAGGTGGAGGTGGAGCTCTATCCCAGCGAGACGCTGGACATTGAACAATGTATATGGCACAAAAGCAAAAAACAGTTTGCACAGCCAGAATTAATCATTTTTAAAGTGATAAGTTGAGATACACTGCTTCTCATAATGCTTAATCCTTTTGCCTA
Organism: Oreochromis aureus; assembly: GCF_013358895.1. Taxonomy (NCBI): domain Eukaryota; kingdom Metazoa; phylum Chordata; class Actinopteri; order Cichliformes; family Cichlidae; genus Oreochromis; species Oreochromis aureus. The sequence goes on along the minus strand of NC_052948.1, from coordinate 48,979,157 downwards.
TAACAGTGATCAACTATGAAGTGACAGTAGTCACAGGTGACGTGCGTGCAGGTGGAACTAACGCCAAAGTCTTCTGTCAGATCTATGGATATGAAGGAAAAACTGAAGTTCTGCCTCTAAAAAGCCGCTCCAACAGTTTTGAACGTGGCACCACTGACATCTTCAAGGTCTGTATTAATACTGCTTAGGTTATTTCAACGTCTGTCAGAGATTTGAGTTGCTGGTTTAACTCTTGTTTCATGCCTGCAACCCAGATTGAGGCTCAGGATGTTGGTAAGATCTATAAGATACGTATCTACCACGACGGGAAGGGTATTGGAGACGGATGGTTTCTGGAGACTGTGGACATCAAGCGCCTGACAACGGCTATTGTGCAGGTTGAGGTGAAGAAAGAAGAGACAAGCAAAAAGGACAAGAAGAAAGATAAGAAAAAGAAGAAGAAGGAAGAGGAGGAGGAGGTGGAGATAATTGAGGAGCTGCAGGAAGTGGTGGAGACATTTACTTTCCCTTGTAACCGCTGGCTGGCCAGGGATGAGGAGGACAGGGAGATTGTGGTTGAGCTGCTGGCTGAGGACAATGAAGACTTGGAGAGTAAGTAGAGCATGAACGTGGTCATGTTGACTCACTGATATCTGCTGCTGAAGCCCGTGAGGCTGAAAATCAAGCAAATGCCCTCATGTGCATTTTCATAATGTCACTGATGATTTACCGTGTTTCTCCGACAGTGAACTCATATGAGATACATGTGTTCACTGGGACGATGTGGGGGGCAGGGACAGATGCCAATGTGTACGTCAACATCTACGGAGAGACAGGCGACACGGGAGAGCGACACCTGAAGAAATCCAACAACCTAAACAAATTTGAGAAAGGCCAGGTAAACCTGATTTGGTGAAATCTGAAGAAAATCAATTTGTTAACTCTTGATTTGTCCTGTCTTCCTCCCCTCACCCCCAACCAGTCGTGGCATTGGCTCCCCCTCACTGAGCCTGGTTCAGCTGGAGGTTTTCTCCTGTTAAAAGGGAGTTTTTCGTTCCCACTGTTGCCAAGTGCTTACTCATAGAGGATCATCTGTTTGTTTGGGTTTTCTTTGTATTATTATAGGATCTCTACCTTACCTTAAGGGCCTTGAGGTGACTGTTATTGTGACTTAGTTTTATATAAATAAAACTGAATGGCACTGACTCATGTATTGACATGTTTGCAAAGAGTTTAAGGAGAATATGGATATCACTACCATGTCTGTCCATGAAGGATATTGCATTGGCTTTGCAGAGACTTTGTATATGGGGGAAACAGGCAGCCCGACCTGACCAAGGCCTAAAAATCAGCCTTATTATAATGCGAAATCTCATGTTGATGCTTTTATAATGCTGTCATGGATGTGTTTAATCCACTGGCATTGTCAAGATTGCTGTAATTGATACTGTTTTCCTGGCAAAGTCTCTCATCAAACAAATGTTTGGCCTCGGTAGCCTTGTGGGTTAAACAAAGATCAGATGAATAAGTGATGAGGTTCTCATGGTCCGCTAACCTGTGACATTTCTTGACCCTTTGTCACCGGGCTTGTTGGCGGGCGACGTAGGAGGACGTTTTCGACATCTCTGCAGTCGACCTGGGGACCCTGAAGAAGCTGAGGATCCGCCATGACAACAGCCAGGCCAGCGCCGGCTGGTTTTTGGACAGAGTGGAGATTGTGGACAACAAAGATGACACCACGTATGTCACCACCACATTGATTTTATGTGTTTAACGGCTTCTTCACAAGACCCCTTAATGGAGAAAACAAATTTGCACTTTGCTGAGTCATCTTAGACACAAATTCAGAAACACAAAGGGTTCACAAAAAATCCCCATCCTACATAGCAGACAGAGCCTCTGCATGTGTGGTAGAGCACCACTGTGTGGTGTGAAGTGGGAGTTGAAAATATTTTAAACGATTTCTTTGACATGGAAAAATAAATGTATCCTGGCATATATATTTTAGGTACTTTTTTCCTTGCAATCGGTGGCTGGCTGTCGATGAGGATGACGGACAGCTTGCCAGAGAGCTTGTTCCTGTGGATGAGGCTTTCATGAAGAAGGGAGATGATGATGACGAAGATGACTCTGAAGCTACTCTTGGTTTGGAACAGAAAGGTGAGAGCAACGTTGGGCGACCGTGGTTCAGGGGGTTGGGAAGCTCATCTTGTAACTTGCCGGTTCGATCCCCAGCTCTGTGTGTTTTGGTCATTGTGTCCTTGAGCAAGACACTTCACCTACCACCTACTGGTGTTGGCCAGAGGGGCCGATGGCGCGATATGGCAGCCTCGCTTCTGTCAGTCTGCCCCAGGGCAGCTGTGGCTACAACTCTAGCTTGCCTCCACCAGTGTGTGAATGTGAGAGTCAATGAATAGTGGAATTGTAAAGCGCTTTGAGGGTCTCGAAAAGCGCTATATAAATGCAATCCATTATTATTATTACTGCGTACGAAGAAAGAAATGTCCGACTGATGTCAGAGTTTGAGCTTTGTCTGAGTTTTTCTGATAAATATAACACAGAGATTATTAAATCTGGTTACTTCTTCCTGCAGCCATGTCAACAACATATACAGTGAGGATAAAAACTGGTGACAAGAAGTACGGAGGAACAGACGCTAATGTCTTCATGATCCTATATGGCACCAAGGATGACACAGGTAGCTTTGGAAGCGACTACGCTGAGCTTTTTGCCAGCTTTCTGTCTTTAAAATGATAATTAGTCTGTGTTCTGTATCCACAGGAATTATTAACCTGAAGGCTTCAAAGACCCATAAGAACAAGTTTGAGCGGGGTATGATTGATGTGTTTACTGTGGAGGCTGTTGACCTTGGACCCCTGAAAAAGCTGCGTATTGGACATGACAACAATGGTACATGAGGACCGACTGGCTGCCTGTGCCGAGAATCATGCAGAATTACTCAGAATACATCTACATAAGTGATCACAGTCTTTTCTGTTAATGTTTAAGGGGGAGGGTCAGCAGGCTGGTTTCTTGACTGGGTGGAGATTGATGCTCCATCTCTGGGACAGAAACTACACTTCCCCTGCGGCCGCTGGCTGGACAGAGGAGAGGATGATGGAGCCATCGTCAGGGAGCTGTTCCCTAATCCTCTTCAATCAGAGTTTTCCACACCATGTAAATCAACAGTAAATTGCAGAAAAGTGCACCATATTCTAACTGTATTAAAAGTGTAATTTAATTGGTTATTATTCCATTTTATAGTCGTTCCTTATGAGATCAAAATCTTCACAAGTGACGTGTTTGGAGCCGGCACAGATGCAGACGTCTTCATTGTCCTATACGGCCGAGATGCAGTGTGCACCCAGCAGAAGTCTCTGTGTGTCAACAAGAGGGAGAGGAGAATGTACTTTGAGAGAGGAGCTGAGGACATGTTTATTGTTGAGGTAAGTTAAATAAGGGACGCAATAAATACATTCATCCTGCTTTGGGGACTAGAACAGCAAAGTCATGAGCGTGTTTGTGCATTTACAGCAATGAACTGCAGTTCTGAAAGTGGTGTCTATGTAGCCAAGTGTTCTGTTTTCTGTGCAGCTAGAAGATGTTGGGGATGTAATTGAGAAGATTCGTATCGGCCATGACAACCGTGGGGTGAACCCAGGCTGGCATCTGGACAGAGTGGAAATCAGACGCCTCCTCAGGAAAGGAAAGGTACTGTCTGTGGAAGATGCATCAACAGAGGGAAAGTGTTTTACTGGCTTAAGTAAAAGAAATATAATAGTAGCTGATAATAGCAATTTAGAAAACTTTGGTGAATATTGTGGTAATATATTGGTGAATTAATACTACTGATGGCTGGCAGCACAGAAAGTGTGCAAGTAGCATTGTACTGTAGAAAGAGGTGAAGGTAATTTGAACTACTTGATATACTCAGGGCCACTTTGTCGGGTTTGTCTATTTGACTGGTTTGCTAAAGAAAATATCTAATCAGCCAATCATATGGCAACAAACCATCTGATGTTTTTAGTGATGCAGACATGAATGTAAACTGCTGAAATTCAAACTGAGCATCAAAATAGGAAAGAAAGGTGATTAAAGTTACTCTGAAGGTGCCATGGTTGTTGTGCAAGATGGTGTGAATATTTCAGAAACTGCTGATCTACTGCGGCTTTCCTGCACTAACCTTTCTGGTGTTTACAGAGGACGGCCTGGACAAGAGATAACATGCAGTGAATTCACTACGCAAAAATGTCTTGTTGATGCTGGGAGTCAGTAGAGAATTGCCAGACTGTTTCCAGCTGTTAGGAAGGCAACAGTAACACAAAAAACCACTTGTTGCAACCAAGATATGCAGAAGGCATACCTTAAAGGCACAATTGGGCGCCACTGCTGTCAGCTAAGAGCAGGAAACTGAGGTTACAATTCACACAGGCTCACCATTATTGGACAATAGATCATTTGAAAAATGTTGCCTTGTCTGACTCTCAATTTCTCCCACAACATTCAGATGATAAGGTCAAAATTTGGGTAAACAAATATGAAAGCATGGGTCCATCATACCTTGTGCCAACAGTTCAGACTAGTGGTGGTATATAGGTGTTGGAGATATTTTATGTGGGCTCCTTAGTATCAACTGAACATCAGAGAGTAACACGAAAGACTGCCTGAATATTGTTGCTAACCATGTCCATGCGTTTATGACCACAGTTTACCCATCTTCTGATGGTTGGTTCCAGAAGGATAACACATCATATCACAAAGCTCAAATCACCTAAAGCTGTTTTTTTTTTTTTATCATTACAATGAGTCCAATGTCCTCAAATGACCTTTGGGATGTGGTGGAATTTGGGGTTCGGCATCATGGATATGCAGCCGACAAATCTGCAGCAACTGTGTCATTTTATTATGTCTATTGACCAAAATCTCGGAGGAACATTTCCAGCACCGTGCTGAATCTATGCCATGAAAAATTCAGGGAGTTCTGAAGGCAAAAGGGGGTCCAATAAGGTGTAGCTAATAAAGTAGCCAATGAGTGTATATTATGGGTACTTCAGTGTAGTACAGGTGATCATATCTTATGAAATTGTTGCATTTTTATGTGTAAATTGTGAATCTAAAACAGTTAAATACATGAAAAGAACCATATTTGCTTTTTGAGTGCAAATATAAAAATAAATTAAATGTCAGCGCTCAAGTTTTTAAAACTGTGCAGCCGTATATCAAATGCTCAGAGTTATATTTCACCCCGCAGAGGACTGACACTATATTAGGGCTGTATTTGGGCTGCCACACCCAAAAGCCTCAGGAGAGGTGGAGGAAGATCTCAGCCTGGGCGTCTGTTGTCTTGTGTAGTCTGGAAGATGAGTGGATGATGGGGTGGGTGTAGTTTTCTCTGTGGTGGGGTCGGGTGGACTGTCCCGGGCTCTGTGGGGCCGGGCGGCGCTGCTGCACTGGGCCCCGGTCCGGATGGGCCTGGGCCCCCCTTTCCCTGGCGGGTTGCAGAGTATAGGGGTGCCTACTGGGGTCAGCGGGGAGCTGGCCCCAGGAGGGGTCACTGCCCCTCCTTCCTTCCCTCCCCATCTCCAGCTGCCTCCCTCTTCTCGCTCCACCACAGTCACCCACACATGCAGGGCCTTGGGGTAGGGGTGTGTCACCAGGGTGCAGGGAGGCATCCCCCTCTGTCCCCTTCTGGCTGCCTCTGCCTCAATTTTATCCCACAACTTAGACATTCACATTACTCACACTCTCATTACACATACATATAGGATCTTGGGGGTGGGCACGCCACACAGAATCCAAATTACCATCAGGGTGTACACCTCACCCCTGGCGTCGTTGCCCACCTCTCAATTTTAAATACACGTAGACATTGAGGGCTAGCAGGAGGGGCTATGCGCTTACCTGCTGCTCTGGCAGGTAGCTCCATGCCCTCCTGGGTTTTAAACGCACCTTAGAACACACATACATCAACACTACATATGAGCGGGTGGAGGGAGGTTTGGAGTCTTCACACACCCCCGTTCTCTGCGGCCTGCTGGAGCGGGGGGGCTAGGAGGAGGAGTCGGCCGTCCGACTGGGGTCTGGATTGTTGGGCCTCTCTGCTGCTGTGGAGTCGGGGCGGTCTGCTTCTCCCCACCGCAGGGAAAAGGGTAACACCACCTGGGTCTGGGTGCAGTTTCCCCCTCCAGGGGCAAGGGTACCCAGACCCGGTTCTTAGAGTACGCTTGGGGAGAGTGATTGTGTGTACAGCGTCTCTTTATGTCTGTCTCCGCGTTGATTGAGTGTGGAATAATTGCATATGAGAGCATGAGGGTGGGAATGGATGTTTGTATCTGTGTGTGCCTGTATGTCTGTGTCTATATGTCAGGTTGGGTATCAGACGCCACCTCTCTGGGGACATCTCAGGCCCTCCAAAGTTTGGAGGCCTATCTCCCCACCACTTCCCCTGCCGGTGGTGGGCGCCCTCAGACATCGTGCGTTGGTGGTTCTCTGTGTCCGGGGTGGGCGCCCAGGTACACACCGGCTCACTCCTTGGCGGCTGCTTATCGGGGCCTGGAGCCTGGGGCTCGCTCGGGCCACTTCGGAGGCGGGGTGCCCTCGGCCTCTCGGTCACTCAGGCACAGCTGGCTGCCGGCGGAGCTCACGGGCACGTCACTGCAACCCCCCCTGGCTTCTGCTCCGCGGCTGCTGAGTGACCCCTCATCTGGGACTCTCCTCAGCTCTTTCTGGGATAGTGACGCAGCTGCCCCTCTGTTGGTCTTCCTTGGTCTCTTGTGTTCTGGGGGCCTCTGGATGTCTAGAGTTTTGATCTCCTCCATACCTGCGTCATGCCCTGGAGGACGGGGCAGTGGCCCCCCACACCCTCTAGCAGATCATTACATGAAGGAACCTTTAAAAAAAACAAACAAACAAACAAACAAACAAAAAAACAAGCGCGTCCATGCTCACAGGTGTACACACAGGTGATCACACACAAACTACACCCTTTTTGGCTCTTACCTCAAAGCACACTGTGCGCTGTCGATCTTACGTGCTGCACAATAATGTCTAACATTTAGTATTTACTGTCATATTCCCATAGATCATTGTGATGTTGTTTATTACTCTCGTTTTCCTCTGCTTGCTTTCTCTTTCTTTCTCAACAGGTGATCCAGATGATCGATATATGTATTTTTTTGTCTGCTTATTCTGTTGGTTTTTGGTTTTTTGCCCTTTTTCCCCGTCCCTCTTCCCCGCTGTTTTTCTTTCCCTCTTTCTTTCTCCCCTTTCTTTCCCCCAGTAAAGTCTGTCCCGTATTCAGCAAGTGAAAATAAAATAAACAATAAAAGGTGAATCAAATGGACCATTACGGCAAGGCTGGGATGGTCAATTTGATAAAGTAAATCCGTTGGGCATCTTTCTTCGCCTTTAGACAATAATTCTGATGGCAAAAGAGCCAAACGGGACAGGTTAAAAAAAAAAAAAAAAAAAAAAAAGCCTCATTCATGAGATTGATTTCAGCACTCAGGAGCACATCCTCTGATTCCCTTCTTCTAATAATAGAACAGTTCTGTTTTTAGTCGGCAGGTGGCGATGTTGTCTTCTTAGCTGGTCAAGCAGCGCTGTGATTTCATTTGTGATTCAACATATTGGGTTGCTGCTCAGCCAGTCTAAATATTCTGTTTGCTGATCCTCCTCCGAGATACAAACACACTGATTAAACCGCAGAATTTAATCGTCTCTTTGTAGGGTTCAGAGACCGTGATCTTCCCCTGTGAGCGGTGGCTCGCCAAGTCAGAGGACGATGGAGAAACAGTGAGAGAGCTGGTGCCCTCTGACATCATCACAGAGAAACTTTCAAGAGATGGAAGCCTGAAAGTGACTGAAGTCGAGGTGGAAGACGCTCTGGAGAGTATGTTACCTGCTGGCTGCATTATTAGAAACACAAAAACGATTTGTCATCCTGTCTTTTTATCTGCCCTTCTGAGCATTAGTTTGGAGACAATTTTCCCTTCTGGTCCTTTATACCCCCGAATAAGTCTCTGTTATGACAGCAGCATCAAACTACGATGGAAAATTGCTTTATTTTCAATCTATTTCCTGGCAGCTGCCTCACACAAAATCCCCTGCCTGTCTGTCTGTGATCACTGTCTCCCACTACAGCCCACACATACAAAGTTTCCGTGATGACAGGTGACTTGTATGGAGCCGGTACTGATGCCAACGTCTTCCTCACCGTTTACGGGGACCTGGGAGACACCGGGGAGAGAAAACTGAGCAAGTCGGAGACAAACAGCAACAAGTTTGAAAGAGGATCTGTAAGAAAGCGTGAACTTTGTGACCTTTTTAATTCTTGTCTCCTACATTCTACACTGTACATATATATATTCCAGATTACAGAGCAAAAAAGAAGTACATAACACTGATGTTATTTCCTAAATGTTTCTCTTCTCCCAGGTGGATAAGTTCACTATAGAGGCAGTCGACCTCGGTCAGATTTTCAAAATAAAAATTCGCCATGATAACAGTATGGTGAGTCCTGACTGGTACTTGGACCAGGTGGAGGTGCTGGACATTGATACAGAAGAGGTGTTCCTCTTCTTATGTGAACGCTGGCTCTCCAGGAAGAGAGAGGATAGACGCATCGAAAGATACTTTTATGTCAAGGTAACATGAACAATCTAAAGTGCTACTTCTTACATGAAAGAGGTTTTGATATACTGATTTCTTCTATTTCTTACACCAGTCTAGCACAATTAACCTATTGTCCTCACTTCTAGCTCCATATTTTTATTCTTAGATGTTTTTATAATAGCTTTGCATGAGTCAGAACTCAAAAAAGTAATAACTGCCCTTCAGTTCATTTACAGACCAAATAAAAGCCATTTTAGCTCCCTTTTATTCTCATTGGCAGCCCCTCAATTACAGAGAACAGCAAGTGGGTGGGGTTTCTGTGCTCACAGCCAGACCTGTGTGCCTGAGAAGACCATATTAGGGAGATCGTCTCCCAACAACAGAGCCAAGAGTAAAAAATGAATGAATTTAAAAAGTTGGAAGTTCACATGAGCGTTTGGCTCATATAAATTACTTGCACATATGCTGACCTCATTCTTTGAAACTTTGGCCATATAAGCGCATTTACCACTGTAACACAGAGTCCTGCTGTATATGTTACATAACATGAGGAAAAGTGTGACAGGTCCACTTTAAAGTGAATGGCGGTTGATCACCAAAGTGACTAGGATTCATTTTCTGCTCTTTCGTGGTACACCACCTGAAATAATTTCAGCACCTTTTTGAAGTCTTTATAAAAAATTAAATGGCTTAGCATCGACTTGGGTCTATATCTCTGCAGATATGGCTGCTGCATCACTAAGTGTCCGTTCTGTTTTCTCAGGGTTATGAAGGAGTTCGAGAGAGCTCAGCCAGTGAAAAGAAGAACTTGGCCCTAATGCAGAAAAGCGTCGACAGTAACATGAACAAGAAGAACAAGAAGAAGAAAGAAGAAGAAATTGATCTCCCAAGTAAGAAAATTCAAGTATCTTCTGCACTGCTAGTTCACCTAATGCCCTCTCATGTGTTTGTTGTTAATCCCTTGAACGCATCAAATGAACAAATAGTTGCTCGGCCCTTTCTATGCAGTCATACCTTATCACATCACCATCTACACTGGACTGGAGAGGGATGCGAGCACCACCAGCAGGGCTTATGTCATAATTATCGGGGCTAATCACACCCAGACAGACAGGTTGTGGTTGGACCTGCAAGACGGGAGGAAGGGCTTTGAGGCCGGCACTCTGGAGAGCTTCGAGTCCCACGGTTCAGATGTGGGGGAGATCAAAAAGGTTGAGGTGAGTGACAGGTGATTTTGTTTCACTGAAGATTGTGCACTGACATAGCTTCACACACACACACACACTGAAACACACAGAAAAAAATACACCCACGTTCCTGGCACTGATTGTTTCTCTCCTTCCTGCAGCTCGGCCATGATGGGGCCACTCCAGAGAGCTGCTGGCTGGTTGATGAACTATCTGTTGCTGTGCCAACCAAAGGGGTCAAATATATATTTGCTTGCAAGTGCTGGCTGGCCAAAGATCGAGGAGATGGGTTGACTGCTAGAGTATTCAATGTGCTGGACGCAGAAGCCATTTCTATCTCCCATAAGGTCTGTAAATGTAGACGTGTTATTGAAAGCAACGCCATGTTACAGGCAACATACATACATCATGGTGTTACTGAGTTAAATTAAGACAAGAGAATAATTTACATCAAGAAAGTACAAAGTAGTGAACTTACCACAGTACATGTATAATAATATATAATAAGCTGTCCACAAGAGGACATAATTTCCACTGATTTCAAGACATGAAAACTCCTCACAGTGCACAGAGGTTTTTGCAAGCTGAGGCTCTACGAAGCAGGAGGGTTATCATTAGTGACTGTCAGAGCCGTGATTCGGGATAAAACGAGGAGCAACAGCATGACGACAGTGTCTCAGGCAGCTGAAGGGAGACTGTGATAAAGAACAGGAGGAGGAAGATCAAGGCTCTCCATGGGGTCTACCATCAACAGACTGAAGAAGTGGAAATTAAGAAATCCTTTCAGTGTCTAGAAAAAGCTGGCCTAAAGGACAGCACAGATGGTGATCATGGCAGCATAGGAGCAGGACCTAAGCATTAGCTCCATAGAGACAAAACCTAGTGGCTAGAATAGTGTAGATGAACATCTGTGCTGCATATAGAGAAGTCCACAAGTCCTGGTGGGAGACACCTCCGGAGGTAGTTGGGAACAACATGGCGAAGGTCCTGTGGGACTTTGACTTTCACACAGATGCAGCTTCTGGCCAACCAGCCAGACATCATGGTGGTTGACACGCACAAAAGACAGCAGTTGTGATAGATGTGGAAATCCCAGCAACATCAGTATTTGTGTTTGCCAAACTGGACTCTCTAAACCAGGGCTAGGCAACTCCAGGCCTCGAGTGCCGGTGTCCTGCAGGTTTTGGATCTCACCCTGGGTCAACACACCTGAATTAAATGATTAGTTCATTACCAGGCCTCTGGAGAACTTCAAGATATGTTGAGCAGGTCATTTAGCCATTTAAATCAGCTGTGTTGGATCAAGAACACATGTAAAACCTGCAGGGACACCGGCACTCGAGGCCTGGAGTTGCCTACCCCTGCTCTAAACCATCAGCATCCATCTACACCAGGGGTCCCCAATCCCAGTCCGCGAGGGCCGGTGTCCCTGCAGGTTTTAGATCTCACTCTGGGTCAACACACCTGAATCACATGATTAGTTCATTACCAGGCCTCTGGAGAACTTCAAGACATGTTGAGGAGGTCATTTATCCATTTAAATCAGCTGTGATGGATCAAGGACACATCTAAAACCTGCAGGGACACCGGCCCTTGTGGACTGGGATTGGGGACCCCTGATCTACACGATGGTTTAGCTCATTTATATTTCACTGGTGCACAGAACAGGAAGTCTTAGCCCAGATATTCACAACATTTGCTACACTGGAAGCCCCCAAATATTGGCTGTCGCCTCCCTTTTCATGGCATAGCTATTAAATAACCAATGTCTGTATTTGTGTTTATTTTATCGCTGTTTACAACCTTAAAATGACTGAATTCATTCGTATGTGCTCGTCCAGTGAAGCTTTAGATGTACTTGTGGGAGGATAGTGTTGTTTGATGCCTGATAATCTTTCCATGTTAGATTATCTATGAGGTGACGGTGGTAACCGGAGATGTGCAGAATGCGGGAACAGACACCCAGATCTTCATGACTGTTTTTGGGGCCAACGGCAGCACAGAGGAGATGCTGCTGCAGAAGAATGAGGACAGGTAGCATCAATGTTTACTACTTTCATTCATGTATCTAACTGTAAAATAAAGAGAAGACCAATTCATACCCAAAATTCTAAACTTTATGCTTTTATGTGGTGGTAAACAAAAGGTTCGAGCGAGGTCAAGAGGACACTTTTAACATGGAGATCGATGACGTTGCCCCACTGAGAAAAATGCGACTTCGGATAGATGGATCAGGCAGTCGGCCCGACTGGTTTCTTGACAAGGTCGGCTCACCAGGCACACAGATACAATGCAATCATTTAGAAGATGTTTATATGGTAAAAAGGGTTTAGAAAAAAACCCCAGCAACAGCTAGAGCAAAGGGAACGTGTACAGATTGAGCTCTTTAGTATCATCATGCATAGAATTTTTTGTTCTTGTCGAGGCCTAATTTGTTATAAAGAAGAAACTGCAGCTCTCATCCATAAAACATAAAACCAGCAACATAAAAAGCAGAAGAGTAATCGCTATCTCATTCCAAGATCAATAGTACAAAGCACTCACAGGCTTGTGTTTTTTATCCTGGCACCGCATGCTGTAGGTCACAGGATCATTCAATCTATTATATGGCACAGACAAATACACACACACATCTATTCCTGCCTGCAGGAGAACGGTCAATGATTCAACCACACACAAAGACACAGGCAACAACACACACAAACACACACACAGAGCAGGGCCCAGAACTCCTGGAGTGAGCATATTGACCCATTTTATTCTCCATGCCGCTGTTGCTTGAATCATGGACACGCTTTCTCTTACAGTACGCACACGCTCCCTAAGTACAAATGAGCACCGTGTTTGGCCTCGAGAGAGAAAGCATTTTATTTATATATAAATTAATTTACAGTAAACTAGTGCAACGTATTGGAATTGACTGTCTCAGTACTGAAAGATTTTTTTTTCAATGATTCTGTGAGGATAATATCACTTCCCACCACCAAATTTAGTGTGAAGTCTCAGGCTAAAGGCTTTGATGAAGTAGAACACATTTCCTATGCAAATGTCTTCTCTACTAAATGCACCATGCCTGTAGGGCGGCAGAGCAGTCAGAAACAATACAAAGCCCTGTCCATCCGTGCCCGAGTCTCAGCCGCTGTGAACATCTCCTTGACTTGACCCTGAACAGAGCCTTGTGTGTTCAGCATCACAAGCAGACATGCTGCCTTTATGGATTGCCAGGTCGTCGCCTTGCAACTGACACAATGGTGCACCAGGTGGACTGCCAGCATAGTAATCTGTCCAGATAAATACGCAGAAGGGAGAGCTAATAGATGTCTGGCTGATTCTTGGCCTAACGGAGAAATTTTCTCCTGTTATTAGAAACTAGAAACCTTCAGAGAGGCAGGATTAGTGTACCTGCTGGTAACACAGTAGTCATCCAGCCATAATATGACACAGCATTCAATACACTAGTACTGTGGTTCAAGTAATGGCAACATCAATCATAAGAGAATGCATTACTACTGATGATCCCCTGAACTTTCATCTGCAGGTTGATATTTATACTCCTGTTACATTACATCATACTACAGCAGCATTTATTACTGTTAAATCTTACCTTTAATAATTATAATGCAATCTTCCAAATGCTTTGCTAATTTATAAGCTAATTCTGTGCATTCAGGTGATCATGCGTAACCTGACCACGGAGGAGGTGTCTGTGTTTACCTATGAAGGGTGGCTGTCCAGGACACATGGACCCAAGAGGGCGCTGATCTGTGAGATGGCAGCTGTGGTGGACGAGGAGGTGATGGTGGAGGTCACTACCTACATTGTCCAGGTCAAGACAAGTGACGTCGCAGGTAGGTTCTCAACCCAGCTCTGTGGTCCCATTTGAACTATACAGTACTTGTCCAAACATACATGGAAATACAGTATGAAAGTCAATATTTGGCTACCTTTCTTCTTCAAGGTGTCCTTTTATGTTTGAATGATTCATAGATCAATGTGAAATGATTCAAATAAACAAACAAACAAAAAATTACTCTGAAATTTCAAGTATAATCAGGTCAAGTATAATGACTGGACTGCCCAGTGTCCAAAGAAAAACTTTGAAAGCTCTTCATAAATTCAGGAAAAGTATTTTTCAAAAGGACTTTGAAAAATACAGGAAAATCTTTGGAAGCAAAATATAAAGATATGAGGGACAACTTTGTGCAACACTGTATTCCAGTGCAGAGAACTAACAAACATAACATTGCTCAGTGCAGTTCTTATACTGGGTCTCGGAGCCACCTTTCAGCTCATCCTCCAGTTTTAGTTCTCTCTCTTTAAGGATACCCTGACCTTTTAGTCAGCTTGCTCTGATTGGTTATCTATCCCAAACAGAAGACGGTGATGAGGGAATGAAAGGGATTTTGCACATATGCTGGATAATGATTTGAAAATTTGTTGGGTTTGATATTGTAACAGGATAAATGTGACAGAAGAAATAAAAAGCATAAAAGCTTCTTTCAGACAGTTTTCTAAACTAGTTACAGGTTGCCCATATTTGTCGTGGCCATTTTAAGATTCAAATTGTTTGGTCTGAACATGTTTAGGGGCTTGACGATATCAAATTATTACTTTATTCACAAGCAAATAGGTAAGATTAGAAACATGAAGCACATTTTTTATGTAAGAGTCCCAATACCCAGTTTTGAATGCACATATCTTAATGTGTCAACATAAAACCAAAGAATAACTGAAATGTTGAGGTCTGAGCTGTGAGGTCAGTGAGGGCACTCTAAATATACTTAACAGGCCTATGAGCATTCCCTGTCCATTCAGCCTTTATTCTCTGGGTTCAGGGGTGCTGAGACTGAGCAGAGTAGACATCCTCTTTCATCAGGAACATCCTCCAGCTCTTCCCGGGGGATCCTGAAGGACTCTGTGGTCAGCGGACACATTTAATTTGTCAAGCGTTTCCTGGATCACATCCTCATCATCTGTTTTTCGGACCACTTTCAAAGGATACACCAGAGAGTATTCTGCATTTGAGCACCTGTGTGTGGCTCTATACTGTGAACATCCTGTGAAACCCTCCCCATCAAAGCCAAACGAGCTGCTGCCTGGAAGAGACTAATTACTGTATGACTGCCATCCCGTGTTTTCAGTCACTACCCAAAGATCAATGCAGAGTTAGAGCCTCATTTTGCCTGCCCTTGTGCAGGGGGTTTGTGTTTTCCTAGGCAAAGGCAAAGGTGGAATAATTCATGGCTGAATCCCTCGTGGCAATTAAAGAGATCCTCTTCAGAAGCCCTCCACACCGCTGCTCCATCTTTTCTTCATCCTTTATTTTCATCTAGCTCAGTTGCTCTGCTGATCAATACGATCAGAATGGCAAGAAGTCTGAGCCGACTTCAAAGGGCTGCTCTCTGCCACTGTCAGTTACTGGAAGCTGAGATGTAGCCTTGCACCGCCACTAAGGCTCTGGGAGGAAAAAATGAGCAAGGCTGATAGATGCAAACACACCCACAAACAACATCACATAGGCAGAGCTGGGCCTATGCACGTATACTAAAAAAGAGGTACTGAAGATCAAGTGTGTGCATTAGCATATATGTCACATAAGTTACATATGTAACTTTAAAAATATCCAGATCTCAAATATTGCCAGCGTGATCATTTCTTATTACAACTGCAGCATTGTTAAATGATCAACATTCTTGCCTACTCTACAGAAGCGAGTTTAAGCAAGGACACTGAAAACATGCTGCAGGCTGAGTGAGGTTTCACTCAGGATCTAACCGACTGTGATAAAATAATAAAGCACAGGGGGATTATAGATGTGCTGTATGAGTCAGAGAACCCAGCTCTCACTGCTCCCCAGTTTACTTTTCAGGTGGTGATTTGCTATTGCTGTACAGCCTTTTTACTGCCATACAACTCTTTGATATAGCTTAATTGCTTTGCATGTACATAATTAGAGCTAGCTCGAGTGACAGTAAATGACTTTTATTATAGTTAATTGCATTCAGTGACCATGTAGACTGGGAAGCTGTGACTTTATAGACTAAAATCCAAGCAAAGTTCTGTCCATGGTTCCACCCATGTTTATTTAAAAGTGTAACCTAACCAAGAAAAATCCCTTAATATTGTCGAGGATTTTTATTTTCTAAATAGTGAACTGCTGCATCTCCTCAGGGGCAGGCACTGATGCCAACGTGTGGATCATTATTTTTGGAGAGAACGGGGACACGGGGACACTGGCGCTGAAAGAGTGCAACAAGTCCAACAAGTTTGAGCGCAAGCAGGTGGACACGTTTCGCTTCCCAGAAATCCTCAGCATGGGAGACCTCTCCAAAGTACGAGTCTGGCACGATAACACAGGTCAGCTGCTCTAACTGGTGCGGTGAACAGCTTAGAGTGAGCTCAACTGTTCTTAGAATGAAAAAAGTGAAAGCACTGCACACTGGTATCTTTTTGCATCTCGTTACACGCAGGTATTGCTCCAGGCTGGCACTTGGAGTATATTGACGTGAAGGACGAGATCATGGACAAAACATTTCGTTTCCCCTGTGACCGCTGGCTTGCCAAGAACGATGATGATGGACAGATAATGAGAGAGCTGGCCTGTGCTAACAATGACTACTTGGACCTCAATGAAAAGACCAGTAAGGCTAGCACCTCACAGCATTAAATTATCTCCCCGTGTAGTTTAGCGCAACAACATTTTACTGTAACTGAGTCTCCTTTTCTCTATGACAGAGTATGAAATTTGTATCACAACTGGAGACACAGCTGAAACCAAGGAAAATGCCTGGATTGTACTTGAAGGGAGAAAGGGTCGATCAAAAGAATTTGTAATGGAGAACTCCTCAAAGAAGAAGAGGTTCTTACGGTAGGTACTTGCTGCAAGATTAACTCAGTCACCGGCAGCTTGTTTGCATGAAAAAGCTTTCAGAAATGTGCTTTCTCTCCCTCTGGATCTCTCTCTGCCCTCATTATGATAATCCAAAATACTTAAGACCAGACCAGCACTGCACTCTGATGTCATGACTTTACACCGTCCTGTTAACGATTCATTCTGACACAGAACAAACTGGCAGTGATGTGAATTTCAATTAACGCAAAGCGATTTAAGGGAATAGCTACTTTCACCAACGAATCCATGTTCCTCTCTCTTTTTAGGGGAAATGTTGACAGGTTTGAATTTTCATCCAAGAACTTGGGTGATATTGCTGGCATCTGTTTGGGCCATACACCCAAGGATGGAAAGAAAGTAAAGGGGGAGGTTTACTGGCACGTAGTGGAGGTTGTTGTGACCGAAAGAGAACTGGGAAACAAGTAAGGCAGCTGCTTCCCCACTGTAGCAATTCATTTATTTTCCACCATCAAACCATTTCTTGATATTCCCAAATGATCAGACTATATTCCTTCTGCTCTGCTCCATTATCTCCAGGTACATTTTCAAATGCAATTCCCTCATTCCTCTTTCTCCTAAGAGGGACGATTTCATCACCGTTGAGTGCACAAAGACCATCGAGAGCTTTGCAAGCAAAGCTCGAAGCCTGGTACCTGTCAAATATGAGATCATCGTCATCACAGGTGATGAAAAGGGTGCAGGAACAGATGCCAATGTTTTCATTACTCTCTACGGCTCCAATGGAGATTCGGGCTGCAGGCAACTGCGTCAGAAGTTTCGTAACCTTTTTGAACGTGGGCAAACAGACCGTTTCTCGGTGGAAATGCTGGACATGGGGGAGCTGCAGAAAGTCCGGGTAGAACACGACAACTCCGGTCTCAGCCCTGGCTGGCTGCTCGATCGTGTGGAAGTCACCAACACAGCCAATGGTGTTACCACTATCTTTCTCTGCGGGAAGTGGCTGGACTCTAAGAAGGCAGATGGAAAGATCTCCAGAGCCCTCTACCCAAAATACTAAAAAACCCTACAGCACAAGCATGTCCTCTTATGTTTAAAAGTAATGACCAAAGAGATTCTGCTTCTAGCAAGTTTTATATCTCAGGAACTGAGACATTAAAAAAAAAATGTCATGATGATGTCTAATGTGGTCAGGAAAAAGGAAAGTGCCATTCTTTTTAAATATCAGGGATTCTTTGCATTGTTTTGTTGTAATACAGATTTTATAAAATGAACAAATGAATAAATAAATCCAATTTGTTTATAACACCCAGTTTTCAGCTTCACTTCTGACTTGCTGGCAGGTCTAAACCTTACATTCAAGTCTGGTTAAGCAGAAATATACACTCATTGGGCACTTCATTAGTTATACTTTGCTATTACAGTCGTCCTTTTGCCTTCAGAGCTGCCTTAAACACAGCAAACAAAATGCTGGAAATATTCCTCAGAGATTTTGATCCATATTGACCTGATTGCATTACACAGTTGCTGCAAATTTGTCCATGATGCAAATATTCTGTTCCACAAACTCCCAAAGATGCTCTATTGGACTGAGATCCGGTGACTGTGGAGACAATTTAAGTGCAGTGAATTCATTCAATGAATCAAGAAACCAGTTTGAGTTGATTTGAGCTTTGTGACCTGTTGCACTGTTATGCTGGAAGGAGACTGGTACACTGTGGTCATAAAGGGATGGACACGGTCAGCATCAGTACTCGGTAGGCTGTGGTGTTAAAATGATGCTCAGTTGATACTGAGGGTCTCAACATGTGCCAACAAAATCTCCTCCACACTATTACACCATCACCAGTATCAGCCTGAATCACTGATACAACGCAGGATAGATCCATGCTTTCATGTTGTTTACACCAAATTCTGACCCTACCATCTGAATTTCTGCAGCAAAAACTGAGTCTCAACAGACCACGCAATGATTTTCCAATCTTCTGTTGTTCAGTTTTGATGATCCTATGCAAATTGTGGAGAGTGATATTTGGACTTCAGTCAACAGGTGAATAAATTATTCAAATGGGACATTCAAATATGTCAAAGTGATCGTTAAGAAGTAATTGTGTATGAATTTTACATTTATAGCTTTTTCCTTGGCCCAAAACAATTGTTTTAATGTCTAGTCAACAATATAGGGACACACAGAGATTCCATGATTTCTTTCATCCTTTAAATTACAATCTAACCACTACATGTCAGTAGATTGCAGAAATCAGTCAACTGAGTTCTTTCTTCCCTAATACAAGTGTATAATCCTACATACGGTAGCCAAAGGACAAACATGTTGTAGTCAGCCAAGAGAGACCATAAACGTTAAATTTAGACTGTACCCCATGGTGACATGGTTCGTCGGCATGTTTCTATTAATGTTTGAGCCAGATCTGCAAAGAGTTTTTCCCTATTTGTGGAAGGCTGTCAGTCTTCTGTTTGCCTTAGCTGTCAATGCCCAGTGAGAAGCACCTATCTCTATTTTCTCTGGAAGAGGAGTCCAATATGTGTCACTGAGTCAGAGAAGCTCATGTCTGAGCAATGACAGCCATACTAAGGTGAGTTATTGAGGATATGCAGAACACTTGGTGGCGCTACAGTTTTTGCTGCTGGTAGCCTCTCTTAGTTTCTGTGAAACAGTCTTTGAAGTGGATGTAACTTTTCTGAACTCTGATGCTCTGAGTGAATAACCTCTTATAAAGTGTGAGAAATTAATCAAGTGTGAATTCTTAGGATTTTTAGGAATTTTAGGATACTTTAGCCTAGCATTAGCTTAAAACCCGCTGCTGTTGTTGTTAGCTTTTGTCAGCTAGCTGGAGATAGAAGGATAACAGTGTAATCTTCTGACAATAAGTAATTAGAATAATATTAGGAATAAATGAGGATGTTTATGCACATGTTTGTGTTTTAGAGTCCTGACTTCAGTTCAGCAGATAAGACTTGAGGTGAGGAGGAAGAGGATGACTTTATATCCAGATGCTGGTGCTGTTGCCTCTTTCCTTTGTGTTTTCACTTCTTTGGTAAAGGAGATCCCATCAAAGCTGATAAAATATATATTTACAGTACACCCACAGTTCTCTTTTTCTCTGCTTTGGCATGTGGCTGATCTCTAGCCACTTACGTAAATCGCTATAAATTTATGAGTACAATATCTTTTTTTTTTCTCTATTCAACAACCTCAAAACATGACTGACTTCACCTTTAACTAAGGATGAAGTATAAAACTGCTGCATTTTGAGGGGTTAAAAAAAGACACCCAAAAAATAGGTTCACTTCCATTTTATCAAGTTTATTACAAAAAGAGCACATATAAAAGGATAATATACAAGCCATGAAATAAAATAAAAATTAAAAACAGAAAAGTTTGGATTTAGCAATGCAACCTTTGAGATCATTATCATCATTATTAGTAGTAGTAATAATAAATAAAGTACAAAATTCCACCAAATGTAAATCTAACATTTACCCATAACAGGCTCATCCACTTCATCATCAACACGCTCAAAACCATTTTAATGCGCTATTGCTTTAATATTAATGATAAATAGTTCTATTTTCAGATAAAATATCCTATTTTGAAAAACATTGCGCAGTCACAGCTAAACAGCAGGTTTTCATACAAGGATGGCGGCAGCCCTTTCACTGGCACTTTTTGGGATAGTTTCTCTTCACTTGTTGGTTTTTGTCAGATTCAAGCAGCAACAAAATTTATAATTTTTTTTCTGTTATATTCTTTGTATATATTTTCACCATATACTATGAAACCATTGCGACTACACTGAAACCTGAGAAAACATGCATTTGTTTTTTTGTTCTTTAGAAAAGGTTGTGCTTTAAATCCTTGCCTTCCTTTTTTAGACTGTGAAAGCAAACAGAGGAGAGAG
Source organism: Oreochromis aureus (assembly GCF_013358895.1). Lineage (NCBI taxonomy): Eukaryota > Metazoa > Chordata > Actinopteri > Cichliformes > Cichlidae > Oreochromis > Oreochromis aureus. The sequence goes on along the minus strand of NC_052948.1, from coordinate 48,958,608 downwards.
TCGGAGAGGAGGGACGGACGGTAAAATCAAACGGAGATGGAAAGAAGAGGAGAAAACAGAATGGAGAAAGGACCGCTGTAAAGCCCACGGTGAAACATGCCTCTTTATAGTCAGAGCTATTTCCACAGCAATGCAGTGCTTCGGTACTACAAACCAGCAGCTAGTTTTTGGACAGCTTGACTTGGATTGATTGATTATAATGGCTTTAGTCAAATGTTGTCTCAGCTCCTTCGTTTTCCATTCACTTAATTAACTAAGCAACCAGTAAGGCATGGTGGATGGACTGATTGTTGTTCATGGTTTCCGTTATATGGAAATATCCCCTAACACTTAAAGCGAGGCACTTGTTATGCTTAAGTCTACAAAGCATTTTGGAAAAAACAACAACATAAAAAACCAACGAACAGAGAAACACTAGAGAGATGACAACTGAAGAGATAACACAAAGAGTTAAAGCAAAGGAACATGTTTCATTAAGACCCTTAGTGCATTGTGTGAGAAGCAGAGCATAAAAAAATAAAAGCCAGTTCATTTAAATAATCTAAAATATTTTTTTTTTTTTTTTGCCAGTGAGAGGGTTCCCATTTTAAACAAGTTAGTGCAAAAGAAAAAAAAAGAAAAAAATTGTCACAAACCAAAACCAATTCACTTGCAGTTTGTTCACTACATCACAGCATGGGGGATTGGAGAGATTGCATTGAATGGAATGTAACCAAGATCCACAGCACCACATGAAAGAGAAAAAGAGACATAGAGAGAGACAGGGAGAGAGAGAGAGAAAGAGAGAGAACGGGCTCAGTAGCTCAGCCTTGGTCAGTAAACATCGCACAGCCAGCTTGTGGAGATCAAACAGCAGAACTTTTTTTTTCCTTTTTTTTTTTTTTTAACTTTTAGTGTTCCGAAAAAGTACAACTGCATGCAAAGCATTCCCATTTAAAACAATGCAACCAAAAAAAAACATGAGGTATCCATTTTTTTAATAGCCTTTTCGTGTTATATTTGTAAATAAATAAATTATGATTCAGTCAACCCAACTCCAGAAAAAGAAAAGAAACTATATAAAATTAAATACATACCCACAGTATCTACAGTTAGTAATAAATTATGATTGTTAAATACTTAAGGCATCTCAACTGACAACACCCTGTGTAAACTATGACAACTTTCATCACGGATGACTCCACTACAGGAGGAGGCAGTGTCAACACTGGCAGTGCACAAGACAGGAAGAAGTAAGCCTTGTTAATTGAGTCTCTGGGCCAAGTGTTACCCTTGTTATATGCTATCACAGTGCAGAGAGGACAGTGAGGGTCCTAAAGGCGTCCTGTAACACACGCGCGCGCGCGCGCACACACACACACACACACACACACACACACACACACACACACACACGCGCAGCTCTGTGGAACTGAAGTGACAAGCTGACACAAAGGGTAAAAAAAAAAGAGAGAAGAAGTGGTGATAGAGAGAGAGAGTGTGTGTTTTAACAGCCTGAATGCTTTCCTGCTGTCCTGTCGTCTCGTGTCTGTGTGCACTGTGAGAGGGAGGCTGCCTCCGTCGCACCACGTTCTACATGTTCTAGCAAATACAGCATAGCAACCAGCATAGCAACCACGAGGGGAGGTCTGTCACACAAATATAACACAAGATCAATACGCAAGCTCCTCTCCCAGCTCAAAACACTGCATGAATCCGTACCTATATATAAACCAAACGCGATGCCGAGGAGAAACTTTTGTTGCTATAACTATCGTCACATGTGCTTGTTCTTTAGGCAATAAGGTAAACATCAAAAAACAGGATCCCAAGGTCGCCACCAAAGGGAACCGGATGACACGCGCTACAAGTCAGGGGAGCAAACCACTGACTTTTTAAAAATTATTATTATTATTATTATTATAATTATTATTAATATTTGTTAGTGTTCAGAAGATAGTCACAGCTCAGATTAACTAAGTCATGCACAGGCGTCTCTGAACCTTTTAAAAGTGAAGAAACGCTACCACAGCCAACAGCCCCAAACCCAAAAAATGAAACATGCAATCTTTTTTTTGTTGTTTTTTAGTGTGCACTGTTCTGCCACTGGCCCAGTGCCAGATGGAAATGCAGGTACAAGGGCAGCTAAATCCTCCCACCTCGCTCTGCAGTGCATGATAGCCTCTGTTGTTCATCCCTTTTCGATTTTTTTTGTGTGTTTTCTTTTTGTTTCTTTTGGCTTTGTGTTGTATAAGCACTCCAGCGGCCGTGCTCTTCACCTAACAGGTTTGTGTGAGACGCAGTCTCTTGAAGTGACACACGGCATGGGCAGAGGACATAAAACCTGTGCGGAGATTCAAGCTACACTGTGACATAATGCATTTTGGTGAAAACACTATTATTTTTCTGCTTTTTTTTCAATTTCAAACACAAAAACATCTCGGTCACTGGGTTTTCCCTGACAGTGAACGAGACCTAATCACATGACACCATCTGCACATGACACCAACCCAAGGTAAACGCACAACTGTACTGCGAAATGTCAAAAGCTGCATGAGAGAATTAAAACACCCAGCTAGCTGGTGCTTGGCCTCAAGAAGGTCACACCAGATCTCACTAATTGGTTACTGCTACTCTACTACGACCACAAATGATCTTTAGGTAAACATGGCATCAGAGCATTTAGATTCTGTTAAGCTTTCTTGCGTGGCAGAATAATCATTTTGATTGTGTTTAAAAGAGAAAATATATCTATCTATCTATATATATATATATATATATATATATATATATCTATATATATATATATATATATATATATATATATATATATATATATATATATATATATATATATATATATAAGAGAGCAGCAGAGAGAGAGATTGAAGAGAAGAGAGAAAAGTAGCCAGCTAAGTGTGGGGTTATGTGTTTTCTAGTCTGAGGACATTAAGTCATGGCTTTGAGGACATGCTACACAGCCCCAGGCTACCTACAGTACAACACCACAACAGCAACAACAACCCCACGTAAGACCAGCAAGCTACAAGTAAACCCTGTGTACATGAGTATGTGTTTGTTAGTGTGTCTTTTGCTTCCAGAGGGATGTGCTTCTATATAAAGAGAGTCCTTTGCGGCCTCTCCGTGCAGTTAGTTTTCCTGGCTTGGCTCAGTAAAGCGTGACTCAGAAGGGTGGTGATGTCACATGAAGTCTGGAGACATTTGGCAAAGCACCCGACAGGAAGGAGGAGGTGGAGGGAGGTGGGGTGGGGTAAGGTGGGGGAGGCTGGCGAGCCGGGGGTGGAAGAAAGCAGGAATCGCACCACGAGGGCGACTGAATCACGAGAGTGTCGAATCTCATCAGCTGTCGGGGTTCAGCTGTGTTTCGATGTCAACTCGACAGATTGGACACTTTCTGCTGGTGGCCAGCCATTGGTCCACGCAGCCCTGGTGGAAGAGGTGCATGCAGGGCAGCCTCCTGCAGGATAGGAAGAGAGACAAACTTTAGGGTCAGTGTGGATTCACATGACTGTGTGTTACTTTTCCAATGCATACAGTTGTGAGCTTAAAAAGACCCTCGGGGAGTTAATTCTGTTCATTCAGGCATGTAGAGACAACTTTTGTTGTTGAGTAGTCAGTCCCAAATGCCTCTCAGACAGCTGAGACTCTTATGCTGCAAACCGATCCTCTCGCCTCACCCAGGGGGACAGTTCTTGTTACCTAAAAATTCACTCCCAACCACTGTTTGAAATGCATGCGCGTAATGGAACAGAACATTTTAGGGATTATAATTCCAGCATTTGAAAAGCAGGTTGTTGCCATGCTTCTGCCTCTGCATAGAGGCTACTTTCGGCAGCTCCCTTTTCACAGGGGGTCACTGCAGCAGATAGCTCTGCATGTTTGATCAGATTTATGGCGGATGCCTTTCCTGATGCAACACTAAAGGGGATTTTTGTCTCCATGTGAAAATACAACTATCAACCAAAAAAAAAAAAAAAAAAATAGTAACCAAATTTTGGTATGTGGGTAGCTTGAGATTGGACTATTTCTTAGCCATGATCAGCAGCTTCCTGGAGTCTCAGCTATTTGTCTGGCAACAGCTCAAAGGCTCATTTATGCACACATGTGGTACAGGACTGGAAAGATTCTCATAAATGATTTGCTCAGAAGGTCGGCAGAAACACAATGGGAAGAAGTAAATACTTGGTATTTGTCAGAAACTCTTACATTATATTACATATACAGTGGATGAAATGATGATTTGATCCCCCACTGAATTTGCAAGTTTGCTTACTTCCAAAGAAATGAACAGTTTCTAATATTTAAGGTAGTTTAGAGACAGAATATTTTTTTAAAAATACAATCTGATTGAGTAAAATTCGTATTTGATCCTCTACATCTCAGCCAGAATACTGGCTCCGACGGATTGGCTGTGTCACCAAGTCACCAAGAATACAGTTGATAACACACAGTTGATAAATCTTGCAGCACTCAGAAGGTCCCCATTCAAGAAGGCACATCTAAAGGCTCGTCCTAAGTTTGCCAGTAAACATCTAAATGATTCAGAGAAGAAAGCACTGTCAAATGAAACCAGAATCGAGCTCTTTGGCATCAACTCAACCCGCCGTGTTTAGAGGAAGAGAAATGCTGAGTATGACCCAACACAATCCCCAGAGTCAAGCATGGAGGTGGAAACATTATGATTTTGGTACTTAGGAGCACTATGTCATATTTTGCTGGGAGATCAGATACTTATTTCACCCAATGACAGATCAAATCAGTGTATAGCTTTTATGTAATGTTTCTTCTGGATTTTTTTTGTTGACATTCTCTCCATCACCATTACAATGAAACAACCATAAAAATGATGGCAAACTGTTTTGAGACTTAATTTCTTTGTGAGCAAACTTACAAACTTGCAAATTCTTTACAAGTTTTAAAAGATTTTATTACTCCCGATGTACAAATTTCAGCTAAAGTATATAAATTTATGATATTGTATTTATTATATTTACTTTTACAGGCCCATGCTCATGTTCTGACTATTAGTCCTTTATTGCCAGGAACCCTGATGACATTATATCATACATACCATAATTTTAAGTTGTCTGGATATCAATTAGATGTTGCTGTTCTTAAATCAAAATAATAGACATTTTTAAGGTGTTATAGCTCCATAAAAGATACAAACAGTCCACTTTAGCTTGTTGGTAGGTGGTTAAGAAGCTTCAGGGACCTAAGATATACCTGTGTGCAAAGTTTGGCTGCTGTTCTACAGACTGCACAGGAGAAGTTTGCAGACAATACACAGAGATGTGGTGTATTATATCAAGATTATCAGTAAATCTGACAATAAGTCAGGTAAAGTGATATTTATTATAAACTGGAAAACAGAAATCAGACAAAAATATTAGAAGGCAACACTGATAATGGGATTTGGAGTAATTCCTGTAGTCGTGCCTCTTTTATCTCTTGCAATGCTTGATGTCTCACTCAGGCAATTAGCTTGTCTATCTTCCAATGATGTCATATTGTCTACAGTAATAGAAAAGGAAGTCCGGCATCCATCTCGTCTTCCCCATCAGTCCCTGCTGTCTAGACCCATCCTGCAATGCATCTCTGAGCTAAGCTCATCATCTGCAGCCTGCAGCATCATGTTTCCCATCAAAACAATTTGGTATAGATTTTCTCATTTAACTCACTCAGAATAAGTGCACTTCCTTTTTTACGATTTCTGGGTCTACAAAGTATTTATTACCTGACATCTTCTCCGTCCTCCAGCATGGACAAACATATGGTACATTTTTCATCCACATCTGTTTCCTCCTCCTCCCCAATCTTCAACTGCAGGGGCTTTCTCTGTTCGTGGGTCACATTACAGAGACAAAAATGTAGGGTCAAAACAAAGGGGAAAAAAAGGCAAACGTTCAACAGATTTTTGTCTCATCTGCCATACCTTCTTGTATTTGTGTGGAAAAGTAAATCTCTCTATGGTTGTCTGAACAGCTCCTCTGCTAACGCTCCCCAGTCGATCCTCCAGCTGCAGCAGCTCCTGCAGGAACAGCCGAGTTTGAATAAAATGAACCAGAATGCTAAAAAGAGGAAAAGCTACTACATGGACAACAAATGGTTTGGTTCACTGCTGTTTTCATGGTCAGAAAAGAATAAAACAATCTGCTTATGAAGCTCATACTGATTAAAAGCTAGAGAACAGTTAGTACATATAACTTAAAGTGACACCGTGTGAAGGTGCAGAGTTTGATAGATGGACAGTCAGATTTACCTCATAGCTTTCTCGCACAGCAGTGGCGTGCCTCGAAGGATTTAAACTTTGCAGCGCCAACAGGTGAAGCTGAGGGTATGGGTAGTTTCTGATTTCATGCACAACCTACAACAAAATCCTTCATTATATTACAGCAGGAATATAGACTATCAAGCTATCCAAGGCAACCTGAGGAAGTGACAACATACCACTTGTGCAGAGGATGTGTTCCTGGGAAAGTGATGCATTCGAGGGGAGGCCAGGTAATGCTGATAGTGCTGCGGAAGCTGCTGGAGCTGGTACTGATGGTGAGGGAGGCCAGCATCTACGCTGAGATCCCTGCAGAAAGAGAGGAACGTGGCTAAATTAACATAGCCCATGCCAGGCAATGTGGCAGACAGACAGATGGGTGGAAAGATAAAAAAGACGGGATCATTTCTCAACTCTGCAGGATTCTCGTTAATCCCCAACGGTGACTCACCAGTCGGTGCCTTCGGCCAGGTACCGCGGTTGTTGTGTCATTGGCTGAGGAACATGGAGGGGCGGGGAGTACTCGTAGCCCGAACGCAGTCTGTGAGGGTTCAGGGGAATACGCTCCTGGGCTCTTCTGTAATCAGATAAAGATGTGATTAAAAAATATCTGGGTTTTTTGTTTTTGTTTTGGTTTGGTTTTTTTAGTGTACTTACACCTGTTGTGTTTGTATGGATGCAAGGGTGACTACCTGGAGTGTGGGAGGATCCTGCGATGCTGCGCTTCGAGGAGCTGCTGCTGGATGAGGTATTGCTGGTGTAAGGCCTGAGGTAGGAATGAAGGCCCCGGCACATCCTGAAACTGAGGGGGTCCGGGCAGGGCAGTGAGGGGTGGATGGTGCGTCTGGGGCAGGTGGGTGGCCAGGCCTGTCTGCGGGGGCTGGCTGGCATGTCCTAGAGGAAACTCAGCTGAGATGGGCGCCTGGGGAGCACCCAGGTGAAAGTGTCGGCAGGAGGTAGCATGGCTGTGTTGATGCCTGGTGAAGTGCGCTCCTATTGGGAATAAATGCGAGGGATCAAAACGGAGCAGGCGAAACCTGTGATCGCTTTCACTGAAACTTACACGACACGGAGACGAACCAACAGCAATTTCGCACACACTCGTAAAAAAGACACAAACAAATTAAAAAACCAACCACGCAGAGAGGAACGTGACACAGGAAGAGACAAGACAGACAAAACAGCAGATGGACGACGCAGACGTGGAGAACCCTGTGGAGCACCATCCAAACCCACAGACGGATTTCACTCAGTGGTCTGTGTCTCCACTTGCCATGTGCAGCCAACAGGAAAGATGCATCCTCACTAACTGGGGGTCTAGGGTATTTCCAAAATGAATCCCAGCAAAACCAATAGTTTCAAACTCTGTTATTATTATTGTGTTTGCTGTTTGAAGGAAAATATTAAACTGAGGCTTTCTCAACAAAAGAGTCAGACTTTCTTGATTCCATAGCCATCAAGAACGTCTGAAAGGTTTATGGGCTTTCATTTTTGTCTTCTCTCCACCCTTCCTATTAAGCAGAGAAGATGGGAGGTTGTGTGCTAGTCCCACTGAGTCACCTTGGTGTTGCACTTGCACAAAACAATCAATACAAATTACTCAGAGCTCACAGAAATGAATGCTGGAAGCAAGCTGAGGTGGAGGCAAAGTATTACTCCTTTAACTTCCAATTAAAGCTTCTCTAAATTTCCTCTAGAGAGGAAAGCAGACAGCGGGGTCTGGAGGATGGATAGCGCACAGTGTATACTGAAATACGTCAATATTGTGTCTTTGCATGTCCCGTGAATAAGAACTGCCCATTTAAACTGTTTACTCATAATCTTTCGAACAATAACATGAAGCAATATTGTGGATTTGGCTCTTTGTTAATGGTCTATGACATACTTAACATTTGCTGACAAGTTTAATTAACAGTAGCTGGTTCACTGAGTTGAGATCTAATTTAAAATTTAACAAGTGTGTGACATTTCTCAACGGCAGAAAATCAAATATTGCTTTTACTTCACTGTTTTTTAAGACATAGCAAATCAATTAAGGAGAGTTAGATGTGCAGGGAGGTGGTTATGATTTGATAAAGTCCTGTGCAGATGAAACAAGGGCATTTCCCAAAATGCTCTGTTTTTTGTTGCTGAAACGACATATTTGTCTGGCTTTGCTTTGTTGGATATAGCCTCGGGACATGGGAAGCCAGTGAACCCAGAGAGCCACGGGCAAAGTGAAAAACAGCATTTGGCTGAGGAAGTAGAGCAGAAATGGCAGACTGGTGGCTTGGATTGGTTAAAGGCTGTGCATCAGTTTTGCATGAAGCCTGTGACCCGGCAAAGCTGGACTGTTGTGTGTGAAGTTCAGGGTAAATATCAGATTATTTGTCTCTGGGAGCTTTTCACAGCATGAACTGCTGGCATTAATATTTGACGTACTGCAGAGCTGCCAGCAGCAGCAGCCCTGATGTTTCCACTGTTACATCTGAGGCTTTGTCTTTGACTCACAGACAGAAACACACACACACACACACACTTCCACCTATCCTCTCCCCTCAGCTGCTGCACAGGCGCCCCCTCCCCCACAGCATGGCTGCAGCATGGTGTCCCACAGTGAGTGACAGCCACTAAGCCCCACCCACCTGCGACTGCAGCAGTCTGACATGGAACCTCAACGCTTTCTTTCTCTCTCCCTCCACTCCTCCTGAAGTCACTGCAGCTTTACATCACACCTCCTCTCTAACACACCCCTGTCCTCTGCCTGTCCAGTGGTCTCCCATTAGGCAGAAACAGTCCCCACACCTGCTGAACTCACCGATTATAACACACTCACCATCAGAAGGTGAGGATTAATGAGGCAAAATCAGTGCATGTGTTGTACAGCTGCACTTGGTGAAGAAAAAAAAATCCAGCATAACACGCACATGCTTGGAAAACCTTTTTGCTGACCTTGCTTTTGCAATTTGTCATGTAAAAGATTAGGGGAGGGTTGTCGTGGTTTTGTATCAGTGCAGCCACGCATGCAGTGCAGCTGCTGGGATATTTAGAAGTCAGCTGCAGAGCACATATGGCTGTGCCTCGGACACACCTTTAGCCTTTTTCAGACACTGCACGCAGATGTAAGGTTCACGCAGCTGAGTCAAGTGTTAAAATGTAAGAAATGCGTCCCACTTGGAAACTTTTCAAAGAAGCATCTAATGCCACATTTAAAGAGAAACACAGCAATGTCTAAAAAACTGAAGATTTGATAAAAATGAAAAGTCATTACACAGTTGGCTGATGTGCACAGCCAGCATGTAAAGAGAAATGAGTTATTACTAACAAAAAATGTGACTTCTTTTGTTTCATTTGCGCTCATTACTCAGAGTTTAACACATTATCTGTGCTTGAGAAACAACGTTAGCCTAACTGGGTTTAGTTATGCTGCTGTCACCAGCTAGAAAGGCAACATGAATATAAATGTGTCATGGTCTGTTGTGCTAATAAAGAAAAACACCAGCTGAGGACCTGACAGCATAACACAGAGACACAAGTTTAGATGCACAGACTGAGCAGCCAACATTTAATTGTTGAACCTCTGTATTGTCTTTGTGCTGCCCATTTGGAGACTGCAAAAAAAAAAAGAATAGCTAGACATTTAGGAGTGTCTGCTTGTTCTCTTTGTGCTGGAGGTCAAGTCTATATCGCTCTTATAGCTGAGTATTGATGTTAATGGTTAGAACCAGGAGGCAGCAAGGCAAAACTCACCAATTAATAGGTTGGTGAGTTTTGCTATTAATAGGATAGTACTTTTACACTTTTCAGTTAAAACATATCAATGAATGACTGACAGATGTGCTGGAAGGTAGATTTTGTCGCTGCAAGGCAAAGCCACTTGGTTGCCTTGGTTCAAGGCATCTTGCTAAGGTACAAGGTAAGGTAGCAGTATTGATTTTGTCATCATGAAGAGAACAAATGGCTATCCTATTTGTCTTTCCTGTTTGTTTGTTTTTTTATTTTGTTTTGTTTTATATATACTCAGTTTGAATTGGAACCCAGCTATACTTTTTAGGACAGGGGCCAAAAAGATGGGAAAACCCAGCTAGTAAAATGCCTAAAACCTCTTCTAAAAACAGTCTTGATTCCAATTGGGTAAATGACAATAGATCAATGTTGTAATTGGGTTTAAAAAGAGAACAGTCTTTCAGATGCAACTATGTTGAGTGTTTCACCAGTGTTTTTTTCAAAGTAAAACACAGTCTCCATAATCGTCCACTATCACTGGGTTATATAATCTCCAGTTCAGTGTCGTTTAAAAGATTAAGGGAATTCTAAGAAATCTCTGTATTCAGGGGGAAAAGCTGAAAACCAACACTGAACGGCAGTGCTCTTCAGCGCCATTTCAGTTCTGTGGTGGAAATCTGTGAAGTGGACTAAACAACTTCTCAAAACCACTGTGAAAAACAAACAAATTATACATAAACATAATTCAGAAAAATGGCACCATTCCTGATGATATGCACATACATTAGTGAACAACGTTATGATTAACTTCACAAATCTTGATGCTGCTTTCACAAATCTGTGAAATCGCCATTAATGCTAAACAATTTGAGATGTACAGGTATCGGATCAGATGACTTCTTTTTTGGAAAGCCTTTGCTTTTTTTTCAGCAAGACCGTGCAGTGTCTTGAAGTGTTGAGCTGCTGATATCTTACATGAAAATATGTTTCTTTCAAATATACAGCAACCGGTCTGCCATAGTTTCCAAGCCCTTGAAGAGTGTTGTTAGAAGAAGAGCTGATGCAACTCTGTGGTAAACATGCTCCTGTCGCAACTTATTCGAAAGGTTTTGATGGCATCAAATTCAAAACAAGAACTTATTTATGTTTTCCATAAAGGAAAGGAAAAAGGCCTTAATAATCCTTAAATTCTATTTTGTGCTTCATTAATTCAATTTTTAAAACATTTGTTTTTTAAATATAGGGTTTAACTTGCTTGCAAATAGCTGTATTGTTTTATTTTCCTTTTATATAGCATGACAGCTTTTTTTTATTAAAAACTGTTGTATTTTTATTTTATACTTTACAATTTTTAACTCCTTTTGAGTGCTTTTTTAGCAATATACTTCTATTAACTATATTTAAAAATATATATATAATACACATACCATGATTTCACCCATATTGCTCACAATGTTAACACCAATGATTGGCTGTGAGGGAGGCTGTGTTTTGGTCTATAGATAGTGTATGGATTTGGACAGAATGACAGCCTGTAACAGGAAATGTCACTGTCGAGGTTTCAATATCAAACATGCCTTTGTATTTTAAAAATGGAAAGAAAATGTGCTTGTCCCTACTCCAAAGTAAGCAGTGTGGCAACCTGAAGAAACTCTGTCAAAGACAGCTGAGAAATGAGAGCACATATAGAGTGAGGGGACCGTCTCAGTGACAGCACAGTGTGGAGGGAGGAGGGGGAGGAACACATGGAAATCAGCAAAAAGCACACTGAAGGTTAGGAAGAAAACTACAGTCTTTATTGGAAAAATATTAGTATGTGCGCCACTGTGTGATAATAGTAATAATAAGAGTAAGAGACTCTACATAAGCATAATAATAATAATAATAATAATAATAATAATAATAATCATCCCATGCAAATAAAGACCAAAGGCAAGGCCTGACCATGCTCTCTGTAGGGTTAACAGAACAGAAGCAGCATCCAATGAGTAGATGTGTATGCTTACAGCACATTTCAGTACAGCAGGGACATCTCTACACAAAGATTACATTGGAATCTGCTGTTCAATGTGGAAAAACAAAAGTATAAAATGACCATGCATTAGGATCTAATACAAGAACATAAGGCAGAAAAACCACAACCAAAGAATAAAAAAGACATTTTGATTCTAAAAAAGGAGATCTACAGCAGTGCAGGATATACACATCCCTGTAAAATGGATAGCATTCTGGAGGTGCTGGAGGTAAGATTTGAGAGGGAGTGGTAGTGGTGGTGGTGGGGCGCTGCAAAAATGGCAAAATGGGTTTAGATTCACATCTCTCCAATTTATTGTGAAGTCCGCTCAGCTAGCAGGGACAAATGCTTTGACACATGGATAGGATTATGACCAGCAACCATTAACAGGTGCAGTGGACCTTCAAATGTGGAAAAAAACATAACGTCGCCAAAAACAAAATGACTTAAGCGCCGCATGCCAATTGGTGATTATCAGGATAACAAGATTATCAGTAATGGCAATTGTAAAGTGCTTCTTTGACAACAAAAAGACGGTACAATGCACCTTTGTGGGGCGAGTAATCAAAGAGTTCGATCAAGCCTGGCTGTAATCGAATCGGGGAGGGGAGGATCAAAATGTATCCACTTTACAGAAATTTACAGCAGAATGTAGTCTATCCACACTGAATGGGAGAATCACAATGACAGTCTGTAGTAAAGTCTAAAGCTACAATGGGTTATTCACTAAAGAGCAACATGACAGTTTAAATTAAGACAAACTGTTTTCTACAGAGAGTGTTATTCTTTAGTCTGTTACACAGAAGGATACGGTATGAGTGGGAACTCGGTTTTAATGCCAATGTCGTCTTCAGATGGAAAGAGGAAATGAGGAAGAAGGGGTTCACAATACAGCTAGATGCAGAGAACAGGCAGAGGCTACGGCAGACAGCAGCAGATGATCGTTAGCTACACAATGGAGGGGGACAAAGGTCTGAGAAATGCGGAATGTAGAGCCAGCCTCGATACTATGGAACAGGAAAAAAGAACACAAATAAAAGCACAATGAAATCATTGGGGCTACTGCATGTAGTTTTAACAATGCACGACAAATTACTATTATTATTACATAATCAACACAGATAGCCCTGCTGCAGTGGAGGATGATGTTATTGTTGTTATGCCCTATTAAACGCATTTTATGCTGTTTCACTACTGGAGCACCTGCAGCGAAATTTGCAGGGATTTTTTTTAAATTATTATTTTTATTAGAGGTTTAACGGGGACATGCTCCAAAAATGTTAAAGCCTATTCGCATTTAAAACCAGCCATATGCTTATACTGATTTACACTGATTATGCTAATGCTGTCTTTCAGTGGAAGAACCATCCAGTGAAAGTAACTCGCAGAAATGAGATTTTTTTAAAGGATGCACACAAAGGAGCAAAATGGAAGAAAATAGCATTACACACGGTCACTTTGGATTCAGATGTCTACCCTATCTTGGCTAAATTCATAATTTAAGAAAACCCTAATAAAAGCTGCGGAGGTTGTAAGCTAAATAAAGCTGGGCTAGTATTATCTGCCGTTGTTGTCCGGGCTGTAGTAGCTAGCGGCGACGGCACACACATAAACAAGGCGCAGGGATAAATAGATAAACCAGACAGAAGCGCGCTAGCCGCCGAGGGTAAAAAAGAAAAAGAAAAAGAAAAGAAAAAAGGAAAAGAAAAGCTGCCGCTTGACAGCTTAAGTCCTTTTAGTGCGGTTTACAGGCCCGAAACACAACGTCTTCGTCGGTATTTGAGGGCTCACGTCTTCGGTCGCTTCATTAGCGGTCTCGGTTCGGCTACAGCTAGCAAGAAGGCTAATATAATTTCGGTATCGCTCGCCGTTACGCTGGCTCGCTTTTTAGCTAGCAGGTGTCAGCTCTGTTTACATCATCTGTGGATTTTTAAGACAAGTAATGAAGAGGTATTATTTCGGGGTTAGCGTTAGAAAAAAAGAGAGAACATAAAGCTCCTCATACCTCTGTTTCTAACTGAGCCGAAGACGGGGAGAACCAGATATCCGACATGCACTAAAACCATCCTGGGTCCTTCTTTGTTTTGTGCGCAGCCAGTAAGACAGATGGTCCATGGAAATGATCCTCTTCAGTCACCAGCACATTCAAACAGACTGCGCTGCCTGCACACACACAGAGACCCCTGTAGCCAATCAGTGGAGCCTTCCGAGCAGGACCCTCCGGATTTGACAGCGGGATCCGCCAATGGGATCAGCGCCTGGGCGGAGATATCCTTCCCATCCGCATGTACAGTGCGGGGTACTTTTGTGATTGGAACATTTAGATCTGATAATACCTTATGGCTATGGTTTATCACTGAGCCTGAAATACACGGAACTTTACCTCACCAAACTTTACTCAAGTATTTTTTTAATGAAAGTTTTAACTTCTGCGTCACTGCATTTATTTGACAGCTTTGGTGACTAATTGCAAATATATTTCTGTTTTGGTCTTCCTTGCCCCCCCACTCCCCTTTTAAAAATAGGTTCAAGTTTTCATTACACTATGTTTTCGTTACACTTTTAAAATTGATGTGATACTACAGATAAATATCAGAAATACTATACTGGCACAGTTAACAACACCAGTATTACCCAATATATGTATAAATTACAAAAACAGCAGCTGTAGCCACAAAAATAGTAATCAGCAGTTGCCCCAACTTGTCCCGATTATGCTTTTATATCAGGCATTTTCAATGCAGGACTCCAAAGGAAGAAGCATGAGATGATTCTGCTATATACATTACCTTCATTACATGTAAGGCATAAATATTGCATTGCAATGTAGTGGATTTATCATTTATTTAGTACATTTACATTTTTAAGTGCAAAGTTGCTTTCATGTATTGCAGATAGGGTATAGTGAATTGAACTATGCAGGGATTTATATGAGATGTGCCCTGAAAAGTATGAAAAGGTTTCTATTTAAAGGATCTAAGAGGATGGCAAGATAGGTGTCAGTGATGCTCATAATAAGGAAAATCATATGTACATGGACCATGGGTAAAATAATATTTGAGAGTACAAATGTGAATATATTTAACACTCTGAAGGGTCTTCTCAGTAGCGTTACTCTTGATGCTTCAGGTATGCAGCTCCTTCAGTGGGAGACTGCGGCACCCACGGTGTGGGACAGAGAGATTTCGCAGGTCTTTCCTCCCCACTGCTGTCAGACTCCACAATAAAGACTTTTGCAGCTGATCAAACACACAAACCCACACATGTGCAATAAGACTGCTATATGTGCAATTCTTGTGCAATTCTTCTTCTGACGAAGTTGTATTTTTGTATTTTCCTACTCAGTTGTATATAGTATTTGTATTTCTATTTTATTCTATTGTATATAGTATTTTATTTTATTTTATTGTATTTTATTGCATTCCAGAGTTTTCTAATTTCTGCTACATAACTTTGCACTTTTGCTGTAACAAAACAAATTTCCCACCTGTGGGACTAATAAAGGTCATCTTATCTTATCTTATCTTATCTTATCTTATCTTATCTTATCTTATCTTATCTTATCTTATCTTATCTTATGGTTGGCTTGAAAAGGGAAGAGAAAATAGCATTATGAAAATTACACTGGATTCAGCAGCATACATGTATTGCAGGACTCATAATGGGCAGCTTGCAAAAAATAGATAAGGCAGACACAGTTGTTTTTTTCACTTGCACTTTTCCAACCTTGTCAAAGCCTCTTGCCTATATTACCCAAAAAGCTTAACAGGTGTCAGTTCATTTAAAGAATCATTCAAAGTTAAGTTAGTAAAAGTGAGAACTTCCAGGGCTGAAAAATTAAGGAAATTTAAAACTGCAAACACCATTAGCTTCAATATGGTAACTTCTAGTAAAAAACAAACAAAAACAAACAAATTACTTTATTGTCCAATTTCATCAGACCAGCTTTCAGTGAAATCATGAAAAATGTCAGTCTTTGTCAACACTGAAACAAGTATGGCAGAGAGGAAGGATGTAACTTGCTTTAATGTTTAAGTGCCAACAGGGGTGATTTGTGACAGACAAATATTCACTGCCTGACAAGGAAAACAGCACAGGTTGTCTTACACAAAAGTGAAAAAATAGGTATTTACTGTTTTTGCTTTTTAGATTGGATTTAAGTGCTGTGATTGGTTGGGCCCAAGCCTACCTATAAGGCAGCCAATGGTTATGCATATGCTCTGAAGCCACACATATGCAACTGAACTCCCTTATAAACAGAATTGAAAAAGGAAAGATAAAAGGAAAAGACTTGGGGAGATCATTTGCCTTGACCCTTGTCAGTGAATAGCACCCATCAGACACGATCATCAGGAAAATGTTGCTGAATGATCTTCTTGATGATCCGATACAGTTCAAGTAATACTTAACTCTTTGAATATTCGTGAGTATATGTCGGCCAGATTTGTCGTACAGCAGAACTTGTGAAAAAAGGGGCCTGTGTCCCAAAAACCTCACTGCCTGTAGTGTTAAGCCTGAAGGATGAAGGAACAGATGGGCCTGTGGAGGCTGAGGGGGTCACAAAACTCTTAGTCCCATATGTCCTCCAGTTCCCGTCATCTAATGCCTTAAGCCTGCTGTGAAACACAAAGAGCCTTTCACGATGCTTTACTATCACTGCTGCAATCAATTTCACACATCAAAACTGCCACTTTATTCCACACATTTATGTAAATTTGAACACAAGCATTTATCAGGATAGCTGGCAATAGTTAACGTATTAACAGAAACAGCAGCTGAGCTCTCTTTCAGCAGAACCTGATGTAAAAATTATGTGTCCTCACCGGAAATGAGACTTATTTCCACTCTTTATTTTTAGAAAGCCCTCTGGAGGTGGGCAGAGCGAGGATTGAACAACTGAAATGCCATTTTGAAGAAACTGGAGATAACTTGGAACAAAACATGTACAACACAAAAATTCTAAGTGGCATCGTTTAGTGTAAAAGGACATCTGCAAGATGAAGCGCAATCATTTCTGGCTTTGAGAGTGAGCCAGCACATTCACTGCTCTGTGAGGCCACCGCTGCCCTGTGAAAATTAGCATACAGCTGATGTTCTGCCCCGAGGGTGAGAAGAGCTGGCTAAAGGGCTTTAGTTTTTCGTTAAAGGGCCCCGCAGACTGCATTGCTCCACTCCCTCATTGTCTTCTTCATGTGAACTCCATATGTCCCCCTAGTGGCAGGTGTCACAGGGTGACCTCTGACCTGGCATGCTACTTTGGTGGGTGAGGGTGAACCTGCATTGTTCACAGTGAAGCAGTCGTCTAGACTGCTTGGCCACAGAATAAAATAAACAATGAGACATCTTGTTAAGTGCTATACCTATGGTGCCAGTTATACAGTACTAAGTCTTGTGACACCCTCATTTCTTTAAATATTTTGTTTCCAAGGAACCAGACTCTTGTAATTTCTTTTAAAAGTGATCTTGAGCAATAGTTCTCCAGGCTTCTGAAGATCTGTTAAAGTTTTCTTGTGGACATTGGCTGCTTTTTCACTCATTTTCAATCCAGGCCTTGTACCTAACCATTTTGTTTGTTTGTTAAGTCACTTAACACTTACCTATCAATCATTCAAACACAATAAAGGATACTTAACTCGAAGGTTGAACTAGTGTTGTTGTTGAACCAGTTTTGTGGTACACAACTTAGAAAGAACTTGAAGTTGTAAACACATAACTTGTTCCCATTTCTTTATTTGCATATAGGAAAAATGTCAGCTTGACATGCGCACTAACAAGGCCATTTCCAAAAAGATATTAGCTTAAAACTTGGCACATGTTGGTGTGGTGTGCAGTGTCTCCCTAAAAAAATTGAGGAAGCTCCACAAGTGGAGTACAAAAGAAGAAGCAGCAGGCCCCCCCCCCAAAAAAAATCTACAGCAGATGAGCAGCATCTGAACGTCATGTCCTTTAGAAGTAAGATGGAGACATTCATCTGGGCCTTCATCTATCTAATGTTCACTGAATCATAAATGGTCTTAATGGGGTCGCTATCAAGGAGTTATTCTTAAGGAAGAGAAAGGTATGTTGAGGTATGCCAAATTACACAAGAACTGGACTGAAAACCAGTGGCAACACGTCTTATTATCATGAATATGTACCAAGGACGTCAGGGTAGAGGTACAACAGTGAGTGTCAACAGTCATCTGTAAAACACGATGGAGTCATGGATTGGCCTCCCCAGAGCTTGGACCTCAACATTATTGAAGCAGTGTGGGATCATCTTGACTGAGAGCAGAACAAAAGGCAGCCAACATCCAAAGAGAGCTTTGAATGTCCTTCAAGAAGCCTGGTGAAGTATTCCTGGCTGTGTTGAAATATAATGGCGGCCATACCAAATATTAATTTCAAGCTATTAGAACTGTACAAACTATTTTTGTCTTATATACTGTCTTTTCATGTTTGCACATGTTTCAGTAACTCACTTATATTGTTCCCTCTTACCTTATAGTTATATTTCATCATGAAAATGTAAAAGGAATGAGGGTTGACTCGAGACCTGTGCACAGGACTCTACAGATAAGAACATACTCAAACAACACTCACAGTAAGCAAGAATTCAGATCCATTTATCAGTCTTGTAATGACATGATTTAAATTTTGAGGGTGAACTGTTAAAAGTGAAATTCAAATTGCACTTTATGCTAAAGTTGTAAACATACCTGAAAGGCTGAAGCATGTCACCATCTTCGTCTCAGATTAATTACACCACTTTGGTCTGCCAGAAAAGGCAGCCAATTTTGCATTCATTCAATCCCCCTCTTGCCAATTTCCCCAGCAAAATCTTGACACCAGTCACAGCACACGAGCAAAGACTGCAAATATATGCTTGTAAAACACAGAAATAAATGACTTGACAAGAGCTCATTAAATAACGGTCCGTTTATTTAGTTTTAAAATAGTTTCTTTTTGTTCTACAGACATAATTTCAAGGAAGTCAGGGACTTGCAGAAGCAACAAAATAAACACTTCTGTTAAGTTAAAATACTGACAGCAAAACAGAACAAAAACAGAAGAGCGAGGCTGAAATAACGGTAATGACGATAACATCGGAGCTGAGGATGAAAGATGCCACCAAACATGCTATGTGCAACCAGCATCACTGCCCTGGTTTCTACCACACTTATATCACTAAAGACACAAGTGATGCCTCACTAGCGTTTCATAATAGTCCCACAGAAAAACAGCAAAATGGTTTTTGCAAGCTGAAGTGTTCTGGTACAGAGTTCTTACAGTGGTAGCTGTTTATAACAGAAAAAACTGGCCAAGTAAAACAAAATATATATTCAACAATATATTCAATTTGTAACTATATTCGATCTTTTCACAGCAAATTCACTGACTTCCAAATGAAGAGATTCAGATTCACATAGCAAATTTCTAAGAATAAATTGGGAAATAAACTGAGAACATAAGCTCCATATAGACTTTGGTTTAGATAATTCAAATTTTCCCTTTCTGTGACCAGCAGAAGTTAAAATAAATCTATAATTATCAAGCGTCACTTAGGAAAGTATATGTTATTAAATATGCAACTACAAGAAATGTGTTAAAATAGCCTGTTAAGTTGTTGATTACATTTTTTTTTTAGCCAGCGTGGCTGCAGTACTGCATGAGGACAAAAGAAGACAGCAGGAAAGAGAGCAAGCAGGCCCTGAGAATCAGGGTTGAAAAACAAAAAGAAAAACAGAAAACAGTTTATACAGTAATCATCTCATCTATAAATGCCCCATAACTCACACATGGGGCATAAACTCAACATCACTTTTACTCTTTTTCTATAGATATATATGTATAGATATATGTGTGTTTGTGAAATTCACATCTATTATTAAAATATTTATTGTTGCGATAGCAAAATCCACTGCTTTGTAAGGTAAAAGAATAAGCTTTAAACCTTTCTAAAAGAAAATAGTGCACATTTCAAGGCATTCAGGCCATCTTGCTTTGCAGTATTCATTGGAAGATACATTTCCTCAGTTATTATAAAGGGGTCCCCAGAGTTTTAAAGGAGTTTGCATCCATTCAAGATAAGCATGCAAACAATAAGTACAACCAGCCAGCACGGCAAGGACATACATTCACTGATAATTAAAGTTGCCCTTGGACACTCGGACACTGTAACAAAAGTGTGGCTTCCAATGCATCTTCAAAAACAAAAACAGCACTGTCATAGTGTTTTGTAGCTTGGTCTTTTTTTTTTTGCTTATTTTCTTCCCAGACTTCAAATCACAGGTGTGCAATTAATTTTCCCCAGGTGTCACATGACAAACTTGGATTCTTGTGGAGGGCCCAAAAAACAAGACAGCCCCAACCAAAAATAAAGTTTTGTTTCTGTAATATAGTGGCAACAAACAAAAACTGAAATGTTAAATCAAGTGACTTCTTCAGAAATGTTTATTGGCATTCTGGTGATGAGTAAACATTAGATGAGAAGATCGATAACCTGACTGTGTGAAGCTAGAGGCCAGTTAGCTTAGTAGAAAGAATAGAGACAGCGGAAACTGCAAGCACGCTTGTGTCCATCTACTTGACCTATTTATTTCTGACCATACTAAAGGTGGAGAAACCAACTCCCAAGTGTCTTAAACCTGCGAAAGTCACATGGTCTGTCAATCTCTATTCTTTTTAACAGCCAACAGCAGGTGACTCCTCTGGCTGCAAAAAGACTTCTGGTTGTGCGTGAGCCTATCGGAAAACAGCCGTCAACCTGCTTGCTCTGTAACCTCACTAAACACTTCCCTGATGACTTCATGGGCTCCATCACTAGTTTCAGGTCATACAGAATGAAACATGAAGCTCATTTTGTAATTTATGGTTTACATAAGGAGTATAAAAGGAGGATAACTGTTAATGACTCGTCAGTCAAAAACCAATTTGTACGCAGTGTCCTGGGTTTCACACTACAGCATGTAACAGCATTTTAAAAAAGTTTTTTTTACTAGTCATACTGATATACCATGTGTTAATTAGTAAATGCAAAGGAACTACTATGTGGCTCTTGGAGAGAGTGTTTCCCTGATTTCTGTCGAGCGAATATAAATGGACTGCAGTTTTAGTTTTTATTTTTTGTCACCCACCTAAAACACCCATTCACACAAACATTCATCCAGCACTATCACACAGTCAGATGCAGATTACACATTAATGGGAAGATTCTGGAGTTCAAAATTATGACCCTTTTGACATGTGGATAGATGGAGCTAGGAAATCCAAAAACCCCACTCTCCAATTATGGGATGCCTCACTCTCTGTGTGGCTCTGAAGATTAAAGGTCCTCTACTGATTGGACGGTCAGTGATCCAATCGCTGGCTCTTCTTCATGTCGAAGGATCCTTGGACAAGATATTGAACCCCGAGTTCCCATTAATGCATGCATGTGCGAGTGCTTAGGCATGGACAGAAAAGAAAGTGCTTGTATGAATGTGGGTGAAGGTAAAAGAGCGATAAATACAGTCCATTTACCACTCTACCTCAAGAACCACATCCACCTAGCCCTAAACTGCTTTATTTTTTAAATAGATTTCTGTTACCAGTCTTCTCATCTAACTCTCTAAAAATAGTGAAAGTTTCCCTAAATATCCGATACTTCTTTTCAAATGAACCAAAGCACTCACTGACAGCATCAGAGCATGGGTTGTACACCGTATAGTAAAACAATCTACAAAGGCAGACGGATCTAAATGCAAGTCCAGTGGCAAGACCTTTGAAAATGAGGGGAAAAAAAATAGAAAGTTACCCTTGACAGGTACAAAGTAAACTTTGTCATTTATCTATGGTCTACTGTACAACAGAAAGTGTACAAGCTGCCATTCTTTTCTGACCTCAGGTGGCTGCAGATTTAAAAAAAAGAAAAAAGAAAAAAAAGCCGAATCAATTCTGAAAACATTCCATTCAAAGTCTGTAGTGAAGCAGGTTCACAGCCATGTCGTGATACTGACCTGCTCTAAAGCA
This sequence comes from Oreochromis aureus, assembly GCF_013358895.1. Lineage (NCBI taxonomy): Eukaryota > Metazoa > Chordata > Actinopteri > Cichliformes > Cichlidae > Oreochromis > Oreochromis aureus. The sequence goes on along the minus strand of NC_052948.1, from coordinate 48,936,628 downwards.
GCAACTTGAAATGTTCACTATACGGCTTGCAAGCACATGACACACTGCCTATATCTGGGTTTGAAGGGTAACTGAGGTATTAAATGAAGGGAAGATATTGCTATCATTACCAGGTAAATCGTTCTTGTACATTTCCACCTTCACTTGAGGTGCTGTGCCATTTAGATGCAGCTAAAATTCATAGCTGACAAGCCAAGGTCAGGGAATCACACCAGTTGAATGGCTTTGATACATGATTGTTCAACAGTAAAGTTAAAAACAAAAGAGTGCTCTGGAGCAGGAAGAGTCCACAAGCGGTTACAGGCGAGGCCACAACTCTAGAAAGGATTCAGTTTAGCTTTAACGTGGAGGAGAGGCAAGATGGATGAGGAGCAGTTGGAGGAAGAGATGTGTAGGGAAAAAAAGTCTTCAGTGTATACGTTGGGGTTTTTTTTTTTGTTGGTGTTTTTTTTTTTAAAGTAGGTATTTGTGTCCGGCGTCCTCGTCCAGCGTGAGGTCCACCACTTCAGGAGGGGACACCCAGTTGGGCTGAGGGGAAACAGTAGTCCAGAGCTGTGATTGATTTGTGCTGTTTAACTGCTCCCCTGAGTTTTCTTTCCAGGAGGACAAACTCTTTATGACCCCCCCGCAAGGATGGGCGCATCTAGATTTGAAAAGGAAAGAAAAAAAAAAGTAAAAAATAAAAAGTAAAAAGTTGAATTCAGTGGAGGGGTGGGCAGTAACAGTAGAATTTTACAGTTAGTTTCCCCACTGAAAGTCTTTACCGTGCTTTTTCTTGCACTCCGACTATTTCCACCTCACTGTCAGAGGAAACAATGTTAATCTGGCCCTTGTGCTGAGAGCTCTCCTTGTGCGACAGCTCTGCCTCCATGTGGCCTGAAACAAATGTAGAGGAACACAGTCATGCTTTGTGAGGAGGGCCGAAGCAGTAGAGCGCTTCAGACCTCGCTGACACATGAAGACAGCAGCTGCTTTGACACAGACACACAAAAAAGACAAAACCCCAACACAAAACAGAGATGAAGCTGACAGTGGTGTTTGTAAAACTGACTGGACAGCATGGAGTGACACATTAGATGGCTGCCTTTATATTCATGTTCTGTCGGCTGCAAAAAGGTCAAGACTTTTAGTAACATCAAATGCCAGCTGGCGGTGTGTGGGATAAAGAGTGCTTCAAAAGTGTCTTGCTGAGATTAATAAGACCGCTTCCTGCCACACGGCACATTTCAGCTTACTGATGACAACCCATGCCTTTAAAATGTCCTGCCTTCACTGAGAGGATTGGAATTTATTATACCGGGTTTGTAACTGACCTGAGGTAGAGCTCAGAGCTCTTATACACCCAGAGTGAGCTGCCATATCCTGGCCTCTGTGTGTTTTTAGCTCATGCTTTATCACCGTGGGCCGGACTGCCTCCACATTCATACTCTCGTGGTTAGAATCAGTGTCTGAAATATCATAGTGACCCACTACTGGAGGCCCGTCTGCAGAGAACAAAGAAAACACTTCATTATTCAAATCATGCCTGGGAATAGTGCGACTTCTGTTTGAATGAGAGACTGGACACTGCTTCCACAGACCCGCTAAGTCTTAGCATCTACAATAGACACAAGAAAACCCCCACTGGTCCCCCATTTCCCCTGAAGTAAAGGTCTACATTAACTCTAAAATAAAACAATAATGCATTATACAACATTATGGGTTTTTAAAGCCATGCAAATGGCACTCTTATAAATGATGGTTGTATTTGAAGCACATCAACAAACCTTTTGTTCTTTCCATTTATTGCTTTTTAAAATAACAGCCATTCACATAAAAACTACACTCGAGTACAGTCGTTACAAAACACATTTCAAAATAATCTTACTCAGTGAATGAAATGTAGTGGGGATAATCAAAAAAACAAAACAAAACAAAGCCAAACAACAGGAGTGTAACTGGAAGAGCGGGAGCACATATCTTCGTTCTACCCTGTAAAAAGGAGTCCCTAAGAGAGAGAGAGAGGGAGAGAGAGACAGACACAGACAGACACACACTCTGCTATCCAGACATCTGTGGGTGTGTGAGAGGGGTTTTGTATGGACAGCAGGTACTGTGAGAGAACACTGCCTATGAATAGCTGATATAGGTAGATACTAGGGTTACCAAAGAAACCAAGCACTTGCCAATATAAAGGCCATGTATTAGAGATAGAAAAGCACTAATGTAGACCAGGTTAGTGTCTTTGGTAAACAATGGACTGTCCTTGCTGTTGTTTTTAATGCACATTTTGATTTCATGCACAGGCTCTCGTTACTGTGCTGACAAAACTGTTGATTTAAAAGTCATTCTAGTTTTAAGGAGTACAGGAGAGCTGACGCTGGATCTATTTAAATCCGTAATGGAAAAGGAATTATGCATTACAAAACAAGCAATATTCACACAATATGAAACCGTTAGGTCAAGGGAAAACAATCAAAAGGGAAAAAAATATAGAGATAAAATGTCCCATCAGTCACCATTTATCAGCATAAGGAAAAGCTATAGCTTGCACACGTGCTGCTGATGTAAACTAATTTGGCCTTGCACATTCTATATACTAATATACTCGCATGCAAACAGGTGGGGGAAACACGTCGCTTAGCTTTAGGCTCTGTAAAAATGACAGTCATAGGGCTACATATACACATATAGAGAACACTTTTTAACATCTTAACTTTAAATATGATCAGGCCAAAGATTCCTTCATCAGTCTCTGTGATGGTTGTTAGCAGTGTTTAGAAATAAGACCCAAATGGTCATCTACATCAGTGAAAACAGTGTGGGGGGGAGGGGGGTTCAAGGAGGATTGTTTCCTCCCCCCTTTCAAAGACCACAGGATGTGAACCAGAAGGCCACTTGATCACATAGATCCGACTTTTTTTCTTTTTTAATTAGAAAAAAATCCGTAAACATTGCCATGCACCATACTGCAGCTGTATTACTGCTCTATATCTGCACGTTTGATGCCTGGGTTTTCAGTTTAAAGTCAAGATGCGAATACGCAGTGCCAGGTGGGGACACTGGATAAACTGGCAGACCGGTGCAAACAAAAATTGAAGTAGACAAATACCCATTACTATAATATGCCAATGCAGCCAATAGCCACAACAAAAGAACCCATGCCTTATATGATGTTCAAAATCTACACCTAAGCTACTAAAATAACCACGAGGAGTTTTCTTTTTCAAATTCCTCAATCACTCGTTTCATGTTACTGCGCAAATGCAGCGCCAGCAGCAAATGTAACAGAAAGGCCTTTATTTAAAAATGTAAACACGTCTAATCCTTAATATAGATTTTTTAAAAAGCAAGAAATTGTGTGTGTTAGTATATTGTGTTTATATTTATAGGCATATCTATGTTTAAATGTTCTGTTAGTAAAGCTATGCCACCAAAATAAAGGTTGTCACAAGATTCTCCTGAACCGTTTACAAGCAAAGTGCCAACAGTTCAAGACAAACGGGGGGTATGCAGTGGTAAACCTGATTCTTAAGGAAACAGCACTATAATGCTTTACCCATCATTCCCAGGATGAGTTCGGAATGACAAGGCACATGCTATTACACAGCAGCACCCCACTTAACACTGCAATGATGGCTACCCATCATTATAGTTCATATGCTGAATGAAAGAAATAAAACAGTTACTCTGTGTCAAAGAGGGTATTCAGCTGGTGCTGAAAAAAAATGAAAGAAAGAAAGCAAAGCAATACAATAAGAGCCCTGACTCAGTCTATTGAGAAGCCATGTTTCCGTGTCACAGATGCTGCAGAAATCAAATAGGTGAGTTGAATTTTTCTCAGTGTCAAATCTCACAGTGATTCAGTGCCAGCACACATGCTGAGCCTCAGCCCCGTGCTACAAAGCAGGATTCCAAGCTAGTGGAATAACTTCAGGTTTTCAGGGTTCCCCCGCTTCCAAATTCAGTTCTTTCTGCGGGTACATTGCCACATTAGACCACACCAAAATACACGACCTCCTGAGTAGGTCATGTTCAACATAACAGACGAACCTATATAAAGCACCAACTACTGACCAATTGGTTGTCTTTTGTGAAGATCCTTTGGGCTTTACAGCACATGTACTGAGTGGGTTTTATATCACTTATGCCTGTGAGCATTTGAGCCCATTTCTTCTTTCCATATGTCTTTTTATAGCAATATAATGCTAAATCAAGACTCTTTAACTGATTAAATTCCAGTGCTTTTGACCTTATAAAATTTGCAAGAATTAAAAAAAATATTTTATCTGATGTCACTCCATTTAACATTACCTGGGTTGTAGCTGAAACAACAGAGCTAAAATTATCTAAATAAACAACCACAGGCAACACATGAATTGGAAGAAATACATCATTGTAATTCTAGTCATATTTTCTTTTTTGTCAGTGATGGACCATCATCACTAATGGGCCTTTTAGTAAATTGCACATTCACACAAAATGCAACTTTATGCCAATTTTTCCTCCTGGCTTTAATTTTCTTCATATCAGGATTACTGTTTGTTCTGACTTTAAGTGGCTATAGTCCCATAGTCTTTGCAGTTGGTCATCTGGTGCCACCACCACGCATGTTATGCGAAAATGCTCATAGCTGGGTTTAATTAAGAACAAACAAACAAACAAACAAACAAAAAAACCCAACCGATAACCAGACTCCTTGTGACTGTTTTTGCTAGGCTTAATAAAGCCATATAAAGAAGACATGTTAAACCTGCTTCATAGCACGGGCCCCTGGTCTGCACAGAGTCAAGTTCAAATGACCAGTTCAGGCCCAGCTGCTGCTGCTGGTGGCGTTTCTGTTTAGTGCCCTCACATCCTTGAACGGGTATACCCCATTGCTTTCTGCATTAACTAACTCTACACTTGCCGAGATCAAAGTAAGAAACTGCGAGGGGTGAAGCAGAAGTGAAATCTAAACATTCAAGAGACCAGGGTCTGGAACACCTAGATTTCCATTCTGAGTGACAACTTCAGGGTGGATGTTGTTGTTGTTGTTTATAGGGGTGTGGGTGAGACTGTTGTTCTCTCGTGCCAACATGTAGGCAGCCATAGTCTCTGCAGACTCTGAAGATGGCAAAAACGAGCTTGGGGGGGAAGGTCGTGCCCCCTGTGAGGGCTGCTGCTGCCCTTCTGGGCCGTCACTCGAGCGCTTGGAAGAATCGTTGTCCGAGTCGAGGTGTGCAAGCTTTTCCATCCAGACGCGGAAGCGCTCCTCAGTCTGACGCTGCATCACAGCAAAGCGCGTCATGGCCTCCTCCAGAACGCTGCCGATGCCGTTCCTGTCCCACGAGCCGCTGTCCAGTAACCCATGAATCTGGGATCCCACTCTGGATCTCTCCGAAGCACGTCTGAAGCCAGCTTTAAAGACATTGAGGCCAAGCCATAAGAAAATACAGTAGCACTTTCATGCTTCGGAGGTGGACTTTTGCATTACAGAGAAAATGACAGTTTGTTTCAGGTAACGTGCAGATCGACTCTTTTCATGCTGATGGACTACATCATGCAGTTGTAGCACTCAAATCTGTGTGCGGGATGTAAAAATGGCTGAAAACATTTCATGTCCTACAGATCCCTGAAGGAAGATAATTGGTGGTCTGGGGTGACTGATCGAGTGATTTGGAAAACGTGTAAGATTTTAAAGTAAATGCAACCACCCAAAGCAAAATAACTTCAAATCTGCGCTGCAAAAGCAGCAGACATAACTAAGAGATAGACTTTATATAAGCCAAAGTACCTTTACTAATGCTGCTACATATAAACAAAAACAATTTATTAAGGATCATCTATGAAACACAAGAAACTAAAATTTGATTTTAATGTAAAAATGATAATAAAATACAACAAGTTACATACTAAAGAACACAATCACGATCAAAAGATCATCCAACAGTAAACCGAGTGCTTCTCTTCCATTGGCAGACCTTTAAACACCAGCCTGATAGGACCTACTTCTGGAGAATTCAACTCACCCAAGAGATTTCTACAACACGTAAGCAAACTCACGGGGTCTAACGTGCATGCAGGCGTTACAATCAGCGTTTGCCAATGAGTGTTTATTCCAGGTAGACACCTCTGGCCCACAGTTTAGCAAAAAGCCATTCTCAATTAGATTTGTATATATTTGTATGCATTTAGACTTTCAACTGGATGACACAAGAACTCATGGGCTCATCTAAGGTGTTACAAAATCATTTAGAGTATAGGAAAACACCCAACTACATTTCTAACATGATTCACTGTAGGAGGAGTGAAGTGTGTGATGGGTCAGGACAAAAAGAATACTGAAACATTAAAGCATATTTAGTAAGGACAGAAATGCAGGAAATGCAATACTAAATGCCCAACAGTTTTCATGTGAATGAAATACTTGGTAAACTCACTCTAACAGAACAGACTAATTACTTACGAGGTTAGGCAATCTAATGAAACAGAACATTAGACATCGGATTTTATGTCTTTACTCATGTATAAGCCAGTATTTCTAGAGCTTACTGACACCAGTAGTGGCTGCAGAGTCTTGCAACTCAGCGAGATCATAGTATGTCTATTTAGAGCAAAGGCTGTGTATATTAATGGCTGACTTGTTGAACTGCAGAACTCACAGTGAAGGTTACATTAACTCAACTCTTTTTAACCACTCTGAACTGGACAATGTTGATTAGACTCCCGTATCAAGTCATCAGCAAGAAAGAGTTTCATGACAATGTTTAAGTCTCTTTCAGACATGGGATATGTCAGATTGCTTGCTTTACCATTCTGTTCTAGTGTTGGTTGTCATTCATAAGACCCTTTTCCATCAATACGTACTCAGATCGACTTGCCAGGACTCGACTCTGATCGACTGGTTTTCCATTACAATGTAGTACCTCTTAATGTGTGTGTGTGAACGACGCGATTAATATGTGACATGAACGCTACAACAAAGGTGGACGTTGAGGCAAGAATATACCTGCTGCTCGGTCTGTGGCTTTTAGCCAGAGTCGAAATTGTTAATTATATTATTAATGTTGCTTAGTTGTTTAAAGCTTCATTGATATAACAGTGATGGGGAGACCCATGCTATGTGCGTCTTATTTGCAGGATTTCTCCAGCCAATTAAAAAAAAAAGAAAGAGGGCTTCCAAAGACGTTTTGACCTACCACCAAAGAACCAAAGAAGAATAATCAGGTGATGAAACTATATTGAGACCATTTTTTAAATGATCTTTAGTTTACTTTAAGCTTTAAATACAATTTTATATACACTGTTGGTTTATAAAGTGCCAAACAAAGTGACAAGGATACTTTCAACTCTGAAGAAGTGTAATCTCATTTTTTGAAGACTTGGTTTCCTCTTTCATCATCACAAGGACCAGGTTCTGTATGTGTGAGTGTTTGCTGTAGTGGCTCCCAAATACAGCATATAGGCTGTGAGAGAGCGAGTGAGCTTTATTCTGGGTTGGAAAAAATGAAAATTCTTCATGATGGATGTCTTACCAAGACAAATGCTAACAGAGACGTGCAAAGTTGCAATTTCATTAATGCAACTGCATATATTTTAGACTTGTGTAATACTGAAGGTGATATCCAAATGCAGGTTGAACCTACAGCAGCTTCAGCCTGTAAGAGTGACGCTCTGTTGAGACTTCTAGACAAAAGTGAACAGGATGATTGTCCAGCCAATGCATTCTAAGATGATGTCTGTCTGACTAAAAACAGCATATGTCTGAAAGGGGTAATGCTGTATTATGACTAGGTGCTGGTCCTCTAAACATATACTGTATACATCTAAAGACAACTTGAATGAATATAGACATGGATGGGAAAATAACTAAGGAAAGAAAATGACAAAACAAACAAAGCAGCCCTGTTATTGATTTGATGTTAGGAAGGATTCGTACAGTTCTTGAATCAGTTTAATGATTTGGTTGACAATTTTTTTTTACTCATGCAGGCAGACTCTGTTATGTCTAACTGATCAGTAGTCAATACTTTCTTATGTTGTAAATCAGTACTAGTCTGCAATGTGAGTCAGAGATTTACATGAAATACTAAGTGGCTGCTAGTGGACAGTGATGGTAGTAGTACTGAGCTCTTAAGCATGCGTTGTAAACATCGGTTATTACCTGGAATATCTGTCTTGATTGTCTTGCTACCCCCTGAGGTGTCATCATCCTCATCCTCGGAGGAGCTGGTGCTGGAGTCACAAGTGAGCTCGCTGTCACTCGTACTGCTGTCCTGCAGCAGGTTGTACTTCTTCCGTGCTGCTGCCTCTCGTTTTTGCCTCAGCAGGCGCATGCGCTCCTTGTGTTTCTGACTGCGGTGACCTTTCACTTTTGAAAACTTGCCATTGGTTTGTTTTTCCTGGCCTCCTGCGGCTGCTATCACGGTGGGCTGGCAGCGGTTCTTCTTTGCAGCCATCGTATTTGGAGGCACCTCACTCTCTGAACGTGACCGTCGAGACTTCCTCCCCCCGGCAACTGTGGCAGATGCTTGCATTCCTCCTGCCTGCCCAGGATCACCTGTAGCTTCCATGCTGCCCTCTTCCTTTTCTCCTATGGGAGGAGCAGCACCTTCTTCCCCTGAGGAGAGTGTATCAGAGTCAGCCAGGTGGCCACTGGATGAAGGCGAGAGCATGCAGGGGTTCGAGGAGTCACTCTCGTAGATATGACGAGACACGGGTTTGTCACTTCCTGTTGAGGCATGCTGAGACTCTGGTGAGTCTCTGCGAAGCTCCTTCATCAAGCATGGCATGGACAGGAGACTCTGCTCACCCTCTGTATGCAAGGGGCTGTCAGCCTCCTTTTCCCTTGGGGGTGAACTGGTACTGGTAGTGGTTTCTGTTTTCAGATGCTCATCCTGCTCTGCTTGAACAGAAGCTGTGGCTGATTGAGCTTCATCAAGGCACTCTGAGGGGCACTCAGCATCTACAAATTCTTCTGTCTTTTCTGAGTCAGCCATCTTCATGCTAATTGAGCCCAGCGGCCAAAGGTCCAACAAGCATGGACCAATGTCCCTGGACAGGACCTCACCTGCTGGAGGAAATGAAGCATCAGAAACTTTAGTTAAACAATCTAAATAAAAATGTATACAAGATTTTTATTAACAGCACAAACTTGAAAGACTAACAATTTTTTTTTAAATTCTTTTAAAGAAAAGAATTAAATGAAAAAAACACCACAAATTAAAATGAATATCTTGCATGACATATAAATTCTTTACTACAACATTTATTTGGAAATATTTAGGACATTGAATAATTAACAATTATTACTATAATCGTAAATCAAAGCTATACCCTATACTAAAATAAATAAAAGTGGAATATTATAGTTTAATACTTCTTCCTTTCTAATCCAATTACTGCTCAAAGTATAAAACAACACACAGACACATTAAATGAGGGACAATATTTGGCCAGAATATCTTTTTAACGGTATTGCTAGTTGGTGCTAAGCATCTGATTTAGTTTTAGGTTTCACAGACAGCGAAAACGGCACTTTTAAACAAAGGTTTAAACCCATTAAAGTACCCGTGTAAACTACAGGATGTTTATTTGTTCCCGGATAAATTACTTCAGTTAGTTGTGTCAAGGGCTAGCTGGAACTAGCACATCCTTTTAGCTGCACAGTGAAGCTAACCTCGGTCATAACCTTAAGCTTCCCAAACTTGGAGAGAGGCAGACGTGGAAAAAATATTCACGTTGCAAGATAGCTGCCTCCCATTAGCCTAAAAATGGAAGCGCTACGAATCCAGCTAGAGCTGTAACAAGCAGGATAATGTCAGCAGCTATCAGTCAAAAGCGATAACCAACTTAGCCTTTTAAATAGCACTCGGCTAGTTACAACTTACCGCAGAGTTACTTATATTCTTCTTTTCCAAGTGTCACACTCGACATCTTCAGTAACGTGCAACCTCTCTGATACGTGATATGTAAACTGTGCACCGCTGAATGCACTTGACTTATTTACAACTTGGAAGAATTTGAATGTGTTTTGACGCAGAAGACTCGCAGCTCCGCGAGCCCTGTTTAGCAGTTAGCAGTTAGCTGTATGTTTTTTTAAAATGTCTCCATCGCTCACAAAGCTACGTGCGCCACTTCCGGTATGCGCTACTTAGACGAGCGCCCCCTATTGTTCGGAAATCAGTACTTCTTCTTCTATGGGCTTCTTCTCTCAAAGGGGGTCGCCACAGCGGATCATCTGCCTCCATCTTACACTATTCCGAGCACCATCCTCTGTCACCCCCACCCCTCGCTCTCTTTCTCTCTCTCTCGCTCTTTCCCTATATCCGCATTATTCCTTAGGTTAATAATCTGTGGAGGAGCCACATGAGCCATCTTTAAAAAAAAATAAAAATTAAACTGAAGTACAGTCAATATCCAAATGATTTTATTTTACTGTGATCTATGCAGCTGCCGACACACTTTTTAAAGGGAACCCGAAGAAATACAACGAAATAAAATAAAAAAATAAAAGCTAAAAAAAAGTCTGGAGAGTGGTTTATTTTGAAGTACTTCCGGGTCGCGGTGACCTCTCTACAGTTCGCTGCCGTGTCCGCCATCCTTCTCTCTCCTCTCCAGGAGCAAGACAGACCTCGTAGGACACCAACATGCTGTCGGTTCGCGTTGCAGCGGCTCTCGCCCGCAACCTGCCCCGCAGGGCTGGATTGGTAAGCACCTCTACTTATATATGTGACGTTTTTGTTCACTTCTTTGAGGAAAAACAAGAATTTATTCGCACAAAACCATGGCGGCTGTTGTGCGCGCGCACGTCTTTGCATCGGAGGGCACTGGGCCCTTCACAGTGCCAGTCACTGTTGCTAACATGTTTGTAGTTGACAGACAGCAAAACCCAACTTGAGGAGTCGATAAATGAAAAAAAAAAGCAAACGCTGATCCACGTGTTGCACTGCTTGGCGAGTGTCAGTGGAAATGACAAAGCTGTAACTTGGTGTTGAAGGTCAGGTTTGGCCCCTTCTGCATGACAGCTTTAGGCAAAATGTATTTACCAAGCTAGCTTCGCACAGTTCTTTCAGTACATAAAGCAACATTATGGTAGACATTTCACTGTTCTGGATGGATATTATAGACTCGATCTGTACCAATCATCGGTTGAGATTGTCCTATGACTCTGTGACCTGAAACCTTTTATATACAGACCAATTCCAAGTCTTGTTGTGAAAATGAAAATTTTAATATAGCTGCTGTGATTAAATTACACTGTAATGCATGGTGCAGTAGTTCATGTGTATTCTGTATGTAGCTTTTTTTTTTTTTTTTATTTCTGCCTGTCACCTCTGTGACTCAGGGGGCTGTAGGTGATTTAAATCCAGTGGCAGTGACACCTAAAACAAGTGCAGTCTGTAATCTTTACTTTGTTCACTTATTTTTTGCTGTGTTTTCGGCATTTTCACAATAACTGGTGTTGAGTTGACGGTTGGTAGAAAGGTTCCCTAGCAGCTGGGGATTTTATTAAGTTTATCATCTACTTTTTATAGACAAAACATTAGACATTTTAAAATTAACAGCACAACAAATCTCAAAAATTATCATACAATCTAATTAATAATGAAAGACGGGGGTTTCATTATTATTTTTTTATAATGTTCATTTGGGACGATTTATTCCATGATTGACATCATGACTGCTTTAATTTTAGTTTGCCTAATAAGCTGCCAGTTTATATTTGGTTAGACTGTTTTTAAATGATTAATGATTGAAAACTGCTGTTTTTCCGGCCTTGATAAAACTGATTCTTTCGCTCTTTCTTGATGTGATAAAGGTATCAAAGAATGTTGCTGCGGCTTGTGTAGGAGCCAAGAATCTACACACCTCTAGCCCATGGCTGCAGAAAAAAACAGGTCAGTGTTTTAGGAAGTCTGCTTCAGTCTAGAGTAGGGCTGCCACAAACGATTATTTTGATAGTCGACTAGTCACCGATTATTTTTGCGATTAGTCGACTAATCAGATCATGCATCGATTGGACGTAAAACTTACAGCTTGAAAATATGTTAAACGTTTATTTTGTGACCCAGAAAGAATAATAAGAGTAATATTAAAACTAACTAGCTGCCGCCATTGTTGACAACTGCGCTGGGCCGCACTATGAATTCTGGGACACAGCTTCTTCTTCTTCGGGGTTTAACGGCAGCTGGCATCCTTTACATGCACTGCTGCCATCTTCTGTTTCAGTCCGTTATTACACTTTTAAATCCTACTACTTATTCCTGCGTCTTTTGTGATCTTACAAAGCTTCAAACGACGCGTCGACTATTAAATCAGTCGTCGACGATTTTGATAGTCGACGTAATCGTGACTAGTCGACTAATCGTGGCAGCTCTAGTCTAGAGTCCAAGAAATGAAATTATTTTGGAACATTTCTCCCCAGCAATGTTTGAGGAAGAACCACTATGTAAAGATCTCACAATATATATGTTAATTAGTTTCATAGAACTTTATTAACCCTGAATTGTAAACACTTATCATACATTACAGGTACTGCTGAGGTCTCATCAATTCTGGAGGAGAAGATCATGGGAGCTGATACCAGTTCTGATTTGGAGGAGACTGGTCGCGTACTGTCTATTGGTGATGGTATTGCCAGAGTGTACGGTCTTAGGAACGTGCAGGCTGAGGAGATGGTGGAGTTCTCCTCTGGTCTTAAGGTGACTATCTAAGTCTTACATAATGACCTTGTTTAAATACCATGGGTGAATAAAAATATTTAAACAGTTTCTAGATCATTTTAAGTCAAAGGTGTTTGGAGAATGATAGATTTTTACTTTAGCAGCAAAGAATGTCTGTAAGCCACTGGGTAAGCACACTGCCTCAAGTTTAAATCCCAGGTTAATGTGTTGTTCCTGAAAATAATAACCTCTGAAAATAAGTAGATCTGTTGGCAGAAAATGGAGTTAAAGATGTGGTTTTGATTAGTCTTAACCCGCATACTGTCCTTTAAAATGGATTATTATACACAGTGGTTGTTGAAGTACTTTGCATGGTAAATTAATGCAAACAAAGGTAATAATGGTTTTTTGTTCTCCTACCCAGGGTATGTCTCTGAACTTGGAGCCTGACAACGTTGGTGTCGTGGTGTTTGGTAATGACAAGCTGATCAAAGAGGGCGACATCGTCAAAAGAACGGGCGCTATCGTTGATGTGCCTGTAGGCGAGGAGCTCCTGGGCCGCGTTGTGGACGCTCTTGGAAATGCCATCGATGGAAAGGTACCTGTCAGAAAACTGAGAGAGTCTTTTTTTCCAGATTCTAAATTAATTGCGTCATTGCTTATTCTAGGCAAACAGCACTTGAAACTTCAAATATTATAGTTTATGATCACATGCTTAAATGTAGAGCATTAGGTATGTTTGATAAATGATTGAAACTGCTGTTTAATAATCTATTAGTAAACTGAGGAGTTGGTTCATTAACTTTCAATTAAATTTCAATATGTGTAAAGAGATTTTTGTTCACCCAATTTTGCTAGCCTTTGGCTTTTGTGGAGTTGATTGATGGTACACTTGATGGTTTTATACATCATTTTCTCCACAGGGCCCCCTGGGCTCCAAGGTTCGCAGGCGTGTGGGACTGAAAGCTCCTGGTATCATCCCCCGTATCTCTGTGAGGGAGCCCATGCAGACCGGCATCAAAGCTGTGGACAGTTTGGTCCCCATAGGTCGTGGACAGCGTGAGCTCATCATTGGAGACAGGCAGACTGGGTAAGAGGCTCAAAGTGAATAGCTGAATACGACAGAGTATTTGATGTTATTTCCAGTGCCTTTTAAGTGCTTCTACAGTAGTGGAAGTGATGCTTCCAAAGAAGGGGTCACAAATACCCTATTATTATAAGTTGTTGTGTTTTTTAGCACTTAACCATCATTTTTTTTCACAGACAGGTTTTTTTTGTTACTTCATGAATGACATTTTAAACTCATTAGTTCAAATTAGGCTAAGTTCTACCAGCTTTGTTTCATGTTTCGTTGCAGATATGATCTGTCTCATGAAGCATCTGATTGTTTTTGTCAGATGGGAAACCAAACGTGCAAAATAATTCCATATATCTACATAAGCTTACATCACTGTGAACAAGGTGTCATTTTTGTATGCTGGAAGCTAGGATTTCTATTGTGTTTATGAATAATGGATTAGAAAGTGAAGAAATACACTCTTTATAATAAATGTGTATATATTTTTCTTTTAGACTGTTAGACCTTCTAAAACTGTTCTAAGCACAAAAATGTGAACTGGTGGTTTGTGTATCCACATTTGTCTTGCAGAAAAACTGCCATTGCCATTGACACAATCATCAACCAGAAGCGCTTCAACGATGGGACTGATGAGAAGAAGAAGCTCTATTGCATTTATGTTGCTATTGGCCAGAAGAGGTCCACGGTGGCTCAGCTGGTGAAGAGGCTCACTGATGCCGATGCCATGAAGTACACCATAGTGGTGTCTGCTACAGCTTCTGATGCTGCTCCACTGCAGTACTTGGCTCCCTACTCTGGCTGCTCCATGGGAGAGTACTTCAGAGACAATGGAAAGCACGCCCTGATCATCTATGACGATCTTTCCAAGCAGGTGAGTTTATTTGGTCTCATGCTACAGAGCGTTTTTTAACACAAGCGTAAAAAACTGTGTTTAAAATCGGGGTCTGGTTCTTGCCTTCCTGCAGGCTGTCGCTTACCGTCAGATGTCCCTGCTGCTCCGTCGTCCCCCCGGGCGTGAGGCTTACCCAGGAGACGTTTTCTACCTGCATTCCCGTCTGCTGGAGAGAGCTGCTAAGATGAACGACAACTTCGGCGGTGGCTCCCTCACAGCCCTTCCTGTTATTGAGACACAGGCTGGTGACGTGTCAGCCTACATTCCAACTAATGTCATCTCTATCACAGATGGACAGGTCAGTGTGTGAGTAAGTTGCCTTCCCTCATTCTAATTTGGATCCTCAGCCACCATTAAATATGTTTTATCCCACAGATCTTCTTGGAGACTGAGCTGTTTTACAAGGGTATTCGTCCAGCTATCAATGTCGGTCTTTCTGTGTCACGTGTCGGATCTGCTGCCCAGACCAGGGCCATGAAACAGGTTGGTCTTTCAGTCTTGCCTAGTTCTAGTCTCTCAACTGATTTTTGTGCTGGGAGTCTTTCACATTAACTTCCTTTTTCCTGTCCATCATCAGGTGGCTGGTACCATGAAGCTGGAGCTGGCCCAGTACCGTGAGGTGGCTGCCTTCGCTCAGTTTGGTTCTGATCTGGATGCTGCCACTCAGCAGCTGCTGAACCGTGGCGTCCGTCTGACTGAGCTGCTTAAGCAGGGACAGTACTGTGAGTATTTGCTGTTTGTATAGAAAATGAAGCATCCATTTAAAAACAAAAACAAAAATAGAATTTATCCATTCTGCAGTTGTCTTACTTACTGTGCCCACGAACTTCCATCTTTCAGCTCCAATGGCTATTGAAGAACAGGTAGCAGTCATTTATGCTGGTGTGAGGGGACACTTGGACAAAATGGAGCCAAGCAAGATCACCAAGTTTGAGAAGGCGTTCCTGCAGCACATACTGAGCCAGCACCAGGACCTGCTGGCAAATATTAAGTGAGTTTAACATTTCTAAAGCAATAGCAGATTCTTTATTTTTAATGCATTGGTTACAATACATCTTAATCTGTTCTTCATTGCAGGGCTGATGGCAAAATCTCTGAGGCATCCGATGCCAAGCTCAAACAAATTGTGTTGAATTTCCTCTCCAGCTTCGAGTAAAGTGGTCTTTTTGGTCTGGTT
Source organism: Oreochromis aureus (assembly GCF_013358895.1). NCBI lineage: Eukaryota > Metazoa > Chordata > Actinopteri > Cichliformes > Cichlidae > Oreochromis > Oreochromis aureus. Next base: position 48,920,855 of record NC_052948.1, on the reverse strand, counting down.
GTTTTCATGTTTGCATAGTTCAGTGTCAGTTATACTTTCTATGAACTTAAAAAAAAACCTCAAAGGGCACTTGATCTTTAAATGTACAGATTTCTCTGAACAGAGAATAAAGTATTCCACCTAACTCTGACTCCTTTTTTGTTTTTACAGTACTGCTGTTATGTGGAGTTTTTGTATTTTCCCAGTTGCCGTATTCTTTAATCATTTACATGTAAGCATTGAGCTAAAGCATTTATTTAAAACTGTGACAGAAAAAGAACTGCTGCAGTTGTATATCCCTCAAATTTCAAAAGACCAGCAATGCAAATAGTTCTCATTTGTATTCATATGCTCATACACTCAAACTTTATTTCAGTGCCAAGAAATGCATAATTCAGCTTTTTGTCAGGTCAGGCTCATTATTTGAGCTCAGTTTTTTTTAAAGTTTCCAAACACTGTTTAAGACAAACTTCCTAGAAACTGGAAGTAAATGGTTGATGGGGATGATCATCTTGTCGTTGTAACCATATCCCAGCCTAGATCCTAGATCAGTTGTATTAGAGGATAAACATCTAGAGCTCATGAGCAAGCTTGTAAAGTTTTCTAAAGGTTCATCGCATGTGCTGTAGTTGAAGCTTCTTTTAAGATCAAGGCTTGAAGACCTTAAACAGAAAGGAACCGTTTAAATTTTCTGTGACTGAGCAAGATGCATTAATACATACAGCCTGTATTCTGAAAACTGCAGGTATACTTGAACCACATCGCTGCACTGTTTATGAATACTGTTAAAGCCAGTGTCCTTTTATTCTGTGTTACTAATCTACTGCAAAGACTCGTCTGCCTTTTTTAGACATTTTTAAAAATTAGAAGCACAATCCCATCACAAACCATATCACCAGGAGCGCCCTCTGCTGGTCAGGAGAGGCAACTGGAACATGCCGAATCAAAAAGTATGTAAACATGAAGTTGTTTTTATTATAAAGATTAACAATTTCATCAATAGGTACTTTATTATATTTTACATAGTCTACAGATCAAAGTGAATCAAAGAATTTCAAATCAACTGTGAAACTGATTGTTATGAAAATGTTTGTGATACTTAGAACCAGCCAAACGGGCCAGTACATATGAAAGTGTGAGATGAATTAACTAACATCAGTGAAGCGTGTCATCAGTGCACTGATAACATTTGATAGTAACTGAAGTCAAAGTGAAGAAGAACATAGTCTGAACAGGTTCTGTGGAAGGGTGAGTTTTACAACATCAAAAATTATGTCAGTTTGTGTAAAGTAATAGTGTTCAATAATGAGACAAAGAAATTCTAAAAAACACTTGATGGAATAAATACATGATGCACATTAATAAACATTAAAAGTACAAATTACACCCAGTACTGTTTCATGTGGATCGCAGGTCTGTGATGTTTATGTTTGGGTATATTATTCTGTTTGACATAGCAGGGGTCATAATAATCCCACTCCAGAGCTGAAGCCAGCACTCCATTGGACAGGCCGTCACTGTCTGCAGACAGAATCCGCAGGGAGACCCCTGAAAGGAATTGCATTTCCACTTTAGATGTTTATTGGATCAAAGGTTGTACTTTGCTGCAGAGTCTGTTTTCAGTAATTGCAAACTGGAGAATTCATATCACACAAACTTTGGATTTTTATGTGCATGAATTACACTTCGATATCTTTTCTTCTTCTGCGGTCAAATTCTATGCAGACATTCTTCATAGTAAAAGATCAACAAGAAGAAAACTTTCTAATCTTTCCAAGAATTTAGTGTAGATATTACTGATCGTAATCATTGGTTTACATATTTCTGCAATTATTAAAGCAATTATTCACTCTTATACACGTCATTAGGTATATCTAACTAGTTCTGGATAGGACTACCTTTTGTCTTCATAACTGCCTTAATTCTTCACGGCATAGATTCAACAGAGTGCTGGAAAGATTCCTCAGAAATTTTGATCATTATTGGCATAATAGTGTCATACGGTTGCTGCAGATTTCATGCCTAAGGTGCTATTGATTTGGATTTAGTGCATGTAGACTTCAGGTGATTACAGTGAACTCATCGCCATGCTCACAAAACCAGTTTCAGATGATTTGAGCTTTGTGATATGGTACGTTATTCTGCTGGAAATAGTCAGTAGAAGATGGGCACACTTTGTCCATAAAGGGATGGACACAGTCAGCAATAACACTCAGACAGTCTGTGGCATTTAAAAGTTTGCCAGTATCCCTCACACCATTTTACCATCAGCCTACAATGCTAAATCAGGGTTTATGCACCACATTCTTACTCTACCATCTGAATGCCACAGCAGAAATCGACCAGGCAACATTTTTCCGCTCTTCCTTTGTCTGATTTTGGAGAATCTCTGAGAACTGTGGCCTCAGTTTTCCTTAGTTGCCACTCCTAAAGAGTGGCACCCAGTGTAGTCTTCTGCTGCTGTAGACCATCTGCTTAAAGGTTTGATTAGAGATGCTCTTCTGCATTTCTTATTTGTATCAAGTGGTTATTTGACTTACTGCACTCTACCCATTCTCCTCTGACCTCCAGCATTAATAAGCCAGTTTCACTCAGAGAGCTGCCCCTGACTGAATGTTTTCTCTTTTTCAGACCATCCTCTGTAAATGCTCAAGATGTTTGTGTGGGGAAAAAATAAAAAAATAGAAAAATCACAGAAGATCAGCAGCTTCTAAAACATCCTGGCACCAACAACCTCACAATGTTCAAAGCCAATTAAATCACCTTTCTTCCCCAATCAAATGCTTAGTTTGAACTTCAGCAGGCCGTCTTGGCCATGTCTGCATGCCGAAATGCAAAGAGTTGCTGCTATGTCATTGGCTAGTATTTGTATTCCTGAGCAGCTGAACAGATGTACCTGACAAATTTGCTAGTGAGTGTACACATAAAAATCATGGATCAGTTTCCTGATCATTTCTAGGCTACAATCAAAATTTAACATGTCAACATTTTCTTTCAGCCCCATTTCATGTATGGATCAACATCAGTTATTAAATACATTTGTATACAGTGAAGTTGTTGTAGTGGTGATCACTATAAGGGGAAGTACCTGCACTTGCTCCAAAATCGCTATCCAGTCCAGGACCCGCTGCAGACGCGTTCAGACAGGACGCCTCTGAATGCAGGTTGGTGTACTCGCACTCCATGTCTACCTTGTCAACCCTGCACCCTGCAACACCTGGGTCCACATCTGGCAGCATCTCATAAGTACTGCTCCTCCGAATGAGACCCACAAATTCTGTCTCCTGCAGAAAACAAAGGGATACAAAAAGCAGTTCATAAGAACACGATCTGCTGCATCTCTGCAGACACACACACACACACACACACACACACACACACACACACACACACACACACACACACACACACACACACACGCCTCTCTTTCAAGGATTACCAACTTCCAGTGATAAACTGCATCACATGCAATGGATCCCATCATACTTCATTCAAGATAAAATTAGACTTATTTCTTCTATGTGCTGAAATACTTACAAATATATTTTGCAACATCTAAAATAACCCTACAAGATCTGGAACGTGCAGACAAACTATGTAGCAGATGGATTACCACCAAACCAGTGCTGCCCAGGGATTTGGACTCCAGACAACCTTCAGAGATTCCTTGTGTAACAACTTCATTTGGTATATTTTTTTTTTTAAAGATAGTTTATTTGGTAACATCAGAGCATGCAACACAAAAGCAGTTACTAATGGGATGGTTTTGCTGCTTCTATTGAGGCCTTGAACTTCTCTTTGCATTTGTACTTAATTCAGCTACCACACACAGGAAACCTGTGCACACAATGAGCGGTAACAAAGGGGTTAACGGGGCCCTAAATTGGGCTAATTAAGCCAGTTGTGCAGTTGGAAGTATTTGCCACTGAATGTTTAATAATTTGTCTAAATATTTTTTGGGGAAAAAAAACAAAACAATAACTCACCATAGGAGTGTTTGGAGGGACAAGGTTCACTCTGGTTTCAGTCCCTGAATCGTGCGGTAAAACCTGTGCACTCTTGCGCCAGCCTGTTTTGCTGAAGCTGTAGGTCCGTGAGCTGGAGGCAAGGTTTAGTCTCGGGGTGAAACAATCTTCTGGAGAGATTGCCCGGATGGTGCTCGGCGCTCTCTGAGACCCTGAACCGGTAGCGCCATCTGGCCTCAGAAGTCGGATCCTGTGATCCAGCCCGATCCTTTCCCTGGAAGAAGCCCTGGAAGAAGTAACGGGATGAGGGAGCACGGGCTCTGATAGCGACAAATACGCTCTCCGCCCGTCTTGGCGCAAAGGAAACGCCACATCGGACAGTCTGACTCTCTGAGGAGACCGCAAAAGCATCTCCTCCGTGCGTTCTGGCCGCAGCCTGATTTTCTTCTTTGACAGGATCAGTAACTTGTAACCCAGCAAGAGGCAGTTCAGCAGAAGCAGAACGACCACGCAGGGAACGAGCAAGAGAACGACTAAGGTCAAACTCGTCACAGGGTTCCCTTCAGTCAGACTGGATGCTGTGGTTTCACTTACTTGCGACATTTCATTCCTAAACACATGGAGGCTGAATTTGGGAAAACCTCAGATTTCAGCTCAGATTACAGGTCGTCTCTCTTTGCACAGGTGGCTCGATCTCTTAAATCAATGTGGACTGTCTTTTTTTGTTTGCCAGTATTTTCTATCTGATGCCATCCTGCATCTCAAATGTATGCAGCCTCCAAATATGAGTGTTGTCCTTAATCATTCTTGTCTCCATCACTGTAGGCATGCGCTCTCACTGCTATCAGAGCACTGGCTTTATTTGACACGACTGTGCAGCGCTCAGTTGGCCGCCACATAAATTACAGACCAACAGGTGTGCCTTATTGTGTGCAGGATGATGTTAGGACTGGCCGCTAGATGGCAGCAGATGACTCCTATATCGCTGAGCAACTTCAAATCTGGTCTGAAGTGTGATTTAGTGGACTTCAAATGTCTGAGAGTTCACTTATGTAAGTTTAGGATTTGAAAATAACATGCTTTTATCCAATAGTGAGGCGGAAACAGAAGTCAAATTGTTCTTTTTCTTTATTTTTCATGCTTTCAAACATCTCTATATCAAGTAATAATAATAATAATACATCAGCAGGTGGCTCATCGCAGATTATATACAGACATTTCAAATCATTCAATAGAACATTTGACAGATGAATCTCTTTTAGAGACAGTGTTTCAGCATTTTGTACACAAAGTAGATCTTTGTAGACAAGTATGTTTGCTATTGTAATAAATCAATGCAAAAGATCAGTCATATGAACACCATATAACTATAATGATGACAGTAGTAGAAGTAATAATAATAATAATACTAAAGTTGTGTTATTTCCCTTACATGTTTCTACCATTGAGGTTTAAGGAAGTCTATACAGACTTGAATAGCACACTGATATCCTGCGAAAGGTTTGCAAGTATAACAGTACAGATAACTCATTCAAGAGAAAGGCTATCGAGTCAATGGATGCCCTCAGATACCAAAGACCCCCATTAATCAGCTCTCAACTCACTGCTCGCACAGCATCGCTAAGTTGGTGTGCATCGTGCCGAGCGCCCGCAGAAAGTCATCTCCTCGCAAAAAGTTGCACGTGATCTACAACTCGCTTAAGCGCCGCTTGCCGCTTCCAAACACAATAAGAGGTTGTGATTTGGTTGTGATAGCACCTCGGGCAAGGCTGTGTTTGTGAACTGGTAACAGTTACCCGGCTAGCACTGGGCCAGGCTGTGCTTGATGATCTCTCGGGACTGTGGTGGGATTCTGTCTGGGAAGGCCACCTGGAACTCAACCACCAAGTCGCCTCTCTGGGATGGGCTTTTGGGCAGGGGAAGGCCTTCGCCCCTCAGCCGGCGGACGGCACCGGGTTTGATGACATCGCTGCAAGGTAGAGGCATCATCCGGTTGTCAAGCGTTGGAACGTTTACTGTGCAGCCGCAGAGAGCCTGGAGACAAGAGAAGAAAGAGAGAGTTAGCCCTGCAGACCCATGAAGCTGTTAACCTGTTTCACAATTATTTTTCGAGTGGCCTAATTATGAGTGGAATCCAGTTTCTCTAAAAGTGTCAAGTTGCATAAGAGATAAATGTGGGGTGTCTGTCTTTCTAAAACAATTCTCTGTGTTATTTTCTGCGTTATGCAACAGACCGGTGTTACAGATGTTATAATCGCTGCTCCGTTTACTGGCTCAGTGTGGGCGTTAAGTGTTTTAGTGACTGAAGTGAGCCATAGGAAGATGGAGGAGCTCTTTGAAATGTCATTCTCTGTGACTGCTACCCTGCTAATCTGTGTGTGGGCTGGTGGAAGCGAGAGCCAGAGACAGAGTGAGCCAAAAAAAAAAAAAAGGCGCCTGCCTTATACAAGCAGAGAAGTCTGCAGCCAGCATAGTAGTTGCGAGGGAGGGTGAAGTGCAATTCGTGGGGGCAGTCAGTACTGGGAGCTAAATTTAGCTCCTGCTTGCTCTCTCACTCTGCAGGGGCTGATGAGGTAAACGGAGGCGTTGGCAGGCTTACTGCTGTTTCTGTGTTTGTGGGGGTCTGTCAGCTCGCTGTAAGCTGAGGGGTTCAGATGCCCATAACAGAACACTCTGTTCTGTCCTCAGACTGCAATCAAAGATATTGTCCTCCCTCCCTGCATTTGGCAGAGATTGGACCTTCAATCTTATGTGTTACTGCTGTTTTTTTCAGGAATCGATTTTCTCTGGCATTTAAGAAAGAACATTACTCAATGGTTATATAAAGGACAAGAAGTGGTGCATAGATCTTAGCCTTTATCTGAGTAGGTGTAAGTGGTTGTATCTGAGTATAGGCCACTCATATGTTTCATAATGTATCTGATGGCGATGCACCAAACTCACCTCTTTAAGGGTGATCTTGGCCGTGTAGACGAGGTTGGAGCCCTCTCTCTTGTACTGAGGATGCTCCTGGTCCCTGAGAATGAAGGTGATGTCTGCGGGGGCGCTGTTGGGGGTCTCGTCTCCCTCCCTGGGGAAGGTGATCTTGGTTCCCGATTTCCAGCCTTTCTTTACCACCACATTCAGCACCTTCTCTTCTGTTCGCAAGGTGCGGCCATCGGGGTTGAGGCGGCTGCGGGTAATCTTCACATGCTTGGTGCAGCCCTGCATCACCTCCTCCAGGGTCACCAGCAGGTCGTGCACCACTACTTCACCCTGCAAGCGCCTCGGGCCTTTCCGCAGGCCGCCCTCGGGGCCCGCAGACCCGCTCACGTGGCTGAAGGTGAACCGTCTGAAGGGGTTGAAGAGGTCGTCGTCACCCTCTTCATTGCCGAAGAAGATGTCGAAGTGGTCAGAGCCATTGAAGAAGGAGGAGAAGGTGGAGTGGGGGTCGCCCTGGAAATTGCTGCGGAAAATGTTGCCTCCGTTTTTAAGGCCTGAAAAGGGGAAAGAAAACAGGTTCAAGTTAAACTGCTGCAGAACATTTCCTAATTTGATGTTCCCTAAGTTCTCTTCATGCCACCTTCTCTAAAATGATGTAGAGACCAAGAAAACTCTTCTGTTTCTCCCTGAATAGCTAATCAGCCTCACAGCTGTCGCATTTCACATGTTGAGCTTGTTTAATAGGAGTGGGAGTCATCGCACATCAATATTTAGCATTTGATGATGACATGAATAGTTAATCTAATCACCCACGCTACACTAATCACTCAGATGGCAGTTACTAGTGAAGCTATTTAAAATGATAGCAATCACAGTTTCAGATCCCTGCCCTTCCTCACCTTCTTCTCCAAACTGGTCGTATATGCTTCTCTTTTTGGGGTCAGTCAGGATCTCGTAGGCCTCTGCGATCTCTTTGAACCTGTCCTCTGCATCAGCATCGCTGTTCTTGTCTGGGTGGAACTTGAGGGCCATTTTCCTGTAGGCTTTCTTGATCTCGTCTTCATTGGATTCGGGGGAGACACCCAGGACTTTATAGAAGTCTTTGCCTGCGGGTTTGATGGGCAGACAGGGAACATCCTGCTCTGACCTGGTGCTTTCCTGCGAAAACACACAAAAACGCCACATTAAGAACATTTCTTCACCTTTTAAACATCAGCTTGTGCCAAACTTGTATCCCAAGTGTTGCCAAGCAGTGGCGAATAAGCATGCAAATTCAAACCTCTATCACCTAGAATGTTAAACAGAGTAGCTGATGCACAAGATATCTTCCAAAAAACTGCTGCAGAATATCTATTAATATGCAGAAAATCCCCCCACCTCTAACAGTCTCAATGGGAAAACACCCTTATCTCCGTGCTGCTGCATGTGCGGTCACATATCCATGAATTTCATAGGCTCATGCACAGCACAACGTGATGGGGGAAAGTCATATAAGAGGCAAAAGACTCTTCCCCACCCCACCTCAGCGACTGAGATACTCTGCAGCGATTGGCTGAAAGCGAGCCGGCAATTCTTACATTCTTATATGTGAATGAATCCGGCACAACAGTAATGTGCCGGTTCCATACACACTGTTTAATTATACGGTGTCATTCATACGAACTGTCAGCACCGTGCAGCTTTACACACTTCAAACATGCTAAAGACAAACAGCCCCAAAAACTTCCCCGCGAAAAATGCCAAACTTACCGCTGAGGACGACGAGCCGGAGCTGTCCCCCCTGTGCATGACTCGCACTTTGCACTTGACATTGCCATTTTTGTGCTTCACACCGAACTGGGTCCAGATGAGAACCATGATGGGAAACTTTGCTGTGGTGCTACGTGTGTCGCTGTCCTCGGTGCTGGTGCTGAAATCGCTCTGCTCGCTTGCTCCGATCTCGCTTTCCGTGCTGTCTGAGCTCTCTTCGGCTCTCCGTTAAATACCAGAGCGGCGGCTCCCCCCTCCTTTCCCACTAGCCGCTCCATCCGCCCACGCGGTGTGACTGAGCTTTCCCCGGACCCGCCCATTTCCTCACGCGCGGCAGGGGATGCCGGTGTCCTCAGCGCTCTCGGTGAAGAGCCATTGGCGCTCGGGCGATGATCACGCGGATGTTGCAGCCTCCCTTTTCCATCTGGAGACTTGTTTCCGGAGTTCTTTAAGGCAGATTTGAGCAGTCACGACTCGGTACACCGAGTCCTCTTTTTTTTCTCCTTCCACAGACAGAACAGGCACAGTTATGAAAAAGAACTCATAAGTGCTGTCTGCCCAGACAAACTCCAGACAGAACATATCCTGCTGGGTGATGGAGCCCCTGTCCTCGAGTGCCATTTTTGCATTTGAGCTCACGCCTTGTCTTTCTTTTTACAGATTAAAGACATTTTTTCAGTGGATGGGAGGAACAAACATGACTATATCTTCTTTATGCTGGTGGGTATGCAGAATCATTTAGGAATAGCCATTTCTGAAGTACATATTAATAATGCCGTAATACCCATATAAGGCAAGATGCCCTCAGGTAAAAGGGCGTGTCCTTCACAACCAGTTTGATTCAGACCGATTCAAAATAATTAAATGTATACATCATATTTATAAATAATTTCTTTTAAATTCACATTATGAGCCATCGCAGTGCACCTTATACTGTAAGGTAATGCTCATTCAGTTGCAGGGGTAATGTATTCCAGTTAAAATGTATTGTGACTATTTTGTTATGTAGGTAACAGTACATGATTCTCTATCCACGACTGTCAAATCTAAATGAGGATAATAAGGATGTGGTCCCGGCTATTGAAAGGAAACTAATATGGCACCACCTCAAGGAGCGCCTTGTTATGAACAGTTTTCAGACACATGATGTCTGTAAAAATTCCACTTTTACTATTTGGATTTTGTTGAGACCATCAGGCTTCCTCCCACTGTCCAAAGACATGCAGCTTGAGGGGGTAGGTTAACTGGTACTTCTAAATTGGCCATAGCAGTGAATGTGAGTGCGAATGCTTGTTGTCTCTCTGTGTTAGCCCTGCAAGAGATTGATTACATGTCCATGGTGTACCCTGCCTTCCACCCTATGGCAGCTGGGATAGGCTTAGATAAGAGGAAGAGGAGGAATGCATGGATGGGTATAGTGTGTGTATATGTAGGGATCAGTGATCATCTGAACAACTGTAGTTGGTTGGAGATGATGGTTCACACAGAGTTTGGTATTTTAGTCTTTTATCCTTTCAAGAGAAATGTGAGGGCTTGTGAGATGAATAAGAAAATAAGAAGGAGTGACAAAACCACTGTTTAACATGACAGGGGTACCAACTAGACTGCTGCTTCACACTGTAGTTTTAATCAGACGTCTGTTATGTTATGTAATTCAAATCTCTCATCAGACAGTTACTAAAAACCCTGTTATAATACTGTGGGGTGGCAGGAAAAAGGTAGTATAAATTCCAAGTGTCTAAAACCTGACTTAGATATAAAGCTTATGTAGTATAACAGCAGAGGAAGGAATGCATAATCATCATTTTTTGAGGCAGTATCACAGTGAGTTGGAGTTATTGTGTTGCTCTGGATTCCACTCTGTCACATCCCAAACTCCTCATATTTTATATATTGACCATAATTCAGAAGAAAACCACATTTCGACGTTCATGTGACCAAGAGCCAGAGCTGATTTTCTGTACTGTAAAGAGCTGCTAATGGAGATTGATTAAAAGGTCCACCACCAAGCACTTATCTAAGCAGTGATTGTGATTGTCTAAGATAACTCAAATTAAAATAAGGTTTTGAAAGCCTTTTCTCCCCCTGGAATTAACTTCAACCACCATCTTTGCTGTCGCTGGATTTTCCCATTGATTTCAATTTGTCCTCCTTTCAATGCCATTTTCCCCTCTTGTGATGTTTTTAGTAGCCTTTTCTGAACGGATGAGATCGTACAGTGGGTGCAGTTGTGTATAATTCTGTAGTCAATAAATGCAAACCTATGCAAGTAAAGCACTTGGCAGCTAGCAGCAAACAGCTGTAGAAGAAAAAGACAGCTTAGTGTTATGTAACTGAACGTGTTAAAAAAGAAAAAAAACCCTTGTGGCCGGTAAGTGTTTTAATATCTTGTGAAAATTTAAGATATTACCTGAACCTGGCTGGCTGTTGGTGTTACATAAATTTTCAACACATCGCTGTCACTTAAATGTGTTCCCACTTGCTTCAAATAAGCCACCAATCATCTCTGAAAGCCTGCAGAGTCTAAAGGGCTGCTGGCCCGCGGCGCACACTCCATGGTGAAATGTGTCGACAGGCTGGTTCTCAAGTACATCAAAGACTCCATCTCAAGCCAGCCTGGACCCTCACCAGTTTGCATTCACAGCCAAAAAAACTAAAACAAAAAACCCCCCAAACTATAAAAACACAAAGTGTGCCATCTCCACAGCAGCCCCCCCCCTCCACATCCCCCAATCAGTCTTCACACACAGTGAAAACAACACTTACACCAGAATCCTGTTTGTTGGTTTTAACTCAGTGTTCAGTATCACCCCCCTCCCCCGAGAAACTGTCCAACTTGGCACTCTGGGCTCATGTAACACACTCGAGACAGTTTGGATTGACAGTCACAAATCCTCAGTTCTTGTCTTGTATCTTTAAAGCATGTTATCTGAGTTAGTCTGAGTGAAGGATGTGGCTTTCTAAAAGGATGTATACTGATGATAGCATAAGACGAGGATTTAATAACTGCCAACAAACAGACAAACGGGTCCATCCATCCATCCATTCACTTCCACTTATCCTTTTCAGGGTCGCGGGGGGCGCTGGAGCCTATCCCAGCTGTCATAGGGCGAGAGGCAGGGTACGCCCTGGACAGGTCGCCAGTCTGTCGCAGGGCGACAAACGGGTCATGTTCTCATATTTGAACTTATTCCTAGTGCCACTGATTATAATTTTTGCTAACTTTTTAATATTTTCTCCTAAGAGAATAGTAATAATAGTAGGCTGTGATGAATATGTGTTACATCGTGGCATAACGTGGATACTAAACTAGACAATGGTGCTGGCATGATCCAGAATCAGAGGTATGCAAATCTGCTGCTTTTGAAAACTGACATTATGGCTGACATACTGGCATTTCCTCTGTGTATCTATGTGCCACTGAGCACCTAGAAGTCATTTTTTGGTTGTAATGACTACATTAAGCATAAGTCTGTGGTAGGAAGTGACTGCCCCTCTCCTACTGGTCCTGGATGAATGATTCACATGATGACATGTGCTGATTACTACACAGAGGCCACTCTTTTGATGAAATTCAGCAAGTCATCTGTTTTTAGGTTTTTTTTAATTTTTTTTTTACTCCCATTGAAGAAAAAACAAATTAGCGTTTCTATTTTGGGATCGTACTACACATACTATGAGATTACGACACACACAGAGCAGACTGCAGTCATGGATATGGAGTTGGTGTCACAGGGAGCGTACATACATGGCAGTGCTTCCTCCTCCGTGATGCTTCCTGCACCCAATGGAGGATGGAATTTCCTCAGGATTCTCCCTCCGTCTCACAGGAAGCAGCAGACAAATTTGGTTCGAACATGTTGAGCCAGGAGCGTCATGCAACAGATAGCAGCTCATCCATACTATTCACAGACTGAGCAGGAGAGAGTGAATCAGAACAGCCAGCATTCATAACTCCTGCCCACGGGAACAGTCAGTGTGTTTGGTCCTGTTTTTCGCACATTCACACTCTGTGTCTCTCTCACAGAGACACATTCAAAGGTGCCTGTCAGTCTCGGAGAAAATAATGCTAATTAAAGAACCAAGCAGCAGTAACACTGTTATTGTTAGGTGGTGAGAAGGCGGACAGCTTACATGGAGCCTGGTGTTCTTTGTGGTGTTGTTCTCATGTTCTGTAGTAGCTGTACTGAGTGTTCACTCTCATCTTTCTTTGTCCAGGCTGCTGTTTTTCTCCCCCCCTGCAGTAGTACATACTGTACTGCTTTTTATTGTTTGGAATCAAATGCATGGATTTAACTTAAAATTATATGTAACATGTCTGAATACACTAAAGCAGTGGTTAAACTACCTATTTCATACTATCAGTTACTACTACTTCATGAGCTTGCATAAGCTCACTGCAAACCTCATTAGGTACACCATTTTAATTATTTGAGGCCAATTCAACAATATGCCAGAAACATTCTTCAACATTATAACATCACGCATTTTCTGCAGATTTGTCGATGATGCAAATGTTCCAAAATTCTCCAAAGGTGCTCTGTTAGATTGAGATCTGGTGATGGTGGAGGCAATTTGAATACAGTGCACTCATTCTGTTCAAGAATCCAGTTTATGACTAGGTGTGTTATTCTGCCAGAAGCATCCATCTGAAGATGGGTGTATTGTACTGAGGTTATAAAGGGATGGACATGATCAGCAACAATACTCATGCAGGCTGTGAAGTTTGAAAAATTGTCATCTGGTGCCCACAGTGAGTCAAGAAAATGTCCCTGTTATGCTCCCTCTTTCCAAGGAAGGATCCGTACTACAGCAAGGTCTGCAGGCCCAAACAGAATAGTTTATTTTTTTCTTTAGCGGTAGAAAATGTCAGGGTGGGCACATCCAGAAAAACCAACAAACATTAGGTAAAGGGAACACAACTAACGTACTTACAGGCCTCCTACCTGCCTCCCTAACCTAAACAAGATAAAATCTATTAAAAGAAAAAGGCTTCCCACCCCTACAACTACCAAGTGTATTATTTTAAAGAAGGATATTTACAACATTTATGTGTACATAAAAAGATCTAGCTGTTCTAGACACAGAACTCTTGGTCACACAACACTATGCAATTATACACACAGCCCAGCCTTGTTGGAAACAGGAAGTAGGCAGTGCCCAGCCAGTGCTGACAGGTACCAATTTACAGCGAGTACCATTCAGTCTCCAACCAATGGTCAGCTGTCGCCTGGAGCTTACATAATCAAAACACAACAGAAACAATGAACAACGCCACCCCCAGGTGTGGAGGAGCGGACAGAGTACACACAATGATGACTTGGGTCATAACAATCCTCCACACGACTACATTGCCGTCACCTGAACCACAAGCGCTTATTAAACATATTGTTGCCTTCCTATTGATCTTGGCTGCTTCTCTCTCTACAAGCTGTCTACTATGCTGTCAGTCTGAAGCAGTCTTGCCCACCCTTCTCTGATTTCTGGCATCAAGGAGACATTTTCACCCAGAGAACTGATGCACAATATTTTTTCTTTTTTTTGGACCATTCTTTGTGAACGATAGGCACAATTTTTAGGGAAAAATCACAAGAGATTAGCAATTTCTAAAATGTTCAGACTAGCCCAAATCCATGTGATTTGCCTGATTAGACACTAATGAGCAAAGGAACAGGAGGGATGTGGGTGTAAATCACTACTACTTAAGAAACCATCTTTAAGGCAGAAACACTCTGTCCTCCAAAAGCATAATACAAAAATACAATACATAATACAAAAGCAGACACTGAGCCCCCACCCCTCCCACCCCCCAAACTGATGGGTAGGCAACCAAACAACTGATATTGGTCACACCACCTCCACTCTAGCACTTAACATTGCCCCCCCAGTGTTGTGTGCTCAGCCTCCTGTTGTGTCCCTTCTATTCATTCAATTGGCTTGTACTTAATGCCTATGTTATTAGAGCCCTGCTCACGTAAGAGTAATATTCTAGTTGTACTTCTTGATGTATTTAACAGCTGTGGCTTACATGCTGTTGCATCTTCTCCATGAAAAGTGTGCCCAGTGGTTTAGACTGGGGGTGATGAACATAAGCACCGGGGGCCAGAATCAGGCCAGCAGATGCTCCAGTCCGGTCCGTTGGATAGCTCTGGAGAATCTGAAGGAGTGCATGATTTTTTACCTTTAACTGCATTTTCTGCAGTTTTCTTTTCAAAGTTGTACAGCTTTTCCTGTATTTAAAGAATGCAAGCTCATTTACCCCAGAGGCTAATAATTATATAACGAGGCCGTGCAGATCAAGAAACTACAACACTGCTCAATAAAACACCCTTAAAAGAACAGGAAAAATGCAGCATATTTAACTGATACCATCACTATTTGTACCAAACAAGTACAAGTGGATAATGTAACTACAGTTATGGAAGACTTTGGCCTACATTTCTGTACCAGACATGCTATTCTTATCTGACAGCATAGTAGACAGCTGGTAGGGAGAGATGCGGCCAAATACTTTTTATTTTCACTCATTTCTTTCTTTTTTTCTTTTTTTTACAGCACTCATACAGGCGACTGTTTGCTGAGGCTTCAGCCCTGTCTCATTTTTGTGGGAGTAGTGGGTGCTGCCTGCAGGGGATGCGGGAAGGTGAATCATACTGCTGAGAGCACACGGGAGGAAGCGGCGCCAACCTCATCTCGCATCATGACACCGCCACCCTGTCCTTCAAATGTCACCGGATGAATCGACATTGCTCGAAAAGGCCACCGAAAAAAATATATTGTCTGAGGTCTGGTGTACTTACAGGCCGCTGGGGAAAGTTTCCTTATGTAACGTAATGCACCAACAGTTTAAGCAGAGATCTTTTTGAGTATTGTGTTCAAATGAGGGCAGAATTAGGGAATGCATATAAGATATTAAGTTTAAAAAAAGACAGTCATAACAAGCCATATTTTATCACCAGGCAAAGTAATGAGACGTTCTCATTTTCGACTCTGTCGCCTTCTCCTGTCTCGCACCTACCCCCCCCAACTGCAGCTCCCACACATGTCTGGGTGTGTGACTGGCTCGTATGTGTCGTACTGGCTAGACTATAGCCATCCGCCTTCAAGTGCAGCAGATAGAGACAGGCAGATGGCAATAAGGACACAGAAAGATACAGGCAGAAATGCACACAAAGATACAGACCGTGACCCAGATAGAAAAATCATTTTGGTGGAGGACAGAAAGCTAGATGAGGACAGATGATGGCTGAACAGAGATGAGCAAAAAGAGAGAAAAGGGCAGAAAGGGAAGAAGTAAGAAAGCAGCTTGTAGAATTTATCAGAGAGATGGGGAGGAAATGATAAGAGAAAACATTAAGACAGATTGTGGAGTAGAGAAGGCGGTGATGGATTATGCCTGGCAGTGAGGGAGGTGTTTTTATTTTTCTTTCTCTGCTATGGGGAGGGGACTTTATGAAATCTCCCCTGCAGCTCATTTTTTGCACAGCTGAAAACACTTCTGCATTTTAACTGTCGAGGAAAGACTGCCCCCCCCCCCACTAATTTTTTTGCTCTGCAGTCATAACTAATCAGCACCACTAAAATGTTGTGGTTTGCAAAGTGAAGCTTTTAATAAAATATGCTACAGCTAAAACACCAACACACACACACACACACACACACACACACACACACACACACACACACACACACACACACACACACACACACACACACACACACACGAAGATATGCTCAGCCTGTTCTCTCAGTATGATTAGATTTACATCCACTGTTGTTACACCCTTTTATTGGAATGTACTGCCCTCTTCAGGGCAGAATAAATACTGAAGAAGAAAATATTTGCTGTTTAGAAATTCATCATTTGTCACCATACACAATGCCAAATTATATAACAAATTTTGTTATGTAAGGGGGGGGGGGCAGCATTTCCATCACCGTTCCATTCCTACATTATAAATGTTCACAAAGGTAAATGTTAAGGACAAATTCTTCTTCTCTGCAGCCAGATAGGCACTTGGTCCTTCCCTCTCCTTCAGCGGGGCCTCCTCTTGGCCGCTCTTCTGCTGACTGTGCTGAGCTTTCTTCGAGGCCTTTAATTGTCTCTGGTAGCAGCGATTTACCTCGGGGTAGAAGACCACAGACAGAGGCAGTCTGCAGATTGGTGGAATCTCAGCGGAAATGAGGAGAGAAATGAGAGTCGACAGGCAGAAAGGCCACGTGCAGGCTGGTAATGCAAGCTGAAAGGGGGTGCCATAGGAGAGGAGAGCGTGACACATGATGTGCACGTGGAAATGATGTTTGCAGACTTGGGAGGAAAGTTTCTGAGTTACTGCAGACATCAGATTTGAGGTTGCTGCTATCATCTGTGTGTATATGTGCAGAAAAGTTTATGAGTTTTACCAAACAGCAGAACCAGAAGAAGACACCTCCAATGGCACTGGAGGATAGTGCACTATTACATCCCCACAGCCTTGTGTGAATATCCCTGTGAGGAGCAGGCCAGAGCAAGCCATCCACCACACATCAGTGAAAAACACTTTAATCCCCCCATCTGTGTGAAGTATTACACAAATAACAAGCAACTGCATGAATCTGAAAACTGAACGTGTGCATTATTTAAGAAAACATTCCACGGTGCCATTTAAAGAAGCCAGAGCTCATTCTCGAGGCTCAGACATTATGCATATTTCTATGCAAATTGTTTTGAGACTTTCAGCAGCAAACATGCCAGCAGCAGAGCCCAAACGTGGCATGAAAACAAATAGCTGGTAAGCAGAGCAGCAGGGACAGAAGGATGAGACCTCCTGTCCAAGGACTGTCACAGCCGTACACCTGGCCAGCACCAGCTGGCACTGACAAGAATAGCTGCAAAATGACAGCCTCCGTTTATTTACATTTTAAACAGTTAGCGCTGTTTTTTTAACGGCGCTGATAGAAAAATGTCAAAAAATAACCACTGTTTAGATATTCATAGCTAGTGGACCAGAAACATACACCTAAGAAAGAAACAGTGAGGCTTTCAGTGGAGTCATTCAAAAAGCAGATTTGAACTTTTTTTTGCATATCTTATGCACTCTGTAAGGTTATCTGTGTGAGTAGCTCATGTAGCTGCAATGTGCAACCACATCCACAAAATTAGATGGAAGGATCTCATTTGTTAGCAACTGAGGGCAAAGCACTGACAACTACTGGGCTCCGAACCGAGGCAGGAAATGAATTAAGAGGAAACTTGGAATCGCTACAGGGTGACATTATATTTGTTATTATTTATGGGGCAAATGTCCAATCAAAGAGAGCCAGATGAGCAGATTCCCTGCTGGATATTGTGCTTTCACATCTTTTAAAAAGGACAAACAGAAAGGCAACAGCGTGATAGTTCTATGCAAAAGTCAGGCGCTCACCAAACACATCAGAGACCATTATTTTTAACCATCCAATTAACAAGCTGAAAAATTCAGCCAGCAGGAGCTTTCATTTGCACTGGAAAATTGATGGGCAAAGCTGCTCTAAAATTAAAAAACAGGGTGTCCAAAACCTCTAAATCACTCTATTACAACTTTAGAAAAACAGTAAGGCTCGAGTACTTTGATATTTTTCAGTCTGCAGTAAATTGAGATTAAGGACTGAGACTTACTAATCATCATGTTATTGCTGCCACTGTAGAGTTATGGCTGTGTCCTGAAAACACTGCAACATACTATGATTTATTGCCACAATTAAAGTTCTTTAAATGGTAAAATGTAAAGTCATGTTCACTCGCTCATCAGTATGTGTCTCAGTGTCACAGCGTAAGCTAAAGGTAGTGTTCGTGGCTTCCACACCTCTTCCTGCTAGCAATCGTATAATCCAAAGAGCCACATTTACAGCTGACAGTGAAACTAAATGATGCAGCACGCTGCTGAACGCTGCTGTACTTAGCTGAAAATAACAACCATGTAATTGACCCCTTTTTCCCTTGAGGGTTTTTTGAGGGTGCTTTATGGTAGATGCGTTTAAACCATCGTAATTTAGACACTCAGAAAAAAAAGGAGAAACATATTACACCGGAGTATTATACTGGGCTTTAACATTTGACAATGCGCCTTTCCCATTTACAGGATGCAGCAAATTAATTTCTGGAGGAGAACACTTACTGCAACATGGACATAAAAACATTTGACATGAAAAGCCACCAGTGCCATTTTCTTTAGGCAGAGAACATGCCCATCATTATGTTCCATTGTAGGCATATAATCCCACTGACGTGGCCTCCCTGAGCTGAATGTGACAAATATAGCCAAAATGAGTGAGATGCAGCTAAATGAGAAACTGTGTAAAGTACACATGTAAAAGTCAACGGAAGTGTAGGCCCAGGGAGTATAAGGGGAAAAGACAGTGATAATGACTTTGTGTTTGGAGGAAAAGGTGTTCCTTTTTTCTCCCTATTTTCACAATGAAGTCAAAGAAGGATTACAACAGATAAGGAGATGCCATTGGGTCTCTTTAGTCCCAGCAAAGAAGCCAGACCCAGTGGGAACTAGAACACCTAGAAGACCATTCAGAGCCCTCCAGTGTTCTGTAGGATGAGGTCAACCACAGTTAGGAGCCAACTGAGAGGGCTGATGACAAATGTGTCTTGGGCTACCCTTTAAAGGATGCGGTCTAGCACTTGGATTATTATAGCCCATCCTGTGATAGATGATAAACTGTGATAAACTGGCTTCAGTTTTATTAGTAGTACTATGAGTCACCATCAGTCATGATTATTCACACTCAAAATTGACTCCTTGCTTAAATCTGTTGCATATCCATACTTCTATTAGTATAACATTACATGTTCCCTGTAAAAAGCCCATTAGGATGGAAGCAAAAGGAACCAGCTGGACTTTTGGGGGGGGGTTGCTGTTTTTGTTTAATGCATGCTTGCTGTCGCAAAAGAAATGGCAGATCATTAACTGGATTAAGTACACACTACAGGTTATGGCAGCTACAGGTTGAATTGCATAAGAGTTTGCAGAGACATCGTCAAAAGAAGATAAAGCATGGAGTTCAACCAAGTTTTGGTTATATAGCGCCAGTTGACAACAAAGGTTGTCTTTGTATTGAAAGGTACCCACCCTGCAGTATTAGAGAGAAAGCCTCAATGCCCCGCTTGGTGACTGTGGGAAGGAAGAACTCCCTATTAACAGGAAGAGACCTCTGACAGTGTTTCCCTGACCTTTCCTCTATGACCACCGTGTTCTGTCCATCCATCTTCATCCAGTGCAGGCAGAGTGCACACTGGACAGGTCACCAATCTATTGCAGGGCTAATACTGAATAGAAGTGCCAGTTAACCTAACCAATGCATGTTTTTGGATTGTGGGAGGAAGCCAGGAGTCCCTGGAGTGAATCCACACAACCACTCCACACAGAAAGACCCTAGCTGGCCAGTGGTTTTAATATCATCAACATTGCTAACCACCACACCGCTGTGCTGCTTGGACCACAATGAGGTTGAGCATCTTTAAATGAGTTTTCCTGATGACAACATCTGTCTAGAAGTAAACATAAGCAGTCCCTGTTAGTGATATTCATTTTATTAAGGCCAGTTCATAGATTTGTCTTTACCAAGCAAGACAAGTCTGTATTGGTGCTGAAAAATGAATCTGATGCAGGAACTGCCAAAAACCACAGTTTGAAATATTACAGCAGAAATAATAGCTCTTTACAAACAACAACATTTCTTTCTATAGTTGTTTTAGCCCTTTGTGACAACTTTTTTTTCAAACTCACCCATTAAACTTTAATGATGTTTTCACCATAAAGTGCAAGGCCACCTTTACAGATAAGTGGCCACTAGCTGTCTGCACTGCATCACCTCCTTTCAAGTCAGCAAACTTGAATGAGTAAAAATGCTCTAAAAAGTGTTTTACACATTTTGTGATGCAATTATCAGACAAATTTTTGCCTGTGTGATCCACTCATACAGTATGGATGCTCTTTGTTATATACACAGTATGCATACATGCAGCACATTCAAAGCTTGAAAGCAGGGTTTCACTTCAACATCAGTGCCTACATTAATCTTTTATTTAACATTCATAGCCATTGCTCAATATACTGTTTAAACTCGACAGGGTTACTAACTCAGCAGCACCTCAGTCTTTGAGATTATGATAACATCAGACCATATTCTGTGGTTTTAATGGCAAGTTTGCAGAATTTTAACATGAAAGAACTTTAAGGTGAGCTGACAGCAGTTCTCCAGAGAGGGGAGCTCCGCTGCTAAAAGCAACTGCCTCAGTGACAGTATTGATATTCAGAGCTCGTACCTTCAGTGAATACCACCAGATCTACGGTGCACAGAGGATGAGCGATCAGACGTTGGTGATCCCCTCATCAGGAAGAAATACTCTTATATCCAACGAAACACAGCGTCTACATCTCATATGGACGGTAACGATTTGCGGCCAATGTCTTCCAACATCTTCAGTGATCCCCGGAGTTTTAATGTTCAGCTGATGGTGACATCTCAAGGTGACAGCAACACTAGTTCAAAGCACCACTGTGCAGCCTCACAGAGCTGCCAGCACGGTTAAAGACTCTTGGTTTGTTACCAGCATCAGCTTTTTGTTTGTTGTGTTACAAAATTAAGTTACAAAGAACCCCCCCTCTGTCTGTATGTTCATTAAATAGTTGTTGTGTGGCACAGCACAGACATTGATGTTATCAGGTTCTGTCATCCGCTCTCTGCTTGATCACAAATTACAGACAAGTCAACATCTCCCCGTGCACCATATAAATCAGTGAATGATTCTCTCATGCCCCCTGAGGTGGAAACAACTCCGGCAGAGACGTGCGAGCTGAAATCGAAACCTGGCTGCCACTTTGCCATGGAGTTTCCTCTCCCCCACCTGCCTTATTTATTCATTTTGAAGGAGTGATCAAAGCCGATTTTCCAAAGAGCTTCCCACTGTTCCATCGTCAACATCTTCGGTCACAATTCTCAGCAATGAAAGCCCGGGTGTGTTTATGCTGTGCAGCTTGCACTCAACCCCTTGATCTCCTCAGCTCTGCTGGTAACCTCTTTTCCTCCTTGCTACAATAGCAATTTTCAAACAGGCAACAAATATGGAAACTACTCAACACGATTCCACAGTAAGTTTTCAAACTGCAAACAAAAAAGCCAGGCGATCAGAAGGAAAATGATCAATAACTTTTCTCAGTAACTGCCATCAAACAAAGAATGTGTCTGTAGGTATTTCAGACAACAAGGCTATTATCTTCAAAAACACTGTGCTGTTGGTAGATTGCTGATTTTTCATTATTACTTTGTGTTGTTTTCACTGTTTGAGTTTCCACACACACACACACACACACACACACACACCGTTTTGCAGATTGCTGCTGCGTCTTAAAAGCGGTGGTCACAATTGCTGCTCTTGAACACCATTTCCAGCATTTTAAATTCCTGTCACGATGAAAAGTGTGGCACCTTATCTGAATTTGCATATTTTTTCCAAATCAAATTTTCAAAAACTCATTCAAACTCTGGTCTCAGCTCACCATAAAACAGCTCTACCTCCAGGTGAATGCAAAGTTCCCACTGGTGAGATTCAGAGGCATCGTGTGGTCTGCCTGATTTTTTAATTAACAAATGTTCCATCAGAGTGATCTACAGTGGCATTTTAGGACCCTTTGATCAAAATAAAATAGCACTTTCAGCGTAAATGGTGGGCAATTCATTTTTCCTAAGGGGTCACATGAGGATCTAAGACTGTCATGGAGTCAATAAGCTAATAAAGAGATAACATTGTTATTGAACAGAAGTGAATTAAGCTTATTGGTGTGGCCCTCCATAACAGTCCCAGTTTCACATGTAGCCCCTTAGGATAATTAATTGCCCATCCTTGAAAAGTAATGAATGCACAAATGCATGATTTTTAAAAAATATAAAATGTTAAAAATTCTGTATGATTCTTGAACCCAGTCAAACAAACCAGACTAGTACAACTTATAAAATAACAAAACCAAATAACAGCAAAATGTCCTTTATATGTATACAACATATCTATATCTCAAAGTAATCAGTGGGCTACATAGAAAATACTTCTACACACTATAATGAAAAAACATTTTTTTAAACTAATACATATTTTTATGTATTTTAAAGCTCTTTATTTTGGAAAGGTTCATGACTATAATAGAAAGAAAACCATGTAAAACTAAACTGACCTAGAGTGAGCGAGACCAGAAACATGGTCAGCCCGTTTTCTGGTAGCTGCTATAAAAAACAAAACTTAAAGAAAAAAGCCGCAATGAGCCCACAAACACAATGACCCACCTAAGGTTTATGTCAGAGCTGTCCTATACTGGAAATTACCAAAATTATTTTTATATTTCTTTAACGGTTAATCCAAATAATGAAATTATATTTTTAATGCTAACATACAATTGGTGTTATTATCTATGAATTTTCAAATTGACTGAAAAACAAGAAAAGGTGAAAAAACCCAGCAAAGCTTTTTTTTTTTTTTTTTTTTTTTGACAGTTATTTACTTCCATTTCTGACAATAAAATGTACCAGCTAAAATTTGGGTATAAAAAGGTCAATTTAATTTGTTATATGCCAATAAATGTAAACACGTGTTTTTTAGTTTGGTTTTTATGACAGGTGGTCTAAGAAATCTGTTAAGCGCTGTATATCCAAAAAGCATTCAAATATGACTTCTGCGTAGTAGTAAAAATTATTATATGATGACATCACACTTTATTTCCTGGGAAAATGTAGAATTTATTATGAAAAAAACATAATAAAAGAACAACTCCAAGTATAGGAGAAACAAAACTAATAAAACTGTATGCAGCGTTATGGTGTCTTATGCTACATTCTTTGGTAAGGATTCAGCTTACAAGATGATTTAACCATGAGTAAGGCACTAAGAGGAAGAGGAGTATAGGGTAGAAGACAAAATAAAAGAGACTTGAATTTTCTGAATATGGACACAAAAAATGAAGTTTGGGTAAAATAACTAAAATAACTGTGCAGCAGATCAAATGCATCAAATGTCATCTACATCAGAGACTCTTCATCATGTTAGTTTGTAACTTTTTGCATGAGGAAACTGTGAAAAGGATTATATTTTTTTAAAATCTTGACAGAGAGATACAAAAGGGTAAAAATCAAATATGCAGGATTTCTAAGGGGGGAAATTTTACATCACAGTCACATAATGAAACATAAACGAAGGTGGCTAATGTGTGTTAATGAATCCTCCTGGGTTTGCTTTGAGTTTCAATTAGCTTCTACTGTTGTTCCCCGAGCTTGTTTTCTTCCACTTTAAGCACCCGTTTTTCTGTTTCTGTTGTCCTTGTGTCATGTCATATTGCATTGTATTTGATAAAATCCATTAAACCTAAAAGCTCAGCTCGTGTCTTTGAGAAAATGACCATCAAACAAAAAAAGAGAGGGAGAGAGAGACATTTAAGAGAAATGAGACAGCATGAGAAAATACACACACAGTACAAAGATTGTGGCCATGTATGCACAAAAGCTGTAAACATCAAAACACAGACACAGGCATCCACACACGCACACACAAACGTGCGCACACTCGCACATACACACTGATGCATTCCTCGTAGCTCTGCAGTGGTATTTTTTTCGCGTTGGCTTTAGAGCGAGTCGACGCCGTGCTGAGTGCTGAACTCCTGGAAATCCTCCGGGATGGTGTCTGCGGAAGTGACAAGTTAGGCGTTATGAGACAAGCTTAAAATCTCATATGCAGTGAGGTCAAACTAATTCTCTTCACAGCTGCAGTCTTTATGTAACAAGATGGAATATGAAGCTGTCGCAGACAGCTAGTCTCAGAGGTCACGCAGGAAGATGCTGCACACTCCGTGAGGCTGAGAATGCCCTTTGGTAAAATGTTGATCGGCATATTAGCATAGTTTTCTGCTAATTACCTGCACTAAACACCAAATTAGGATGAAGCTACTGACAGTTTTCTAGCATTGTCATCCCATTTTTAAATTATGTTGCAACGTTTAATTTCCTTACCATTGCAGCGGTATTTCAGATTGGACCAGATGATGTTTTCTTGCGAGAAACAGAACACACCAAGTCGTCCTCCTCTCATGGTCGTGTCGATGGTCACGCCGGAGTCTGCGACCAGCTCAGTTCCTTCGTAAAAGCGGGCTCTGCACAAAGCACAACAAGGGTTTTTTTCCTTAGTTATTAAATTACAACTATTAAGACTAAGAAACAGCCAGTCTGGCTTTCCAATGGCTGAACATACAGTTTGCACCTACACACAATGCTGACCCTCTCATCTTGCTCTTGGCAAGAAAATTTAGGAAGCCGTAAGAATTTTATAATACCTGATGTATCCAACCTGTGGGCGGTGCTGCAGGTACCAGCGATAGGACACCTTATCCTTCCAGCCCACATTTCTCGGGTCCTTCCACAGCAGGCGCACCTGGTCGGTGGTGTCTCCCGTGTGCCACAGCGAGTTTCTCAAATGCTCGCCGGGGCCTGATCTAGACTTCACAGCCTGACACAGAAGCAGAGACAAGTAAGGCGATCGTAGAAGCAGAAGGAAAACAAGAATGTGTAAAACAGGTCAGGTGATTAAAACTAAAGTGAGATGACTCGTCGTCTCACCTTCAGCTGTATGCCGGGCTCGGCCACAGCTCTGAAGGGGGTTGCCTGCCAGTAGGTCTGTTCAGTCTGCTTCCACATCACCACGTAGAAGGAGGATGAGTCCTGGTAACCAAAGATGAAGCCGGCATAGTCATCATCAGTGACCGTATTCACGTGAAAAGTCCCCTCAAAGTCCACGCCGCTGAAAGCTGTGTAACCTGACATCAGAAAGAATAATTAGCGCATTAGATACGACGAGTAGTTTCTTGCACACGACACTAAAAGTGATATTCAGGTAAAAAAGGTAAATACACCTTACCGACAGCAAGTCCAGGATCACTATTCATGGTCTGAACGATTTCCATTCCCTGATAAGGAAGAGATGTTATTAATGATAAATGATGCATCGTGAAACTTTTAATTTCAAAAGCTTCTATTTGCATTTCAGGTTTATTAAAATGTGCTTGCACACTTACTTTTTTTTTAGGGCATGAATTAAAGCTGCCGTGACTCATTTTTTTTAACACACTGTGAACAACACGACCTTTCAAGTTGATTTGGCAAGTGCCTTATATACACATTTAGCAGCTCTGATTTTTTTTTTTTTTCAGTTTCTGGCCACAAACTGAATACAGATCAGCACCCTGCTTTCAGCACAATTTTTCTGTTCTTCCAGCTCCCGAGGGCAACATCTGCTGAACATTAGCTGCTAAATGCACCACCACGTTCATCAGCTACTGACTAAGTGTGTCTAAACATGTAGTGTAGCGTGGGTTTTTAGAGTTTTTTTGGCAATAAAAGGCTGCCTGCTGGCCCTGAAATCTATTCAAGGAGAGTGGTAAGAGTGAACCAAAACAGCAAAGCTGGACAACAAAACACTTGGGGAAATCACAAAAGTCAAGTAAAGTCAAGCATGTGTATATAAAAATATCTGACTATGATGGATACATTTGAATGATCAGTGATAATAATGTCCATACCTGGTTCAAAACAACCCAGTTGGGATCAATCTGGGCATCGCCCTCGGGGTCCAGCACAACAGTCTGATAGGCCCTGAAGTCAGTCAAGGTAATCTCGGCATTTTCAGGACAATTATCAATCCTGTCTATCACTTTGTCCTGGTCAAAGTCAGACTCACAAATATCTCCAACACCGTCATCTGAAGAGCAACAGAGTTAAAAAGTATAGTTAAAAATTTGGTGAATGAGTAGTTTCAACTCTTTAATTTACTTTGGAAACACAATAGTGTTTGATCAAAATATCTCAGAAGCTGTACAACCTCATTGGATAAATGATCTCAAGTACTGTACTTTGTCACTACACAATAGCCAGCTTTGATAGCCGGGGATAGACCGCCAGGGCCTCTGCCCTTCACCACTGCTCGATGTGTTTCACCCGACCCCTTTAGTGACTCCTGTGGGTGGTGGGCATCCAGGAGGGCAGGCCTATGCCTAATCCATGTGAGTTAAGGGCCAGCCACCAGCCACTCTCCTTCAAGCTCCCTCCACAGGCCTGGGTCCAGGGTGGGGCCACGGTAACCCTGCCCCGAGTAGGGTAACTTGGTCCATTAACTTTTCTCCTTTCCTGAATCTGAATGGATAATGACTGACAAGAACGAGCCTTCTCTGAAGGGCACCTGAGATGGGGCTAGTTCATTCATTCATTCATTCAAGCAAGGGCTCAGAGTGGAGCCACTACTAAGCATTGAAAGGACCCATTTGAGGTGGTTTTGGTATCTGACAAGGATGCCTCTTGGGCACCACCAGGGAGGAGGCCCCGTGAAAGATCACGGGGACACGCTGGAGAGGCCAGCCATATTATTTGGCTGGCCTGGGAACACCTCAGTGTGCCCCTGGATAAGCTGCAGGAGGTGGCTGATGAGAGGGAGGTCTGGCTTTCTCTGAATAGGCTGTTTCCCCTGCGACCCAGTCCCAGATAAGCACATGAAAATGGATGAATCGATGCACTAAATGTCATCACACAGTTTTATAAAAATTGCTGAATTATTAAAACTTTTAGTGAAGCTCACTGCAGTCCACACCCTCCAGTATGACAGATGATATGGTTTTTTATATTGATATGGTTTCTTTAATAAGTCAAAATCAGCTCTGAATCTGTCTGATTCTTCCTAAATGCTGTGCTGAGACACAAAGATAAGCCGTCCATGTATGCCAGTGGGATTTTGTGATAACCATACATTATTCTGTAATATAGAACCACACATAATGTTATGAATGGACTGCTACCTTTCAGTAACAGTAGTTTGTACAGGCTCATAGAGTGCACGATTTAGTAGAAATCTAGAAAAAAAGATAACAATGTCAAAGGGAACCACTTTGCTTTTATGCAGTTGGTGGGAATTCTGAGAATGCCACACATCAAAGGCCCCTGAATGACAGCGAGGGGGAACCAAAATCTGTGAGGGCAGAAAGAATGAATCACTTTGTTGTGTGGAGCAAACAGCAACTAACCACCAGATGACACACAAACTAAAGAAAGCCTAATCACGACACAGGCTATGTGCTTTCTGGCCTCTGCTCAACAGGGGACAGCAACAGCCCTGGATGGCAATTACAAAAAACAAAACCCTCTGTATGATAAACTTCAAAAGAAAAACGAATCTGAATCAAAGGGAGCAATACCATTTCTTAATTCATAGGTCTAGATGCCACATATTAGCTGGCAAAAATACATTTGTCTAACAGTACAGGTTTGGACACATGACATTTAAAAGGGCACTGATTATTAAATAAAAGCAAATATCTGACTTTTGAGTTTTGTTAGGCTATTAAAACTGTGCTACTACCACAACTGGCTACACACGAAAAAGTTGTGTGCTGTAATAATGTAAGTAATGGTCTGTCAGCTCGGCCTCGCTGAACTCTGACTGCCGGGAAAAAATGGCCTTGCCCCTCTTTATTTGAATTGACACTCCACTCCCATTAGTTTCAGAATCCATTTTCACACAAGTAATGTCACAGTGAGTCATAAAATTGGCGAATGAGTTTAGGCCAAACGTGTCAACAAAAACATCTGAACATCCCTACAAACTGGGTTTTTTTTAATTATTAGGAGACAATCTGAAACTCACTGTTATCATCAATCTGATCAGGATTTGGTACCAGCCGGCAGTTGTCTGGACCCGGTGGTAAAACATCCGGTATCCCGTCGTTGTCATCATCGTCATCGCATTCGTCACCCAGCCCGTCTTTGTCAGTGTCCAGTTGAGAGCTATTGATCACGAGTGGGCAGTTATCCTTGGTATCCTGGTGACCATCGCCATCACTACACAGGAAGCAACGAAGTGACATGAGTTAAATTAAAATTAATGAATAAAAGCTGTACTGGTACTGTAGATATAGAGATAGTGTTATTACCTGTCTTGGTTTGTGTCACAGGAATCCCCAACCAAGTCATTATCAACATCAGACTGAAGAGAGAGCAGACAGCAACGAGACAAGTGTGAAAATACGACATTAATCCTGCAGTTAAAATTTTATTTTTGTAAAGGTAAATGCACAGTGCAAACAGCTTCGTTCAGCAGTAATATGGAACTTTTGAATGACATATTAGAACTACAAACTATAGAACAAACTGCATTTATCTGACTTTTCTCTGATCATTAGATCATTTTTTCCTTTTAATCCTTTTAATGGAGCACAGAATGTTTGAAGCACTCCAACAGTGTGTTAATAGTATATATTTTTGTATTTCTTTTGTATTTCATAAGCCGTTGAATCTGAAATCTCATATCTCGCTCATAACTATAGTGGTTAGATAAATCTAGTGGATCAAACACTAAATACTACGAGCAAAATCAAATAAACTATCCTTATGTCAGTGTATTTAGTTAATTTACATGACCGCCATACATCCATCTGTATGACTGACCTGATTTGGGTTGGGGATGTCGGGGCAGCTGTCACAAGCGTCTCCCACCCCGTCTCCATCCCGGTCCAGCTGGTCTCTGTTCTGGACACGCTGGCAGTTATCCAGGAAATTCTTCAGACCTGCACATCGATCGGGTGACAGTCATTTAACACTCAAACTACCACCAAGTGGGTTTATAAAATATATAAATGTGCAAAGAAATTGATGAGCAGTCAGTTAAGTCAACAAAGACTGTAAATCCTGCCTGTCTGCTGTAAAGATGTGCATTTGTTTGCTTTCTGCTACAGTGGACTGAATATCTTGCGTTGAAAGACAGATATGAGTTTGGGTCGCTATTTTCTAGGGAATAATCAGCTGTATTATTTGTAATATAATCACAGCAGCATACCTGTGGAAAGCAAACCGTATTACTGACAGAGTCATCTTCATCATGAAACTTGAGCAACAGATTTATGCTGCTGTCTCACTAAAGAAATGATTTTACAAGCTGATCTTTCTAATATCACCACTAGGGTGCACTGTTGCATTTTCTATGTTGTTCTGGAGAATCTGCATTCAGATGGTATTTTACTTCATCACAGGGAGGCAGTAGCAGCACTACTAATGCATAAAGGTCAAGCAGCAGCAGTGGAAGGAAGAACTATCTTCTTGTCCTGTGGGGGCTTTTTGAGGTATAATCACGCTGCTGAGTGATCAAAGGTTGTACTTGCTTTGGGCTCAGCCTGCTATCGGCTTTCATTATTTTTTTTTTTCTTTACGGTGTTGTTTATCCAGCCTGAGCTGGCATACAAAATCTATCCCACTACACAGTGATGCATTTAAACAACAAGATTCAGAGAGATCTGTAACTAACTGTAAAAGTTGCATGCATCGGTGTGAGTAATTTACTACGAGACCACAGCGGTGGAATCATAAAAGGGAGTGCAGGGTAAGAAATCATAACAGCAAAAGCCTCCAGTGATGTTGATTATATAACAAAAGCGTCAGCATCAGTGATGTCATTTCTCTCCTCACCATCTCCATCCATGTCGTCATCACAGGCGTCCCCTTTGCCATCACCGTCAGTGTCCCTCTGGTCGGGGTTCTCAACCAGGCGGCAGTTATCACAGGCGTCGCCGTGGCTGTCCTTGTCGCTGTTCCTCTGGTCTACATTGGGTTTTAACCTGCAGTTGTCCTGAGGAAGAAAGAGCGTGTGCACGTATTCATTTATGAGTCATGTGAGTGGGTCATATAGTGGGTAAAGCGTAAGCCTCTGTATGCTTCAGGGCTTAAACTTTTTCGATTTTTATGAGATTGATATCACTGTGCATCTTATTATAAAACACGAGATCTTTTGTTTGTTTCTTTGGCTGCCCGCACTGCCTACATGATTAGGAGTAGCCAAACTTAGCACGTAGGTACATCTTAGGCCCCGATTCGTACTGTTAGGGATATCAGATAAAATCATCATGTTGCCTTGCAACCACCTGGCAGTGAACTAAAAACAAAACAGTTTTTGGCTTTGTTTGATGGTAATTAAATACACTCTAAATATCGGCTGTTCAGTTTCTCCAGGCAGTTTAATTTGCTTTAAGTCTTTTTTGTAAGCCAGCATTAGCATCCCAATGCATCTTGCTAATCTAAGTAGCAAGCGATTACCCTGATGTCTGCAAATGGTTGTATCCACGCCAAACTTGTGGCTTTTAAAGGTAGCCAGTGGGTGACCTCAAAGTTGCTACATCCACATTTCTGTGCATAAATGTGGTGTCTGTGGATATGAAATGTTAATCAGTGAATTTGGAAAACAACAGTAAGTGGATTTTGTAATCTTTGGACAGAGCTAGGGCTAGCCCCTTTGCCCAGTTTACAGTCGTAAAATAACCGTCTGCCAGGAGCAGCTGTCATTTTAGTGCACATACACATAAGAGGTATTAGTACTTTTACAGGCTTAATCAATCTAGGAAAATTAGCAAGACAAACAAAAATTAGAATCTTTAGGTGTAATATGTTTTTACAGGCATTTGTTGCGAGATAGCCACCGACCTGTTCGTTTGGAATACCATCGCCATCTGCATCTTCATCACAGGCATCTCCATAACCATCTCTGTCGGCATCCTCTTGACCAGAGTTAGGAACAAAGACACAGTTATCCTGCAAAGACATGTGACAGTCTGATGATTAAATAAAGATATACCTGCCACAGCAAAGCTGCATATCTTGACAACCTGCACCATGGTTACCTTTCTGCAGTTTGGATCTTTGCATTTGAGTTTCTCATCTGGATATCCATCAATGTCCGTATCCTTTCCACACAGGTATCCATTTCCAGCCCAGCCAATTCCACACTGACAAGACAAATGAAGCGTCTTACAAACTCATTCATATACTGCACATGAGCATTTGAGTGATGAAGAATATTACCTGACAAGAGATGGATCCGTCTCTTTCTACGATACACTGAGCATTGACATCACAGGGGTTGGTCAGGCTGTTGCCACAGCTGATCTCCGGCTTACAGCCCTTCACCTGATCTCCTGTGAATCCTGACTTACAGCTACCACAGTGATAGGAGCCCTGTGCGGGAATTATGACAACTGCACATGAGCATCTTTGAGTAGCAATAAAGACCTGTAGTAATAGTCATACAATACGTCAACGGTGTTCTTACCACAGAGTTGTGGCAGATCGAGTTTGCAGTACAGCCTCCATTGTCGGGTCCTTTGCATTCATCGATGTCATCACAGACCTGGATTGTAAAAAATGAGCAGACTGTAACAACTTGTTCAGATTTAATTGCTCCAAAAATAAGTGTAGAAAATACCCCCCAAAACAAAACAAAGGATGCCATATAAATCCTCTAAAGCCCCGAAACACCTGAAGCTGTGCTTTATAACACTTACAGTATTAGAGCACAAATTAGAGTGGGAGTAATTTATGCACACCGGGCATTTTAGGTGTTTATTTTGTAGGAATCTAAAATGCAATATAAGAGTAAATAATACGCTGCAGACTGCAGGTCATATTTACAAATTTAGAGCAATAAATAAGCATGGAAGTAGAACGTAAATCAGCAAATTAAAAAAACGATATCCATCTGTTCCCGCCAATCAGGATCTGGTGCATCAAGATAAACATTTAGTGTGGCTAATCCTGTGTGACATGATAAGGATAATGAAAGCAGTCCAACGAGGTGGAAAAGTTATGTTTTCTTCATGTTTTAAATTTGGTGTCTTCATTGCTCTCGACCAAGTTTGTCAAACATAAGGCACGGGGGCCAAAATTGGCCCAAAGAAGACAAACTGACCCACTGTATGGTGTTGGAAAAAAGTGAAGTTGGGTATAACTCTGGAGTTTTAACTCATTTGTAAAAGTAATGCAATTTTTCCTACTGATAAAGACCCTGCCCGTGGCCATTTACACTACACTAAAGTAATTAAGTAATTAATAAACAATTACTTGTGCCAATAGATTTCTTTCATTCACTACAGCTGCATTTCTTTGTCAGGTAGAAAAACTGAGATTTACCACTGAAATTGCCCTTTTTCTTCTATTAAGATGTCTCAGGGATTAAATGGTCCGGCCCTCTTGAGGTCAAAGTGGGTTCTATGCGGCACAAGATGTCTAATGAGCTTGACAGACCTGATCTACTGGCTGACTGGACTCCAGTGAAAACCTCCATAGGTTTGTGCAAACTGTTTTAAACACCTAAAGTAAAAGTCACTTGTGTCGGCACATTTATTGATTGAACTTTTTTGCTCTTTGCTCTTTTGAAGTGAGAACCCTCCTTTATTGTTTAAATGCTTAAATGAGTCATTTCATGGTAAGAACAACAACATATTGCAATCTGCAGTTGGATTCAGTCTACATTTAAGTCCATTTTTGTGTGTCTTTTTTGATATACACTGGTAAAATATTGTGTTTCCTTCATGATGCATCCACTCTCTTACCTGTTTATTGGTCTGAGCGTACACTATGCCCACACCCTCCACTGGCAGGCCGGTGTAGCCCAGCGGACAGGCGTCACAGCGGAAGCCTGGGGCAGTGTTGACGCAGCGCACTCCAGGAAAGCAGGGGTTAAACTGACACTGCAGAAAGGACATGAACTCTGTTGAAGCTGCAAAATGTATGTGATTCTCAAAGGGCTTCTCCCCAAAAGCTTTTAGGTCTGATGACATTGCTCATGCAAGAAAGAGAATGCTGAAGGGCCCAGTCAGAAAAGAGGTCAGTGCAAACACGAAAAGACAGACAGGCAAACACTCACGCACAAACACACAATCTTGTATTGCCATCCTTATAAGGTTCGCCATCTTGTAGTAAAAGTTCTATCTTTACCTGCTTTTTTTGGTCATAGTCTAAATTATAAAACATTAGCCTGTGTGAAATATCTTTGCTTCTCATGTTCCAGTTTGATGGACCCACTGCCATTCAGTCTGTATATGCTAAAAATGGTGAAAAAAATCGCTGTAAACTCATTCAAATACCTTTTGAAGGTGGGAAAAATGACAAACTTCCTCTTTGTAGACACAATAACGGACTGGAGTACAGCTCTGAGGCATCTGTATGGATGTGTTATGGTAAGCTTCTGGTTAAGAACCCAGACTTGATCTTTGGTAAAGTTACAGTGTGTAAAATGTCACCAATAGATGTCAGTAGATTGCAGTTGAATGAATTGTGTTTTCTTACACCTTCCAGTTCAATAGTGCATAATCCTAGCTACAGTGGCCGCTGCAGGGCAAACAACTTTCTTTTGTCGTGAGCGGAAGCTGTTAGTTCACTGTTGATCTCAGCTGATGTCCACGTCTATTTATTCAGGAGAAGGTTATGAAAGGAGCCCGATATCAGTCGATGACTCAAAGGTAGCAAAACCTCCACTTTACACAGCCTGTCATTACATCGCCTCTAATCATTATCTGACTGACTGATCAGCATATTATGATATACATCATATATGGGATATACATTAGAAAAAATACAGTGAGTTACATTTCTTTCACCTATAAACAGATTGTCAAAAAAGTCATTTATGGATCAATTCTGGAGCCACCATTATTCAGTGACATCAGGGTTTATTTGAGTGTACTCCTTAATCGCGGCCTGTTAATTCACACTGTTTCTCATCGTCATCCAAAACCACTAATATGAACTTGCTACTATGCCAAATACATACACTCAAAACATTTATCTGTCTTTACCCTAGCTATAATCTCATAAACCAGCAGCCCAAGTAGCAGCCATAAAATACTCGAAAGGATGTCGACAGTTTGCCCTTACACCACAGGTCGTAAATTTATATTGATTGTCATGAGGGCAGAAGCGTGGCAAGACACACACACACACACACACACACACACACACACACACACACACACACACACACACACACACACACACACACACACACACACACACACACACACAGCGATATTGAGCTTTACCTCGTCCACATCATCACAGTTAAAACCATCTCCAGTGTATCCATCAGGACATGGTCCACATTCAACACCTTCTGCTGTTTCTGTACACATGTCGTCACGGAAACAGACACCTGGTGCACACCTTTGCTTCACCACCTCTGTGCCACCTAGACCTTTAAATAGGAGAAAAGAGAGATTTTTTTAACCATCTGTTATTCTATCCATAAAACTATCCATAAGTGTTAAGAAATAATATCATATTTTACTGGCATGTTACATTGGTAGGCATGGATACCGATAACGATGTACTGACACCATTATCATGTGCAATCTGCTAATAGGATAACTAATTTCTTGAGAGAGTTTTGAGTCTGAGGAGTCAATATAGAAACAAAGCAGAAAAAAGTATTCCATTAAATTAAAATGTGCACATTTTTGCCATTATTATTTGCATTGTGACACAAAACATGACATTATCAAAAAACAGCTGTGGTAAATTAAACGATTGGAAACTGGTCCTTAATTTTCCTCTCTACAATGACTGACAGCTACTATAGACATTATCTTACCACAGGCCTGACACTCTGAGATGGTATTCCTGAGAAAGGATGTTTCTTTAACCTGGAACGGGTCAAAAATGAACAAAAGTTTATATTCAGGCAGGCGAGCTGTCAGCGAGGTCAGGGTTGACGGAGCAGAGATTAAGTGGCCTCAGAGGGACTGCTAAGAGGTGGTTACCTGCTGAATGAGGACGTCTTTCAGCTCATTTATCACCTTCGTTAACTCCAGCATTTGATTGGACAGCTGCTTTGTGTTGACCCCTGAGGGAGAAGGACTGTTATTTTATTCAGCTGAAACAGAGCTAAGGGCTTCTCAGAGTCTGACCCCCTTTGACTCAACATTTCCTATCGCTGAGAGTGTTTTCACTGACATTTCCACAGAAAGAACCTTACCCAGAGTCTGAACTGAGTCTCTTTGCTGGAAGTGGCAGTCTTGTAGCGACGCAACG
This sequence comes from Oreochromis aureus, assembly GCF_013358895.1. NCBI lineage: Eukaryota > Metazoa > Chordata > Actinopteri > Cichliformes > Cichlidae > Oreochromis > Oreochromis aureus. The sequence continues at coordinate 48,885,342 of NC_052948.1, read as the reverse complement.
TTTTCAAATGAGTCCCCAACCACCAGCTTTAGTTCATCTAAGCTCTCCTGTTTAAAATCAATCAAGTGAAAGTGCACAGCTAAGCCATCTGGAAACCTACAGAGTCATTATCGTGACAGAAGGGCATTCATTATTGTGTGGAAATATTGTAAGCGATGGCTCACCTGCTCTCTGGCTTGCATGGTCTTTAGCTCCACTGTGCCATAGCCTGCTGGCAAACCCTGGAAGGCAGCGGGGAGATCCCTGACTGTCTCCACCAGCCTGCAGTCCAGATGCAGCTCCATCCCGCCTGGCCCCTGCTGCTGCTGCTGCTGCAGCCCTCTGAGGTGGAACAGCAGTCGGTGTTGCTGGCCATCTGCCAGCACCAGGTTGTTGAACGTGACAGAGGCCATCCTCTTGTCACTCCTCAAGTAGCGTAACACGGCTTTAAGAGGACACGGCATGGAAGAGGAAGAAAGAAGAAGAGGTAATGAATAGAGGAAAATTGACTGTGTTGCTGTAAAGGGTTTATGCGATGTTAAGCATTGATATTGTTTGCTATTTGTTTCTCTATCTGTGCTTGGATTGCGTCTTAGCACATAGCAACAGCAACGTCATTACTTGTGTAGCTATTTGGCCACAACCAAAATAGCTTGGGGCACAAACTCAGTACAGTTCATGATGTGGAGGCAAACACTGTCTGCTGGATTTCAGGTCTGTCTGCAGAGTCTTTAACCCTTATCACGTTTAATCCATTTTTAATATGAAGACATTGATTGGCGTAGCTTTAAACAACCAGCGCCTCTTTGATGTCCTCCTACCTCGGTTGAGCTTCCCCATCACTGTGAACTCAAAGTACTTGCTGTTGTCCCTGGGGTTGTACAGGCCAAACACAGTGGTTCCGGTCTTGGGCTGCAACTTGAAGGAGGTTAGGATGAAAGCCTCGTTCACCCCTTGCCCGGTCAGGCCCCCCTGCAGCAGGTCTGGCAGGCAGTCGGGTGAGGTGAGCAGATCGTAGACTGTTGAGACAGATAGGAAGGCAGGGAAACGGGAAAGCACATGAGTAATGGATGATGAGACATGAATATTTACAACCCGCAGCGGCGCTCTGATCCGAGAGTAAACACATTCCGAGTCGACAAGAAGAAGATGATGATGTTGACCCAGCATTAGATGCTCTCGCAAGACGCTGCGTCAATCAGTCAGCGCAAACTTGGCAGGCTGGGTCGGCTCAGGCAAATCAAAAGGAGGCGGATTTGTAAGTAAACAGCATACAGTGACTTTAGATGCGTGCTGTTTTTATGATCTTCTCTTAGTTCTGTTTTAAAACTGTTTGAATTATAAAATGAGATGGAGCTTCCGCTTGCAGACAAAAGCACAGCGAAATTTAGACGTTCTGACTCGACTGACAGGCAATTTAAAAGTAAAAAGCCAGAGAGGAGCAGAACACTGGTGCTCATGGTCAGAGTCTCCTTTTAATAAAGTGGCTTGGGAGCTGGGCAAACCACAAGAGGATGTGCATTGAATCTCTAGTCCCGCATCTGCACCATCGTGAATACACAAGTACCACTGAAGCGGTGCGCACGGCCCTCTGTCGTGAGGGAGCAGAAATTGCTCCCAAATGCTTCCGCCGACTGTTGTCAGCCAAGATTGCCCCAGATGAGATCTCTCGCTCTTTCTTTTATCTCTCTCCTCTGCCTGGAGTCCCTTGTGTTTTGTCAGACACAACACAGAGCCTTTAAATACGTGCGCAGATAAGTGGGACTAAGCCACCGAAATGCCTGCTTGCATCGTGCTGTCAACACTACTTCCACTAAAAACGTAAAGCTTTTCGAATCCTTTGTGTTTGGCTTTTATCGAGATAAGAACTTTTTAGTATATTTAAAAAAAATGAAAAGAGAACAAAGGAAGCTCGATGTGTGCATTGTGTCTTTAATGTATAACACTACAAAAGCATCCACACACGAAGCGCACAGTCCTGCTTTTCATAAGTCTTCTGGACAGAGGGCTTCGCAGGGTCAGGGCTGTCTTACACAAGAGACCCGGAGAAAGTGCCTCACTTCACCCCCCGATTAACCTCGGATTTCAAGCTTCATAAAACTAGTTCAGCTGAAAGCCATAAAGGAAAACAGTGTCTTGACCTTTCCTTAACACCAGCATATAAATCTTTCACGGTGCGATTACTGTAAAGAGTGCAAATGGCTGGCATTCCTTGTTTTAGCATTTCAGCACATGCTTCGCACTCGAGCATTTATGTGTGGCGAGCTTAAATTTATCGCATCGCATTTAAAGGCCAGCCATAACAGCGATGAAGGAATTACGTCAACAACATCGTAGTGTATAGAACAGAAGAAGCAAAGTCACACTTAGCCAAGGGTCATCTAGCTACCTAGGACCAAAACCATGATATTCAAACAATATTAGGCTTTTATGTGCATCTTTAGACATTTTTTAAACATCACATGACATATTGTCACTTTTAAGATGTGTGTTTACAAATGTAACTACACGTGCACTCTTACTTTACTTCTAACACTAGCTTTCCTTGTGGTTTCCATTAAGTCTTGAATAAACTTGAGTAAAAACTAAACTAAGTATAAACTAAGTAAGAACGTGCTTTCAGTATTTCTCTTGCTATTTTTGCATTGCTGTATGTGTTTTTAATTGAAACGTGCTTAGTAAATGGGATATACTTGTTAATACTCTTTAACATTACAGTGCGATAATGTTAGCAGCAGATCACATGGTCTGTGGTGACACGGGGAGTTGTCATAAACCCAGAAATCCACTGCACTGATGTCGCAGCTTCTAACAAGAACAAAGCGCAAATTGAGCAATGTCCAAAAGCTTTTTCCCCCGACTGTAAACACAGAGCAGTTTCTGTAATGTGTATTTCTCCAGGAGACCATCATGATTCTGCGCTAACACTGTGTCTATTCTTAAAAAGTGAAACTAAATAAACTGGATGAAATATATTCTGTCACGCAGCCTACGTGAATCAATGAATCAGCTAGCTGTGTGTACATTTACAGAAAGATATTTTCATGTAAACACAGAAACTCTATTTGTTATTGTCATTATCGCTGATTTAGGTTACGTTTACTTTCAGCTTTGTTCTTAGATCCACGCTGACATTTGATTTGTAAGCGGAAGAAAAATGAACGGAAAAAAGTTGCTGGCTTTGACTTTCTGCCACCTGTTATTATTAATCCCTCCTCTCTTCTATAGTGTGTCTTTTGTCCTGTCCCCCTCCTCTCAACCCCAACTAGTTGTGGTGGACTCCTTATTGGTTTGTGCCGCAGGTTTCTTCCTGTTAAAAGGGAGTTTCTCCTTTCCACTGTCGCCAGTTACTTGCATGTAGAGGGTCATTTGATTGTTTTCTCTCTATTAATGTCAGGGTTTTTTTTTTTTTTTTTACAATATAATGCACCTTGAGGTGACTGTTGTTGTGATTCAGTGCTATATAAGTAAAAACTGAATTGAACTGAACTTGTCAGCTGAGTTAAACAGTGAGTTAAGACTCACCATAAGCTCTGCAAAGACAAGCAGAGCTGGATATTCCCCCCTTTTACCTCGTTTTAAAGTTTGATACAGCTTGGCCTGAAGGATGCCCCAAGGAGAGAGAGTCCGCTTTAAACTTCAGTAATATCAGCTCTCAGTGAAGCCATCCTTGAGATGTTAATATTAATCAATAACATAGATAACGCTTACGGAATGTAATTTTTTGAGCACCTAAAATCAGACTTGGCTGGTTTAAATGGATCTCACTCCTTGTTTTGTGGTCACGCAGACAATGAGCCTGAGAAATGATAGATGACGAACTCCATTAATCTGGACTTGTTTTATACATACCATCAGGCGCCTATTTGCCAAAAGACTCCAGGGATTAATGGGCATTTGAAAGGTACGCCATCAATCACCTGGTGGGGTTTGCAAGAAGGGCGATAAACTCTAAACCCCAACATTTCTATGCGTCGTCTGCAGCCCCGCGTTTGTGTGTGACCTTGAATAAATGCGGGCGCGAGCGTGTGTGACTGCAAGCGCGTGTCAGACAGTGTGAGAGAGAAGAGAGTCTTGAACTTCAATACTGCGCCCAGATCATCTCTGATTATTCCCATGTGTGTGACCCAGCTGGGACTTTTAAATTAAAACGAGCCAGAAAGCTGAATCTCCCGAGCCGAAGTAATCAAGCAGATCCGGCTAGATGGATATCAAAATCAGGATGTCTTTACTTCAGCGGAAAGACGGTGGGATTTAATACTCAAACTTTTGTCTACTTTTATTATTTTTTTTCTTATCTTTGCCTGCTTCCTGTCAGAAACACACGCCCCCAGCCCAAATAAAAGCATTTGACTGCCCCATATCTTCTACAGCTGACGGAGATATTTAGCATTTTATTCGCACCTCAGTGAGTATCACACACATTGTCTGATCTTTTTGTGTTTGGGCCTGCATATCATATTCTCTTTCACAGTGTCTGCTTCATCCATAATGCATTAAAACTCATACATAAGTGTGTTAAAATACTGAGTGGTGGAGCCATTAAATCTTTTTTGACAGCTAATGAAAATGGAAGATTACATTGCAGGCAGGGTGTCAGAAATAAAAAAGAAATAAAAGAAACCTCAAAGACATCATTCCTTATGTGTGTTTGTGTAAACCTAAAAAAAAAAGATGTTTTTCCACTTCTTGATTTTTTGTCATCCCAAGCAGCAACCAAATAATCCAAATTAAAAAAAATGCAGTGACATTTAAATAACTGACATGAAAAGCGACTTAAAACACAAAAAAAGAAAAAAAAGACACTCACCCAAAGCCTGTGCTTCCACGTGTAAGCACATTTTTAATAGCAGCTGCAAGGCCAGTATGAGGGCCGTCCACACGCTCATTTTGTCCTTCCAACTGGTCCCAGATCTGCAGTTTTCTTTGTAGCTACTTATCTGTGTCTGAAACACCAGCAGTTTCCCCCGTTGAGGCGTGTCTGTGTACTTGTCTTCCTTTCTGAATCAAAAACGAGGCAAAACTGTCATGTTAAGCCTAATAGAGGGTGCTGACTGCTTTTAGGTGTGGGTGTGTGTGTGTGTGTGTGTGTGAGAGAGAGAGAGTGTGAAGAAGGGATTGTAGGAGTCTTATTGAGGGAGGAGCAACAGGGCCAGAACCTGCTTTTAAAACCTTCCTCAGGCGGCCCCATGCAGAGAAGGAGTGACCTGGGAAAACTCTTTGCATTGGCTCCTGCTGGCTGCTACCAATTCCCACAGGCGCTTTCACAAATCTGCTGTACACGGTTTGCTCCCTTTAGAGTCTAGGAACCCACGTTTGGCCACCAAAAACACGTTTCAAACCAGACCGAAGTCAGAATATTTTTAGACTCTTGAGTTCAAGCTTGGGGTGAAGTGAATTTCTGAAAATGTGTTTCCCACTTCCAGCAAACAGACTTCTAGTATTTATTAACCCTCTGCCTGAAAAAAATAAAAGACATATATATTTTTTTTACTTTCCTTGCAGGGATCAGATGTAACACCTTTCCCATCTGCCCCTTGTTGCCACTTCCATCCCTTGGCAAGGTCAGGAAACAAGCGCTCTGTTGCTTGTGCCTTAACAAGCTGCGTTAAGCAGCCAGTAGAGCTTCAGACAGGCTGCTGGCTCACATGGCCTCCGGGTCGTCAGCATGTCTGGCACCGCGTGACCGGCCACAGTTGGTAGAGGTGAGGAAGCTCAGGTCAGACTGATGCTTTGTTTGTTTTTCCCTCTTTCCTTCCCTCTTCCATTTTATGTTTTTAAGTCAGTTCCTCCAGCCTAATTCCATGTTACCACAGAACCTGTATTAATGTTGTTGTACTCTTTCAAGTCTTAGTGGCTACAAGATGGTGCTCCCACTTAAAAGCATAAACACGAGTACCTATAGCAACAAACAGCACCAAATGAGTCACAGTTTCCATACGCCAATACAGGTGCTCCTTGTGGTTAGCCAGAATACAGCCGCACTGTTTTTTGGGTTTTTTTCCTGCTTGTGAACTGTTACAGATTCCATTCAGTCAGCAGCAGGGCGCTCAGAGTTTTATCTGCCCTCTGATTGGTTTTTAGAATGATGCTTTACAGGCGTTCTAGATGACAGAAAGCCCCACAGACCTCCATGCGTGGTCGGCAGCCCAAGCCAGGAGCCCAACAGACCACATCAGTTTGCTGGAGGCCCTGGACTGACTCACATCATGGTGCGGTTGATGAGGTCAGACAGTGAGCGCTGCAGTTGGCTCAGAGATAAAACTAAAGCCCAAATGTGTCTGACACCATCGCCTGACTATTTTTATTTGTGATATCGATACAACCAAATCCTGAGACCCTCATACCCACACTCATAACTCAACTTACATGGCGTGTAACAGACACTAAAGATTACAACACTGCTGTAACTCCAAAAACAACAAAACGTACTGTGTTACCAATAAGTACCACGTAGCCGACTTGAAGTTACGGCTTTACGGAACATAAAACGACACTGAGAGCTGTTCCCTCGCTCAGAGGAGGTCTGACAATTCACATTTTTAAAAGGTCAGAAACAAGAGTGATTACATGTACATAATAGGAGTCAGGTGAGGCATTAATAGCAAAGCAAAAGAAGATGTTTTATTGTAGGCCAAGGAGGAAAAATGAAGGAACTTGCATAGCCTGCAGATATTTTATGATCAGAATTAATTTTAATCAGATTCACCTTTTATGTTTTTTATTAAGATCCTTTTTTTTATTATTATTATTAAACTCAACATTTTTCTTAACTCATAATGAACTGGTTTGTTGTTCTGTCACACTAGAGTAAAAACTGGATGCCTGCCCCTTCCTGAGCCTGGTTCTGTCACAGGTTTCTTCCTGTTAAAAGGTAGTTTTTCCTTCCCACTGTCACCAAGTGTTGCTCCTAGGGGGTCATCTGTGTGACTGCAGGGTTTTTATATTACAATATAAAGCACCTTGACATAATTGTTGTTGTATTTGGTGCTATATAAATAAAATAAAGTTGAAATGAATCAACTACATTGATTTTTTTCGATCTTGATGACTGATTGCAAATATCTGCAGCGAGAGGTATTCAACAGCCTCAAACTTCGGGCAGATACTTTTATTCATGTGCTGGTTGTACAGATCACCTGGTGGGAGGTAACCTGTCTCCAAACAATGGCAGTCTGACGCTGACTTAATGCAGTCATTCTCGGAGAGATTGCCAACACGTTGCAATTGATCTGAGTCAGTTTGGAGCTTGTCTGCAATGTAACTCTTTGCAATAGCAGAACTGAACAACTGGTTGCCAGCTGGTTGTATTCTGATGTAGTGTTATATGTTTTTCTGTAGTTGAACTGTTGTTCTGGAGCAACTACATCGCTCCTTTTGTGGAAGATGTAGAAAAATACACTTATTTCACATTTCTATTTAAGGTGAATTTCTGTATATGTACATGGCAACAGATTTGTGATTTTTCACTGATTTCACGGTTAATCGCTGTATTATCACAAACATTGCCACCTTAACCCCATTCATTTGTAGGCTGACAGCAGGCTGACTTTGTTTTGTTGACATCCGGACACACAAAAGTCGCTTTGAACATGGCAGCTGACTGCTAAAGGTCACACACCTGGTCCCTGTTTTCGAAGGAACCATTTCAAAGCCATCGTGTATCCGAATAATCCGAATAATATTGGTCGTGTCGCAGTATCCAACCACTGGTTCCCCCATTGTGTCTATAGCATTATTTTTGTAAACAGGAGACGTAATTGCTGTTTTCCTTCCTCTGGTGTGAGATCAAGCCGTTTGGATTGTGCAGGAGTTTGTGTGTGTGTGTGTGTGTGTGTGTGTGTTTGTAACTTTTCACTGCAGTTCTGAATCATATTATTCACACAGCACACACAAGAAAATCCTGTACATTTACTAAGTTTATCTGGTCAATGTGACATTTTCTGGCATAACTGAAATGATTTACAGGTACGGACTTTGGGGGAAGTGGTTTTTTTATGTCAGGGAAACTACACTATTAAAGAAAATAATAATTACACACATCCTCACAAGAAGCTCTTTCATAAAACGACTTACATCAGGAGGTCTGAAGAACGGACAGACTTTTACAGACACAGCTGGAGGTGACCATAAGTCTCCTTGCTACTGCGCTGAGTGGTTAAGGGCTCATTACGCTGTAGGATGCAGAGCCTTACAAGCACTGCACTGTCTTACCTGATGAAGTTATGTAACAGCAGCCAGTCAGCAAGTCACAGGGGTCTGAGCCAACACCTCATTAAATCGGCCGCTTCTATCGAAACCTCACTCCAGTCTGGTGGAGAGGACTCACTCCAAACCCGAAATTACAGCATTAAATTGCCTGAATTTTTGGTGTTAGGCAGACTGTAGCTCTGAACTCAAGGCAGAGGCCTAATAAATGGACCCACATCCTGCAGCATATTTAGTCTGCAAATTCTTGAGCCAAATTGGTGTGTCATGGTGGATAACGCCGCCGAGTTTCCTGGAATCGTCTAACACAACGCAGAGGGCATGAATACAAATTATACATCAAATGTTGTAGAGGTAATATGGGACAAAAAAATGTGTAGAAATGAGGCAAAGCTTATTACTGTTGTAGATCCAATTAGTACCTGGCCTTGAGGTATTCGAGCTGAAGTTGGACTTGTCTAAAACTTAGAAATAACAGAATACCGATTAAACTGTTGCTGTATTTTTCCTCTTTACTTTTATTTACCTGACCAAATTGCTCAACTTCATGTCCCTGTAAAATCGCTCAAGGCAGCATCAGTTACGGACACTGTAACATGAACCTGCCCTTGTTGGAAAAACATAGCTATTATGATAGAAGATTGATGAAAGGTGCACAAAGATATTCTCCGTGCAGTGAGGGAACATACCGTTTTTAAAACAACAATGTGGCTCCAGTGCCTCGCTAGATTACTCAGTATTATGCAAGGGTATTAATGAAAGCCCCCGCAAAGTCAGCGTTAGAAGTTATGGTTGATGGTTTTGCCATGTGTAAACTGTGAGTTCATTCTCGGATCATTTCAGACTATACAGCTGCTCTTTCAGTCACTCGCACCAGCTGGATGCGTTCAGACTCATTCACTCCAACTGAGTGGATGTTTCGCCTACACCTACCTACCTACACACCTCACTCTGTAGATGGAGACTGCTGTAAATCACTGCTTTAGTTTCTCGACACCCAGCCAGCTAGGCAGTGCATTTTCCTTTCTTTCTGTTTTTCACACAAACAACCCCGATGCAACCTTTTCCTGTTTTTCTGACAGTTTTTGACTGTTTTTATTTTTAGCCATGCTAGCAGCACAACTTTAAAAAGCATTGCCTCGGTTCAGACATCTCACTGAGTACCGGATGGACTGCCATGAAAACTGGTACAGACATTTATGTTCGCCAGAGGAGGAATTTTACAGACTTTGATGAGCCTCTAACTTTTTGTCCTGTGCTACCAAGTTTTACATCGATTGGACGAGGGCACACTTTTCAAAGTGTGCCCATTTGGAGTAGCTCATTACAGACTGAGTGGTGCCATCTAATGCAAAAGCAAAGGAGTGTTTTGTGAAAATACTGGGACTACAAAACACATGTATGGTATTATCAATGGTATTTACCTGTTTATCTATCTATACATAAAGTCTCATTTTAGCTAGCTAAGCAGAGTTAGCTTAGCTGACATAACCCCATAACCTCACTACAAGACTGACTATTGTTAACCGAAACCTTAGGCGCTATTTTATTGCTAATGAAATCCTTTCTATTCCAATTTTTAATACACTTAAAGTGTTTTAGTCTTTTGAACACCAAGTGAACCAACACTGAAAAGAAAATTGTTCAAATTACCCAACAAATCACCGAATGAATGAAAGAAACGTTTTTAGTCCCCTGTACTTTATATTAGTACAGTAATACTAAATAAAAATTAGGAAATGCAAATGGATTAAAGATTAATAGGCAAGTTTTCTTACTTGGTATGCATTAATTGCCAGAAGGACTATTCTAAATATTTCAGACACTGTGGATCCACACAACCATCTCATGAGTTCACAGAGAATGGTCAGAGAAAGAGAAAATATCCAGTGAGTGGAGTCTCCACTTAACTTGGGAGAAAATGACTTTTTGATGACAGAGGTCAGAGGACGAGATGATAGGAAGGCAACTCAAATTTATACTTCTTACTGTTAAGGTATACAGAAAAGCATCTCTGAAGGCAGAACACAATAAACCTTGAAGCAGATGGGCTACAGAGGCAGAAAATTACACCAGGTGACATTCCTGTCAGCTAAATCAAGAAACCGAGGCTGAAATTTGCACAGGCTCACCAAAACTGAACAAGAGAAGAATTTTAAAATGTTGGCCAATAACTTCAGATTGCTGTTGGTGGTGTAATGATGTGGGGGCCTGTTAGTACCACCTATTATTTAAACACCACAGCCTACCTGAATATTGTTGTTGACCGTGTCATCAGTGCATTCGTCTTCTGATGGCTCCTTCCAGCAGGACAACCAGCCATGTCACAAAGTAGAAATTATTTCTTTGGGATGTGGTGGAACGGGTGAGTGGCATAATAGGTGTGCAACTGTTTCCAGCACCTTCTCTGTGCCAGGAAGATTTAAGGCAGTTCTGAAGGCAAACGGGGTCGGACCCCATATTAGCAAGGTATAACTAATAAAGTGTCCTATGAGTGCACTTTACAGTTACATCAGTGGCTGTCAATTATTAAATTATGTATAAATTATGTATTTGTTCCACTACATGGGAGATAAAGCTACCCTCTTCTTACTGGTGCAACAAGTCATTTTAGCATCACTGCCATTACACACAGTACCCCCTCACTTTCATGTGTCCATATTCAAAAACAATGTTCTGCTAACAGTTTTGTGCCTAATTTACTACCTTAAAAAATTACAAATAATACTTAAGCTTGTAATGGAAACAGTATTTTAGCCCACTCTGCATCTACCCTTAGCTAGCTAAAGAGAAACTTTTAAAACATGCAGCTTGCTGCTAGAATGAATAGTTTTGCAATTGTAACACATGAAAAAATGAAATGAAATGAAAAGATCCAAAGAGACATGGCAATGAACTTATGCTTACTTACCAAATTCAGAAACATTTGAAAAGCTTTCAGTAAAGAGCACTTGTCAGATCCTCCAGAGTGAAAAAATGCTGCTTTTGTGTAAATGAAACCAGCAGAGCCCTATTTGGCTTTACAAATCTTTATCTTAGTACATTTGACTGAGTAAAGTGAACTTGTTATAGACTGGGGCAGTACACTGATTAATATGTGTAGACTTAACACAAGAAATAAGGACGATTAAATATTTACCATCTAAAAGGAGCCAGAATTTTTTTTCTTTTTCTTTTTTTTGAGTGTGTGATCTCAGACAGGGGCACTCTGTGTGAAGTAAAGCCTTATTTATTTTGCATTCAGTATTATTTTCCAAAGCTTAAGTTGTCACTAATGTTCCTCAGCTTTGTGTGTAAGGATGCACTCGATGAACCGAATATGTGTGTGTGTGTTTTGTCTGCTATTTTACAAAGTCAGAGCAAAGCCAACCATTGCCAAACACATAAAAAAAGACACTCTGCCTTTAACAATATTTGCTTTGTTCACAATATAGACAGCAGGACAACAGACACCAGTCACTAGTGTCCAACGTAACTTCACATACTTAACTTAAAATCTGAGATTGCAGTAAATGAGTTGTTTTAGCCGAAATATGAGAACTGCATGTCCAGACAAACTGAGTCCTGCACTAGAGCAATACAGCAGCAACACATGGGCCGAGGGTGAGGTAGAAACAACACTAGCAGGACAGACAACCAAAGAATTCTTCTCCTTTAAATCCAAAATCTGAATCAAGCTGTAGCTCTCGTGCAGAGGATTATGCTTTAAATATCAAGATAAGAACATGTTTTTGGAGAGTTTGTCCTGCAAGGCAATCACTGGTGGAGGATTGCTGTCAGGAGAAGGTTCCATTTTCACCTCCGAACAGCTGGTGAATCTCAGCAAATTAAAGGCTAACAGTCAACACAGACCCATTTGATGTCAGCAAGATTTATGGGAAAGGGAATTTTTAAAGATATTTGATCATCCAGCAAGCTGTTCTGAGGAAGCTTATACTGGAGGCACACATCTTAATCCACCTATCCTAATCTTCTACTCAACTCAGCAGTTCTTCATAGCAAAACACGAACAGGACGGTTCTCTTGGCATGTCAGGACAACGCACGTGTACACTTAAAAATTGAGTTGGTTTGTTTACACAGCATGAACAGTGACACATTGTGCTTCACTTAGTCTTATTCCGGGTGCTCTCATCTAATCCTTCACACATCTGGTGCACGGAGACCAAGCGTGTCTGGGCTAGAAAGGTCCATCTTGCTGTGGGAAAGAAAAAAAGCACTCGAGTGGCGAGCACACTGGGTTCAGTTCACGTCCACACCCGGGCCGCGCTCACCTGGTTTGATTGAGCGCTGCACGGGGGAAAGAAGGGCGCACACATGAGGTGGAGAGGGAAGCCAGCACATGGAAGCAATTACTGCCTCTTCCTGGTGTGCAATCTGGCCCAGCAGATACGAGCACAAGGCGAACACGTGTGTTTGGGCACATGACAGGTAGAAAGAAAACAAATTCTTCTCGCACACAAAAGAGCTTCTTTCACTCATCCTGTTCCACCTCGAACGCTTGTCACATTTCAGGCTTATTAGACAAATTGCTTCTATTTGCTCAAGAGTGACAGGAAGAATGGAAAAATGCATAAAACCCAAAACAAAAACGTCAATGCATTCATCGTGCCTACTGAATGCCAAATTACATCTGAAGAGAGACGCAGCGACCCCCCCCCTACAAACACTCAGTGAAGCAAATATCAAATATTGGAGATGAATGTGTTTATTCCACATGAGTGTAACTATTTAAGCCCACACAATGCAAACAGAGAAAAAGGTTTTTCATTCCTGTGTGGGAGTGTTCGCGGGTCCGGTGAGCTGTGTGCGGTTATGTGTCTGCTATTTGACTACGTCATTGTGTTTTGTGGAATTATAACCTACTGTCCCTCATTATGAGTGGCGCACGAGGGGGAAGTGGGCCACATGTGGTAAAGCGATGTTACTTGAGATGGAGGCTCAAATTAGTGACCTTGTTTTAAAGTTAAGGCGCAGACGCCGTGCCAGTTCAACTGGATTCTTTTGTTGTGTCCAAACTCTTCGAAACTGGACTCTCTATTTCCTGTCTAGCTGTATAGGAGCGGGGATATAATGGATTTCCCAGAAAGACAGATGTCTGATCTCTGAAGTGTGGTCCAGGAAATGAACAGATTTCTCCCACATTCTGTCTGGGCCTCAGTCTCCTCTCACTTCAAGAACAGGATTTGGATTTTCTTTCGTAACACCAAAAGCTCAAAGTCATATCTATCACCTTATTCAACATAAATCTCATTGTCTATTAATATCTTTAAGGAAACGATGTGGGGGGAAATGGTGATTTTTATTTTACTTTTTTGATAGTAGTTGTAATTGTTACCATCTTGAAGGAGGATATTACAGGGCTGACAGATCTTAATGCAGTCCTCTCCTATAAAGAAGCCATGGAGGATCACACCAAAACAGGATGAAGCTGTGTGGGAACACGGTGATTTACAACAGCCAGTGCCACCTGTGGCTGCTTGTTTGTCCAAAGCACAAGATAAACGGCTTAGGGGGTTGAACCAGGGACAATCCACAGGACTAAATTAACAGTCCAAAGAACAGTTCAGGTCTGCCACTTCTCTGATTTTCTTCTTTTCACAGAGTTTTGTATCGTTTGATGTCATCTGACAAGGCAAGAAACAATTATGTGGGTTGCAAAGGAGCCAATAGTTTCGAAGCATTATCTAAATCTCTCCCACCCTGAGGGACATGCTCTTGGTCAGTCACCCACATAGGTTCATACTGACATATACACATAATAAGATTTTGTGCAGACATGGATGTATTTTGTGTTACTTTGTGTTAAAGTATTTCGCCTTTTTACTCTACTGCATTTTGTTTGCTTTAATTTCAGATTAAAATATAGACCTCTTGGTTTCTGAGCTCACAGGCCAGGAGGTTATTGGAGAGAATCTGCCATGTGTTTTCCCCATCTTCTCTCCAGCGTCCTGTCTCAAAAAAGACCCCCCCAAAACAGAAACCTACCAATAAAATACACCAAACTGTGTTATCTGTTTAAGATTTTACTGATCTTATGGGTAGCAGAGATAAAGAAGGCACCGTGATGGAAGAACAGGAAGAAACAGAGATTCTGGATTCATCCAATCTTCAGAAGAAGACCTCAGCAGGGAGAATCTGATTGTGTGATCCAGCAGTCGGAACTGTATCACGGACGCTTTATATATATTTTCGGATGTCAGTGGGGGCAGTTTGAGTTCTTGTTAGCAGAGTTGGGACCACATCTGAGGAAGCAGTGAAATCATTTCAGAGAGTCAATTGACCCGGAGCAGCATCTAGCTGTTTGTCTGAGGTATTGTACCAGTTCCACTAGTATTTCACTTGTTGCCAAATCCAGTGATTGGGCTCTTAGATCTGGTTATTTGGATCCAAAAGATAGGAAAACTTGAGCTTGGTTAAAAAAAAAAACAAACAAATTCGTCAGATGAAATTACGTGGTCACTGCTAAAAGCTGCAATTAGAATAGGTTAAAAAATATTTTTGACCCAAGTAATATTAGCCAATTTTATGTGTCTGGTGTGTAAAGGCCTTTAGGGTTAGCACCTATGATCATTTAGACCTCAGATGGTGACACAGCTATGGCAGCATAGTGACCACGCCCCTAATAATGCTAAATTTAGACCTTAATACAATTTAGAGAATTGTAATAGGAACAATTGGACCCTTCTACAGTTGTCATGAATGAAAGTATCAGCTCTACAGACTGAACAGTTTTGGTGCACATCTGACTTACCTTTTGAGGTTGTTGCTTGAGCGGTAATTTGGTTACATTCACAATGCACGTGGCAGTAAGCAATAAATAGCCTTCAACCACTGGGAGCCTTTGCAAGCTCTATTGTAATGTTTTTTTGCATGAATAATTTCAGCCCAAATTATAATTTGCTGTTGTGAAATGAGCTCTTTTCACAGTAAATATTATTACTTGCTGCTAATGTATTAAGTACAGCTATATTCATTTACCATGATGGATAGAACAAAAAATTCAGCTTGCTTTTCTATTTATACAAGCCCCAACACACTTGAATTACTATGTTTTGTGACAAATTCATTTATGTCAAAGATGATGAATGGGCATTTCCCGAGCACGTGCATCCACCTCGTTCATGAACTAAGTGTTTCCTTTTGCGCTGTTGAGTAAAACTGGTGCCAAAACATGCACCAGTAACTACCCATAGATTGCTTGGGCGTGTTATGTGTTGGGGTCTGTGAATGGAAACCAGGTGCTCTTGTGCTCTGCCAAAGCGGGCCTGTTGATGCATCGTCAGCTTGGTGTGTCTAGAAGTCGCTTGCTGTGCTCATTAGCTCAGCAGGACCCCTCGCATCAAACGCTCCGCTAATGGCTGATAAAGTCATTGGGCTTGGTCATGCTGGACAGACAACAAATGGGGCACGTTTATGTCCAAGGCAACCGTGCAAAACCCCGGTGGCTTCTCAGTCCCAGCCCCACCCCGCCATTCAAAATCCAAGCCAGCTATTTTCACGACATGTTAAGAGGAAACGGCTTTTTAGTTTATGGGAAGGCAATAAAATGTCAAATCCTAGACGGGTCAAAGCAGCAACTTATTAAAAAAAAATAGGGAAGAGGGTGACTTATGTGAGGTAAGAATGACAAAGGCAGATGTCATAAGGCTTCTGGAAGCTTTCGGTTAGACAAGAGAAAGAGTGCTCACTGGGGAACAATGTGCTTAAGGAGCACCGGTGACATACACACCAAAGAGCTCATCAGGACAAACAAACAAAGTCATTAGCAGTGATTTACCTCATATGGAAACAGGAATCAATTTTAAACAGATGCTGCGGTTCATTTGCAGGTTGTTAACATCACAGTAGGTTTTAAAAGTCTTTTTTCTGTTGTTGTTGTTGTTGCTGCTGTTGTCTCTGCATGCCTGCAAATAATCTCCAGACTACCAAAGCGTAGAAACGTACACATACAGTGGCCAACGCTTACTTCAGCACATCTCTGTGCTTTGCTGGCTGAAAATTCTTCACTTTCCCCACATGTATTAAAAAAAGACGATTATGTGTACAATACATGCTGTCAGGGTGAGCACGGAGGAGAGGAATAAAAGACCCGAGAGACACATTAAGGTTTGGAGGAGTGAAGTTTAATGGGATCGTGATTGCCTTTGTCGGAGGTCAAATATTTAATGGGTTTACGGGACAAAAAGCACAACCAGAGCCTCTCCTACATTCACTCAGCCAACTAGAAGTCCCTACATTAGATTCACCATCAGGGCAGACCAAAAAAAACCAAAAAAGAACCGCTTTAAGCAGCTCAGTCTTACAGAGGATCATTACTTCTGACAAATGACAGACATTTTACTTTTTCAAAGGTTGGGTGAATGGGTATCGCACATTATCCTTCTCATTTTGTCGGAACACACAGTTCCCAACAAACCGTTTTCATCTCCTCCCATCAAAGGGATTTATTATTCTAGCTGAGTAGAATTCTCTTTTCCTCTCCTCTTTTGTGTCAGGAAAACTACCCCCCCCCCCTGATTACACTCCCGATTAGCTGGTTGAGATCAGTGTTACTTTGCGGGAAAGTAAAAGTGACCTCAGTCTGACTCACTGGTCGGCAGCCATCTGCTCCCAGGGCCCTATGAAATGCACAGACAACAAAGAGGCTGACAGAAAAGACAAAGTACTGCTGGATAGATAGAGAGACAGGTACAGACAGGCAAGGTCCTATTTTAGCCCCATGACAAAGGAAGGAGGCAAATTAGTGCATTAGAGGGGGTGGACTTTGACCTTATTGGCCAGACTGTTAGCAAATAGGGGCACTGGCGTATAGTTGCTGTCACAGCGTACTGGTGGTGGATGCAGCCAATCGCTTTCCTATGTAGATCCTAAAAAGGAAAAAAGAACAGGAATTAATGATTGATCCTTTGCCCTTGGACCCCAGTCACAGAGGCGGAGAGACTGGTTAGCAAGCACTTCGCAACTGCTGATCATGAGGATAAAATATGTATTCCCCAACATGTTGGAAAGTGATTGGGGGAAATTGCAGAATACTGCTAGGTAAATTTGGTTGCAAAGAGAAAACCTCCCTGTGATTGCTTTGGTTGCTAACATATTGTATTTTGCATGTAAGATGCCGACTTGTCTGCAAACATTTGCTAACTAACCAATCAGCAACAGTGGAACTGCAAAAACTGTGACAGAAAGGGACAGAGACCTTTAAAATAAAAAAAATGTGCCTTTTGAAACATTTTGGTTTCAGCAAAAGAGAAAAATGGTTCTTTGAAAGTTATTTGTTTCCAGTTTGCGTCACATTGTTTCAGTGTGTGCAGACAAATCAGCATCTTCCATGCAAACTACAGGAGACCACAGTAATCTGCTAGCAACCAAAGCAATCACAGAGAGGTTTTGGTGCAGCATCCTCTTTGTGACTAAATTTACCTAGTAACCCACAAACCAACCAGCTGTAGTATACATATTTTACCCTCCCGAACAGAGGTTGGCAGGGGGTTGCTGACGGGGCTCTATGCCTGCGTGACTGAAGCCTTACTTCAAATCTTAACAGCCATAATTAGTGCTTGTAGACCTTTCAAGTTTGAGATTTTCATAGTTTATGCATTCTGTGGTTTTTTTTCTCATTTTGATTTTAGCATACTAGCTGTCGCCATCTTCGTTTTTTGACACCAGATGTAATGAATGTAAAATGAGTGAAGGCTATAAGAAACTAAGGACACTGCATTATCATAAGGTAGCGACTTGTCAGTGAAAAGGTAGACCCTCCCTACCGTTAACTTGCAGCTAAGCCTCAAGCTAGTTTTTCTTACATCTTCAGCTTCAGCTGCACATCAGCAACCTCATTTCAAAACCACTTAGGTGGGCACACAGGGGTCAACTCTTGGATCACTTTCTTAATTTGCACACTTTCCAAACTCTGCCAGCATGAGAAGCATCCAGTTATTTTTTCCCCAAGTATTACCAAGAATGTCAAGTTTATGTGAATGAATCTCACCCGACTCCAAGCGTGAGAAGGTGTGAAGCCAGCAGCGAGGGAACAAGAATGAGGAGAACATCGGAGGAGAAGATGCCTCTCTTCATCACCTCTGTCTTTCTGACACTGAGGGAGCTCTGCTGCTTCGGGTGCTGAAACACAAACTCTCTGCAGAGAAGGAAGAGAGAGGCGTCGGAGATAAGAGATGCGGGAGCACGGAGATTGAAAGGCGAGGGGAAAAAAAATAAAAATAAACAGAGATAATGAGAGCACAAGAGAGAAGCCTGAGAATACAAGAAAGAAACCGAGAGCCTGAGAACTGCTACCTGTCAAACAGGCTTATTTTATTGCAGGAGATTAAATGTCAAGTGCGGCAGCATAAATAAAAATGAAAGCGATTCATGTGCTTCAAAGGTATAATCCAACTGAATTAAAAAAACAAAAAAAACAAAACAATGTGCTATTGAAATGTTTTGTGAGTAAAACAGGCTTTTTATAAACACACAAACAAACCAAAACAAACAAAAAAAGCTTATTTTTGTTTACTATACTGCTTCTTATACTTGTATGCATATTTAGAGGGCATGCTGCCAGGTTGACATCATGAATCTTGGCTGGTTCGTGTTACAATTCATTTTTTATAAAATGTATTATTTTTTTAAACTAGAAAGAATCTTTTAATTATGTACCTCTGGAGGCGCGGGCCTCGAGTCACCTGCTGTCAGTCTTTAAGCCAAACTAAGCTACTTGCCTCCTGGAGTAAATCATCACAGCAGGAATAAATAACAGTAACATTCAAAGGAGCTGGGCTTACTTCGGTGGCATGTTTTCAGGTCTACTGGACCAATCCCACACCCAGTCAGTGTCCACCCGTCGCTCGCCTTCCTCCTGAACGCAACAAGAATCAGATCATGTTGAATAATTGAAAAAAATGACGTGACTTCTAGAAAAAATTGTTTTATTTTATTTCATATATTTTTTTGATGTCTTTATCTGATAAATATTAACCATGTCTCTGTGTTAAAATGAAAACCAGCACCTGTATAGTGACACAGTCACTGTCGTGCTCGCTGGTGGATCTTGGTGAGCCGGTGGACTGTGGAGTCGCTGCCTGTGGAGGACTGTGGATTAAAAAAAACAAAAAACAAGTGAACTTGTACGAGGTGGGTGCGGTCTGGAGAAACAATCGAGCTGCAGCGTGATAATTTTACAGCCCAACAAACAAGAACAGAAAAAGTAAACACGCTGTGGAAAACAAGCAAAGTTCCTCTGAGCACAAAACAAACCTCATTACTGTGCAAATCACTTCTACACCTCACTGTGCAGCTCGCCCGCCCCAAACTCCCCAAACAAAACAAGTTCGTGCTAACAAACTGCATCATTACCTGTCTCTACTCCGCTCGCACTCTAGCTGTGCCTCCAGGAGGATCCTCTCCAGCTCCCCCTGCAGGGCGGTGGAAACGCTGTCCTGCGGCCCTGTCAGGCTCTCTCTGTGGCTCACGGCTGCAATCAGCTCCTCCAGCTCGACCCAGGAGCCTGACGAGGAAAGAGGAGGGCAAGCTGAGAGTTTGTGCTGACGTTCAGGTGTCGGTAAGAAGGGGGAAAAAAACAATGCTTCTCAGTACGCCTATACTAGATTTCTAATAAGCCTAGAAGGAGTCATGATGTGGAAAGTAAACAAACAGAAGCCCTTTGAAAACTGACGCCTTAATTTTATGGAGCTTTTAACATTTATGGGCATTTTGCTGTCTTGTTTATAATCTTACTATAATTACAACTGTACATATTTCATTCTGAAGTCTGTGTGATCCCAGAAAGGTCCAAAGTAACTGTGTTGTGCAGTTTTACATGTGAAAAACCAATTTTTAATGTTATATGAAATGATGCAGTTACCTTTCTTTTATTTATACTTTCCATTAACATGACTTAAGTCATTTGATTACCCAACTATATTATGCAGATTACTTCAGTTTTACTGTCATAATGACATATTCAAATTATTTTTACTGCCCGTTACCCAAGTAACTGATCCTAACCTGGTTCCGAAGCATTGTCAGAGCAAATTTCACACTGCATTACTGATGCACGTTTTTAGGTCCTTCCTAGAACTCTAATCTCTTTAGCGCCGAGTGGGCAGTGAATGGACAGGTGTGTGTTGTTGTCCACTGACATGTGGAGATTTAGAAGCTGCCCCACGGATGTCCTGACATGACACCCGATGACCTCAGAATCACAGAGCTCGCGGTTGGATGGACACACGCTGAGCCCCATCCAAAAAACACACATATTATCATATGGCGTATATAAACAGTGAGAGCGAGACAGAGTGCTGAAAAAATAAACTGCATATGAATGAACGGACACGGGGGCGGGGTTTGGTGATCGGGCACAGGAGCAGAAAGGGATTTACACATGCACACACATATACACACATGCATGCTGGCGTGTTGTACGGTGTGCGCGCTCCCACAGCTAAACAGTGGGGCAGGGCTAACTCAGCCTGACAGCATGCTTGCTTACGCAAGAACTTATTTCTGTGAGAGATTAGCCATTCACCCTCTCCCTTCCTCTAGCTGTTTCTCCCTTGTCATGCTGCCCCGCATCTCTCGGACAGAGGCAGCATTTACAAAACAGCTCCCCTCATCTACCTACCAAAGTATCCTTCCTCATCTGACCTCTCTGATCGTCACTTTACCTGGTTTATGACACTTTGTAACAAGAGGGGGTGGAGGCATGAGCGGGCACAGTGCTGAAGGCGGTGGAAGCAAGGGATGGGGGGAAGGGAGGGCAGAGGAAACTGTGCCATTGCCCTAGTTATTTTCCTACAGAGGGGAGTTATGACGTAACAGCTGCCTTGTTGGCTGCCTTATCTATGTGATGCCACTCTGCAGCACTAAATCAGTTTCTATGGCGCAGTCCTGTACACATTCATCTGTGCCGCTGTCAAATCAGCTTTATGTAATGTGGAGCCAGGATGTGAAAAGACTCAATGAACTGCAGCACAACAGATTAATTTGTGCTCTGCTAGGATGAGAATGACTGTTTCCATTTTAGGGCCAAGAAAAAGAAACAAAAATTAGGGTGTGAGGTGCAGTTTGAAAGAGTGGCTGCAGGGCAATCAGATTATTTTTGGACAGCACGGGAGATTCAAATTTTGTTTGTCTTTCTAGAATTGAATAAAAAGTTACCATTAAAGCAGCTGCATCCTATTAATGTGGATGTAAAAATTTAAAAAAGATAAATAAAATATGAACATATTGTCGCATTTATATTTTTTAATGTATTGATACAGACAATAATTGTGATTCTTTTTACATTTAAAAATGCTGTGATAGTAACAGTCATGTAGACCCTGAAATAAAGTGGGAAAAAGAAGATCAATACCTAGCTAGCTAACTATTAATAAAATGGGAAGACATGGACTGGTACTTATATAACACTTTTCTACCCTAATCGAGTACTCAAAATGCTTTTTTACTACAACCAATCACACACAAATTCATACAAGTACTTTTACATATCTAAGCACCTTGTTTAAAATTGACACACTCACAGTCCAATGGCTTCATTGTGGACAACTCATCAACATGCGGGCTCGAGTAGTCAGGGATCGAACCACCAACCTTCCAATTGGTAGACAACCCGCTCTACCTCCTGCCACCCCACTTTGGAGAGGACAGATACACCTTCCCTGTTAGCAACAAATGCGAGGGAAATCTGTTTATGTTTTGTGTGTGTGAAGGTAAAAAAAATGCTGGTGGATATATCGGACTATTAGATTTTGAAATTACCATCTGATAGTTTCTTGCTAAACAGGAAACTATCAGATGACATATCAGCGATGGATTTCAGTTTTTCCCTGAAATCAAATATTTGTTAAACTGATCTTTATTTATTTAGTAAACAACCGCTTGGTCCAACCTGCACATCAGTGATTTCCATACGTCACTCACTGTACAGCTCCCAATTACAGTGATCCACATGTTTTACCCAGCATCCTCTGTTCCAAGCAATGTGCACCCAGCTAAGTGGAGCTATAAGTATCAGAAAATCTCCGCAGCTTAATTGGCTTACAGAGATACAAACAGGTGAGTCAGGGAATCCATTTACACAATGACAGTAGCAACGACAATGACAACTATAAAACTGCCTGTGCCTTGTTTCCGTCTGTGGCCTCCTCTCACACCTGCTCTCTGAGTCTGACAGGCTGTTAGTATCTTGTCTCCATTGATAAGCAGCCACGGCTGGCTAGCTCTTCATTCAAACACACTGAGGGAATGAATGTGCTCATTGCCTGAAATGTTTTGCCCACACATTGTTGACATTTGCATCGTGAAATTGGAATATAAATCGACCCGTGCGCACGCAAAATTAATTTACAGCCTGTTTAAGGTATGCAAAAAATCGGCTACAGATACGCTATTAAAAGGCAAACAGTTAACAGTGATGACGTAACAAAGAAACAACGGCCTGGTCCATGTGCCACCATCACTCACCGTAGAGTCCGTCCTCTGGCGTCTGCGAGCCGGACAGAGACATGTTTGAACGCTGGGGAGAGGCTGGAGAAAGAGCTCGGAGAGATGCTGACACTGACCCAGGAGGACAAGCAGGTGCAAAACCGGTCTCTACCCTGTACACGTTACCCCTCAGCCACTCTGCGTTGTTGTGTTGTTGTGTAGTCTAAAAATGACACCGGGCACCGACGCAGCGCTAATCCGTTCCCCGTGCCCTCCCTTCCCCGCGCGCACCCCCTCCCTCTCCGCTCTCCCACGTGTCAAGAAGGAAGAGGTAAACAAACAGACTGACTGTGCAGCTTAACATCACACATAGATGGATAGATAGTCCTGAGCACCTATTCAAACTGCACACACCATTAATGATCTGTTAGGAGCAGTTACTAGGTAATTAGTATCTATACCAACGCTGGTGTGGGTACTGGATCGATACTACAAGATAAAATTGATACTTTGTTTCTATCCTCTATGTTCAGTATGTAGCCCACTGAATTGGATTAAATTAATTCTTTTTTGGGGAAATGAAAAAAATATACCTCAAACATGCACTATAAAAAATGTCTGAAACTTTTTGTGTACATCTATTTGATGTATTGCCAACAGAAGTATCTAAACAACAGAAGTTGACCCACAGTCCTAATATATAAAATAATAATAATCTTCTCATAAGTTGTGCCCCATTATTCTGCTCTGCATAAGTTGCCCTATTGTTAGCATTGACATGGCTATTGTTATCAGCAATTCTTGCCGTGTATTTATTGGTATCTGATCGATACCAACATTTGCAATATCGTACAGCACTAACAATTATTTACAGGGAGAATGAACAAAAGTAAAACATCCATCCATCCATCCATCCTCATCCGCTTTATCCGAAGTCGGGTCGCGGGGGCAGCAGCCTAAGCAGAGAAGCCCAGACCTCCCTCTCCCCAGCCACCTCCTCCAGCTCATCCGGGGGAACACCAAGGCGTTCCCAGGCCAGCCGAGAGATATAATCTCTCCAGCGCGTCCTGGGTCTGCCCCGGGGCCTCCTCCCGGTGGGACATGCCCGGAACACCTCACCCAGGAGGCGCCCAGGGGGCATCCTTGTCAGATGCCCGAACCACCTCAACTGGCTCATTTTACGTGTTAATGACTTTAAAACAACAAATATGACATTGGCCTTGAGCACAGTTTGGGTAATGGTAAAGACCCACTGGGTGATCACTGTGTGCAAGATTCACTAAACTCTGATCAATACTGTAGGAGGAGAGCCAGTCTTGTGAACTGTGGACAGATGGACGTGGATGCAACATTGTATCAACTCAATGGGCCACAATGAGCTGAATACCCAGGACCACAGTCTGTTATGTTAACACAAAGCAAGTAGTGATTGACCTCTGGACTCAAAGTGCTTGAATAAATACTTAAACTGATGGCGATGCCAATCAACCAGCCAACACTTGATTGTAAATGGGCAGAGGTCAACAGTCTAGTATCGTTATAAGTGGAAGTTCTACCCATGTTGGCTTTGTTGTAAATTTTTAAGATTAATGCAGCAAATTACTTTCTAGAGGGACTAAATACTGAAAGTAATACATTACATTTTCTAAAAGTACTTTGTAGGAGATTTTTTATCAACACTTAGATACAGAAATACAGTGAAAAAGTGTTACCCCTTCATGTTTTCTTCATGTATATTTGTTGCAATTACACTTTTCAGATGATCATTTTTTTTTATTATTAGACAAAGTTAACTAGCAATGTCTCCATTAGCAGTGAATTTAGAGTTAGACAGTACTTGACAGCATCTTGGATGCCACGGTTCTTCTGTGGATTACTTCTGCCTCTTCATGTAAGCCCACAGTGACTCCACGATGCCCAAAACGGACTCCGTGGGGATGATGCCATCTGTTGCAAAACTCCTTGCTCTTCTTGTGGCTTAAATTCAGTCTCTGTCTGTATATTTGCACTCATTTATGGGACACTTTAGCTACTGTGATGGATAAACGTCTAAACTTTTGCACAGCACCTCATTTCAGTAAGCTGAATTGTAGGCCTGTTCTTCATGTCAGCGTGTCATGCTTTGAGACTCTTTCAAAGCAAATACTTTTAATTATTGTTTTACTTTGTAAAAGATGATTAAGTATAATTTTCTTGGTTCTGGGAACAGGCTCTTACATTCCTCTGGAGTTTTCTATTTATATCACCTTAATTCTGCACGAGAGCAGTTTATTTGGTGGATTCATGGATGGATTATAGGACAATGGGCCAACTGGCACAGACAGGCAAAAGGCTTTTCCTTTCTTCCTTCCCACGCGTACTGATTTGCATCATTTGTAGGCATTTTGTATATCTTTCAGTATCTTGCATTAAGTGCTGCTGTTGGTTTAAAAAAATCTGCTTACTCAGCCATTATAATAATGCAGATTTTTAATGAGAGTGTACTGCATTGTAGGAAATGGACTGGAATTTATATAGTGCTTTTATATTCTTACTGACCACTCTAAGTGGTTTAGACTACAAGTCACAATGCTTTCTTCTATGTGCTGTAAGCACTTTATTTACATTGCATCCACACTCAATATAGAATCAACAATTACTGTGTGTAGAAACTGTACAAAGGCCCCAGCCAGGGTTTGAACCAGGAGCTTTCTTGCTGTTTGGCAGATGTGAATGACAAACAGCATGAAGAGTGAGTGGACATCCTTAATTTTCACAGCGCTCTTTGAGTTTACAATGGGTTATAGGTTATAGGTCATTTCATTTTAAGGAGACACTATCCTTCTTATTTATTCTCTCTTTTATTTTTTTCATAATATCTTCCTTTCTATTAAAATAATCCAGGGTACTGATATGTTTTATCCATTTGTTTGTTTGTTTTTTTCTTGCACCCACAGTTAGTGGTAGGGAAGACCTCAGGGCTTTGAAATGTGTGATAGATGTGATGGTGTCTGAGTTGTAGTTATTTGCTCCTCTGACTTTTCATTGTAGTTTTCTATAAACTAATTTGCCCAGTGTGTGCAGCTGAAGTCAGCTTCTGATTAGTTTACCTCTGTGGTTACTACAGATACTTTAGATCTTTAGCAACTTAAAATAATTCAACCAAAAGGCCTAAACAGTGTTAAATTACCATATGCAATCATGCGATTCTGTTCATTACCATAAAAAACTACATACATTTTTACTGCTACCACAGGAATTAAGAGCGTGCTGCAAATCAAATGCAGTTGCTTAACTGAGCATCATCATGTGTGAGGACCTCTATAAAAACAGACGCTTTGGCAGTTTGCCACTCTGTAGTGTTCAGGTGTGTGTTGACAAAATGCCACAGTCTTCCCCGGAGTGCACATCGCAGCAAATTCATCCCAAGGTTAGACTGAAATGCTCAGAGACTCTACAAAAAACCCAAGAGCTACATCTCAAACTCTACAGGCCCCAGTTAGAAAAAGACTGAACAAGTACGGCTTGTTTGGAGGGGTTATCAGGAGAAAACCTCTTTTAAAAAAAAACATGGCGGCACAGCTCAGATTTGAAAAGCTGCATCTGAACAAACCACAAGACTTCTGGAAAAATGTCCTTTGGACAGATGAGACCAAACTGGAGATGTTTAGCCATAATGCACAGTGCCAAACCAGACACAGCATTTTAGCACAAACACGTCATAATACATGTCAAGCACAGTGGTGGAGAAATGATGATTGGGGATTGTTTCTCAACAAAGTATTCAAGAGTCAAAGAATGTCTGAAAAAGAACAGAATCAAAGTCCAGACCTCTTTCTGACTGAAATGCTGTGGTGGGACCTTAAGAGAGCTGTGCATAAAGGAATGCCCTACAAAATTCAATGAACAGAAGCAAAGAAAGCACTGCAGCTGAAATTCCTCCACAATGATGTGACAGACTAACAAAGTCATACAGAAAACAATTGCTTCAAGTTGAACTTGCTAAGGGTTTGTCTACAAGCTGCTGAATCATGTGGTATACTTACTTTTTACAGAACTGTAGTATACAATAAAGCATTAAATGACTCTTTGTCTCCTCTAAATCCCAGAGCCGTCATAGCAACATAGGCTTTACAACCCAAAAGTGTATCTTGGCTATTTAGTCAGACTACTCTGAAGCAGGCAGTCCCCTCCACTGCACTGAATGAACTCACAATGCGCAAACAGTCTAAATATGCCCCCACTGCTTGTGAAAAATGACACACAAACCTGTTTTGGTTTGAGTCTGGAACGATACAAGTCAGTGGTCTTAGGTTTTATGGATTATGCTTATTTTTTTTTGTCTGGATTGTGTGCGAAAAACACGAGGAGGAGGACATGACAGCATCTGCCATCAAACCAGCATCTTTCAGACAACTAGTCCACTTTTATAATCTCCAAGCTACAACAACAGCAAGCCCATAAAGTGCCCACCTGTTATTTCCACAAGCCCAAAATAATACTGCAGGCTAAATGCAACAGAGAGAATGCTGGGAAACAATAAGATCTGCCTTTGTTTCTAACTAATGATAGAGGACATGAAAGTAATAGAACACGCACACACTTTTAAAATATGAGTGTAGTTAATCTTTGATTTGTGTTACAGCTTTCACATTTCAGCCTAAGGAGGCTCATGCAGAATGTCTGCTGTTTGATATTATCTATAACCAAACTAAAATATTTTTACATACTGGCACATCTGTTATAATTATTGCATTTTTTTTCTATAATAAAATCACAGCTTCATAGGTCTCTAAGATAAGGTCATTGCTCAACTCTAAAAAAACACTTCTAACGTCCTCCCTTTTTAATCTTTGGCAAGCTGCACATCCTGGAGAGTCGTCTTTGATGTGCGCCTTAAAAACATCAAATGAAACGGACCAAAGCAGATCAGGGCGTTCATGGTTGCTGCATCATCATTTTATCAGCTACATGTACCTGGAACATAAGGGAAAGAGCGAAAGGGGAAAAAAGTTTGAATGGATTAAATCAGGAACGTGTGTCAGATTTTTCTGTTTTCTGCTCTGCATCAAATAAACCCCATGGCCAGTGATTCATCTGTTTCTGCGACATTTCTTTAAGACGCTTGGCGGTACAGAGGCTCTGCTGGATTTCATTCATCACAGGAGGATGCACACAGTCGTGCAAGAAAAGGGAAAAATAATCATGATCATCACATTTATTCTGATAGTTGCTAGTAGTTTCTAATTTAGCAAACATAAAGCCCTTGAGTGTCCAATGAGTTAAAAGAGCATTTTGGTGAAATAGATTTGCTTTTCTTTCCTGAATCATTTGGAAAAGTGTATTGTGACGCAACACTGCCCAACACTTTATGAACAACATCCCCACCTGGTGGAAAGAGGCCTTAAAAAGAACCACGTCCCGAGGTAATTTTATTTACCTCTATTAAAGCTAGAGCCGCCACATGCTGCGTAGCATTTCATTGATCCAAGTAAAACTGGTTTAGAGCCTCTAAACTGTTTTGTAAATCACTTTCCAAGACTTATTATTTGAGGGTGGACGTGAGGCCCCAGCATTAGGGATGATGCAATGTTTTATTAGGGCAACAGCAGTAGCCAGAAACCTCTCTACTTTCACAGTCCATCTTCTCACCCATTTATTATGTTTCCAAGCAGCATTTTCTCTTCTGACCTCCAGCCTTGTTTCGAGACGAGGGGACAGACACGGAAAGTCGTTATTCAGCCCAGAAACAAAGCGGGAAAAGTTCTCCTCATCCATCAAAGCAACTAAAGATCTCTGACATTGTCCTGGGCTCGGCTCAGATCAAAGAGGGAGATGCCAGCTGTACTCAGGTCCGGCAAATGACTCGCCACCTCGTTCATCCATCATGTTTGAAACTGAGATAGCAAAAATAATAAAACCTTTTCAGGTAATGGCTACAGTTAGATATCACCATTAGACATGCCCCCTTGCCTCAAACCTTGTATTAGGCTATGATTGATGACTTGATCTGAGTGTACATTATAGGATCTGCTTAAAAGTCTTTTTTTTTGTCTGCAGAGACACAAAGGCTGATTAATGAGTGCCACGGGAAACTAGTGGTGTTCTTTTGGTGCCTCTGTAGGTGCTCTCTGAAAACAAGATCTGACTGAGTACAAGCAGGCCTCCGTTGGATTAGTTTGATAAATAATAATTACAATCGCCCGTCTCACCCAAGTGCATGGTAACCGTGGGCAGCACAAAGCCAGAGAAAGCCAAGCAAAGGGTTTAAAATGACAGCTCTGTGCAGAATATAAACTTTAGATTAAAATGTAGCTTTGTAGCTTTGTGCGGCTGTGCTTGGTCACAAAGCAAAGTATTAGAATAAAGTGAAATTTTGCTTCATATTAGCACTAGATGGAAAAAGTCAAAGGACCACCAGAGTGGAATTTGAAGTTGTGGACTAGCACCAACAAAAATCTGGCTCTTCATAAAGCAGTGTGCGCACAGCCTCCATATCTGAAAGTCTCTGAAGCTATAAAGAACTGCTTTTAAGATCTCCTAAAAATGGCTTGACCCTCACGCAACTCATAATCCACAGTGAAGCGTGTGAGACTGTAGAGAGCCTCAAACGTCATCAAAATTTAATGGACAGTACACTAAACACCACCTGAAGCTCCACCAGCAGAAGCTCTTTGTTGTCTGTAAACTCAAGGTCCTCGCTTTAATCAGCAGCCTGCTCTGTCTGTTTAGATGCCTCACTGAGTCTGTCCTCCTGTCATCATCCTCGACTGCTCCATCTGCCGTTCCACCACGCTGACAGCCGCGGACATTGATTCTAACATTACGAGCTCTTTTAACTCTCGAAGGCGTCAAAGTGGCTTCGGTCGTGCAAATTGAAGCTCTCAATCCAGCGTGCGACCCTGGGTGATCCTTTCAAACACTGTGTCACTCTGCTTAAGTACTGGGATGCAGATGTTGAGTGGCAATTTCCAGGGAAAGCAAAAAAAAAAAAAAAAAAGCAGTGTTTTGCTATATATACTTTTTATATATTAGTCTGTCTGCCAGGAGGTTAAATGCAGTATCTGTAGTAGTGCTTGTAGCAGCAAGCCTTAATATTCGCATGTATCCATGTATTATAGTATATTATATCCTGTTCTGTATGTATGTTGCAGGGGAGTGCCTGTCCATTCAGCTGCACTTGCTCTAAAATCACTGGGAGTCATTATGCATTTTATGCATGTGATTGCACTTTAAATCCATACAGTTCTAGAAAAACAAAAAACAGAACATCTTAGACATTAGAAGAAAAAAAACCCCAACGAGATTTGCTGGGATGTTAATGTAAGTGTGATCGAGACGGAGGAGATGGGACAAGATAAGTGATCAGAGCTGATAAAATGGGATGAAGTGTCTTAGCCCTGAAGGCATTTAGGTGTAGGCTTTATCTCTCTATCTCTGCAGAGTACAGTGGTTTCTGCTGCCTAGCCTCAGGTAATAACAGCCAGTATAGCGATGATAGTTTCGATGTACATCAGTTGGTCAGCCTCCCCCCCTCGCCCCACCGAAAAAACAAAAAGTGAGCTTGGAACTTTAGACAGGAAAGTAGATGAGGTGAAAAGAAAAAATCTGCGATTGATGTAATACAGGTCGGTGTTTTTTCCTTTTTAATTTGCATGCACGGCACTTATGCATGTTAATCCAGAGGCCTGAAACCACGGGAGCAGTTTAACCTTCATTGACTACGGAGCTTCCTCTGCCTTTGAGGGCCATTGTCCATGTGTCTCTATTATCCTGCTGGTCACGGTTCCCCCCTGCTCTGCTGCCCCCGCTCATATGGGAGATATCTAGAATAATTCTACCTGTCTGTTCCTATCGCCTTCTCCCTGCTTCTCTCCCCCTCCTTCCTCCCCCTCTCCATGCCTGACCTTTCTGCGTTCCTCTCCAGCTGACCTTGGTGTCCTGTCAGCTCGTTCCTTTCCTCCACCTCACACTACTAGCCGCTACGTACCACCGCCCCCTTAAACAACCCCATGCTCTTCATTTCTACCCCCCGCTGACTGCTTCTTTTGCTTCTTTCGCTTCTTTCCTCCATGTCCCTTAGATCCGCCCCCTAGATCACTTTCCTTCCCTCTCTCCTCCCCTCTCCCCCTCTCGCTGTCTCCCTCTTCGCTCTCTGCAGCTGTACATACTCTGCTTTTTAATTAGACCGACTCACTAGCTCCACCTCCCCCTACCTCCTACTCTCCATCCCACACTCCTTCTCCCCCAGCCTCTCTTCGCTCCCCTCCCTCCTTTTGCTTACAAGGAGACAGGGGGCTTGCATGGCGACACGGAGAGGAGGTCATGATGAAGAGATGCAGAGAGAAAAGGCGAGAGAGCAAAAAAGGAGCAGGACGGGGAGAACTGAGAGGAGCATCTGAGACGATAACTGCCTGTTTGCTCACTCTTGCCTTCTTACTCCCCCTCCTGTCCTTTCACTTCCACTCACAGAACAAACGCTCAGACAACTAGGTAGGCACAGCGGAGCTGAGAGCCGTGAGGGATGGATAAAAGGGTTCCCACGTGAAAGGCATGAATCTACGAGAAAAGAGGAGGGTGAAATAGAGGAAGACACAACCAGAGAGGAGGAGGAGGAGGAGAGAGAGAGAGAGAGAGAGAGAGAGAAAGAGGTGAGCTGGAGAGGAAAGGGAGACAAGAGAGGAGCAGATGGACTCTGCACAGAGGAAGGGGAACGGTGCGAAGCTCACTGAGCAGCAGTGACAGAGAGGTGGGAATTTAAAAAAAAAAAGCAAACATGAATGCCAGAGGGATGGAAGAATGGGAGGAAGCGACGTGAAGGAATAGCTTGGGAAGAGGGAGCGAGCACTTGTGGGAAGACAACACAGAAGGAAAGCAGGAAGAGAGAGAGAGAGAGATGAGGTATGTGTGACTCAGTTCTGTGTCCTGATGGAAGATAGTACAGCAATCTCATCAGCAGCCTTCTCGCAGCATCACCATAGAGATGGAGAGTGAGGCAAATCAGAGATGAGGCGAGATTTAAAAAGCAGCGTACAAGTGTCTGTGTTGATTGCGTGCAGTGGACGCTGGCAGCGAGGACATATTTGACTTATTGTTTTGTTTTGGCTCCCAACAGCCCACTGAATGGTCCTCGCATGCGTGCACACACGTGCCTGCATACATTTTGTTTACATACTCGGCAGATGTGTGTGTGTGTGCACATATTCAGCAGTGGGGGTGTGCCAGTGTTGATTTGTGTGTGTGTGTGTGTGTGTGAGAAATCTAGTGATTTCTGGATTTTTGCTTTACTGCAGGTGTGGGAGTCATTTTCTGATATTGGGCAGCTTTATGAGAAGCTTTACAGAGTGAGAAGCTCAGATTGGTTTGTCGGTGGTGTGGCGTTGCAGATTCCAGCAGCGTGCTTTCATTGCACATTTGTCATGAGCAGGACTGTGTGTGTGTGTTTGTGTGTGTGCATGTGTGAGTGTTTGGAGCTATACACAGAAAGTTTAAAGAGGAAGCACTGAAAGAGGGAATTCCATTTGTATGGATCTGTGTGTGTGTTTATTTATGTGTGTGTGTGTGTGCTGCTCTGGCAACATGAGCATTTCATTCTGCAGAGTCCTCCCAGGAAAAGTGTGAAATTATTAATGCATTTCAATCATATTAACATGCTTCAGTAATCTTCTCACACATGTGAGAGTAATTGTTTCTCATAGTTTGCACATGTGTTTGCATCCATCAGTGAAGCAATCTTGTTACTGGTGCGCATGAAACAATCCCAGCCGCACACGTACTCTTTCGCGCGGGCGCACACACACACACCTCCACGTGCACACACACGTGCACGCGCCACGCGCAGGTGCAGATTCGTGCGCTCGCTTTTTCCTGTGTGAAGAAACGCTGTGCTGTTAATCCTGACTGTTGTCGCGCAAGTCTTCCCCCCTTGTTCTCTCCCTCCTTCTGCGCTGCACCACCGTATCGCTCTCTTTCATCTCATCTCTCATCTTTAAAGAGGTCAGATATTGCCGTCTCTCGGCTCTTCCGTCTAGCACTTTTTTTTTCTTTTAGCACATTGCTTTTAAAAAAAAGAGAATCTGTCATCTATCTGCGCCACTTCATTTTCTGTCTTTGCCCAGCAGAAGTTAACGTGTCCTTTTCTTTTATTCTTAATTTCATTTACGCACTTGGAGAATATGCCTATCTGCTGGCCAGGTGTTTCCACTGGACTGACAGCATGCTGGCTTCATAGGTAACACACTATGATGTACTCTTGGGACATTAGTTTGGACAGCGACGTTGCAGCCTGGCAGAGAGTAACCCCCCGAGGGGAGTGGACTGTGCTGCATACGTGTAGCATGCTGCTGTGCACTGGACATGTCCGTCTGACCACGAGTTATGTGGTGTTGCTGAATTCCCACAGAGACCTTGGGAACCTTGGAAATCTGTGGCACTGAGTGGCGAGGAGACGTGAACAGTAGGAGAAACAAACTGAAGCAGCCAGTGAAGCAAGACAATTGGGCTTGCAGAATGAGCACAAGGAAGAACAATGTTTACTCTGGCTTTCTTTCACAGACACCCAAACATTCTCAAATTTGCTCACAGTTGGCTAAGTATGCTTATCACCATCCACTGGCCTACATATAGGGATTTCATATTAGGCAGAGGATTTTGGTTAAAAGAGGACAGATGGAACAAATCATTTCTGGCACTCGCGCTCGGAAAGATAGAGGTAATCCAGCCATCCTTGAAGAAAGCTGGAACAAGTAGAGTGTCCTCTTTAGTAAGAAGCTGGTGAGAAACTTTGCGAGATAACATATCATGCATGTTTGAATGACTTTTTAAAGTCATGATAGCGGCAGGAGAAGCAAAAGTATTTGCCACCTGAGCTGTGCAGAGCATCACAGTAAAGCACTTAAAATCACCGTGGTACAGATCTGTCATTAAATCCAATTTATATAATACACTATATTAAGAGTGTTCTGCACTATAAGTCAAAATTTTTCCATTTCTGACACAAATTCAAAGACTTAGTGCTTCAAAACAAACCTGCTTTTCCAAATTAAGACATGAGGTGTGTGTGTGTGGTGGTATTATCAGGCCAGAATCTCATGGTTATGCCAAACAGTGTGAGGTGAATAATGATTGTTTTCTTGTCGCTTGGGAACAGCAGAAGCATGTAGTAAGCACAGCTTGGCCTTTGGGTCTGAAAAGCAAAGGCAATGCAAAAAGTGGCTTTAATTTTTTATAATGACCAGCAGGGGGAGACTCCTCTGGTTACAAAAAGCAGTGAGATTGTATAGAAATCTATATGAAAATAACTACAGTACGTTTCATCTGATTTGTGACTTTCATTAAACACTTTGTAACAAGAACGATCAAAGACTGCATACTCCTGATGAAGTGGAAAATCTCCAGTCTCTGCATCCAGAAGGCTAGCTCCATCTAGGCTAGTTTTTAAGTATTGTCTCGAAGATCAAGACAGCATTACCCATTTTCTCTTCCATCAGTCTAATATTTTTTGTGACGATATAGAGGGAACTTTTTGCCCAGAGATAAATAATTGTTTGTGCAAATCTGTCCATAACTCTTTTTAGACTGATCATTCTGAAAAACAAACCAAACCAAGCACAAAACCTCCTTGGTGGAGTTGCTTAGTTTAAGCCTTCTTCAGTACAGTAAAGAATGCTCACAATTAGAATAAACTGGAGGAAAAAGAAGGGTGTGTTTGTTGGACTGAAATGCTAGTGACCAGGTTTTCGTACTAACATTTTGAAACTTAAAATTTGACATTTTAACCATGGTCAATCCAGGTTTTGGGGTTGGATATCGTGAGTAGGAGGTCAAATCGGACCAGCAAACCGCAAAGCACCATTAGCTCATATGGTAGTGATCATATGGTAAATAGATGATATAACAGGGTCTGCTTTCTCATTTAACTTTAAATTTCACCGTAGTTTATCAAATGAGCACCTTACTATATTAAGAAAGCTTTTACACTAGTCATTTAAACTGTAAACTATTTAGGAAAGTGTCTGCTGAGTTCATAAATCAGATTGCAGCTGGAGGAGTCTCCCCCTGCAGGTCATTAGAAATAATGTGATATGATAGAGTTTCGTTAGAGATTCGTAGAACAAGACACATGGAGCCATCAACACCAGTAAACTGCGCAAGACCATCTTATTAATGCGTGGCGGTTAACATCCAGAGGCTAAAACTTCATTCTCAGCCACGGTGGTTACCACTTGGGCAATAGCTTTATTTTATACAGCTTGATTATATAAAACTTCCTTTGCAGCTAGAGCTTGCTGAAACACAGCTTGCCAAGATTGAAGCTGGCCAAACTGGAATGCCAGTAGCCTACATAGTCATAATCAAACAAACCGGCATTTACATTTAGACCCTATTACATAAGTGTCTGACAGGAATGACAATGGCTGTGTTCACTGTGTTGCGTTGGATATCTAATGAATTAAGAATCATAATTTAATTTGTGTTTGTTTAATTTAATTTGCTGTTAAGCATGATCAGGCTCAAGACTTTCAGCGGTGAGAGGTAGCTACAGCAGTAGTACCGTTTTCTGCTTTAAGTACCAGCACCGAGGACAATACTTTTACTTGCTTTACTTCACATACTCCCTTGCTTCTAATAATAATAATATGTTAAACCTATATATAATTCTACGCTGTTGATTTGCGCATGCATGCACAAGTCTTTTTTTTGCATTTGTAAACGCACTTGCTGGTTTTATTGTATTAGATAAAACTGAACATCCCTTTGTTTGCGAGATTGCTGAGCTGTACTACACTCAGTGCTTACCTAACAAAGTAGTCATCTGCAGGCAACTCCGAAGGAGCTGCTCTTGAATTGGAAATCTCTTTGGACAAGAACACAAACACCAAAACGGCTTATGCATTTTGCATCTCTTCTCTGAGCCGACCGTGGTGTAAATTTCTGTGACAAAGCACAGGTGTAACTCTTAACCTCCGTGTGCTTACAGGACCGATAGCTGATCATATAGGTTTTCTTATTTCCTCTCCACTTCTCCCTTAAATGCCCTGACACGCTGATGCTCCTGATTTACCACTTCACTGAACCCTAACCATGACATTTCCTCTGCTGCCAGGGGTTGCTTCCTCCTGCTTTTGCCCCCCCGCCTGTCTGTCTCCCTCCGCCTCTTCCTCCCTCCTACTTATTCCGATTCCTACTCCTCTTACTTTGCTATGTGTCTCATAGCATCTCTAAATATATCCCAGCATGTCTACCTCCTCTCCTTCCTCTTCCTCTTTCTGCCTCCTCTTCATCGCAGTCCTCTCTGACAAATTTTAAGCGTGCCTAGACAATCTGATCTGACATGTCTTTACATAACAATCCAATCCATGACACCTCCCATCCCCTCTGCACACTTAGACCCAAAAGTGTGCTACTGGCATGGATACAGTTCTCAGTATCCTTGAAATCGTCAGAATGTTATTATATCTGTGGAACCAGTCTTGACTTCTTCTATTTTGAATGTTCAGATGCGTTTCTAAGAGTCACAACAGCTTAGCACGGGATGATCAGATGTGACCTTAGCATTTTCATGATGCACACACACACACACACACACACACACACACACACGGGAAAAAGAATAGGAGGTAATATAAACAGCAAAACCTTCTTGGAGACGTAAGCAGATAGCAAAGAGACTATAGTACATCCTAAACAATAACTGCTAAGAGTTATGACCCTTGCTAGCATTATGCCACTGCACACCTTCCACCTCTTCCCTGGTGATTTATCTCTTGTCTGCCAATAAAGCTCAACATGGAAATGTCACATGTGCAAAAGGGCTGCCCTCAGCCCTAGCGGTAAGCCCATGCAGCATTAAGAGGGGGCCTGGATTCATTAAACTGTCAGCGTAAATTTTGATCCGAGGGTAGTTTGCAGAGTGAGGGGGATGAACTGTGGAAAGCACTAGACAAAAAGAGGCAGCAGAAGAGATTGCTGCAAAGCATTCGGTAGACTGGGAAATAAAGATAGAAAGATAGAGCTGAGAGTAGGTAAAAAAAAAAGAAGGGCCAGATGGGAGAAAGATGAAAGAAAGGTGTGCCCAGGGTGACACGTCTAAAATGAGTAAGGGTAATGGCCCTATGATACGTAGAGGGAAATCTGTCAGGGTGAAGGTTGAAAGGCTGCTTCGTGCAAGAAATGGGTAGACCAACGACCAGAGTGAAATTGGATATTAATGAAAAACACAGGAAGGGTAGAACCACAAATTTATCCAGGGAGAAGTGAGGAAAGGAGAAATCACCATCAAGGTCAAATGAACAGAAGCTTCTATGCTATAGATGAACCATAGCTTGTGTTTATGAGCCTCCGTAGTGCACCGTCACCCACGCCCGCATCTGAAAAAATGTGTACCTCAACTCAGAGTCATTTGCTTTTTCCGGATGATTCATAGTTAAGCGGCTCATCTGTATACATGGCGGCGATAAGAAAGTAAAATGAGAAGGAATCCCGCGGTTTGTTTCTAAATCCATTAATATATCACAGTGCGCATGGTTGATATTTCCCCTCAAGGCTCTATCTGCTGTGACTTTAATCATAATTAATCCAAATAACCATGTTTTTAAAGGGGTTGACGGGAGGGGGGAGGGGGGACAGTTGTGACAAAGATCCTCCTCTTCAGTGGAAAGAAAAGAGAGGAAAGCGAGGAAAACAGTGGATGTAAATAAAAGTGGCAGCCCCTCGGGTATCTCTCTCCCTAAATAACCTGGGAGCTGTGAAGGAGTCACTAATTACCCCTCCCACAGAAGATGGGAGGGTGGGTGGGGTGAGGGGAACAGAGTAACAGCCAGTCACACTCGCACAACAGAATTAGCCCGAGCCTGTCAGTGTCAGAGGCTATCACGAGGAGATAACGAGGAACAGATCCATAGATCGTGTAAGGCAAATGACAGCATCACGGCCGGCTGCCTGTTTCGCAGACAGGAAATGAAGTGATATATACTGCATGTATCAAGGCCATAGATCGTCAAAAACAGAGCACGGAATCGGGGTGACGAGAACATACTACTAACTGCAGCATGGCGGACAGACTGTCACAAAATGACCAGATGAATCAGAGAGGATGTCACCATGGCAGATCATCAAGAACTGATAACAGGGCAACAGACTGTAAAACATGGAGGAAAAAGAGAAATCCAAGGAATATGACAACAGTCATACTGTGTGCCCATGAGCAGGAGTGATACTCAATGCAAAAATTATTGCTGCCACTAAAACACGGCTACTTTTAACAATACTGAGAGGAAAGAGCATAAAAAAGGAATAAAACATTATACACCCCCCTTGGCCAGTGTGAATAGGCCTTAATTACAATCTCTTTTCACTTGTTTTCAGCTTATATTTCTACACTGCTGATGATACACCGAACCTGTTTTTCTCTCTCTTTTCCAACCTCCATCCTTTCAGCACTTTTTCTGAATTCATGTCTCCTTTTCCCATTCTGTGTTGACCCCCGCTCTCATGCATTTCAAAATAGCTGCCTATCTTACATCTTCTTCATTATCCGGAGGAACGAGCACATTGTGTTTCGATGGAAACTGAAGCACAATAATATGGAAACAATTACAGTCTCTTATTCGTCTCTCTCTTTATCTTTCTCCTCTCTTTAGGAACTCATGCTGCCTTCGACCATGAGAGAATGAGTCACGGAGAGAAGAGCTGAGAAAAGAAAGAAGCAGAGAGAGAAAAAGAAAGAGATAAAAAAAAATTTAAAAAGGAAGCAGAAGAGACCAAAAAAAAAAGTTAAAAAAGACCAGATCATTATGGGAACGCAGTCAAGCCAATCCCGTACTTTGGCCATCCAATCTCCTGAGGGCCCAGGGGACAAAGCAGGTGGAGAAGGAGAGGCTGCCAAGTAGACCAGCCAATGTGATGGACAGACAAAGGATAGGCTGCATTCCCTTCCTCTCCACTTATCTGCAGGTAACCTCCCTGGCCTCTGCAAGAGTTCTTCTTGCTGGAATGTTAAAGAGAAATGTGAATAAGAGGCAAAAAATAAGTGTACAACTTCAGAAGACATGAAACAGCATGGACATTTTAAAGAATATTTGATGCTGCATATATTTATTTTTATATAAGATTTTAAAGGGAAGTTTAAGACAAGTTTTCTCACAGATATCTATACTATACCTTGAATTGGGAAAATGGTAATCGATCTTTTCTTGAGGACAATCTTATTTGCAAAGGAAGTCCTTGGTGTACAGATGAGCTGAGCAGCTAAATGCAATACTGTATAGAGACTGCTACATCTACAGTATTTTCTGGGATGAAAGTGAAACGTAGTCAGTCAATCGTATAGATCTCTCACTGTTACACTGAATATATAGTAATGGAGAGATCGCTTTCCTTGTTGACACACTAACACAAGAGATTCTCCACAACAGCAACCTGCCTTCACAGTGTGTGGATGTTGTGGGAGCGAGAGAGGCTGGAGAAATGGTGAGCAAAGAGCCTGACCACTTGCTCACAGGCCAGACCAATGGCAAGAGCAGCTTGGCAGACAAGTTACCTGGGACAATGACCGTGCGCTCTGTGCTTCTCAATCGAGACTCCCCCGATATTGAAAGTCGCCTCAAGCGGCGCCGCAACCGCACCCACCAGGTCCGCTTCAAAGACCTGGAAGATGGTAGCAGCAGCAGTGGCAACAGTGGAACAGGGGAAAACAATAGCCATCAGAAGCCTGCCAAAGACTGTGACAGTCCACATCCTCTTCGCAAACACAGCAGCAGGTCCCCCCTGCCATGGACTGACAGGGATAGGCCACAGACCAAGGATCTACCTGGCCAAACCTCTGTGGTTGGGGCTGTGCGTGGTGACATGGCGAGCACTATAGAGGTGGTGGCTGCCTTTTTAGCTCGAGCGCCTCCTCATCCATTGACACCTGGTCCTACACGTCGAACCTGGGCACCACCACAGGCTAACTCTCTAACCTTGCCAATGACACGCAGGCCCAGTACAAGCACCAGCACAGCCATTCAGACCTCCCCATGCCTGAAAAAGCCCCAATCTCTCTCTTCCTCCCACACTCGTAGCCACAGCCTTGGGGACTCAGTTGGGGTGGATGGGGATGACGAACATGACTCTCAAGACGAGTTCCTTACTCACAACCATGTGTTGTTACCTGCGTCCAAAGATCAGAACGGCCCTCCTGGCCCAGGGGAGCGAACTGTGGTGGAACGA
Source organism: Oreochromis aureus (assembly GCF_013358895.1). Taxonomy (NCBI): domain Eukaryota; kingdom Metazoa; phylum Chordata; class Actinopteri; order Cichliformes; family Cichlidae; genus Oreochromis; species Oreochromis aureus. The sequence goes on along the minus strand of NC_052948.1, from coordinate 48,845,539 downwards.
AGGTCTAAAGTATCAAGGACAGAAATGAAGTCTGCTGTAAAAACCTCAAGGCACAGCTGCCCTCCTTCAGTCCTTCAAAATGCTGAGCCATACCACTGTTCCTCTGTATCCTGCCGAGATGGACCCAAACGTCAGGGAAGCAGTACTCCCTCAGCGGTCAGGAGGAGAAAGCGTCTAAACAGGACAACGAGTGATCCCGGAAAGGAAGTGCACTACTGCACCACTCCCACACAGACTGAAAGTCCCAGTCCATCCCCACCCCCTTCAAATGCCAAACTCTGTACCACTCAAGTTCAGACTGAGAGCCCATCCCCTCCTTTAAGTTCAAAGTACTGCACCGCCCAGAGTCAAACTGAAAATCACCATTCTCCACCTTCAAGTGAGGAACAACGCACAACCCAAATTCAGACCACCAGTACCAATCCAACCCTACCTCTGAATGCTGAACAGTGTACCGCTCAAATACAAACAAGCTCTCCCAGTCACTCTTCTCCTGATTGTAAACTTTCCACTACACAGACACAAACTAAAAGCCCGTTTGCTTCCCCACCTTTAATACCATCACCCAGCTCAGTGCAAACTCCGTGCAAGCCTATATCCCCAACAGTGACTCCAGACCCTCCTACTACCCAAACAACTACTGTGCCTTATTGTACATCTCCCCCACCTACAAGTGCACCAATACAAACCCCTGAGCACTGCACAAAGCTACCTTGTACTTCTCCAGCCAAGTTAGCTTCCACAACCCCACCTCCTCCCAAAGCACTTTCCATTCCTTGCTCCACTTCTGTACCTACTGTTACCCAACTCCCGGTCCCCTATTACACTGTTGTGTCCCCACCAACAACACCCAGCACAGCCGTGGTCTGCTCCAGTGCTTCTTCAGCTGCATCGCCATGCCCCACCCAAAACTGCACCCCCCTTACGTCAAACATGGTGTCATCCCCTCAGTTAACCCGCTCCACCCCTACCCCAACTATAACACCCATTATAACTCCTGCTGATCTCACCAAACATCCAACCCCTGCCCCAAATGTAATACATCAACCACCATCAGCAGCATCAAATACTACATCTTCATCAAATGTAACTCCCTGTACATTTGTTACTCAAACTGCCATATCTTGCACATCCATATCATATTACACAACTACACATGCAGTTGGTCCCCATGCACCTCACTTGAATCCAACTGCACCTTCTTATGCCACAGTCATTCAAACTGTCTCTCATTGCAACATCCCATGTCAAACTTTGCAAAATACCTCTTCTGCTTGCACAGGCATAACCCCTTATTCCTCCCCCGTCCCAAAACTGAAATCTTGCACTTCCCCACCTCCGCTTGTGAAAACCTATGCGTCCACTCTTGCAAATGTTCAACAATGTGCAACACCAACTAAAGCCATTCCTCTGTACTCTTCCACATTTCGTGCTGCACCACCATACACCCCCCCTTCTCAGACCCCGTACAATGCTCAGGATAAGAGGGGCATTCGACTTCCACCTCCTCCTCCACCGCCTCCACCATACACACCACGAAAAAAGGGAAATGATCCGCCAGGTCCTGCAGTCCGAACACCCATGCTCAGGGCAGACAGCAAGGTCAGCAACAAAGATAAAGATAGAGAGAAGGAAAAAAAGGAGGATATAAAAGACTCACCAAAGCTCTGTGAGAGAGCCAGCTCTCTGAAGCACAGAGCTCAAACTCCGCCAGTTGCTGTGATGAAGGGAGAGAAGCAGTCCTCCTCCTCCTCCTCCTCTCCTGCCAAGGCCTGTTTTAAGCCCAGCTGTCTTAGCTCAGCCCAGGCTCAGCTTGGGGCGCTACACAAAATGCTCTGCTCAGGAGCCAACGTCAGGCCGAACACCCCCAACAGCCAACACGCTCTCCCTCCAAATCAGCAGGGATGCTCTGGATCCAGGGGCTGCTCTGCTTCTGGGGGGCGGCCTACAGCTGGGCCCCTGACTGCCACCCAGGCTGATACTCTGAGACAGGTCCAGGAAATTCTGGGAGGGTTGGTGTCTGGGGCCAGGTGTAAATTGGACCCATCCAGGGTCACAGAAAAGCTCTTGAGTCCCAATGGCCCCCTGCATGATATTCGTAGCTTGCAGACTCAACTTCAAAGCCTGGAGGGGGTCCTGGAGACCAGCCAGAACACCATTAAGGTCCTGCTGGATGTCATTCAAGACCTTGAGAAGAAGGAAGCTGAGAGAGATGGGTGAGGCTATATTTAATTTCAGTGAGACAATTTACATAATGAAAAAGTGAACCTGCTTTGAATGTTATCAGACCATTAAATGACTGTTATCAGTTGTAATCACCCACAGACCACGCGTGCCCTGCTGTACCCACTAGTAAGCCAGGAGTTTCAGTATCATTCTTTCTGATCACTGGTTGACAGAAAGTGATTTAGTTTATGGTAGCCATGTGAATAACACATATAAACTCTCCAGTGTATGTTTCACCCTGGTAAGACAGAAAATTGAGACTTCTAAATTGTGATTATTATGAACAAGTATGTTTAAAGTGAAACTATGATCTTTAAGTGCTTCACTTGAGACTTTGGTACCTTTGGGGCATTACTATAACATAACCAAACAACAAGTGACCAATAAACTTCGTATCAACAGTAATAGAAAACAAAGAGAAAGCACAAGTCTCATGTGCACCTGGGTTCATCTGATTTATAAAGCAATAATGTACTACTAAGCATATTTGTTGATGATCTACTGGCTGTATTTTTTGTCACAATAACAACTGATAATTGACATTTTACAGTTTCTCTCAAACATAGAAAAAACACTATAATCAGCCTGCAAAAGACTGTAACTTGACCCTAACCTTTCAGAATAGGCTTTTGTCTCAATGAATAAGTTACTCCTGCCAAAAAATGACAAGCTCATTTGACACCGTGCAAACCAGAGTCATTAGAATGTTTCTGTATTTGGTTGAAATAACTCTACAAGTGAATTACTCATCTTCCAATATCCCTAAAAAGTTCTGTTCTACATGTTTCTATTGACAATGAATAACTATATTGCACTCGGCTTATTTTCCTGACGATAACTGAGTGCTGTTGTGTATCAAAGTGAATTCAGATGATTTATCATGCAGTGTTTATTGCATACTTTGTAGAGCAAAAGTACACATACATTAGCATGTAATGTGATGTATAAAAATTTCCTGCAATTATCATACAACATAGTAAATTACAGTAAACAGACCGTAAAATGTAAACATAATTGCAAAGACGCCCCACCCCCCCACCAACCACCCCACCACCACCACATAGATTATCATCAGCACATAGCGTGGAAACAAGACACGGTTTTCTAGTATTCTACATCAATAAACAGAGCTGGAATCACTGGACATCCTGTTACTCTGTTGGCCACAGATTCTCAGCCACCTCACACCTAATGTGCTCGCTTTCAGTGTAATAGAGAAAGAACCACTGTATGCTGCATCCGTCCTCTGCACTCTCCCGCATCTTCTTATATTCATGGCAGGCTGCCTACCCTATAAAATGAGGTAGTTTTTCAGTGTTAACAAACTGTTGTAACTCTGTTGCACTCAAGCTCTATAAAATATGTACATACACCTGGATCACCAGATTTTGGTTTTCTGGTTGACTATTCTTCATTTAATGACATACATAATAAAGTGCAAAACTATTTGAACAACATAAACAAGTCCTCTTTTAATTACAAAGACATGCCAAGGTTGTTAGTTTTTTTGCTTATATGTCCTAAAAGAAAATTAGCAAATGCTAAATGACAGACGATAACTCTCTTTGATGTGCATACATTTAAAGCTGAAGGTTTTCAGATATTGTTTTTGACAGTTTTGATTGTTATTGAACAATTGAGCCAAAGAAACTGGGAACAACCGTACTCTAAAAACTATGCAATACACATGCATGCGCAGATCTTACATGACAGCAGGGTCAGCACATTTTGATGGTTTGATGGACTGTTCCACAAGTAGAGACATTATCTATTTTAACAACAAATGAACTGTAGACCATTATGCTTAGTCATTTGCCTAAATGTGCCCAAATATTTGCAAATGGTATAAAGACTTAGCAATGTTCTTTCTGTAGTGCAGAAGAACAGAAAAGTTCTCAAGTGAAAGCTAATTCCTGCATACTGACTCCAGACCTTTGTAATCAGCAATGTTTTTAATGATTGTCACCCTTTTGTCAATTGCAACTGACATAATAACATTCTTACTGCTGCTGCCTTCAGAACAAGTGCTTGAAGGCTTCTGGTTAGCCCTGGGCTAACCTAAATGTGGGATTTTGCAAAGGCTAGCTTAGACTCATGAGTCATGGCCTTTGGTCTAAGCTAGCTCATTTCCTGAGCTTGCTTTGGCTGTTGGCCTTTTTAAAAAATCACACAGTCTGGAATTTAATTCTAGAAATTTCACACACTAGGGAAGATGGCCCCGGATCACACTATTGTTCTTTGGCACCACATGCCCAAGGTGGTTTCCAAAGGTAGTGTTAACAGTAGTGTGAAAGGTGCTGCTGCCTGGGGTTAAATCAAGAGCCTCAAAAGGGCTTGTTTGGTTTTAAAAGTAGTGTGAAAGCCCTGGGCTAAAAGAGGAGCTATCCCACAACTGAAGCTGTAAATGTGAAATGACTGCAACCCTTGGGCTAGTGGAACTGTAAACCCAAGGCTACCAGAGCCTTGCAGCACATTTCCAAGCACAGTGTGAGAAGCCATCTGTTAATTTTTAACAGTCAATCGCTCAGCCTTTATTAAATTTAGAAAGATGGATAGATGGATAGATATCAAAGCCAGACATAACAGTGCTTTGCACTAATAGACTGTCTCTTCTCTCATGGAACGGAGCAGACAAGTGGGTTGTTGTAGGCAGATTATTCTTCACCAAAAAGGGAATATCCACAGCCCAGCAGTAATAACTTTCCAGCATCGTGTGCTCTGAATATTACAGATAGATGGTTGTTGTGCCTAAGCTTTGCTGTGATGAAGCTCCTCTATTTATAGCCAATCCCCCTACTGCACACAGTGTCAATACAAAGCTCTGTGGACAGAACACAATATAAATTTGGTTAGAGTGAAAAAGGCAAAAGCTAAAACAGCAGGTTGAGCGACAGAAAGAGGAAAACGCAACACCAGATTGAGCACAGCAGACAAGAAAGCATGGGAGCATCTGTAGTTATTTTTACGACGTCTCATGTCAGTCAGGCAAGTGTCAGCTCTCAATATGCTGAGGAACTGATCTCATGTCAGACCACGGGGAGGCTTATGGGAGTTTCGGCGCACCTATTCCGCAACGGCTTGTTCCTCATGCATGTATGCAGCAGGCAGGAGAGATTGTCATCAAGTGGTTTCAGATGCTCCATGCCTCTTTAGTGTAAACCCGTTTGCCATTCTCATCAAGTCTTTAATTAATCTGCTTCCTACATTGTAAGCTGCTTAGTAATTTCTTCTGCCTTATCATTCCAAAATAGTACATGTTTGCGGGGGGGACGCGGAAAAAAAAAATCATGGATACACAGGAATGGATGCGTGTCTGTGAATCCATGGAAAGACTTGACTGACGTCTGAGCAGCGTAATCCAAATCACAGTGTTAACACTAATGCCAGCCCTTTGAAGACATCTGAACATGTGACCGAACAGCCTACTGTCTCATAAAGTGACACATCTCGCATGTTCCAGTATTTAAATTCAGTCTCGGCCTTGTGCACGCAGACTTGACTTCTACCTCATAAGCATTATTTTATGCCTGGAGTGATATAGTGACTCATGGTTTACGTAACCGACCGAGCCCGTTAGAAGGGGTATCGTTCATTAAAAAATGATCAGGGGTGATTTCAGGGAGGAGATTGGTTTATATTCAGGACTTCGTGTGCCAAAAATTTGACTCAGCGAGGGAAAAACGATAACCTCAATATGTCTTTGTGGGCTCGCACAAACACACAAACACAAAAGCATTCCTCTTTTATTTTTTTCCCCTGATATGTCATCTCTGTGCTTCTCAACAGAAGACATTCCTACAGAACCGGACAGGACATTGAGAACTGTGGGACCTGCAGGGACTGCGCGTGCATCATCTACAGGTACGTGGATGTACGCATGTGTGAAATCTGACTGTTTATTGCTTGCATCACACGTGAGCACCGAGCGCACAGAGCTTGTGTCGGTGCACAGTTATGTGCATCACGCTGTCACTTTGAGTCACGTCAGATTTTGGAAGTTCAGTTTTATGGCTTGGTAGGATTGCCATTCTGCTCTGTGTGACAGCACGGCCGGATATAAAGCACTCCGAGTATGGCCACTCATTGCATAGACACCGCTGCCGGTTTTGATCACTGAACGCATTTACAAGAGCTGCATTAATCGCAATCATTCTCCTGCTCCTCCTCTAATTTAATAGGCTAAACAAGAAACACAGACTTAAGTCATGCACCCGTGTTCAAACTCTTTTTTTCTCCCACTTCCCGTTTTGCTCCTCTCATTTTTCAACTCTCATCATCTCTCTTTTAGACACTCAGACACTCACACACACATAGAGTGACTCCAGAATCATTCTGCTCTGAGATTTGAATTAAAATCAGTCAATTAACAAACAGGATTTCACACTTTGTGAGAGGGTGAAAAAAAGAAAAGTGGGGATTGTGACAAAATTGAAATCCATGTCTCCTGCTTGTACATGTCAAAAACTGTGGGGGAGGGGAGGGGGTCCTTCAGAGAGGAGACAAGAGGAGAAATGAAACCCGTGATAGGATAGGAGGAACACAACTCTGTTGCTTGTGAAGCTTGCACACAAGAATTTCACTCGCATGTACTGTACCAGTGTACCTGCACATGTGATGTGACAATAAAGGTGATTTGATTTGATTTGATTTGAGGGGTGACAAGAGTGCTTGCATGCTTGGATGTAATTTGATTATAGCGGGATTAAAGCAGTACTCTGATTATTAAAACTTTCATTTAAACACCTCGGAAGGGGGCTAGGAAATTATTTCATAAATCTGTGAACGGATAACTCAATTAAGGAGACAAGATTCATCATCAGTCTTTTTAATTGTGGTCTGGAGCCGTGAAAAGTGACATGCGTTCACCTCAGACTGATTACTTCCAGTGATTCGATTCCGTGCCCACTCGCTCGTTTGTTATTTATTATTTTTGCACCACTAATAAGGTGTTTCCTGTAGCTGCGACGTATCCTCGACCTTAACTCCATTATCAAGCAAATGGCATTATAACTGAAGCTAGTTACTGTAAACCACATAAATGATTCAATCAAACTATTATCCTAATCTGATTGTGTTCAGTAATTTATTTATACTGTGTGTGGAGAGCCCCTCCGTCAAAACACATGGAAAAGACAGTGGGGGCAACACTTGAGGACGAGAAAGCAAAAAAGAAAAGAAAAAACAGAGAGATCTAAGAGAAAAGATCTGAGATTTAAAAATGAAAGAAGAAAAGAGGGAGAAGAGGCCCATAAGAAAAGTGATTGAGTTGGAACCTAAACTGGGGTTCATCTTGAAATATTGCCACATTACTCCTCGGGAATGTCTGAAGCAGCGACACTTCCTAATGTTAAAGCAAAAAAGAAGAAGAAGAGAGATTCTAAAGTTATCACTCTGGGATGTTCTTCACAGTTTTTTTTTTTCTCTCGGGTTGCAGTTCTGAAATATTTGACTTAATACTGCGACCTGCCGATGACATCGCAAGCCTCGGTTTTATGGTCAGATGAGGACTTATCAGTCAATCTGCGAGTCGACATGTTTCTCTCATGTGTGACAAGAGGATTTTCCTGCCTTGAAAGGGGGGAGGAGATTCTCTTTTCTCCGCGGCTCAAGTAGAGCCGAGTTTAGAAAAAGAGAACTTGGCAGCAATAAAGAAGAAGGTGAAGATAAAGCGTAGCCTGAAAAAGTGAGTGATGGAAAAGCCCTGAAATCTGACAAGGCAGATTTCATCAATTAAGAAGCTTCTTGGAATCTTAGTCTTCGAAGAAAAGCCCAGCTCAGCACGCCGCACTCTGTCAATCTAGTTGAAAAGCTGAGACGGGAGTTTATTCAGAAAAATAAATTCCATTTCAGAATTTTTGTGCAAGACTATTTGTCATTGACAAGTCAGCCACAACAAATTTTAGACGAGTAACGTGACCGAGATTCATTTCATAGCGAAATATATTTTCAAAGCGAAATAAAGAGTATTTATTTTCACGGATCAGATAAGTACTTGTATAAAAAGGGTCGCAATAAGCTCACAAGTCAATACCGTTCAAATCAAACCATTGTTTTGGTTTGTTGGCCGGCAGCTCGTACATGTTCCTCAGGCATGTGGTGCTGGTGCTTAGCCTTTGATAAAAGTGGCTGCATGCTTGCCACATCAAAAAGGAGCCAGCTGAGGTGGTTTGGGATGGATGGTTGGCTGGATGGATGGATGGATGATGGCTGGATGGATGGATGGATGGATGGATGGATGGTTGGCTGGATGGATGGATGGATGGATGGATGGATGGATGGATGGATGGATGGATGGATGGATGGATGGATGGATGGATGGATGGATGGATGGATGGATGGATGGATGGATGGACGGATGGATGGCTGGATGGACAGGCCACACGTTTGGGTCCAAAGTTCAAACTACTGACCTCAGTGGCTCTGCAAGGGTCTAAGGCAAGAAACTACACAAATCCAGATTTTTCCCCTGATGATTTTCTTCCTCCAGTAATGACCCCCAGCCTCCACTGCATAATGCAGTGTAATGTTCAGGTTTCAAACCTGCTAAAATGCGACTAGATTATTAAAAGGCAGAGAGGCAGAGCTGGTGCCAGCACTGGCAGGGCAGCGGCAGAAAAGAGGAATTTTCTGCATTTTTGATTCACTGCACTCTGTGCTGTTTTTAGTTTTTTTGGCTGTATCACACAGCTGTTTCTGGTAGGGACACAAGCTGAAACCATAGTATTTTTTTGTGTTAATGCACATAGATTTCATCTACATTTAATCTGATTTTTCTTCCATTGCAGTTTTAAGGAAAGGTTTTGAGTTAAATCGTATACCTGGCGCTCGCTGAGCAAAACTGAGTTGAAAGATACAGTTCTTTATTTGTCCTGAGTGATCCTGATATCCCATTAACAATAATCATCAGTGTTTGGCTTACAGCTTGCAGGTGGAAAGAGTTAATGCAACGATACATTCTAGTAGAGAGTCTGCAGTTTTCAAACACAGCAATTACGCTTTTGATCCTGTGTAGTAAGTGTTTTTTCTCCTGATTGCCTCAAAGGTCGAGAAAATCCATATTATTCTTTTCAGACTTTGCTTTTGTGACCAGGACAATGACATTTTTAAATTTAATTACTGGTTACCAAAGGGCAGTTTGAGGCGTAATCAATCAGAAATAACAAAGAACAAAAAAACCCCAAAACACCCAACTTATTGTCTAGGAAAAAGTTATGTTACGTAATGATATGTGTGAGAGTGGGATTGTAAAATTTGGAAAAACAAAGGACAAAATCTAACCCTCACTTTAATGCAGGCACCAAGCTGGATATGATAAGCATCTCTTTAAAAAAAAACAAAACAAACACCTAACAACATCATGAATATGTTAAGCACAAAGTTGTTATGATACATGTGTATTTGAGCATGCCTTTGTGTGTTTGCGCACAGGGCTTTGTTCTCTAGTTTCTCAGGACATCTTTCGGGGCAGAGCTTATATAAAAAATGCTAATGACACTTTAAGCATGCAAATGTAGATACTAGTGGCTACAGAGAGTAACACTCTGAGCATTTTGTACCCAAACATGGTTCATAAACAAGCACTTCATTTGTTCTGCCTTTTTTTTTTAAGGTCTCATTTTACAGGACGAATAATGCATGATGTATCTGATGCTATTTATCCAGCACCAGTGGCACATTAACTGCATATTAAAATGTGAATTCGATTGTGTGGCCACGCAGGAGTGTTAATTAGTGAGTGCGTTTGTGATTTTTTTTTTCCCCTTCTCTCCCTGTTATTCTTTTTGCTAATGGCGAATGTGCTGTATGAAATGAAGTAGGGAGGTCTAACAAGGAGCTGTTGTGCTTAATCCCCGTGGAGTGTACGGAGACAGCAGCCTAATCAGATCTGTACTCTGCTGCTTTATCTCTGCAACTGCTCTGTCTATTGCTCGATCACGCGTTTCGCTGGAGGAGCTTGATGGGCCGCGACTCTGAGATGGATTAATGACTCCGTGGACGATATGTTTTCATCTGAACTATGAGTCTACTAAAGTTTGTTCTTTTTTTCCCCTTTCTTTAAAACAAAGCCGTCGTCGCCTTCAGTGAACACCAGATAATTGAGGAAAAAAGGAGTGCTGAGGAAGCATTTGTGCCTTTCTCGCTTTCCTTTCCGCTGACTTTTATCCACGGAGATGTCACTCGTGTTTGTTGCCAGTCTTGTGCTGTGGCCTCGTTCCACGCTCATATTGTTTTCTCTCCATTGCTCTCATTTACAGCCTAGTCAGACTCTTTAAACATTTGTCAATGAGTCGCTGTTCACATCAGTGATATGCATATGCATGCCCAGGCGCAGTGGTGACAGAGGATTTCTTTTGCTTGTCTCGTAAGAATCGGGCTGTAGACTGATCCATCGGGATGATTTGAGATGAACATTTTGTGATAGCGCCTACAGTAAGAGTTCTTCGCTCCCCAATCCCACCACACACTGACCGTGAATCAGCGCTTCCTGACGCACAGCTCCACTGGCACAACATTGCACGACAGATATTCGCACGCTGTCCCTCGATTGTGATAGACCCCAGAGAGAGCCGGCTGAGAATAAGAGAGTCTGGAGACTGGGCGTGGGAGATGAATTGTGGATGACTCTTGATGCATCTCAATTTCTCCTTTTTTTTTTAAATTTTGGCAAGTGTCCCATTCCTTCTTCTTTTACTTCTTCTTCTTTTTTCCCCTGCACAAATGCCTAACTCTTGTGTGCAGTGAAATATTAATCCACATCAAGAATTCATCACAACGGCTTTAAAAGATTTTAAAAAGTAATAATAGTGCCGGGGGAGACTCGGAGTCATCTCTTTGTTGGCTCGATATGGGTGGAAGATGATTGCCAGAGACGCTTGTCCAGTGGATTTCTGTGATGGAGCAGCTCTGCATGCCTTGCATGATTAAACATGCAGCACATTGCAAGCTGAGTTTCAGACAGAATTAATTGATTGAGAGAACAAATTGATTGGGTTTAAAAAAATATATAAACAGCATGTGGCTTTTTTGTGATTCTGTCAAGCTGTGCAGGCCTGAACAAGGGAATAAAGAGAAGTACACTAAAGTGAAGAACCTAGTAAGAAAATTCATATTGTCTTTGCAGTAACTCAAGAGAGTGTTAAGAGTTGTGGGCTGTGTTGCATAGAGCACTCATTCATACTACTCTTGGCCTCTGTAATATGCTTCTGTCTCCTTCCCTATCGCCAGAGTGCCACTTCACAGCTCGGCTTCACGTTTCTTTCCACCGCCTTTGAATCACCTTCTCATCTGGCCCAGAAGGGCGTAGCAGTCCAATTCAAATATTCTCCACATGTTCCTAACTGTGGCCCATAGCTACCGACAGCTTCCCATTGTCCTGCTTTTATCCAGAGGAATATGCTATTTTACAGGCATCAGAAAGAGGCGCCTTTTCCCGCAGATTGGTTGTGTCACTTCCTCTGCTCTGCCCCCACTTCTCCGTTTTTTTCCCCCTCTGCCTTGAATATAAATACATTTCACACCTAAATGGGGATGAGGTGAAGTGGTGCAAACTGGCAACTCTGGATTGGGCATAGCAGCAGCAGGAAGGAAGGATGAGAGGAACGTCAGAGAGGTGTTTAGTGGGAACAATTGCTACTTACAGCACTGGATTCCCTTCAATAGATAAATGAACCATGACCCCAACAGGTTTCTATGCACACTTTACTGAGGCAAATCAACAATTGCACTATACATGCGGTATGCAAATCCGTGGACACTTGTCCGAAAAAATCTGCACCCCGATGTACACATATTTAACAGAGCTCTCCTTGAAACACAGTGATGTGTGAACTAATTATAGATGAACTTCTTATGTTCACGTACACAAGGATATGTCTGAACCTGTATGTAGCCTCCAGCCTTTCATTAAACATTGACAATTCTCTTCCATTATCATAACAGGGAGTGAGAAGACCTGACTGAATAGAATATAAAATGAATTCTCAGGGGGGAAAAATACAGAAGTGAAGAAAGAGGAGGAGGAGAAGAGTGCATCTGTATTTGAAGAAGCAATGAAGCAAAGCGGGGAGGAAGATGAAACACAAAACCTACTTTTACGTTTTATGAAACATAAACCATACAAAGTATAAATTATTGACAGAGGGACCTGAGTGTGTTTGTGTAAAAGAGAGTGAGCAGACGTCGTCCAGACTTGACTGTCACATACAGCGTCAGTCTCACAAATCAAGCAAACTCCATCTGTTCCACCATTAATCTGATTTGCTTCTACATTGCAAGACCGAGTCTGCAATCATTTAAGTGAATGGTCCTTATTTTGAGGGGTTCCTCCACATCATCTGTGAGGCAGCAGTGACAGTTTCGAGAGCAATGCAGTACTAGTACTGTGATTTGTGACCTCAAAGACGGTGTAAAGAACCCTCCACTGAGACTGAGCTTCCTCTGCTGATGCTAACATGCCTGTGATAGTAGGCTCTACAATACTGTCCTAAATGTAAAAAACTGTAAAGCCTCGTAGCAGGTTTCTGCTTGTTTATTCTTCTTTACTGTTTATTTTGTTTTATGGCCCACAATTTTAACATTCTGGTGTAATGTCAAAGCATTGTCTACAACTGCAGCACACACCTTTTTTTTTTCATTTTTCAGAAAAAAAGCTCTACGACCCAGTGAACACCTGCTTATTCATCACCAAACAGCAGGCAGATGTAATTAAGGTCCATCCACTTATCTAGCAATTTGCTTGTCACCCCCTGGGCACTAGTTGATATTTCAGATTCCACTTGCGTAGCTCACCCTCTAATATATTTTATATCCCATCATATGTGAGTCAGTGACATCCTTTGACCCTATATGTGTCACTTCCATCACACTAAATAAAATTTCCTTTATTACCAACTAATTTTGCAGCATCAGATGTTATTCTACCTTTCATTATTTCAAGAAGAGGAATCACATTCAGTGTAATTTTGCGTGTAAAAGACCATTTAGCTGATAGACATAGACAAGTAGTAAACAGCTTCTGAACCAGTGAGTGTGAATATTGCCCAGTTATGTCTTAGAAAACAGGATTTATCGGAACCAGTGAAAATTATGAAACACTATCCATGCAAGCCTTGCATGTCAAACGGTGTTCTGTTTCTCTCATTGCGTGTTTTCCACCATCTTTTAAATTACTGCCATCTTGTGGCCACAGTTGGCTATTGTCTCTGGAAGCAGGCTTAACTCTGCTTTAATGCAATTCCTCTGGAATCTAGCATTTGCCAGTTTTATGGATATGTCCATGTCCTTTTAAAAAAAAAGGCTGGAGTTGGGCGAGCCGGAAGGCCAGCAGCTTTTTATTCTGATTATTTACGCATGATCATTGTAGTTAACTTGAGAATCTGATGTGAGACTTTTATGCTACACAAACTGCCGCTGACTCTACTTTCACTCGTCTGTTACCATATCTGTGTTGTATGGAAACAATAGCAAGTAAAGTAGGAGGATCAATCAGACACATTTTCTCTCACTAACCATGTTTCTGCTTAGACCTGATATGGCATTCAAACTTTTTATTGCAAATACAAAAATAAACAGAATAGCTCTTAGACATGATATATTCAAAAATAATTTAGTTACCAGTCAAAACGATTTTAACTGAATCCTGAGGCTAAAGCTGTCAATATCCAGTATCCAGATATATCCAGATCTAAACTGCCTATCACTGAGCTTGGATTTGCTTTTATGGATATCTTTTACATCCAGATTATGGGCACTCCATGGGAAATTGATCCAAACATACAAGCATGAATTCTTTACTCTACAACCTAAGCAAATGGGGGGAGAAACTAGAGAGAGAAACAGAGAGAGACATGTAAATGGAAAGTGATAGAAAGACAACAAAAATCTGATACCTGGTGTACTGCGAATGTAACTGGATATGAGAGGTTTTTGCCTCTCTAAAGAAAGATTTGTCAGAGTCTTGACAGTGACCTTTTGCTAACAACCCCATCAGAGCTTTAAGACCTGTGTTGATGTAGGGGCATGTGTGTGCACATGCACACCTCTTCCCCCCGTGGATGAGCCTGATAATGGAGAAGTGGTGTGTGTGAAATGTGTAAAGGGCAAGGCAGGCAGTTCTTCTGCAGTAATCCATCTTTACTTCAGGGCTGAGCCGTGGATCAACAGGCATCTCGCGGGGGAGAGGGAGAAAACACACTGTAGGCATCAATCTCATTCATATGAATCTACACAGTCAAAATGTTCAGCCAGCTGGAGTACGAGATTTTCACAGTGAGAAAACAAGAAAATAGATATGAAGAGCATTATTGGCTCTACATACTTATTTTTTATCTTGAACTGCTGACAGCACTACAGCTAGGTCAGAAAAGGCACCGTGGTATGTGACGTGTTCATAGTGCATACATTGAAAACATGTTTGTCCCAGACCATTCAGAGGAGATGTGAAACCATAAAATTGTTTTATGTCCTTACAAATGTGTATCCATCCACTCATGAGTTTGTTTGTGTGTGGAAATGACAAATATAAACCTGGGTGTGAAACAGAAGAGTGAGAGACACACCAAGAAAAGCAGGAGAGCGAGAACCCTTGTTCATGCTGTTTGGCAATAATCACATACCGAACTTGTGCCAACAGTGAGTGCCAGATGGTGCCCATCACCATTGTGCCATGTCTTTGAAACAGGGAGGAGAGAGGAAGATCAAGAGTGGCATGTGGAACAGGGAAGCTCTGCCTAATGTGGATGATGTGTCATATAAATAATAATCAGGCTAGAATCTCACCCACAGCTAAATTAGATCCCTAAAGCTCATCCACTAGCGCCCACTCTCAATCTTCTCCCTGCTTTGGCACTGTGCCTCTGTCATTATCAGAGATGATCAATAGATGCGATATTAAATGCTAAACGCCAACTCTGGAATTATTTTTTCCACTGCTCTAATAGTATTCATGGGGACCACTTTATTTTGGGTGATATAAGTGGTAACTGTCTGCTTGATTTAGGATAATAAATCAGTGTATAATGCTTTATAGGCCCATTATAGTGTTGTTTTTGAGTTGGCAATTTGTATGAAATCCCTTTGGTTGGTGTTTCACTTCCAACATAAACTCTGGGGGATGATAGAAATTAAACATCAGTAGATCGTGATCTCCATTCTCATTACAGACAAATATGTTTATACCTCTCCTAAACATCCACTCTGGAAGACAAGATGAAAAAAAAATGCTATAGAGCCGATTTTTATTAAAGTAACACTACAGCTTCACCATTTTGATCAGCCTTACTTCATGCAAAATCAACTGGCATATTCTACCAGCCAATTCTGTTAGTGCAACAATCCTTCAACCCAGTATCACGACAAAACGTGTAATAGACACGCTGGTTCATTTCACACTTTGCCTCTCTAAAACATGAAATGGATACACATGCAGAAGTTGCATTAGTGCATGCAATTGGTGCAATGCCAGCAGGGTAAATCTCTTGCTGGTAATCTCCCTGCATTACCAGCAGAGGGAGATGATATATTTAAAGCCACAAAGTCGGTAGTGAGCAAAACACGTATTAAGTATATTCCAGGGTCCTTAATCATCAGAATCGATTGACTTGAAATAAAAAATCTCCTTCTGCTATTAATGCAGCTTACTGCAACTTAAAGCAACTTTTGTAACTTTACATTTTGGAGAGGCAAAGCCTGAAAGGGACACAGTGGACCAGCGTGTCTACAAAACACGTTGTTGGGGTTGGAGCCTTCCAACCTGAATGTCCACTAAGGTTGCTTTTCACAAATCTTCACTATTTAGTGAAGACTGGATTTAGAACCAAGTGAAGGTTTTCTTATAAATAAATGACTTCTAGCATCATGGTTGCAAAGTTAAACATGCTAAAGTTATATAACAGTAACAGTATAAAAAAATCTTGTATTTGGAGCAGGAAACAAAACATTATCTTCCATGATAAAATCCAGTGTTGGCTTACCCAACCAACTTCCCCAACATATAGTATAACATAACCCTGACCTTAAATATCACAATCTATCAGAATTGCGTCCAACCTTAAAATAACTGAATTGGTCATAAAACACACACCCTGAGTTTTTGGTTGGGTTTAGTCTGTTTCTGAAAAAAAGGATCTACCTACTACCTTTTTTCACAGTCTTCACTATGAAAGGACTAATTCAGTGTATTTAAAACAGGAATGTTTTAAAATACTCATCAAATCTAATATCTGATACTTTTTTTATCTTTTAAAAGAAATAAAACTTCATTATGCATGTCAAATATGGTTGAGATTTTTGTTTTTTCCAAAATAAAAATCCTCTTTGTCTAAAAGGGAAGTAAACATTGCTAATAATCCATATTAGCCGCATCTGCGCACATATCTTCCAGCTCATCTCAGCCGCAATCTTTCAATACCTTGAATTGTTGATGCAACAAAACCACACCCCTTTATGCAGAGCAAGCTACTAAAATAGTATGTGTTTATGAATGGCCATGACAGATATAAAGATGGATTGATCCTAACTGCTAGTTGTTGTTTTTTTTACAAGTAGCAAGCTGCCACCATGCCATCACACCTCTATCTTTCAGATCTCCTCAATCACCATTCATCCATCAGAGCCTTCCGCTCCAGCAGCTATCACTCAATACCTCAGCGGTGCTGAAGACAAACTGGCACTGTGTGCAACCAGCCATCACTTTATGCCTTTGAATTCCCCCTCAGCTGACTTACTGTACAGTTGCTGTGCTGTGGTAATGTCCAAGTAAATTATGGACAAACCTTTGGAGCAACGAGAGAACTTTGCAGTTCTTTTATATGCAACATTGCTGAGTTCTGGATAAGTATTGATTGTAGGCGGGTGCTGAAGAAAAATCCTGGCTGGAGTGTTAGGACAGACTGGGTAAGCACGCCTCATCACATATGCTGCACTAAATTTGGCCCACAACAGCTCAGAGAAGCTGAGCAGTAAATTTTGGTCCAATTTTCTCAATACCAGCACTCAGCTCATATCAACACAAATCTACACTGATTTGTGTTTAACCACTCTTACACACTGAAGCTGTGCTTATACTCAGAATTACAGCTCAACTGAATTGAAATGACATGTTCAGCAGTTCATGACTCAACAGGGGTGGTTAACCATCCAGCTTTCCTGCTCAGTGGTCCAGAAACGGTGCTGTATAGGCAAAGTGCAGACATGTGAAAGATTTACCATTAAAGCCCCCCCACTCCCAGTATCCATTTATTCTGATGTCTGTGATGGAATTCAGGGTTTTTTTTGTTTCTTCCAGCTTTTAAGGAATAATACACTTGAAAAGTGCTGTACTCAGTCTTTCTTTCCTTATATTCAGTGGCATATGGTGACTTTTACACTGCTCAAGCACCTAGCCATAAGAAGCTGCATGGCTAGGTGCTTAATTTTGGTAGTGGGACTGAAAACACCTGAGTTCAAAGATTAAGAGATGTGGTCCAATCCTTTTGTCCATATAGTGTATGTGACATTGCTGACTGTCAATATCTATGGGGGGTTAAAAATATAAATGAAAACTTAAGGTGGCAATGTAACTGGTGTGTTGACACAGTAGCAAAACAGCCAGTTAAATTTGGTACCTTTGGTGAATCAAGTGATATCTCATACATGTAAGAAGCCTGCACCTGTTCAACTTTTTATCAAACTCTATGTGTCCCTTCTACATCATTTGAATCTAATGATAACAGTCTACTAATAACAGTCAGCTATGTCACACATTGTGGTCAAGGTGATCAGCGTGAGAAATCTTGCTTGTTAAGATGCTTAATCACAGATTAATTTGCTTGGTTACTTCGTTTTTTGCTAACTATCATTCCACACATATCTTCACATGTGTATAATAACACACAGATCATAACTAATCTCAGAGCAGTGAAAGCAGAGACAGAAGTAGCTTTTTTAATATGCTGGTCAACTGTCTGTGTGTATTAAAAGAGCAGAGAACAGAGGTTTATCCACAATATGCATGACAGGTAATGCCATTTGTCTCTCAGCTTACAAAACACAAGTCTGTGTTAATGGGACACAGATACGCCCATGAAAATGACAGAAACTATAGATTCCAATAACTCAAAGTCAAGCTAACTTCTAAAGACAATAGCCAACTGCAGCCATAAGATGGCAGTAATTTAAAGGACAGATGCAAACTGAGACAAGACACTGGGCGAAATGAAAGGAAAGAGATTGTTTTCACTTTGTGTGTTTTTAGAGTTCAGTGGGCAAGCAGTGCTTGACTTGCTTGCCCTAATGACAATAAGATCACTTGTTAACTAACCCTGCACAATTACCCTCAGTTTTACATGGCTTATTACTTTTGTTTTTCTTATACGTTTATTATTTTTGTCTCTCTGTTGTTATCAGGGTCATTTGTAAACATGACTTTTCAGTAAAATTGCTTAGTATAATTATACCTGCTCAGAACCAAAATGAATTGAATAGGCTGCTAGCACAACTTCAATGGAAGAATAGAAAGCATAAAAGATTGATACAGCTGCTGTGACATCACTCATTGGTTTCTGAAGTGTAGCTTTGTAACCTCAAGAACTGAGATGAGACAAATGGGTGTGATTGTTACAGACAAGTCATTAGTCAATGAATGTGTGCATACATACAACGAAGCATGGTATGACTAAGATTTATAAAATCTGTGCTGAAAGATCTTCTGCCCTGACCTCTGTAAAGACCTTCCTCATGAGTTTGGTCAGTCAGTTTCACATCATAGTGAATAAAACATTAATTCAATTTTGTTAGCCAATAATTAATTGGTTTCAAAACACCAGTGTTGATGTCGAAAACACACATCTCAAACCTTGAAAACAGGCCTTCACAAACCATTGGGTAACATAGCCATAGCTACGTTATAACATCTATAGGGATGATGGATCAGTTAGCATAACTTAATTTAATTTTCTATAAAGAGCAAATTCTGGTGTCATTTCATTTTGCCTGTAAGGTGGCTGTGTTGCCAAAGGTTTACAGTTCACCTCCTCTGTTATGCTACATTTAATAATCGGGTTGCTCAAAACAACTCCTGACAGAGGCAGTTAGGTGATAGCAGCATGCATGCACAGTGACCTCCCAAAGTAATTCAGTAATGAATGTGAATTCACAGCAAGCAGCTCTTTTCCCACAGAGCAGACCATGAATGCAAAGGACAGCCAGCCTCACTCTTGGCTGCTGGTTTAGTGTATGTAAAGCTTTGTCTCATTTATACACTTTGTACACCATCATCCCATGGTACAATGAGCTCTACAGAGTAAACAAAGCACTAAGACTTAGACTACAGTAGCGGGTCAAGTCTTAAGCTGATAGAGGCTAACTCTGTAAGCTCCTGGGCAGCATCTGCTTTCATTTCTTCATCCCTAGCTTATGCTTCCTGACCAATCACTCTTAACCTGACTTGGTCTTTATTTAAAACACCATGCAGATGAAGTGGATTTACAAAAAAGCCCAACAACTTAAACATTTTAGATTCTTTATCTGGTCTTTTTAATAAACAACAGTTTATGTTACTTATTCATGCACATGAAGCGAAATACAAACAAGGTGAGATGGGTCCCCTTTTTCTCACTGGGATTGGCTGTGTGTTGATTTTTGAAAAACAAAGCACTTTTGAAAGTGCCAGCGGTCTCTAATAAGGTCACATTAGTCAAATCTGTGTGGGTAATTGCTATAAAAATGTAAATATTGGGTATTCATTATTTGAGTTGTGAAAGAAAAGCTATAGAGAGGATAGAGAATTATGTTAAAGTTGCACAAGGTTAAAACATCCACAACAGGTTTGCCTTTGTTTATTCTGAATTGCTGCCAAGAACTTCAGCACTTAGTTATGCAGCCAAATGTGCCGACCTTGAAAAAAGTCACATTCATATCCAAATACAAATAGCTTCAATACATCATATTGTTCTGTCATTTGCAAAGACATTTTTTGCTGTAAAGTGATCTCAGTGCTGATGCCGTGCATTTAGACATTTAGCATCCTATGATTGGCATAATTATAGAGTCAAACCCTATCACGGACAGCATAAATCTGTGATGATGTGTCCCTGAGGTATTATTCATGTATCCAGTGTCTTTCATTTCTTGTTCAGTCACACAGTCTCCTTTCAGTGAGCCAGTCTCAGTCTGCTGTAGGCATCCGTCTCAGCTGGTTCTTGCCCGAGTCGGCTATCTTGTTAGTGAAGCCTGCTGTATCTTCAGATTTTTAATTAGATTTCTTCCAGACCTCTTTGAGTTTGATAAATTAAGGTCTGGAACTTACTGGTGTCACTGTGTTTCTGTCCAATACAAAAACTCCTCGGATAGCTTTGTGATTACACTGGGATCGACCCCAGTTCAGGCCTTCAGAGGAAACATGTTTCATCCAGCTGTCAATAAAGTGAATCTGACGACAACAACAAAACTTGGTTGTAACCTGGCTGACTGCTTGTCATGCTTGAGCTCTCATCTTAATTGTCTCATTATCTTTAGATGTAAAACAATTTCTCATGATCATTACTTAATTATGTGAAGCTCTTATTTAGTTTCAAAGCCCGCCATCCCAAGATACTTATTTGAAGATGTCGTTTTCAAATGCCAGACATTTCTTTAATTCTTCCTATTACATATCTTGAGATGCAGAGGGTAACTTTAGAGGAGCTATGGATTGAAATGCCACACTCTCTAAGCCAAACCAATGCCTGTATATGTATTATGTTCAATTCATATTAATGTCATCATACTCAATTAACTGCTACTTACCAAATGAGCACTTGTGAGAAAGGTGTGAATGCAGATACATGGTTCAAATTACTGTGTGTACCAATTATAGACAAATAAAGCATAAATTTAATGATAGTTTTTTGGAACTATAGTACTTTTCTCACAGCCAGTTTTGAACATTACAGTGCAATTAGTCTACTAATGTAGGCTAACTCGTCAATAATACTAATGATACTACTAATAAACCATAATAATAATTTTTAAAAAATGATACTGATTACAACATGATATACTTTCTTGGTGGGAACCAAAGTTACACTACAACACACTGCACTACAAGTCAAGAGAAGTTTAGTAATTCAACTAAAGCATCACCAAATCAGTGTTATGCAAATATCCTAAGAGAGTGATGTGGTTGCCTTCGTAGTTCAGCATCAAAATGTCAAAGAAGTCGATCATTGCAGTGAATAATCAGCTTGTTCTATAGGAACAAACACACAGCTAGCTAGCCAAGACGTCGCCTTCACAAGCAGTCGGCAACCGGATTTGTTGTTTAAAGAGTACTAATGCACTACTTCCTTTATTTTGCAATAATCTGATCTATATTTCTCACTTTATAAGAGACAGTCTGACACAACTTGTATTTTCCCTACACCTGTCCATCTATAGTGCAGTTTTTTTATTGCTTTGTGTCCAGTTTTGATGAAGGACATGATTGGGATTTTACCCATGTTTGCTGGGAAAACATCCATGTGAATCCTGCCTGATGTCTGTCTTTTGGCTGTCGCTGAATTAATGTGTAAAATCAAAATGACAAATGCGCATCATGGTGCATAATGTCATTATTACTTACAACAAAGGTATTTCAGTACAATTAAAACCCCATCGAGATGAATAAAAATCTACAGCGGTCCCTCGTTCATCGCGGTAGTTACGTTCTAAAAATAACCCGCGATAGGTGAAATCCGCGAAGTAGCGGACTTTATTTTTTACAGTTATTATAGATGTTTTATGGCTGTAAAACCCCTCACTACACACTTTATACACTTTTCCCCGACAGGCTTGGACATTTCCACACTTTTCTCGATGGTTTAAACACTCTAAAAGTTCAAATTTTCGTAGAAAAATGAGTCCAGTATTATAGAATGACACCTAAGGCACCCCTGGTTGCCTTTGACGGTGCAAAACGTTTCGACATTTTTGTGTTTGTTGGAGAAAACTTACAAACATACAGTACAGCACTTCAGAGTCACACTGCTAGCGATCGAAGATTTAGATAAATTTGACAAGCTGAATGCATTCTGTACTGTACAGGAGACATGGCACAAGATTGATTGACAATGGTCTACAGCCAATCAGAATGCGGAACACAATGCGCTGTTTCAAAAAAAAAAGAAAGAAAAAAAAGCATGCAATATTGCACCAAAAAAAGCCGCGAAACAGCGAGGCCACGAAAGGTGAACCGCGTTATAGTGAGGGACCACTGTACACCTACTGTCTCTTGAACGCCCCCTACAAAAAAAAAGTTATTTCAAAAGTAAGACTTCAGATTAATAAACTTTATTTACTTTGTTTTTTTTCTATAATAGCTTTCTAAACTCAAAATACAAAGGTCTTCACAGAAACAGTAGCATTTAAAAACAATCCATAAATACAATAAAAATGATGCTATCGTGCGCATAAACTAACCTTTCCTCCTACATTACAATTCAGTATCCATCAGCTTCATCTCTAATTTGTGTTCAGTGCTACTAAAAAGATTTTAGCATGGCCACATCCAAATTTAAAACAGGGTCATTGTTATCATTATAGCAAGCTGATCATAGCATTTGGCTCAAATTTTCTGTTGTCCAAAAGATAGTGCGGCCTTTCGTTGTGGATAGCGTGACTGTAGAGTCCTGGTGCTATCACCAGCTGCGTTCATGTAGTTGTGTATTGTTTTCAGCTTACAAACCGGCTTCTTTCTCTCTCTCTCTCTCTCTCTCTCTCTCTCTCTCTCTCTCTCTCTCTCTCTCTCTCTCTCTCTCTCTCTCCCTCTCTCTCCCTCTCTCTCCCTCTCTCTCTGTGGTGGTGGTTGGGGGGGGTCATGTGGTCACGGAGACACCTGCTGTGGTGAGAAATGGTTTGCAGTATTTTGGCAGGTGTTTATGTGTTTGTCTGTCTGCCTGTGCACAGACTGCGATATCAGATTTTCACATCACGATGATCTTGGTCAAAATACTCCACTGTAATATCTCTAGAGAATATGAAAACAATAGAAACAATGCTGTTATGTTGTATTTGTTTATGTCTGTTTTCTTTCTGGCAAATTAGACTCAAAATCCAAATGCGTGGAGGTGATGAGCATCTGTGATGATAACTAATCAAGCTTTTGTTTTTAAACATGAGTTATCGCCACACCCTTGCTCACAACTGGGCTGTAATTATCCTGCCTGTTAAGGGGCCAGAGGCATGGTTTATCCTGGAAAGGACAAAAATATTATAATATTAATATATTAGTGGAAGAAATCCAGTACCAAGAGGACATTTGAGCATGGAAACTCCTATACTCCTAGAACACTGGTCAGATGCCCTCATATCCTGGTGAACTGCTACATCTGTATGTAGCCATGAGTTCTGAAAGGTCAGCTGATCAGAGCTTGTTAGGCATATTTTTACACTTTTATTTGTTGCATCTTATTTTATATTCTAAAGTACTATTTAAGTAAACTTCACTACTGACGTCCTACTGAGTGGTCTCAAATAGTCTTCATCATACTTGTGGGACACATCTGTCATCCTCATCTGCTGTCCTCACCAGAGTTCAATTCTGTTGTATTTACATATGTTACCCTTGGGCCACCTATGAAATAGATTTGAAGGAGTCGCCTACTATTTCCATGCCTAGTATTTCTATGCAGTGTCCACAGTTATGCTTTTCTGTTTAGCCCAACAACATCAACAGCCTCTCCTGCTTCAATAAATGCTTCTCTGCCATTGCTAATTGGCTGTACTCAAATTTCATCCACCTCAGTTAGGATCTAGTGACAGGAGGTCGGTGACTACATCGGCCCCATCGCCAGTAAACTTAGATCATCTGCTAGAAAACTTGGTATCATCATATCGTAATTATTACTTCTTTACTTACTTACTTATTACAGCTTTGCAAAATTCAATTGCACTTTCTATGCAGTATTTCTAGGTGATGATCCTAGATACTTGTGCTTGTCGTTCATTTGACTCAAAGATCTTGAATGACTTGTACAGTATTGCTCAGTGCTGTATGTTCCCATTTTAATACACCTCTAGTTCCTATATTAACACAATATTGTAAACGTACATACATCCACAAGCAGTACATAGGTCAGTGTCTGGGGAAGATTGAATTCAAGATCCCTCATCGTAGTTCATGGTTTACTGAAATAGACGTGCTCAACAAATCACACCAGGCTGGTTAAATTACCACCTTAAGGGAGAATGAAATGCTAGATTCAAACAACTGCCTTGGACACTCCTAACACTCTGTGTCTGTTTATATCCCATTTCTAAGTCAGTTCAATCTGAATGTTAATGCAAAAGGAAAAGAGGGGCCTTTAAAAGTAAAGGACCACAGTTTGGGACACTCTGTGACAGCAAAGCAGAGGATGAGGCCATCTCAGAACAATATTACCTCGTGGTGCAGCCTGTTCTCCTGAGTACTAATATTAAAGATGATCTGTGCGTATCAAGGTTTTGTAAGAGTGTATATGTGTGTGTGCATATACGTTTATCTTTTGTTTTGCATCTGTGGGTGTGGTGGCTCAACACTTGGCTCTCACACAGAGACTGCCTGCTCATCAAACCCTGTCGTAAGGAAATGTTCGGGGCTTCTTCTTCTTTTTTTTCTTGAGGGATATTCAGTACATAGGAGAGAAAATTGCAAAGATATTTCGAGTTGATTGCCTTTACACTGCTATATTTCTGCCCAGTGTCTCTCCACCACTACTCAGCAAAACCACAGAGGAGAGATAGAGGAGGAATGCTGATCTCCTGCTGGTGCACTTGAATGAATGTTTTATAGATGGAAGGATGAAAAAGAGATGAAGCAGTGTCCAATCTCTATGCTTATATATATATTTTTAAAATGTGGTTATAAAATATTATTTTTACCTTGTCAGTTTTTTTTAAATCATATTCAACCTGACTCCGTAACGCACTCATTTACAGAAAGTGTCATACACGCAGCCAAGTATTGTCTTCTTTTTCGACTGGAATTTCATCGGACTGATAGTCTGACAGTGTTAATAAAAGAACATTTCAATCATTCTACTTGATTTGCTGCTAATTTTTCAAGTAGTTGATGGAAACAACCTTGAATTCTGTTTCGTGTTAACTACAAATCTGCTGATTCAATCCCCTGTAGAGATGCGCTGTGGTAGTGCTCTTTGGCAAGGTCACCGTCTCCCAAACTGAATGATTATAAAAGGCAGTTTCTACAATAAATCTCTTAGGATTGGACTAACATGTGCAAAGTAAGGTCACTCAGTGGGATTGAACGGTATACTTACACTTTAACAATGTGAAATATCAAGTTTTTCATGTGATCTTAGTTGACTTTCGATGGGCTTTGATGTTGACACAGAAACTCTGATGTCTGTTGTTTCGGTCACTAATAAATGTCATTACTGTCACTCATGCAGCGCTGCTGGAGTAGCTTTGCATTCAGACAGTTCAGACTTTATTCATCAATTCCTCCTTTTAGCTCATCTCCTTTTAAGCCAATCTTCTTTTCATAGGCTCGTAAACAAAATGATTGAACAGCAGGTGGGCCATCACTTGGAAATATAATGACTTAATGACTTTCGAGATCCCTTCCCAGACGCCTTAACGCCCACTCACATCCTGGGCCATTTGACCTTAGTAAATCACATGATAGGGTGGAGCTAAGTTTCACAATGGGTTGTCTCTCAACCAATTGCTCTTAGAACTGAAGAAGCTTCTCAGATGAGAGGTGAAATGTCTTCAAGGAAACTTAGAAAAGCGTCTGGACTTCTTTTTCTTTAGCTGCTCCTTAGACAATGACTTAACTCCATATCCAGTTCAGGGTTTCCATGAATGCAGGAGTCTAACCCAGCTGCCAAAAGATGAGTGGTTGGGTACACCTCTAGGTTATCAGTCTGTCACAGGTGCTAAGACATAGAGACAAAAAAACCCTCACACTCACATTCACACCTACACTTCTAAAAACTAAAACTGACATTTACTTAAAATTTTTGAGGCAACACTTTTACACTTAAAAATATTGAGTAGATTGGAAACCAGTCAAATCTGTTCAATATACTTGATCAATTGAATAACTAAAGCTTAAACATATTAAGCTGAAATGAATAATTGTAGTTGTTACACAAACATGAAAAAACTGAGTAAATAACACTGACATGCTTGGTCAATGTAACTGAATTATAGATGATCAGTTAATCCAAAATTTTGTTCGATTTACTTAATATTGTAAACTGAACGTAATCAAAATTGTACTTAATATTAAATATGGTAAATGGCCTGTATTTGTATAGCGCTTTACTTAGTCCCTATGGACACCAAAGTGCTTTACACTACATTCAGTCATCCACCCATTCACACACTAGTGATGGCAAGCTACATTGTAGCCACAGCTTCCCTGGGGCGCACTGACAGAGGCGAGGCTGCTGGACACTGGCGCCACCGGGCCCTCTGACCACCACCAGTAAGCAGTAGGCAACCAGTAGGCAACAGTGACTGTCGGCGCCGGGGCTTGAACCAGCAACCTTCCGATTACAAGACAAACTGCCAACTCTTGAGCCACAATCGCCCCCTAACATTCAAATATGAATGTTATTGTATTTCACTTGTAGTCTAAGTCTAAAAAACCAAACTAATATGTAGTTGTGTGTTTCATAATACATGTAGGAAAAATGACCACATGTTAAACATTTTTCCAAACGAAAATTTAATTTTCATAAACATGGCAATAACTCGAAATAAACAAGCACCAAAAAGACAAGAGCCTTTTCCCTTTTAGCTCAAAGCCTTACATACTTGAAGGATAAATGGTAAACCAGGAGAGCAAACACAAAAACTCAGAGTATTTAAAAAACAAAATTAACAAAACAATGAAAAAGGCTCATGGTACTTAATTACTCTACGTTATCATGTTTTACTTACACTTTTCAGTTGTAGTTGCTGGCAATAAATAATATTGATTTGAATAATTAATGATTTTAGTACAAGATACTGATGAGTATAGATACCGATTTCTCAAATATTTTGATTCAATTTTAAACAAAAATATTAAGTACATGCAAAGAAGGTATTCTGTGAACCACATACTGAATTTTTTTGTCTGAGATAAATGTAAATGAATACCTTAATTTAACACAAACACATACGTTAACATTTTAGACATTTATTTCAACTTATCAAACTCAAATAATTACTAAAAGGATATTCATAGATTTGATCAGGCTCATCTAACTTATATTTATAGTGATATTTACTAAGCCTCTGAATTACTTTTTAGAGTGTATGGCCAATATAGAATATATATATATACATATTGTGTGGCAATTCTGCAGGTTTTCTAAAGGTCTTTCAAAGTTTGTTTGTTTTTTACACTGGCTGCTTTTTCATTCCTTTCCAGTCCTGTCCTAGTACCCGACCATTTTCAGAGGAATGTTTTTTTTGTTTTGTTTTGTTTTGTTAAGCCGCTTAACACTGACCTATGTATTTATACTCATAAAAAGGTACCAGGGCATGGTGTTCAACGGATGAACCAGTGTTGTGTCTCCACATAACAGGCAAAGAACATATTTTAAAATGGTATCTTTAGGCACAGGTAAATTCCCAAAGAGCTATCATCCAAAAACGTGGCATAGGGTCCAGTTTGTCCTTAAACTTTGCCCTGAAGTGGACGGCAAAAGAAGCCATGTCTTTAAGAAATTGGGAAAAAAATCCAGCAAAGACCTGACCTGAAGAGATGCATCGGGCCCTTTAGTTGATCCTCTGCTGAAGCCTCAGCAGAAATTGTTTCAGCAGTAAGGTGGCTTTCAGGAAGCCATTCTTAAGGAAGGGGAAAGGCTGAGGTATGTCAAATCACACAAGAACTGGGCTGAAAAAAAGTGGCAATGGGTCTCAGAGTCATGAATCAGATCTAGATGAATCTAATCAACATGTACAGAAAGGTATAACAGTGAGTTTCTATTGCTATCTGCAAAACACAGTGGAGGCTATGTAATGGTTTGGGCTTCCAATTCAGCTAGTTGCATTGGGGATCCTGTCAAAATTTATGGAATTATTAATGCAATATGGTTTTTGATCCAACATGCATTACATCATGCATCATGCAAGTGTCTGATTAGCAACATCTTCAACTTTCAGTATGATAATGATTCCTATCACAATGCCAAAGTGATAAAAGAATAAAGAAAACACACAAAAATTCCCTGCACTGTAGATCTCACATAGTGAGAGCTGCTATGATATATGGTTTGGAGATGTTGGCCCTGACAAAAGAGACAGAAGGCAGAGCTTGAGGTGCCAGAGCTCAAGATGTTAAGATTTTTTGTTGGGAATGACCAAGAGGGACAGAATTAGAAATGAGTACATCAGAGGGACAGCTCAGGTTGAGCGGTTTGGAGACAAAGTTAGAGGCAAGGCTATGAATTGTTATTGTATAAGAAGTACTCAACTGACCATGCAAGTAAAAATAAAAACTTTAAAACATCAAAAAAAAAAACACAAAAAGCAAAAACAAAGAATCATTAGCACGGCAAAGAACAAGCCCTTTATGACTGCACAGTGAGTCAAGCATTATCTGGAAATGATCAAAAGAAGACAGTCTAAGAGGTTTCACAACAAACATGCACACCTCTGGTCAACAAAAAGGTCAGGATGGAAAAAGAAAGAAAGAGCCCGGAACAAAGACTGTCTGATGTGAACCTTCACAAATTAAAGCTGAAACACGGCACTTATGATGTTGTATTATTGTATTTCAGAGGGAATGTGCAGAGAACAGAGCCCAAAGAACAAAAACCGCTCTTTACTTAACTCGAGTATATGTATATTAAAGAAGACTTTCCTTTATTCATTACTGAATAACACACTTTTTATGTGTATCTATGTAATACAATTATACCAAACAGTGCTATGTACTACTTTTATATGCCTTGTAAAATGACTCCATCCATATATAAATCTGCTTCTTCTCTCATCTTTTTGTAAATGTCCAGAGATTGTGGCGAGCTCAGATGTGGGTGATTACCACCATAAAGCTGATCAGATCATCGCCATCTGATCATCGCCATCATTCCTGACCCTTTAAATTCAAGTGTGGCTGCGCACGCACATTATCTCTTGCAGTTCCACGACTATAAAAACACGCTCAGCTCTGCTCACTGTGGCACAGTCTACCGCTCTGCTTCAAAAGCGTGGCCGTCATCGTACGGTGTGTAAAACACACCTAATTTGCCCACGGGCTGGAGGTGTGGCGGGGCGCAGCCTCCAGCTAAAAATTTGCAAAGACGTGAGCGGAGGACAGAAGAGGAGCAGCGGGAAGGAGCTGTTAGGTTCACAGCTTCCTGCCTGCCACAGTTTGTGGGCTCAGTGTGCAGATACAGTAATTAAGGTTGAGGGTGGACAGTTCCCTACAGCGCCGATGCGCCTTGATCACGCAGAACTGTGGAGCGAGGCTATTCATTTAAACAAGAAGGGAACACAGCAGAAGCAAGACAAGAGCCACCGGGGAGCTCTATAGGGGAGCCGAGCTGTATGTTGGTACAAACAGGGAGACTGCAAAGATGGTGCACTTTATTTACTCTGTTCATTTTAGGGCAATAAAAGCTGGGAGAGACAGATAGAGACGTAGTCTCCATCTCGTACTTTTCTACTGACTAGTGGCTCATTTTACACAGCTCTGGAGGTTTGTTTCCAGCTGTGAAGCAGTCCCAGCTGTCACAAAGGGGTTTAGTTGAAGTGACTTTTTTTTTTTTACCTGCTGTAAATATCGACGAGGGAAGAAATCCTCTTCACTGCTCTTTTTACACACTCACACCCGTTACCTGCGCTGTGCTCCTGTCTGGAGTTTGATGTTTCATTCGTATTTTGGGGGTTTTTTGTTTTGTTTTGTTTCCTTTTTTGTGTCTGTGCATTAGAATACCAGTGGGCATACAGAGTGGAGTGGTTGAGTGACTGAGGTAGTGGGAGTTACAAAGCCAGATGGATATGAATGCAATAGCCCTCTTTGTTCTTGCCTGGAAACTCCAGACCTTGCTGGTGCTGTTCCTGCCTCTGCTGCTGCTGCTGCTGAGCTCAGTGCTCCTCACTTCCTCTGCAGCACTTCTCTCATCGTATCCACATGTATGAGGGAGTCCTCTTTATTTCCAGCATCTGTGCTGTGATGAGAAACACCATCTAACTAGGCCACTGCATAATAAGCAAGAATAGCAGCAAAGTAAAATGGGGAAAAAAAAGAAAAGAGAAGAGAAGAGAGAGGGGGGAAAGAATCAGTTCATTGGGGAAATGCTTACCCAACATGTAACTGCTGACAAAAGTAATTCAGTAAGCAAATATTGTCCTTATTCCTTTATTGCGCATGCATTCATTTATTATTGCTTACCTTTACCTTTATAGTTCTGCAGAGGTGCATCAGAGTTCACGTCTCATTCCCGCGGTCAAGCCCCTGAGCTGCGCTGTCATGTGACCTGAATGTGACTGACAATGCACCTTTGCTGACTTTTCCTTTGGAGCGCGTGTCAACTGCAGTCCTGGGGATCAGTGCTGGTGCTGCGACATTTCTGCCATCCTCAGCATTTTAGCGCTTAATTCACTTTGTCAACAGATTCATTATTGTCTGCGAGGAAGTTGTAGATGTGGGTCTCATTATCTCCTTCTTGCTTCAGTTTGATGCTTTGTCGTACGCGTTCTTTCCGGTAAAACACGCTGTTTAAAGCAGGTTTAAGTACCAGTTGTGTAATTTAGCACAAAACATTTGGACGAGCCCATGGGGGGGGGGAAGCTCCTCTCTGCTTTATGAAACCTCAGCAAGTGAGTTTCAGCTCGTTGTCTTGTTTCCAAATAACTGCCATCAAGGTCGTGCAGCCAACTTTAGAGGTCATATGTTGCATTCACTGGTTGGTTTTGCTGCCCCCACATGGCCATCAAATCAGTTATTGCAGGTCTAAATGTGAATTACGGACACTTTTCTGAGCTGCCTCTGTTTCCCTTTCTATCTCCAGTGTAGAGCATGACTTTCGCCTGCAGGAAGGGCAGGTTGTACGCACGTGGAAGGTGGGCGACCCTCCAGAAGGCTCGCCACAGACACCCACACCCCAGCCCACGGCACCTCACCAACAGGACTCCCCACAACCAGTGCGACCCCCTGCCACCACCAAGAAGAACCGGAAGAAGTGCTTCTGGTTCCTCTGAACACCGAGAGGATGGAGACATTTTTATACTATAATGCACTGAGTAATGGTCTTTAAAAAAAACAAAAACAAAGAAAAAAAGAAAGAAAAGAAAGAAAAGATTACCTGCAGAGATTTGTTTAAAGGAACAAATGTTAAATGAACGAGTGGATTAAAATGCAAACGTACAACTGTGGGTGGAGAAAGAGCTACAAAGGTTACAATTTAAGCTGTTTCTGCTGGAGTCTAAAATAATGGTTTGACTGGGAGGCACATGTTGTTACTGCTCTTAAAATGCCTCTTCAACGCTCACAGGTCTGACACCGGTGCAGGGAAGTAAAAAGTGCTGAAGTCAAATAAAAGTAAAAGTTCAGTCCACAATATGACTCACGGTTAGGAAGCAATTAGGAGATATAAAAAGAATATATAGCGGCTAAGGGGCACAGCACGAGCGGCAGTATAGCAGATACCATGGAGCATATTTATAAATGATGTAATGAACAGAGTTTTATGGGCAAAGAGATAAAGAGAAATAGGACTTATCTTCATTACTGGACTAATGAGGGTCAGAACACCAGCTTTTATATCCAGAGACATTTAAAAAAAAGAGAGAGAGAGAGAATTATTATGACCTGTATTTAAAAGTTTTATTATAATGTAATTGATGAAAATTAAAAAAAACATTTCATGTGTCTACATGCACATACAGCACACACGCCAACACACAGAAGAGCAAATAAATCGACATATTTACATAAATAACGGCATATATGACTTGAGAGAATG
Source organism: Oreochromis aureus (assembly GCF_013358895.1). NCBI lineage: Eukaryota > Metazoa > Chordata > Actinopteri > Cichliformes > Cichlidae > Oreochromis > Oreochromis aureus. The sequence continues at coordinate 48,813,410 of NC_052948.1, read as the reverse complement.
GTGAGTTGAGTTCTGTATATGTCAGAGCTGTTTTGCTTGGATGCTATATTTCAGATATGGATTACTGCTAAATAAAAGTATTTTACCACAGCTCATTGGTATCTCTTGTTATTCAGACTTCAGTGTGCTTTTTGCCCATCACAGTGCACAGTGGAATTATTGTGACTGATGTAATTAATTAATAAATAATGGTGTAAGAATGTGAGCATGGAAACATGGCACTGTTGTATCTGGTGTTGGTGCTGCTTCGTGTATGGTTTTCACTTTAGCGTAAGTAGCAGTGTCCGGTTTGGGAGTTGAGTCATAGACTGTGTATAAATGATAGTCACTGTGACATCCTCCGTATGTTTGAAGTTTCAAAATGATACTCTACAGAGATTACAGTTTATGGTTGTTGCTATCTTTTTGGAGTCTGAAGCAACTGCACTGCCCAAAAAGTGAAAGAACACTTTTTAGTGAGAGTAAAGCATCAAGTCAGATAAATTACTGGGATATTGATCTCATCAGTTAAGTAGCAGAAGGGGTAGTTGGTCAGTTTCAGTTTTGCATTTGGCGAGTCAGTGCCACTACTGGTAGCATGAGGCTATACCTGGACAGAGGGTGAAGTACGATCACATAATCCAACACGTAACATTGCCAGAACGTTTGCTGTGTCTCTCAGCACAGTCTCAAGAGCATGGATTTCTGGAGATTCCAGGAGACAGGCTGTTACTATATGGCCTTAACCCATTAGCAGACTGGAGAGGGAGAGGATGAGCAATGGCAGAGATACAAAATGACCTCCAGCAGGCTACAGGTGTGAATGTCTCTGACCAAACAAACAGAAACAGACTGTTGTCCTCTGTGTTAGCTGCCCAGTACAATGGAGCCCGATTGGCATTTGCCATAGAATACCAAAATTAGCAGGTCCACCACTTCCACCAAATCAATTCCATCTGGCATCCTTTCATTCCAAACACATTACCCAGTCCATATTTGTGTAAATATCAAGCATGATTTTTCCCCCCATTGAGATCTGATGTGTTCCTTCAATTTTTTCAGCAGTTTATATTTGAATGAGCGGTGCCTTATCAGCAAGATGCATCACTCAGACACAGAATTACCCGATCAGTGCTAACATGTGCTGTAACTAAAATAAAAACGGAATTTTACTCCATGAAAGGGAAAAAAATCCATCACAAAGTTTATGGACTTTTGTTATTGCAAATTTAACATGGATCCATATTGACTCTCAAACAAATGTAGCTCCAAAAGGCACAAAAAAACACGTGGACAGTGGAGAGGTCCAGTTTAGTGAGTCAAAAAAAGTGGCAGCATTGACACAATCCCCTTAGAATACTGCATTCGCACCAGTCTGTCACACCAAGGCGCCACTCCCCTAATAATGCATAGCTTTAAGCCATAACATAATTTAAATGGAGGTAAAAAATAAAAGAAATCATGGCCGGTACATTTGTCTAAAGAGGAGAAAGTAAGCTCCAGAGACCAAATAAATGTTTTTGCATGGTATGTGCTGCGTCAGGGGTTGTCATGAAGGTGGGCATTTTAATGGGGATGGACTTGCTTTGAAGCTGGCCTCAAGTGGCCGTTAGAGGAACTGCAGTTTGGCTTTCCTTACTGATGTAGAATTCCTCTTGAGGTTAAGTCCCCAGAGCCTGAGGAGTTCTAATATGAATAATGGTGCAAATAAATACATAAAAATAAAAATCTATATTTATTTTTAAAATTTTCTATAAATACCAGATACCTTTGGATACTATTTGGGGATGTAAGTTTAAAACTAATAAACCCACTAAAGAAATGTAGTGAAATCAAGGCAACAACATGAGCCCCATATTTATTTTATTATTATTTTTTACATTTTATTGTAAAACAACAAACTTACAACAGGATGGTGTGTGGAGACAAAGCACTGCCAACAACAAAAACCCAACAATAAATAAATAATAATTATGATAAAAAGAGGAATAAGAGGAGAAAAAATACATATTTGGTTCTAGTGTCAGGGTTACGATTGAGTTATGATTATATGTCCTCACTAAGATATGAAAATGTGTGTTTGTGTGTGTGTATGTTGCAAATATACGGATGTGCTGTGTAGCTGCATGAAAGTGCTATATGTGGATGTGTGAGGCTCTGTTCAGTCTAGAAAATCATATTTTTGAGAGGAAATATAAATAAATATATGTCCAGACAAATAAATGACTACACACACACACACACACACACACACACACACACACACACACACACACACACACACACACACACACACACACACACACACACACACACACACACACACACACACACACACACACACACAGAATAATAACAATAACAAACATAATTAGAACAGAAAGTAGAAACAGAGAGAATAATAATCCTCATAAAAGGTAACCATGATGATTTAGAGGGTGTTAATATTAGCTAAGTCAGTTATTGTTTGATGTTCATTAGATCGCTTTTGAGTGATTACATATGATGCACATTGATACCTCCCACTTAACAAGACCAACATTAACTTAACAACTATCTGTTGTGCTTTAGAAATGTATTGTATCTTTTACATGCAACATCTCACTAATTTAGTTACCCCCAGTTTTCAAATAATTTCGATGAAATTGTAATAGTTACTCTTTGAAATGTGTTAGCCGAGCAGAGAAAATGAATGAAGTCATTTAAAAATGGAGCATGGGTATCGCTGATTATTATTAGGCATTTATCACTTCTAAGAAACAATCACTGTTGACTTCTAGGAACATTTCTAAGACATCAAAAAGAGAATGCGGGCAAAGATGAGTCTTCAGTCCTCAGACGGCAGCTCCGACAGCCCACTTTTGTGGACACTCCAGGGCAAGTCTCGGGAAATTAAGCCTCAGCTGTTTGATGGCTGTGAGAAGCCCCAAATATTACTACTTAGTAATTCATGACACACATAAGCTGCTTCTGCGAGGCTCTGAGGTGGTATGAGATCCTGGCCTAATTTATTCCAAACTTCGGTTATAGCGTTAGCTCTCGGTTTTGTTTGCCTGCTTGTTTGGATTTGCACAACAACTGGCAGTTTCCACTTTGCCTCAAACAAAGCAGTTAGACACAGACTGTGCTTTGTTTCTGCAGGGGAGAGTTGTTGGAGGGGAAAGATGTTTGGGGATATTTCAGGAAGTCCACAGCTCTTTATGTACTGGACATGTATCTGCTACATCCTCCCCCCCACTCGCTCGAGACAAGAGTATATATGTACATATGCACAGATAAGCGCAGACACACACTGTTTTAAGCAGTTTTAAACTCACAGTAGAGGTGGGCAGAGTGATCCAAATCAATAGTAACAATGCCAGTGCTGGTATTGGTATTGGATCGACACTAATGCGATAGAAAAAAATATACTTAAAACATGCACTATGAAAAATGCCTAAATAATGTTTTATTTATATAAAACATTTTAACCAGAAGTGCTTCAGAGACAGCCACATTTGCAGATCTCCAAAAGATACAGTTTCAAAATACCTGAAAAGCTGAAAGGTGTGTTTTGTTGTGTCAGCTAAGTTGGTGGAAAGAAAAAATCAGAGTTTCAAGGATTTTTATTTTTTGTTTTGGGTGTTTTTTTTTGTCATATGTTTCCCTGTTCATTGGAATTCTTCCTTTACTGTGAAGAACAGATGCCAGACATTGTATTAATACCATTTAAAATGTTACATCAGTAGTTTAGTGGTCATTAAAGTGTGTTCAGAGTTTACAAACTGATGATGATTCATCTCATAAGTCGTGACACACTGCTCTGCGCATAAGCTTATTAAGTTAAAAGTATTGGTACTGGTATCGCCAGTACTGGCCCTGTATATACTTATTGGATCAACACCAAAATCTGCAGTATCGCACATCACTACCCCCCAATGTTCCCTGACATGACTGCACTGCCGTGTAGAAGTCGAAAAGCTCGCTCTGCACGTGAGCATGCATATAAGCAACAAATTCACAAACACAAACTCGGCCGCATACGCAACTGCACACATTCTCGCGACTACACACACACACACAAGCACTCACATCCAATCTCACAGCTAACATATTGTTCTCAGACCAACACAATGCATTATCTCCCCCGCAGTTGTTCCTCTCTCCCTCACAACCGGGCACACGCTCCGTCCTGGTAGCTCTGTGTGTGCCGTGCAATGCTGAGAGGAGTGTAGCGTTGTCAGTCATTAATCTGCTACAGCACAGCCTGTAATCCTGATGACAGAGCGGAGCGGGCTTACAGAGAGCAGAGAGGATCTGAGCCCAGCCTGGAGTGGGGAACAAAGGAGCCAGAGAAGACTGGCTTTGAATCTATAAAGAGAAAGGAAGTGTGTGTGAGTGTGTGTGTGTGTGTGTAAGGATTCTGAGGTGAGGTCGGTAACTATTTTGTCAGCACTGCTGCAGTGTTATTCAAGAATGCTGGCACACACAAAAGCTACACATGGAAAGCTACCCTGGCTGCCGGTGTGTCACACTGACATATAAGATAAAGCGCCTCTGGTCCAGGCTTGTCTGCAGAGAAATGCGAGAGAACAAGCTTATTTCAACGGCCTCTTCAAAGAAACATCAAGGGTCAAAGTTGGCTCACGCAATTCAGTGCAACATCAAGGAGGCTGAAAATGAAGAAGGGGGGGGGGTTAAAAAAAAGCATGTCTGGAGGCATCAACAAGCATGCATAATGGGCATGTGAAAACAACCGGCCCTACACGCTGAGAGGAAGCGGTAAAGCTATTACTGCATGAGTCATTGAGCTTCGGCTGCTATTGAGGTATTATGTTTCAGTTTGCCACATTACAACTAAAGAGGTCATTTCACAGTCACTCAGAGTGAGAAGTCAAGAGGTGCAGCAGCCATAACCTGTCCGCCGGTCCAGCAGCGAAATAATATTGTTTGGAGGCTAATGCAATAAATGATGCAACATAAACTGTCTTCTCTCAATGACTTAATAATGATGCTGATAAACAAGCCCCAGAGTTGCAATGATACTTGAAAGTACTTTCTTTTCTTTGAACTGAGAAAGAAGCCTCATTAGTGACCAAATAAAAGAAAAATATGGATTGAATGCGGACCTGGGGATCCAAATTAAAACACACACACACACACACACCGACTGACACAATGCCTGGGCACATCCTCTGGCTTATCTCTGTAGATTTTAGAGGCACTACGCACAAACACACAGTTATATTTATGAGCGCATGCGTCAGTTGGAAATGGTAAATAATGAATTAAAAAGTACCCATTTCAAGACGACCTGCCAAGTTTCTGAGTCAACTGCGATGGCTGCAGATTGGTTTAATAAAATATGAGCTAAATTCTCCCCTGCCACTGCTGGTGCTGATACAAAAAAAAAAGGCAGGGTGGGGGCAATGTAACGTAAACACACCGTGGCTGGGGCTGAGAAAGGACTCATAGTGGTTCTGTGACACGAAGGGTTTTTCCAGCTGTGGAGAGAAATGTGATTGGGTGTCCTCGGCACATGCTGAGGTAACAGGAAAACAAAAAAGGATGGAAAATTCCAACCGGCTGAATTCGTTAATAATCTATTTGGCTGCGTTCTGGACATCTTCCATTCAGAGGAAAACCTCAGAGAAGGCACACACAGCAGAGATCTTAAGAAAGAGTGGGATGATATGTGACAAGGGGGCCCTGACTGAATTCATGCTGGAGGAGGTTCAGAAGAGCCAGACCAACTTCCCAATAGTATACAATATTAGCTTTGGAGGAACACCTACGTAGGAGCTGTTCTCATTAAAATAGTTTTAATTCCTTTCACTTCTAATGACTTTCTCTATAGTTTGTGTTGCCACAATACAGTTTAGCTCACTGCACGTGTGTTAAAAGTGCATTTTTAATCAGGCAAAAACAAACTAAAGTATTTCTTCTTATTTAAAGCTCTTTGCATTTTTGAACCCCCTCCCTTAAGACTGAGCATATTTATGCCACAAATCAAACACACTGGAATTCTACTTTCAGCTGCTTCCTTAATCACAATGGGGTGCCACAGCAAGAAGCTCCACATCTCTTTTGACAGTTTTTTTTGTACACCAGACACAATCCCCAAATGATTTGTGCCTCCTGCTGGAATCGAACTGGCAATCATTCATTTGATAGGAAAACATGTAAACCAATTCACTGTGGAGCCTCCGTGCTGGGGTTTTAGTAGTTGTAGTAAAACTAATATCAGGTGTTTAGTGCCGAAACTTGTTTTTCTGTCTCTTTGAGATGCCACGGTGTGGGGTCATTTGAGATTTGCTTGCCTTTTTTATTTTATATTCGCGTACGTGACACTTCATGTTCAAGCCAATAACCAGTCTTGTGTGAAGAAGCTTTCTCCACATCTAAAAGGAGTCACTCTGCCCACACGCCGTGGCAAAAAATAAATAAATAAATATTTTTTTAAATGTGCAGGGGTATCCTGCAAAAAGGTTGAAGGCTGTCTTCGACAGTTCCCCCTTAAGTGCTATTTCTTACATGACATTTTGGACAGTGGAAATTGCAGGCTAGAAGTGCTTTTCCTATCTTTTTAAAGGCTCCCACTGCCATTGATTAGCCTTATTTTAGAGCCCCTTAGGCATTTGGCTAGAGAAGTCCATTGTAGCAAAGCATTTCTGTGAGGTTTGAAGGGAGAATTTTTTAAACTATTTCCAATCACGCTTCTTTATAATGTGAGACATTTGCTTGTGCAGGAAGGACATACAAGAGACGGGGATGTCTTTCACAGAGACGTTTATTGAGGAGAATAGAGTGCAGGAGAACAAGTTAACACGTGTCAAGCCACTGTCAATCTGGAAGCCTTCCTGACAACAGGGTTCACATTTCACAAAGTGTATCCGTTTCTGTGTATTCCGCATTCCTCACTGTCTGGATCCAAGATGTTACATATGTGGCGAGCCCGGTGAGACAGAGAATGTGAAACTATGCAAGGTCTTCTCCCCAGTATAGAAGTGAGTAGCTTTGAAGGTACCAGATGCTGAATCATTACATTCCTCCACGTCTGGCTGTTTCACTGAACGGCTCTGGTGCAATAATTGGCCTCTGAGAGACTCCTCGTCAGAGTGACCCCTTGTGCTTTTTGACCTCTCTTACAAGTCTTTAGGAGTAAAAGTGTAATGAAATGTTGAGGCTTTGAGTGCATCACCAACCTAATATTAATTTGAATAAAATGCAACATTAATGTATAACCGCATGAAGAATTTCTAGAAGGTTGGTTTAAAGTCGAGAATAAAAACAATCAGAATTGTTGACGAAAAATCGTGATGAAAACTGTCTGCCCATTTCAATCTTTGAACATAAGACATCAACAATGTAGATTTATGATTTATGTAATGGTTTCATTAAACCATACAAACATATACACCAAACACAATGCCAGAGAAAAGGATTTTTCTCATGTTGATCACTCAGCTGATTTCCTGTTTTGCATTTTTTTCCATTGGCTCTCATGCAGTCTTGGTAGTTTTACTTTGTTTCTTTTCCACACAAGTTCCATTCACCACCTCTTCACCAGCTCCTTTTCTAAGCTCTTCCTTATAGCTACTGTGCGCAGCCTCCCCCTACTTGTCAGACTGTCTTTGAAGCCATTGTTGTCCAGCTATTCGACCATTTCCTTGAGCAGTTCCTGTCTATTTTTTCCTTGTGCATGCCTGTTGTCTGCTCTTTGAGTTATCATCTTTTTTTTCTTCCTTTTTTTAGTCTCTCTCGTTTGATTTCTGCTTTTGCTTCCTCCCTCGCTGGATCTGTTTGCTTCTCTCGATCACCTTTCTTGCTATTAAAAATTTGGATTTTGGACTTTTGCATTTGCATTCTTCCATTTCAAGTCACACGCATCCTCTTGGAGGCTAACGCCACAAAACTTGTCCTCTCGATGTTACTGATGTGCTTGTTCCCTGTGAGAGTTGTCATTGCGAGACTAACGCAAATAGCAAAGCTGTTACATCCACACTATTAGCGGCAAACACTCCCATCTTCAAAATGGCATGTCATGCAGCAAAACCCATGATGCCACACAACAGAGCATACAAAACAGCAAGAACAGTTGAACAAAGAAGAAGAGTTCACGCCTGTGCTGCCTGCAGGGCAGTCAGTGTGCTCAGGAACACGTTTGACAATTATTTTCAGGGGAATATGTCACTGTTTGAGAAGACTTTTCTGAACATCAAAGTCAGTCTCTCTGAAGACATGTTAGATAACTTCAAAGTCTTGTGACTACTTTGCCAAGAGGTGCTTTCCCTTTGTTTTGCTCAGCTAGTTTTGTTTTCCATTTCATTGTGCAGCAGATGATAAAGACTGTGAGTCCACGTTGCATCATGGACCTGCTCTCTGTAATTTACCGCTCAAGGTCTGAACAGGCATCGGGCGAGACTTTAACCACCAAAATATTCTGACAGGTAGGTACGCGAGGAAGAAGCTCCGAGAAGGTCTTTTGAAGCTGTGCCATTTCTTTCTCTCTCTTTTTTTCTTACTTTGAAAGCATCATGAATCGAGATGCCATGATGAAATTACATTATAATTTTGTAATTTCCAAATTTTTGTCTGATTGCACATCAAATCTATCATTCTAACTATTATTTTTTTTCTCCCTAAGGTTGTTATTTTGCAGGCAGCAGAGACATTGTCCGAGAATTACTCAGACCTTCAGGTTACACGGCACACATACAAAAAGAAAACGGCTGCTCCAGACAATATTTTTCTTTATCTAACAAGATTTTTTTTTTTTGTGAGACCTTCCTTTCATTCCTCAAAGAAAAACCAGAACAAGTAAATGTCGCCAAAGTCTCTGGATGATAAAGGTTTTTAAATGGGAGATGTATATAAGTATGTATGAATACAAAGTGCAGTATGGCAGAAGGGAACAGCTGCTCCCTTTTCAGAAATGATCAGCTGTTGTGCTGCCTTTATTTCCCATGGCATCAAAACAGCAACTAAAGGCTGAGGCCTACACGTCTTCTTAATTAGTAAGTCATCCTCCAACAATATCCTGCATACATCCTGTTATGGACCTCATCTACCTGCTGCACATATACTAGGTCTCTAGTGACATAATTATATGACTGATGCCGAGGCATTAGTTGGAATTACTATGAGTGTCGGTGGATGTTATAGAAACATCTCTGCATATTGGCCTCGAGCCCATTCAGGCAAAATAAAATCACAGTATGAAATACATAGCGTGAAGTGGAAAATGAAGCACGCGATCGTCCAATCTTTGCCTGTCGAGCACACTAAGCATGGTGTGTTTTCATGAGTAAAACAAAGCAGTGTTGTGCACATTTGACTTACGCTATGTAGTTAGAAATGAACAGCGGGACTGTGGGAAACAAAAGAATGGCAGGACGGCTGTTTTTAGCAGCTTTTTGTCTGATGTAAGTCAAGAAAAGGCGCCGTCTCTTCTAAAATAAAGCATAATGATGCGACTAACAGGAACACACTCAGACACGCTGTGTCGCATATTCTGTTAATCATCCTCTGGTTCCTATCATCCCCTGCCATTTGCATTTTTTTCATGTAATAAAGTATCATAGAAGTATAAAACATGGAATAATCGCTTACTTTGGCTTTGGATGAGAGGATTTGTTTTCTCTGAAGTATGCTGCAATGTAACTAAGGCAACTGAGCTATCCAACTTTGCAGATCACAAAGATTGTTTCAGTTAATTCATCTCCTTCTCCATATTCTTCTTCACTTTAATCTCAATACTAAACAAGTTAAAAAATATGTTATGTATGGTGGTGAGAAAAAGCTTCTGCTTGGACTTGATCTTTGATGTCAGCTGCCACAATTAACCCTCTCAGGCTCAAATTAAGTTTTAGTTACAGGAAAAATCTGATATTTGGGGAAAATTATCATATGGGGTAGTACAATAGAATCCTGACTTTTTTTTTTAGTGAGACCTTCACATGCAAGGAGTTCTGGGATGTTGCGGATTTACAACATTGGCCCGGTGTGGTAAATTGACACTGAAGACTGAATATGATATGAACATTAACTTTATTTGTATACAACTTTTCAAAACAATGTAACAAAGTGCTTTTCAGTAACAGAACAACAACAAAAACAATATGGGATCCAAATCCAAAATCTCAAATCCTCATTGAGTAGGCCATGTTGGCATGTCACTTTGTGGTGTGGTACTCCAAGAAACAGTTTTTGTCTTTCGTAAAGCACAGAAGTACTTTGCACTTCAGGCAGGCCATTTGCGTGTAGCCATTCTTGCACAGTCTGCACGGTCCACGTTTCTCAGCATGAATGGGAAAATGATCGCATCGGTCGAGTCTGACGTCAACCGATGGTGCAACGATCCGCTGAAGTGGAGGTGGAGGGTTGCTAATGCACAACCAAGTCCTGCAGTGGTACTTCTGAGTAAAAAAAAACTCATAAAATATGTATGTGGGGTAATCAGGTTGTTAGTTTTTAACTGTTGCAAATCGGCAACGCCTGCCTCGAGAGGGTTAAGCAGCTAGCCATGCAACTGTAGCATTCCCAACCTCCTCTGGCATTAACATCAGCATAAACAGTGTGCACTGGGAGCTTCACTGCATGGGTTTCCATGGCCATCAGTTCCAGTAGGTGTAATGTGCCACACTGACTTTGATAAAGCAAGAAAAGGACTACATGGTGGAAAATGACTCAAACCATGATTCCAAAAAAATATCACCTAAATGCTTTAAGAACATTTAGCCTACATTATTTCAGATGTCTCACATTCACCACTGTATAGGTCACTGTTGAAACACATTGGACTGGAATAGAGTTAAACAGCAGAGCAGACTTGTTGCAGTTATTCGTTTCAATATTCTTCTGTATGCTGCTCTTTCTTATTGATTTTTTTGAGGGGGGCTGTTTTGTTTTGTGGGCCGGATTGAGATAGTTGGCTGGGTGGTTCCTGTCCTCAGGCCATAATTTGCCCATGTGTGGTTTAGATGATCAGCCCACAACAAACTGCTGATAAATGAAAACAGCTTATATCTATGGCTACTCCTCTCAAGCTGGCTAACGTATGTAACCTATCATGATGTACCTTTCACTGAGCATGGCGTCCATGGGAAGAAAATATAAGGGAGCCCTCTGCTGTTCAACCAAATATCAACCCGTAAACAAAATACCTACCAACATATTTTTTGGAAGGACTAGTCACGATCAGGGTGGTCGGTTTGTAAGCTATAGGGTTGTGGTTGTCTGGTTTTGTCCGCTAACCCTGTAACAGACTGGTAAATGATGGTAAGTGGACTGGATCTTATATAGGGCTTTTCTACTCAATTGACAACTGACCTACTGTATGCTAATGTGAGCCACCCCCCTCCTCCCACTAGGGAAGTCAGACCACAACCTGGTTTACCTACAGCCACAATACACACCCCTCGTCCAAAGGCAGCCTGTCACAACACGCTCCATTAGGAGATGGACCCCAGAAAAGGAGGATGCTCTGAGGGACTGCTATGACACCACAGACTGGGATGTGCTTCTGAGCCCATATGGTGAGGACATAGAGGGGGCGACACACTGTCTGACGGACTACCTCAACTTTTGTGTGGACACAGTCGGCCCTGCTAAGACGGTACGGTGTTATCCTAATAACAAACCGTGGGTAACACAGGAAGTCAAAGCTGTCCTCAACATGAAGAAGAAGGCCTTCAGGAGCAAAGTGAAGGAGGACATGAAAGCAGCACAGCGGGAGGTGAAACGCTGCTTGAAGGAAGCAAAGGATGCCTACAGGAGGAAGGTGGAGCAGAAGTTGGAGAGGAACAATATGAGGGAGGTCTGGAATGGTGTGAAAATGTCATGGTCTGGGCGGGCCTGAGTAACTTTCCTCAGCATCAGCTCTCCTCCTTTGGGTGGAGCCCTTCCTGCCCCTCTCCGTTCCTCAGCTGCAGGCAATTATTCTGGCAGTATTTAGGAGCAGCGCACACTATGAGTCTTCGCCAGATCGTCTGCTAACCCCAGTTAGTTCACAGCCTTATGTTCCTGTGTATTTTTCAGTGTGCATTACTTACCCCTCTCTTCCTGTCTCCTAGTCGGTACCTGGACTCATCATCCCAAAACCTGCCATAGCCTCATTCCTGGATTCCGGTCAGCTGCTGCTTAATCCTTTTCAGTCAAACTGCCACTCACACCTGCCTGCCTCCCTGCATACCAGTATTGGACTCAGCGCTCGCCTGGACCTCGCCTCGCCTCCACCTTCAGTTAATCCCCGCCTGCGAACACGTAAGCCATCCCAGCTTGTCAAATGGAGAAACACTCACAACTCCTTGGACTGTTCTGATTTTCCTCTCCTACGTTTCAGTGCCCTGGTCTGCCATAGCTTCCACCAGCCCCACTCCAGTTTCAGCAGTTTAGTGACCTGTCTGTTCCATGCTCGCCCTAGCCCCGCACCTCACAGACACCACGCTTTTGCACTAAGTTTAACCTTGTTTTCTGTCTTGAATATTTATGTTAGAGACACGTGTGAATAAAAGTTTTTGTTTTCGCAAATCACTTTGAGCTTCCGGTCTTTGGTTCTGCGCCTGAGTCCATTCCACGTCATGGGCCTCTGAGCTATGACAGAAAACCATCACAGGCCACAACATCAAGAACAGCACAGTGGGGGGGACTGTGGAGAAGGCAAACGAACTCAACTACTTCTTCAACAGGTTCGACCGGCACACAACCCCCCCACCCTCACCCTCACCTTTACTACAGAGCCCTCTCCCTACTCTCCTACCTCCCTCGCTTTCCCCCCTCCTTGACACTATGACATCCCCCTCCTCCTTCTCCAACCCCTCTCTAAACAGCACGACAGCCTCCCTCCCCCCCTTCCAATCATCTCCCAGTGTCACAGTTGGACAGGTCAGGAGACAACTGAGGAAGCTTCGCCCCAGGAAGGCAGCAGGCCCAGACAAGGTGTGTCCTAGGATGCTAAAGGTGTGTGCTGCTGAACTTGGGGAGCCGCTACAACGAGTCTTCAATCTCAGTCTGCGACTGGGGAGAGTGCCCGCCCTCTGGAAGACATCCTGCATTGTCCCGGTCCCCAAAAAGAACCGGCCCAATGAGCTGAATGACTTCCGACCGGTGGCACTGACGTCACATCTTATGAAGACTCTAGAGCGGCTCTTCCTCAACCTCCTCCGACCACAGGTACAACATGCCCAGGACCCACTACAGTTCGCCTACAAGGCGAATGTCGGAGTGGAGGATGCCATCCTGTACCTCCTACACAGAGCCCACTCACACCTGGACAAGGGAAAAGGCACGGTCAGGATCCTGTTTCTTGACTTTTCCAGTGCCTTCAATACAATCCAGCCCTGTCTGCTCCAGGAGAAACTAAACAGGATCCAGGTGGACCCCTGCCTGGTTGCTTGGATCTCCGACTACCTCACCGACAGACCACAGTACGTCAGGCTGAAGGACATCACGTCTGACACTGTGGTCAGCAGCACAGGAGCACCACAGGGAACTGTGCTGTCCCCTCTTCTCTTCACCCTGTACACCTCTGACTTTTGCTATAACTCTGAATTATGCCATATTCAGAAGTTTGCGGATGACACCACCATCATGGGGCGTATCTGGGATGACCAGGAAGAGGAGTACAGGAGCCTGGTGAGGAACTTTGTCACATGGAGTCACACAAACCACCTGCAACTCAACTCCTCAAAGACCAAGGAACTGGTTGTGGACTTCGGGAGGTCCAGACCAGGTCCACTGCCAGTTCAAATAGAGGGAGAGGAGGTGGAGGTGGTCAACACATACAAGTACCTCGGGCTGTGGGTGGACAACAAACTGGACTGGACATGCAACACGCAGCACCTGTATAAAAAAGGCCAAAGCCGACTGTACTTCCTCAGGAGGCTGAGGTCTTTCAACATCTGCAGGAAGCTCCTGAGGATGTTTTACCAGTCGGTGGTTGCTGGAGTACTTTTCTATGGCGTGGTGTGCTGGGGGAGCAGCACAGCAAAGAAGGACTCATCCAGGCTGGAGAAACTAATCAGGAAGGCGGGCTCTGTGGTCGGCATGAAGCTGGACACTCTGGTGACAGTGGCAGAGAAGAGGACATTAAAGAAACTGATGGACATTATGAACAATGCTGGGCATCCTCTGCACACGGTCGTAAACAATCAGAGGAGCCTATTCAGTGACAGGTTGCTTCTCCCAAAGTCAAAAACCAACAGACTTAAAAACTCCTTTGTCCCACAGGCCATCAGACTGTTTAACTCCTCACTGGAGGGGAGAGGGAGGGGAAACAGAGGGACAAGGGAGGGCGGGAACAACTGAGCTGTAGGTGCTTTTTTTACACTGTGCAATATTTGTTTTTGTTGTTGTTGTTGTTGTGTTGTTTTTTTCTTATATTCGACTGTGCAATAATCACTGTGAAATATACTCACTCAAATGAGCAATCCTATTTATCCATATTGTATATTCTGTATCTATATATGTGTATATGTGTATATATGGTGTATTTATGCTTATATCCTTACTCTAATTCCCCTTATTGTATCTGTAACATGCAACTTCTTTCGGTGCTTTGCTACTGGAAACTGAATTTCCCGGAGGAACCCACCCGAGGGATTAATAAAGTTTCATCTAATCGAATCTAATCTAATCTACCTGACCACTAAGAACTTTATACAACATGCCTCACTCCCCCATTCGTACAGCCACTGCTTCTATGGTGAAATGCTTTCTAACTAACGTTCACACACATTCACTCTCTGATGGATGCATCGGAGAGTAACTTGAGGTTAGTATCTTGCCAAAGGAGCAGCCAGAGATCAAACGACCAGCCTTCCAATTAGTAGATGACTTGGTCTCCTGAGCTAAAGCCAGCCCTCAGCCACTTTTGATGACCTCTCGCCCATTGAAGGCTGGGATAAGCACCAGCCACCATAAACAAAGTGGTTGGCTGGGTCGATGGACTGGAAGTTTGTTATTGGTGGTAGCTGGAATGTTTTTTTTTCCTTGCTGACTGCTTTTCTGTATTAAATATTTAGAACACACGAGTGGTAAACTTATACTGAATTTTAGGTTGAATAAATAACTTATATATTATATTCTGTATATTGTGTTAGTCTGCATGCCCTTCTAATCCTTGTATTTCTATGCTGCAGCAGGTAGATGGAGACGCCTGCTCCAGTACTTCCTGTATAAAGCCCATCCTTCCTATTCTTCAGCATGCATCTTTTGTTTCTCAGCCATAGACAGTATACAATATGTACATAGCCACTCTGACATCACCTATTAGTTTTGGACTTTTTGTTTTGCACCCTCAACACTAACATGTTGGCTGTTGTTAATGCTAATTCTTCAGGTAATGCTAATTAGCTTGGTTAGCAAGCTATCTCCACAAATTGTATGCATGCAACACACAGACCTAATAATTTGGCTAATAAAATATAAACAAATAATCAACAACAATTTATAATATTAGTAAGATAATTCAGTAAAAAGTCTCACAATGGCACAAACACAGCAGAGAGGTCCACTTCAGTTGCTCGGATTAATGGAGTTGAGGCCTAGCAGCACCTGCTGGCTAGAGCTGCCTATGCCTTGATACCTGCCTTGATATCTCTAACTCAATCATCCAAACAGGTGAGTCACAAAAGAATTCAACTTAAATATACGACCTAGAGCAGGGAGGATGTCATTTTACATCACTGGCCACCTGTAAGGAGTCTCCGGGCTTAAATTGTAAGGCATAAATGTGTAAAATTACAGAAAAAACTTCCAGTAGTTCATTGTTCATTGCCCAGATGGTCCTGCAATTATAAAGTGGAAATGTTGATGTTGTTGTTTCTATGTGGTTCTATCTATTGCTTTATGAGTATGAATAGGGGAAGTCTTTATCAGTAGGAAAACATCTAAAAAAATAAATAAATAAATAAATAAAAAATGAAAGTACAGGTAAAACTTATGCCAACGGGGTGTTTTCCCTCTAATATTTATCACATGTCTGATTCCTTGAGCTTTCTAAAAAAAAATTTTTTTAAATACAGGCAGCTCATTCATTTTACAGTATTTGCAAAGAGTAAAGTAAAGAAAAGATCTATATAAGTAAAGTGTAACCCACAGATCAGATCCCAATAAAGGACAGACTGTAGCTGATCCCCGGCCTCCATATTGAAGTAATTTGATAGAAGCTTGTAGTCAGTGAAGGAGTCAAGTCTTCACAACTTCAGCCGGCAGAACATCGGGTGCATCCTGCGTCTTTGAGACAGCGGATTTCCCGCAATGAGAAGCATCTGCAGCAGAACAGAGTGCGGGGACAGCTCGTGAAACACCTGGGCACCGGCTATTTACCGAGAGAAATAAGCAGCAATGGCGCGTTTTATCGCGCTGTGGATGGGAACTCTCCTCCAGCTTTGCCACGCAACGATTTATACAAACGACTGGGCGATAAAAATAAGAGGGGACCTCGAATCTGTGAACAGGATAGCAGAGAAATATGGATTTACCAACATGGGACAGGTGAGTGCCCTCAAACATGAAGAGGGCAGTTATTTACACAATTACCAGACTTGCATTTGGCGCAGTGTCATTTATTGGAAAACTGAAAATATTGGACAAATCTAACTGTGGAGACTCTTATGGCTTTAGTTTACTAATATTTTTTTAGGATTGCATCAAAAGCTGTTGATGTCTGTCTGTACTTTATGGTCAGCCGTCCAGGTAGAAACTGCTCAAGATTTAAAGAAGCAGCAAATGAACAGATACATTCATAAATAAATAAATAAATCATGACCACCAGCATGTTTTTCAACAAGAATTTGACCTCTGCATTTAGCCCAGAAATGAGCAGTGAGCACACACACACTCAAAGACACACTACAGGCAGTGCTAGTGCTGGGAACTTAACCAGCAACCATAATCCAAAGTTGCTTCTCTATGAGCCACTGCTGCATTAGTTGCACTCCTTTTGCACTTATTTTAGACTTGTTTCATAAAGTAACAGTTAAACATCAAAGAAATAGCATGCTGTACTTTATTGCACATGGGATAGATGCTCAGTTTTCACAGCAGGTGATAGGAACCAGAGAGACCCATTCAAACTAAAAAGACTGCTATACAGTAATCTTATATTGCTGAGGTTGAAAATCAAAAAGTAATTATTTCACTGAAAAGATATTAATTAAATATTTAAGGGCATAATAGTGCAATAGTGTGAGCTGTCATGTGTTTTATTAACTAGTCATTACTCAGTGGTCTGCGCTTGTATAAAAATATTAGCTGACATACATTATAGAATGCACAAAGTGACATGGTATGTGCAACTACACGAGTACACAGATGAGCAGCAGTGTGGCTGAAACCTTTTGGCTCAGGTTGCCCTCGGCTGTAAAACTATCAGAGGTATAAGGTAGCCGTGTTAATAAAAGACACCATGAGCAGTTTAATAATTAAAAAGCTGCTTTGCACAGTAGCAGAGCAGAACGAGCAGCACGCCTCCACCTGAAAACAAAATCATTTTGAGGATTTGATGTGTGTTTTCACCAGATTGGAGACCTGAAGCGGCATTACAGTTTTCGCCATCACAAGACGGCGAATCAGTCCAAAGTAGGCAACAAAGAAGTGACTGATCGCGTCGCCAAGGAGACCAAGGTATAGTAATGAGATATGAGTAGGACTGGGAGGCTACTGGATTATTAATCACCAGCATCATGTCCCCTCCGTACACTCCACATACACATAGGGACACATGTTCATTGTCCTGGTCCCTCCCCTCACATTACAGCTTTGTGTGCACGAACACTAACAGCACCTAAAGATGCTAGAAGTCCTTAAAGATCAACAAGGTGTTCAGGGTTGCATCAAATTCTTATAGTATCAATAAGCAGCTTGGGCATATAGTACATATAGTACAGGTTCTAAGCAACTCCCAGTGTTATCTGGTTACACACAAAATCCCACTTTCTTTGTCTTCCACCTTCAGAAGTTAAAGAACATAGTCGATAGTAGTGTCAGTGTTAGCCAGGAGGACTTTTTTCCAACTAGGGAAAGGGAACCATCCAAGGAGCTTTTGATTTTACATTTAGTAAACAGCTAGGGATTTATCTTTTTCCCAGCATTTAGCGTACGTCAGACTTTTTTGCATTAATGTCACTTTGTACCAACATTTTTGTTCATGTATAATTGAGTAGTGTCTGAAATCACAACACACTAACATAATATAATTCAGATTGTATGACCCATGGACTGTATATTGAAGATGGATGTTGCTACTATGACATAGCCCATTAGCCAGTCAAGTCCTTAGTGAAGCCTCGAGCTGAGTTTTTTTTAAATGGAGGATGAATCTGACTAAGAATTCAAGGGACCACTCACTTCTCCTATATCAACGTGGCATGCTGAGGAAAGGCCCACAATCATAACCTTCTGTGTTTGTTATCTGTTTTGATTCCAATGGAGATCACAATATACAAGGGAACATCATATTGTATTCAGTGAAACTTCAAAAAACAAAAAGCACAACACAGAAACTCAACTGCAAGAGTGTATGAGACATAGGGTAATTTTTATGTTGACTTCTATACAACTGGACTATTGCAAAACAGAGGAGGCTCCCCCTGCTGGCCAACAAAAGTAAAGCTAAATTCAGCCTTTAACCGTAACATGATTTGCTACATAACAGAGAAAATTCCTGAGAAAAAGTCACAGAAGTTAAAAAAAAAAAGTGTCCAACACTAACACTATTATTGTGAATTTTCAGGAATTTCAATAAGTGCCCTATAACGGCTTCAGGAACAGGAAACTACTTCTTTGGTGGAGCCATGTTTGCAGCTTTACTAAGCACAGTAATATTTTTTAAACTGAATTCTAACGTCAATGCACTGACAGGACTATAATGGCAGCTGTAACATGGAGCTGTTCAGGAGTTTTAACATTGGTCATGTTTGCTATTGCAGATGAGCACATTAGCATGTATTTGATAAATGAACTCAGAGACGCTAACAACCATTAACAGAACCAAGAAATGTGATTAGTTTTGCAGGAATAAAAACAATTAAAAACTTAATGGGGAAGTGCATTTTTTCAAATAAATAATTCTGAATTTGCACCAAATTTAAAACCTTTTAACAACTAAGAGCAGATATTAGCCTCATAAAGGCACTAGCGGAAAAGTTTAGTGTCCATATTTTGTGATACTTCACTGATCAAAGTTACCATTTTGACCTTAAAACAGTGTTATATGAGCAATCTACAGAATGATCAGGATGTCTTTATATTTCTGTGAGACAGCCATGTGTTGCAGCAATTTGGGATTGCGTTTTTGTTTGTTGCTGTTGAACGAAGAGGGTGCAAGTCATTAGCTTGCACTGATTACATTCGTGCCCTTTGTCTGTGGTAAGTCATCAGAGTATCAACCAGAGGTACAGTGTCAGGGCCCCTCCTCTTGAGAACATAATTGTTTTTTGCCAGCGCAGTAAATGCGTTATAGCTGCTGAAATATTTCACAGTGGATCCAAACGTTCCAGTGGAATGTCTAAAAGTAGACAAACATCTGGACAAATGTTCCATTTAAGGTGGAATGGCTCCAGCAGCAGGTGCTCCAGAGAAGAGTGAAGAGGATCTCCAGAGCCGGTCATATCTCTCCCATCCCCATGAGGAGAAAGCTCCTCCCTGCTACGCACCATCAGTCCAGCAACCACACGCAGGACTTCAGCAACCCAGTGTGGAACCGCCTGTGGTATATTGTGAGTCAGATTGTTTTGTTTTTTTTTCCTTTGCCATGCTCAAGTCTGAAACACAGACACACAAACACACACAAACCCAGACAGACAGACAGAGCCTAAAATAGACCCACATTTATTCTTTACTCCTGAGGGTGAAGCTGAATGTCCCACTATTTCGCTCCACAGCAGTGCAGTGGCTCCAAAGCCTGCCAGTCTCACATGAACATTGCAGCGGCCTGGAGGAGAGGGTACACTGGGAAGGGTGTGGTGGTGTCTGTCCTAGATGATGGCATCGAGAGAGAGCATCCGGATCTGAAGCCAAATTATGTAAGTGCTCTGGGATGGGACACTCTTCTTGGGAAGGGGACATTAATCATAAGCAGTTTGGCAGAGCTCTTAGTGTAAGAGCTCAGGCAGATATTGCAAGCAGGGTTTTTGGGCCAAAGGTTTGGAAAGGCCAGCTAAGAGTATTGGAAAGGACATTAAACGTCTGATCCACTTAGCTGTTGAGTGGGCTGGTGAATAATGCTCTTTGTGATTTGTCTGATGAAATACAGTCAGATAGCTGCTGGCATGGTGTTATGTGCCGCTACTTAGTATCTATCTGATTTAGGATCCTTTTGCCAGCTTTGATGTGAACGGACAAGACCAAGATCGTTCTTCTAACAGTGCTGTTAACTAGTGAGTACTTTGTATCTCTGGAATTTTCTTTGAACCTGCTTTGCAGCTTCCCCGTCATAATCCAGAACTCTAATTAATGCATGCTTTTCCTTTCCGTTTTCCCGTAATTGCATGCATGTATGGATATGCAAAGTCCCCAGTCTAAATTCTGTCTTCGCATAGCTTGATGTAACGGAAATAGCCCGTCTTCTCCTCATGCATATGCATTTAACCTCGTGTTCTGATGTTCTCCTCCTTTCTTCGAAGCCATGGGACTCAGTGCGCAGGGGTGGTTGCTGCGGCTGCAAATAGCTCTCGGTGCACGGTCGGAGTTTCTTTCCACGCACGCATAGGCGGTGAGTCCGTGTGACGCCATGAAACTCGCACGCCGAAGGACTTCTTGAAAGGCAAAGTTTTGTAGATACAGTAGGGGATTCAAACTTTATCATGGCTTTGGTGCTATCCTTTTCCCTCAGGCATCCGAATGCTGGATGGAGATGTAACAGACATCGTGGAGGCCCAGTCGCTGAGCTACAGTCCACGGTATATTGATGTTTACTTAGCCGGCTGGGGCCCAAAAGATGACGGGGCCACTTTAGATGGACCTGGACCTCTGACTCGTCTTGTTTTACAGAACGGCGTTCAAACAGTGAGGAAAAAAAGTGTGGCTGTGTTTGTTTATGTCTGTGTCCCACCTGCAGCTGTATATTTACTGCAAGGGCTGTTCTGTTTTTTCCCTCAACATCAATATGTAAATATCATAAATAAATTAATCGCCTCTGTCTGCTTTACCCAATTAATCTCAGGGCCGGCAAGGGAGGGGCTCCATCTTTGTTTGGCCGTCAGGAAATGGAGGGGAAAGAGGTGACTACTGCTCCTGCGACGGCTACAGCAACAGTATCTACACTGTCTCTATCAGCAGCAGCACTCAGCGTGGAAGCCAGCCAGATTACCTGGAGCCGTGCCCCTCCACTCTGGCAACGGCGTACGGCGGATGGGAAAGAGAGGAGATGGTGAGTGTTGCTAACAGAGAACTTAATTAAGATGCGCATGATTCACAAAATAGCTTCTTTTCTTCCACCGTAGTGAGCAGCCACGCTCTCCTACCATCAGTCTGTTGAAGATAGCTTTACCCAAATGCTGGAAAAACATTTTCTCGCCTCAATCCAAAGCAACATTGTAAAAAGACTTTATATAGACACAAACACAAGTTGCTGAATCTCAAAACTATCTTGCGAATGGCAACATTTCTGTTAACTATTAGTAGTTTAATAGTGATAGAAAACAAATCTACATTTCAGGTTGTGGGACTTGCACTGTGGAATCTGAGGCTGAAGTTTGCAAAAGTTGCAACTCACTGAACCACAAGACCTCTGGGCACCTTGCTGTCCTTGAGCCAACCGTGAACTCTCCTTTATTACGAAGTATTCTAGAGTCCAGTCTGTTGGCCTCCTGGGTCAGGACAATGATCCTAAGCACAGCAGCAAATCTACAATAGAAAGGCTCAGAGAGAAAAGAATGGCGGTGTTGCAGTGGCCCAGTCGAAGTCCAGACCTTAACCGGATTGATAAGCTGTGGTGGGACTTCAAAAGAGCTGTGCATGAACAAATGCCTCAAAAATGAAATGAAACAATGTTGTGGGCCAGAATTCCTTCACAGAAACATGAGCTACTGGTAACGTGTCTCACAGTGTTGTGGAGACAACTTGATAACTTGTGATCTACAAGCTATTAAATCATGCAACATATGCATAACATATTTTTTACAGACAAGAAAGAAAACAAGAAAAACAATGGTCTACTATCTGTAGCAAGTTACATAATTTCTTTAAATATTTAATATTTTAAACATAAATGTCCAAAAGCAATTATTTTTTTACAATAAAAGGAAGAAGTGAAGCGATGCAAGGCAGATTACGAGGCATTTGTCGTGTTATGACATTCATGTTTGCACTGCATGAGGGCATGAAGTTATTTAGATAATAAAATTATATTAACTGCTAATTTAAAAGTCATTTTTGCACTATTTCTAATGATGACACTGGATGTCTTAGAGTCTGTAGTTAGATTTAACATTCACCGGCATCTTGCCAGCTGCTCAAAGCCAGAAAATACACATTTGGGATATTAAACATTGGCTTTGGGCAGTTTTGTTGGGGGGGAGGGTGAGCATGCAACGTCTGCTGAGTGTGATAGTCTGAGACACCTGTCAATCAACTAAATATGCCTAAGACGGAGGCTCTGTGAACTTTTGTCTCTGCAGAACAAAACTGAACTTGTGAAGTCACAGGAAGGAGCAGCTCGTTCAAACCCGCAGCAACAAATGATTTTGTTTTCATGTTTATTTCAGCACATTTAGGATATTCTTAGAGCTTTAATTTTCATTAATTAAAAGCCATTACAAGAACTGCGGTGTATGTCGTCAGAACTCAGTCAGCAGTATAATATTAACATACTAGAACGGCCCGAGGAAAATTTCCTAATGTTGTGTGAAATATGTTTTGTGAAATACCAGATTTCACTCTTTTGTTTTGTCTGTCTTACTGGAAGGGTCCCCCCCCCCCCCTGTTTATGGCACATCACCAGGGACAAAGGATAGTAGTTACTCTATACTATCACAAATCAGAGTAGGTGAAAATTATTAGGAAAACATACAGATTTTGCACGTAAAGGTGGTAAAGGAAAATCCAGAAGGCATTAAAATGGAATAAAATTAGAATGAAATCACTGTCTAAGTGTAGAAAGTGCCAAATACTTCTATCATGTCATGTGATTTTCAGACACTGTGGGTAAACAGAGTTGGGTAGCTGATTAGAGTAATTTGACTGAGAGCTGCTTCTCTGGCCTCAGGCTTACATGTTTTCCATTTTTGTTTTCTCAACCGACACACAAAACATTAAGAAAATGTGTACTATGTTTGCCAGTATTTCTATTTTTTTTCTACAAAATACATTATCTTGATTCATTTTTGTCACTCTGGCAATTTTGTTATATTGTTGCATTTGTCTCTGTGAGTGATCTTGTGTGTGCAAACTTAAAAATTAAGCTAGTTTATGACAAAAGTTACCTAACTGGTCTTTGGAAAAGGTGAGTGTGCTCCAGTTGCTGGTTAACCAGTCCCATATTCTACAATATACAGCACTGTGTAAGTCCTGAGCTGCTATTCATTTCCAAGGAGCACAATTTTTTTTTGAATTTTTGAATATTTTTCAAGTAGTCTTTATATAACAGGCAACTTAGCAAAAACCAAATTTAAGCTTACGTCTTTAAGCACATAATTTGTTGCCATTTCTTTAGTTGAGTACAAAAAATCCAAAGATAATAGAGTTTCAAATAAAAATATAATAAAAGATATGAATATATGCACCAGTGAAGTGATTCTCAGAGCGCTATTATAGGAAAACATGTCATATGACAGCATGGTTTGCAGCATGTCCTTAAAAAAGTTGAGGAAACTGTCCAAGTGGACAGTTCAGGCTTGTATGTTTTGCACATGTTTCAATAAATCACTATTTCCCATTTTCCCAAGAAAATATAAAGAAATGAAGGGTGACTGAAGACTTTTGCACAGTACCTTAATGGTATTCTTCTAAAAAACAAATATGGGTACGGATACAATTCCATAACAACAGGGATCAAAATTATGAACGGGAAAACCAAGTTAAGCTCTTTAAAGAAATTTTGTGTCTAGATGACTCGCTCTCTCCCTTCTAGAAGTAAGCAGAGTAAGAAACCAGACAGGATTAATTATCTAATTAATAGCAAATCCATAACCTAAATCCTAAATATTGATCACATAAATCCTCCTAGTTAATTTTTGCAAGTGGTTTGAATGCTTTGCCAAAATGATTTGATGCACAAAAATACACATACAGTCAAGCAGAGTCCTCAAAAAAGAGCAGTTCTGTGCAAAAACATGTGAATAGTGGGTGAATATTAAAAAAATAAATATATAAATATATGTGGTTTTTCTCCACAGGTGGCCGTGGGTCCACAGCAGAGCTGTAGCACGGCCCAGTCAGGGACTTCCCTCGCCGCCTCTGTAGCTGCCGGTGTCATTGCTCTCACCTTGGAAGCCAAGTAAGCAGCCCTCTAATAACAGCATCCATACATGCAGCTCACGTTCAGATCAATTTGTGCAATCGGGTGACAAGAACATGTGGTTTCCTTCTCTTGAACGTTCAGCCCCTCGCTAACCTGGAGGGATTTGCAGCACATTATTGTCCGAACATCAAAAGCTCATCACCTCAGTGCTCCTGACTGGCGTGTAAATGGAGCCGGATACAAAGGTACTCCCATCGGATCTCTGCTAATTTTCTAATTCCACATTGTTTATTTTAATATTTGCCAGCCAAAAATAAAAAATAAATAAAAAAAGAATCCCCTGACATTTTCCCAAAACTTATAATAAAGTCATGGCTAACAATAAGTTAAGCTTGATAAGCATATTTTAGTAAATGTTCCTCTCAGCTCTTTTTTGGGGAACTATAAAGCAGCGAGCATACAAACTAATGAGGTACTGTGAGCAGAAGAGCGATAAACGCCTACAAAGTCTCAGGAGTGTGTGAAGTCATTTATAAGCTACAGTGCCTTCTCTATGCCCCGGCTAATGTGCAGTGTGTGTGTTTGGGGATGTGCTGGTGTCTGTTAGTGAGCCACCTGTACGGCTTTGGCCTTCTGGATGCTGAGAGCATGGTGAAGGAGGCAGAGCGCTGGAAACAAGTCCCCTCACAGCATGAATGTGCGGAGGAGGCTGCCATCCAGCTGAGCAGGTATCAGAGATCTCTGCTTTGACTCAGGGCTTCCCTTGATTCCTCCCCTTTTATCGCACGTTATCTATTTCTGTCTCTCTTCTCGAATTGATTTCTCTCACACTGATTTGCGGTCGTACTTTAATGGGTGTCATTTTCCTTACCGCGGCTCTCCTCGTAACTTTCTCTTGCGCTTCTTGTTTTCCGTCTGTTCTTTTATCTCCACTACTCCCTGCGTCTCTTTTTTCTCTTTTCTCTCATGACAGACTTATTTATCTGGGCTCGGCGCTAACATCTGTGCATGAGGCTACAGGCTGCTCCGGCAAGGCCCTGCAGCACGTCGCTTATGTGGAGCACGTCGTGGTCCGGGTTACCATAAGCCACGGTCGCCGTGGTGATCTCTCCATCACCCTCACGTCACCTTCGGGCACCACGTCGCAGCTGCTGGCAAACAGGTAACTGAGAGCAATGGTTTCTGCAGATAGTAACTGATAAACATCAAATCCAACAATAGCCAAATGTTTGAGTTTGACACATTTGTTAAATTAAGGGAATAACGGTACTTTTTGAAATACATAACACCGAAATGTAAAACATGCCTGTTAAAAGTATCAACTTCACCTTTGCTGAGATACTATTTAAAGCTGCTGTAATCAGTACTTGAGTGGTCACTTCCCTGTATCTACAGCCCCTTGATCATTTTGATGTCTTTGAGCTCATCCTTTTGGTTTCCACTTGCAACCTTACTGTTTTGGTTTCCTATTAACTGCTCTCACCAGCAAAGTTACAAGCAGGAGTGGGCTGTTGTTTTCAGTGAAAAGGTTAAAAAAAACAAAAAAACTGAAGTACACCGCCTGTGAAGCACCAAACAACAGACAGAGAGAGTTTGTGACTGGATGGTAAGGAGACTGGCATATTTAGCCAGTTGCTGTGCAACCACTAGAGGTGTTAAGCTATAAGTCTTCACCGACCAGTTAAAAAAATACAAAAAAAGGGATGATTTTTAAACGCTCACAGCTCTGCCATAAGTTCTACTTTCATGACGCTTTTGATCTTTGTTTTCTAAAAGGTAATAATTAGTGCGGCATCAAGGTATTGGCTGATATCGACCAATCAGCATATAAGATGGCATTTAATGATCACAGTAGCCATGTTTTAGACACTCAGTTAGTGGGGTTAAGTTAAAGGGTCATTCTAAATTGAATGTGAGTGTGAATGGTTGTCTGTCTCTATGTGTTAGCCCTGCGACAGACTGGCGACCTGTCCAGGGTGTACCCTGCCTCCCGCCCTATGGTAGCTGGGATAGGCTTCAACGGTTTTTTTCCTCCAAGTGTTAAAGAACAGTTTTAGAGCTTGGCGTATACCAGACCATTGGTATCTATTAAGGTTTAAGAAGAAATCTCTAATGCAGATGAAGTAACAGCAAGTTGTACTAAAAACAGCTAATTAGGTTAAATGGTCAGTAACATGATTGAGTATAAAAAGGTCATTTTAGAGTGGCAGAGGCAGTCTCTCAGAAGTAAAGATGAGTGGTTTAGTAGGCAAATTGTGGAACAATTGGATAATAAACATAACATTTTCAACATAAAATTATGAAGACATCATCAAAAGTTCCCAGGGATCTGGAGAAGGACCAAAATCCATATTGGATGCCTGCACGGCATTAAAAACAGGCATCATTCTGTCATGGAAATGTCTGCATGGGCTCAGGAAGACTTGGAGAAATTGATGTCTGTGAACACAGTTTGCTGTGCCATCCACAAATGCCCGTTAAAGAAGCCATATGTGAAGATGATCCAGAAATGCTGCCCGTCTTCTCTGAGCCAAAGCTCATTTAAAATGGACTGAGGCAAAGTGGAAAACTGCTCTGTGGTCAGATGAATTGAAATTCCTTTTGAAAAACATGAACATGGCGTCCCCTGGACTAAAGAGGCGAGAGACCGTCCGGCTTGTTATCAGCGCTCAGTTCAAAAGCCTGCATCTCTGATGGTTAGGGGATGAGCATCAGCGCCTATGGAATTGGCAGGTTGCACATCTGGATAGGTAGCATCAGTGCTGAGAGGTATATACAGGTTTTTAGAGCAACATATGCTCTGAAAGTCTTTTTCAGGCAAGGCCACACTCATACACAGAGAGAGAGGGAGGAGAGATTAAAAAAAACACACAGGAAGCAGAAAAGATAGATTACAGGTCAGCACAGGAGGACAAAACGGACCGTGACGATTAGATTTTTTTCCATGTGATTGATTGACTGATTTTTTTAAAATATGAAAATGACTAGAAAACAGGACTGCATCTTTCATATTTGCCCTTTCATATAGGACTGTATGTTTATCGCTTCTATTTTACTCTATAACATTTTCTAGGGGACGAGCTTGCTTTTTCATACGAATGTACAAAAAGCTGAAGCTGTAATGTATTTATGAGCCATGAATAAGAACACAAAGGGATTTGTCACGTACCCGGTTTGCCCTCCTGAAGTGACCCACGTTTCTTATCTTTGATTCTGATAAAGCTGAAAAAAATCAAGGTCATTTTGCTTTTGTGTCTTTAGCAAACACATCCCTTAAATCATCATATAACGAGTAGTAGACGAAGCAGCAGCATGAGCACGATTATGTAATGTTTTCGTTTAGGCCTCTTGACAACTCCACCGAGGGATTTCAGAACTGGGAATTCATGACAGCTCACTGCTGGGGGGAGCAGGCAGCGGGGGAATGGACTTTGAAAATCCAGGATACTCCCTCTCAGAAGAGAGACGGCTCCAAACTAGGTCTGCTTTTCCTCTTTGTAACGTCTCAATATTATGAAACATGCACTGAACCTCGGCTCGCTGCAGTTAAAATACAGCGCTGGGCCTCGCGGGACAAAGCCTCTTATCTCTCTGCTGTTTCACAGGGGTGCTGGAGAAGTGGTCCCTGGTGATTTATGGCACAGCGGAGCGCCCGTATCCTGCGCACCGCGAGCGAGCCAGATCAGCTGAGATTCCGACGGATAGCGATCTCAGCGAAGAATACAACGGTGAGTCATACACCCTGCATCTTGATAGTACTAAGCTTTCCCTTGTTCTGTCTCCGGCCTCTCAGTCAGCAGCTTAACGAACTGGAATGCAGATTTACGGTGTATGCTTAATGTGGCAGGCTCTTACATAAATACAGAATAAAATCAGCGGTCTGAATAACTTCTCTCTTGTGATGTGACGTGATGCTGCTGTGACTTTGCGAGTGTTCACCCTTGCAGGACCCTGCGACCCAGAATGCAGTGATGACGGCTGTGAGGGGCCAGGCCCGCAGCAGTGTGTCACATGCTTGCACTTTTTTCTCAAGTTCAAGAACAACACAAGGTTAGCATGACTACACAGCACAGAGCTATTGGCAGATCCACAGTATGTGGCTCACACAATATGCTTATAATTTACACGTGAGGACCAAATTATTATTAGCCCCTCCCCCGTATGAAAGTTTTTGTCAAAATTTTCTCAGTTTTTTTTAAACAGAGCATTTTCTAAACATACTGGTTTTCTTTAAAAGCATAAATTCTTTCTACTTGCTTATTATTAGCACAAACCACTGCTGTGCAATGATGTGGTTTAACTTTATAGTGCTCAGAATTTGTAAAATCAAGTTGAAACGGGGGGTTATCTTTCAATTTACACACAATATAAAAACTTCAGCAATGGTTAAAGCTGTAACTTGAGAAAGCAGCGTGACAAAAACAAATGAAATCTGTTTAGTTTTGAGAAAAAGAATCGCTGATCCTCACAAAGCAGGAGGTGGATATACAAAGTTATCACAGTGTTTCTAGAGTGTCAAGGAGTGAGTGGAGTGAGAAGCATCATCAAGACATTCAAAGAGAGCCACACATCTGGCAGATGTAGGAAACAAAATATTTCAAAGATCCTGGAAAGAAAGAGAAAACTAGTGAGAGATGTTTAAAGCCTTCAGAATAACTGCAAAGACACTAATGAATAACTAATAGCAGAATTGGAAACTATAATCTCAAAAGAAATAATCACTAGAACTAGGCACAGGAATCGGCCATGAGGTTGCAGACCAAGAATAACTTCACTGCTGCAGTAGAGAAACCTTCGAGACTGAAGTATGCTAAGGACAACCTGGAGAAAGACTATGCATACTGGAAGGGCATCCTTTGGTCAGATAAGTTGACACTTGAGCTCTTTGGCCACATAGATGTTGCTTATGTTTGAAGAAAGACAAGAGAGGCAAACAACCCAAAGAATACCATCCCGACAGTTAAAACACGGCGGTGGGAGTATTAAGCTGTGGGGATGCTTCCGTGTGTCTGGAACTGGGAATCTCATCAAGGTGGAAGAAATCAAAAAGAGAGAAGGATGTTTAAACATCTTGAAAGAAAACCTCAAGTAGTCAGCAGCAAAACTGGGTCTGGATCATTGCTTTGTTTTTAACATGACAATGACTCAAAATGGAATCTGGTCAAATTAAGATAACTCCATTTGTATACATTCAGTTTATAGAAGGCACATTTCATACATATTTCAGTTTCATTTCAGTCAAATTTACTGCTTCATGCTTATTGAGGGTGAAAAATAGTTTTTTTATTTGAGTGTCCTCATCTTTATGGTAGCAAAAATTGACCCACAATGTAATTTTTTCCATAGCAACACCTCTCATCCTCTGTGTCCTCTGGTTCATGGCTGTCTGATAGGTTGTGTGTATCAGGATGTCCCAGGGGATTCTGGGGTGACCGTCGGCGTTGTAAGAGGTGTTACGCCTCCTGTGAGAGCTGCACTGGAAGTCGAAATGACCAGTGCACTTCCTGTCAGCCTGGCCATCACCTGACTGAGGGGACCAATACCTGCACAGCGATCTGTGGGGAAAACTTCTACCTCGACCACGGTTGGTTCTGTTTTGTGACATTTTTTGTGATTAAATTAATGCGACAGAAGGAAAAATCCTTGACTGGGTTACAGAGGAGCGGTTTGAATGCAGCTGCACTAATGAATAGTCAGTTGACGTAACTGCAGTTGAAGGTATGTGAGCAAGATTGATTAATGGCTCTGATGTGTATACTCCATGCGTATTGTTTGATTTCCCCACAGATGCAAACATGTGCAGAAAGTGCAGCGAAAACTGCTTGAAGTGCACCTCCTACAGCATCTGCACAGAATGCAAACCACACACAAGGTGAAACAAACTCTCTGATGATGCTCGAATTAACTGCTCGGTAAACACCACTCCTTCTCCCCTAAGCCTCTGAGAATACTGATTCTCCCCACACACGCGAGCAAACACACACACACACAAACCCTCAGCAGAATCATAACATTTCGAGAAAGACAAGTTTGTCTTAATCGACACTTTGCTGTATCGCTACGTGAAAGGACAAAACATCTCAGACAAAGAGTTCGAAGTTTCCGGAATAAAGCGTTCACTGACTCAGTTCACTGAGTGTTTGTGGTGGTGTTGCTGTGGGATGAAAGCAGTGACTCATCCGTTTTGGTGTCACATGATTGACTGTGTGTGTCACGGTGCCACATGCTCGCTCCATCCTCTCTAGTCTACAGGGGAACCGGTGCCAGCGAAGCTGCGCGGCCGGATTCTACCACGACCCGCAGGAAGTCGCGTGCAGGCCTTGTCACCAGGCCTGCGCTACCTGTGCAGGTGAGAGCGGGGGTCAAAAGTCACATTTTGGTTTTGGTTTTTACTGCTGCCGTTTGCATTGCTCCTTTATGTCCTTTATCCAGTAATCCAGTTAAGTGTGTGTGTGTCTGCCTCATGCTGCACCAGGTGCAGGTGTTGAGGCGTGCAACACTTGTGCAGAAGGCTACTTGATGGAGGAGTGGAGGTGCGTGTCCTCCTGCAGTGCTGGCTTCTACGCCACAGAACCAAACCCAGAGATAGCTGATGGGCACAGGATATGTAGGAGGTGAGCTCACTGGTGTGTGTTCAGGTGTGGGAGGTTTGTTTATCTGCTGGTGGCAGGCCTTATTCTGGTGGTTGGCTTCCATGTGTGTTTGTGCTTGTTTTGGCACTCGTGTTTGTTGTTGCTGTGCGCCTGTATGGAGTGGGGTTTAGTTATTTTTTCTGTGTGTGTGTTTTGAGTGTGTGTGGTCAGGATTTTTGTGTGAAGGGTTCACTTGTTCACTCTCTGTGCTCCTCTCTTCAGGTGTGACGCCAGCTGTCTCACCTGTGTGGGGCCGAGCCGATGGAACTGCAGCAGCTGTTCCAGCGGTCACAGCCTGCAGAGGGGAGCGTGTGTTGTTAACACCGAGTGCACGGACGGTCGGTCGGCCGTCATCCACGTTTTATTCTTGACACGTTTGGTTCATAAATTTAAATGATATTTAACGCAGAAGCAAAATCCATTAATATGTGTCAGTTTAGCATGAAATATGCATTCTCATCTCTGAGTCATTCAGATTTTTTTTTAACCAGAAGTCATTCAGCTGTGGCACGTGAAAGCCACCTCTGCACCTCAGATGGTTATTCATTTCTGAGTCAGTGTGCTTCTCCTGCTCTCTGTCTAACAGGAGAGTACCAGGACAGTAACGGGGAGTGCCACGCGTGCCACGCAACGTGCCTGAAGTGCACAGGGCCGCAAAGTGAAGACTGCATCAGCTGTATTTCTTCACAGTGAGCTGGACTTGACTGTTTTAGATTGAGTGCATGCCACTGTTTCTCTATAATACGAGATATTTTGCTGTGTGTGAGCCTGAAATAATATTTCCCAGATGAATTGTTATTGCTATTTTTTGCAAGCTAGTAAGACATTGATCCTTTCTATGTAATATGATGAAATAAGCCTTGGTATACAGCTGAAACAATTACGACAAGGTGATTTAAAAATATATATATACCCATCAAACCTCTGGATAAATAATTATTTCTTTTATTTTACGTAAAAATAGCACAAAAAAGAATGTCTGTTTCAAAGCTTCGACCTGAGAGGATTATCTGCTGCTTTTCTTTGTCATGTGCCACTGCAAACTGACTAACTCTGGGTTCAGGCAGCCCTCACAAACTACAGATGTACTCCACCCAAGCTGCCCACTTGGAGCAAAATATAAATAAAGCACAAAATGTGCCATTTATGGTCTGTTAGTTTTTTACAAGTTGCCTCAAGGAAACTGTACCTAAACATTTAATTAGGATGATAAGCATCATCCTATCGCCCTTTCTGTTCCTGTAATCCAAGTTCTGACTCCATGATTGGAGAGAGCTCTGTGAGGGAGATAGCATCTGTGACAGGACTCCACTTCTTGTCATGAATGAAGCATACAGCTCATGGCTATTGTTGTCATCCTGCTGACCAGATGTCTCCCTGATACTCCTCATGGATAAAATGTAAAAAAAAAAGACTCCCACATTACCCACATTTCAGCCAACATTCCCACCCTTTCTTCTCCTCCTCCCTTTGTCGGCACATCCAGCTACATCTGTGTAAATGCGCCATATGGTACACGCTGGGATTTAAATGAGTTCAGCTCATTTACATACTTATAATTCATATGTGTTGATTTTGTGATGTTGATGTTGCCTGCTACAGGGCTCTGGATGAGGGCCGCTGTGTGGTGGGATGCGCCAGTGGGAAGTACCAGTCGGGTGGCCGGTGTCACCTGTGCGACCACACCTGCGCCGCGTGTGTGGACGCGGGGCCTGCCAACTGCACGAGCTGTGACACCGGTGAGTACGAAATGAGTAGGTCGCGCTCGGTAAGTGTGACGTGGTGTGTGCAGTATGTGAATGGAAACCTGGCTGAGACATTAAAAAGAAGAAAAGGAAGGAAAAATGATATTTAGTAAAAATAAAGCTACAAATTCCCCAAGGGCTACACTAAAACTTTGACATTTAGGCTGGAGCCTATCCCAGCTGTGATAAAATGAGAGGCGTGGTGCACACCATGTACAGGTGTACAAACGGGTTCGTCCTCATTTTCATGCCCCACCCTCCCTGACTCTGTCTTTATTGTTTCTCACACTCTTCATGAATCCATGTGGAGGCCCCGTGAGCCGCAGGCAGTCCTCACTGAGGCCTTCCCCAAACCCCAGCCACAGATTAACGCTTAGTTCATTCACCATTCTCTTAAAGAAATGGCCTCAAACCTAACTACAGACGTGGTTTTCTAGTGAAATTGCTGTTTATTCTCCAGATAAGTTTAAGGTGGAGCGTTACCTCTATAAAGGCGTGTGTCTGGACGCCTGTCCTGAGGCTTTCTACCACACCAAGCAGAGGACCTGCGAGCCCTGTGTAGCCCACTGCCGACTCTGCACAGGCCCCAACCACTGCCTGAAGTGTAACTCCTCCTACTATGTCTCTGATGGACGCTGTGTTAAGCTGGAGTGTGGGGAAGGTAAGCAAGGTAGCACGTTGATGTAGCGTTGTTTCACACCTGTCCACACTGACCTCGTGCTCTCACCCGCCGCCCTCTATCTCCTTTCTCAGGTGAGGTGGAAGACCCAGATTATGACGACTGCATGACCTGCGAGGAAGGCTGCAAGAAGTGTGTCCTGTGTAAGTCACGACCCAGTAGCCGTAAAGTTTTCCCAAATGAATGCCGCCCACAGTAGAACAAATTTTCCTCCCAGACCACGTTGAAGGTGTCCCCGCCCCTGTAGGTCCTCTTAAAAAAAAAGGCAGCTGAATTTTTTTTTTTTTGGTCTGCTTTCGACAGATAACCCCAGGCATTGTCTGTCCTGCATTGAGGGCTTTTACAAGTAAGGCTGTGTGCTTCGCTCTCGCCGTGTGTGATCTCGCCACTCTGGGCTCACTTTTCTCTTTCATTTAATCTCTGAGCTAATGCAAAAGACCTCCGCTTGCAGTGAGAGTAGAGCTCATGCTTGTGTGTGATGGAAACATCAACCGCTGCTTTTTGTCGTCAGTTTCCAGGATGGCTGCTACAAAAACTGCCCGGCTAAGACGTACAGCGTAGAAGAAGAAATGACCTGCGTTCCGTGTGACGACAACTGCGTGAGCTGCGATGAACACGAGTGCTACTGGTGTGAGAGCGACCTCTTCTTATTAGGTAATTTGCCCCCGTCGGGTAAGACGTGAAGCTACACTCAAAGAATATTTTCCGCCCATATACACACTGAAACAATC
Source organism: Oreochromis aureus (assembly GCF_013358895.1). NCBI lineage: Eukaryota > Metazoa > Chordata > Actinopteri > Cichliformes > Cichlidae > Oreochromis > Oreochromis aureus. The sequence continues at coordinate 48,779,262 of NC_052948.1, read as the reverse complement.
ATTTTGCACAAAATGCAACTAAAATCTATAAAATCAAATTCATTATTCATTCAAATAATTAATCATACAGGAAAATATGCTCAGTATAAACTGAATGCATACAAATCAATTTACATTTACATTTCATTAGACCAGATTCCATTAAATTTAACATTTTTACATTGTAAGTATGTAACAGAATTATATGGAAAATCTTCATGTAATGAAATTACTTACATCAGCATTTTGGGGATAAATATTTTTGAAGTTTATAAAGGATTATTTACATCGTTGTTATTGAAGTGCTATAAGTTATCAGCATGGATAGAGGCCCTGCCATCATTTTATTTGCAATGACATATGAAATCATTTTTTAAGAGCATGAGAGCAGATGGATTTTTGTGATGCGTGCCATTAAATACATTATAACTGAAAATAAATGCAGATGTAGATAGAAAATACAATAGGCAAGTAACTGAATAGGTCAGTTAGTGCACAAGCAAACAAAAACTGAAATATTATTTTATAAAAATGGCATATCCATCCATTTCATAGATGTAGTGATGGAGGATATGCAGATGGTTGGTCTGACAGAGAGAGTGTAACATGGAGGCAGATGATCTGCTGTGACTCCTAAAGGGAGCAGCTGGAAGATGAAGAAGATCCATTTTCTTCCACTTATCCAGCTCAGGCCCATGAAGGGTGTGATGGAGGGTGACTATCCCAGCTGACATAGGGCAAGGATCAGGGTGCACCCTGGACAAGTCACCAATCTGTTGCAGGGCTGACAAAGAAACACACACAACCATTCTCACCTATGGCCAGATTTTTTTGGAAGCTAGAAAAGAAAGAAAAGCTTTGAGACAACATGCAAAATCCAGGACCAGTTGGACCTCACCAGTCCTCCCAGTCCTCCCAGTCTTCAGTAAAAATATATTTTCTCTCTCGTACTTAGAAAAAACACTCACAGATGGTTAGTATGGTTAGTCATTTATTAGAGCAATCATTAAAAACCAATGCACATGACTTATTTTTTCATATATTAATAGACAGTAATACTGTGTTTGGGTAATTTAGTATTTTAGTAATTCTAAACGTTTTAAACTGATGTGTGAAACTGGTGAAGGCTGCTTTAATGTAAAGTGGAGCCTGCCCACCTGGATCACATGAAGCACTTATCAGAGGCTACGTTTTTTTTTCCTCAGAGGGGAAGTGCGTTTCAGAATGTCCGGATGGTTTCTACGGCGATGAAGACTCCAATAACTGCGAGGAGTGTCACTCGGACTGTGTGACATGTAGCGGCCCCGAGGACGAGGACTGTCTGTCGTGTGAGGAGGGAAAGGCGCTAGAAAACGGAGAGTGTGTGTCTGACCATGAGGTCTGTCCCATTAAGACCTTTCTCAGCGGTGAGACTAATACTTGTATTCCACTAATCCATCTGTCTGCCCATAATGAATCGGGGATTTAGGCACTTTCACAGGAGCAGAAAAGAAATCTTGGAGGGTAATTGGTCTGTGTGCCACTGTCCCTGAACTCTGTGCCAACTTAAGTACCCAAAACAGAATGCATGTCAGCCAGACACAGAATTAGAAATAATTGATTGTGTGCGTTGAACATTTTGTTCCCTACGCAAATTAGTTTGACAGACCTTAAACAATGTATGGTAATTAGTTTGAGGCAAGACATCTTAATTATTAGAAACTTAAATAACTCTGAGAAAAGTGCATAGGTTAATACAAAGATTGAAAACGAGCACGGGGAATAAAGTTATTCTGAAACTTTAAATCTGAGCAGTGACAAAGGTCAATTTAAGTTTCAAATGAGTACTTGTTTTAGGTACAAGTCTTCCATAGCTTAGATAAGTTAGACAGATGAGTAATGTATCATCTGTTGAATCTGTTTTCCCATGATTATGTTGGAATTAGTTTTTTCCCACTTTGTGTGAACTGTAGCTGCATGTTTTGCAAACAAACCTCACTGTTATCACCTCAGCGTGTTTCAGTATTCATGTCGTGATCGAGCCATTTCAGTCAAAAGTAGAAGCTATGAAAGATTACTAAACATACAAACTGACCACAGAACACAGATTTGCTGTCTCTGTCAAAAGGTACAAAAGTTTCCGTCAAATGTGGTGAGGAGAATCGTAGAAGTCACTGACAGTAAATAGTAATATTTTGACATTTTTAGTGTTCAGACATTACAAAAAAATCAGTTGAATTGAATAAAAACTTCTTTGTAGATGTTTTAAGAGTTTGGACAGTGTTAGCCTCACCAGCCTCAAGACTGGTAGCTGTACACATATGTGCATGTTTAGATATCTGTAACTGCTTATTAAAGCAGATATCAAATCTGCAACTCGGTGGATTTAGGCATATATAGACGGTCAAGATGACCTGCTTAATGTCAAACTGAGCATCAGATAAGATAAGATAAGATAACCTTTATTAGTCCCACACGTGGGAAATTTGTTTTGTCACAGCAGGAAGTGGACAGCGCAAGAGTTATGAAGCAAAAATTAGAATAAAATAAAATAAGAATAAATACAGTACACAACTGTACAGAATAGAATAAAATAAAATACTATATACAGTAGAATAAAAATAGAATAAAATATACAATGAGATAAAAATAGAGTACAAATGCTATATACAATTGAGTAAAAATACAACGATGCCAGAAAAGATTATTGCACATTAGTGTTATTGCACATTTGTGGATGTGTGTGTTTGATCAGTTAAAGTCTTTATTGTGGAGTCTGACAGCAGTGGGGAGGAAAGACCTGCGAAATCTCTCCATCCCACACACCGTACCACATCTTCCCCACAGAATGGGGAAGAAAGCTGATTTAAGTCACTTTGAATGTGTCATGCTTGTTGGTCCCAGACTGAGTTCACCTTCATTACTGAGAAATGCTATAGCCTGCTTGAGCATTGTTGCTGGTCAAGTGTCCAGCCCAGTACTAGCGAGTGTCCCTAATAAATAATAAAGTGTCCGGTATAAGAAGATTGGCAACGATTCTCTGAGGTTTCAAATGATTAAAACGTAATTTTTTTAACAAATGCTTTCAGTACATGAATGAAGTTTATCAGTCACAATAGCAAAATACACCTGGTTCTGGGTCAGTTTGCGTCTGTTATGTGTTGTGTTGTTACATGACACTTTATGATGATCGTAGTGTTGTCGCCCTCCAGATGGGGAGTGCGAGGACTGCCACCCTTCCTGTGAGTCCTGCTCTGGACCGGAGAAGAACCAGTGTACAAAATGTGCAAAAGGTTTGTCACTGGTTTAGTGTTTGTATGCTGTTTCAGACCTCAGCAGCTTGCTGTCTGAGCTCTGAGCTAACAATGATGACGTTCATCTTTTGTCATCTGTCCTTCAGGGCGATTTTTGACCACGCAGCAAACATGTGTGTTAAAGTGTCCGGGGGGCTTCGCTGCCAGTCAGCTGAGCGGTGTGTGCGAGGCGTGCCCTGCAGGTTGTTTGCAGTGTGTGGACGCTCAGCACTGCATCCGCTGCCAGAGCGCTCGCAAAGCTCAGTTGTTCCTGCAGGATGGGCAGTGTGTTCAAGAGTGTGTGAGGTCAGGAGGTCGATCCTATTGCTGCTATCTTCTAAATGTCACACAAGATGTTTGAGGCACGTCTTCTGGCGAGCCAAAAATAAATGTCAGAAGATGCCTGTGATTTTGACATTTCATACTTGATGTTCTATTAATTTTTTTATGTCCTTAAAGCCAGAAGCATATATTGATCTTGCTGAAGCTCCAAGCTATCGAGCTTCATTTAAACTTTCTGACCATGTGACCTTTTTTTACTATTTGCTAAGTGGCCTCCTTTACCAGTATATGTTATTCATACATGGTTTGCAGCAAGAACAAAGAATAACAGAATAAATACAAACCTAAAGGAAAGTATATTTTAAGTGTGCTGCCCTGCGTTTTCTACCTGTCCATCAAGCTCTTTGTTGCTTCCAATAGGGGCTTTCCTGCAGGCCAGGTTTGTCATAGCTGTGCACCTGGCTGTGCATCCTGTGCGAGGAATGCTACCCACTGCCTCAGCTGTGAAGAACCTCTTCTCCTACACAAGCACCAATGTGTAGACAAGTGTCCTCCAGCACACACTGTCCAGGAAAGAGAATGCCAACCCTGCCCCTCAGCCTGCCAGGAGTGCGACCCACTCGGCGTTTGCACAGGTACAGAAATGCAATGCAAACTATGACAAATTCAGCTGTAAGAGCTTTTTCAGTCTTCCACTTTTAGCTCTTTCTGTGCTTTTAGTATTCTTTAGTCTGCATGCATGACTGACTCCATATGATTACCAGCAGCATTACAACACAGCAAGCAGTATGCATGCTTCCTGTACAGCATATTCTTTATAACTATAAGCATTTATTTTTTCCTAAAGCATTACTGTGGGGTTGCCATTTCGGATTTTTAGTTAAATACTTAAAATAACTATTGGACAGCAGTACAATTTCAAACACATCGTCATGTTTCCCCCAGGTTGAGTTGTACAATCACATGAAAAAGAAAGTGCACCACCTTTAAGTTTTAATGTTTTATTTATCGGGGCATAATTTTTAAAAACTTCATAATAAACAGTAAATAATTTTCCGTATAACTGTATCAGTCTCTCACATTGTTGTGGAGAGATTTACATTACATTGTTGCTTTCATTTATTACGGTTTGTTTATGTTTCTGTCTCACAATTTCAGTTGAGATGTGGTTTTTGGCTGAACTATTGCAACGCCGGGATCCAATTCAGTTTTACTTATATAGCTCAAGGTGCTTTATATTCTCATCCTTTTCAGTCATTTTTTGTAGATGTGCCGCTGTGCTTGGGATCATTGTCCTGTTGCATGGCCTATCAAGTTTTTTTGTATTTTGTCTGAGTGTTGCACAGTCTGACCTTGGGGTGAATTTGCTGCAGCATCCACTCCTGGGAGGATTGGCAACTGTGTTGAATGTTTTTTTTTTTTTCCATTTGTGAATGATCCTTCTCGCTGCAGAGTGATGCACTTGAAGTTATTTGGAAAGGGCTTTACAACCCTTCCCTGAATGATGGGCAGCAACAATTGCTTCTCTAAGGTCATTTTTGTTGCTGTAGACTTTCCTGCTTGTCATGTGTTAACACACATCTGAATGCTCCAGACCAACTGCCAAAACCTTTGATTTTATAGAAGATAGAAGGTAGTTTTTGTGTCACCTCTCAAACAAACAATCATTACTTAATTCAATTCCTTCATTAAATACATCAACATTGTCTTTTTTTCAAATGCAACTTTATAGAGTTTTATAGCTGTTGTTCAGCTGTTTCGATTTCACCAAGTCACCCCAAAGTTGACTAAATAACAAAGTAGCTTAGTTATCTGTTCAGAACTGAACTCAGTAGATGGTGGAGACCAAAAACAGAGGTAAAAATGTGGGTACATTGCACTTTTAATCAGCTGATGATCAGAAATATGACTCCAAATGAATAATGGTTTGTATCAAAAAAATTAGCAAACTCAGAGTTTCACTTACCCTAACACCAGCAATCCAGCTCAGCCATTGCACCAGTCTAGCTGTGAGCTCATGCACAGCTCGTGCACATGAAGAAGGCAGTGTCGCTAGCACGACCAGTCGCAAACCACTGACAAAGTCTGTTGGCAGTAAGCAAAAGACCTAAATTAAAAGCCACACACTGGCTGCAGCCAAAGCAGCAGTATGTGAGTGAGGAATAGCACTGTACGGTATGTTTGATTTTTTTTCTCTCTCTCTTTTTTTAAGAGCTCTATGAATGTGTGTCTTTTTCGTGTGCTGCTGTCAGTAAGCGAGGCAGGAATCTCGCTCTATAATGCCAATTAAATGCCAGGAAAGAAAGGTGGCAAACAATGCCGACTGTGTCACTTAAAAGCTGTAACCCCATCAACGGCAACCCTGACAGAATAAGGCTGATAGAATTAGACTTGCTCCCAGATGTGTTAAACTCGTGTCAGAAATAAATATAAAAATAATAATTCAAGCACACAATAAGCTTACTTGAACCCTTTCAAACAAATTTTCTAAGGCCAACGTGTACAAGGTTTAGGCTCTGTGTGTTTGTGGATGCCTTCTTCTTGTTTATCAGTTTCCTCACCTCCTCTCCTCGTGCTCCTCACAGAGATTTGGGAGGAGAGGAAGAGACACGAGGAGAGACATCCTTGCGTCAGAGCCATCATTTTAAAGTGATCAATTAATCTTGACACGTGACACAGCTGCATCATCTTTCTATTGTTTTGTTAAAGCCTCCTGCTTAATGAACAGGGTTCATGACAACACAGTTCTACTTTAAATGGAATTTACAGCACAGCACAATGTCACAAGATGTACCTTTTTAAAATTATTTTATCATAAAACACTCAAATGTTGAAGGGCAGACATTGGATCGCACATTTGATCACCCTGAAAGGCTAAAACGAGTTGTGAACACAAAGGACTAGTGGGTGCAGTGTCCTCATCAGACCCTGGTTTGTGTATTCCAGCTGTGCCACGCCTCATGTGCAAAAATAGAAGCAGCCAACAGACTGATGAGACCGAGGGAGAGGCGGGGCTATAAATACCCAGAGAATAGGTACAAATAATGAACACAGGTGTAACCAACCTGAGCCTTGATACACAAAACGCACATAAACAAAGCTAAACTAGACAAAGATAAGGAAACACGGGCAAAACATGAACACTTAGAAACGGGAGAATCAGTTGAATATGGACCAAACTTCAACAAATAAGCCAAAGAAGCCAAAACCATGGCTGATAACACTGATCTTTGTCTGATGAATAACAGTTGCCGATTTGCTTGTCTTCACGTTGGAAAAAAAATCTGTTAAATTTTAACTTGAAGTACATCCAGCACTGACGACAGGGCTCTGATTCTTATACATAGAGTAAATCCTTCCTGCATTTATGAGGTGTTCTTGGCACAGGCTGTGAGGAGTATCACTTTCTCCACGAGGGCCTGTGTGTGCTAGACTGTCCGGAGAGGTTCTTTGAGGACAAAGAGCAAGGCAGGTGTTTGCAGTGCCACCCGGACTGCGCTTTGTGCGACGGTCCAAACAGCAACGACTGTGACGCCTGCACAGACGCAGAGGCCACCCTGCACAACGGGGCATGTCTTGGAGCGTGTCCCTCCCATACCTATTTGGATGGTATAACAGGAGACTGTAAAGGTACGACATTTATCACACAGCAGAAAACACAAATCATCTGTCTTGTTTTTTGTGAGCAGGACTGATTTGATTTGATCGACTCCCCTCAGCAGCATAAAGTCGTGCCCCTTTATGTATTTATTTCTTCTTATACACTGTGATTGTCAGTCGTTCACAGCATGACAAAGACAGCCCCATCGCTCCTGAAGTTGATGCTGTGTTTTCTGTCCTGTAGAGCGCCCTTCATACATTTTCTCAATTATATTCTCTACTATGCCTGAGCGTGTTTCCCGACTGAAATAGCAGCGCTTCTGAGATGGTTAACAGGCAGCTGTCAAACCTTGAAAACAGCAGAGAGATGCCAAAGACAGTTCCCTCGAGAAAGACACACCGCTCTGATTTTGCTATTCAAAAACACAGAAGTGCAAAAATGTTGTAGGCGATGCCCTCTTTTGTTGCTACTTAAAGTAGCTGCCAACGGAAATGCATCCACTTGCATGTACCTATGTCTGCTGTGTAGTGAAATGGACAGAGTTTAATTTTGTTGCAGAAAATGTTTTCAAGGGTCATCCTGTAGCTTGAGAAGCAAATCAGTGGAAACCATTCAATTTAATTAAATGTACAGAGCACCAGATCAGCTTAAATGACATTAGTCATCTGAAGGCACTCTGTATTTTAAGTATAGAGATAACAACGTTATAGATAGAAACCCAATGATCCAATAATCCCCCCTTCAGCAAGCAATTGGTGGCAGACGGGTGAAAAACAAAACCAAAAAAAAGTCCCTTTAAAGGGAAGAAACCTCCAGCAGAACCAGGCTCAGGGTGGGAGGGTGGCCATCTGCTGTGACCGGCTGGAGGGGGGGGTAAGGGGAAAGGGAAGAGAGGAGAGAAAAGCACAGAGAGATGATAAACAACAAACAGACTGAAGCAGAACTTCACAAGAGATAAAAACAAAGAACAGTGGCATGCAAATAGATGAGGAGAGAAGACTCAAGGATGGTTCAGGGTAATCTGATCTATAACTATAAGCTTTATCAAAAGATAAATAACCGAAAAAGCAACGTTTTAGTCATAATTTAAAAAGAGAGAGAGCGTATTTGTCTCCCAAACCCAAGCTTCAAGCTTCTTCTGCCTCTGCAGATGGCTGCCCCTCCCTAAGCCTGGTTCTGAGGTTTCTTCCTGTTAAAAGGGAGTTTATCTTTCCCACTGTCACCACTAAGTCCTTGTTCATAGGAGGTCATCTGATTGTTGGGGTTTTCTCTCTGTTATTATAAGGTCTTTACCTTATAACATAAAGCTCTTGGAGGTGATTGCTGTTGTGATTTGGTGATTTGCAGAAGGGTTTGAGAGCTGATGGCTCTTGTTTTTTTTGAGACTCCATGACCCCAAGTAAGACTGCACTTTGAGAGCAAAGTGCTCCGCTGGGAAAATTTGAGGTGTTTAATATGAAAGAAATATTCTAGTTCCTGTTAGCACTCTCAGTGTAGACTTTTTTAATCAACTCAAGGCTTCTTAGAGAGGTATTAAAACAACCTAATAGAACAACATAGTAATAAGGAAATTACAAAATTTCATATTGCTGTCTCTTGTGCTTAAGATGTTATGAGGTCTCAGAAATATTGAAAAAAAGACATAAAAATCCACATATTCCGTCCCAGCCTCAGTTCCTAAGGTCTTGTATTTTAGAAAATATTTACAGTATTGTGTATATGTATATATATGTACATATATATAATATGTATATGTGTGTGTGTGTGTGTATATATATGTGTATATATATGTGTGTGTGTGTATATGTATATATATATATAATATGTATATGTGTGTGTGTGTGTGTGTGTGTGTGTGTGTGTGTGTGTGTGTGTGTGTGTGTGTATATATGTGTGTGTGTATATGTATATATATATGTGTGTATGTGTATATATGTATATAGCACTATACATGGCCTAATGTATGTGTGATATAATTTTAAATAAGGTTAAAATAAGGTTATTGTACAAAAAAATAATCTGATTCTGAGGTGGGGAACCTTTTCAGATTTGTCTCAGTCTGGAAAGACACGCTTAAGTAAAACATTATATAACATTGTCACTGCAGGACTTTTACTCGTAAAACGTATTTTGGCACTTAGTCCAGGCATGTTTTTTTTTTTTAAACTATATTAAATATTATATAGATATCAAGTCGAGATGAAACGTTGATACTATCCTACTGAATTACTTCCTAATTCTGTTTCCAGACTGCGATGCGTCATGTCTCACGTGCTTTGGACCTCATGCTAGCTCCTGCACCAGCTGTAGAGAGGGTCAGATGCTGGATGGCAACAGCCAGTGCGTTCCATCAGCCAATAAGTGCTCGCCTCACCAGTACATAGACCAGCACGGGGAATGCCATCCGTGTCACAAATACTGCTACAGATGTTCAGGTCCTGGCAAAACCCACTGCCTGAGCTGCAACCCAAGACATCTCCTGCTCAGTGAGTCAAGTTCTTTTTTTTTTCCGTCTTTTTTCGGTAGAGCTAGGGACTTCTCTCAAGGCTGTGTGTCCTGGAAAGCTTGTCAGGCATCTGTGATGTTTGCTTAGCCCCCGTGATCATGTGTGTTTGTTGGTACAGATGGCACCTGTGTGGATCAATGCCCAACAGGCTACTACGAGCAGCAGTCTGGGCAGAAATGCGAACCCTGCCACGCTTCCTGTCAGTCCTGTGTTGGAAAGCACAACCACGAGTGCCTCACATGCAAAGCCCACCTATTTCGAGAGGGCAAAGAATGCGTGGAGACCTGCCAGCACAGGTAGTTTAACCTGCCCCCCGTCCTTCTGCTGCTCATCCATCATATTATCACATTAAATGCGGTTAGACAGTGTAGCCGTTAACAAAAAGATCAGCATATTCGCACAAATAGGTTATAGACACTGAACCGTTGCTCTTTAATTACATGGACAGGGTGCAATATGGAGGTACAAGCTAATTTGGTCAGACATTTAAATAGCCTATAAAAGGCTAATAATACTTTATTTTTGAGGGGGTAGGCGGTGATTAGGAGTCAAATTAATGTACCGTTAAACTGATATGCAGCTAAATACTCACTCAGAAAACACAAACAGGTTATAAAGACTGTACAGACCAGCATACAGACAAAGCAGCATTGCCTAGCAATACAAGAGTAATATTTGTTTTCTTTTTCTTCTCCATTACGTTAGTATTTATAGATGTCTATGGCTAAATGTGAATCTGAGTAAAGATATTTCCTTTGAGGAATAACAAAGCTCTAATCTCATTTCTTTTAATTGAATGCAGTCTGTGATAACTTTTGACCATCTGTCCATCTGCTAGTCACTATGGAAACACTGCCTCAAGAATGTGTGAAAAGTGTGACCCCAGTTGTGGTGAGTGTATTAGCGATGAGGAGAACGGCTGCCTGAGCTGCGCTCCGGGCCTCATTTACTTGCGGAAAGAAGGCCGTTGTCTCCCCTCATGCCCTCAAGGATACTACCACGACACTGTGCACAGGACCTGCGAGCACTGCCACGCCAGCTGCAGAACCTGCTCAGGTACAAGAGTCAGGAAAAGCTTCATGTATTGCATACTCACACACATTATAATATTTTGATTATACTATTTTTTTCTCCATGTCTATAGCTGTATAATCATTGGAGACCTTGAGCTCTGAAGACAGTAACATTAAAAATGTTACAGACAGATGTATAGTACTGTAGATCACAGACTGTACATTAAAGATGTAAAGCCACCACAGACACAGACACCTGCTTTTTAATCTGACTACAAATAAAATGTTAGAATTTCCTTCACCACAACTAAAGTACAGACTTCCTGTTAATAGTACAATTAACTACACAGGAAGTGATGGTATTTGTCACTTAATTTCATTAAAATGCAACAGAGGACACCAGCCCCAGGAAAAAAAAAGTTGAGAGCTCTACTTCAATAAGCAAAGGTGAGGAGTAATTAGCGGTCTAAAAATGTTAGATATCATATATCACTTTTAATGAGTGAGATGTGAAAAAATAAAGTAAAAAGATGTAAAGAAACCAGTGTTGCCATATATACTATGAAGCCTGTTAAACTATGAATTATTTACTACTGCAGTTAGTGTACGTGTGTCAAAAATAAGGCCCAGGTGGCAGAATCAGCCAGGCAAAGACTCTAATCCAGCCACTGACTGGCTTTGGAAAATGTAACGGAAGGTATAAATTTTGGACTTTTAACTGTATTGTCATAGGCTTAGCAGCTTTGATTACAATTAAATGACTACACAGTTTAAATGATGCTCTCTCAGGGATTAAATATATACTTTTTCTTTACACTGACAGAAAGGAGAGCTTCACTGGTCCAGTCTCCTTAACATCAGAGTGGGCTGTATGTGGCCGACAATGAAAAACTATTTTGACATCCCTGTTATAAACAGTTTAAAGTGCCATAATTAACCCTCGTGAGTTTGAGGGTGAAAAATTCTCACAACGTCATGGACCAAAGTTTTAACTGTGAATGATTCAATGAATGAATCATCCAGCCTTGGTGCATAGCTGCAGTGTAGCATTTTCAATAAGAAGCTGTAGTAGGGGTTTTTTTTCTTTGGGGGGGTGAGTCTCCTGTAAAACATGACACTCCGAATCATTTCTTTTTTATTTTGTTAATGGTAGTTTTCACTCAGTGCTTGGCAGCTTACTGAAAAGTTGCTTGGCTCAGAAATGGCTCCAATCGTTCCCCCTACGCTGTGTCATCTTTTCTGTCACAGGAACACGACTGCTGAGAGTGAAAGTCAGTTTCTGATTTGATTGTTTTTTGCGCTGTAGGCAGTTTCAAGATGCAGCACTAAAATCAGAAGGGGGGGAGGAATTTTTATATTTTTTTTATACTCCCACCATGCAAATCACACTCTGCTCACACACCTCACAGCTGTGAAAGACAGAGGCCAAAAACATTTTTGTACCAATTTGTAAACATCCTTTTTAACACTGTAAAGTACTAAAAGGGCTTCTTAACAGGAGCGTCCATGAGAATCTCTCTCATTTTTGAAGAAGCCAGCCATCAGCAGCCATTCAGTTACAGTGGTGTGAAAAAGTGTCTGCCCCCTTCCTGATTTTTTTTAAAATGTTTGTTAAGATCAAAAAAATTTAAATATTAGACAAAGACACACAAAATGCAGTTAACAAATAAGGTGTTTATTATTAAGGGAAACATTCCAAACCTACATAGACCTGTGAGAAAAGTGACTAACCTTAAACCTAATAACTCCTAATAACTGGTTGCGCCACCCTTAGCAGCAACAACTACAATCAAGCGTTTGCAATAACTGAGTCTTTTACAGCAATGTGTGGGCATTTTTGTGCACTCATCTTTGCAGAATTGTCGTAATTCAGCCACACTGGAGGGTTTTCGAGCAGGGTTTTTTAAAGTCATGCCATAGCAAGTCCCCACTTGAATGGGACACACACCTTCCAAAAAGTTCAACTTTTATCTTGTCGGTCCACAGAGTATTTTCCCAAAAGTCTTGGGGATCATCAAGATGTTTTCTGGCACAACAGAGACAATCCCTTATATTCCTTTTGCTCAGTAGTGGTTTTTGTCTATGAACTGTGCAGTGCAAGCCATTTTTGCCCAGTCTCTTTCTAATGATGGAGCCATGAACCCTGATCTTAGTCATGTGAGGCCTGCAGTTCTGTAGATGTTGTTCTGGGATCTTTTGTGACCTCTTGAATGACTTGTTGCTGTGCTCTTGGAGTGATTTTGGTGGGCCAGCCAAACATCATCCCCCTTGGATCGCAGCATGATGTCTGGCTTTTGAGAATCTTTTGATCTACTCCACTTTGTCAGGCAGGTCCTATTTTAGTGATTTCTTGATGAAAACAGGTGTGGCAGTAATCAGGCCTGGGTGTGGCTAGAGAAATTGAAATTGAACTCCTTGTTTGGTTGGGTCTGGATTTTCTTTCCCCTTCCTGGGGGAAGGGGGCAAACCCTTTTTACACCACTGTGAGTGCAGTTTCTGCTGCTTCAACCTTAAATACCTTGATTAAATTGTCTTTAAAAGAATAATGCAAACATTTGAACTGTTTGTCTTTAAGTGAAATTAAAGAAGGTGGCTGGTGATATTAAAAGTTTGCATTTTGACACAGCATTTACAGCATTTTAAGGATTTTTTGACAGTAATAAAAACACAGAAAACCATCAGACTAACCCTTTACATTGTCATGTACCTACAGGAAAACTTCCCGAGTCCTGTGACTCATGCTACCCTGGTTACCTGCTGTCATATGGCAGGTGTGAGTCCATATGCGATAAAGGCCAGCATCCCATAATAAAGGTACCAGCATTTTTAATTTCACAAATATTAACTTTTCATTAAAAAATTAAAAAATACGAGTACATGTCGTTCAGCAAAATAATTACTTTGAATGTTTTGGCCCCAGGTATCACATAATGTAATTCAGACTGGTTTATTACTGCACCAGGAGAAATCTCAAACATCACAGCGAAAATTATTACTGTGTCACAATTTCTAAATAAACCTCACAGCTCGTGCTGTGAGGCTGCTGATTGAAATTGTTGGACAGGTAGATGAATGTTAATTGACTGTGCTGAGAGGCTGGTTGCACTTTTATTCAGCATTTTAAAAAAAACTTTTGGAAGCAAAGAATCAGTAGTTATGATGCAAAAATGCTGTAGCTCTGAGTCACCCCTGTCCTTCATCAGGGTTCAAGCCACTCGTGTGAAGACTGCGATAGTTCCTGTCTGGAGTGTCGGGGACCCGGTCCGTCCAACTGCACCGTGTGTCCTGCTCAGGCTATTTTAGAGGCTGGAGGGCGCTGTCTACTTTGTTGCCACCACGAAGATGAGGAGGAAGACACCAAAACACAGCAGCAAGACTGTTGTAACTGCACAGAGACACGGGGTAAGCTGAACTTCTATCTTAATGCTGAAAAGACGTGGCAGAGAATCTTGAGAGTTATTATTGTTTCCAGGTTGTAAGTTTCTTCCGTAACTCTTTCCTCCCTTGCAAGTTAGTGAGGATGATCTCTTCCTACACAGCCTACTGAGGAAAAACCCTATTCTACTATTCTAATGGTCATTATTGATATATATTTGGGGGTCATCTTGAGGGAAAGAGTTAAACTAATAAAGTCTTACAGGTAGGGAGGGATGATCTTTAGATTAAACTTATCACATCACTTGTCGAGTAAAGGTTGTGGTTAATTATATTTTTCATTAGTGATCAATCTTTTAATTATTTTTTTGAAATTACAGCAGTTGATTGATGTCTCGGTCTAAAAAATGTCCCCCAAGAAAAGAGAGATCCTAAAATAACAACCTCAGATCCTCAGGTTTGAAATGATCAGTTAAAGGTTGGACACCTTTCCCATAATGCAACTGAGTTGCTATTTTATTTAGTTGGGAAGTAAGAGGAGCTGTTGGTTGTAGAGTTGTTTTTTCCTCTGCTTATATTCCTATTAGGTCAATAAAAGACACATTTATTTGTAATTTCACAAAAAAAGCTCAGTGTGGTCAGAGTTCAGACTTTCAGCTGCTTTTTTAGCTTTAATTCAAGGTTAAAAAGAAAAAGTTTGCACTAACTGTGTAATTTTTGTACAAAGTCTTTGTGTTCAGATTTTAAGAGGTTCAAAATTACTTAAATGAGAGAATATAATTTTACATTTTACATTTTATTTTTAATACTTGGATGGAAATCCTTCATAGTTGCTGGCTACCTGAAGTCTAGAACCTGTGGACGTCACCAAATACTGCATTTCCTCCCTTGAAATGCTCTACCAGACCTTCACTGCATTTGCTTCTTAATTGTGTGTCTCTCTGCCTTCAGTTGTGTGTTTAATAACTGAAAAGCTTGGACTGAGATCAGATCAGTGTTTTGCTCATTGAAGAATATCCCATTTTGTTGCTTTGAGAAACTCTTGGGTTGCTTTTGCAATATGCTTTGGTTCATTATCTAGTTGCGCTGAGAAGCACTGCCCGATCAGTTTTGTAGCACTTGCCTGAATCAGAGACTACAGCTCTGTACACTTCACAATTCATCCTGATTGCCTGATCACTTATAAACACTAGTGGCCCGTTCCCACTGGCAGCCAAACATGCCCATGCCATAATTTTTCCGTTGACATGTAATGTCATATGCTTTGGATCATAAGCTGTTTCTCTCCTTCTCCAGATTTTGTTGCCTCTTTTAGATGTCTAAACTGGCCTTTTTGTTCTTGAGTGTAACCAGTTGATTCCACCTTGTTGTAAAACCTCTGTTATGCCTACCTCCCAGAGTGTTCTTGATTAGCTTAGATGTTGTGAACATGATTTTCTTGGAAATAATTCTGTCACCATCTCTTTAGTTGTCGTCTGTGAAATTTCAGGCTATTTGGTGTTGCTGAGCTGGCCGATCCTTTTCTGCTTTTTAAGATTGCAGCCTATTGTTGATTTGCCTACTTGTAGTTTTTTATGTGTGTTTTTCATCTTAATTATGACCTTGTTCACTTGCACTGTCATCTCTATGGGCCTCATTTTTAATATTACAAAGGCAAAACTACAGAAATTGTCCTAACAAATCTAACAAATTGTGAATTTAACTGTAAAACCTGCATTTAATTGAACCATTACCTTTAACCCTGCTGAAACAGAAACAGTATTTTCTGCTGATAATTTAGTAGACCAGCTATGACTATGAGTCTTATGAAGTTATTTCAGTAACATTATATTTTCTGTAATTCTGGCATGGCAGGTAGCTCCAAATATGAATGTAGCCAAGACTCTGAGTGAGACAGATTGGTAGTAAATTCAATCCTTTGTTGCTGCAGTTATAAGCAAAAGAGTGGGGCATAATTTACTCCAAATGTGGCCTAAAATATTATTTAACTCACTTAAAACTGCATTTTTTTCCCCTCTAGTATTGTTTTTTCTTCCCATGAAACCAAGTTTTACAAATACAAGCTTCTCCCTTGGCTTTTCTTTACAGAGAAGGGTATTTTCTGATGGGCTTGTTAACCTTTTTCCACCAGTGTTGTCAACCAACAGAGCTTCACTTTGATTCAAACTGTAGAAAAGTTCATAGTGAATATCACATTTTTTAACTTTTGGAAACCAGGAGCACCTTCAAAAGCTTTCATACTTCACATTTTGTTTCAGATTTTGAAAAGCCACTAAAGACATTCATGGTACTTTTCATTCCAAGGAAATTTCACTTCCTGCACAAAATCTGTTGACTGCCCTTTCAGTTTTATTATCATTAAAGCGCCTGTTCAGGCACCACAGTTACTTTTTGCATTAGTGTCTAAGCTTCTGCTTTCTTTCCAGGTGAGTGCATTCTCAGCACCAACTTGGCATTCAGGAATGAGGAGGGAGAGGATGCCAGAGGTAACCTGACAGTCTTCATTATAGCCTGCGTCCTGCTGGTGGTGGTTCTGGTCGCCGTCGTCATCCTCATCAGACATTCCCGCTCGAAAAACGTGCGCTCAGACATCCCTCCCCGCGGCTATGAAAAGCTGGGCTCCGGTGGGGGATACGGAGGCGGCTACAGCTCTGCTTCTTCTTACGGCGGCAGAGCCGGCTCCTCTGGCGGCCGATTTCAGGAGTCCCAGCTGGTCGACCTCAGTGAACGTCGCTCAGGGAACAAGGATGATGACAATGATGACGACGATGATGAAGATGAGGACATTGTTTACATGGGCCAGGACGGCACAGTGTACAGGAAGTTCCGATACGGACAGCTGGGAGAGGACAACGAGGACGAGCTGGAGTACGACGATGAAAGCTACACGTTCCGGTGAACGTGATGCTTTCCATCTCATAATATTTCTTTTGCAATTCTTTCCTTCTTCGTTTCTTCCCCAGTGCTGTTTGTCTCCCGCTTCCCCCAAGGGACAGAGTCATTTATCCTTTACTGAATGAGCCTGACCAAATGAAACATGAGATGTGTTCATAATGAGCTCTGTTTTTAGAACTGCATTCACACAATGTGAAATGTGTTTAAAAACAGTAAAAGGTATTTAACACTCCCAAACTTCCTTTTTTTAAAAATAAAATTAACAAAATTAAACTTTATTCGCTACACTCTGTTTGTAGCACGATCATTTCTGCGTATCTTTAACATTTCATCGTGGCAGTTTACTTGTTGTGATGGTTTCATTAATCATATTACCATGTGTAATTGTGTTGGATTGGGGTTTAAAATGTGATTAATCACCCTGTTTATTTTTGTTTTTCTCTTTTTCCCATGTGCTTATTGTTGTTGATATTTAATTTGAGTATGTGTTATCCTGGTTATTCTGTTCAAATAAAGTTTTGCAAACAAATCCATTAGGAAAAAAGAGCAACTCGTGACTTCACCAGGTTGAAAGTGGCTGATTTGTAATTTGGCAGCAAATTCCAGCCAACAAAGAAATGATTAAATACATTCAGACTTGAATCGATTTATTTTTATTGAATTACTAGCCAGTGATCAACAATTTCTTTGCACCCCCTCAGTACACCATTAAAGACTTACGTGCAAGAGGACCATCGGTTATCTAATGAGGGGGACATGCACTGATGCACAGATACGCACACACACACGCATGCGTGTGGACACACACAGATAAAGATGTGCTTATCAAAGATCCCATCGCTACTCTCACCCGAGATTCTTCCTGGTCGTCAAGCAGAAACTGAGGATGAGTTTCGAGGTGTATAGACAGAAAGACGCATGCGCGCGCACACACACGCACGCACACACGACTAAAAAGACATGCTGTCACATAGCACTGACAGCTTCATATAATAATTAAGTTATTCCTTCTTAGGTTTAGATTAACTCTATAAATGTAAAATATCTAGTTTTATGCTTAATTTTCCAGAAAGAGGTTTGGATTGGTCAAAAGCCAGTTGGTCATCTTCCATGGCACAAGGCACCCTGCGCTTTTACTGCGTACACACAAGTCGTCTCTTTATCAGAAATACTGAGACTGAGTAACCAGTAAAGGGTGATATTATTGCTTCACTGCTTCTCATGCACACAACTACAACATCATAGACTCTACAAATGGATTTGCGCAGTGCGCTGTCTAGTGTCCCTACCCTAAAGTGAGCGATGGCACTAGTCTGCTGATGCTCCCAAAACAAAAAATCACACTTAAGACTACATGTATGTCAGGACTGCAGGTGTAAGGTACAGCAGGTGCTACAGCAGTCGTTAAAGATCTTATCGTGATCAGGTGCTATTGTAAGTTGTATTCTCGTATTAAACTCCAGTGTGTAATTGACAAAACACTGACACACGCACACACAGTAGCTACACAATTTCCAGATTCGCCCATTCAATACAACAGTGACTTCTGAGCATCGAGGTGACCCATCTATTCAGGATGTTTGGATTTAAGAGCCGCTGGCACCAGCTGCGTCTGGTCTGCTGGGAAGATGAAAGTACAAAGCAGAGACATTAGAGATGGGTGTGTTTATGTAGTGGTGACAGACTGCTGACACAAGGCCGTTTGTCTTCTATGTGTGAACTTAAACATCTTCGAGGACTTACTCTGTTCTGCTTGCTGCAGTTGGCTCGGATCCCTGCAGAAAACTGTTCACTCTTGATCGGGCCGGGGGAGGGCGGGGATTGAAAGGTTGTTAAAGCAGAATTTACTGTTGTAATACACGAGCATGCGCTGAATTTGCAGGTGCATGCAACTTACGCTTCAGAGCACAGTTAGTCAGCCGGTGATTAGTGTGGGAATTCTACTGCTTCTTTTCTACATTTATTATCAGTGCAATAGATCACTGTGCTATAAGGACTGGCTCATTTATTTTTGCTGTAATGATAAATGAGATGAAAGCAATGCATTTAGCCTCTTTAGCAAATTCTTTCTCGTCTCTCTCCTGTAATTGCAACTATAGCCAAATCCAATTGGGCCCTGATCCAGCAGAAGAATCCCTGTGATCTAAAAAGTGAGTTGCCTGATAAGAGAGCGCTTCAACTGCGGATGGGAAAAAAAGAGAGAGATCGAGAGAGAAGGAAAAAAACAGAGTAAGTAATGACAGGCAGGAGGGTCGATGCTTACCTCGAGTTCTCTGCCGCTTCCTTCAGCTGCTTGTCGAGTCTAGAGGTTAGAGTTTAAATGACAAGATGAAAATAGACTTATTTAAAAGACCATCCGGGCTCAGAGGAGGTGGAGGCAGTGTTGTGTTTAAAGGTTTAAAGGGACTCACCTAATGATGCACTCTGGGATCTGGATGCAGTCCATCGGGATGAGTTCCTGCAGCTCGTCCAGACTGTTTACATACTTTATCTTACTGCTGAACTTGGTGCTGAGGCATCACAAGCATGTGCACAAAATGAGCATTTTTGCATAGGCGCACACACAATTAAAGATCTACATCACAGAAACACGATAAAAGCAATAAACGTGCATTACTCCGTTACACTACATTAAAAGGTCTGGAGTCACGTTAGCAGCTAATTCTCAATGTGTTAATTTTAAGCAGCCTTAATTGTTTTCCTTCTTCATACATGTCAAGATCCAGCAGCAATCTTTAGAACAAGACAGTGGACCAACCACCAGACCACAACAAATACTGATAGCGTGCCAGTTAAAAGTGAAGTATTCTTTACCTGATGAATGGTTTGGTAATAGCTAGAATGGTCCTGATAAACCACGATGGATGGAGAATAATGAAGGATTTCAAGTTCTTCCTGAGCCTGAGGACAACATCACATGCCAAAGTATTATGCAAATGTTGGTGCGTCAGTTTTCACTTTCATTCTGCAAACCTGCAAATGTTCTTAGTCATTCAGTGCTTCTCTCACAAAACCAATGTCGTATCGCATAGCAGTGATCCCACTGAACAGGACAGACCTTCTGTCAATCATCTGATAGCACTTCTTTAGCCAACCAAGTCCAGGCATTCTTCTGTGGGGTGTGGCTCCATTCAGGTATACAATCATGTAGTCCTCTGCCACCATCAGCTCCAGTGTGCTGATCACATAACTGGAAACACGCACACATGAACACACACAAATTAATTTTCTGAAGCCTCACCCTTCCTGTAAGTTCTGCTTACATAACCATGACCTGTATTCTGACTTTAAGCCAAGGGTTCATACCATTTTTGTTTCTGGAATACCATATAGGGTTATAGAAAAGAGTAAAACGTTGTATTTGGACCCATTGCTGATTTCTACACTCCCTAACGAACAGTGCTTTCAGCTAAGCACCAGCATGCCAACCTGCGCACACTTTTAAACAGCAGCTCAAGACGTATTTGTATAGGCTTGGTTTTGACTAGTAGATATTATTACTGTGTTAATATTTGAATTGACTGCTATTATGAAGCACTTTGCGATCCTTATTTAGAAAGGTGCTACAGTATATAGATACATTTTATGTACTTACAAATCTTACTGTAAGACGAAAACTCTATTTTTGTCAATCCTCAAACCCCGCCCACACCATGAGGAGTAGAGCAACCAAGCTTGGCATACAGGTACATCTAAGACCCCTAAAGGCTCTTATATATATATATGGCATATTATAATATCATTATCAATATTGCTGAGAACCCACCAAACAATGACCCATTTGTAGCATTTATGCATCTATAGTATTATCAGTATTATCTTAATGACAATAACATCTAATGTATCAAGTGGAATTGAATATAGAAGGATATCCTCCTGAAAATCAACCAATTCATTCATGTCCTCTGTAACGAACATTTGTTTTTGGTCTATATCTTTTGACCTATTTGAGCTACCTTACTAAGTCCCGATGTACTAAATAGAGGACATCCTGGGCTTTCCACTGATATCTCATGTGTTTGGGTGGACTCCTGTAGAACCGTAAAGGCAGGAGGCAGGAAATCACAAAAAAAGTTCAATTGGAAGATTCTTTTTTCCTAGGTTCTCAGGAGGATATAAGTCATGTTGTCGCCTACCAACCACCTAACAACAGGCTAAAATCACAGACCAAACAATACCGGAGCATGTACTAGTAATATTTAACATGTTCGCCATGTTGTAGTTTAGCCTACTTGCCATTTAGCTAGAAATACTAAATGCAGGCTGTGTAGACTGCATAACAAGGAAGGGTATACTGAGTGTGTTTTGAGCCATGTTGGTTTTTGAAGCTTTAAGTTGGATGAGAGCGAGAAGCGCTAAGCTTTCAGCTAATGCTAACAAACTTCATTAGTTGCAAGCCTTTACAGACTAAAAGAGCAGCACAGTTTTTTTGAGGGACTGTACCCCAAGCAATATTAGCCATCAGGCATCAACACTTTATCAAGAGGTTAATTTCAATTACTGGAAATAAAGTGCATGTTGGGATACACGCCTCAAAATTTAAGTCTACACAAAGACCAAACAAATGAGTTCTGAAAATCATCGACCAAGGGGGAATTTGCTATGAGAAGCAAAACTGTGTTTTGTACCTGGCATTAAACATGTTGGTTACATCCCTGAAGTTAGCATGGACTTGCTTTTTCAGCCTGCCAATGCAGAAACTACCATTTTTACACCTTGACACTGGTGTCATTGTTGCCCCCCACAGGTTACTTCGTGGTTGGTGCCCCTGACAGTTTAAGAATTTTAACACTCTCAACAAAATGCAGATCAGTGAGTCCCAAAGTGTAAGCTGGGGCCCCCTGGTGCGCTGCTGCGAAGGTCTTGCAGATGAGACACAATAATAACAGAAATTCAAATTGAGATTACTCAAAAGTATGTTAAGCTGCATATTTAGCTATAAATGTATTTATTTTAGGTTAGCTTGTGATATTACTCATTACTCTGACTCTATATTGAAGTTTCTCTTTCTCTTGTCCTCATGAGATTTTGGTTTTTCAGGGGATCTCAGCACTCTTGACTTTGGGAATGGCTGACTTAGACAAACAGAACTGTAATGACATTAATGTGAAACAGCATCATGCCTTGCAGAAACTCACCTGGGCTAAACTGTAATTCAATCAAAAACTTCAAAATATCAAAAGCAAGCTGAGTTTGAAAGTCTAGCATTATGTGTGTTAAAATGGTGAAATACAGGAGCAACTTTTATTTGAAAGCTCAATGCAAAAGATATGAGGAAATAGGACACAAGTCTTACCCTCAATTTGAAAAACCTAACTAACAGCGTTTTAAACATTTCTCCCCTCTGAAGTCAGCGACGAGAAATTGGCAAAAATGTTGCTTCCTCTTTCCTTCTTTGCATCAATCTCACAAGCTCGATCAGACTTCTACTTTTCCCAAAATCCAATTCTCTAATTCAAACCATAAGAAACTGTTATCGCTTTCTCGTTTTTTTCCGCAGTCCCTCCACCACCTCCTCTCTGTCTTCGCAGTCAGCAGGGAACTTTGTCGCCTCCTTTGAAAATAACTTGACAATCTCCTCAGCTAGTTTCCTCAATAACTCCTCTAACTTCACTGGCTCTCCTCTCCTCCTGATCAAATGTCATTCCCCAGCTTGCTTACAGACCAGCACTGCTGATCCACTCTGTTTCCTGAATATTCTGATCATCTCCCACTGACATCAAACTGAATACCGTTCAGCACCCAGCTACAGTTACTCCTCCTCGCGCAGATTCAGACCTCAAGCCATCTGGCATCAGAAACTGCAGACAGTACGGTTTACCTCCTTTCAGTTCTTTCCAAAACTCTCGGATATGCCAGCTCACTCAATATCTTCCACAGAACAGCCTGTGGGATCCCAAGCACACTGTCCAAGCACGAGACACAACAGTGGAGATATCGACACGGGAGGTCCTAGCAAACAAGCTAGACTCACACTGAATTTTAATCACTTCATTTAGAAAGTTGTGTTTGTGCAGGAGTGTCATGGCTGATTGAAACAGCAACAGCGTCCTTAATTTGATAATTACATGCACACACACATTGCTTTTGTTTCAGTTTGCTTTTGCCATGTGCATTTCGATGCTCCATTGCCATGAACCACTCTTGACTGGAAGAGCACAAACGCAGCTGTGTGTTTCCCACAGGCTGGCGTGACACTATGACTACTGTGGGTTGGACGTTACATGTTACAGCTGTTCCATTGCCTGTCAATCACAAGAATCCTTCAAATTAACTCTCAGTTCATCATCCAAGCAAGACAAGAGTTTAATGATCCTGTTCCACTGTGATGCATTTAATGTTTTGCAATTTTTTGGACTTTAAATACATCATCCATTTTTGTGGACCCCGTCTTGAAGCCTCGAGGTCAGTAATAGGTTGTTATCCTACTGTTTTTTGGAAACCGGCTTGTGACAGAGAAGCTGAAAGCTCTGCACACTCATGCGTTTTTATTGATTTCTCGATAAGACAGTAGACCATCCCTAAGTGCTTTATTGCACATTTTACTATAAAATTAATAGTACAGTTAACATCCTTCTATAATAAAGAAGACTCCAAACTATTAATTCAACCATATTACATTAGAACTGAGGTCATAAATGAATGATCACATGAGAAGAAGGTTCATTTTCTAATAGCATTCTGTTCAGTTGGACTTCTTGTTGCAATCAGAGTGCCCCCCTCTGCTGACTGTTAGAAAAGGCGCAGGTCTATGCTTGTAACATAACACTAAAATCTACAAGAACTTGTTTACAAAATGTGTACTGTAAATGTTGCCACTGATGCCTGTACTGAGTGCTGAGTCAGTCTATCCAAACGTATTTACACATGCAGTATTAGACTGTAAGGAACAATCCGTGATTTCGACTCTTAGTCCAGTGCCACTCCTGTATCTGAATGCCAACTGCACAAATTAGTACATATTAGTACTTTAATATGGACAAGGCTGTGTGATCGTTTGACTTTTTGTATAGCCACAATACTTGTGGTTTTTACACATTTTATAGTTGTTTGAGAAATACTGGATAATTTTCCATTGAGATTCATTGTGCAAAAAGAATCTAATGTGAGCAATAGTTCAGTCACAATAGAATAAAAAAAGGATAGCAACCTCATTGCAACTCAGAAAATTCAGTGGTTGCGCAGTGATTACATTCAGTTTTTTTCTGCAAATAGAGACGACCAATGCCTTTAATCTCAGGGCGAGATTAAATTGCAAGGCAATTGCACAGGTCACCTGGTAGGAGGCAATCTGTCTTCAAAAAAAAGCTCTGACTTAGAATGACTGCAATCACTCTTAGGGAGATAGACCAAGGTTTGCAAATTGTTTTTTATCTGGTTGCCAACTAGTTTTATGCTGATTATATTCTTGTATAAAAGGAAGGTTTGCCAAGCACCTCTCATTTTGCAGTTAAATCATCTTCCTGCAGCAATTTGTGAAGGAATTTAGGAACTTCTGCATCAAATCAAGGAGGTTTCGGCAGGAAGACGTTTTACGTCTCATCCAAGAGGCTTCTTCAGTTCTAATGAAGTTTTAAGGTTCATGTAATTCCCAACTTGACCCTGTTTACTTGATAGCAAACTGATTCCCTCTTATTGCTGTTTTATTGCCATCTTGATACATCACTTTGAAGATGGCAAGTGACGACAAGTGGCTGGAGAGTTCAAATGCAATTACATCATAAGATCACTGCAAACATTCGCTTTAATTTTAAGTGTCAAACCACTTTTTCCTGAGTGTGACTGTAGCGTTATCTGACCTTCAGGATGTTAAAATTATCACTGCAAGTATGTTGATATTAGTGACAATCTAAAACCCCACTTAAGGTGAAAAATACAGGGTGGGCCATTTATATGGATACACCGTAATAAAATGGGAATGGTTGGTGATATTAAAGTCCTGTTTGTGGCACATTAGTATATGTGAAGGGGCAAACTCCTCAAGATGGGTGGTGACCATGGTGGCCATTTAGAAGTCGGCCATTTTGGATACAACTTTTGTTTTTTCAATAGGAAGAGGGCCATGTGACACATCAAACTCATTGGTAATGTCACAAGAAAAACAATGGTGTGCTTGGTTTCAACGTAACTTTATTCTTTCATGAGTTATTTACAAGTTTCTCTTTGCTCACAGCCATTGACATGTCGAAGAGGTTAACACGTGAGGAGCGGATCAAAATTGTGTTGATATCTGGTGAACGCAGTAACCGGGTCATTGCAGCAGATTTCAATGCAAGACATGCTATGAGACCACCCATCTCCCATGCTACAGTTAGCAAACTGCTTGCTAAGTTTCGTGAAACTGGTTCAGTGTTGGATTTGCCAAAATGTGGACGCAAGAAAACTGTCACTAGAAACATCAGTGGCTGTCCTAGCTTCATTCAGCAAGAGCCCACAGCGTAGCACTCGCCACATGTCACTGGAGAGTGGCATTAGTCGAACATCCGTTCGGCGGATATTAGCTACTCACAAATGGCACCCTTACAAACTCCAGCTACTGCAGCATCTCAATGAGGATGACCCAGATCGGCGCACAGAATTTGCAGAATGGGCAAAACAAAAATTGGAACAGGACCCTCAGTTCACGCAGAAGATTTTGTTCAGTGATGAGGCAAACTTTTATGTGAATGGTGAAGTTAACAAACAAAACCACCACTATTGGTCTGACACTAACCCACATTGGATGGATCCCTCCAAGACTGTTGGAACAACAAAAGTGATGGTTTGGTGTGGTATATGGGGTACAACGATAGTGGGTCCATTCTTCATCAATGGAAACCTCAAGGCCACTGGATATTTGAAATTGCTACATGATGATGTGTTTCCCTCTTTATGCACTGAAGCTGGCACGTTCCTGAGTTTTTCCAGCAAGATGGTGCACCACCACATTATGGGTGCCAGGTCCGAGCATTCCTAGATGAACAGTTTCCTGGAAAGTGGATTAGTCGTCGTGGGCCAGTTGAATGGCCCCAAGGGTCTCCGATCTGACCCCTTAGACTTTTATCTTTGGGGTCATCTGAAGGCAATTGTCTATAGTGTGAAGATACGAGATGTGCAGCACCTGAAACTACGGATACTGGATGCCTGTGCTGGCATTTCTCCTGCGGTGTTGCTATCAGTGTGTGAAGAGTGGGAGAAGAGGGTTGCATTGACAATCCAACACAATGGGCAGCACATTGAACGCATTTTATAAGTGGTCAGAAACTTGTAAATAACTCATGAAAGAATAAAGTTACGTTGAAACCAAGCACACCATTGTTTTTCTTGTGACATTACCAATAAGTTTGATGTGTCACATGGCCCTCTTCCTATTGAAAAAACAAAAGTTGTATCCAAGATGGCCGACTTATAAATGGCCGCCATGGTCACCACCCATCTTGAGGAGTTTGCCCCCTCACATATACTAATGTGCCACAAACAGGACTTTAATATCACCAACCATTCCCATGTTATTACGGTGTATTCATATAAATGGCCCACCCTGTACATTAAACAAATTTTTTTAATTGCAGTTTTTTTGCTCATGTTGTTGCCAATGCCAGCTGGCTGACTCCAAAAGCAAGTTAATATCCTTGCTCTCCCAAAGTAAAACTAATTTACACCACAAATTAACACAATCCTGGCTTCATTTATCAACTAATGATTGATTAGTGCCTTTGGAAACATTTTTAATAAAAGTAACTGAAAAAATATGGCTTGTTTTGTAGGTAAAAAGTAAACAAGAAGTCCTGAACTCCAGTGTCAGGGAATTGGTAAACCGTTACTTTGTACTAATTAAAAGAAATCAGTATATTTGGGATGCGCAAATAAAATCAATAGATCCAGTTTGCTAATCAAGCATAATAGCAAACTTACACCCAAATATGGTAATGCGATAGCAAAGACCTAAATGTTTAAATGAATAACAAACCAATGAGTGATATCATAGTGGCTATGCCCAATGTTAATATACAGCCTCTGTGGTACAGCCTTATACATCTTGGTGACATCAAGGATGGTAGTTTATTCCCACATTTTTTAAGTTTTACCCATAAACTAATATGTTTATATTTTTATGTTTTTATACATATATATGTATAGCTCAGTCATGATCCGATGGCAGATCATTGCTTGCAAAAATGAAAAGGCAAATGAATAACACTACTACATAAACAAGATATGCACCGAATGATGTGGCTGAAATATACGGGCCAAAGCAAAACACTGGAAAAAACAAAGAGTCGTTTAAAGTGCGTGTTAGTCACCGCTTTTTGATACTCACAGGAAGAGGTTCTCCATTATTTCATGGTAGTCCTCTCGGTCGCTGTCTGGCAGAAAACAAGCAGCAAACACGATGATGGCGTTCACTCCGTTGCCATAGTAGCCTTGATAAAAAGCACACACAAAAATAAAAGTAGTAAGAGTTCCTTTGGCGAGAACTTGATTGCTCTTTTATTTTTTGTTCTATTTATCTTTTGTCCATCTGTCTCTCTGCCCTGTTTCCTCTCACTACTTTTCTGATTAATGTAATTTCCGTCTATTCACAAAGCCATTCATTACCAGATTTGGTGTCACTCAGACAGCAGGTCTTTTATCAAAATGACAGAGCTGGTGAGATTGAATTTTCAGTGACAGACATCTCTGTTTCCATGAGACAGCTGCGTTTCACTAAACCTGCAACGTAGAGCACAGTGGGATATGCATGGCCTGCATATTTCCACCCTCATGGTCAATCCACCCACAGACTAACCAGAGCTCGTGGCTATGAAAGGCACCACAGAGGGGGAAGCGATAGACATGGGGCCCCTGCCTGTGAAACCAATAATGTGTGACTTAGTGACTGGTCTCAATTTAAGATCCAGGTCCCCCTGCAGTTTTCATACATTACACTCACACACGGTTTGTGTACAAGTATACGATTGCACAGCACAGCACAGTTCACATCATTTTTATTTTTGAACCATTCACTGACCCCTTATGCCCACTGAAAGAGCAGTTGTTACTTTGATTTATCATGCCTGTATGCTCATAGTGAGTCGATCTGGAGCACAGCAGTCAAATGGCCACTTTGCCCACATGAATCACGTTACTGTAACATGCAGGTGACACAGGGAAACATGACTTAAAAATTCGTGCTAGAAAGGTCATCAGTTGTCTTCATCTACAGCCTGCATTTCCTCATTTGTACTTGGTCTACTGCCAAGATGGGATGAGGTATTTCCAAAATGCTACGTCCTTCCATGGTCTAGTTAGATGAGAACTGGCAGCTCATTAACATGACAAGGTTGTAATGCAGTAAACCTAATATAAATACTTTTTTAACCTGACTTTTTTCTGTAATCCAAAAGCAAAGCATACTTAAAATTGAAAAATACTGTGTGTTAGATGATTATAAATTTGTTGATTTATTTCTGTTTTTCTGTGTGGCGGGAGGCTTGTGGTCACACTTTCCCATTATTTTTGTTCATCTCATCTATTCACAATGGCCCTCAAGAGGGCTATTCATCTTAAAAAGCCATACTCTTCACATAGTTACCTCTAGGATTCATGAAACTAAGGTTCCTCAATCTAATTCTTTCTTTTCTTTCTTCTAACACCATGAGGAGTCCTGGAGTCATTTTTTATTAGAATGTTCTTCAATTTGCATATTATATAAATATGTAGGACTGTTGTGCATTTGTGCAACATCTTTCCAAGTTCCTTAAATCCTGTCTCAGACTGATACTGAAAAACTAGTTCAATTAGTTGATCAAAAATGCTGCAGCAAGAGTACTCACAGGGACTCTTTTAAGTCTATAGGTTTTTTTTTTTAGATCCAACTTTGCATTTAATCATTAGTTATTATCAACCTTTGGGTCTCTTCTACTGTCCTCTGCTCTGTCTCCCTCCCCTCACTCCTAACCGATCACATTAGATGGCTGCCCTTACCTAAATCTTGTTCTGCCAGAAGTTTCTTCCTGTTAAAAGGGAGATTTTCCTTCCCAATATCACCAAGAGTTTGTGCACAGGGGATCGTTTGATTGTTGGGGTTTTCTCTGTGCCTTAAG
This sequence comes from Oreochromis aureus, assembly GCF_013358895.1. NCBI lineage: Eukaryota > Metazoa > Chordata > Actinopteri > Cichliformes > Cichlidae > Oreochromis > Oreochromis aureus. Next base: position 48,750,274 of record NC_052948.1, on the reverse strand, counting down.
TGCCTTAAGGTGACTGTTCTGACTGTATGCTATATGAATAAATAAATACACTGAATTGAATCAAACTGAATTCTGTTCAAGTGTCACATGTTAGCAAGATGCCGATGAGATGAATTTTGAACACTGACCACTGAATGTGGATTTTGTCTTCCTCTTCTTATGTTACATTAACTAAAGCGCCATAATGGATGAGAAGAAACCATGGCATGTAAATGAAATCTGCAAGCAAAACACCCAGAGGGAAAGGCAGATAGTACAGAATTTAACTAATCTCGACAATGAGGCGAGTGTCTGAAGTGACAACCAATGGGAGCAAAGATAACTGTTGACTAACATATGATGGGATGATACAAGACACAAGAGGTCTGCTTACGCAAAAAGGTGCCAAGAGCGTCAAGTGACAACAAACCTTTCAGGTACAAAGTGACTGGGGACACTTTGTACCTGCTTTGTATGCAGATTCAGCTTGTATTTCAATCTTCGCTATAAAAAGCAATGGCTTTTACCTGATTGGCTTGGACTGGTATTCAGTTCTAGTGGTTGGGGGTTGGGGGAGTGTGCACCATTTGATGAACCCTAATGGTAACACCTTTACTATACTTTACTCTAAATGTGGTAACTACTTTGCACCAAAAAAGAAAAACTACACTTGTAAATTGATTTTAAAAAGTGAAATGAGTTGAGAGTAGTGTCTGCAGGGCTCAAATGACCCCAGCAGCCTGAGCTAAGGAGGAGGATCTGCTCAGACTGTGAGACAAAACTTGAGTCACCTCCATGAGAGATGACTTTCATGTAGGGCTCAATGAGTTTCATGTTGATACGGTGTTCCTGCTCCCCAATGATGACAGTCCTCCACAGTTTTCCATCTTGGCGTTCCTCCTCAGCACTGTATGTTGGGATTGTATTGTAGACTTCACTGGTAGCACTCCTGTTGGCAGCATTGGGATCTGATAAGAAAAAGACCAAATGATGCATTGTGGGTAATTTGTAGACTAATTTTAAAAGGATCAATAGATCAGTAACTGTGGTTTTCCACTTTAACACGTCAATTAAATTCTCGGTAAAGTAATTAAGCACATTAACATTAGCTGTTAGTGTTACAAAATAAAAGTCTTGCTCTGATTGTCCAGAAGGAGGAGAATAAAATGCTTGTATCACTTTGTAATTCTGCGTGTCGCGCCTTCATTGCGATCTTTCAGGTCATCAAACTCACAGTGTTAGCGTTCTAGCATTCAGAGTCACCCACCTTCCCAGTCCATTTCATGGTCTGTGTAGTCGAGGTAATCCCCCTCATCTGGAGTGTCGAGGTCGTCGACATTAATGTCTAGATCATCTGGCGTCTCCCCGAAGTCATCCTCGCTCTGGTCCAGTGACAGGCTGATACGAGGCGCAGATAGTTTTTTTCTCTGTGAGCCTCCTCCTTGCAGAGGTAGAGAGGTAGGAGGGACTAAGAAAAGAAAAACAGAAACAGTTATGCAATGCCACAGTGTTCTTTTAGCTATTAAGGGTATTTGTTGATTCGCGCTCACCTGGTCTGCCATCACCCCCCTCAGAGTTCATTTTACTCTCTGATGCCAGGTCCATCCCCAGGAGGACCTGCGAGAAGGTAATTACAGTTATTAAATGGACTCTTATGATAGAAAAACACACCTGGAGAGCACCCAGACTATTGTGTGTGCTATCTCCTGCCTGTGATACCTCTTTATGTAATGACTGAGTTAGATAGACTGGTTGTTAGAGTCTTGGTAATGCTGAGATAAATGGCAAATTTAAAAGCTACCAGTGAGTGGAAAGTTGAGTTTTTTCATTTCATGCTCTGTTATACGTCTAATCCACTAAAGTTCAGGGTGAAATTTTTTACTTTTTCTTTAAACTTAATTTTACACCACATTGACAGCTTTGGTTGCATAACATATGCAAAATACACTCAGTGACCACTTTGTGAGTGGTCAAATGCCTATTTACATAAATATCTAATCAGCCAATCACATAGCAGCAACTCAGTCCATTTAGGCATGTAGACATGGTCAAGATGACCTGCTTTAGTTCAAACCAAGCATCAGAATAGGCAAGAAAAATTATTTAAGTGACATGGTGTGCTCGTCTTCTGATGATGGTACCAGCAGGATGACATACAATCTCACAAAATTATAATAATCTCAAACTCATTTCCTGAACATAACTGTGAATTCGCTGTACTCAAATGGCCTCCACAGTCAGCAGATCTCTATCCAATAGAGCACCTTTGAGATTTGGTGGAACAGGGGATTCACAGCATGGACGCGCAGCTAACAAATCTGCAACAACTTTGTGATGCTGTCATTTCAACATGTAGTAAAATCACTTTTTCGAATCAGCGAAGGATTTCGGCAGTTCTGAAGGCAAAAAGAATCCAACCTGGTGCTAGCAATGTTTAACCACTAATGTTACCAGAGAGTGGATATGGTAAAATGCAATGGATTATTTAAACTGATAAAATTGTTCACATTGGATCAACAATTAGTACCAGCAGTAACAACAGCAAAGTGCTACTTACATATTACAAATCACCTTTAGATGATCGGACATATTTGAGCAGTATTTTTACATATATTTGTTTCATAAATATTTTTTAAGTTCAATCTGTTGGTTAACCTGGTAGTTTTGTTTTTAAGCCTATGCTTTTATTTTGAAAGAACGATAAAACAGGAAAGCGGTTCACTAAGAAGGCATGATTAACGACAGAGTTGAAGTGTGGTTTAAGCAGAGAGACAATGAGCGTTACCTGTGTTAATAAGCACCTGGCTGACAGTGACACAAGGTTTGACCCTATTTCTTTTCATGTAATAAGTTATGTCTAACCATAATGTCGTTTGATAAGTGTAGCTATAAGCTATCAATCTAATGTAGTGAATCAGTGAAAAGATCTGTAGCCTCGTTTTGATGTGTTATATAGAAGTTTAGATGCAAAATGAGACATCCACCAGATATGTGAGATAAAGCTCAAATTCGATGTTGTGCAGTTTATCAAGTTTAGGGTGTCAATATTTTGTTTTGTCTTCCTAGCTCTTACCATGTCTTCGCTGAAAATTTGAGTGAACTACATCTTTAATAAAGTTTCTTTGAAGCATCAGAAGTCCAGCATTCAGCCAAAGATGCTGCACACATTAACGCATCAATAATACAATTCTAATATTATAATTCTTCTATAATTCAATATAAATTGCAATAGCGCACTTACTTTTGATGTTTAATCAGATCAAACTATTTTGCAAGCGTTTTTCCTAAAAAGAGGATTTCTGGCAGCCTCTCATGCGGATTTTATCCAGATCCAAATTAAGCATTTTTTCAAGTTAATTGCGGTAAATTTACTAAAGAATAAAAGTATTTTGGGGGTGCTGAGGGGGTGGGATAGTCAGATATAACAGGAAAATACACTCATTTCTGCCAAATATTATAATGCAGACTCAGTGCCTTTACTGTACTTGGACTGAACCCCAGAAGGGCTCATTCTGAGCCAGCAAAGTTAGTTTTTGCTGATAATACTCCCCCACGTCTCCTCAAGAGGCATCTTAATAAAATGTTTTCATTATAATAGAGATTACGTATAGTCCAGTATTACTCATTAAATAGTAAATATGAATATATATATGTTTTTACATATGAATCTGATTGTTGCACTCCATAAGAAATCTTGTGTTTAATAGACATAATCTTATAATTCTCTACTGAGCTAACCGCTCTCTGTGGATTGACAAAAACTAAAATATGATCCATTTTAATGGAAGCATTCCAGTTACATCTCAGAAATCCCCAAGCACTTTTCAATATAGGGCTGCAGAGCAGAAAATCCAATTTGATTTGAGTGATAAAATTTAACCAACAACATTCTTGATCAATATCATGTCTTTATCTATGTTTGTCAGCCAGAGGACACAACAAAAAATCTTATCTCTGTTTTATAGAGTGAAAAATTACAGTTTGGCTTTATCAATATCAGTGCGAGCGTAAGAAAAAAAAAACAATCCAAGCACATCCATAAGTGTACTAACACCCTCATATCTAAAAAAGTGTATTGATTACACTTTTCTGATCAATAGTTCTCCAAAGCTATAAGGGAATGGAGAGGGGGGTTTAAGAGGAGTGGTAAGACGGGAGAGGGAGAAAGTGGGGCAAGGGATGGGGTGGGGGCATCCTGAGGTTAAAGGTCTTCTCCCTCTGTGATTAAAGTGGAGGGAGGCAGGGTGACAAGTGGAAGGTGGAGTCGAGGAAACGGCGACGCTCGTTACATCACAACTTCATTCCTCTCCTTTTTTTCCTCCTCCTAGTGCTCATTCAAATCAAACGACGGCACGCTTGCCTGAGCACAGATTGGGCACGGATGCAAATTCACCGAGAGTCACGTGCGCTCTTTCGCATGAAAAGGGAAAGTCCTTGTTCTTCCTCGGCAGGATTTTATCTGGAGCAAGAAAAATACGATTGCATTAGCAGCTGCAACAGAAAAATGAATGGTTTGTTCCTGTACAGTGGAGATGAGTGCCATGCTGATGATTCACTGTATCTGTGCCCACAAGGAAATAAATACACATTGATACACAGCCCTATAATGCAGAATAACAAAACCCAGCATCATATATCTTCCGCTGAGGATGCTGATTTGCTTAAGATCCACTTCCCCAGCACATCGTAGGACCACAGTGCTGATGCCAGCAGCCCCTCCCTCTCCCTCGCTTCCTGTCTGCTGGCTGTGAAAAAAAAAATAGAGCATATCCCTTCTTTCTCTTCTTTTTATCACCCCCCTCCCCCAAATAAAAGCCATCTACTCACCGCTTCTGGGGCTCGGGAATCTCTGTCCTCCTGCGTCTCAGAGCATGAATGTACTTCCAAGTTCCCTGCCTGCTTCCTGCTTCCAGCCTCTCGATGGAGATGCTCAGCTTACAAACAGCTCACAGCTTCCACCATTTTGTGGTCACATGATCTGGGCCACTACCAAATAAGGGCGATCACCTGCTGCAACAGCTCTTTGCACACCAGCTTATACAGACATATAGGAGGAGTGTATTTGCCTGTCATTATGAAGGGGGTGCGCTCTGAGGTTGCTGAACTACTACTAACCACGACATGTGCGGGACTGCTTTTAATGTCTGACAGTTGATTTGTGAGCCCCAGAGAGCCGTTTGCCCTCAGGGTGACAAAAGGAGCTGTCGTTGCCATCTCTGTGTGCAGATAATATTCAGAAGCTTCACCACATGCTTGAAAATATTGTCTAACCAGAAGCAAACAGCTGATGCTTGACAATCCACTGATTTTTAGGCTACTTCTAATGTTTCCTTCTACGTTAGCTATGAACCGTTCAACCCTTAAAACACAACACAGGTAAAATCAACCGGTTCCTACATATCCATGCCCAAACACGCATTTCTCTAAACCCCGTTGAAAGCCTGTTTCACTTACCAAAGTTTAATCCCAAGTAATTAGGACAGGAAGACGGAGATCAGCCTGTCAGACCTCATTGTTGACCATTGTTTGGTACAAAGGTTATGATCACACTCAGTGTAACCACGCCTGACGTGAAGGTGTCTGGGAAAACTGCCTTTAGTTAATCACTGCCAGCAGCTGCTGTCCTATACGGCGAGATCAGTCATAGATTTCTGAACAGACACTTTGTTCTTTATATATATTTTTAATTACTTTTGTCAAAATAAAGTTCTCTGTAAAGTGACAAAAATGGGGGAGCAGCATGAATCAGTTTATAGAAATACATATTACATGATTGTGGTTTTAACATCTATATTTTGTGGAAATTAGCTGGGGGAAAAATCATTTTAGAGGCAAAGCGTTTGTTAAAAGTATCCAAATACAATGATGAAAAAACAAATTAAAGCCATTTAGTTTCCCCCCACAGTGAGGAGCTACAATGTGGCTCATCCTGCCTTACAGCTCTGAGGAGCTGTAAGGCAGGATGGGCCACATTCCTGCCAGACTTTGTAAAACTAATCTGATGCCATGTGCTGATTCTCCATCAAAGAGTAACAGAATAAAAGGAACCCTGTGTAACAATTCAAGATAACATTTCTCTCCTATAGCAGAAGGAAATGGGCTTACTTTACCAGTTATAATAAAGTGGTGTCGCAAAGAACGACAATTGCTCCCTGTTATAGTCATGAAATAAATGCACCTTACCTGACACTGCTGCCTAAATGCCTCTCTTTGATGTTTTTGAACAAGCAGCTGACAGCACATTAAAGATTTTTTTTTTTTTTTTTGTCTTTTTAAAAGTGTTACAACATGATTACGACCAGTGTTCTTGCTCTCCACAGTGAAGCCATCACTTGGTCCAATAGCCTCTGTCATTCGAGGTTGAACTGTTCCAGGTTTTCTTGGAGGAGTGTGTCTTTGACTGATTTGAAGACAATCCTGATGTTCTCCGTGTCTGTAGCGCAGGTGTAGTGCGTGTAAAGGGCTTTATGACGACCAACATGCTGCTCCACATACATATTTAAGATGAACTTCTTAGCTGTTTCAGCATCCTGTCGAGGCCCTGCGTGGGAGAAAGTGGTCAAAATAAGAAAAGTCTCCTGAGAAAAACACGGACTTGCTCACTCTTTCACAGTTACTGTTTAATACAGTTTTATACTTAGTTTGTCTTAGTTGAGACTTAAGAACTAACTCATTCTTAGTAATTGTGCTTATCTTTAACATCAGTCACAATACCCATAGTGCTCTATTGTGGACTTTCAGAAATCGATCACTTGTCATCTTCACAAATCTTTAATGTATTTAATTATCAAATATTTGACAGGGTGTTTAACACAGCTTGTCATTGTTTCTGTAGTCTAACAGTTTAAATACATAAATATTGAATGCAATTTTACTTTATACAAATAAATCAGAATAAAAGTCGCCTCAATCACTTGATATTGTAAGGTAAAGACCCTACAATAATATAGAGAAAACCTCAGCAATCAGAAAACCCCCTATGAGTAAGCACTTGGTGAAAGTGGGAAGGAAAAACTCCCTTTTAACAGGAAGAAACCTCTGGCAGAACCAGGCTCAGGAAGGGTCAGCTATCTTCTTGTCCCTGAGCCTGGTTGTGTTACCGATTGTGGCTGAGGGGTGGGAGACACGACAGGATATTCAGTTTACAATCGTGTACACCTTACAGATGCAGTAAAGCATCTAATGGCACGAGCAAGTGAAAGTTGGCCTTAAAACACTTGTAAATGATATGATTCATGGCTGATTCACTTCATGCCAGTTAAACTCAAATATAGTTTTGAACACAGTTATGGTTGTTCTGAAGAAATGCAGAGCAAACTGGGGGCATGCTTTACCTGTGTATTCTGGAAAGTAGGTAGCTAAATGCGAATGCTGGATTTTCTCCTCTAGCAGGTCTGTTTTGTTCAGAAAGAGGATGATGGAGGACTCTTGAAACCACTGCCACGAGGTGATGGTCCTAAACAAGGCGAGGCTCTCGCAGAGTCGATTCTGAAAGAGGGGTGACAGGCTTAGACGATGAACTGTATTTGGACAAGGTTGGACAAGAATTAAAGAAAGGATCAAACAAGGTGTCTATAATGACCGTACATCGTTTTCACTCTCGTAGAGGACCTGATCGTACTCGTTGAGGGCTGCAAGGAATATGATAGAGGTGACATTCTCAAAACAGTGGATCCATTTCTTCCTCTCACAACGCTGCCCACCAACATCAACCATCCTACAGAAAGACAATGAAAGCACTAAAGGTTCATTCATTACTGAAGACTGAAGAAGGAACTACATTTCTCTACTTTCTCGCAGAGAGTTTTCTAAGGGGACTGACACTGCTAAGTTCACTCTCTATATAAATGGTCTTTAGCCAATACAGGTTTCAACAGTCAGCAGTTCCACATAGCGACACAGATGATTGAATTTCACATGTGCACTGGGACCTGCAGAAGCTGTGAATGCAGCTCTTTTGTTGTCTGCAGCTTATTCTAAACACGACTTGAAGGCAAACTTATTACCGCCCACTTAGTTCAAATTAACTATCTTTAGTCACTTCAGTAATTAGTCTGTTTTGTCACCGCAGTAATAATGTGTGTGTGTGGACTGTGAGTACACCGTAACTGTTTCCATACACATTAAGAAGGCTCAGTTTTTCACTGGACTGTGATTCATGCAAGAACTTTCTTTTTCACAGGGCTTTATATCTGTCTAGATGATGTGTTAATAAAGTATGATATCAAACCTGAAGATGTTTTTGGAAAATTCAAAGGGATACTCTATGATGCCTGTGGTGGGCACCCTGACCCTCAAGATGTCCTGCAGGGTGGGGATGTACGACGGGGCTGTGATTCTGTCCAAGTCAGTGAGGTAACTGAAATGTTTACAACAACACATTAAGGTTAATATTCTGAAATATTAAACAGAAATCTATGCTTTTTACATGCATTTATTTTAGCAGAATGAATCCACGCTATTACAGGAATATAATAAACTGAGAAAATTAATGCAAGATAAAGATGTGAAATATAAAAGTCTTACTATTTCGCAGAGTCTGATATCTGGAATTCCCTTCTGCGCTCATAGCATCTTTGAACACCGTGATCATTCCACACTCTCTTAATGGCGTCCACTTGCCAGGACTCCAAACTTGACAAATAGGTCAAGTCCACTTGGCTCAGCTTCTCTGCATACCCCTGACAGACAGATACATTCCACAGGTCATTTTACTTCTTCAGTACACGTTCAATACAATGACCACTGTAAAAGAAATCCCACTAGATGGGTTTTGTGATTTGCAAGAGATCGTTTTTTGCGCAATGTTTCCTTTTTTTACCATAGTTCTCAAGAAGAACCAGATCTACTGCAATGACATGATGTAGAAAGATTAATTGTCTGTAGAAGTTTTTGAATACTAAAAAGTAACAAGCTTGAATTAGCTTTTGTTAAATTAAATTTGGTGCACACTTTCATGTCCCCTAAAGTTTAAACTGTAATAACTTCTGTGACCCCTTAACATTTTTCCAATTATTTTGCAGGATAAAAGATTGCACCATCTTAATATCCCTTAGTTATGCCTTTATAGCTCCAGGTTTCAAATGTATATGGTATACTGAGCACCTCTCCTGTCTTATTCTCTCCTTTTCCCCCCTTTTTGGATCCATATATTTACTGGTATCTGGTCCTCCAGATGTTTCTATTATGGGCCACACAGTCACTGAGTGTTTTTGTTCTTCATTGCTCATATCTTGTTTTGTTTTTTTTCACACCAGATGGCCACCCACCCTGAGTCTGATTCTTGAGGTTTAACAGAAGACCCTCCCCTCGCCCTCCCCAAAAAACTCCCACGTGTTGTGATGTGCCACTGAACAAACACAATTTAATATCGAAAATAGCTCAGCTGGTCAGAATTTGTTGTCTGTCCACTGCGGCAAATCGGGCACATTTACAGAAACAACCCCCCAGATCAGTCCATTTAGTCATTATGTTTCCACTGCAGTGTAGGATCCAATGAACACATGAAGTCATATAAGGTTTGATTTCAATGTCTGAAACTAGGGCTCCAAAAGCCAATGTAACAGATTGCTCAATAGGGCTAGATGTTACAATCCCTAAAATAATTAGCACAGTTCTTGAGGTGGGGGAAGCACTCAAACTAATAACGTAATATAACTGTGGATTTATGAGACTAAAACAAAGTCAACAGTGACATAGCTGGTGCACTGCTGTTTGCTGTGTGGATTTTAAATCACTTATAGTGACATTTAGTTTTTCAAAAATAACACAATCAGAAATTCTTTTGGACCACTTTGAAGGACCTATCCTAGAGTGGCCGCTTACAACCCCGAATGAGGCCTTACAGGAGGTTCGTCCTGTGGTCAGAATGCACACACAAAGGCGCAGGCCCCAAAAGCAACTCACAAGTTCCTGCAGTGGAAAACTGCCTATTTATATAGCCTGCATGTTACAATGCTAGTATTATTTCTAATTTGTTTCACTCAATGTTACTGGTACGGTGAGCTTTCTCAAACGCCACATAAAATTTTAAATGCATGGTTTCTCACAATGTTCTGATCATCAACGTAGTCAATGTGAAGAGTCTCCATGGCCTTGATCATCGTCTGGATGCCCGCTATGATGTTCTGATACACCACACGAGTGAAGCCTTTCCTGTCAGTGTCATTGTATCCTTTGCCATGGATGATCCTCATCTGTTTGATGAAAGTACTCTTCCCACTTTCACCAGTCCCTAGGCAAACGAGATGAATGAAACCGAAGGATGAAAAATGGAATAAGATCAAAGCAATGCCAGAAATAGGACATCTGTGGCATGCGCTCAAAAAAAAATCATCTCAACATCAATCAGCTGCAGCTCAACAGGATTTTGGCAACAAAACAACAACAAAAAATTGCAATCTCTGAAGCGTTATAATATTTCCAGAAGGTGAGGTTTCCAGGTTAGAATACCTTAAAAAAAAAAAATCAAACCAGGGTGTCTGTGTTTGGGTGTATTGTGCGTTTCTTCATTCATTTGTATCCCCCCATCACCAATATGATAACTCTGATTTAGCACAGCATATAGGAGTTGAACATTATGGCCATATGCTCGGTTTTATTTTCATCTCAGTGCTTTTGCACTACAAAAAAGCATGGCACCAGATGGAGAATTTTAAAAAACTAAATTGAAAAGAAAACAAAAAGGCTATAAACATTATGAATTAAATATGCACTTACTTTTTATTCTGCACATAACAATGTGCTGAATACTATTTTGGGACTGAGAAAGTTTGTGCCAGATTCCTGCAACTCAACGTGCCTATGAACAGTGGATGTGTCCTTGACTGAAACAGTGATCTGCTTCCTGCATTCTAGTTGTAAATTACTCTTGATAAGGGTGTCAGCTTAGGGCCCAAAACGCCTAGAAATGTTAACCATTAGTCTGACCTTTACAGGGGGATATTGTTCTCCAAACAACTCAAGTTGAAGTTTAAAGTAGCGCTGACCTTTAAACAAGTCCCTAATGTCTAATGTATTGTTTCCAACATAATCAACAGTCAAGCTTTAAAAAGTGGCCTGCTTGGCCATTTTGGTTCTGGAGAAAACAGACCACATGTCATTTAATGAGATCACCGTGGCTGTGAAAATATGAAACCTGAATACTTTGTACTAATGAAGCAACAGTATGGTTTCATTTTTAAGAGGAGACCGCAAATGATTGAGGCTATCTGAGAGATTCATCAGAACATTACTATGTGAAGAATGCAAGGAGTAAGCTGTAACTGGGCTGAGGTGACAGCACAGCGTAAAACACATACCAAAGCCTTGTTATCTATTGATCCAGATCATTTTGGTATTTGCAGATGATTCAGCTAATTCCATACCTCAGCTGTCAGTTTCCCGTCGATTTACGAGGGCAAAACTACACTACAAGCCAAGCTTTTGGTTTTTGTGGTGATTTTCACAATAATCAGATGGAATGACATGGAATATGATCCAAACATTCCTGCTCCATAGTGGAGGAATTCTGTGACTTTGGTCATTTTGTTTCTGATGTTTTCAGGGAAGTGCTTTGACAGACATGTAATATAATTTATATAATTATTTTATAATCATATTCAGATCATTTTAAATCGTTTTCATTTCCACTGTATTTATTTTTAACTTCTATTTTTTATTTGTTGGTTTTATTCAGCACTTTGAAACTTTATTTTGAAAAGTGCTTTATAAATACAGATACTGTAAATATAGAGGATCGTCATCAGATAACATTTTATTCTCTATTATAGGCTGTATTATTCTCAGCCTAAGGACTTTGTTTTAATGCTATCACATGCTAACATAGTAGCCTACTACGATAAACTAAGATAGTTTACAGTTCAAATACTTGCCCATCACATGATGCGAATCAAATAAGGCTTTGAAACGATCCTACACACAAAATTCACAGTTTCAAACTACATCTGAGGATATCCACGCCAGAACATGAGCAGAAACCAAACTCTACTCACTGTGGAGCTGTAAATGGAAGGCTATTTTCCTGTACATTATTATTATTATGAAATTCTTTATTTAAACAGGTCTCATTGAGCTCGAGATCTCTAGTTTCAAGAGAGACCTTAAAAGTGTTTTTTTAAAAAGAAGGAAAAACGAGATACATATAGTTACACTCCACATTAAGAAAAACCGGTTCTGGTTAGTCTAATTCAGCATTTCACTCCCTTCTATACAGATATAAACAGTTAAACTGGAATGTGAACGTTATTATTGTTTTATATAGCACACAATGTCCTTGCGTAATCTCAGCAGGTTGTATGAGAGTTTCTGGGTGGATGAATGAATCATCACAGGGAATTCCTTTGACGCTAAAGGTTGTTTCTGTTGAGCTGTTAAATCGCATAAGCCTCAGAAATATAACTTAAACGTTCACTGCTATGATCAGCAGCCCCAATTCCAGTTAGCCACAAATCTAACAAGTGTACACCGTAAAAAAAAAACACAATCAAACTAACTAAACTTATTTAAAGTTTCTTTGTTATTGAAGGCGTATCTGTTCATTATGTTCCAAGAGGTTCCACTGCGTGGACGTGTGTTAGTTAAACACTGAGCTCTCACCTAAAAGCAGCAGCTTCAGCTCCCGTTTAGACGCTAACTTGTCCCGTCGAAGCTGTCTCTCTATTTCTTTGTGTATCCTCAGTTTCTCCTCTTCCTCTGGAGACAGGCAGCACTCACCCATTGTTATCATAGTTTACCTGCTGCTCCCGGTTCAGCTACAGACAGCGACTTTGTGAAATTATACTGATTTTTCTTTCTTTCTTTCTTTCTTTCTTGTTCTTGTCAGGCTTGCCAAGGAAAGTTACGTCTCGGAACAGGTGAACTGACGACTTTCTGCTGTCATTCTTCCTGCTGGGGGATCCAGTTCAGGTGCATTTCACATTCCTGCCGTGCAGGAGAGGCGGGCACTGACTGAAAGGCAAGTTTATCCACTCTGCCCCTGTGCACCTACTTACAGTACACGTCCATACTCTCAGGAGCCCGCTGAAAAGTTGGAAAGTCCAACTGGGAGGCAAGAGAGGAAAATACGGCAACTTTGTGCCAGAGTGAGAAAGGAAAAAATAACGGGGTCAACTTTGTGATGCCAGTCTCCAGTGTTGGGAAGGTTACTTTTAAAATGTATTCCACTAAAATACTGAATACATGAAAATGTATTCTGTACGCATTACTCAATCCAACAAGATCATCATGCTGTTTACAACTACATGAATGTCCTATTGCTGTGATTTATTACTGTTACTGAAGGTCCGCAGGAAACGTAAAAAGGGACTTTCGGGTTCGATGCTTTACTTTGTTGTCTGGGTCAACACAGACAGAGAGGCGTTAAAACAGAACTGTGTTTGAGTCTTATAACAAGCTGGGCTCCTCAGGCACTCTTCTTGGTTGCTGTGGTTATTATAACATGCTTCCAGTTAAAGCCTTTTCCTTTCTCTCCCTCCCTCGAAATATGAAATTCTCGCTGCACACGGACTTGCCCATGAGGCTACAAATTCCTGTAGTTTTTGAGCCACATTGGAACAACAGAACGTAGCTGTCAAACAAACCCAAACAATCCTGACCAAACAAAAGTTGTTTAAAAAAAGTAACTGTATTCATAACTATAAAAGAACTTAGTACAGTTACTATATTTTTATTCTGAATTGCATGTTATAAATGTATTGTGTTTATCATTTTTAACCCGATGAAATGAAATGATTCTAGTTTTTTGAGCCACATTGAGCCATCTGACAAATTTGTTTAAAAAACAGTTCATAACTATAAAAGATTAGTTCTATATTTTTTAATTGCTTATAAATATATTGTGCATTTTGATGAAATGATGATAAGTCTCAAAAACTCCCAAAATACTGTATGTATCAAATATGATACTGTAGGTTTAACGGTGTTGAGGCTGATTCATGCTGTGCTTTCAATGAGATCACCAAACTTGCTTACTGACCAAGTCAAAGGGTTCACCAGCCAGGGGCCACTGGGTGACAGGAGCGAGGCCCTCGACCTTTAAGGGCCAGGTCACAAAACAAATACATGTGTAAGCTCAGTGCCTTATGGCTGGCGTGGGCTTCACTTGGACCTCGCAGCATACAGTGACCACAATGAGATAAAAATGTGAAAAAGACTTTTTTTTTCCATGGATGAGACTGAAAAAAGCACAGGTCTGCGTAAGACAATGAGTAAACACAAGGCAGTGAACCTGCACATACAATAGCAGGACTTTCCCAAAGTGGAATCAGACAATCAGACCTTTTATCTTTTTTTTTCTTCTTTTTTTTTTTGGCTTTCCTCCTAAAACATGACTGCGATATGAAAAAGGGCCTGTAGGAGCCATTTTTTTGAGTTGTTACCTTATGTGTGCCGCTAGGGGTCACCTTTTGTGCTTTACGGTATGGTGTGTTTATGTGAATGTATTTAAGGTAGACACACGTAATCAGCACCAGGTGTTGTTGTTCGGGAGGCGCAAACAATTTGTGACCGGCTGGATAAAGAGAACTGTGGAATAACAAATACAACTGAAGTTGGAAGAATAAATATGTTAAATGGACAAGATAAGTACGGCTGGAGTTATTGGACTGTAACAGATTTCATTCATAACCGTGGCATCGCATCACCCCCGTCAACCAACACCTCAGTGGGTTAAAGTGTAGGCTTAGCTTCTGCAGGGACTATCCACAACACATGGTTGTAGGATATTTGGAGTGAGTGATTTTATTTCATAATAAAATATTTAAAGTTTGGGGATTGGCATTACTTTATTCAACATGATAAATAATGAAACTATTATTAATGAATAGTTTACTTCTGAGAACTAGTGCTTCATGTTGAGGCTTAATGCAATTTGATTCATTTACAAAAGGCAGAATTTCATGAAACTTGCTGCGGAGCATGAGCCAAGAAGAACAGGTCAAAATGTTCACATTAATCTGAGCTCAGCATTGGTGGAGGATACACTAAAGTAGTGCCTTTCTACAATGGCCTTCTCTTTATTTCTCTATTTGGCCTTAAATAAATAAATAAATGAACGAACTTCTCTCTTGGTGCTGTAATGATTCATAAAATTATCCCATTTCTTTACCTTGAGAAACTCATGGGTTCCTTTTCGCTCATTATCCATTTGCACTGTGAAGGCTCTTTTAAACGTTTTCTGCTGAAGTCTAATCTGGCTTTTCCTTTTACTCAGTGTAAAAGGGTAATCTGCACCGTCTCGTAAACCCTGTTCATTTACATTCATGAAGGCATCTTTCGGTTGCTGACAACAGGGGTGACCTATGAACTGGAAGTTCAGTGGCTGAATCCCTGGCTTCTCTAGTCTGTATGGTGAAGCATGCTTGGCAAGATACTGAACCCCGAGTTGCATACAGAGTGTTAGTGAGTTTTCAAATGTTAGACAAAGTGCTCAGGCATAGATAAAAGCACTGTATAAATAACTAGGTGAATGACATTTACAGTAAAAAGTGCACTCAGTGCTCAACTTGAGTGGAAGGGTGCTATGTAAGTACCAGTCTATTTACCAACGATACACCTACCTCCTTCTCTTACCTTGGCTAGATATTATGAAGTTGTTTTTTCCATAACTATGGAAATAATGCTGTTATTATGCGCTTCAGTGGTCTTCCATCATCTTCCAACTTTTTGGTGTTGCTGAGCCAGTGCATTCCTTCATTTTATGTAGTTGATTGTGGATTTGGCCATAGATTTTGCCATTTTGTCGTTGTTTTTTTTTTTTTACTTCCACCCTAACAAATCTTTTGACATCTCTCTGAATCCCATATTGCAAGCCCAACAAAGGAAATCAGCTCTTGATATTTCATCTGCTTAATTTGTCATGAAATAGCAAGGACACAGGCCTCCACGATTATGAAGCTGTAGATGTTATCTCGTTATAGAATAATATAATATTTGAAAAAATATATTATATTTGGGGTGACTGTGGCTCAGGGAGTAATCAGTTGCTGATATGAGGCCTGGCTGCTCCTTTCTGCACGCCAAAGTATCCTTCGGTATATGAATGTTAGATAGAAAGCACTTGCTTGCATGAATGGGTGAATGACAAGTGCTTTGAATGCTCAACTAGAGTAGAAAAGCTCTATATTATTAAATATATTATCAGCCAATTGGCTAAATCCTTTTGACCCTCTGAAAATGGGGAAACAGTGTAAAAATGGCTTTAATTCCTAAACAGATAAGCCCCTTAAATTATAGCTGGAAGTCTGCGCCCCAGTCACATCTTCACTGTTTGGTTTCAAATCTAAAGTGGTGGTTGAAATATTGCCTGGCGATAATAAATAAATAAATACAACTGTCAATTTCTACCTCAGCATAATATACAATGGACACCTAACTCTACATGTATGTCTTTTATTAAGGTCACACAGCCATGATTGGCTTAATGATGCTGTGACTTATTTATTATTAATGTTAAAACAGGTAAACAAAAAAGTTAAATTAGTGGAAATCAGCTGTGAATCATTCACATTTTTAAATGTGGAGATTTTTACTTGGAAATCTTTCAAATCTTTACTTAGCTACAGCCCTTGGGCTCATTATTTTGACTGGATGATGTTTTTAGGTGAAATGTAGGATAACGGTTTTTAATTCAGGGTCGATGTGGGGTTGAATTGACTGCATGTAGAACAGACCACTAAGGATTCGGTGCCCAGCAGCCACCTCCACTTTTAATCTATCCTTGTGTCACGTACAACTGCCACATTACTTTCAGTGTCCTCCAAAAATAATGGTTCTTTGCCACACTCTATATCCCTGCATACAAGACTAAAAATATGGACCTAATACTGTAGCTTCCAGCCAGATGGATGTATCACAGAGGAGGATTTTAGGACTTAGACTGCTCCAGATGAGCTCTTCAAGCAGCCAAGAAGACAAACACTTGAATGGCAAACCATCAGTGTGCCGGAGCTGATTTGCAAACACAGACAAACACTGAAAACCTGAAATGAACAGATTGATTATTTATCCAATCGCATTTAAAAAGATTGCATTCACATATTACAGTCATAGTGAAATATACCAATAAATAAAATGGTACACATTAGCCTGTGAAGAGGGTTCTGTGAACAATAGTGCTATGGATACACTCTCATGAGCTTTTTCTTCATGCCTGCGAATAGACCATCTCTAAAGTGTCAGAGATGATTTAACATTTAAAAGTTCACCCTTTAGCAGTTTCAACACTGACCGTGATGTGAGTAAAAAGACAGAAAAATAACCACAGTGGGAGATTACCCAACCATGCAATATGTACACTATGCCTTTAGATAAATAAAAGGGGAAGTTGTAAAGCCTTTTGAGCAAAAGCAAAAAATATACTTAAAAATCCAATGAAACAGTCTTTGAACTGAAGAAACGCGCTATTCAAGCGTACAACTGACACAAGAAATAAATGTGAATATCCCTTTGAAATGTTTAGAATTATAAAACAAAAAGTATGCCGTGGTCAAAAAAAGTGGCTTAATAGGGGCAATGGAGACAATTGTACGGTGGCCCTGAGAGGTCAAAGGAACTGCAACCAAAAGAAATACCAGCAATACCAGCAAACCAATGTTGAAGAAGCACACAAAGCACAACAGAACTGAAATAAAACACAATGGTAGTAGAAAAACACTCACAAACACTAAAAAAACCCCCAAAACAGAGTGTTATTGGTGAGGTATGTGACCAAACACCTGAAGAAGTGGCAACGATCTAGTTCTAAATGGCTAATAGCAAACATCTATCTGCAGTATTACACGAATCATATGAAAACATTGCATGTTTTTCTCCCTCACAACATGGATGAGTCGTATGCTCCTTTTAAGCGTGTCTCAGTGCAGTGTTTCGCAGCTGGTCCGTCGAATTAATGTCTCCCCCAAAAACACTTGTTTTTTTGCTTTGATTTAACTTCCACTGTGTTTTATTCGGCTTCTGTGTTTTGCTTTGCTTTTTTCATTTCCAATGTGTTTTGTATGCATTTGGAGAAAGTATCTGTTTGTTGGTGTTTTTAAGTCGCAGCGCACTTCTGAAGTTGCGTTTGACCTCTCTGGGACACCGTACAAATGTGAGGCGCATTGAGTGAATTGAAATTTGAAAACTGGAGCAAGTAAGACACAACCACTGCTACAAAATATACAATGTGCAAGTAACAGTCATAATAAGGTCAGTGTGTCATTAGTGTTGATTACGACTCCTTCCCTTTAAGTCAAGACACAACCTCTGCATTCAGATGCTTCGAACACTTTTTAGCTTGAAAAACAAACCATGACAACCTTGGATTAGTGATGTGAGGTGCTGCATTGCAGTTAGTCTGCATTCACTTCCACAGATTCCCTGAAGCAGAGACCCAGTACATTACAAGTCCTCTGAGGCTCTTGAGGCCGCTGAAATATTTTACACTGCTACACAAAGCACTCCATAAAATTCAGTGCATACTATAATAGACTCCTTGCTAAGGCAGCGCTTTAATTGTCACGTCACACTTCATAATAAGAGTGTAACTAGAAAATTTGAAATACATAAGTAGTGGAGCCATTTGACGACAAGCCGCGTTACTTCTCCGTTTCCTGTTTTGGGATTTAAGAGTTCAACAGCAGCGTGAAGCAAACAGAACCACAGAGGAGCTCTCCTGGCTGCCAGCTGTACAGAGCCGATTGAATTACAGCAAAAAGAAGAAGAAGAAGAAAAAGACCGTCACACTTTTAGACCAAGTTGTAGGCATCCAGGTGGCCCTGCAAGATGTGGTCCTTCACCGCGCAGAAGACAAACCGGACGTTGTCTGTGTCTGTGGCGCACGTGAAATGGGAGTAGATGATTTTTTTCTCATCTGGGTTAAGACTGACAAACATGTCTAATATGAATGCTTTTCCTGCGTTGACGTCCTGTGGAGGACCTAGAAGAAGGAAACAGCACAGGAATATTTTAGTAGTTGTGTAAAAGTGAAAAATTGTAAGTTAGATTCATGCATTTGCATGCACTGTAAAAAGGAGTGAGTGTGTTGTTGGTGATTGTAAGAGAAAGACTGTGCTATTTGACAGACACGGTGAATCAGCATAAATGAATGGACCAAGATGCTCATATTATCATGTTCTATTCAAATGTTCTTTGCAGTGAGTGCGCTAGTTCCCCTTACCGTCATACTCCGGGAAGTAGTCAACCAAATGTGAATACATGATTTTTTCCTCGAGTAAATCTATCTTGTTGAGGAACAAGATGATCGAGGATTCTTCGAACCACTTGTAGCTTATGATTGTCTTGAACAAGGCCATGCTTTCTTCCATTCGGTTCTGTGAAATATAAATAAAGAAAGAATGAACGGGAGCAAGCACAACAGACGTGAATCACTGCTGAAGAACAGCAGTACTTCACCAGTGATTGTCTGTGTGAGCAAATTCAATTGGCTGTAATCTCATCAAGTGAACAGGCCTCACTAAAAGGTGCCCTTTGTTGGACTAAAGTGACTTTAGAGCTCCCCCTGCAGTTGAACTATGAGCACTGCCACAAAAAAGGGCTGAGATGAGGTTTATCAATGTGGCCAGAAAGTGAGAGAGAGAGAAACAGACAGACAAAGAGAGAGAGTGAGAGAGAGAGAGAGAGAGGAGCTGGACTCTGCAGAAATCTAGGTCATCATTTCCACCTAACAGGTTTGGCCTTAAACAAAGGAAACAAAGTCCCTTTGTGTCCTACCCAGTGAGTTGATTTTTTTCATCCCAAAGTAAGCTCCTTTCTTTTCCCATGTAAGAAACACATATATATATATATATATATATATACACATCAGATTATTATTTTTAAGTCTGATTTTTACCTCATTGGAAGACTCAGCGAGGACCTGATCATACTCGCTAAGTGCCACCAGGAACATGATGGAAGTGACATTTTCAAAACAGTGGATCCATTTCCTCCTCTCTGAACGCTGGCCACCCACATCCACCATCCTACAGTCGCAGGTTTGAACCGGTGAAAAATATTAACGTAACATGAATGATGTTTCTTAAAAATGACAACAGGACCGCAGACAGCAATGTAAAGTACATAAACTGTTATATTAATGTGGTAAAAGCAGAGTTTGGAGGGAACCAATCAAACAACAGCTAATATAATCAGTGGCCAGACTGGTCAGTTCAAACAGGACGTTTCTTTCTAATTCTAGTGTGAACTCTACGTTCACACTGCAGGTCTTAATGCTCAATTCCGATTTTTTTATCAAATCCGATTTTTTTGTCTGCTTGTTCACACTACAAATAAAATGCGACAGCAAACACGCTCTAGTGTGAACGCTCAAAGCGGCCCGCATGCGCAAAAGAAGATGTCACACAGAACGCGCTCTGTTTAGACCCAGAGCAAACAATATTGTTTGACTGATTGCCCTTAATATAAAGACTTCGGACTTTATGTTTCCAAATTTTTGCTTTAAGTTATTTTGCTATTTACATAATAATGCAAATAACCTAATAATGATCCTTTTTGCTGTTTTAGAGGAGCGGTGCTTCAAAGGATAGTTGCAGATTTCTGTCAGAATCTGCAGAAAATACAGTAAAAATAAAATGTTCACATTTCTCCAACGTGGTCTTCCTAACAGTTTCACCGGATGGCAAGAAACCGTTCGCGATGTCTTCTCGGGCGCTTCTCCGGCGCCGATAATTGGCGTCTGTCTTGTGTCAGTGACGTAAAAGACGGATTTAATGCGACTTGACCGTTCACACAGCAGTCGCTTTCTAAAACATCGGATATGTATCGGATTCAGTACCACATACGAAAGTGACCCAGATCGGATTTGAAAATATCGGATTTGTGCCGTTCACACTGTCATACCAAGATCGGATACGGGTCGCATAGGGGCGAAAAAATCGGATTTGATGCGCTTTCGCCTGCAGTGTGAACGTAGCCTAATGTGCGTTACATTTTAATGGGCTTCCTGAAAATTAACATCTCAGTGTCCAGTTACCTAACACACAGTAGGTGGCTTTGAGAGATCATTTTGAAGTTGGACTGGGCTTCTCACAAAGTTTGACTAATTATCGACACAGTTAAACGTCACTATTTTCAGCATTAAAATTATATTTATTTTTCTAATTAACAAACATTTTCTTTTAGGGAAATTCACTTACTTGTTTGCTATATAACTATGAAATCAATTTAACAGACTTTTACTATGAAATAAGGACACTGGGGGCACTCTTCATGCAGAACTGCTCTGTGTGATCTGTCTGCTCTTGCGTAGCCGCCCAGGATGGCAGACTTGATGAACAAATTATATTTAGGGACGCAATGATAACTGGAGTCCAAGGGGTGAAAGTGTTACTAATGTGAGGAGAAACATCCTGCTTTAACATGTTACCTGATAACACTAGGTATCATCAGGGACAGTGTCATTGTTTTTGCAGGTATCTGGTTACCAATGAGGTTACAATTAAAAAGAAAAAAAAAAGCAGGATGGCCATTCGCTAGCAGTGAATGCACCATAATGATGTATACACACAATAGACATTGTACTAGGGAGGTAGAAGGGTAGAAGATTTTAAAACAGGTTACTGGATCTTTATATATATATAAGATATATATGTATCAATCCCTATAAGATAAGATGGCCTTTATTAGTCCCACAGGTGGGAAATTTGTTTTGTTACAGCAAAAGTGCAAAGTTATGTAGCAGAAATTAGAAAACACTGGAATATAGTGTAACATAAGGTAACATAATACCTCGAATTATGTTACCTGCTTGTAAGGAATGTTGCATTATTTTAATAGTATTTGTGGGTGACACCAACAAAAGAAAGGAAAAAAAACACTCACCTGAACACCACGCCCTCCAGGTCAAAAGGGTACTCTATGATACCGGTTGTGGGCACCCTCACCCTCAGCACATCTTGCTGAGTTGGCAGATACCCAGTATCGGAGATTCGATCCAAGTCATCCAGATAGCTAATAGCACAGGAGGAGGATAATGCAGCGTTAAGAAATGAAAATGAAAGCTGCTGACAGAAAGACTGATGAAGAAGCAGAACAGAGAGGGAGAGAAGGAAGACATTTATTTTGAATTATTTAAGTCATGGCTGTATCTGTTTCAGCCACGTAGCTGTAATGAATTATTTAGAATTTAAATGTGTTTCTTTTTTAACAACCTTAAATGGAAAAACTACTAAGCCTTTGTGTCCTTGGTGCATTAAAAAGACGGCTGGCAGATGAAACACAGGAAATTATTAGACAGTGTCTGAGGAGTTATTCTTCTGTGTACACTCACTATTTGGCTGAGTCTGAGAGCTGGTATTCCCGCTTCCGATTGTAACATTCCTGAATTCCCGGGTCGCTCCACAAGCTCTTCAAGGCATCAATGTATGGGTTGGTTAATGTTACCACCTTTTCCACATCAACCTTATTGACAGTTGTGGCGTTGGCCTGAGCATCACAATAACACATTGAAATTAACAACAACTTCAGAAAGAATAATTATTTTAATATCGTGTTATTTATAGGAAGCATCTCTTGCGCAACTGTCACCGCAGCATTATAGGTGACGAATCAGTCCGAGTGCTGGAAGGAAGGAGTGATGTCATCCGGTTTACCAAGATAACAGCTATGTGTTTTTTTCAAATACCAAACAAGATGGAATTAAGATTCTGATTCATGCTACCAATCATTTACTGAAACTAACTGTTCAACATATAAGCACATCATTTCGATACAGTAGGGGAAATCATTGTTCGAAAGAAACGAACGGTTTATATTTTTATGGTAATTTAATTTTAATAGAGGCAGAATATCAACCAAACCATATTACATAAAAGCTATACGTTGATTTTCTTGTCATTGAGTGAAATAAGTATTTGATCCCCTACAACGCAGCAGGAATGTGTGCCACGTACGGTCAATCAATCGATTGCGGATCGTCCTTTTTGAACTCGTTATGTGTATAAAGCACAACTTTCCAGAGAATCAGTTCCCTCCATTTTACGACTTTGGGCAAAATCAAAGAGCCAAGAATAAAAATAAGAAACCTAAAGGGTTTAGAGAGTTTCGGCAAAGAGGAGTGGGCCAAACTCCCCCCTGAGGTGTGTACATGCCTGGTGATGTGAGCAAACTTTCAAATTCAGCAGGCAGTCAAATAATTATTTCCCCCACTGTAAAAGAGAACTTTTTGATAGTCTGCAACAGACATGATGAAATTAGGCCCTGTTTAAACTACTGTCACAGGGGGTCTTTAAAAACCAATAAGTCCTATCTCTGAGCTTCCAAACATAAAACAATAAATCTGATTTAAAGGTATCTGTGTAGTGGTTTTTCCTGAGTATGTTATCAACAGCTGTTGTTTATAAATCGTGATTCTCAACCTAGCAGTCGAGCGTGTTAACCCCATCTGCGGGAATTTCGTGCATTGGTTTGCATGGCATTGTTGTGGGAGAGCAGCGGTACGAGTATGTTATACGGCAGCCATAAGTGAAAACGACACTGAAGAAATCAGACACAACGTGAAAGGAGCTGGGTTGCAAAGCAGCTTGCAGAGGCAGTACTAGCCACGGGAAGGCTAAAGCGGCTGAATTTGCATGCCCCCATATCAGATTTTTCCAACAGGAAGCACAGAAGGGCAGCAGTTCAGCAATCGGCTAATGAGAGCTGGCTTCAAGATCACATGGCCCGGCTACAATGATGCTAAAGCTAAATTAGTTGTAGCTTCCATTTCATTTATAACTGGCTAAATACACAGTTAAGTTAATTATACAACAAACTAAATGGTGCAAAAGATAGTGTGGGACTACCAGCTATGTTACTAAAACTAAAGTCATGTCATCATTCAAACTTAGCACTTTTGTCGAATGCTTTTATATCATGCTGATTCCTGGGTTTGAAACTGAATGACTCATGTCTTCTCAGAATTCTTAATCTCTAATTGCTCTTACCGTCCTAATTTGTTTCAGATTACACATAAACATTTCCCACAATGCATACACTCCATCCTCCCATTTAACTATAAGACACTTATCCTCAACCTGGAGTCCTAATGATTACTGATGGGTGAACTTGTATATCCTGTTTAGTTTACCCTCAGTGACTGCATCTCTTGAAATCTGCCTCGAAGCCTTACTATACAAGGTGCTCTTTCAGACATTTTTGCTTACGGGCAGCTGTGTTTGATGATCTGTCGTTTTTTTCCTACACTGGTAAACATGAGAATCAAAACCCATCATTAATGAAATTCCAGTGTTATGAAATATATGAATCGAACCGGCTGATTACACTTCAAGGTAACACTCAAGAACAGATATCTGTTTGTTGAGTCATATATTTTTCATAACGCAGAAGTTTTTGGAAGGGATTTTCCAGTTTGTTTGACTTTTTGTTTTTTCATGCTAATTAAAATGCTCCTGCTTCAAAATACACTCTCATTCTTCTCTTTGATGGTCCTGTTTTTCTTTTTTTTTACATTTTCTTCCCCCTGGAGTCACTGACCAACTGACAGCTATCAAAAAATCTTAGCATTTTACTAAAAGATTGTTCCTGCTTTTAATTCCACACCACTAATACAATGTAACTTACTCGCCTCCATCACTCAACAGCTGCCACTGTTTTATGCCTCAAATAATCACTTCCAGTGTCTACTTCATTTTTTATAGAGTTACTCAGTTTCTTATTTAAGACTCAAAAACACCATAGAAATACCACTGAGTATTCTTCTTACAGTATATTCCAGTATAGAGCTAGCTAACTGCAGTTATGAAAGTATCATTAAGGCAGTCATATGACTCTAGAGAGAAGTTGGCAACTGCCTTGTGTCCACCTTACTGATTGCCAGCAAAAAATGAGTATTCCTAGACTGGTTACAAGTAGTCGATGGAGGTCACTGGCATTTACTGTGAAACTGCTTAAGCTCCACATAAACCTAAAGAACAGTCAGTGACGCCATGCTGACCGCCGATCAGTAAGAAAGTGCATTACGCCATTGGTTGGCACTGGTTGCTTGTTTTTCATTGGCTGAAACAGGTCACAGAGAAATCATTCCTGCGGTTGCTTTGCTCACTGGCAGATTGGCACCCACAAAATAAAGCTGTGTCTTTTGAAACAAGCTACTTTCTACTGTATTGCAAAACCTTTAGTTTAAAGGAAAACGGCTTTGCGGTTTGTGTTAGCAAGTGTTTGCAGACAAGTCAGTGTCATCCATAACAGCCACAAGCAACCATTACACCGTGCTAGTGACCACAGTAAACACAAGGAGGTGTGACTTTTTGTGTAAACCTCTTACATAAAAAGTAAGCTGACACTATCACTTTGGACTTTATATGAGAAAATGCTTTCACAATAAAAGTCTAACCTGTGCGTTTAGTGAACCAAACAGTGGGAGCAAGCTTCACTAAGTTAAGATGTTCTCCTTCAGGTGAAAGCAAGCAAAAAGCTAGTTACCGAGGCAGGCTTTTATGTGAGCATATAAATTTAATCCAACTCGTTCCATTGTTCTTTTGGTTTTGTTTTTGGTTTGTTTTCTTTTTGTTTCAGAGAGGTTATACAAGGACTCAAATCTTTGGATGGGCCTTCTGTGCATTACTATAGATTCTAAGCTACCATTTCACCATTCAGGGAAGAGGTTTAGTGAACTGATATACTGAGTGCCTGATATCACCGCTCGCTAAATTATTCAAACAGACAGTCAATAGTTTATTCAATAATGAGCGATAAATTTGGTTTCCAGACAGGAGTCCAATGCACTTTTTTGTGTTCGGCATAGTTTGTGAACAGTGTAGTTGATTTGATAAATGCACGCACTTATTGCAGACACAGCGACTGATGTCTTGACCTCACTGACCTGCAGTCTCTCTGTGTTTCACTGCTGATTTATGCAAACTCACTGCATACAAACAGTGCCATCCTGTGAGCTTTTACAGAACACCACCAACACTACAGGAAAGAAAAAATATAACGCACATGCTGACTCAGATGATCACTGACATAGGCTCTCCTGGATTGCATCCTAACCTGGAGCTTTACCTAATGTAGTCTCTGTGTGTGAGCTAGCAAGTTTTTGTGATTAATACGCACCTGGTGTTTGTAAGACAGGAACAGATTCCTGTATGAATAATGGGGAATTCCTGATCTCTTACTTGTTTTTGGCTCAGGACTACCAGTTTTTACATGCTTGCAGTGTGACACTCTGTATACTTCAAAACGACAGCTCACTCCGTAAGTAGACAAAACTCTCTGGCAGCAGGATTGCAAAACTAAACACTGTTGCAAATTACCAGAAGTGCTTCACCCTAAATACACAGTAATACACACTGCAGGCTCTGTCAGTAAACCTTCCGCATGCTTCTGTGGGACTGTGTCTGATAAAAACCGCTTTCTCAATTTGTCTGAGCAAAGCAGCGAAGAAAGGACACAGGCCTACCTTGTTGTGCTCATTCTTGTAGGGGATCTGCAGTGTGTTCATGGCCTGGATCATGGCCTGCATGGCTGTGAAGATGTTCTGGTACACCAGCTGTTTGAAGCCTCTCTTGTCTTCATCAGAGTATCCACGGCCATGGATGATCCTCATCTGTTTAATGAACGTGCTCTTGCCACTTTCACCAGTTCCTAGCCAACAGGAGACATAAATGTAGTTTTATTCTTTATTCCCATCAAAATACCATCAATACAATGCACCTGTCCTCCCCTCTATACCTTATCACATCCAGATACTGTGTAAATCCAAGGGTCATTTTCATCCCCTCAAGTGATTCTTGATCCAATAAGAACACATGGAAAATCAGATTTTTAAAAATATATATATATATATATATATATGAAATATTTATTACAGAAAAAATCTATTGCAGACATTTTTTGTTTTGTTTTTTTTGTTGTTGTTTCTGTTTTTACAAAAAGATTTTTTATAATTACAGGACGATCAATAAGCTACCTGAGCATTTCCTGTAGTTTTACTTTTTTTATTTCTTACAATTTAAGCACAAAGAGACACAATTATGTTATTTACCACAACAGCAGGTAGAAAAAACTTAAAGTTTGAGATTTCTGGTCTAACTTGTTTTTATAGTGGTAGAAGAAGCATCTAGATTATTTACTTAAATAAAAACATCTTTAAACATATATAAGGAAAATGCTTTTAATTAAAGTCCTACTAAACTAAAAGTGCCTCAACTATAACTATTCATTATACAGAATTCCCTTTTTAAGTATATTATAGGATCCAGGTGATTATAGTTAACTAAAACTAAAAACTAAAGCAGATTTGAAGAAAACATTTTAGTTAAATTAAAACTAGACTTGTGCAAAAATGTAAACTATATAAAATAAGATTTAGTAAAAAGTATAGTGTCTGTGCTATTTCAGCTTGGCTGATGAGGCATCGATGTACGTGCTTATTGAGACTCTGGATGTCCACAAGATTGTGAGTCAACTGCTTTCAAAATATTCTGTGTTTTTATTTAGTTTTCCTAAATCATGCCTCTGACATATGCCCTCCATACAATAATAATTAAAAAGCCTAAATCTAACACTGAAACTAACAAAAACTAAACTGAAACTAAACCGTTTGAAACAGTAGAAAGTAAGTGAAACTAAACTGGATTGAAAACAAAAAGTCAAAATGAATTAAAATGAAAAACAAATTAGAAATCACAAAAACTCTGAAAGGAAATAATTAAAAAAAATGTTCAGTTATTAATGAGTACATTACTTGTAATTATAATTCATGCACTGACCTTTGGCTTAATGTAAAATAATAATGTATAATTTATTGATCGATTTAAGGCTATAAAACAAATATATATATAGATAAAATAACATTTGTCATAAAAAAATAATGACAGAAATATTTAACTAATACAGGTACGTCAGAACTTGTTTTACATTTTCCTGCTGATCCTGTTGACACATCCATCCATTTCACAATTATATTGTTTCTGTAAAACGTTCAACTGAAACAGTCGAGGATCACATATTTTATATATATTCGTGCGGTGTGTAAGCGATCAGCTGGTTTTTACTGTAAAACCCCCACTCTATCTGTCTGTTGACATTGAAATTCCTTCCTGGCTCACTTTGCGTCACACTGATAAGCTCTTGACTTTTTGACACCAGATCAAAATATCAACACTTTCAGTCTTTTCTTTAAGGTCCTAACATCAGGTGTTCATTCCCCAGTATTCTGAGTTTAGTGTTAGCATGCTAACGCAGTCAGCATAATAATCATTACATCACCTAATGGACTGCAAACTTTATAGCTGTGAGCATCAAAGCATGCTG
Source organism: Oreochromis aureus (assembly GCF_013358895.1). Classification (NCBI taxonomy): domain Eukaryota; kingdom Metazoa; phylum Chordata; class Actinopteri; order Cichliformes; family Cichlidae; genus Oreochromis; species Oreochromis aureus. The sequence goes on along the minus strand of NC_052948.1, from coordinate 48,722,044 downwards.
ATGTTAGCATTTAGCTTAAGGAGCAACTATGCCTGAGGTCTCACCAGCAGCACGAATGCAGACTGTCCTGTTTAGCAACATTGGATGGGGTTTTATAGCTCAGAGAAATAAACTATGGTCAGGTTATCACTAAACAGATGGTATACAGAGGATTGATTTTATTGCTTCATTTATTTATTTAGTTATGATCATGTAATATATTAACCCGATGTCCTCTTATGTAAACTTGGACATAACTTGCGTCAAATGTTACGTTTTGTCATCTCATGGGTGGCTGGTAGATTTATTAGAAGTTGCGACATTTCCCCGTGTAGCTGACAATGCAGAAATGACAGCGCTCTTTGGCCCCAGTGAGACAACCCCGTGCACAAATGAAAGCAACAGTATTTCTTTTAAAATGTTATTAGAGAGTACTTAAAGCGATGTGCACTGTTCTAATCTCAGGCTGAAACTGGTCGTGGGCAGAAATACAGAGTGCTGTCTACTGAAGCTAAAAGGTGGGTGACACGTTCAACATGACTCAGCTGCTTTTTAAAAACAGATTACACATGCTTGACTGCTTTAGACCTTCAACTTAATCACTGATGACGCATCCTTTGCCAAATAGTCAAATTAAATGTGGCACCTTATTAGGTACACCTGTTCAACTACTTATTTATGCAAACATCTGATGAGCCAATCATGTTGCAGGAACAGCATTTAGAACATAGTCAAGAGAAAATAGTTAAGTTTAAACTGAGCAGCCGACTGGGGAAGAAGGGTTATTGAAGTGACTTTGAATGTAGCGTGGTTGTTGGTGACAAACGGGCTAAGTATTTCAGAAACTGTTGATCTGCTGGGATTTTCCCACACTGCCATCTCAAAGGTTTACAGAGGATGGCCCAAACAAGAGAAAATATCCAGTGTGCGGCAGTCGTCTGGAAGAAAATATTTTGATGACGTCAGACGCCAGAGAAAAATGGCCACACCGCTTCGAGCTGTTACAAAGGCAAGTCGAAGAACCACTTGGCACGCAGAAGAGCGCACAAAGACCACACCCAGAACCGCTCCGGTCAGCTAAGAACAGGCAACCGAGGATATCATTTCCACGAACTTACCAAAATTAGACAGAAAATCAGAAAAATGTTTCCCACATTTACGAGTCTCAATTCCTGCCGCAACATTCGGATGGTAGGTGGTAGGGGTGCAACGGATCAAAAATCTCACGGTTCGGATCGGATCACGGTTTTAAAGTCACGGATCGGATCAATTTTCGGATCAGCAAAAATAGAAAAAAAAAGACAAAAATTCTACTCGCCGTTTACTTATTTAAGTATTTTTTGCCTATTAAAAAACATTCAACTGAAGACTCATTCCACGCACTTATATAAAAACAAATTAAGGTGCAATATGGACATTATGGACCATGCTGGGCAGCCTCTGCATCATCTGCACATGGCCATAAACAACCAGAGCAGTCTGTTCAGTGACAGGTTGCTTCTCCCAAAGTCAAGTCCTTTGTCCCACACGCCATCAAACTGTTTAACTCCTCGCTGGAGGGGAAACGGGGACAGAGGAGGGGGGAACAAGTAAGCTGTAGTGCCTTTTCACTGTGCAATAGTTTTTGTTAATATCCAACGGTGCAATAGACTCACAATACTTGAAATGTGCCGTTCCCTTGTATCCTTATTCCTATTTATTCTATTTATCCCTTTTGTATACTCTGTATTTATAAATGTGTAAACATTGTATATTTCTGCTCACATTCTGCAACTTCTGTGGGTGCTGTGCTACTGGAAACTGAATTTCCCGGAGGAACCCACCCGAGAAATAAATAAAGTTTCTTCTAATCTAATGTAATCTATAGGGCAGTGCAGGGCTTTGTATCTACCTCTCCGCTGTGATATAACGGGCGGTCACGGTCACGTGGCTTTCCGTTGCCCTGGAGCTCCACCCATTTGTAGTTGGAGCAACAGAAGATGCCTGGGACAGTTCAGCCATAACTTTAAACTTCTCCTGCTTATACATGCTTGGAAGGATCTTGTCACTGAAGTGGACGCGCAACGAGATATCATAGCGTGGCTCAAGCACGTTCATCACAGTTTAAACCTTGTTTTGCACAACAGACGACGGCCTCCCGTCTGCAGCTAAACACCCCATTAGCTTTTAGCTTTAGCCCGGTCGGACTGGGCAGCAAAGGGCTGCTTAAATGCCGCAAACTCCTCTGCTCCGCTACTTGGACCGCTAGCGCTACCGCTTGACAGACTGACGACGCGCACCATACACATACTTTTTTTTCTTTTTCGAATCTTCGGATCACGTGCGTACCGAACCGTGGAGTGGGATCGGTTCGGATTTCGGATAAACCGTGATCCGTTGCACCCCTAGTAGGTGGACACAACATGAAGCCATATTGTTGCTGACCATGTCCATCCTTTCATGACCACAGTGTAACCATCTTCTGATGCCTGCTTCCAGCACAGTAACACACTGTGTCACAAAGCTCTGGTTTCCTGAACATGACACCTCACAGTCACCAGATGTCAATCCAACACGGCCCTTTGGGATATGGTGAAACAGGAGGATTTGCATTTGGGACGCGCAGCCAACAAATCTTCAGCAGCTGTGTGATGCTGACACGTCAATACGGAACAAATCTCTGCTGTTAAATGTTGAATTTTTCCAGCACCTCAATGAATCTGTGACACAACGAATTAAAGCAGCTCTGAAAGTAGAAAGGAGTCCAACCCAGTAGTAGCAAGGAGTAACTAATGAAGTACCCAGTGCCTTGTAGTATACAGATGAGGACTGCAACTAGTATTTCTTTTCTGTACAGATTAAATGATGGCAGTGTTTTCTCATATCATGTTTTGTGCATAAAATTACCAAAACACAAAGAGACACACTGGGTTGGTTTGCTAGGCCAAAACCAGAAGTCATCACAAGTCACAGTGGAGCCCAGGCCATACTGGATTTTATGGGGCCAATTCTAAAGGAAGTTGAAAAAAAATGTATACCATCAACTAAAGTGAGGTTGATGAGGGAGGACTCATCACACTTCCAGGTATAACTGTTAGTAATAATGTTACTAACACATGTAGATTTGTCATATCTTTATACCTCATAAACTCTCCAAATCATGCAGAGATTATAAATGCAAACTAGGGTCAGGAAGCTACAGTCTAACATGCTCGTGGCTTACCACAAAAATGCTACAAAAGTAGCTGACCCAAGGCTAGTCGCATATTATTTCTTAAAAGGAAAAAAACCTAATGAGTGAGTATTCGAGCTTCTTTGTGTCATCTATGCCTGTCTGAACCAGCAATGCATACCAGAGGACTGCTTACTGTTGTGTAGAAGAAAAATGCTGTTATCAGATACACTGCACAGATCTGTTGACGGGCAGTTCTGAAGAACTGGAGGCAGTTGGCTCTGTTAACAGTCAACTGTTTTCTCGTGTCTCGCTGCTCTCCTTGAAGTTCTACGTAAGATGCCAAATAAAGATTAAACTGTGATGAGTTTTGTTGTAATACCAGTTCTTTTTTTTAAATACAAGAATGTTATCGTCTCATGAGACACGTACAGCAACCACTGATCAATGTCACCACAAACCACTAATGTACATAGACTTTGGTCCATGAAAAACTACTACAGTCAGGCCATATGTTGATGTCTTATCAACATATGGCCAAATGAAGTATATACACTTCATTTGGTACACATATTTCAATCCTACAAATCTGTGTAGTTAATCCCTTTTTTTTCTCATTTAAGACACAGTAGTAGCTAAAAGTAGTTAAAACTCTCTCACTGTGAGTACGTTTTGCATGGTTGCCCGTACTGTAACCACATTTTGCATTGTCTTTACACTGTAACTCACCTCACACAGCAAACTATGCACACGCCCTATGACAGGAACAGTGTTCACTAGTAAATGACGTGCATGTAAACTTTTGAACATGTAAATTGTGTGGTATATAGAACTATTCATGTCACCTCCGTGCTTTTTTATTTTACTTTGGGGTTTTTTCTGTTTACAATGTATTTTTATATATATCTTATATTTTACAGGCTTGAATGTCTACATTCCTTCAGGATCAATAAAGCACCTGTAAATTATTTTAAATAAATAAATAATAGTGAGAAAGTCTAAATATATATATATATATATATATATATATATATATATATATATATATATATATATATATATATACATATAAGTCTAACATTGTAACACGCAGTGCAGTCAATTCTTTACCTTAACTCAAGATTACTTTTTGAATATATATATTTTTTACATGCTTGCACTGTACACCTCTTACTCCACTGTTTATAATCTGCTTCCGCTCAGCCACAAAGGCATCATAACACACTCAAGTGCACTGAATCATGTTTACATCTATGTTTTGAGGGGCCCGATTCAAAGAGCAGACAGATGCTAAGTAGGCTGCGTTTATTCAAGTAGTCTTCTGAGACACAGCTTTCTTTTTTCTCCACTGCACTGCATGAATATAAGAGCTGCACTTGCTGCCTCATATGTCAAAACCGTAAATACAAATAATCAACATATAAGGCTGCTATATTTATGCAAGATTTTTTTTTAAATCGTTAAAACATTTGATGCATCAAATTTAATAATCAATTTGATATAACAGACGAGATGCAAAGACCCTCTTGAGGAGGCCACCTAACGTTTTTTGGGATGCTGCTTCTTAAGTGGAAGACCTGAAAACTTGTTCCACCTCTGACCTCTCATAGAGGTGTCACAGAGACCGTTTGATCCGTCTCTTACCCAGCAAAAGGAGCTTATATTCCCGTCGGGATTCCCTCTTGTCCCGGCGGAGCTGCCTCTCAATCTCATCGTTGATCCTCCGAGCCTCTTTGGCCTCCGGGCTGAGGCAGCATGCCCCCACGGAGCTCAAAATCATTCCTGGTTACAACTTCACCTTCCAAGGTAAACACACATACATACTGTTTGTTCATATAGCGAGCACTCCCCCCTTCCCTTCCTCAGTGTATCCTCGGGTCACAACACACAGTGATTATAGCCCACGGTAACTCTTTACTACAAGCTCCAGCAACTACTCCTCCCCCCCTCCCGGAGCTGGAAACAGAAGCTTTAGCAAATTTAAGGAAGTAAAGCAGCTGTTCTCGAGGCTGTTACCTTCTTCCTCTCCAGTAAAAGGGGAAATTAACTTTGTGCAATAAGTTGAGCAGACTGTAACGGCGACTGTGATAGCTGACGCTCCGGGCGTGGTGGACTGAATATGGCGGAGTTTTGACTTCAAAGCGCAACAAAATGACACAAAGATGATATCAATTTTTTTTTTTTTTTTTTTTAAAGTGGTTAAAAAGATCTACTCGGTAAATAAGATCCTGCAACCTTCTATCGCGTTATCCTCCTCTGCCTGCAGACTCCTTTATCCCGTCTCCCACCCCCCCACCAACTCTATCCACAGTGAAAACCAACAGTGCGCCATGTGACAGAGGGCTGTGCTGTGATGGGAAGCCGTGTGGGCTTTCACTATTACATTATAGGAGCAGATTTCCGGTGTTAACCAGCAAACTACGGATGCATGTGATAGAGCAACTGGCTGACACACTTCACCATGTCCGTAAACCAATTACATGTACTACAAAGACAGCAGCGCAGTATAGCTCCGCTGAAATAAAAACAAATAGACACACACTTGTGGGCTGTGACACAGACTTTATTTACTAAACACCTGCAAGTACTACACAGAAAAATCACCACTCGTGGACTCACAAATCTCTTGACATCAAACTGCAAAGAAAAGAGAAAAAAAAAAAAGTATCTTAAGAGATCAATTCACAGAACTCTAAAAATCCTTCTCCAAAAATTAAAATAATTTAAAAAGAAAAAAAATGCAAGAATAAAATGGATCCAACTGATCAGCTCTTAAGGTTGGAAGATTTCAGCGAGTCCATCCCTGTGAGTGGTAGAAAAGAAATAATGGAAAGACAACTAAAGATTACCAAATCTGTCTTTTTTTGTTGTTCTTGTTGTTTTTTGGCCCCATCTTCTTGCAAGAAAGTATTAAGTAATCTGGGCCGTTCTAAACACTCATAAAATTACTGCTTTTTTATGTAAATATATACACACTTTATACAGCTTTTTGCCTTTCAAAGAAAGACAATTACACACACACACACAAAAAAAAAAAATCTTAAAACTTTCTTTATGCATACCGCACTGGCACAAGTATCCCGACTTAAAGCAACAAACAAAAAAAAAAAAAAAAAAAAAAAAAAAAAAAAAGATATTTGGAGAAATGGGTTTATTCATTTCCTGCCTGTGATGCCTGTTAAAATATGAAGCTAGCACCATCACGGTTAAGAAAGTACACCCACAGTACAAACACCTCAAAAGTTCATAATTTTCACAAATCTTCTGTTTGATCCATTTAAAACAAACAAACAAACAAAAACTGTTTTATGAGAGAATTATAAACTGAAAGGTTTCTGAAATAGGCACCGATGGGTTACAAGCAGATATTATTTGTGCTGAGAGGAAGGCCAAAAGTACATTTTAGCTTCTTTCTGTACAAAATAAACAACAACATACAGCATGTTCATCTGTGGACTGATGGGTGGAATTTCTGCTGCATGCATTCACTTTTGTGCTAGAGTAAGCCAACAGGCTGTGGTGCTAGCTTCATACTGACCCTCCAGACATGAGGCTGGCATCTCAATTCTTCTCTGCTTTCTAGTTTAGCGTAATAGACATAAATAAATTCATTTCCCAAACAATCTCACTGAACCCCATCATTCAAAAAAGAAAAAGAAAGAAAGCACTTCATTACGTCATTTAACAGTGAGAAAAAAGGTGTTGGAGGTCGTGTAAAAACAAGTTTATTCAAAAGGCTTTGAACCATTCCAACACCATGCATCTTCATTTGGAAAGTGTGCTTAAAACTTTAAGGGAAAGATTAAAAAAAAAAATCAATCAAACAAACATAATGATTCAAACAAAACCATTACATTCTGCATGCTGTACTGAAATCAAAGAAATAAGGGCCAGAGGTTGGCTCTCACAACACCGAAAGTCATCACACAGATGGGTTTACTCCAGTGACGGCACAAGAATCTCTTAAAAGTAATCACACTAGCACAGAAAAACTTGTTGACTGCTGTTTGACAGCTTAAGATTTGTCAAAATAAAAACTGCAACACAGCTAGGCGGTGTGTGTGTGTGTGTGTGTGTGTGTGTGTGTGTGTGTGTGTGTGTGTGTGTGTGTGTGGAAGGGGCATGTCTACCCAAAGCAGAGGAATGTAGGCTCTGAATAGCAGGAACAAACAGTATGGCAGCATGGCTTCACTCTTCTGCTTCTTCTCTTTTCTTCCTAGAAGAACCGACCTGAGTACTGCCTCACGCTGAAATAAGAGACAGATAAAAGGTAAGGACGAAACATTAGGAATATTTATGTTAACAGAAACATGGCACGGGTTAAGAAGTTGTAAATCCAGATGTGGAAAAATTGTTAAGCATTTTCCACATGAAGCACATTTGTAAGTTAAAAAAAAAGTAACACAAGGTCAAGGCTGGAAATAAATTCTGTCTGCAAGAAGCGACCCGACCAACTGCTGAGACCAGCTTAGCCATTTAGTGGTGAGAGGGAGCACAGTAAAATGAAAAGCTCCACAAGATCAAACACTATTTTCATCGTTGATTAATCTGCCAGACGATCTTAACGCTGACTGTAAAAAGTTACAAAATAGTGTAAAATAGTCCAGATCCAAGGTCGTCTTTAAAGCTTCCCCCCACCCAAAGCCAGTTTCCATCGAAATTACACTGCAAAATTATTTCATCATCAATTACCCAAAACAGTTGCACAATTTCCGTTAATAAACTGCTTAATCTAGTGATCTTACTAGCTTTCATTTCAGATTTTCCTGGACAAACTGTGAGTCAAAGTTAACAGATTAAAAGTAAAAAAATAAATAAATAAAATTATTTCCATTTGGATGTGGGTGAGCATGAGCACACAGGCCAGCACAGAAAGGCCTCACTGCTCTGTGGTGTGGATACTGTCTTGGGGAAAATCAGAGGAGTGCGTGCCTGTTCTGCAGCAAGTACTGGGCATTCTGGATCTGGTCCTGTGTCCCTGTGATGGTGATGATGCGGTCCTCAGAGCCCTCTAGTGGTTCATCAATCTTGATGGATGCCCCAGACTCGTGGCGGATCTGCTTGATCCTCTGACCGCCTTTACCGATGATGGAGCCTGCTAGCTGCACAACAACCGTAAAGGAGAGTTAAAAAACACACATGAAGGAGTGGCATCTCTTTTCTTGTCATTGCTCACTTTAGCTTACATCTTTTGGGATGGTGACTTGTGTTGTGATGACTGGACCTCCGATATCACTGTACGAGCCTCTGCCACCTAGGAGGAGTTAAAACCACATATAAGGTGGAAGAGGGAAAAATCCATCTTTAACTAAAGCATGCCAGAAGATGCAGCAATCCCTATAGGTTAGGAAACAAAACGCTGGGACAGTAACGATCGATCCCAACTCACCAGACTGAAAGTGATCCCAGGAAGAACTGTTGTCTTTGAAAACATCAGAAAGAAAACAAAGAAAGGAAAAAAATGAAAACGCACCCCAGAACAAAGAAAAGAGAAAAGTGATAGTAAAGAATGTAGCCAGAGTGTTCGAGACTTGAGCTGCAGTTCAATTATTTAATCAACGGATTCATTTTTCAGTAAAAATAAATGAATCATTTAAATGAAACTCACTGTTTTTAAACTGGTAAGCATTGCATGGTTTCATCTTTTCCTTACATAGTAGTACATTCAATAAATAATGAACTTAACTGTTAAACACATTAAGTCAAAGCTGAACTGATAATAGCAGTGTGTTAGAAAACCTGTGACCTAGTCTATACTCACTGATCAGGCATAACATTATGGCCACTGGGGTGGCGTACATAACACTGATCATCTTTTCACCATGGCACCTGTTAGTGGATGGGATCTCTTAGGGAGTAAGTGAAGATTTTATCCTCAAAGTTGATGAGATAAAAGTCATGGACAAGTACGAGGATTTGAGCAAGTTTTACAAATGCTAAACTGTGAATGCAAGACAACTGGGTCAGAGCATCTCCAAAACTGCAGCTCTTGTGGGGTGTTCCCGGTCTGCAGCGGTCAGTATTAGTGCTGGGCGATATGACGATATATATCGTGTGGACGATAGAAAAGTGTCTATCGTGCCATTTGTCTTCTATCGTCTCTATCGTTTCTAACCCGAATTTTACAAATTATTACATAAAATATATCATTAACCCTTTAAAACCGGTCGGAGCAGGCAAACTCCGTTTTCCCTAACTATTTTTAAATCCCTGTAGAACTGTAACCACGTAAGGTAGCGCAATAATGTTTTTTTTTGCATATGAAACCGTAGGAGTTGTACTTACATCTTATTCCATTAGCTTGCCCTAGGTCACGGTTTTCTTCCACATATAGCTTTGCAAAAATTGCATAAAAAGCACTTCCAGCAACAAAAACAATATTCCAGAAACAGGCTTTGCCAATCCGATCAGCTGTTCATAACACTTCCTACTTGGAATATAAGCCAGCGAACTACCGCATGTCCGCCATTACATGTCCGAAACCGGAAGTGACGTCATTTTTGCGGAAAATGTAGTTTTTTAAGCTTCAAAGCTTATATTGGTGTTTGTAAAAGTCACGTTTGACTTTATGCTTTTCTGTATCGTTTCTGGGATGCTTAGAAGTCAAATTACACTGTTGGAAATAGTTTATTTTGATGCACATGCTGTTTTTTTGCAAATTTGCATTTATTTATTTTCATTTTTCCTGTAGTATATAAAAATTTGTGTATCTCAAAAATAAAACTAAAAGAAACTAAAAATAAAAAAAGATAAGCTCTGGCAGACTTGGTTCTATGGTAGGTCTTAAAGGGTTAAATAGCCTGTGCAAATATATTAGTGTTGTCTTCTCACTATACATACTCTTAACTTTATGCAAGAGAAAATAAAGTATAAAAAAATGACATTTTTCACAAAGAAACTCCGTCTTGTTGTTTTGCAACATGGTGCTGCTTTACGTGCACCCGGATTTGCGACATGCTTTACAGTAACTCAAAGCAAAGACTGCACCCTCTCCACTCGCTGTTTAAAGACTGCATACTTTCCAGATGACCACAGGTCAGGTGGTATATCATGATATATATCGTTATCGTGATATAAAATAATTCATATCGTGATAAATATTTTTTCCATATCGCCCAGCACTAGTCAGTATCTGCCAAAAGTGGTCCAAGGAAGGAACAGCAGTGAACCAGTGACAGGGTCATGGGAGGCCAAGGCTCACTGATGCACGTGAGGAGCGAAGGCTGACACGTGTAGTCTGATTTAACAGACGAGCTACTGTAGCTCAAATTGACAACAAGGTCAATGCTGGTTCTGATAGAAAGGTGTCAGAATACACAGTGCATGCAGTTTGTTGCATATGGGGCTGCATAGCCACAGACCAGTCAGGGTGAACGGAGCAATGGAAGAAGGTGACCTGGTCTAACCAATGTCACTTTGACACGTATCACCTACCTCAGCATTGTTTCCTCCCAATTACCCACATCTCAACCCACTTGAGCATCTGTGGGATGTGTTGGACAAACAGGCCCGATCCATGAAGGCCACACCCCACAACTTACAGGACCTAAAGGATCTTTTGCTGACATCTTGGTGCCAGATACCACAGCACATGGGTTTAGTGGAGTCCATGCCTTGACGGGTCAGAGATGTTTTGACAGCAAAAGGTGGCGGGTGGTCATAATGTTATGCCTGATCGGTGTAGTTGCCCCATGCCTAGGAGCATTGTGGTGTTCCTATAAAACCTCTCAAAAATAAAAGATGAAATTATGAGAATAAAGTCCAAGAAGCCCTGATTTTCCTTTGCTGAACTTGAATTTTTCCAGGAGATTAATAAAGAAAAACACTCACCATATCCACCTCCACTCTGCATTTCAGGATCAATTGATGGGAAAAAAAATATGATACAAGTTTGAATGTCACAGTACAGACGAAGCTTTCAGAACCTGGAGTAAACTAAGTGCTCACTATCCATTCTACATTAAACTACAAACAACTCGTGTACACTCATGCAGACTAAGAACAATCTGATGTTCACCAAGGTGGAGGGGAGTACTCATCCCACAGTATTAAGCACATCCATTTCAAAGCTTTAAAAAAAAAAAAAAAAAAAAAAAAATCACACTGAACTTTATAAGAACACCATGTTGTTGGCTAGAAATTTGATCTGAGTGTGAAATAACTCTGGGACCCTTCATGTGATGATTTGTCTTTCTGAAATTATTCATTTGAATAAAGTTGACCAACAGAAAGGCACATGTTGAAGACCTTTAAAGTCGTCAATAAAAAAACAAACAAACAAAAAAACCCACTCAGCTTTACCTTCCTAGATCACCACAGAGAGTTTCATTTGTTCATATATTTGAAGCACATAAAGCATCATCAGTTTGAGTTCACAATACTGCCAAGAACAGCTACAGCTTTTATGGGGAAGTTCAAGAAAAACTCAATTTTGACTATGCTGCCTCTTACACAGGAGGCGTTTCAGCTGCTCAGCTCACACACGTCTGATAGAACAGATATGCTTCTATTTTAATCAGCCTGTATGAGTCCTCGTAGACTCTATACGTGCCCCAAAACACATTTACACTTTCCAGGATTCTGTTCTGCTGGTTTGTGCAGTGACTCGACTGGAAGTTGTCAGTGACTTGTGCTGCTAAACACAAACGTTGCATTGCTGATCACGCTACAACTTCCCTGTAGACAATTTAGTCCTTTTCTGTATTAATTTATTTATTTTAAATAAACCATTTAAATGGCTCAGAAACAAGGAAACCAATTCAATTTAAGGTGGGAGCACATCTGTGAATATATAGTTGGGGCAATAATTATTTCATCCTCCATTTACTTCTTCCAAAGAAATGAGCATTACCATTAACATTCAAAATTAGTTGTACCGATCCTTTTAAAGGAAAATGTAAATATAGTTCATATACAGTGATGCACTGTGAGGGATAATCAGCTGCCTCTCCAGTAAGTTCCAGTAAAGCCTATTTAAGTACACAAACTATCTGCTTGCATACAGCCCTAAAAAAAGGGGGAAAAAAGGGGGGGGGAAAGCCTTTTGAACATCTGAACACTTCAATGTCAACTGGAAGCTGTCACTGTAGTTTTGATTACTTTTTCCAGCATTTGTCTGTAGTTCTTTTACTGTAAACCTCTTTCTTTGTATTAAAGTGCACCTTAAAAGCTTAGCCATGGGTAAGATCTGTCAAGTAGCAAATTGGCTGCAAGTCCCACATCTATTACACCGATTGCATTTAATTTATATGTGACGATGTTTACTTGTTAATTCAGATGAGTAGAGCAGTGATAAGCTTTGATGAAAAAAAATAATCAGTTGATGCTTTCACTCCTGAAATTCTTGTGTTTCGCAAAGAAAAATAAATTATATTATACTTTACATGATAAACGTCAGTTTTTGCTCTTTTCTTAGACACTTTAAAATCACTTTAAATGATTAACTGACATCTCTTGATGCCTATGTGATGAAATTAATGCTTCTGTATTACTATTAAAACATTTTTTTGCAGCTTTAAACCTATAGGGAAACGGTTCAGGACTCGCTTTGGCTTCTGCTCATTTGCTAGCCTGGCGGATCTCCGGACTACGTACTCAGCTGCTCTGTGGTAACCACGGAGACAACAGTTGCCTGGCAACAACAGGCCTACATCAGTGTGCATACATAGTGGGGGGAGAAAAAAAAAGCAGCTTGGTGTTGAAGCCACTGCGCTTGTACGAAAGTGAGAAAAAGAAATTCCAATCATATGATCTAAAGCAGGATTCACAAACACAAACTACACAGAAGCAGGAAGCGACACATACGAATTAGCATTACAGAAGCATTAGTAAACACACTCACCATGCTGTCATAACGGTCTCCTCTGCCTCTTCTGTCACTACAGACAAAAAGGTAAATGTTAACATAGTTCCTCCAACATAGGGGACACGTGTGACAGGGCAAGCAGACTCCACTGATGACCTCTGATCAGGTCTGAACTATGGCTTCACCTCCTGATGAACTTTCAGTGTCTTCTGCTTTTAAGACAAATTATTTTGTATTGACAATCCTACTCACCTTGGTCTGTCATCCATGCTACCATGATAGCTGCCATGCGAAAACCTGTCACCTCTGTGGATAATAACAGACAAGGAAAAAGAGGTTGGGGAAACAATATATATGCCTATACACAAACATACACATAATACGCATAAATTAACAGAAATCTAATAATGCTTTTTTGATCCAAACTTTAATGAAGAAATAAGATCGTTTTACAAAGAGTACAAAAAAATGCCTATAGCTAATTTTCACCTTCATGACTGTGGATTCATTTTAATAACACTTAGGGTGGGTGAATGCTGACTAGGCTCATCACCTCTGCTAATTTGAATTTGGACTGAACTTTGGCTGCATTTGTGGTGTTGGAGCCATTTGCAGCACTGACATAATATGGGCTGCTGTGCAAGTAGTGCAAGAAGTGAGTGCTCCAGTTTTTATAGTTTTTAAGTTTTATGTATGTGCTCCCAGATGGATGGATGCAACCTATCAACAATAGCCCTACCTGACAATTTAGCACACCTACCTCTAGTCCAAATACATTCATTTTTGGCTTGGTTATGCTAACCATATGGCAACGGCCAACCAGAGGCTTTAAAATGGGAGTTAAAACACCAATGGGTAATGGGCATTATCTATCCCCATCTTTTATATAAAGTATAAAAACAGTTCAGATGTGAAAGCACTGCAATTACCCTCCTCTTGGTGGTGGTGGCGGGGGCAGAGGCAGATTACGAGCACGACTTCCCCCTCGTCCTCTGCTCAGTGGTGGCGGAGGCCCTCGTCTGGGACTCATGTCATCATAATCCCTTCTGGAGGGAGGCATGGGCCTGCTGCCACGAACGGGAGGCATGCGCTCAAAACCGCCACGAACACGAATGGGGAAGCCACCAATGGGTCGTCTGCCCCTCTCTTCAAATAACATAGTAAAGCCACCGTAGTCGTACGTCTCATCATAGAAGTTAGGGTCATAAGGCTGGGCGCGACCTTTGATTGGTGCCTGCAAGGGGAAGGAAAAGAAAATTAGATGGATAATTTATTATTCTTACTGTGAGACATGAACCGCATAATTATAAAGCATGTTAACCCCTTTAACAGATCTCAATGATGTAATCGCACCTCTGACACCAGCTCCAATATAACTTTTATACATTCAACGACGCGCTCTGGCTTTCCTCCAACTAAGACGACTCTGTCTGTCGAGTGTGGACAGCACTCCTGGAACAACTTGATGGTGGTCTGGGTGTTCTGATGCACAAGAGCAAAAAGTGTTAGTCTTTTTTCCAGTCTATCAATTTCATCTGTGACCAATTTGCCATTAAAGCTGGTCTATGACACTAGCAAAACTGGTCCTTAAATACACATATGAGCTGCGTATCTGGGCTCAGATAATTGCCCATCTCAATCAAAACGTGTACACTGACAGCTGTTCGGACATATGCAAGATGATGATCTCGATGGGCAGATCAGGTGAATTTAATTGAGGTATGATTATTTTTAAGAGCCAAATTTTGATCACATATTCCACATTATCTGATTACAGCTGCAAATAGATTATATCTGTAATACTCAAAGTATAAACAAGTTATAGAACATTTGGGAAATACAGATAACACAATAAGGTGGCACAAATAAGTCCTAATAAATCCTAATATATTTCAGATACAATATGCATTAACAATTACAACCTTAATAATTATTCTACAGTCCAACTTTTGAGGCAGAGCATCATGGTGAGGATCCTGCTAATCTGGACTCTCTTACCTCTCTTAGCTCCTTTATCTTGGCACCTTTCACTCCGATGATGCCCCCTGCCAAGCTCTGATGGATCAGCAGCCGAAGCTCACAGTCAAAATCAATCCCACTGTAATGTTGGTACTAAAGAAACACAGCACAAGATCAACAATGTCAGCAGGGTCAGAATATCTGCCTATAGTTTATTATTAAACTCTTTGAGCAGTAACTTATATGCTGCCAATGTGGCAAAAAAACTGCTAAACCTGCTAATAACTGCTAAACATACAGTTACTAGCAGCTTTAAATGATCCATGCACACATCTGCATGGGTCACAATCTGGCATTTGGCAAGTCATTTCAAGATTAGAAAATGTGATGTTAAATTTCCATTTCATTGTGGAACATTACTGAACAAACCAATGATTAATATGTTTAATGAATTTCAAAATTCACATCAGTGCAGTGTACATTCATATCTTTTTCATCGTTTTTGTCCCTCTATGCTACCACATCAGTCTGAAATGGCACATACAGTTGCAGTGGAGACTAGGGCTGGGCTATATCATACCGTTCACGGTAATACCGGTGTAATTTTGGGCAATGATAGAAAAATGAAATATCGCGATAGAATATGGGTAAAACGCGCATGCGCAGCGCCTATGTTTACATACGCACATGGCGGCGACGCAGAATGAGAAGAGCTAAAGTGGATCGTTAAATGAAACGGATGAACCAGAACTGGTTTGTAAAAATGCTGCAACTTCAGTGGTGTGGAACTGGTTTAGCTTTCGTCCGTCAGATACACAACAAAGCACTATTTTTGGTAGCGCATGCTAGCGGGCCGTCGTTATTACCGTGTTGTTTGAAAAATACGGCACACTTAAAATCAATCCTTTGATTTTTCTGAAAATCGACAGTGCCCCTTATAATCCCGTGTGCCTTATGTATGAATTCTGGTTGTGTTTACTGACCTCGAAATGATTTAATGTGGTACACGGCGCTCGAAAATCTGTCAGATGTTTCAGTACGACTTTGCTAAGCTACGAACTCGCACCGCTTGATGGATTGTCGGAGCATTACGGTTAAGGCAGGAGCCTCGCGGAGTGATACGTACTGTGCTTCAACATAATATTACCGTATTGTGTGCGTATAACCTATTTAAGTTTTGTGGATATTATACATGGTTATGCTGAGGATATGTCGGTCAATTTCCACTGGAAATGCCTTTTGGTTAAACTGTCAGCAAGGAATTTGCATTTGCACTGTTAAATTTTTATATAACTTTAATGTACATAAAAAACAGCTGCTTGTTTAAGTGAAAATACATTGATGATTGATTTTTTGCACTAATAAAGTTGTGGAGTTGTAAAGTATTTTGTCTAGTGTCAATTATATCGTCAGTTATATCGTTATCGCAAATTTTCAAATGTATATCGTGATAAATATTTTTGGTCACATCGCCCTGCTCTAGTGGAGACTTTCAGCTTTTTTAACAAAAATAACTTAAGGAGTCAAAGAAAATTATTTTAAGGGGTTAATTATCTGTTAAGCAATAGCAACCACTTCTACGCACAGCATTTTATAATCCCAAATATAATGATAATTTTTTTTATTGTCAAAAATGATTTGAAAGCAACGACTGGCTAGAACGATGCCTCGTTTGTGATGTTTGCCTTTACAGCAGCTCAGTCGGTGAAATCAGGTGAGCGTTTTAGACACTGCAGCAGATTCTTCTTCCTGATCTTCAAACTGTTCAGAGTGCTCATACATTAAGCTTTGGGTCATTGTCCACTTGTACTGCAACGTACTGTCTTGTCAACTTTGTTGCATTTCGCTGAATCTTAGTATTGCTCTGTAGACTTTCAGAGAAATATAGTATTGTTCTGAAACTGAATATGCCTTTCATCAGTTTTGGTACATTCATTAGAATGGACACAAACAATCAGTCTACCCCTAATCTTCCTGTTTTTCTGATGTATTTGCTTTGTTTGGGCAAAGCAAACCCGTGGCCTGTATTTGTATTAACTTCTCCTTTGACCGTCTGCTTTAGGCTCACAAAGCTTTCAAATGAGATCACCTCAAGACTTTTTAACCTGCTTAATTTATAAAGAAATATAAGCGTGCACTTCAACTGCATCGTGATTGTTTCATTTTAAACCGACTATCTGTTACTTATGCATAAACAGTCATTTGAATCAATCCAGTTTGGTTTTGTAAATTCTCTCCCCGTCAGTATTAACAAGTATGATAATAACTGTTACCAACTGCTTTTAGAGAAGATATTTAGAGAAGATTTAAAGCAGCTCACAGCTCACATAAAGACTTAAAGACAGGGCAAGAGGAACTCTCAATAAATCATGATAACATTTACCAAAGACAAAAAACTACAGTGACACAGACTAAGATCATTAATAAGCATAATTCAACAAAAAAGAAACTAGAACCATTATATCTGTGAGTAGTCTAGCAATAAACTAATTAAGCATGGTCAAATGACTGGAATGACAAGCAGGAAGTGGTTATGACAAAGACCCAGTGAGTCTCAGTAAAGCTAATGAAAATTTTGTTGTGTAAGCACATAACTGCTACTATTGCACAGCATCACCGGTGGGACATATGGCTGCGTGTAGGACACAAATCCCTTTAGGGCTGCAAAAATTAAATATCAGGAGCTACCTGCTGTGGCGACCCCTTGTGAATATGGAAGCAGCTAAAAGTAGCTTACTATTATTATTATCATTTTATCAATGCATGCTGAGTGCAGCTGGATACAATGTACCAGCTCTGTGTTATATTAACTTAAAGCACGAAAGGTCAGTAATAAAAGAAATAGAGATCTTCCAGTCAGATTCAGTTGTGATTTTTCTTTTTTGCAACATATAAACATATTTCATAAACAGATACCATCGACTTTTCTGGTCTGCTCTTTGTTTATACGCACAATTATTATGACAGCTCACCTCTTCAAGAGTCGGTATGATTTTCAACAGAATCTCTCCAATAGTGTCGATACTGGCATTCACACTCAGGATCCTGTCAGGAACCATTTTAGCCAAAAGGAAGCAAGGCGTTACAAGAAGGACAAAAGAGAAGGACAGAAAGCAAAACCTGATAAAAAAAATAAATAAATAAACAAATAAAGAAGAAGCAGTCCAGCAAACATTTATGAACACACGAAAGGTTTAAAAACTAAAAAAGGAAAAATTAAGACTGCTAAATGCTACACAAAAAAAATAAATAATAATAATAATAATTCTTCATAACTTTTCCCCAACACTACACTGACTAAATAAGCAGCTGACATGCACTGATTATAATATTATTTTTAAAGACAAGCTTGGGGAGGATGGGCGGTTTCAGAGCGGCTCAAATTAATGTGATTGCGGCCACACAGAGTTGGGAGAGAGGGGTGTAAAAAGAGAGAGAGATCTTCTATAACCATCCCACCACCAAGTTGGGGAAAAGGAAGGTAATAACTTAACACATTATCTTGTCATGACAACTGCGCCACCAGCACACCTTCTCTTTGTGACCAGGGGTTAGGAAAGAGGGTGGGGAACAGGTGGGGAGGAGAGGGGCTTGGGGCTGAGGTGAGGAGGAGACGAGGTGGGTAGTAGAGAACAGCAACAGAGCAGAGGGGTTTAGACTGGGAAAAGAAATGTGAGTGGTTGCCAACTACTCTGTGGCACAGAACAGGAACAGGAACGGGGGTGGGAGGGTTATGAAAGGTTTGGGCAGGCAGCGCTGATCTGATGTGGCCTGAGAGGAATTTAACACAAGGGGATGCAGCACCATGAAATAAAAAGAAACAACATTAATGAGTGACAGACACGAAGACGGAGCCTCCGGACAAGAGCCAGTGCGCTCTCTCATGGACAGTGATGCTGAGAGTGGGGGTGGGAAGCGAGAGGGCCAGGTGAGCCACAGAGGAGGAGGACAGAGTGAGATAAAGATGTCTGGTTTCCACAAGATTTATGGTAAAATTAAACATCACAACAAGGAAATTAAAAAAAAAAAAAAAACATAAATAAACAGCATCTGACCACTGTGTTGCTAACTATGTAAAACACCAACTACTTGGTAGTGGGCTGTCAGTGATTCTCTGCATGGACAATAAACTGTAATGACAAAAAGTCCAACTCAATGGAGAGGCTGAAAATGGACAGGAAAAAAAGGAGGAAAAAAAGGAACAAACACGTCTCTTACAAGTGGAGGGGGGGTGGGGTGTTTGGGGGAGGGGGAGGGGAGTATACTGTCATGTATATCAAAATGTTAAAAGTCAAACAGAAGGCAGATTATCAAAGACATGTGTTTCACTGTTCTAATCAGGCAGTGAGGCAATAACTGGTGGGACATACCGCTCTGGGCCACTGCTGTCTGGGACTGATACACTGGCATTGTACTGCATGGGCCGAGGAGGTGGTGGTGGTGGTGGTTGTGGTGGTGGTTGTGGTGGAGGAGGTTGGCATTGGGCGGGGGCATTCAATCACAAGATGTCAAGTTAGGTGCCCGATTAAGGAGGGGCACAGTTTATGGGCAGGGCCAACCGGGAGTGTCAGGTGGGCGGGCGGGCGTTCGGGGGCGGGCGGAGGTTGGGCCAACGTCAAGGTGGGCAACGCAGGAGGGGCATGTCGATCCAGTACATGGGCAACGGAGGAAGGTGGCCAAAAGTAAAGACAAAAAAATAAATAAAAGGAGAAGGGAAGAGGGGGAGAAGGAATACATTTTTAATTGAATACACGCTACACGTTGTCCCAAAAGTGAAACTGTGGTGAGTGAAGAAGAACAGGAAGTGTGACCTGGACAAAGATATGTTTAATAAGCAGTTTGGAGCACTAGACAGATTTATGTCCCTGAAAAGACTTTCCAGTCAAGGCTTTCAGGCACCTGTTGTCACTTCAAGGTCAAACATAGCTTCAACACTGTTTGGGGAAATGTAATTAGGTTGAAACTCACAAAAACAGGGCTGGGGAAAAAAAAGGGGGTGGGGGGACAAAAAAAAACCTAACAAAAACCCCCCCCAAAACACAGCTGTCTAACAGGACCTTCCTGGTCTGTCCACACGAGCCAAGGTGGTTTCATCATAGTAACAGTGCATGTCAATTCTGGATACAATACTAAAAGCATGCCGCCAAAAAATCTGGGATTAATTCTGTGGAAATCCAATTCTGCAGGAATGCAGAAATCATTTGGTAATTTGTTTTGACACTTTGGGTTTTTTAGGGTTTTTTTTTTTTTAACAAATTATTCCTCCTCTTGTGTCAGGAAAACCTTCAATCCTTCATCATCTTCATGTTTAAAGAGCACAAATGTAATCATAGAACTTCATTAGACTGAATCCCAGATATAAGGACAACACAAGTGATGGGACACAATAGCTAAACATTGGCGCAAGGCGTTGGTGAGCAGGCCAGTGGCAGTCAACAAGGCAGATAAATTTAAAAGAAAAGAGCTATGCAGGTTCTGCAAAAGAGGGGGCAGGCATTAGCTGACAAAACTGTTGCCTCAATCGCAGACATATTTGCAGATTTTTATCTGTGTACTCACATCTGTGCGCAGGGCTTTTATGTTCTTGCCACCCTTTCCAATAACAGCACCGGCATTCTGTGAAGAAAAAAAAAGGTTTGATGAAAAGGTGAAGAAAACAGCAATGCAGTCCCAACAGCTGATGTGTGAACTGAGTCTTTTTACTTTGCTCTGAAGCAGCACTCGCAGCTCCACCATCTCATCTGTGTTGCGTGAACGTTTGAAGGCCTGCTCCTCATCCATGTCCTCAGCTGGGCGCTTACCTAAAGAGACAGGTGATTTGGTCAAACGGAGACTGGCAGTAACTCTGAACGCAGTACTCAAACAAGTTCTGGGTAATTGTAATAATATATATATATATATAAACATAAAAAACACACTGTTGTCGTTCTTCAAAGACGTTGTTACCAGAGTATTCTATAACACCAAACAACACAAACAATTTAGGACTGAGTTGCCTTACCGTTAGGGAAAAAAATTGGGGGGAAAGAACCAAATTAACATTACCGACTAAAGCCACTGAAAGCTTAGAAAAAGTGATAAAAATATAACTGCACGTCAGGAGCTAGGTCTACGCCATGTTCCACCAAAAGAACAGGTTTCATTTAGCGGCCAACTGTATCCTGGAAGAAGTCCAGCACCACCGTGTACCCTTCCTGGATTAAAACATGGGACAGATCTGCTCAGGGCCCACAGAACAGCAGTATGCTGGACAGGAGAATCCCTCAACCATCTGACATGTGCACATGCTATGAAGCATAAGCCAGTTTTTTTTCCCTTTCCTTTCCTTAAACAAACTAATTACCATTTGTATCTGCAGACTGTACTTCATGCCGGATGACATGACAGACAGGCTTAGCTTATTTTTAAAATCAGGACCTCATTTACATCTTTACATTACTCTAATGAATTGCTTAACTCATCAATAAAAACCTGTGTGGGACCTTACCATTAGTGTCAGTGTTGCTGAATGAGATGTCTTCGTCCTGCTGTTTGCCTTTCACCTCCATTGTCTTTCACCTGCAGCGGGAAAAACAAACAGGTTCCTCTCCCTGGATCTGCTAAACGGAGGGGATCAAATGATACAATCGGTCAAACGGCATACAGTACATGCAGGGACACACCTGATCAAATAATCTGAAGGAGTTGGCCAATATTATCAGCAGACATTGACCTATCACAGCTAAATCTGAATTTGTTGTCTGCATCAATTTTTTTGTTGTTGTTTTAAAGACTATACTGATGATCCTGACTGATTTTTTTTTTACTATAATCACTGCTGTCTATGGCATCTGTATCTCATTGTACAACTGTATAGTGACAATAAAAGGCATTCTATTCTATTCTATTCACATGCAGCAAAGGAGCATCACAGCTGATCTATATGTAAACATAACTAGTTATTGCTTAAAAAGTATCAGTCAGCCACTACAACTATAGCATGCATTTTTCTAAGTACGTGAATTAGCCAATTACAGATACGATTAATTAACTGTGTAGCCTGCAATATAAAGTGACCACTGAATGTACCCACAGCCCAGTGTGCCTACAAACTGAGCTGTGGAATTATACCACCACAATCAAAAGATGAGATGACGCAAAAAATCCTCGCAAAATAGATGCTGCCACCAAAGAATTGGGGGAATTTATTCTTAATAGTTGTCTGCAACAAGACATGACTAAGCTACGTGCAGCACACGAAATGTATTTGCTCAGGCAGCATCCCGCACTACTTCATCACAGAGATAATAATCTAGGATGGGACATGTTAAAGTGTCGTAGCTCCTGAGTGTTGCTGGCCTGCATGCACTGTACTGTACAAACGCAGCCCACCTACATGCGCTGCCTACTGTTGCTAGCCAAGTACTGTACATGCTGTCTGGACCTCCGCAGGCATCAACGGAGGCCTTGCTAAACTTAAAAGGAGTGCCAGTCAACGCCCACATAGCTCAGGAATTAACAGCACCCGTTTTAACCACCAAGAGCCGCCACAGACACCTAACGGTTAAAGAGGGGAGTCCAGAAAACACAAACACGTATGTGCGCTAATGTCATCCAGAGCACATTAGCCGTTTGAGAAAGGTCCAACAAATGGCTAATATCGAGTCTTTTTTTCTCCCCTTTGTTTTCATAAAAAATAAAATTCAAAACAGCTACCCGAGGGGACTGGACATCAGGGAAACTGCTCCCGAAGGAAAATGTGTTTATCACCTGATGCCTGCGAATAAGTTAGCTATCTGTTAACGGTACTGACATTGCGCTCCCAAGCTAACAGCGCTGCAAAGCTAGCCAGTTGGTGTGTTTTACGAGGCGTGCCTATCAGCTCCACTGTCCACGTTGCGACTGTACAAAACCGCAAATAAAAGCAGAGCTACGCGGATATCCTGCTAATGTCAGCCGTCAAGTCTTGTTTAATCGCCGACAGCTTGCGAACAGGTCGAATGACGCCACGTTACAAGCCGATCTATGAAATGTACAACAAACAGAAAAACAAACCTGGGGCTAAAAAACTACGTTCACTGCGGTCCTCGGCGTTCAGCGGTCGCCTCGCCTTGAAACGTTTTCAGCACGGAAACACACGCTGTGGATGAGCTCGATTCGTCGACCCTCTCCCGGTGGCTCCAAGTCAACACCACCGGCGGGCGGGGCTAAGGCACGTTAGATTCGCCGAAAGGAAACTTTGTACCCGTAATGGGACAATGTATCAGACACCCTCCTCTAAATATTTTGGGAATTTCTGGTCCTGAATTCAGACTGCCTGGCTAATTAAACTTGCTTCATATGAACTTTAATAAGAAACAAGATTGGAAAGGTGGAAATTTAGTGCGATTAAACATTTACATATTTATTTTAAACAGTGTGAGTAGCTTAACCATTCTTTAAAAAGGTCGGACAAACAGCATATGTTGTGTGGTTAATTCAAAAAAAAAAAAAAAAAAGAAAGAAATTTGAAAACATCATGTTAGTAACCACTCCTTAAAAAACATTTGTTTTGCATTTCCTTTGCTCTGCTGTATCTACATTTATGCTGCATGTTAAACTACACCTTGAATTTAGAAGATGTAATTACACGTTAGAATGCTGGCAAAGAAACATAAGTGAGAGGGAGTATTATGGACTGTAAAAATATTTGTTAGCATTTTCTGGTGGAAGATGTAAGAAGCCACCTGAAAGAAATCCCATTTGTTGTGTTTGAAATCAAACGATTGTGCGAGTGAGGCCTATATACTGAGAGCAAGTGGATATTCCAGGATTTATATCAGCAGTGCCACAGCTGCATTAGTGCAACAGGCTTCGAACAGAGGCACTATTAGAGAGAGAGAGTGACACATGTCACTCAGAGGTTCCTGAATTTAAACCTATGGGAACATTTTTCAACGGCAAAGCTGGGGGTAGCAGTAAAAACTCCAAGAGGAACAAGTTTTTGGTTTTGGATTGGGGGTTTTTTGGTATCATATTTTAGGGCAAACTTTTTAAGTGGTTTTGACTAGTGATTATGTACATGACGTGAATGAAAGATGGGTTGGAGATTGATTCTAATTATTGGTTCAAAGTGACTTGCTCTTATCGTGGACTTGGATATTTCAGAACTGACACCATATGAACAAGGACTCGTTTGCGGATGAGCTTCTCCTTCTCTGCTTGTTCACGCTCATATTCCAGAAGGGATACTTCCAGCTAAGAACACCAACAAGCAGAGTTGGGGAAACTGATATAATAATAAAAGAAATGGCACATTCCACAATCTGTATTCTGTTGCATGTTAAAGTGATCCACCCCCCCGACAAGATCACGATCAGATATTATTAATCCAGAGCCACCAGCTGGCTTCCCATGTATTGCAAATCAGAAGCCCTGAATCATGCCCATATTTCCTCCATCAATCACCCCCCACACCTTTTCTCAAAGTGTTGTTATGCTTCTTCAGATATATATGCAAGGATCTATTGCAAAATAAAGAGCTCTCTCTTCTCTCTCCTATACTCTGAGGTTGCCATGGAGACAGATATAATTCAGTTCTTGATGTTTCTCTTAAAAAAAAAAGCCTGCGTACATATTTTCATCTGCAACCATAGCGACACTTGACATTGTCCGCGCTATTTGTAAAGAGCAAGTCACCATAGCGACACTAACCATCCAGGCTGTGTCACAGATCATGTGTCCTGGCTGCCTCCTCGTCGTGAGTGGAAATACAGGAATCCGGTGGTAAACAGGATCTATTTGTTCATTTTGAAAACATATGACCAGCTTGATGTTTTGGCACTGCACAGCAATGACCGAAAAACCAAACAATAAATAAATAACTATTGAACAGAGACCACATCTGGCAAGGAACTGGCGCACTTTGGGACAACGGGGGAAAAGCAATATGTTATAATTAATCTATAAAGAAAAATGATCACACATTCGTGCATCAGCGTCAGAGCAACATATTTGCAGCCCTGAAATGCCTATTGACAAATACTTTAACACCCACCCACAAAATGTCTTAAACTCCTACTAAAACATGCAACAGTCTGCTGAAAGTTTGTTGTATCATTATTATTATTATTATTACTACTATTATTGTTATTTAGTTTATTTATTGCCAAACAAAGTTTACTGGGCAAGAAATAAATAGATGGAGTTCTAGACGCCTATATCGTGCACTGATCAGTGATTGGAGTGAGACCTATTTGAAGCTTGCGGACATAGTATAGGTAATTATTTTTCATAGATGCACCCCGTCTTGTGCGTCAACCTTACGTCACACCAGGCCTAATGGCCAACCGTAGCCTACAACAGTGTTGGTGTGAAAAAAAAAAAGCTTTCATCCAATGCATGGCTTCAGAGTAACCACAACACAAGAGTTTACATCCATATTGTTGTTGTGGCCATCGCAGACGGGGTGATTTGCCCCACAGTTGGGCACTTGACTCGAAATGAGCAGAAGCTGACGTTTCAGGTGTTTGTTGCACCATTTAAATACGAATTCCTCACGATCCTATTTTTTAAAAAATGACAAAAATAACATTTTCAGGGCACAATCGCAATCACGTTTCCCACCCCCCACTCCTATATGTCCCGTCCCAGTGATGGCAGGGTGAGATGCGCTCGTCCTCGGCGATAATCGATAGACGGATGCAGGTAGCCTTCCTCCCTACACACGCAGCATCACCACGCATCCTTACTCCACTGTGCAGTCTCCCCCACCCCCCACCCCCCCACATCACCACACACACATACACACACACACATACATACACACACGACAAACCGCTCGTGGGGGCCCTGCCTATTGATCTCTAAACATCTGGAACACTTCATATTTGTTTTACAAGGCAGTGGCGAGCAGTCCTGTGGCCCCCGATAGGGGAGTGAGGCAGCAGCGGCAGCAGCACCAGGACGGACCACTTGACACCTTGCTTCACGGCATCGATATGCAGTAGTGTGATACCAGCTCTGCGGAGACGAGAAGGCCAGTCCATGGCATCTTGATATTAAACCGTGAGCTCTGCGCATTCCTCGCCGACAGCGTAGTCTTTTTTTTCTCTCCCTGCGGAGTCGAAAGGATTAACTTGGCCGAAAAAAAGGCGGCGAGGGAGGAAATCTTAATAATTCAATTTGAGCTGATTCTGTTTGGGGGATTCGTGGGATACCATTGGACCTGCGATGGACTCCAGCGCGGGGGAATATGGCATGGCTCGTGTCGGATTGTTTTTGGTTTTGATGGGGCTGTGGAGATTTAGCGATGCTTGCCCCGCATCCTGCACTTGCAGCATCTCAAGAATTGTTTGTATTGATTCTGCACCAGGGATCGAGGATTTCCCTGTCCTCACGTTAGATGACATGGAAAACATCACTGAGATGTAAGTGTATGAAAACGATCGCACCGACAGCTTATTAACTCATTAGGAAGCAATGCGTAAAGAGCTCCCCTGGAATCTGTAGGTCGCTGGAATATCAAATAGTTGGGGCTGGTATTTTAATAATAATATTAATAATAATAACAATAATTATAATAACAATAAGGGTGAGAATAAGATCAGCAGCCTTATTAATGGAGGTCTGGAATCTCCTTGTGGATTAAACATCAGTAGAGATCCATGTTTAGCGCTTTTCCCGACACAGAATTTATTTTATTCTTATAACCAATGTCAGATCATGTAGCCTCGTATATGTGTGCGTGCGTGTGCTTTTACGCGCGCGCATGTGTGTGTGTGAGACAGAGGCAGTTGCTCGCGTGCGCGAGCGCGTTATGGTGGCGAGGTTGTGCGTCAGGCTTATTTGGATTAGTCGGTGTTTTCCTTTACAAAACAGCTCCAATGGTAGTGATGGAGTAAATTTTCAGGCCTAACGGAGCCTCCGAGGTGCTCACTCGGTTTTTGGGCGGCGGTGTGAAGCAGCCTGAATACTTCATGTTGTTGGCACATTACACATGAGATCGCATCAGTTGTATACAGCTGCCAATAGGCTACCCACAGTTGTGTAGAGCCTCATCTGCGTCAGTGTGTAGGTCTGTGTTGAAGCTTACCTGCTACAACCCCGCACAAGTGCACCACTGCATGGCACCCAGCGGAGCAAAGGGGAGACTGAGTGAGTTTTCGGAGGCAGGCAGGCTGAATAGGCGTCACATTAGCTCACCGTGATTGTAGTTTACTTGGGGTCAACGTGTTTATTTTTACTTTGCAAATAAAAATAAAAGTCTTTCAGGTGCCTAAATTTTTTTTTTTTTTTTTTAATGTTCTTCACTTTGTAAATAATGCAGTTGTTCCAGATTTTTTAAAGGCAGTGTGTACAACATCAGTGAAGGACATCAGGCCGGGCACCTTCTGAAAATCAACCATGAATTTAAAAATTCCTGTTAGTGATACTATAAGGCGTCACTTCAAAGGCAGCACTGGCTCTTTAGATTCATTTTGTAGTTTTAGGGCATCCTCCAATCTTCAGGACGTAAACATCTACATGAGGAGCAGTCAGTCTCAAACCCATCAGTAGTTAGCAACACTCACAAGTTGTTGATGTTGTTTATTTGTTTTTTCAGATCATTTGAAGCTTTAATGAAATACCAGTTAAAACAGGACAATCATTCCACCTCAAAATAATTCATAAATGTTTTTCATTCTACAATCAAGCCCTTAAAAACTCTATAAAATATGTAGTTACTTGCTACAAATTCAGAAAAGCTATTTCAAGTTTTGACTGTGTTCTCCAAAAGTCTCATTTGTTAGATATTTTAAATCTCGCGTTAGTGCTGTGTAGGAATTCACAAGCAGCGTCCTGAAGAAAATCTATAAAACAAAAATACCACCACTTTCTCAGTCTCCCCAAATTACGCTGTTGAAGCAGAGCACAAAACGCAGAAGACATGAAAGTAGGCATTTTATCACCATAGAGAGACAAGAGGTGGACCGTAGTAGTGCCTCTTACCAGAAGCAGATTTAGGAACAGTGAGATGGGTAAAGCTTCATCTGTGCCAAGTTCACGGTTTCACCACGGGGACCTACAGTTCCCAACATGGACCTTAGTTAAAAAAAAAAAAAGAAAAATTACCAAAAATTTAGATATGGAAAAAAATCCCACTCCTAAGGATATCAATGTCTGAAAGCACCTTCTCACCTAAACTGAAACCTCTCAGCATAGGCACTGTCCGGATAACTAAACCTCCCAAACGCTGGGAAAAAGCCATCTTCTGGCATGATAATTAATTTAACAGCATGGGCATGTGATGAAGCTTTACATTCGCAAAGGACTAGACAAAGGAAAAAACACAAACCTTTAAAAAAAACTTTCCTCAAATCACAAAACTTAGTTAAATCTCGCTGCAGAGCAAAGAAACATAATAGTGTTTCTCTTTCTCGGCACTAACTATCTCACAGACATGCCTCCTTTCCAAACAGAAACCTCCTTACTCCAAAATACAATTACATGCTTCAGCATAAATAAAAATAACTTTTCATTGTGCACGTAGACACATCTGCGATTGCTCAGTTGCAACTTTGAATTTGATTCCAAAACTTCACATATAAAGGCACCATCGTTCTGTCTGCAACTTTGAGTTTCCTTATATATCAGCAGCTGTAAGGTCTCCTGCTTATCAACCTCCAGCCAAATACTGACACACCCAGTCTGATCGTGGCTCAGGACCCAGATTAAGCTGTTAGACTGTCCCTGGACAGTGTTTTACCTGGTTAGAGTTAATAACTCCAATTCATTCATTCTGATCGAGCTAATTTCCCTACAAATTATTATTATTATTATTATTATTATTATTATTATTATTATTATTATAATTATTATTGGTGGCATACCCAGCCATATCCCCCACGTTAAGTTTTATGAAAACAAAAACAGTTTATTACAGTTATTAGTCCACAAAGTTGTTTAAAAAAACAAAAGAAAAACATTGTTTTTGGTAAACAAGGTAAACATGTCACTTCACATCGTCAGTACATGCTGTTGTAGTAATGTTATACTCACAAATGCACTAGAGACAAGACTCCTTGAGTAAAATAGCTAGCCTAACTTGGGAGCCGTACAATTTTACATTGCTGACTTGCAAAACAACAAAATGAGTTTTATTCAAAAAAAGTTATTAGTTTTATAAAATACACATATTTCCCATTCAACACTTGAGTTTTTTGAGAGTTTATTAGGACCTGTATCTCAATTCCAGTTTAAATCACACTTTCGACTCAATATTTGACATTTTTTGTGTGAATAGTTTGACTAAAAACCTGCACCATACCAAGCTTTCCCTTTTACCTTGTTTTTCCACAGATACATTGCTAATCAAAACAGGCTGTTTGACTTGAGTGACAGCAGTCTGAGGCACTACATAAACCTAAGAAACCTGTAAGTAGAACATTCAGTGTTGTGTTTTTTTATGGTTGAAAGTGGAGTTAAAGTTCAAGTAACTACAATTTAACTTCCAACAGAACGGTCACAAAGACAAGACTGACATCTATATCACCGGACGCGTTTTTTAACAATACAAGACTTCAATATGTGTAAGAAGAATTTTACACAGCCTCTCCAGTTATTTCATTATTAAACATGTAAGAATGCGTAGTTGAATATTTTCTGTTTGGTTTTTTTTTCCTCTCCTTTCAGAAATCTCAGAGACAATAACTTGTCAACACTGTCATGGAGAACATTTCAGAACTTTAACATTACATTTCCGTAAGTGACGCATACGCACAAACCTATCAGTGTATCTACGTCTTTTCTATGTAGTGTCTCATGTACTCTATTGTCTTTCTAGGCTTCTTCTGTTTGGGAATCCTCTGGATTGTGTTTGTGAGAACTTGTGGATCAAGCTAAGACTCCAGGAAGAAACAGACAGTCCAGAGCTGACATGCACAGATGACAGAGGAGTGGCGCAGGACTTTGCTACCTTCCAGCCGCCAGACTGTGGTAAAGTGAAACCATCCCACAATAAGCAAATCTGAGTAGACTGACTGATATCGAATGTTTGAATGAGTGGATGCACAGTAAGGGACTGAAACAAAGAAAGAAAGTTTAAAGGGAAACAATCTGATCGAGTTTCCTTTTACTTTTATGGTTTGCATGTTTTCTCACAGTGGTTCCCACGGTAGAGGTCACCCCCAGAAATGTGACTCAGATGGAGGGGAGTAATGTCAAAGCTATTTGCACTGCCTCAGGCTCCCCTGCTCCCGAGATTGTGTGGAACACTGAAGAGCTCTCGACCCACAAAGAGGTAAGGTGATCTACCTTTCTGTTTTCATTTTTAAACCTTTGGCATGGCTCCACCTTTATGAAGTCTCGAAGCGCTTTAAGTTGTTGATATTTTATACATTTAAAAAGTTATTTAAAATAACATGTAAATTGTTATTGTTATTATTATTATTATTATTATTATTATTAATATAAAATAATCACATTTAATTTAGTTGTTTTCATGGGAAAATCAAATATATAGATAAGAAGAAGAAATAATTTAATTGTCCCTAATTTGGGAAATTCTTTTATTTATTTATTTATTAAAACAAGTTAATTAAATGCCACTTTCTAACTAACTAAAAAGCCTCTGTTGCCAAACTTAATTAGCTTATGTTCTTTAGTGCTTCAGTGTTTCAAAACACATCGTATTCCTTGATTATTACAAACATGGGCACTGAAAATTTTAAGTGACCTGCTGTTTTTAAATGTATATATTTAATTTATCTTTATCCTCGTGAATAGTATTTCCAACAAACGGGACGATTTTAACAACTAGTATTTTTAAACGACTATGAGGACATGGACTAGACTGGTCTGAGACTAGTTTCTAATTTGAAACAGCTTACTGAAAGCAATGCGAAACATATCACTAATGTTGGAAAAAAAATACATATTCTGGGTGATTTACAAGCATTCAGGGGTTTCAAACTCTGAAATTTACTTTTAAGTGCTTAAAAGTTTGTGACTGTGTTTGTAGACCTTTAAAGGGCATCTTTAGATAAATTCTGAGTTGTGAAGTTGTCAACATAAGATTTCAAGCTTTGAATTAATAATTTTAAATATATAAAATTGGACATTAATACTGTTGAACTGGCTTGTTTCTGGTTAAGTCTGTACTGAGTACTTGTAACTATTTTAGCTGATGCTTTTAGCTAATTGTTTTGCTATTCTTATGTCAGCTTTTTCTAATAACAATTAGAAAAGTTGTCTTTTTTATTTGAATTTATTAGCCACTTTTAGCTCCTTTACACTGCTTTTCTACCTTGTGCTATTTAAAATGTGTATCAGCTGCTTTTACTTTCTTTGCCGTTCATATGTTCTCTGTGCTTCTTTTAGCTAGCTGTTAGCCACTTCTAGCTACTAGTTCAATTATCATCTCACATTGATTTTAGTTTGCTAAGTACTGGTCCATAATATTTTTCAGCATTTGTTTATAGAATTTCAAATGTTTATCTTTAGCCAGTATAAGTGTCTTCATTCCTTTTAGGTACTTGAACTTTTAAGTAACTCTTTAAAACTCCCTGGCTACTTTGCTAACTACTCTGGTGTCTGTGTGTCATAGCCGTTTGAGCCTGTATTGTACAGTCAGCTAATAGTAGTCGGTTTCATAAGATCAAGACAATTTTCTGTATACAGGAAACATAATGAAAAAAATAATAATGTGTTTACAGGTTAAATCTGTGGATACAGAGAGCATCCTCACCCTGTCAGGCCTGTCTCCTGATGATAACGGCAGGGCGATCGTATGCAGTGCCGAGAACATGGTCGGTCAGACCGAGGCCAGCCTTCAGCTCAATATTCTTTGTAAGGACTTTAACCATGGCGCACATCTCTAGAAATTATATTTGCGTTGCTAAGTTTAATTTGTGTAATTTAATGTGATGAACTTTTAAATGCCTTCTTCGAGACGTTGTTTTTCCACTGGAAGCAGAAGGCTCCTCATTTTGTTATCATTAGTGTCTCTTGGCAAACCTTATTGACTCTCCATGTTTCCTGTCCATAACTCTTCCTCCTGTGAAGCTCCTCATGCCTTGCCATACACTTCTGCTTGTTTAGTTCCACCCTCCTCCTCTTTCTCCGTGTTTTCATCTTGTCAGTGGTCAGATGTTGTGTGATCAGTCCCCCTTCCCTTCCCATACTTTTTGTCACTTACTCAAAATCCCTCAGATGTTGTTTTACCTATTGGCTTCCCTCCTTGTGTTTATTTCCTATCATCTTGTGATTACTCTTCCTCTACTGTTGCCTCTGTGTCAGTTGCCCCCACCATCCTGACACTCCTGTCTCCAGAGCGGGACCACCACTGGTGCATCCCCTTCACAGTAACGGGGAACCCCAAGCCGGAGCTAAGGTGGTACCACAATAACAAGCCTCTCCAGGAGCAGGACTACATCCGCACCATGATCCACGTGACCACAGAGAACCAGCAACACGGCTGCCTGCAGCTGGTCAACCCCACCCACATTCACAACGGAGAGTACAAGCTGGTCGCAGAGAATAAGTATGGCAGGGATGAGAAGAACATCTCTGCCCAGTTTCTCCACCCGCCTAACATCAACCATACGGGTCAGTATTCTGTCTTTTCACACGAGTCCGTTTATTGAAGTCAGCTGCTGGCTGCTGACATGCTTTTTTTTTTTTCATTTCTTTTCCTTTCTACAGATGACATCGAGTATTGTAAGTACTGATTTGGCTTATCCGGACAAATGTTGTACTTGTTAGCATGATGATGATTGAGTGCAAATTTAAAATGAACTCTGATAATGTCCCCGTCTCTTTCCTGCCGTTGCCTGTGCCTTCGTCTTCTGCCCAGACGGTGGGTGTTTCAACTCTCAAGTTTGCATGAACCTAACAGTCAGCATTTTGGCATGCTTTCACTCACCTCACTAGGTGTTATTGGTTTAAAATGTTCAGACCCATTTTTTTTTCAGATCCTACAGACACTCCACCGGATGACAGTGTTGCTGTAAGTGACCCTAATCAGCCCGCTCCATCTAAAGCAGTGGTACCTACCTCTTGTTGTAAACCCTTAAAATACACAATATATATTTTCTTGTTTATTTCAATTCTTTTTTTTAAAAAAGCAGCTCCTGTTATCGCCTCATGACTCCATCTTAGTTTTTTCCTTCCTAGGTGTATGTAGTTGTGGGAATTGCTGGCGTTGCCCTGATCGGTTGTGTTCTGATGGTGATCATACTGAAATACGGAAGAAACTCCAAGTTTGGCATTAAAGGTGCAAACATTTTCTAAAAAAAACAACTAAGCTGATAATTCAAGATATACATTTGTGCTTCCTTACCCTGAGTTAAACAATATCACATGTGTTTGCTAGAAGTGAGGCTACAACCGGCAGTTTATCCTGGAAACTCTGGCCATCACTGCAAATAAATATCACGCAAACGTTATCCTCAGCTCCAGGTCGCAGACAGTCCACTCCAGGCTGCTTGGAGTTGAACTATCCCTGAAATACAAGAAACCCCATATTGGTCACCCTGACATTTGCTAAAACACAGAAACAACTTTTCAATATGTCAGTGGCACAATACATCTTTTATCCGAATATATGTGTATAGAAAGATGCCTTAAAGGTCCCTTTAAAACATATAATAGATACTAGAACACAAGTTTTAACATCACGTGCTTTCCTCTGAAATGCAGTTAGGTCCATAACTACTTGGACAATGGTAGTTTTTTTCAGTTGCTGCTTGTTTGAGGGTCTCTCTGCGTTCAGATTTGTCTTCAGTAACTAGAAAGCGTGCTCTATTGGGTTGAGATCAGATGACTCACTCAGCCATTATAGGATATCTGATTTCTTTGCCTTGAGAAACTCTTAGGTTTCTTTCGCGCTATCCTTTAGGTCATTATCCATTTGCACTTTGCACTTTATCAGTTTTGCAGCATTTGTCTGAATCTGAGCAGAGAGTGCAGCCCTGTAAACATCACAATTCATCCTGCTGCCTCTATCAGCAGTCTCATCATGACTAAACACCAGTGAGTTAGTTGTACTGGTGGTCATACTTGCCATGCTATAGCATTATCTGTACTACGTTTGATAGAAAAAGCAGTACGCTTTGACTCATAATTCTGGTATAATTCTGTATCCAAAACTTTTTTTCCAGAAGTTTTTATTTTAGATGTTTTCTGGCAAAGTTTAATTTGCCCTTCCTGTTCTTGAATGTAACCAGTGGTTTGCACCGTGTTGTGAAACCATCGCATTTCCATTCATGAAGCCTTCTCTTGATGGTAATTTTTTTCCAAACCTCCCCAAGAGTGTTTTTGACTTGTTAGATATTGCGAAGGAGTTTTTTAACAAAGGAAATAACTTTGAAACAATCCACTTTAGTCATCTTCTGTGGTCTTCATGGCTTTTTGGTGTTGCTGGCCAGTCAATTCCTTCCTTTTAAGAAGCACCAGATTGCTGAGATGGCTAATGATAGCCTCTTGCGCTTGAATAGACATCTCTTGGGACTTCATATTCAGAGTTCTAGTGAACAGCTACTAAATGCATCCACTCCAGATGTGTTATCTCCTTCATTTATCACAAAATAATAATAAGGGAACAGACATCAAATGCCTATGAAACTGCTTATAACTCAATTGTCCAATTTCTTTTGAGCCACTGAAACTGGGAGGACTATCTGTAATTCTGTAATTCCTGAAATAGACTTTAGCTAAACAGTTAAAGCGATGCTTTTTTTTAAAAACCCATCGAATTAAAGCTGAAAGTCTGCACTTTAATCACTTAGCAATTATTTGATTTCCACTTTGGTGCTGTACAGAGGCAAGATTATTTTAAAAAGTGTCATCATCCGACTACTTGTGGACCAAATGACATAACCAAATAAACGATTATGCAGGCAAGAAAAACATTTTAATTCAATTCTGTCACCTAATGCCAGTTAAGACATGCAATAAAAAGCTTGCATGTCTTAACTGTAATCATCCTAACCCTCCCAGGCTCCCTCCATATACTGACTGCAAGCTCTTTTTTCATGTATGTATTTATTTATATCATTTTCTTACTACCATTGGCTCTGATCATCTCATGATAATATTCTTTCATGTATTCAGTTTTCTCTCATCATAATCAAACAGATTTGCTATACCAGATTTCAGATTTGAATAATTTATCAGATTTCATGTGTTTGTTCTAGTACACTTTGTTTTTTTGTTTTTTTTGCTTTTACATTTGTTGAATTTCCTTTTCCTTGTTTATTATTTTTTGTGCTTATCACCACTAAAATGATGTTACAGCTGGCAGCTAACTATCCAGTAAAATCTGGTGTCATGCAGCCACAGTTTCCAGTCTTTGTCCTCAGCTAAAACACTTAAAAAAAATTCTAACTATTTAGTATGACTTTTTTCAGCAATTTCAACATCTTGTTAATATTCATAACTGATGCATAAACAGCTCGTGAACCTTCAATAACAGTGTATAACACATACACAGAAACCATTCAGTGTGTTATTAAGCATTTGTTCTCACTTAATGTTAATGAAACATTAGAATGTCCTAATATCTCTAGTTATTATGTACCTTTTATAAATGGCATCTCAGGGGTTTGAAAGCAAGCAGTAGTGTTGGCCCTGTGCTGTTCCTACTGTGTGAATATGGAAATTACTACAGGAATTAGTGAGCTCTGCTTTGGCCTGAGCTCATCCTTTTACATTGTTCAGTAAACCTGCCTATAATCTGTAATCTGACATACTTCATGTAACCTGTAGTCCCTCTGTCAATCTCTTTTCACTCTGCTTTTACTCCCCTTCCTTTATGACTAACAGCTTCACACTTCTTCGTCTTCTTCTCTGCGCTGTCTTTCTCTTCTCCTCCTTCTCCACCTCCTCTGTGGCTCTCTAGGCTCCTCCTCAGTTATCAGTAATGACGATGATTCTGCCAGCCCTCTCCATCACGTCTCCAATGGCAACAACACCCCGTCATCCTCAGAGATGGGTCCAGACGCAGTGATCATTGGAATGACAAAGATTCCTGTCATCGAGAACCCCCAGTACTTCCGTAACTCCGGCAGCATGCTGAAATCCAACACGTGTGAGTTACTGCCTCGTTCGACAAACGCCGGGTAACCTGGGCCTTTTCTGATAAATCCATGCAGGGATCGCTGCTAGGCGCCATATTTATTTTTGGCATCCTGCTGCACTGTGATAGTGACTCCAGTTCCTTAGACCGGCTGGATAGTTGGACCACAGGAGATGTGCAGGAACACAAGCTCGGACAAAGGGCTTAACTCAGCAGTTTTTTATTTTATACTTTATGAATCTACACAAAGTATTGAATTGTAAAAACAGATAGTTTAGATAAGTATTTAAGTCCTTTTGTAAATTATGCAATTTGCTAAATATATATATTTTCTGTCATATTAATTTAAATATCTTTCAGTTTTTGAATTGTCATCACATAAATTATGCAATCTGAAGACACGTGCTTGTCTGTTGTGAGATTAGTGAAGACAAATGTTCTGTATGCACCAAAAATGCCCACTTAAAATCCCAATGTGCACATAACCTTGAGGGTGATTTGACTTCTTCTGCATTAAAGTTGTCCAGCACATCAAGCGACACAACATTGTGCTGAAGCGGGAGCTGGGAGAAGGAGCCTTTGGGAAGGTCTTTCTCGCTGAATGCTACAACCTGACACCAGACCAGGAGAAGATCCACGTGGCAGTCAAGGTACAGATCAAATGATCAATGAGCTTGACAGTCACTCAGTAAATCCTAGTCATTAGATGTACGTTCCTGCAGATAATGCTTCTCACCGTTTGCCTCTCATCTTTGTCCCTGTCTTGTTTCAGACACTGAAAGAGGCCAGCGAGAGCGGCAGAGCAGACTTCTACAGAGAGGCTGAGCTCCTCACCAACCTGCAGCACGAGCACATCGTCACCTTCTATGGAGTGTGCGTAGAGAGCGACCCACTAATCATGGTGTTTGAATATATGAAACACGGGGACCTCAACAAGTTCCTCAGGTAAGCTTCTTTAGATCTTCTACTGGTATCTGTTACTAATCAGTTACTTGTTGTACCTCTGATGCAGATCAGTGAATGTCAAATGGTTTGTGTAAGGACTGACAGGCGATAACAACATAAAATAAATTTTGTGAAAAGAAATAACTAAAAATAACAAGTGTGCTAAAAAAAAAAAAATCCAAAATGTTGTATAAAACAAAAAGAATAAAAGCAAATCAATAAAGTGCACATTGCTAGGACTGGGTTAGATCCCCTTTCTGTTGTTTCTCACCGTTGAGTGTCAGCCTTGGTTATGGAGGAGGTAGAGCCGGGTATATACCAATGTGAAAGTCACAGGTTTAATCCCCAGCTACTCCAATCTGTATCTGAAAATTTCCTTGGGCAAGATAGTGGTCCCCGAGTTTTCCTCTATGCATTTGTGTATGAAAATGTCAGACAAGGTGCTTGTTTGAATGTGTGTGATTGGGTGAATGAAGCTTGAAGCAACAATTGCTTTGAGTGCTGAGTTAGAGTAGAAAGTGCTGTGTAAGAACAGGTCATTTACCTTCACAACTGCCTTAATCCTTCATGGCACAGGTTCAACAAGGTGCTGGAAACATTTCTCAGGAATTTCTGTCCATATTGACATGATAGCATCACACAGTTGCTGTGTGATGCATGATGGAATCAGTGACTGTGACTGTGAAGGCCATTTGAGTAGGCTTACATGAACTCTTTGTTCTGTACAAGAAGTCAGTTTGAGATGATTTGAGCTTTATGATATGGCACATTAACCTGCTAAATGCAGCCAACAGAAGATGGGTACACTGTGGTCATAAAGGGATGGAGGTAGGCTGTGGCATTTAAATTATAAATAAATTGATACCGAAGAGTCCATGTGTGTCTAGAAAACATTCACGACAGCACTCCATCGCCATCGGTGGCTGGAACTGCTGGTATAAAAGCAGGATGAATCCATGCTTTACATGTTGTTTACACCAAATTCAGACCCTACCATTTGGAATTGGATTCATCAGACCAGGCAACGCTTTTCCAATTTTCTATTATCCAATTTTGGGTGAGCCCACATGAAGCATTAGTTTCCTGTTCTTATCTGACAGGAGTGGCACCCAGTGTGGTCTTCTGCTGCTGCAGTCCATCTACTTCAGAATTACACTTATTGAGATGCTCTTCTGTGTACTTTGGTTATAACATCTACATCTCTATGCCTAAATGTAAAGTAAAGTTATTGCCATGTGATTGGCTGATTAAGTATTTACATTAACAAGCGGCTGTATATGCTGTATGGAAATAATAAAGTGATTGGTGACTAGAAATCAAAAGGAATAAAGTAACATGAAAACGAAGGGAAGAGTTTGTAACAAGAAACAATCCAATTAAAATGTATTTATATAGCACCAAATCACAACAGGAGTCGCTTCAAGGCACTTTATATTGTAATTCTGAGACCATAAAATAATACAGAAAAAATCCCCAACAATTAATTGACCCCCTTTGAGGAAGCACTTGGCGACAGTGGGAAGGAAAAACTCCCTTTTAACAGGTTCCGCCAGAACCAGGCTCAGGGAAAGGCAGCCATCTGCTGTGACCGGTTGGGGGTGAGGGGATGAAGACAGGATAAAAAATGACATCAAGTCAGACAGAGAGTCAGAGATTGATAAAAACTAATGGTCAAATCCAAATTGGCGTATAGTGCATCATGGGATGCCATCAGCAGCCTAGGCTTATTGTAACAGTTTCAAATAATTCTCTCTTACCTGTATGTTTATTTTGTAGCTTCTAACTTTGATAAATATGTTTTTTTTTTTAAATCAAATGTAACAAAAAAAGCTCAACATGTTAAAGTCAATTTTACATCTTCATTATCTAGTCTGGTCAATATTATAACACACTCTGTGTGATTGTACTGAATTTACTGAGTACGAGTGTGAGACTAATCACCATATCAGTAATCAATAAAAAAAATCACTTTCTTGATTATTTTTTTCCCAAAATGCAAGAAAATACTGAGACTCTCTATTACAGTATATTTTCAAAGATCAGATTAATGCACTACTTGTGCTATTTGCAGTCTACAGTCTAGAACCCAAAGAAAAATACAGCTAATAGAAACATCACATTATGATCAAGACTGGGAGGCTAGAACAAATTTTTTTGTATTCTTTTACTAGGTGAGAAAAATGTTAAATAATTTCAGGTTAATGTTTCGTTAATTAGTTAGTTGATTGCTAATATCACATTCATGTATTACAGTAGTGACAGAATGGTTCATGCTGCTGCATTATTTTCTAAACTATGCAACGGTTTCTGGGTGCAGGTCCCACGGTCCCGATGCAGTGCTCATGGCAGACGGTCAACACAGCATCCTGGTGGAGCTCACCCAGTCCCAGATGCTGCACATTGCCCAACAGATTGCTGCTGGCATGGTCTACCTGGCCTCCCAGCACTTTGTCCACAGAGACTTGGCAACAAGGAACTGCCTGGTAGGAGAAAACCTGCTGGTCAAGATAGGAGACTTTGGCATGTCCAGAGATGTTTACAGCTCAGACTACTACAGAGTAAGTATTTTAGATATTTTCCCCTTTCTTCCCTTACTTCACTTCATCTCATTATACACAAAAAATATGGAACTGATCAAATTTAATTCCAGGCTTAAACAACTGTGCAGCTGCAAGAATGATGATCATTGTTTCTTTTTTTTTATTGCAGTTTAAATGCAAATTCTCTAATCTGTATAAAAAACAATGCAGGTCAAAGAAACAAAACGATCATGTTAATAGTAACACTGAGTTGATACATATATTTTATTCCTTCATTGTGTCTCACATGCCAGCGTGAATCCCACAGTGCCCTCTGCTGCCCAAAGTGAAGTCAGAAATGTGAAGACTCTTACTGTAAATCAATTCCAAGATGCATTTTCCTGCATCTAATAAGATCACCTTTAAGAGTGGTTCCCACCAAATCCCGTTATCAAACACATTAGCAAAGCGAACGGCACCAGGATCCTGTTTCACTTGCTTACTTTGGAAGTCAGAAGTCAGTCCACACATGCACTTAGAGCAAGTATTACCTTCAATCACACGAATTATTTTCACGAGTGAAGACACAGACATGAGTAAAACCTTTGATAGTTTACTAGAATTTTATATTTGTGCCCCATAGTTGGATTGGTGGTTGACAGACTGCATTAAAACAGATTAAAAACAATGGAAAAGGATGTCTGCGTGGTTGACCAAATTCATCTCCCAATGCCTTATAAATGAGCCAAATAAGCTAACAGAAACAGGTCATCAAATTGTCACATGTAACCAGACACTTAACCCAGCAATACATATTTCTAGTACTGGGTAGTACGTCCTTTTACCTTTAGAACTGCCTTCCTTCTTCTATGAATTTAGTATTATTTCTAGTACTACTACCATTATTATTACTTATTGTGTTTAGTGCTAATCAGTAAGCTTATTATATGCAACACTAAATTATGAATATAGTGGTTCTCCATTTGTTTTCACTTGAGCAAGCTAGACCTGGATGTGCACCAGAAAATGGGTGAATGAACGGCATGTCTTGAAAGTGGTGCTATTTAATTTAGGGTTCAAACATTTATTTTGGGTTATTTAAGGTTTGTATAAATTAATATTGCAGTTAGGATTTGCTGGATAATCTTTGTTAATTTGACACAAAGAATTGTTTTCATCATCATAAATAGCATACAAGAAAAAAATCATACACATTAACCTTAACCCCGTGATGTCTAGTGCATCATATGTGATGCATGAGTTTTGGGGAGCTTTTCAGACTTGTATATCATCAGTGTGATGATTAAAAATTAAACTCATATATGTAGATTAGTATTTAATTCATTTTCTAATAAAGTTGTTAGAAGGTTCAATAAACATTAAACATGTTCTGGTTTCATGGTTCAGGCTTTAAAGGGGTTTAAGACCAGTGTTGTCTTTTTAAGCTATCAGACATCAGTGTTATTAAGCACTTTTTATGATTTGCATATATATTGTGAACATTTTAACCTTCCTGAATTTAGCATTTATTGCAGGGCTGTTCTTGCAGACTGATTGGTTGCAGCTTGGTGTTTCTATTAAACATGATAATGTATTATAAATGGATTACAACAAACTATTGTACCATAGCAAGACTACAAAGTCTACAACGATGTATTTTTTTCACGATCACTGACATCTATTGACAGTCCCCCATTATAATAACAACAGTAAACAACAATAAAGTCAGTATATTCAGCAGCTTTGAACTCTTTAGCAGATCTTGCAGTGTTGGTTTCTCATGAATGCTGTTGTGTCGTTCTTTCTGCAGGTGGGCGGTCATACGATGCTGCCCATCCGCTGGATGCCCCCGGAGAGCATCATGTACCGGCGGTTCACCACAGAGAGTGACGTGTGGAGCCTCGGCGTGGTGCTGTGGGAGATCTTCACCTACGGCAAGCAGCCATGGTACCAGCTCTCTAACAATGAGGTCAGACAGCGTTTCAACCTAACCCTACACTTCACATACATTGGCCTCCATATAAGCACTGCGGCAGAAAAAGTCAGAGACTGTGAATAAATCTTAGTGTCAGCATATTTTTTATTCCTATTCTAGCACAATGCCTACTTAATCTATTATTTCAATACTTGTAATGTAAGAATTCATTCATAGCATGCTTCTCATAAGTTTTGATGGCAGAGTGCCAGTGCGGAGCCTGTATAGTGGTGAAGACCAATAAACAAAATCATTCCAAAACTAGTAATTTATTTATTAAACAGTAAGCTGACTGAAAGCGTCTTTAGCACCACAAGCAAAGCATTAAATTCCTGACCCACACGTCTTAGAAGCCCAGACTGACATTATGGTCTAGTAATTTAATGAATGTAGACTGTAGTCGTGCACCTTAATTCCCATCATCCCTCTGGTGGACTAAATGGTCTGTCTGGAGTTTGCTTGGTTTTGCTGCTGGCAGGCAGGGTGTGGAACCAGAATGCAGGACTCAGCAGACAGATATAAAACTCAATATCACAGCTTTATTGCTGGTAAAAAAGGCAACGAAAAACAGAGGCCATATACAAAAACTAAGCTGACCAGGAACACACAGACAGAGGCTGCAAACACCATGAGAGAGGACACGATGAAGAACAGAGGGAGAGGGTAGACAATATATACACAGGAGGGTGATTAAAGGAAGTAGAGTAGAGGGAGTAGATAGAACACAGTTTAACATAATCAAAATAAACAAGACAAAGGTAGCAAAATTTAACATCAGGCACATGAGACAGTGGATTCAAAATAAAACAGGAAGTAACACATACACTGAGACTTGACACTGGGATAAACAGACAAGGAGACATGACAGACGTGCGAGACAAAAGGACAAAAAACACAGAGAGATGGACACGAGAACAGAAAGGGGAAAAACAGAGGGACCAGGACAACAAATGTATTAACTAGACAAGACAGGGAACACAGACAGCCATGAAGACGGAACACAGAGAGACCAAAAAGACATGAGGACGTGACTGGGGAGAGCGAAGGTAAACAAACAACGAGACAAGAGACACAGACTGGACACAAAAGGGTAATTAACATCCTAAAACTAGATTTTAAAACTCAGAGGCACTAGAAAATAACATACTCGGGAACTAGAACATAAATTATCTTATACTTTAAAAGAAATAAATATGGAGTCCAGAACAAAAGTCAAAATATTGGGACAAAGAGACAGATTGATATAAGTGCGTTTAAGCGATGGTGGTTTATTTTGAATCATCAGTGAGGCGCAAATAACAACTCTGCACAGCTGTAATTTAGCATGATTTGAACTGTGTTTGATTGAAATATACAGCACAGTTTCTTTTACTTTATTCAGTCGGGCTGCACATTGCTAAAAACATTGCTGAGGGCCACAGTGGCCCTTGGGGCACACTTTGATAACCCTTAACTGATATAACCTTGCTTTAACACAGTTTACAGGTCATGATGAATAACACTGATGACAGTATGACTGAAAACAGTCCTGCTTCTAGAGGAGTTGTATCAAAGCATGTCATGTGAGAACCAAATTCAAAATTCAGAGCTCTTCTTTGGATGTTGGCTACCTTTTGTTCTGTTCTCTGTCAAGCTGACCCCACACTGCTTAAATAACGTTGAGGTCCAGCACTGTGGAGGCCAATCCATGACTGATAGTGCTCCATTGTGTGCTTTTCTATCCAAGTATGCTTTTACTGCATTGGTAGTGTTTTGGGGATCAATAGCATGCTGAAAAATGAAGATGCTGACAATCAAACTCTTTCCAGGTGTTCACTAGATTTTCTTTTCCTATTTTTCAAGGACACGACTTTGAGATACTTGTTATCTGCTGTAGATAGTTTATTAGGAGTGACACTTTATCTTCTGCCCTCCAACTGTCCAATTTCCTCAGATTTCTTAAGAACACACTGCTCACAACACCTTTTAAAAAATTACGAGAAACTCCAAACTGGGGGAAATGACGACAGACTCCAGACTTCAGTGCAGCACTGTGGTGTCCCATGTCTCAGTTGACATGAACCCTTTTTGAAGTCAGAACCCCATAACAGCTAACATTTGTATCAGAATATGACACGGCACAGCTAGCTGCATAATAGGAAATGACTAATGAAATCTTACTGAAGGTTGGCAACCCTTTACTGTTGAACATTTTGGTTTTAAAATCCTCAGAACTTCATGGAAGTGCAGAACAAAGATGCTTAAGATACTGTGCGCTATTCCGGTAAACAGAATAGTTTCCTTTCAGATGGGGGAAATTAATATCATGTGTTAAGAAATAAAACCAAAGAAAAATCTTGATGAATGGCCTGCCCTTGAGATGACATACACTACACTGAATGAGAAAATGTAAAAGCATCTTCCTTTTCCGGCACATATTGTGGGAGCTCTCCTAAAATGTAAGTCTTTGGAATTACAAAGACTATTTGCTCATGAACAGCATTCTTTTTTTAAACCTAAATCTTTTTGAAAATGTTCCTGGAAAGGGTGAGCTTAGGGCTTAAACCTCTGTATGCACTCTGTGCTATCCAAATGTCGAGGCCGTCCTTTAATAAACTGGACGTGCAATTTAGTTCCTGCACGCTTCCCAGCTGCAGAGATTTTTTGCTATCAAACCACATTATTATGTGACAGTAG
This sequence comes from Oreochromis aureus, assembly GCF_013358895.1. NCBI lineage: Eukaryota > Metazoa > Chordata > Actinopteri > Cichliformes > Cichlidae > Oreochromis > Oreochromis aureus. The sequence continues at coordinate 48,678,022 of NC_052948.1, read as the reverse complement.
ATAAATCAGCTTCTTTTTGACAAACCAACCAATGTTTTCCCCCAGGTGATCGAGTGCATCACTCAGGGCCGAGTGCTGCAGCGGCCCCGCACCTGTCCTAAGGAGGTATACGACCTGATGCTGGGCTGCTGGCAGAGGGAGCCCTACATGAGGCTGAACATCAAGGAGATCCACAGCACGCTCCAGAGCCTGGCCAAAGCCTCGCCCGTATACCTGGACATACTGGGCTGACGCGCCACTGCGTCCGTGTGATGTACTGCGTGTGCATGTGTGCTTCATAATGTGGACAAGTGTTTGTGTGTTTGCACACGACGGGAACTGGGGGGAAGGGGAGGAGGAAGCGGAGGCTGCGCGAGCGCATCTTTGTACAGAAACCCCGGCTGTAAATGTAACTGTAAATGCTCCTGTCCGCGTCTTCATCACACGGAGAAAAAAGCCTTACGGTTTTTGAGTGATTTTTGGGTTGTTGTTTTTTTCTTTGTTTTGTTTTTTTTTAGCTGTTTTTTGCTTTTCTTTTAAATTTGCAGATGTTGTTGAGGCATGCTTCACAAAGTGGAAACCAAAATGCAGAGAGGATCCCGTATTATTAGTGCTCCAAAACATGTGGCGTAGTGTATGTAAAAGGCATAAAAAGAGACCAATAGACAGCTCACCCTGTCTGCACTCACCGCATCAAATCACTTCCCTCTTGTATTCCATAAGCTGGAAATGAACAAAGGGACGTGCAACGTGTCTCTTTGTGATGGACAGTTTATGGATACATGCCTGTAGATAGATCATTTTCTTCTCTCAGCAGTGTCTCACCTATTCCGCTATAACACAAAATAACCTGTTAGTTCACAGCTGAAGCTAAATGTGTCGTACGCCACAGACTATTTTAATATGTCGAGAATTTGCAAGCTGACTGAAATCCATGGCTCACGGATTTCAATCCTGGTCCTCTGAGGCGCTTCCCGACTTCACGTCTTTTCTGTAAATACCTTTTCCTCTTGAAAGAAGGCCATCAGTGTTCAGTGGGACATTTTAAAGGGTGAAGCTCTGTTTGCCAAATATTCCTTTTCGTTCATTCATTTACCTAAATCACAGAGGATGGGGGACCCGGCGGCGTAGGTTGTTTTTTTCGTCAACCAGCAATGCCATTTCTGAAATCTCTGGTGCGTGACGTGGTTTGGTTTCCATCATGGGAGGTTTTCAGATGTCAGGGGTGCTCTTTTTTTTATTTAGGTTATGTACCGGGGCTTTGTATGGATTAAGAGTGCACTTTGAAGATCGTCATTTTCAATTCCATGTAGTCGGCTATGAGACTGCAGTAAAAGCATTAATTAGGAGTCTGATTGCCCTTAAAATGTCCCAGGGGTGCTTTCATCTCTCCTCATGGCCCCAGCCAGCCATGTGGTGACTGGCTGACAGCTCTTCATCCAGGACGGTGGTGATTTGTACAGGCAGCAAATGGTTTCAGATTGCACTCTTGTATTATATTCAGTTGTTTTGTTGTCCTGATATTAAAAAAGAGGCTAAAAGAGCAACCATGGTGCAAGTGTCCAGTGCAAGTTTCATCCTAATATTTGCAAAAAACCTAAAAAAAAATCAACAAAAAATCAGCAGGAATCTTTCATGCAGAGGTATAAAGGCAGTGAGACAATAAGTTCTTTTTGTTAAGTGCAATTTGTAGCATTACTTAAACACTCCAATGCACAACCTTAGCACTGAGCTCCCTCCTCAGTCTCAGCTGTCAGCTGTAGGAGAAAGAAAAGAAAATCCATGATTGCACAGAAAAACCCCAGTTTGTGTGTGTGTGTGTGTGTGTCCCTATGTTTTTTCTCACAGCGTTCTTCAATAATAAGTCACCTGTCCGCTGTACATAAGCAGCTCTCCATTCTGTACAGTTCTGATATTTGTCTATATGAATAGTAGGCTATGTTTAATAGTATAATCCGTTTTAAGCAGGTATCATGTCAAAACTGTGTGACAGCTATTGAAGACAACGTGTTATGGGCCACTGGCAATACATACTATATGTAAATACAATTTGATTTGTGCTACATTGTATAATTTCTTTGTGCTTGTTCATAATACCGGTGAGAATACAATCTTCTCCTTTTTTTTCCTTTTTTTTTTTTGTTTTGTGTTTTCTTTTTTGGCAATTTTTGATCTACAGAGGACTTTAATTGAAAAAAGAAATTGAAAAAAAAGTTTTTCTCTGAAGAAGAAGAAAAAAAAAAAGAAGGAAGATGATCTCCTGTTTCCTCTCCACTGTGATGGGGAGCTCACACAGAGGCTGTCTGAGACGCTGCCTGTCTCGCAGGAGCGACCACAGACTCTAAACATCAGGAACTCTCCTGGCCCGACAGGTGTCCCAGCAGATGTGTGGCCAGTGGCGAGGAGGTCAGAGTTACCTCCTGGCTAACCCCACCACTCTCCCTCTGACTGACTGTAGCCTATTTTGATCCTCTTTCAGATGAATAACTGTGACTTTGCATCATGAATAGTATATTATTTTGAATGTAATCTAGAAGGGTGGGGACCTTTTTTGAATGTAATCTATATCGAGGGGGGTGTTAATGATTTTTTTGTAAATATACAGTAAAAGAAGAAAAAAAATGACAGTTTTCATTCCTGTGCAGATAACAAAATTTTACTTACTGTGTGAACTTAAGAGAGTGTATATGTATTTGTGTGTGTGTGTGTGCGTATTTGCACATGCATCAGATTGCTAGAGGATGTATGCCTGTGTGGGTGTGCGTGTGTGTATGCATCTAAGCTTGTATGGATCTGAGTGTGTGTGTGTGTGTGTGCGTGTGTATTCTCCTAGCAGATTTAATCCTGCTTTAATCAGACAGTTCTATGAATCAATCCAATGCTTTGTGCATCATGTGAGTAGCTTATCCACAATTAATGGAAATGTTCCTTGTGATACTGTGCATTTAATAAAGGTGGTATGTCTTACAGTACAGTCTCTGCCCTTCAGGGTTATAAAGTCTGGAAATGTTTTTAAGGCACTATGGATGTACACAGTTACACATTAATACACATTTTGGGAAAACAAGATCACATCTGTGTGCTACTTATGAGACATCTGTCAGCACCCAGCTAGCTTATCTTTCAGTGATTAGAAGTGAGAACAGTTACTCATCTGCTTTTCTTTGTATTCTGTCAGAAATATACTGTTGTTAGTGGATACTCATATTTACTGGCAACCTTGTTATGTATATCTGTTTAACTCAAATATCTAATCACCCAATCACAAGGCAGCAACTCAACATATTTAGGTATGTAAACATAGTGGAAATGAATTGTTGAATGAATGAAAGTTCAAAATGAGCATCAGAAAGAGTAAGAAATACAGCTGAAGGTGGTGCGGTTGGCATGGTTCAGAAACTGCTGATCTGCTTGGTTTTTCCACACAAACATTTCTATGGTTTACACAGAAAATGTGTAGTGAGCAGCAGGGAGAAAAATAACTTGCTGATGTCAGAGGTCTGAGGTGAATGCTTTGAGCTGATAGGAAGGCAGAAGTAACACAAATGAGCACTTGTTATAACCAAGGTTTGCAGAAGAGCATCTGTGAACACACAACACGTCAACCCTTGAAGGTGATGGACTACAGCAACAGAAGATCACACCGAGTGCTACTCCTGTCACCTATCAACAGGAAAACAAGTTTAAATTAAGACAGACTCACCAAAATTGGACAATAAGAGAAAAACGTTGGTCTGATGAGTCTCGATTTCTGCTGTAACATTTGGGTGGTAGGGCCAGAAGCCGGTGTAAACAAAATGAAAGCTTGGTTTTATGTTGACTTGTATCAATATTTGACAGTTGGTGGCAGTGGTGTAATATTTTCTTGGGAGACTTTGGGACCCTTAGTACCAACTGAGCATTGTTTAAATGTCACAGCCTACCTGTTGCTGACCACGTCCATCCCTTTATGACCACAGAAGATGCTGATGTACACTCTGATGCACAATAACAAAACAGAGGTTATCATCAGAAAATAACAGTCAGTGAGCGCTGAAAAGTAAAAAAAATTGAAAATCTTTCTCTTTTTTGACCACCTTTGTTTACGCAACGAAACGGGAACTCCATATTTTTATTCTAAAAGATTCATTCATTCCTTTTGAAACATGAATTAAAGGCTGTGAGCAAGTTACAGCCTTTTGCTGCATGCATAAGCCGTTTTGGGAAATGCATCTCCGGTGGTAATAACTTCAAAAAATGTTGCAAGTAATGTGCCAGAGCATTGGAGAAAAACTGCAAACCTCCAAGCTCTGCCAGGGATCTTTGATCAAGAAGTGGAGTGATGGAGATCTGCATCATATGACCTAAACCCCATAGTTAGTTTGGGATGCAGAATGAAGGAAAAGCAGCAAATAAGTGCACAGCAGACGTAGGAACTCTGTCACCACCTGACTGAGAGACTAAAGAGTGTGCAAAGCTGTTTAGATTGGTTTAGACGTCTGTATTTTTGTAGGTGAGTGGAGGCTTCTTTGGACTCAGGCCGTACTTATGTAACTCCCACAGCACCGTTTGGCAGAACATCCAACTAAAGAGCCGACTTCAAAGAGATTCATCATGCCCTTCAAGGCACCTCCCCAGTCAGTCACTACTTAATATTCCAGGTATCTTCCCTAATCGCTGACCCATCAGGATAAACCTAACACTGCCTCCCGAAGTGTGACATTTAACCTGTCGCTTTTGGTGGCGTGATACTTTAAAAAGAAGCAGCAGTGCAACATGTGTCGTGAAAAGTATCCCATGGGCACCATTTGTTTCTAACAATAACTGCCGAGGAGTGACGAGGACAGCTGGCCGTGAAGGGCCTCACACACATGCACAAGAACAGCACTGTTTTTTTTTATAATGTCATGTGGTTGTGTTAGAAGCCTACCTTGGAACACTGTGGATGTGGTCCACACCTTTAGGTCCCTACATCCATCAAATCCAATGACACCCTCTTCAAGGAAGACTATATATAAAATTCCTCAATCACCTGATTAACAGAATTAAGCGAAGTGCTAATCAGCTGATTAAAACTTTTTATAGCTTAATGAATTATGGACAAGCTCTGCTTTAGCTTTCATACCACATTTTTGTATTGTATATTAATGGTAGCCCCTTTTTAGAAAACTTGCACAGTCAATACACATAATTTTAGTCAAATAGAACTTTTCCTAATCAAAAACTATTAATTTCATTACAACGGCGTTATACACATTATGCACTTACAGTTGGCAGATACATCCAGACTAATTTTAGGGTTAAATAAGTGGTTATTTAGGATTTATTAAAGCTCAATCAGACGGGTATCTCATTAGTAAAAAGTGACTGGAGAGCTGCTAACGTTCCCATCCCGGGACTTTAGGTTTTTTCTGAAATAATAAGACAAGCTGCAAAAGGCATAGTGTCTCTTGCTTTCATTAAAAGCTGTGCGCAGTTATTTATTGTATTCTAAATTTACATCTTTAAAAAAAAAAATCTGCCCATGTCTTAGAACCGTTATGAAAGTTAACAAAATTTCATATACATCTCATTGCATTTTTACATAGAGGATGAAAGTAAAGGCATGAAGGTGGCATGATCCACATCAAGGCTCCAGAGTCAGGAAACAAACATGAATAAATAGAAGGTGCTAGTTTAGAGAGAAAGGGTGTTAAATTAAAACAAAAACCAAACAAAAAAAAACCCTCCTGCGTGAAAAGTCTCCAGGTCCTGATATTCAGCATCAAAAGCATGTGGAACGGTGTGAAGCCTGTACAGGAATGATGGAGAAAGTCGAGACTTTGCACTCATCGATAAATTCAGAAGTATACTGTGACTTTAGTTTATAGCTGAACAATACCAGCTAGAAAAAAAAAAAAAGCAAAATCAGAGAGGAGCTTCTTTCTTCCGTCTCTAGTTTCCCTCTGATGCACCAAAAAAGGCGAGAGCGGGGCTGAGAAACACACTGCAGCAGAATCGAATAGTTTCTCCTTTTTAAATACTTCAAAGAAAACCTGACGAAATACACTTTCAGATTTCACCGTCTTTGTCAAACTTCTACACTTTCAATACTTAACCACGTCTGAAATAACCAGGGATGCACCGACGTATCTGGACTACTATCTCTAAATAAGACAGCAGTGACCTTTGTTCGCCTGTCATGTGACATTATGCATTTCAAACTGGAGAGTTCCTCATTTTATGTAGCACGAAAGCAAAAACAAACTAAACAACAAAACGATCAGTGCATCCCTAGAAATGATCATTTAACAATTGTGAGCTTTGGGATTTTGAAAAGGTTTTAATGACAGGGTCATTAAGTCATGCACGCTGCAAATAACTGCATGCGGTAGTTAATGGTAACCCATCCAAGCACTTTATTTATTAATAGTCATAAACACACACAGCAGCTTCATCAGAGGAGCCTGTGCCCTCTTCACTTTTTGAATGTGGAGTATTTATACGGAGAGCCGTTTGCATGTCACAGGAAGCAAAGGTCTGCCACAGCTGCCTGTAACATTTACCTGATAAAAGAAAAGTAATGTGGATTGATTATCGACTTCATATATATTTTATATAGATTTATATAGTTCTCTTCTCTCGCTCACTTGCTCGCGTCGCGCACTCACACATTTATCCCACTTGCTCTCATTTATTTTTGTTTACAATATAACAAATGTGGTGACAGGCCTGAAATTACAATCACCAAAAACAAACTCAGAAAATCAGGGGGCAGGGAGAAAGGGTGAGGCTGGGGGTGGGGTAGGCTGGGGTATGGGGGACTGCTGCTGCTGCTGCTGTTTGCTGCCCATCACTGACAGTTGCAGCACGGAGGACACAGTCTGCTTGATGCTCGGACATCAAAGAGGCGGCGGCGGAGGCTCCTTCCCCGTAGAGCTGCTCTCTTTAAGCTGGAGGTTCTCCAACGCCACATCTAAAGGCATGATATCCACGCAGCCCATCGCTCCGAAGTCGCCGAAGTCTCGGCGGTCATCCTCATCTGAAGAGGAGCTCTCTTCGTGCATCAGCGTGGACAAAAGCAGCTCCTGGACAAACAGGCTGCGGTCGGCTCGCTCGCCTTCTAGGAACTGCCGCTCTGCTTCGGACATCTTGGGTTCATTCAACCTAAAGAACAGTTATATTCATTAACACCCACACAGGTAAGAAACGTATTACTGTACTAGGAGGTACTTTAACTAAAAGCAGTAAGAAGGACTCCGCTGAGGTTACAGTTTGCATGTTTAAGCTTGGTGACAATTTTTGTTTCTTAATGCCTAAAAAGTTCATGAAATGAAAAAAATGATCAACAATCTACTGAAGTATTATTTCCGATACTATCTCGTGCACCAAGTCAGAGAACTATTTTCTACTAGAATTTATTTTGGTTTGTTTATCACAAGCCAGAACAGCAAAGGGGGATGGTTACTTCTCAAATCCTGTGACTCTTCTCCATACTTTTCTGACAAATATTTTGAACTGGGCGATAAAGCTGTACATTCATAAATACATATATAGCCAACTCAATGGGCAATGAGCAAAATCCACATGCAAATTTAGTCTATAAGTGTTTAAACATAAATAACATGTGAGGCGTGAGGACTTTTGGACTGACTGTCGACGTTTCCTCAGAGTATCAAATCTGAGAGAAACACTGTGACATGAAAGCAGCCCGTCTAGACAGAGACGGTTCCTTTCCATCCAGCCCCTGATGGTGCTGCACTCAATTTGTGTCAAGAGCTTTGCTGACCTGCTTTTCTGGAAATAGGCCAAAAAAAGTATCCAGCTGTAACCTTTTATAGTTACATCGTAAATAATTCAGTTACATATTTTTCCTCAGTCACTGCACCTTACTAAACTATAAAATGAATGTGGTTGTAATATAAATCGTTACTTCCCAACATCAGTTATCACCAAACTTACTATTTACCATCAAAATACTTTATTATAGCAGTCATGTGTTGTTGCTGGATATCTGTGTTCTGACAGTCTGTTAGCAGAAACACATGGATTTATAGGCAAACTCTAAAGTCCACCTCCTGCTCCACTCACCGTGCTAATAGGAACTGGGAGCTGTGGGACGAGGACGCAGGATTGCTTTCACCCACGGTGGTGCTGTTGGCAGTTGCTGTGCTGGGCTGGGGGACGGCGGTGCCGGTGTTGCCCGGGTTGTTGCCGCGTCGCGTCGCGTGCCGGCTCGTCTCAACTTGCTGTCGTGCCGCCTGAGCTTGCTGCCGCTCCAACTGCAGCTGCATCTGGAGCTGCTGGAGCTGAGAGGCTGAAGGTCCCGACGAGTTTATTTGCCCTCCTGCAGCACGCCGCACACCTGACAGCTGAGACAACAACTCTGCAGGAGACGGAGACGTGCACACACACACACAAACACAAAGAGGAAGAAGAAAAAAGGCTGTTTGTTTCTAAATAAAACAGACTTTTAAAAGACAGCATAAAAAGAAGAAGAAAGATTCAGTCGTGCATTTTTTGCAAGCAACACAGTATGATGATTAAAAACAAAATATGGTACTTCAAAATGTGACTGTCTAAACTGTTTCTTGACAACCATCTATAAATTAGGCACACCCTTTACTTTTGCTTCTTCTTGCTAATGTCTGACTTTAAATAAAAAAAAATTTAAAAAAAAAATACTGTAATCTTGATGCTATAATGATCGTAGCAGATATATTTCTGCATGTACTCTTCTCCTCTTTCACATCTGGGCCAACCTGATTGAAACTTTGTATTATCTTCATTTCATCATCCCCCTGTGAATGTGATGTTACATTCTCGGTTTGCGCATCCTTCACACGTCACATTCAATGACTGGTCACTTGTACACAACGATTGCCAAAATTTGTATCTGCGATTGAATTTAGCTTGAGTCAGCTTTGAATACAGAATGAAGAGTTTTGGTTTCGGTGTGTTGTGTTTCTTCAGGGCCCGAGATAGCAACACAAAATTAAAAGTTATTTGAAAAAGTTGAAGATCTCACTAACTTTGGATGCAAATTCTCACCAAGCCTAAAAAAATGCTCCTGTTAACCACCAGGACTGGATTGTGATCTACTGGGTTTTGAACCACGATCATCCTGAGTGGACACTTTTTTTTCCCCCCACGTCACAAAACTATGACACCATAACAATGTCACTGATCACTTGCAATGACAACATTAATTACAACGATCCAGGAACACCACCAACATCAGGATATCACTTAGACTGTATAATTAATGTTGCTGCATTTTTGGGGAACATTTCTGCATTTTGCAAACAGTGTGGGTAAACTCCTGACGCTCACCTGCGATTGGGTCCATTGCCTCTCTGTTACTGGGGGTGTAAGTGGAGCTCTGTGATGAGGAGGATGAAAGTCCCCCTGTGGAGCCGCTAGTAAAGTGCATATTTGTCCGTCGTGCTCTGGGGCCGCCCAGTCCTCGCCCGGGGTGGAACATCCTGCGTACATGCCGCACACTGCTGGACTCATCGTAAAGGACTGTTAAGGTTAAATTCGGTAACAATGTGTACACACACAGAAGAATCTTGCTATTTAAAACAATTCATGTAGAAAAAAAAGGCTTATTTTGACACTATTGTGTGGTTAAATGAAAAGGATATTAAATCTCTTGGTGCTCTGTGTTCGAGAGTGAGGTGAGCTGTGAAGTCATCTGTGACATGGTTGGGATCCCCTCCGGGCAAGGCAGCGCATATTGGACAGATCTGAAAAAGAAAGATAAAGATCATCATACAAACTGGCATGTCTGCAGCCAGGCAGCAACTCTTCTACCTCACAAAAGGTTTAGGGTATTTTATATATTTTAAATATACGTACATACATACATACATATAAGTAAAAGCTGTAACTGTTAGGCTAAAGAATATACTTTATTAAACTACTATTACCTGGGGCGCCTCTGTCAGTGCACCCCAGGGTGGCTGTGGCTACAACGTAGCTTGCCATCACCAGTGTGTGAATGTGTGTGTGAATGACTGGATATGTAAAGCGCTTTGGGGTCCTTAGGGACTAGAAAAGCGCTATATAAATACAGGCCATTTACCATTTATTGCCGTTAACCTTTTTTGACCAGTCAGGGCCAATGAGTAGAAAATTGACCAGTTCTGGTCACTGGTCAATCACTTTGTATGAATCTAAAAAAAACAAACCTTATGCTAAAGAAAATGAATCTGTACAGGATAAATTAAACAATCAAAAAGTGGAAAATGCTGACTTCATTTTATTTCCATTTCATCTGGCAGTAATAGTATTTGTGTTCCTGATGACTAAGTTAAATAATAAGTTAGCTCTAGTCATGCGCTTCAATGGCATCTTTTCACCCCCGCTCTCAAGTAGCTGTTGGTCAGACAACCTACTAGGCAGCCAGGTGTCAGCAGTATGAGCAGCCTGAGCCTTTGTCTTGCTTTGCTCAGCAGTGGAGAATGCTCATAAAATGTCACTGATAGCTTAAGTGTAGTAACTGAGAATTACAATGACGACTAAATTCAGAGCATGCCAGTGGATAGCAGTGGTAAACTAGGATGCTGGGGATGCTTAGAGAAATGAGGACATTTCTAAGCTTATAATAGTACACAAAAGTCTACTGAGCAGTTCTGTTTGTGCAGTCAGTGCACTCACCACCTCCGTGGAAGTCTCTGAATGCTCCGAGGTGACATGCTCCTGTAGGGATGTCTCCGTGAAGCCCATCTTGCCACAGTAAGGACATGTGAATGACTGTGGCTGCTCTACTGAAAAAGTGTCTCCTCCATAGTACAAATCTGCAAGGAGATGGTCAAACACAACAGCTCTTATTGATGTTCATGATTATTGATGATTACTTTCAATAATCAACAATATTTATCGCTGAAAATGTGACGAATGGCTTGTAATCACACTTTGGAGTCCTTAGCAGTATCAGCATCCTGTACAACAGGCATGGCGATTATGCATATAGTCAGAAACCCACAGAGTTAGGTCTTTACCATAGTCTACCCTGGTTAATATACACTGCATGGGGTGCTCTGTGGTGTGCCTTGTTGTCGTGGCTCCGCTCTCGTAGCACGACGCGCACAGGTCGTAGTCGTAGCAAATTAAACACTTGAACCGTCTTCCTCTAAAGTTGCCCTTTAAACACGCATCGCAGCTCACACCTGCAAAACAGAAATGGAGAATAGGAAATAAAACACGTGGACCTGACAATACTTTCACAAATTCCTTATAAAGGCGTCTCAGAGGCTGACTTTGAGAAGGCGATCCCATATCTGCAGGCCAGTCTCACTTACACAAGCATGTGTTTTGGAGTGGCACCAACCAACAAGTGCCAGCAATGAAGAACGCTGACATTCCAGCAGACTTCACAACCAACTCAGATTTATCTGAAAGCGGCTTTCATTGCTCACTTTTAACACAGTTCACTCTTTTTCAGGCAGCAGGCTGCTCCTTGTTTTTTGCCCCCCCCCCCCACCAGATCGACAACACCTAAATTGGTTGGGGGGGGGGAGGGAATGGGCATAGGCAGAAAGGAGAAAAAAAAAGCTGTTTTCAATGAGACATCATGCTGACATTTCCTGACATTAAAGACTGCCTTATTTGGCAAGTATTAGTAAATATATAAACAAGTATATTACAGAGGGAGTTTTCTCTGACTCATCCCACATTTAACAACAGAGACCTGAAGGAACAATATGCACAAAAGATATCTGTTATTAAACAGATGCTGACATAAAGAAACCAATCAAACTGCAACAGGCCGCTTTGGGAGTTACTTAGAGGCTTGGTTATACAGAAGCAAGCTCAACAGGATAAGTAACTGAGTACCTTGCTTAAAAGGAATTTTAACCACCTGCATAATCCTAGTCTCAGCTGAAAAACTAACTGGTCCAGCAGAGGACCACTAAGCAGATTAATAGACACCTCTGTTGTACCTTGAACATATAACCTCAGATAATTCACCCTCGGTCCAAGAATGGTCAACAAAGCTCCTGCGATCATGTCTGCATTATAGTGCTTCTTTTAAAACTTCTGAGGCAATTTGACGGGACAACACCTGGCAGGTCTTGAAATGTTTGAATGAAATTAACCAAAACTGAAGTTTTCGGTTACACTCATCGTAACTTAAACCCTGCTTAAGAGCAGGCTGCCAGTTAGCCAACTTAGTTACTGGTTATACAGTCAGAGGCCTCAGACTTTCAGTCTACTTGATGACAGTGCATTCGCTAACAGCAGTGTGTGACCAGACGGGACAGTATGGCGCAAATTCAATACCTCCAAGCTCTTAATGAACAAATACTCTGAATATGAGCAAAATGTTGTGACAGCAATATCGGGATGTAACACGCTGTAGCACTAATCAGTGCCGGTATAAGTAACGAAAAAGTCACAGGTAAACCAACGACTCCTTGAATTAGCATACATTAGCTTGCTCGCTAGCCCGGCTAATGTAAGGTAACGCAGTACCTAGCAACGGCTAACTGCTGCTCTGCTGCCGTATCATTGCGAACAGGTTGAGTGAAGTAAAAACGCTCCAGCCTCGATTTAGAAAACACGAGACAGGTGTGTAAAGCAGAAATGCTGACAGTAAACACACACGACAAGGGACAAGCCTAGTAACACACGGCGAAAAGCGCAACAACCCTCTCAGACATGAGCAAGCAGTTAGCAAAGCTAGCCCCAGAAGCTAGCTGCTCAGGTAATGTAGCCTTCAACCGGGGCGCCGTGGACCTGTTTATCAACTCACCCTCATGTCGGGACATCCTACAAACAGCGACACAGCCCCCTCCTCGGGCTCCCCAACACGTCTAATGGGGAACGATGCAGTTTTTGAGTCAATAAACTGAAAAATCCTTCACCCTGGTCTGTTTTTTCAGGCAAGATGGATCCCCCAGCAGCTTACAGTTTGTACTGCTTCCCCTCCCAGTGTCACTTATGGCTGAGTGCTGTGAATGAGCACTAGGCGGCGCTGTCTGCTATAAAATCACTCGACCCGGACTGTGTTGCTGTGATGCACCAATTCTTTAACCACATTTTGCCTGAAACATAGCATAAGTTATATGTGTAAACAAAAGAGTTTCTCTCAGCATAAAAAACAAATACATTTTTAAGGGCCTGTGTCCCAGATAAATCCTTTTGTTCGTGACATATGGCTGAGGTTATTAGCATATTAGATTGCTTGCATTGCATTTTATTTGTCCATTACTTTTAGATGAACTGCTTCAGTGCATACTCCTTATTTTGTCATTATAAAAGAAAACAACAATATATAGCTACACTACAGGACAAAAGTTTTGGAACATCCCAGTTTTTTCTCAGTTATTTATTGCAATTCATGTTGTTAAAGTCCAATGAATAGCTTCAATGGTACAAAGGTAAGTGGTGAACAAAATGCTAAGGTTACCCAAAAGTGAAAAATAATGTACATTTCAGAATCATAAAAAAGGCCTTTTTCAGGGAACGCAAAATGGGTTAACAATTTAAAGCTGCTCTGCAGCAATGGAGGTTGATCAAGCTTCGAAAGCTGATGCTACTAATTCCTACAGGTGTTCCAACTTTTCCAGGTTACTTACAACCCCCTTTGTCTGCATAAAATCAGTGTTGAAACACACTGTGGTACCATACCCTCGTGAGCATCAGTTGAACTGTATTGTACTGCAGAAAGTAGTGTGTTGCTACAAAAATGGCTAGAAAAAGGCAATTAACAATGGAAGAGAGACGGACCATCATAACACTTAAAAATGTAGGTCTTTCCCACAGAGAACTTGCAAAAAAGTGTCAGTGAGCACAGTTTCCTTTACCATCAAAAGGCACTCAGAAACTGGCGCAAACTGTCACAGGAAGCGGTCTGGCAGACCTAAAGCCACAACTGAATCAGAGGACAAGTTTCTGAGAATTAACAGCTTGTGTGATAGGCAGCTCACAGGACAACAGCTTCAAGCACAGCTTAATAGTGGTCATAGTAAGCAAGCCTGAGTTCCACCTGTGAAGACAAGACTTCAAGCTGCAGGTTTGACAGGACGAGTTGCAGCAAGAAAGCCATTGCTAACACATCAGAATAAGACAAAGAGGCTTGGGCCATGAAACACCGCCACTGGCCTACTGAAGACTTCATCCAGTCAAAGGGTACGAACTAAAATTAACCCACAGGTTATGTATTTATGCATGAAGACATGGTTAAAACCACCTGAAGTTTATGGTTGGCATAGTTGATGGTGTTGGTCTAAGTATTTTAGAAACTGCTGATCTGAAAGTTTACTGGGATTTTTCTGCGACCATCTCTAAGGTTTACACAGAATCATCATAAAAAGAGAAGATAACCATTGAGTGGCAGTTCCCTGAATGATGAATGTATAACCAGACTGCTTTGAGCTGATGGATCCATCTGGCCTTGTATCAAAGGTTCTGGTTGCTGGTGGTAAAATGGTGTGGAGGATATTTTCTTGGCACACTTTGGGACCTTCAGTACCAACTAATCATCATTAATACACCACAGCTACCTGAGTATTGTTGCTACCCATCTTCTGATGGCTACTTCCAACAGAATAACACCACATCTTGAACATGATAGTGAGTTCACAGTGCTCAAATCGGATCCATAATCTCCAGATCTCAATCAGTTGAGCACCTTTGGGATGTGGTTAATGACAGATTGGGAGCAGTGTATTAAACAGATCACAGTTCTGCTGTGTGTTTTGTCTGAACAAAATGCAAGAGAAATGGTGACGTTCTTTATAAAAATTATTTATTTTTTTGTACATCAGATTTAGTTCATATATCTGTGCTAATGAGGACACATACACTCTGACAAACCAGTGCATTACAATGAAGATTTCACAGCAGTGTAGAAGGCTGGGCTGGAGCTCACTTTGCTTCCTACAGTTCCTCTGAGTTGTTATCTGTAAGTAAGCTCTGACCGAACAAAGAGAGGTGAACTCCACCCTCGTGCGTGAACCCAACGTGGCCACACAATCCAAAAATTGACTAACAGCTACACATTCTCTATATACAATTTATTACATGTGCTTTAATGTCAACAGTGGAGTGAGAGCTGAGGAGTATTAAGAAACAGAAGAACTACCTCTTATTCTTGCTTATCTCCCTCAGCATTAAGACATAATTACGAGGGGGAAAAGCTACAAAAAGAGGCTAGAATATGTTTCTCCTCAATTCAGATTATAATCTCTTCTAAAATATCGGACAGCTGTGCAAACTTTGGAAACAAAAAGGTACAAATAAGGTACTTTAAAGCAAGAGAAAGCCTAGAGTGTGCTATGCTTTGTGCACACTACAGCCACCAGAGAATCCCTTTACAACATAGAGGAAACTAGTGAACAGCTGGACATATATTTCTAAACTGGATGATTATTAAGTTCCTATTTTGCAAGTTAAAAGGAAATCAAAGTATCTGCTGTGATATCTCAGCCTCGGCATTCAGAACACAGTCATTCAACAGGTTCGAAATATCATTGTCAATCAAATGAAACCGAAATAGTGGATACAAACCCTCGTCTTTATATATATATTTCACTACGGAGTAATTATACTTTCAATACTTTTCATCAAAATATACCATTATTTACATATCTGCATACATCTTAGCACTGAAAATGTGACAAAACCATATAATTTTCTCGAGTGTAAATTGTGTATATTTATGTCATTATTCATGATATTTGTAGCACCTGAGCGAAATCATTTCTCTGACCACCGATCTGAAAACCCCCCAAAAAACAAACAAACATTAAATTAAATCCAAACACGATCCTGTACATGTTAAGCTTTACATTTGTGACCAGATATATTTACAGTACAATCAAAGATTTGGATTTTGAAGACGCGGCAGTCTGTATCTCCATGGTAACCGAGGTGATGACAGGTTGATTACAGACTGAAACTTTTCTTAAGTACAAAAAAAAAAAATTGCATTCAGGTTTTGGTCTTTAACAAACATTTTGACATTAAAAATGTGCCATTTTATACTGTTTAAATTCAGCAAGAACAACAACTATTTAATACCTAATACAGTGTTTCATAAACCTAATCAAGCAGAAGAGTTTCACACAAGGGTGTAAGCTATCAGACAGACTGGTCCAACACATGGAAAGTTCACATATTGTCTCAGAAGCGTGCTTAAAAGTAGCTTAGGCAACTTTGGATCCTCATTGTGAAAAAACCTGAGTATTTTTTTTGCCTCTAAAGCTGGAGTGCAGCTGCAGGAGCTCTGAAGCCTTTGGGCTTCTGCTGTATGTCACAGAGTTAGTTGGTTAAATGGTGCTTTTTTGGCCAACTTGGTGCCTTGCAAGTGATGGTCTCCTCCGTCCCGCCTCTGGCTCCTCTTCTTGAACTGCTTGATGGGACTTGATGCGTACTGTTACTGTTTGTTGGTCATGTCGAACAAATAGCATGTGCAAATACTTCTGTACAGTCAGTGTGTTCGTCTCCGCGTGTGAGCCAGTTTCATTTCGGCTCCAGTGTTGTAATCTAGCGCTTGGAAAATCAAAGAGTTGAGAAGTATTTGCAAGCTTTACCTGATAAATGCCAGTGCAGAAAACAGTGAAGATAATGCTGTTTGTTTTGTTTTGTTTTCCAGGCAGTCATTGTGTCACAGCACTAATATCAGTGGGTCTTATGGCGTTTCCTATGTCTGTCTGTTAGTTTGTAGGTCCTGGTGGTGGGTGGCTGTCTGGATACTTCACTCTGCCTCTTCCTCCTTTGGGTAGTCCCTGGATTTTCTCTTGAAAAAGCCAAGCTGGAGGAGCAGAAAAGTGAGTCACAAAACTATTTAAAACAGAAAAGGATACTTTGACATTTTTGGACATATGCTTATTAGCTTTCTTGCTGAGAGTTTCTGTCATCATCTGTCTTAAAATCAGGATTACAGCATAAACTTTACAGAAAACATCTTGCGGTTACCACGATTTTCCCTGCTAGCGCTATGGCCGTAGATGTTTTGGCTTTTTGGAGCCAGAAGTGATGATCTTGAGACAAAAGTTTTATCAGCCAACAATATAAAGCCCAAACACACATAATATAGCCATGTTAATTGTTAATTGACCATTTGAAACACTTAAGTTTTTTAGGCATCCATCCATTCTCTTTCACTTATCCAATTCAGGGTCATGGGGGGGACAGGAGCCTATCCCAGGGTGAGAGTCGGGGTACATCCGACGGTGCAGGGCTAACACAGAGAACCATTCACACAGCTATAGGCAATTTATAATCCTCAATTAACCTAATCCTACTAATTGCATGTTTTCGGACTTTGCAGGTACTCTGGAGAGAAGCCACCACTGTGATGTAGCAATGCTAACCACTATTCCACCACAATTTGTTTGAGTGTGCTCTGCAGTGACAAGATGTCACATGGTCACAATGATTTGAAATAGTTTGCAGAATATTACCTTCCACAGAATGAAGATAACGAGTGCTAAGATGAGCAGTCCTATCAGGATACTGATGATAATGATCCAGAACGGGATTCCTCTGACAGTATCTTTGGAAACCTGGATACTAACCTGTTTAGAGGAATAATACAGTACATACTCTAAATATACACATATATGTAAACATACATAAGCATTTAATGATAATGAGATGTCACAAGCTTACTATACCAGAACTTTCTGACTTACACTTCTGGTCATGTCGTTGCTGTTCACTTCAAACACGTCCTTCAGCTTCCTGATGTCCAAAGTCCCGTTCACCACCAAGTATAGACCGGAAAACTCGCTCTGTAAAGATAAATATTTAAATATTTTCCTTCCTTTCTGTCCATCAATCAGACCGCTGTCAGCCTGCTTTTTTTCCAATACTATATTGTATTTATTATTTATCCCAACCCATGAGAAAGAGCTGGTCAGAGACAGCCAGACAAACCAAAAGCACCCAGCGACGTCGCATCTCAAAACGTACCTCGATAAACGTAGGCTTCCACAATCTGAACGCCATGTTGAGCTGAGCGATCTTTTTGCCTTCAGAGATCAAGCAGCTAAACGATTCAAACTTTGTGTGGCTGTCTTGCTGCAGAGCAAATTAAACACGTAAGATGGGTGCAGGAAGAGTTCAGCGATCTGTAGAACACGAATGTCATCACTCACCAGCAGGTAGTTACTGAGCGTCTCTTTTTTCGGTTTCACCTCTTTAACCTCTGGGTTAATGTTAAAAGGATTGATCTGTCCTTTTGACATGTCACACATCATCTGCAGAGTAGGGAGAAAACGACATGAACGTCGGTCTGTTTCTTCGCATACGCTTGCATATCCATGGAAGCATACTTACATTTGAGTAGGTGACATTCGTCAGGTACAGTAACGTGTTCTTCCTCGGAGACTCAAAAGGATATTTCACTTCAAGGCCAAGGGTTGGAGTCACCCCGTCACGTAACCTTTCCACCTGAGGACATGTGAGACGCAGAAAAGGAGTGGAATTCATATTACCGACACCCTGCGCCACATATGAGCTATAAGTTCTCTGCTTGTATTAATAAATCATCCAATATGATCACTGCGTGCAGATGTTACCGTGTAGGTGATGTTGACCTCTTCTCCAATCATACTGAAGTTACTGAATTTCGAGGGATACTCATCGTCCTGTGTTATTTCAATGTGGTTGTTCAAAGGTGACCTGAAAGAAACATCCTTTTTACATTCTTCACTTCTCAATCAGAGCTTTAGATGCAAAATGATGTGTCTAATAAAGTTATAGGAAATAGAACCAAAAGTCTTGCTGCCACTAAAAAAAGGACACTCTTGAGCTCTTCCTAATTCCTTACAGGGCCAGTCGAACTTCACTAATGGTGAATAAGCCATCAGTCTATGTGCATTAACTTTACCTGCATTAACATATTTAGGCCACTCGCTGGCAGCACAAGATGCAAACAAATGCTGACATAATATCACCTTCCAAACATTTTGAAAGAATGTTAATACAACATTCATTCTTCTTTTAACCCCGTTTTACAGCCTGACATTTCTCAAAGGTACGTCTAAATGCTCCACTGATGCATCTGTAGATACCCACTGAGTGAAAGCGTGGCACACTACAAAAAGCCATCACAGCAACTCTAGGTGTTATAATGTGAATATTTATTAGAAGACAGTTATTGGACTGCAAGACATCAAAAGGTCAAGGGTCAAACTATGTGTGAGAAATCCTAAATAACCTTAAAGTAAAAGCAAATAATGAATTCCACTGACTTTATTAATCAACAAATCAATACATGTTTTGTTTTTTTGTTTATTCTTCTTATTACTTAGTAAATAAAAGCTACTATATTAGACCACGATTCTGCCACACCTGTCCTAAATTACCAGCAGTGGTAATGACCAAAATCATGTTTCTATAGTGGTTAATCCAGCAGAATGGATCAGCTTTTAAAGCAAAATGGCATTTTTAATACTAAAATATAATAATTGTTGTCGTTCATGAATTGAAAACTAGTTTGAGTGGTTGAATGTTATGTGTTTATACAATTCCATATTGAATCACATCATTCACAATCCCCAGACTACAAATCCAGATGACGGTGACGTTATCATTACAAGCATGTTAGCAGCATCGTAAGCTCCTGGCTTGGTTAACAAGGAGGAAAACACAGCACAATGACTGACTCTGTTGTGGTACTAACACCTTTTTATTCCGATATAAAAGGAAATGCTAATATTCTTTTTCTTCTTATTATTATTATCATCATCATCAGTAATAGTGGAAACTTTTACTTGTCTGGCTAAAAAAAAAGAAAAGTAAATAATGTATCTTTAATGCAAAGGTGTCGGTTCACAGCTACTCACTTTACATCTACTTTGAACGTGAGTCCAAGTTCATACTTGACAGGGATGAAGATATACAAACTGTTGTCACCCATGGTAGAGAAATCTTCTTCATTGTCACTACAAAAATACAATTTACATGCATATGTAACATTAACGTCCATCCACCATTTTGGACAATTAATCACAGAAATAAGCAGAAACAAAACTTTTTCATCTTTTTTTCCAGAATTATTATTATCCTGATGATGTGCAGAAAGAATGGAGGGATCCTCTCACCTTGTAGCTGTCACATTAAACTGAATTTTCTTCTGAAAATATTTGAGATTCACCTCAAATTTCACTGTTATTGTTTCCTGTGGATTTGACATCAAACCATAGGTTTAGTGAGCAGAGGTAAAGAAAATATATTGTACAGGTAAGATGTTTTACGGATCCTGCACATGGCAGCTGAAACTAACCTCTTCATTGTTTCCCAAGAAGGGGTACCCCACTTCAATGCTCACTTCGGTGTCATTTACAGTGGTCGTCTTTGTATCTGGCTGAAGAATTGTAGTCACAGAATCACACGCATTGCTTCAGTCCGTCAAGTCAAATAGCGCAGAGAGAGGAGGGAAAGGGTTCTTACCTCTACGTTCACAAAGTTGATGTTTTGTGTAAAGCTGATTTTCACGTTGGTGTTATAAGCTTTGTCTTTGAGGTTTTTGACGGTGATATTCAAATAAATGATTTCCTTTTCTTTGATCAATTTACTGGAGAAGTACATAAAAAATAAAAAGTCAGAACGGCTGGATGCGATGCACACACATCAACACAAGGGTGCAGTCATACTCTGGAACAGTCTGACTCGACTGAATGACTCCAAAACTACGACTTACAACACATCAAGTAACAACTCTGATGTGAGAAAGAAATAGTACAGAATAACATTCAAGAAAAAATATATATGTGTATAAATATACACAAACCCATTTCTGAAAAAGCTGTAATTCATTTAAATTCCTGTATCTAACTGAAAACAGTGCAAACACGGAAACAAATGCTCAAAATAAGATCTGTCATGCTCGTTTTTGGTTTTATAACAACAATATAATAATAATAATTCCACTAACCTTTGCTTATCATAATCAGCCTTCAGGGAGAGGTCAGGAACGCACGTCTGAGTTTTGTTTCCACAGTCCATTAAAGTAATCTACAAGACATTTTCAAGAAAATAACAAATTAAACATTTCAAAAAGCTGCATTTTTACTTGGGCTTGCAGAATGATGCTTGTACGAGTTTAAGGCCGATTGAAATCCGAGTTTAAGATCTGTACATGCAAGATGACTGTGTGACTTCACAACTACTTTGCAAGCCAATCATGGTAAAGACTCAAACTCTCATAGCCTCATATTGAAGTATGAACATACTGAGTCCAGTAGATAACTTGTGAAATTAGCAATAAGAATGAAAATGAGCCGCTGCATGTTTGTTTGCACCCCTGAGAAGAAGTGTTCCTTTAGATGATCTTCATTTCCTTTGCTTTTCCCCCCTGAGAGTGTTTCAGGCTCACAGTTGCATTTGTTCCCATTCCTAATAGTCTCCCACTGGACTGATAAGATCAACAGTATCTTCTCTCCCAAAAAAGATGGGACTGGAATATCATTTGGAGTGCAATGTCAAAAGAAAAACACTTCCGTTTGATAACTTCCTCTTCTCTGGGTGTTTGTCCTCTTCTCTTCCTGTCAATAACAATAACAGGAGAGGTCCCCGTGACGCAGCATGAGGGGAGACGGGATCTGCCGACGCTTTTAAACATAACACATGTGGTCGTGCGTTTAGGTGTGAGCAAAGGTAACGATGCGACTAATGCGTACGGGCTTTACATGCATTTTCTAGTACACGCTGAAGCTGAATCCTCCTGTGATGTTTCCCAGCTTTATCGGGAAACATCACGCACTCCAACAATTATCTGGGAACACTCTTGTTAGAGGAAATATGCATGTGGGGGTGTGGGAAGATGGTCCTGGCTGCTGGTGCTGAAACACTAATGCGGGCTGAAACTGAAGGATGGTAGTCAGCTGTTGCAGAAGCTAATGTACTGTATCAGCAGCCAGAAAAGAAAACCCGTCTCCTCGCTACGGGATTATAAAGACAGACTGGGGTCAAATTCTTCCTGTCTGTGACTTTTAATGTTCTGCTTAGTGTAACTAGTCGATTATTTTACTAAAAGAAACCATAAGTGATATAAGTGGTCTTACATTGGCATTGATGGATTTGGGAAGACTTTCATCCAGCACAGGACCTTCTTCATCAGCTTTTCCGAACTCCACAGACACAGTCAGAGGTCCTCGGAAGTCTAGCCGTTCCTGGGATAGAGGACGATGAGGCAAAGCGGGGAGGAAAATAAAAGGCATAGGGAGAAAAAAAAGTTAAGAACAATGGAGGACTTTAAGGTCAAAATTAACTGGCTGCTTTCTGACGCTGAAGCTTCGCTACATCAACTGCAAACTGATTCTTTCAAAACAAACGTGGTAAAATGGTCAGTTGAACACTGAGCTGTGTTATGATATGAGGAATGCTTTCTTGGCACAGTTCACTCCCTTCAAGTGAATCACAGCTTAGATAGCACAGCATATCTGAGTACTGCACCTGACCTTTGTCACCCCCTTTTAGCCGCTATTTAAGGTCATCTAGTGGCTACTCCCAGCAAGATAATGCCCCTGTTTTGATTCTCTGGATGAATTGAAGGCATTTTCAGAGCAAATGAAGTCTCCAGTGTTGCTGTGCAGTCCCTGATAAAGTGTTTGCCGACTGCCGAGTCTATTTGCAACACATTGCTGGAAAACCATTCAGCATTTAACTTTAAGCCAGGGGTGGGCCACTCCAGGCCTCGAGGGCCGGTGTCCTGAAGGTTTTAGATTTCACCCTGGGTCAACACACCTGAATCACATGATTAGTCCATTACAAGGCCTCTGGAGAACTTCAGGACATGTTGAGGAGGTCATTTAGCCATTTGAATCAGCTGTGTTGGATCAAGGACACATCTAAAACCTGCAGGACACCGGGCCTTGAGGCCTGGAGTCGCTCATCCCTGCTTTAAGCTAAAAGAAATGTCAAACGGATGGTAGAGCAAAGGTCAGAGAACCATCAGGCATTTGGATTGGTCCTCTGGGGCTTATAAGAGTCGGTGTAAACTTTTGCTCCTGTCCATTTAGCAGATGTTGAGGCAGTGTTTTCACTGGTTAAAAGAAAGCATCATCATGGTGGCAGCAAAGTCATTCATCAAATCCACCTCACTGAAAACCGCCAAAAAAGCAACACTCGCTAGTGCCACGGGCGTCAGGACAGACACAGGTTTGTGATCAGTCTCTGCTACTGAGGAAAAAAGCAATCTACCAAAGTAACTGAGATTTATTTGTGTTTGTGTGATTGTGCAAAGCCTTCATATGATGGACACACGCAGATCCAGTTTGAAAGAGATGCATCACATTGAGGCGCCACCTATGATGAAGTCCTTCTTGAGACCGTTCCAAATGCTGATTAAAACTCAAAGAACGCTGATGAAGAGCTTTTAACATGAAAGCGCCGCATTTACAGTCAGCCACACTGAACTGCACAGACTGTGCCTGTTGCTTAAACAATTATAAACCACACTGTTTATAACAGTATTTCAGTCACTGATAATATAACTTTGGATTTTAACTGATGCTTTAGCAGAGAGAAATTTTCTGTCAGACGGGTTCAGATTTGGATCCGTCTCGGATTCAGGGGATATAGACGCGGCGCTTCTTCCGTGCTTGTTAAATTCTCGACCCCGAAAGACCTCTGCCTGAGGACAAGTGGGAAGTCTCTGGTCTGACTTGCCCACTTGAACAGAGCAGGTATTCATACTCAACACACATAATAACAACAGCTGTTTCCAACAATTAGCTCCTCTTTCCTTCACTAAAGGGTTAGCCAGTCAGAGAAATCCATGGCTGGCACGAATGCCCGGAAGCAGAAGCTGCCCACGAAGACGCTTGGTTTTAAAGTAGGTGGTACAGCAAAGGTTTAAAAGCTTTTAGCAGTTATAGGTAAAAGTAGTCAATGCATCACTACCTAATTCACCTTCTACTTCACTCTAATCACTGTTTCATCCTCACTCCTTTCCTCCAAGTGTCTCCAGATAATTTATCGGCCAGTGCAGCACGAAGCATGCTTTGATCAGGACGGGGTCTGTTTCATGTTAGGTCTTCCTGCTCTGCATAGGACAGCTTTACCCTCCCTCCTCTCTGGCTAACAGCCCTAAAACACCATTAACATTTCCAGGAAGCCCTGAATATAACTTTCACTAATGAGCAGCGCAGCAACGGAAGGAATCCACTTGAATGTTGTGTTTAGTAGATGCAGACTGAAAATAAAGTCAGACTATGTACAGATAAGAAAACACAACTGAAGACTTGCCGACATCATGAAGGTTTTCTCCATGCATTCTTTCGTTCCGTCCATGATGGTGAACTTCTCTGTAGTCCTGCGATCATTTTTTAAATCTTTGCTAATAAATGAGGCCCTGGATGTGGCACGCAGACTGTCCAGTGTTATAGTATAGGTCATATCTACAAGACACACGAAGTTTAAAAAAAAAAAAAATGTGGTTATAAAGAAGAAAAATAAGCGAGAAAAATTGCAGAATCAAGTTGGTTTGTTACATGACTCACTTGCAATTGTGTCTACAGTCGGCTGGTCGGACTTGACTCTGTAGGTAAAGCACAACTCGGTCTTCACACAAATAGATTTCCTATTGCCGTGTTCACACTGGTGCTCAGTCTGCTGGAGGTTGACTTTAGAGGGGTTAAAAGTCATGTTGGCATACAGCTCTGCAACATCTCTGGACCTGGTAACACAAATGAAACGCATCAACTACTAGAAAACAAAGCACGCAGGAACAGTGCGTGTGCAGTTCGAGTACTGCATATCCTGCACGCAGTACTGCAACGAACCACAAAGTAGTAAAACTAGCTCTATACCAACTAGCTACAGCAGCATGTCAAATAGATGATGTCACTGATGCAGAGTAAAATAAATACTTTTACTAAATGCATCCGCTTTCACAAAGGAAGGAACTAATGCATCTTGAGGATAAAACTTGGCTTCAGTTCTCGGCATCCAAATGTTAAGCTTTCTAAAACAGAGCCAGCAGTCCAGGGAGAAGAGCCTGCCTGCTGCCAAATCCTTTTGAAACTCTAAGTCACTTGGGAAATGGAGTTTTCACACAGCCTAGTTGAAGCTCTGTCAGTAGAAGCTGTGGGAGAAAGTCTGCCTTGGAAGTTAAATCATGCTGTTGGCTTCAAAACTTTGTGGGCTGAGGATGTATGCTGCTCTCCAACTGTGAAGTATGTTGCGGGGGTTTTTAAAAGAGAAATCACGAGGAGGTTGATGGTCACCAGCCTACAACCCCAGTGGGACGTGCACAGCTGTCTAAACCCTGATTAATGCAATGGAAAGTGGACATGTATGCTGTTTTCTACTGCTGCTGTTAACGAAGTGGAATGTGTGGTTTTTGCAGTGAATGTTTGTATGTGAGGATGGGCCACGACTCACCAGAACAGCGAGGCCCCTCCCAGACCTCCTATAGTGATATCAGTGATTCCATCTCCATTTAGATCCATGACTCCATGTATGGACTGACCAAAGAATTTCACCTTTTCGCCATCGCCACCTGCAGGAATATGCTGAGGACACACCAACAAACAAAGCAGAGGATATTGAGGCAAAATTGCAGTTAATTTAAATCCATAGTGATGCTAACTTAGGTAAACAGTATTTGCACAGAGTGGAAGCGTCTGTAGCCTTATCTAAACTATACTGTAATGAAAACAACAACAACAGATCTTTCAGTATTATAAATTCCATCTTCTCACCTGTACAAATTTCTCTTTGAGTGATTTCTGGTCTCCGTGATAGATGTAGACAGCCCCTCTGTGGTCATTTTCAAAAGGCGCACCAATCGCCACATCATTATACCCATCAAGGTTAAGATCTGTCACTGCTGCAATGGCTGTACCAAACCGGGCACCGCACGGCTCATTTTTATTGGTGCAGCCGGCTGATTGGAGCGTACAGCAGGACTGATTGATAGGCTTTAAAGTATACTCATGCTCAAATTTGTTATTCTGTAACGGAGGAAAGACAAAAACAAGCTGTTTTATTTCGTGACTTTTAGCAGACGTCTGACAAAAGTTATCCGACTGATCTGATTTTCTGTACCTTGAGCCTGTAGACGTAGACTCGTCCCTGCTCATCTTTTTCTGGGCCCATGTACATTGGAGCTCCGACCAACAGCAGGTCAGTCAAGGAATCCTTATTCACGTCAACAGTCTGAAGGACGCTGCCGAAGTAGGAACCAATCTGCGCAAAGCCCCAAACCATCTTTCAGTGTTTACTCCACTGAACGTTACATTCAACTTGCACATTATATGCAGTAAGCAGTGAACCCAGAGCCCACATTAAGCCACTGACTAATATAATATAAACTAATATAGCTGAATGCTCACAAAGAATTTGGTGCATCTTGACCAAAATAATGATGAATTACACCAGCATCTTGTCCTGAATATATAAGACATAAATATGCACACATTTACAGTCATAGTCATCAATATTTATATTATTGTGCTTTTATGTATTAATTTACTATTTATTGATATATTGTAAGCTATCTAAGGAGCTTGGAAAGAAAAGCGTCTGGACTTCTTTAAGTTGCTTGAAGACGTTTCACGTCTAATCCGAGAAGCTTCTTCAGTTCAGAACTGAAGAAGCTTCTCGGATGAGAGGTTGTTATATTACTGTTTAGTGTGTCTATGTTAAATATGTTGCACATCACTTGTTTTTTTGGAAATTATTTTATTTCTGTTTGAATCAGGCTGATGACTTGTCATACATGCACATTTTGTAGCCATATTTTAAAAACTGCTCCTTTATAGCGCACTATGGACTAAACATAGTGTCGCTTGTGTTATTGGGCACTTCCTTTTGCCAGGAATGAATGGCCTGGAGCCACTTACTGACCATCTGCCCAACCAGTCCTTGGAGTTCTCTCATTGGCTGACATCCATGTGGATGTGTTGCTGGATTTTTAAAAAAACTTTTTCAGACTTTTTCCTCTACTGCGAGCACCACAGACGTAAATGAAGCTATTGTTTCTATAAATAATGGCTTATGTGAATGATGTGTTTTTACAGTGGCTCTGAGGTGTAAAACACAACAGCGGACAAAGCGTGTTTTCTATTAATTACTGTGTTTTGCATCTTTCCCTTTCTTTTATTATTTTCCTTAAAGGCACATGTGTAATTAGCTTAAGATAGAAACAGCATCGTGAGTTACCATCTTTAAGCTTCTCACATCTCCAGTGCAAAAGCGCCCTGAGGAACCGAGGCTAGCCAAACCTGCCAAAGACTCACCTGTTCTCCTTTCAGTATCTGCGAGATGACGATTCTGTTATTTGCATCGAGTCGGTAGATAACAACGCGGCCGGTGTGGTTGTACCGCGGCGCACCTGTGATGTACAGCTCTCCCTCAGACGTGGATGCTGACTGAACATCGTACCCTGCGGAGAGTGCATTTACAAGCACGTTTTTTCAATCCAAACAGTACGAACCTTCAGGAGTGTGTCACAAAAGTATCTGCGATTTACGATTCCTCTAGAAAAGAAATGCACCCTCGCTCTGTTTATGGGATATTTTTAATGCCTCCTCTGGCAGCTGTTTACTTCTGCGTGTGAGAAGGAAACTGTAAAACACTGGAAAGGAACACACACCCACTTAGAAAAGCGCACCGTGGCTCTGCATGTTGTAGCCTGAGCATTCGGAACGAGCATGTGCCAACAGCTGAGTTTATAGTATGCGAGCTACCAGCGCTCCATCTAATGACATGTTGATTAAATAACTTGATATTAAGATACCACGGCTGCTTTACGAGCCATAAAAGGCATCAGCATGGAGCGACGAGCCTGTGTATTATTATTTATGTGACACAGAGAACAGAATCTGCTTTCAAAGTCAGACAAATGACGTACCTTTTTTCCTCCTCGCAGCAGAAACTTCCATATTTATTCTGCAGCTTTCTTTTTAAAAAAACTTTATTTTACGTCAGAAACACTTAGATCAGATCTATGTAGGTGGAACAAAAAAAAAGGGTGTGTATTCCATGTATTTTAATTCAACGTGCTAATTTTTTTTAGCTTTAACTTGCTTTCAATTGATATATTTTAAGAAATTATTAACATAAGTAATCTAAATAAATAAAGCATCAGTCAAAGAAGAGGAGAAAACAGGAAGACTGTTAATCAGGCACTTATAAACATGAAGCAAAAATATTTTTGTAAACTGAAATACATGAAACCAAAGTTTATTCATTAAATTAAATAACTGCTAAAGTCATTTTTTAAATTTTATTTATTTATCATGACTTTATGTAATTCTTTAGACTCCCCAAATGCAATAAATGGATGTATACACATACACGGCTAGTCCTGATTCTCCATATTAAGGGAAAACAGAGAATGTAAGGCTTTTTACTTTTAGGCTGCTTTAAATTAGATTATATCCAACAAACACAGCTAGTACTTAAAGTGGCCTGTAGTGCTTTATGGCAAAGTAGGCCTGGATATTTAGACGGTAATAAAAGCATCATTAAAAGCAGTAGCAGTAGCATTAAAACTATCCATAATTTTGATTCCATAATTGACATAAATACATATGAGAAGGCAAAGGTACATATTATAAATAGCCTCCTGAGTAGATTTTAATTTTTTGCACTGTATTAGTAATGTTGTTAGAATATTTTATACCTAACAAACTCTGACTCCTTCATTTTAAAGGCTAAATACGTATAATATGTAAATATGTTAAACACGTTTCACCAAAAAACATTTAAACAATGTCTCTTTTATAGTAAAGGCTGCTATTATGCATCTAACAGCACTAACGGGTGATGTAAGTAAATAACTACAAGAGCAAGCGTTGTGCTGAGGAACTCACTTTAAGGTCAGTTATTATATATTTTTTACTTTTTAATACTACTTTAAATTTATATATCAGTGACATTTAAAGGAACTATAAATTTTATTAAGTTCCCACTCACCGAGGTACGCGGCCAGCCTTTCATTCCTAGCCTCTTTCATTGGGTCAAAGAAAGCATCTTTCCCTGGAACCACGCCTCCTCCAGCAGTGTACATTACCACTGTCCCGTTCCATTCATAAGCTCCCACTGCTCCCAGTAACACACCTTCCTAAGGGAGACAACAGACAAATATGTGGTGGAAAAAACCCAGTCCTTTATTTAAGCAAAACAGTGGTTCCATAGTGTAGTGGTTTACACATCTACACTAACAAGCAAATTATCCCTAAAAAATTTTTCTAATAAATACAAACACAAAAATATGCCAAATTGATGAGGTAGACTTACTTTGAGGTAGTCTCTGCATTTCATATACACTACTTACCCCCTCAAATGTAGTGGGGTTAAGCAGCAGCAGAGTACAAGCATCACAAAGTTGTATTTAAGTTCTGCACTTGTGTAAACGCCCTTCGTCAGAGACCTTCAAGATCCCAAACAATCAAAGTTGCACCGCTGATGGGTGCTTTTCATAACTTTCTGTTATTATAGTTATTTGGAATTTGTTTGGTAGCAATATTATGCAAAAGTAATAATAAAAAAATGAAAAAATAAAATAAAAAATGATACTATGGCACAAATCCAGATTACTTTATTTTCAAATGTAAGAAAGAGCACTGACTTTGGCATAGGACTGTGGCCTTTAAGTGCACATTAAGTGCAGCTTAAAAGTACAGCTATTGATCCCATAATAAAATAATAAGCATATACGGTATATTATTTCAGTTGAATATATCTATCGCTCTTTTTTGGAAGGGGTTGCAACAGGACATGGCATCTTTCATTAGCCACAACAAAATGCGTCGAGTGGCTCTTTCCCACTAATGACTGCTAAAGTGTGGCGTCACATGTTTAGGATTCAGTAGTATGACTTAGCTTAGGAGCCACTTCAGAGGAAGAGCGAGTCAGAGGAGATAAGAGCAGGAGGAGGAACTTAAAAAAGGCGAGTTTTTTTGATTATATGCAGGAAATAGATACTGAATTTATCCAATCAGCCTTCTGACTCAACATCCCTTACAGACTTTTCTGCTTCTTTCAGTTGCTTTCTGACTCGCATACAATCAGACAAGACAGCACCAGGATATCACAGTGAGCAAGTCTCAAGTTTCCCAAAATAAACCCACAGAGCTGAATCACCAAACGGCTGTAGATGGACCAGAGATAACAATGCGGTATTGTGTCGGGATGAGTTAAGCAGTTAACTTCCTTGCTGATGAATCCATGTCCGTGCAAACGGTTCACTTTGAATCCACAGATAGAGCAACTTATCACTGCTGTGATCTCAAAATACGATTCATCCTTCAGCCATTTGGTGCGGTCGGGTTACAGTAAGTGATTTAGCAGGACCCAACTATTACTCTGTAAACAATCTATTTGGTAGCAGTTTGGTGTGTGCATATTAACCACACATAAACAGTTGGACTGAAACTTACGTTTGAAGTGTGAGCACTAAACCCAGTTTGGGACATCTCCATCTGAATGGGGGAAGTGGAATTTCCACTTGTAGCTGAAGAAAGGGAAATTTCAGTTTAGCTACATGTACATAAACCACAGATAATCACATGTTGTCAAATCTGTTTTTACTTAGAAAAAAATAAAGAATATGGGCCTGAAACTTAAATATGGGTATAGTTTGAAATTTAGGGAAATATTTGTCTGTGACAGAACTGAGGTAATATCTTAGGTTAGCTTAACATGAAGAGGAAGATAATAAAAACGATGGGCATTAATACCATTTCCATGTGTGCCATTTTATTATTTCTAAAATGAATGTGACCAGTGAGGGGTGGACTGTGAAATGCTAACGACTTATCAATCAGAAGTCGTTAGCCAGGAAACATACCTTTTTCAACACACCCTGAAATGATGAACTGAGCCCACAAAGTCATTTATAGAGGTCTGTGTCAACAAGTGCTTGCTCATAGAGGGGTCATATGATTGTTGGAGTTTCCTCTATTATTGTGGGCTTTCCTATTACAATATAAAACACTCGCTTTTGTTGTGAATTGGCGCTATATAAATAAAGCTGATTGAATTGATCATTTTGCCTTAAATGTCTTAATTGTCAAACATGTTCAGCATGTAATTTTTATTCATACCTACTGGATCTATTTACGGTGCAAGGCTAGCTCCTTCCTGCTGAAATTGCTAAAGTAGCTTTGAGAGCATGCATATTGTGTGTCTATGCGTTTACCTTCCAAGGCCAAAATCCTGCTTCCCAGTGTATCCACAATGTTCACTAAAGCAGCCTCATCAGACACATTGAAGAAGTGGTCTTGGATAGGTTCACTGGAGATATTCTGGATCTCTTTGATAAACTTTTGCACCTCTGATAGAGATTTGTTCTGGCGACCGTAGTCCCCCAAAACCTGTAAACAAGAAAGTACTTAACATTAACGGATAAATTATTCTGACCAAAAACTGAAACATCACAAAATATTTTGTACTCACAGCGATGCCAAATCTCTCAATGTCATCATCCTCACAAGCTTTGATGACCTTTTGTAGATTATAGTAGTCATGTGATTCTCCATCAGTCACAATCACCATGACTTTCTTAACTCCAGGTCGTGCACCTCGCTCTGGCATGAAGGCTTCCTCTCTGAAATGCAATCAACTTCAAAGTTACTCAGACAAACCTGACTTATGCTGGGTTTTTTTCTGACGACACATCAATTGCAACACTATTTTTTAATTTCCTCACAAGATTTGAATTCCATCATGTCTGAAAATGTATCTGCAAGGCCAACTGGAAGGCTTGTGCTATTTTTTTTTTCTAACAATCTGCCCATGACAATTGTCAAGCAGACTTGAAATGACAGTTTCCTATTCAAATATCCATTAAAACTTGCCAAACCACAAAGACTCAATTATTAACTGCGGTCAACCGTTGCCGGGTTTGCCCAAATGAGACAGCTAATGTTAGGTACCTGGCAGTATCAATGCCCAGGAAAGTCATCGTCTTGGTGCCAGTGTGCTGAGGAAGGTCTTGAACAAAATTCCGCAAAGCAGGCATGTTGTCAAACTGGCTCAGGTTGACCTGATGACTCACGGTCTCGCCATAAGACACAATGCCCACCTAGAAAACACGCATACATTCACACATTTAACATGTAAACTTTCTCCTACATTAAATTTCTCTCTATGTTCTTCTCTCCTCGGCTTCTCCTCCCAGACAGTCTGCAGAGGATGTGGCTGAGGTCTGGTGAGCTTGATATGACACAATGTTCTTTATACAGACTGCAGAGGACTTCAGCAGCCATGGAAGATTTGACTTCCAACCACTAGACTCCACAGAAGGAAGACTTTCCAGTGCCTCCCTGTGGAAAAGTCCACAAGCTGTGAGCCAGATCAATGTAACCATAAGAAAAACCCATTCACAGAGCGATCCAATTCAAGTGGACAGAAATACACTCAGGTTCAAACTTAGTGAGCAAGAGGCTGAAATTACTTTAAAGTGCTCAGTTTATGAACTCTGCTTTATAAAGGGGATCTAACACGTGTGGAAAAATTCCATAATGGAGCAAAGTAAAGTCATTAAACATAATTACTAACTAATATAATCCTCCATTCATTCCTTTTCTATATCTGATTGATGTTACATAACTATTCCATTTATTCATTCATGTATGACTGTACAGCCTGCACTGGACGCACCCCTAAACCCCTCTGCAAATGTCTATAGCCACTCTTCATTTCTTTATATTTTAAAAAGATGGATGGAGTGGGTAAAGGCTTTTAAAAAGTACTCTATATGCAAAGAAAATTGGCTTTTTTTGTTGTTCTTTAAATAGTGCAACTGACTTGTGTCTGTTTAGGTCCGATCTCAAGTCTCCCAATGAACTTATAGAGAAACTCCTGAATACTCGACCAGGGGTAGATACTGTTAGATCCATCCAGCACGATCACAAGGTCCATCTCCTTCCCGCACTCTGGAACAGAGCCAAAAATGACATTTAATTAAAGGGTACGTCTAGTTTTCAGTTTCTCTCTGTAAGCACTAACAGGGGTGCTGAAAGCTGAGAGTGGACTTTTTTCTTTTGCCTTTTTTTACTTTTGGCTAGTCTACACAAGCGTATTTGATTGGTGATTTTTGTCCTAAGTAAGACATCAGGTTATGTAACATATTCAGACTCTTTCCTGTTTGCTTGCACCCACGGTAAACACACAAGCTCCAAATCAAAATGTAATAACGTAGATCAGTGTGTGTGTGTGTGTGTGTGTGTGCATTCGTGCGTGCGTGCGTTGGTTTGTGTACGTATAAGTTGGGGCGGGGGGTTTATAGAGGGTAGCACAATGGGAGAACAAAATGACTATTTCTGTTACAAAATATGGACTTTTGGGTTTTTTTTTAAGGCTTCTACTATTGTTTCACTAGATTGTTACATTACAAACATTATTATTATACAAGAAGAGAATCTGCTAGCACAATAGGAATAGTGAATACAGGAGAAGAAGGTGGAGTTGAATGTTGTAAATTGACTTCATTCATAAAAATGTGAAGTTATACTGATCGTGTTGGAGAACCATGTTATTGTTGCCCATTCGAAACGGCTGCCGCGCCTACCATACACCCCTAGTTTTTCACTGACTATGACTCACTTCACTATGTCATAAACAAACCTATGCATCCAGACCAATACTCTTAAGAGTGAAATTTGTGTGAAAATGTGTCCATAAAATCAAAAGTATGATTTTGATCTTGAGTAAAATTTGGGTGACGAATCATTGGGTGACTATTGTGTAATTTTGAATAACTTGTAACGAAACAGTAGGAGGAGTGAATTGTGGAGGGACAAATGGACCCATCGCATGTGCCCACTGGTCTTTCAGCTCAGTGAACTAGAAATTAGTTTTACTTCAAAAGGTGGCAGACCTGTGTAGTCAATTCACTGCTGTGCATTGGTGGGTGGTAAAGGCTGACAACAATTACAATTACCATTATGTACGTAGCGGAGATAATACAAACAAAAAGGTACAAAAAATTTGTGTAAAAGCCGTGGAAGGCAGTCATCCTGGTTTTATTATTTACCTGTGGAGGAACTAGAGTTGACGAGTTGTGAAATCTGTTGTAAATATTCATTTTAAACTGTCAAACTTAATTTATAAACCTAATAACTATGATTATATTAATTATAACAATTACTTGAGGCAAGACGTCTGTGTAGGAACAATGTAGGAAAAGTATTTCTAAAGTCTTTTTTTTTTCATTCAAAACTTTTTTTTACCTTTTTTTTTTATTCATTATTTAGTGGATTAAATGAGTATGAGCAGTATACGATAAGTCTGTGTATATGATTATTTGTGGTAAAGTAACAGTGATTCAGAAAAACTGAGGGAATGAAAGAGAAAATGACTGTACACTGTTTACTCTAGGGTTCTTTCAAAGCTGTTTCCATCCAGGGAAACGCCATGCAAGCCCAATAAACTGTCTCCTAACTTGGGCATACAATGCAGCAGATGGGCTGGGCTGGACATGAGAGGGATGGGGGGGGGTCGTCACAGACAAGTTTACATTAAGAAGAATGCTCTAATCTCTCTGTTCGCTGAGGGAGTGTGAGTTTAAAGTCAGGGTCCTGGGTGGTACTAGTATGACGAGGAGATTGCTATCTCTCAACCCAGACAGACAACTTGTACAGACAGCGTCCTGTCTTGAGCAGATTTTCTGTACTGTACCTTGATATTTTGTAAAAGAGTTGAGGATCTGGAAGGAAGAGCTGACATTCGCACAAACTCCTGAGATGAAATGTTGCAGGCCGCACTTGTAGCCATACTGAGGACCACACGCCTGTGGAAACAGGACACGCATGCAAACAAACAGAGACTCAAAGGCTGTGACTAGTTAGTTTTCCACTACTATGAGGTCATGGATGAGAGGAGAGCTACTGAAGACAGAAACAAAGAGGAAAGAGCGACTCAAACTGAGGATGACATAGAGAGACTATCAAAACCCACAAGAGGTTGATTCAGACTGTTTCTCTTAAATGAGAAAAGGAGACAGAACAGAGGAAAACTGCTATAAGGGAGCAGGCCTTTACTTAGAGGGAGGGGTTAAAGTGGATAGAAACAGTCTGGGCACCTTTAATTTACAAGTAATTAAATCTGCTAAGTAACTGACTACATATTATTTTTGCTTCCAGATGATACCCCACTTACATCATCAACACATTTCCTTCTCATTCATAGAGAACAACTACTTCTCCAAAGAAAGGCTTATTGGCTACATCATTTACAAACTTGTGTCCTGGTGGATTAAATGAAGAACACTCGTTATCTTGTTTTTTAGCATTAATAAATGGGGTGCATAGACTTATTCAGCCTGTATTTTTCATGTATTGATTCTAAGATGTTTATATTATTGATTTATGTAATGTTTTCATGGTCAATTAATATTTAGATACAGATTTGAGTTGTGTATTATGTGATATAGTTTGTTCATTTTTTGTCTTTGAATGTGTTCCATTTAGTGTTAATGGTGTGTGATCTATGTATGTGGTTGGAGCAGACCGTCACTTTTGTATGTTGATGAATTGCTTACCTGTGCTACCTGTGCTCAGTCCTGGTGGTGTTGTATGGCTAGCTGTGCCTACGTGTGTATTAGAAACTCTGAGGAAAGCCATGTGCTGAAACACTTCTGTTTTTTTCTTGTTGTTGTGATAATAAAGACTTTATACAAGTAGTTGTGAGTACTGAAGTTCTTATTCAAAGATAAAGCGAGTAATCCCAGAAACAAAGGCCTACTTAGCAGTATTAGTATGTTATTATTGCTAACATGCTAACATTTGCTAATTAGCAAAAAGTGAAATTAGCAAACTGATAGAAAACCTGAGGCTAAAAAACATATTAGTTGGAGCAGTATACTTATTAGGACTCATCCAATGATTGATCCCCAGGGAACCATTCAGGTTTGTAGAAAATTCCACAACAGTGCATGTAATAGTTGAGGAAAATCAGTGCACCACTGTCATGGCTCAACAGGCAGGCATAATGAGTGGCACGGCTATAAATTAGTATTGTAAATGTTCAGTAAATGACTAAACACACATGCAGTCCAGCTGGTGATTAGATTGTGTTGAAATGTGTTACTAAACTCATTATTTGCTCATTATCATGTCATATGTTTCCTCTGGCAGCCTGATTTATATCAAATGTTTTGGTTGTTTGATTCCACCTTATAAATACAGACATGGTGTTGACATGTTGTGTAAATTACATTGAGAGTTTAAACTGTAGCTCCACCTCACATTTCTACACTAGATTTTCATACACGAACCATTCAAGAAGTTGCAAAAACATGCATTTACTGGCGCTGTAGTTTTGACACATTGGTGATCTGATCCTCAGGTTTAAATAAAGTTTTACTCGAGTTCTTAAGTACAACCCTACATGTTTAAACACTTCAACATTACCACAACTGATTCACAGCATCCTGTTACATTCCCAGGACACGGAGCCTGACTTTTCCATGGAGGCCAAAGGTTTAGTGAGCGTTCTGTAAATTCACTGCTAAGTAGTCTTGCAGCAAATATGCAAAGATCAGACCTTCTTCTTCTTGTCTATAGAAAATGTAGAGGACTTCCTGCTTACCAGAAATCCTCCTTTGGGATTCGTTACCAGTGTGCTTCCCATGGTCATGTTTTCCTTCACTTCACGCAAGTTGGGAATGGTTGTGTTTTCTAAAAAAAAGAAGAAAAAACTAGATGAATAACAGAGCGAGACAAACAGAGAGCAGCACAGCTGGGTAAATTTCTCGTTTTCATTTTCCCACAAGAAAAGTGCTGCCTATCCCAAAGAATGACATGAGACTAAATATAGTCTGCTATATTACTTTACCATGTGGCCCCTCTGTGTGTAGCTTATGGCTATTAACTAAGAATATGGAGCACAACACAAATATTTTGTTGGTAAACAACCTGTTTGTTGTGAAGGGGAAAGAATTAGGGGAATCATTAAACCAACCCAACATGTGTCTAAAATTAGCAGCTTGGGAATGTTTTGGATAGGAATTAGTTTTTCCTTCTGAGAATCCACATATTCTCTGAAACATGCCTTTTCAATTTTGAATGTTGCTCCCTGAGAAGTGATTTTGATGTGAAACAATTTCTGATTGCCATTAGCACATGTGCAACAGATCTGTTAGCAGTTAGTACGTTAGATTTTTGCCCTATACGTCCTTTCCGGGTGGGTTTTTTCCCTCTATTTTCTTCCCACACACTCGCTAAAGATACTAATAAAGGCAGCACAATGGGGCTCCCTGCTGACCTCAGGATGAAAAAAATCCTTGTCTTTCACAAACAAACTTGAATTTAAAACAACATTAAACTGTGACGTGGGACTGAATTGATTTGTAAAGTGACCCATCCTTATTCCTTAACTCCAATGACACAGTTCAGGACCCTGCAGCTCATGATGCACACGTGGGACTGGAATGAGCAACAAACACCGAAATACAAGCTTGTTCCTCAGTAATGCTTGATAACAATCAGAACAAATCGGACCTATCAGAGCCCTGCTCCTGCTCTGGTGCTCTGCCTGTGATTTCCTAGATTGTGGATCTAAACTGCAGTGAGTTTTCACAACACTGAAAAACAGTAAACTAATTATTACTATAGCAAATCAGCTTCATAATCAGTCTTTGTTTTAAATCCATTTCCCAATTTCCTAGAATACCCAAACATTTCACATGAGTAGTTTTCAGTCATGGCTGATTGATTTAGTCAAAAGCAGAACACAAGTGAACTCACTTATACACCTCAGAATTGGTTTATGTAGTTTATCTACAACATTTTTATCAGTGCAGTGGCTGCCGCGACTGACTGAAGATAACCGAGTTCAGTGTGTGTCTGGTGCTGCAGCCCTGCATGCCCACTTCTGATCAGATTGTTTTCAGTGGAAATCCTGGTGACAGACGTACCAAGATGAGATGCTCCAACCTGTATGTGTGCCACTCTTGCAGCAGTACTCCACCCTGCGGCTGTTTCAGGGCGACAATGCCCACCCCCACACTGCTAGAGCAGTGGATAAGTGCTAAATGCTGGCCACTTCCTTGGCCAGCATTTAGTCCTGATATGTCTCCTATTGAACAAACCTGGCACATGCTGAGTCAACGTGTTCATCAGAGACAGCCACAGCCACTGACCACTGCACAGCTGCAGCCTGCACTCATCCAGGAAGGGAGAGCAATTCCTCAACAACAGATCCGGACACTTGTATTGTCTGTTTACAGATGGGTGACTGCTTGTATCATTTCAAATGTCTTCTGCATACATACATATAATATACAACGATGGTCTACAAAATCTATTTGAAACCCCAAACTTATGTTTTGTTTTTGGATTAGTATATGTGAGAGAAGGCAGACTGACACATCGTGTTTGTCATTTGGTTTCAATCTTCTAAACAGAATGCAAATATACACCCGAGGTGTTTAGTAACCAACCCCCCCAAAATTGTGGGTGCAGTTCTTCCTCATCAGTATTTCATAATGGCCATG
This sequence comes from Oreochromis aureus, assembly GCF_013358895.1. Lineage (NCBI taxonomy): Eukaryota > Metazoa > Chordata > Actinopteri > Cichliformes > Cichlidae > Oreochromis > Oreochromis aureus. Next base: position 48,639,672 of record NC_052948.1, on the reverse strand, counting down.
GCATGACCACCTCCCAGTTTTACTGGTCAGACTGAAGAGTGATTAAAAATTACAACACAACAGCCACTAACTTTGCTCATTATGGTTTGGCTTCGCTCGTCTGTGCTGGGAAAATGTAAATCCATTATGGAGGCAGATGTGGCAATGAGAGATTGCGAGGCGTCGTCAGTGGGCATAGACTGAAATGATTAAGAGTGACAGATGACTGACAAGCCCTTTACTTATTTAAAACATTTACATGAACACATCCTGCTGAGCTGCACAAGGTTTTTCTACTGTTATAGAAAAATATCCAAGAATACTTCATATATCCATCAACTGATCCTAAAGAAACAAACAGGTCATGCAGTTGCTTATCGTGTCTAGTTTCTGTTAAAAAAGTAAAATAAACCGGCACTGTTGTCATCATTTAAACTCCTCCTAGTTTGTTGCTGAGTTGTCTGGCTCCAGATTCCCATTGGATCCTTTCCAGACAAAACTTCTGTCTGTGAGATTTTTTTTTTTAAATTCGCCCAAGATAAAGCAACTACAGCACTCTCCACCTCACAGAAGGGAATTCCAACTGATCAGCACTTAAAACCAATAATTTACCAACAGCAGCCAAGCTGTTAAATTTTAAGGTGTCCGAGGCAGCTGTGCTAAAGCGGTGACGTATCAGTCTCGAAAAGTTGCAGATCTGCTGCACACACAAGCTCTCGGTTATTGCGTACACACAGGCAGGCACTAATAGAGGCTTTGCAGACTACTGACCGGCAGCTAAGTTGTGTTTATCTGTTTAATTTAGATAAATTGGAAGGCTGAAACATTAAAACCTTGTTTATTTGCTGTCTTCCTGTTCCGATGGTTCCAGCTTCCTCCCCAGAAGACCGAGTCAGATATAAAAGTTAACTTGCACACACATCAGACGCACATGCCCAGAAGCGCTTGGATTTAGAGTATTTGTGCAGACAGTTAATTGAGACCTTTTCCCATGCACACCGGCAATTAAAATCCCCCTCATGCACATGTTCATGCACATATATAAACCAATCGGCCACTGAAAGATGAAGCGAATAACATGGATTATCTGTTACAATGACAACAGATATAATATGCAGCAACTGAATGATGATTGATCCCCATGTTATTATTGCTTCCTTTTATCGAGTGACAAAGTGTGTCTAGAGAAGAGGTTGTGGTGGATGGTTGGGTCAAACACACAGCTTTCATACAGGAGACTGTGATTCACTAATTAAATATCCATGTCTTAATTACTTAATTGATTGCGTTTTTAGTTCTTTGAGGTCCGGCTTAGACAGCTTGTCGAGTCCAGGAATAACTGTTTAACTTTTTCACAGCATTAATCATATCAGTATAATTAATCATGTTAAAAGGCCCTGAAGCAGTGATGCTCCTGGGGCAACATTAAAATGTAGGGTTGTGGTAATGATGATATCAGATTGCGTGTGTTGGACGCAGGAATAACTGTGAGTGCTGTACTTTCTTGCCAGGATTTCACTATGGTCATGGCATAACCACCTCTTAATTTTACTAGTCGGGTGGAAGTGTGATTAAAATTTACAACACAGGAACCACCGAATTTGATCATTACAGTTCAGCCTCCCCCATCTGTGCTGGAAAACATTAAATCTATTATGGAGTTAGATGTGGAAATAAGGAATGGGTCACCTGCATATTACACCTACAGGAGTTGCTCGGCCATGGAAAGCCATGCCGTGAAGCTCCTGTTTTTATGCTGATGTTAATGGCAGAGGAGGTTTGGAACAGTGCAGTTACTGAGTCAGCAGAGCGTTGGCGACTTTGATCTGTTAGGAAAAGGTGTCAGCGTTGGTTTCTATCCTTTAGGCTTAATTTATCCTATAGTGCATTCCTCTGCGTCAATATGAAAGTATTAACACAACAGGAGAGAAGGTAAAACATAACAGCCAAAATGTAAGGACGTCCTTGCAAAACATTGTTTTTAGTTTTCTACTTCATCACATGCATGACAAATTAGTCTTGTTCACCGCTAAATGAAAGTGTCTGAGTTCAGAAGCATTATGACTACATGATCAGTTGTAAACCTGTGATCAGTATGTCATAGCACTGAGCGTATTACTGATGATAATGGTGGTAGGTAGGCCACAAATATGCTCTCAAATGTGCTATTTGGGAGTCAATCAACAGAACCTCTTACTCCATGATAATAATCAGTAATATGATCACATGATTGTCATAATCTATCAGGAAATAAGTGGCCTTTTGCATGTCTAACAAGGTGATTTTTAATTTTGTGCACGCAAAATGTATCAACAATGAGAATCTTTTGTTATTAACTTCACTAAACAGTTTGAATTTGTTATTTTTCAGTACATTAGGAGCAAGAATTTGGTACAATTATAAGTAGTGTGCATGAAGGTCATAACTGTGAAAAGGGAAAAGTGCCCATAAAACAACAAATGTGACACTGACCACTGAGTGATCACTGTGTGTAAGTTTGATTAAAATCTGGCCAATACTGCAGGAGGAGCTGCATTTCTTGTGAGCTGTAGCTGGACAGAGGGACAGGTGGTTGTCTTGGCATGGCATGAACTCATTGCCCCCTTCAGCCAGATCAGCTAAAACTGTACACATGCGCACACAAATAGTTTTCTTACTGGGCAGCTCCAGTTTGATGCAGTTGTTGTTATCTCTCCCCACGGGACATTTGTAGACGTCTCCGGTTCTTTTACTCGGCTGTCCTGACAGCGGAGATCCAATCAGAACCCTGAAAAAAATAAGGACGAGTTGGGAATGGTTACATGGAAAGCCAGCCAACATCCACACTACAGCATGACCGCTTTACAATTGTGATAACAACCGCAGATATTATTGCAGCGATTAGAAGCAGCGACTCTGAGATCCACTTCTGAGGTCCACAGCTATTTAGACATGGCTTAATTATATTTGTCTAGTAATTGAACGTAAACCATGGTTCACACTGCCTGGTAAAGATGTTATAGTTTGTTGTGATTGGCTTACGAGTTTGTGGCTGTAGTTTTATTATATAATCACTCTGACACAATAACAAAGAAATAGCTGGAAATAAAAAACAACAGTTAATCTCATTTAGCTCTCACCAACACCACATAGCAATGGAAGATAACTCCCAGCTGTTTTTATAGCACTTCAGTGTTACGTTTAATGTACTGGACAAGTTCAATATGCGTCTTGTGTGGGTTTATTACACTGTGTCACTCCATCAGTGCACTGATGCTAAAAAAAAAAGTTTGGTCATCTGCCTTCCTCTAAACGCTCAAGCTTATTAACATTCCTAACTCTAATGGACCCTGTGTCATTTGAAGCAAGACCCAGAGAGGAACAACAACACACTCGACTCTTTCTGCTGCCAGCTGCCTGTGAGAAACATTGTAATTATTTACAGCATTGAATGAGCACTCTTTTCACTCAGAAATGAAAAAATAAACACTTCATAATTACTTCATTAATGATAAGTTAAGTGTTCTTCCTGCTCGTGTCACTGCAAAAAAGAGCAGCTTTAACAAGGGAATGATTGACAGCCACTTAAATATTTCAACAGCGGTTCAAAGCACTGGTATGCAACTTTGTCCAAATATTCATGTTGCACAGAGGATGAATGACTTTCCCGATCCAACGGATTTTCAAAACTGTTCTTAACATGAAAACCAGGCTTGTACAGGCTGTTGTTATTACATAAAGTTAAGTTTTAAAGGAACAGCCGTGTGAATAACTGTATGTAAAATGTGTGCTGGTGTCTTCAACTCTAGATGACTCAGAAGTTTCTCCAACAGGGTGTATTTGAAGTCAAACCATGGTCTTTTTCCCCCAACAGTAACCGAGTCATTTTGGCTCGCAGACCTAACCAAAGCAGAAAAGTGAAAATAAGCAGCTATGAGAGGGAAAATTGAAACGGTGTCCAGATTCCACTGTTTAGCTGAAGGGCAATTAAATGGGTTGTTTTCAGATTGAATGAACAAAGATTGAGTCTATCATACTATTTGCTTGTTGGGATTTGCATTTACTTCAAAATCAGCTTAACATCTACATTTTTGTGACAAGGAAAAAAAAACACCTGTAAAAAAAAAAAAACTCCCACTTATTAAAATTCTCATTGGTTTGTTGTTAGTATGATAAAAAGGTAAAAATGGCAGTATGGTAACAGGTTGCACGGTAAATGTGAACATGTTAGAATGCTGAATATAGAATTAAGCAACTGAAAATGAAGCTGCTAGCTCGGCTTACAACTCTGAATCCCGGTTTATTTGATAATTACTCTTTTTCACTAAGTAGTTTTTTCCGAAAGAAAAAGATCAGGGATGCAAGTGGCAGGAAATGAGCTTCCTCCAAAGCATGTCTGGGATCTGCTTTGGAGATAGAGCAACAACCTCAAAGAGCTGCTAAACCTCCACAACAAAAAGAGAAAGCTGTGACAGTTTTGGGCTGGCACCTGGAAACCTTGTAGGTGAGATGTTTGGGACATGTCCCATCAGGAGGAGACTTAAGTTCTTAAACCTTAAAACTCTTTAAATGTTGAATTTCTACCATAATAGAAAATCATTTTCACATGATTTAAAAAATGAAAATATTGCACTTTTCTGAAACCTTTCTCAGCAATGTTGCAGAGAGAAGACAAATCTCGGGGTTAGCCAAGGTTACAAGAGACTCCAGCGAAAAGCTGAACCGCCTGTGCCACATGTAGCAGCTTTTCTCTCCCCACCCTCGCTGACGGTTAAGGCATCTGTAACTAATCAGTCACCTCCCACTTATAGCAACCTGCGTGTTACATCACCATGTGATTGCTATATTTTCTCATTAAAATATTTTCCCAAGCGTAACACTGAGAGCTACAGGTCGTCTCTAATTTTTCCCCTCTGTAAATCATTCAGCCTCTGTCATGTCCTCCCTCCGCTCGCAGCGTGCTTTGCTCTTATTACTAGTGTGAAACAGAACAAAATCAAGCTTTTTGGATGATATGTAGCGCACATGTTTGACTGCACTGAGGAGTTTCAATTGCAAATGGCTCCACTGATTAGCAGTAAATGAATTACTACAAGTGATCTCATATGATCTTGATAAGTTAATTAGTACAAAGCACAATCAGGTATAGCTATGCAGGACAGGATCAGCGATTACGGTGCAACAGGTCTGACTAAACCTAAAGAAGTTTGCAGAAAGCAGAAGAGATGAAAGATTTTAAAAACATGTTTCCATGTTTATTTTAGCAAGAAGCCATGGATGCTTGGTTTCATTGTATTAACAGGCTGGGTATGGGAATACTCTGGCGGGCAGTTTAAGGTTAACAACTAGTCGTAAAAACAAGGACCTTCATTACAGCCGCAGCTGGTGTGCTCGCCTCAGCTTAATTTTACAAGCGAATCAGTGTTTTTTTCCTTTTTTTATTATTTTCTGGAGTAGAATTTAACCGAATGAACACTTGTCTTGATACATGTGCACATTTTTGGCCAGAATTCTCTTAAACAAAAATATTCATTGGGGAAAAAAAAGGGCACAGGGACACTCATAAGGTGGTAAATATGATTAGTCTGTTTGGAAATCTTGAGTTTTTGAGTTGAGGGTTCATTCTAGTTTTGAATTTTAGGTTCTTTAGTTTAGGTTTCTGTTGTGTTAGTGTTTAGTTTTCTATTCACAAGGTTGTTTTTATTACATCTTGTTAATTTTCTGATGCTCTGTATAAGTTTATGGTTTACTTTCTAGCCTTTTTTGTGCCTTCAGTTTCTGTTGACTTTAGTGATTCATTTAGTGATTCTCCCTTCGTGTCTCTGTTCTGTCCCTCCTTCTGTCTCGTCTGTTTGTCTTTATCTTTCAATGTTTCTTCATCTCTGTCTGAATGTCTCACGTTCAGTCTGTCTTCTTGTCTGTTTTCTTTACTTACTTCCCGTCTTTAATTTGAAATGTTCAGTTTCCCTTCATGTCTTGCGCAGCATTTCTTCCTGTCCTGGGCCCTCACTGGTTCCCTCATTGTCTTCTTTTCCTCTACCCTCATTACCTATTGTGTATTTACTATCTCAGTCTGCCTTTGTCATTTGTCGTGTTGTCCATGACCATATCTGTGTGCCATGTAGCTCTTCTTCCATGTGCTGTCTGAATAAGTAATCTTAGTGTTTCTTGAATACTTGTATTCCCCGGCTTTTCTGAGAACTTTGTTATTTTAATTTATTTAGCATTAAATACACACCGTATGTTCGACTTTTGTCTTCTGAGTATTGCATTTAGATATGAAACCTTTTAGACACAGTGATCCATTAGACTGTTGGTTAATTAGTCCAACATTCTAATACGCGGATTTGTGATAAAACTGTATGAAAACAGTCATCTCACCACCAAAGCTATCAATTTGATGTGAGAAAGTCTCGTTAGGACAAAAGACGTGGGACGAGATATGCCAACTAGATAAGCAGTTAGGAACAGATCCATGAATGGATGCAATTTACTGAACATATTCATACAATGACACTGAGTGTGGTGTGAAGTTACTGCATGAGATGAGCATTTTTCTTTCTGTGTATTTAACCTTATGCTGCTGCAGACCTGTACCACATGTAAAGTGTTGCAAAAATGTTCCAGATAAGACGCCTCGTGTTACTTTTAGGTAAAATATTAACACATGAAGTCACCTTTATTTTATACAACAAGGTTCGCGCTGGAACAGGCTTTACTTTTAGCGAGTATCTGTGAGATGCAGGGATCACATACATCCGGCCTCCTGATGACTTTAGATCCTCAAAACGCACTGCTGATGACACTCACCATTTTCCCTCGCTGTTCTCAAACTGCTGGACAGTGTAGCCGAACATGTCTTCCAGCGGTCCGGAGAAGGACAAACTGTTCTTCTGGTCCACGTTGAAGGAGAACACGCAGGTCAGCAGCACTGCAAAGATAATAATAGAGAAAAGGTTACGCATGATAAGACTGTTGAGTTCGGCGCCGCTTTACTTGCTGTTTGAGTCTGCTGTGCTGCTCTTCAGAGTGCGTTTACATAAACTGATGGACAAATACTGAAACAAAAGATGTGCATATGCAATTATTTCTAAGTGCAGAAGCCATAAACACTCAGTAAATATTTCCGAAACCCTCAAGATGCCTCTTGGAAATGAAAAAAAACAAGAGATCTACTAAAAAACTTTGTAAATGTAATAAATAAAAGTTAGCATTTAGGTATTTTAGCTACAGCAAATATAAATAATTCTATTTATGTCAATATTATTTACGAGTGCATGAAAATGATGTACCCAGATGAGGCCCAAACTTTGTGAACCACAGACACGCACACAGACACACACAGTCTTTCTGGAAGAGGAATTTCGAACATCAATGTGAGCCATTTTGGTCAGGGTTCAATCTGACCTGCAGGACAATGGCTTCTTCTCTGCACTCTGCCCAGTCTGGGTCTGTCTGTCACTGAGATGAGTATATCACAGAGCCTCTATATAAATCCATCCATGTCTCATTGTGCCTGCACCACAATGACACTCTTTATATCTACTGTGCCAGGAAATTCCTTCAATATAATTTATTCAATTCCCGGACCTTTGAGGGAGTGTAGAGGAGTAGAAGAACAGTGGGATTAAAAACAGAATGTGCAAAGGCAGACCGCATACATAGACACACAAGGATAAAGCAGCTATTTATCCTTTGATGGTAATGCTTTGTAGCTAATGTGTCTGAGAACTACATTAAAAGGTCTAGACTGAAGTAATTTTACATCTTTTAGCAACACCCGGGGTGAAGCTCAAGAATTGATGATGTTGTTTGGTTTATCCACCAGATATTTCAGTGTGGTCCACACAGAAACATCCCAGACGGATTGCTTTGATATTTAGAAGAGACATTCACGAGCTCCAGAAAATGAATGAATGTTCTTACTCAGTCAATAAAACATCCCTGAATCTACACAATTAATCCTTCTGATTAAAAGCTTAAAATGATTACAGTAGCGTCTAAAAGAGAGTCCTGTGAAAGTGCACCCCGTGATTTAGTAGCTCGTATGATTTTATCAGGACCTTTGCATGATTGTGGATGAATTTTGGCCCACTCTTCTTTACAGCGCTGCTTCAGTTCAGTGACGTTTGCAGGGATTCGTTTATGCACAATTATCTTAAGGTCCCGCCACGGCATTTCAGTCAGGTTGAGGTCTGGACTTGGACTGAACCACTGCAACATCTTGATTCTTTTTCAGTCATTCTGCTGTAAATCTTTTGCTATGGATGGGATCATTGTCCTGTGGCACGACCCAGTTTTGGTCAAGCTTTATCTGTCGGACAGATGTCCTCATTGTTGACTCTAGAATACTTCAGAGAAGATCATTGTTATGATTCAGTGTTATGGATATTTTTTGTACTGTTTTTTTGGTCTGCCACACCAGAGGGTGGCATAGTTTGTGTCCTGTGTTATTGCTGCTATGTGAGTTCCAGGTGGAGGCTGACCATTGGTGGAGGACTGGGAGAGGCCGGCTATAAATGAGGACCCTTCTCAACTGACACGCCCCCGCCTACTTCCTGTTCCCAACGAACTGTGCATGTGGCTGCGTGTGAATTTGTATTCTGGAAGCTTTTTCCGTGTTGTAAATAGTTTGTTGTATATAGATGTAAATAGTTGTCAATATTTAATTTTACTCGGTAGCTGTAGGGGTGAGAAGCCATTTTCTTTGGGAACCTTTTCTCCTGTTTTTTTGGTTAGGGAGGCAGGTAAGACACCTGTAATTTTCTTTTGGGGTTTTCGGTGAAGGTAAGCCAGCTGCATTTCATTTCTAGAGTTTTTTGGTTTGTTGTTTTGGCCATGCTCACCCTGATGCCCGCTACCTTTTGGGCCTTAATAAACTGACTGGCTGTTGTGAAATCCGTGGCAGTTGTCTTTTTGGTTCGTCTTCCTTGAGAGCAGGGAGTGTGGGGGCAGTTCTCCTTATTCTTATTTTCCTTATGTTGCACGCCGGGTTTCCCTGGGCTGGGGTGTAACATAATTGAAACTCGTCCATCTTTTTTTTTTCGTCGGGTTGGCTTGGAGTGTGGGCTCTTTTGTACTTTGTTCTTTGTTCGTTGCTGTTGTCGCAGGTCGGTTGCCTGTGTTCTTGGTTAGCTCTACTTTTCTGGTTGGCAGTTTTTTCTTGTGTGGGAGGGTGTGTGTTAGTATGGAATTTAAATTGGAGGATTTCACTTTAGGCCCAACTGAAGAAAAGTTGGACAGATGTAAAAAGGATGACCTCATTCTTATCGCCAATTTCTTTGATGTGACAGTGCCATTGAATGCAAAGAAAAAAGAGCTTAAAGAGCTCCTGTGTATTAAACTGCATAAAAGGGGGTTGTTTGGTGAGCCAGGTCCTGCAGAGGGCGTTGAGCTGGGTGCTGTTGCTGGTATTCCTGCCCCACTGAAAAATCTCCCTCCTCAACCTGGCCTTTCTGCGGAAGAGCTGCAGTTAACGCTGCGCATTAAGGAGGTGGAGTTAAAAAGCAGCAGTTGGAGGTGGATGCCATGCACTTAAGGGTGAGGGCTCTGGAGATAGAGAGGGAGCCTCTGTATCTGCCAGTCCTCCCACACCTCAGTCAGCATCCCGCAGTCACCATCCCCTAAGCAAGAAGACAGCTTTGATGTAAGTAGGCACATCAAATTAGTCCCCGTGATTTAGAGAAACTGAGGTAGACTCTTATTTCACAGTGTTTGAGCGCATTGCAGGTGCACTACACTGGCCAAAGAATGTATGGTCTCTTTTACTTCAGTGCAAATTGGTGGGGAAAGCTCAAGAGGTATGCACAGCTCTTTCCCTTGAGGACAGTTTGGACTATGACATTGTGAAAGCTGCTGTCCTGCGTGCATACGAGCTTGTGCCAGAGGCTTATAGGCAAAAATTTAGGAACGTGAAAAAATCTGCCACCCAGACTTATGTGGAGTTTGCCAGAGAAAAGAAAACTCTGTTTGATAAATGGTGTCATGCTACAAAAGTAAAAACCTTAGATGACTTGCGTGAGTTGGTGTTGTTAGAAGAGTTCAAAAGTCAACTCCCAGAAAAAGTGGTAACCTACTTAAACGAACAGAAGGTTACCACTCTTGCCGCTGCTGCTGTACAGGCTGATGAGTTTGTGTTGACACACAAAGCGGTGTTTTCATCTCCTGTTCACAGCCCACAAATCTGGTCTCCAAAGAGCACCCGTCATACCACCACCTCATCCATTGAAAATAGAGAGTGTTATTATTGCCATGAGCAGGGACACCTCATTGCTGCTTGTCCCGTTCTAAAAAGAAAGGAACAGATCAGGAAGGGTAAATCTCCTTCTCCAATAAACCTTCTACAGACCAAACCTCATGCCTTAGAAGATGTGACTGTAATTCAAAGTGATAAAGTAGATGAAGAGTTCAAGCCTTTTGTGTCAAAAGGTTTTGTTTCATTGATGGGAGAAGAAAAGAGGGTTCCTGTTAGTATTTTGCGGGACACTGGTGCAAAACAGTCGCTCATTCGTGAGGGTGTCTTACCGTTCTCAGCTCAATCTTATTGTGGTGCTGATGTGTTAGCCTGGGGAGTTAGAATGTGTGTAATGCGTGTGCCTTTGCACTTTGTGCAGCTCTCGTCTCAGTTTGTGTCGGGTGAGGTTAAACTTGGTGTGCGACCCCAGTTACCGGTTGCAGGCATTGACATCATCCTTGGAAACGATTTAGCTGGCTGCAAAGTTTTTCCGTTGCCTGAGGTAGTTGAAACACCACTTGCAGACACTAGTGCTTTTGATCTTGCCGCACCGAACTCTGTTCCTTTGTTTCCTGTGTGTGCTGTGACACGTGCGCAGGCACGCAAACATGGAGACTTGGTGGATCTTAGCGACTCTTTCTTAAGTGATTCAGATCCAACAAGCTTGCCACCCGAATGTGAAAGTACCCCTGTGTCAGTAGAGCTTCAGCCTGATGAGAAAGCTCTGACACTCCCAGTAGAAAAAAACAAACTTATAGAAGCCCAGAAAAATGATGAGAGCTTGTCATCTTGTTGGGCTTCTGTGACAGAGCCTAAGTGTGGGAAATCTGCGTCTTACCTCATTGAGGATGGGGTGCTGATGCGCTACTGGACACCCAGTTCTGGCTGCACACATGAGGGAGTGCAGCAAATTGTTGTTCCACAGTCATTCCGTTCCCAGGTCCTAAGTTTAGCACATGACCACATCATGTCCGGTCACTTGGGAATCACAAAAACATACAACCGTGTCCTCCGTTACTTCTTCTGGCCTGGTCTCAAATCTGATGTAGCAAAATTCTGCCGCTCGTGCCATACATGTCAGCTTGCCGGTAAACCAAATCAGGTGATTCCGGCAGCTCCGTTAAAACCCATCCCAGTCGTTGGGGAACCATTTGAGCATGTCATTGTTGACTGTGTTGGTCCTCTTCAAAAACAAAGTCCGGAAACCAATACCTCCTCACCATGATGTGTACTGCCACCCGTTATCCTGAGGCCATTCCGTTGCGCTCATTAAAAACACGTGGGATTGTGAAAGCACTTGTTAAGTTCTTTTCTACCTTTGGACTGCCTAAACGCATCCAAACAGATCAGGGCACAAATTTTATGTCTAAAATCTTTGCCCAGGTCATGACAGAGCTCGGTGTCACCCATCACACTTCTAGCGCGTATCACCCGGAGAGTCAGGGTGCATTAGAAAGGTTCCACCAAACTCTGAAAAACATGCTTCGCAAATTTTGCACTGAGTCAAGCCGTGAGTGGGATGAGGGGTTGCCACTACTGTTGTTCGCCGTCAGAGAGACATGCCAGGAGTCTTTGGGGTTCAGTCCAGCTGATTTAGTTTTTGGCCACACGGTGCGCGGTCCACTACGTCTTTTGAAAGAGAAATTTCTCTCAGATAGGCATCGTCCAAAAGAAAACATTCTGGACTATGTTAGTTTGTTTAAAGAGAGGCTGCATAATGCCTGCAATTTTGCTCGTGACGCGCTAGCAAAGGCTCAGGTCAGAATGAAAACCCATTTTGATAGAAAGTCTGTAGCACGGATGTTCCAGTCAGGTGATCGCGTGTTGGTTTTCTTGCCTGTCGTTGGTTCTCCCCTGCAGGCAAAGTTTTCCGTCCGTATGTCATTGAGCGCAAACTAAGTGAAACCGATTATGTTGTGTTAACCCCTGATCGTAAGAAGAAAGTCGCGTCTGTCACATCAACATGCTGAAGGAGTACATTGATCGTGAACGCTCTAGTCTGTCACCTGCTGTGTCACCTATTGTGTCAGTGTCCGTCTCTCAACCCTTATATAGTCCCTGCGATGATGGGTTGGATGACAGGCACAGCTCTGTTTCTGGTGCGCGTCTTAGGAACTCTGAAATCTTGGCTGACTTGGATGTCTATTTAGCACATCTGTCTGATCCCGCCAAATCTGATGTCCGTGAGCTCATTAAAAATTACCCAACTCTGTTTGGTGATATCCCCACTCAAACGCATGTACTAAGTCACGATATTGATGTGGGTGATCACAAGCCCATAAAGCAACATGCATACAGAGTAAATCCCACTAAGCGTGCCATAATGCAGCAAGAAGTCCAGTATCTTCTTGACCATGGTTTTGCTCTTCCCAGTAATAGCTCTTGGAGCTCACCATCACTTCTCGTCCCAAAACCCGATCAAACCTCCCGTTTCTGTAATGACTTCCGAAAAGTAAATGCTGTTACAAAACCAGACTCTTTCCCACTCCCACGCATGGATGACTTGGTCGACCGTGTCGGATCAGCAACCTTCGTGACCAAGCTTGACCTCCTAAAGGGATACTGGCAGGTTCCGTTAACTGACCGTGCATCCGAAATCAGTGCCTTTGTTACGCCTGACCATTTTTTGCAGTATACCGTCATGCCGTTCGGATTAAGAAATGCCCCAGCCACCTTCCAGCGACTGATGAACACTGTGTTACATGGAGTCAGAAATTGTGAAGTATATCTGGATGATATAGTGGCCTATTCATCCACTTGGACTGAACACCTCAAAACCCTTAGCGAAATATTTGACCGCCTGTGTGATGCCTCCCTGACACTAAACTTGGCTAAATGTGAGTTTGGAAAAGCTGTGGTAACCTACCTAGGCAAGCAAGTAGGACAGGGTCGAGTCCTCCCTGTTGCCGCAAAAGTGCAGGCAATAGTAGACTTCCCAGCTCCTCAAACGCTGTCGCGAGCTGCGCGCTGCTTTTTAGGCATGGCCGGTTACTACCGCAGTTTCTGCAAAACTTCTCTGAGGTAGTAGCCCCGTTAACCAGCCTTGCCAGTCCAAAGTCACCATTCGTGTGGTCAGAGACATGTCAGTTTGCCTTTGAAGCTGCCAAGGCTCTCCTCTGCAGTGCTCCTGTACTTGCCGCCCCGGACTTTACACGTCCCTTCAAGCTCGAGGTAGATGCCAGTGCTTTGGGGGCTGGTGCAGTGCTCCTGCAGGAGGATGAACATGGCCTTGACCATCCCGTCTGTTTCTTTTCAAAAAAATTCATAAAACACCAGCTACATTACAGCACGATTGAAAAGGAGGCTTTAGCCTTGCTGCTCGCCTTGCAGCATTTCGAAGTGTACCTTGGGTCCAATCCTCTTCCAACAATGGTATTTTCTGACCACAACCCCCTTGTGTTCTTATCTCGGATGCAGAACAGCAACCAACGCCTCATGCGCTGGTCTTTACTCCTCCAAGACTTTAACATTGAAATCCGTTACAAGAAGGGCTTAGATAATGTCATGGCTGACGCGCTGTCTAGATCATGAATCAAACTTTCTGTTCAGGATGGAAAGTTTGTTCTTGGTTTGGGGGGTATGTTATGATTCAGTGTTATGGATATTTTTTGTACTGTTTTTTTGGTCTGCCACACCAGAGGGTGGCATAGTTTGTGTCCTGTGTTATTGCTGCTATGTGAGTTCCAGGTGGAGGCTGACCATTGGTGGAGGACTGGGAGAGGCCGGCTATAAATGAGGACCCTTCTCAACTGACACGCCCCCGCCTACTTCCTGTTCCCAACGAACTGTGCATGTGGCTGCGTGTGAATTTGTATTCTGGAAGCTTTTTCCGTGTTGTAAATAGTTTGTTGTATATAGATGTAAATAGTTGTCAATATTTAATTTTACTCGGTAGCTGTAGGGGTGAGAAGCCATTTTTCTTTGGGAACCTTTTCTCCTGTTTTTGGTTAGGGAGGCAGGTAAGACACCTGTAATTTTCTTTTGGGGTTTTCGGTGAAGGTAAGCCAGCTGCATTTCATTTCTAGAGTTTTTTGGTTTGTTGTTTTGGCCATGCTCACCCTGATGCCCGCTACCTTTTGGGCCTTAATAAACTGACTGGCTGTTGTGAAATCCGTGGCAGTTGTCTTTTTGGTTCGTCTTCCTTGAGAGCAGGGAGTGTGGGGGCAGTTCTCCTTATTCTTATTTTCCTTATGTTGCACGCCGGGTTTCCCTGGGCTGGGGTGTAACATCATGATTGACTCAAAGACTGCAAGGTTCCCGTCCTATGGCCACAAAACAAGCACAAATCATCACCCTTCCACCACCGTGCCAGACAGTTGGTTTGTGCTGCTATGCTGAGTTTGGTTTTTGCATTGTCCTTTATGGCCAAACATCTTCACGTTGGTCTTGTCTGTCCAAAGCACATTGTTCCAGAGGTCTTATTCTTTGTTCAGATGTAGCTTTACTGCCATGTTCTTTTCAGAGAGACAGAAGCTAAACTTTTTCACACAGGGGCATATAGGTTTGGCTTTTTTCCTCATTAACAATAAACACCTTCATTTAAAAACTACATTTTGTGTTTGCTTGTGTTATCTTTGTCTAATATTTAAATTTGTTTGATGATCTGATGAAAATGTGAAATCAGGAAGGGAGCAAACACTTTTTCACACCACTATAAAGACACATTGGAATATCCAATATATAAAAATAATTCCCCATACAGTTGGGTCAAAGTAGCTACAGAGCCCACTCCAAGAGACCATTTGTACTGTAAAGTAAAGAGTTTTTATATACTGCGCTGGGAAGCTGGCTTATTTTGGGAGCCAGCCTCTAGTGGTCACTCAAGGAACTTTTTTTCTTCAGCACTGGCTTAATTTTTCAGCCGAGGTTGTCTCTTGGCTCCATACATTCAAATGTGCTTACTGGCTTACTAAAATCACAAACTGCTGAAAATGCGGAGTGGTCTCTTGTGCATATTAACAACACAAGGAAGCCACAGAGAGCAATACATGCAGGGATTAGCGTATGTAAGCATCCCTCTCTGTAAACAGGGCAGTTATAAAAACACACTGCGGCTAGTCACGTTTAAATGTAGATCATTTAGATTTCATATAAGATTACACTTTTTAAATTCCCAGAGACCACGAAGGAGGCCTGCTGAGTCATATACAGGAATCCCAGCCGAGAAGTATTATCCCCTCTGTTTCTCCCTCAGTCATTTCTGTACTTCCTCTGTGACCCCCTCTCCATCTCTCAGAGAAGCTCAATTTCCTTTTCCTATTAACCTGATTATACACATCCCCACAAATCCAAAGGTGCACACGCACACACGGACACACAGCTAATTTAGCTGATTTAAGATGGCTTCAGGCCAACCAGGCCTTTTCATTCATCACAGACTGAGCTCAAGTACAGTTCAGAGTCAAACCGGCCTGAGTTGTAAATCACTTAGGAACATCATTTGTCCACTGGCAGGCACATACTTTGTGTATACCAATCTCATTTTGCTGTATTGGGTGTCTCCTGGCTCTGCTCTCTTCAAATCAGAACCAGTGAAGTTATATAACTGTCTATTTTTGTGAGATGGGCTAACATCTGCCCTGGAAAACCAATAAGCAGTCTTGTCCCTCTGTGGATGGAAATGGCCACATGAGTGTCTGAGGTATCAGCATATATATTTGTCCATCACTGCTGGAAGGTTCATAATGTGCTCAGTCACACATGAGCGTGTATAGCATATAAACCCCTGTGTGGGTTAATCCTGACTGAAATATCTCAACAACTCCTCGATGGACTCCCATGAAATTTTGTGCAGACACTCATGATCCCCAGGGGAACTTGCTAAGGTCAAGCTGTGACTTTTCTTTAAGCATGACACTGTTCATTGTGGTTTAAGTGAAATGTGTCAAAAATTACTCATTTAGACCCCGTTCAGGATGAAATGTTCTGACTGCAAAAAAGGACAGAATGAAGCAAGATGCAGGTTTGAGTTGTAAAAGTAAAGCCAATGCAGAAGTGCACTGACTCTTCTTTCCTTTTCATGGGATTACAGGTGACTCCGGTTGCAAACTGACTTCTGGATGTAGGTCTATTAGTCTATGGGAAAATGGCCCTTGGCTTCCTTGCTCTGTGACCTCAGCAAACACTTTCTTGACTACTTTATGAGCCCAGTCGCTATTTTCAAGTCATACTGAATAAAACATGAAGTTCATTTTGTAAATTATGGTCATTATCCAGAAATGGGAATTATCAAGGGTTTAATGAGCCAATAAGCAAGCAGTGTCACTATCAAGCTCAACCTTACCTCATCAGATATGGTTTCAAAAAACTTGGCAATGCCAAAAACAGTAAGCTCAAGCAAACTTTGCTTGAGCCTTTCTCCAACAGTAACCTACAAACATATATATCCAACTAGCAGAACATCTTTACAGCGTAGATGGTATGAAATACAGGCTTAGCTTCCTGGTACATTTAAAGGGAAAGAAAAATAAAGTCACTACAGATGTGTCTTTGACTTGTATTCTATTCTGAAGGCCACCATATGGTGACAGCAAAAAGCAAAACCATCTTTAAAATAGTTTATAGGTTGGTTTAAAAAATGGTGACTAGCTAATTTCTCCTTGGCATTTTTGTACAACTTACCAGTTTCAAGGCAGTAACATTTAAAGTGGCCACTTCAAGTGATGGATGCTTGCTTTTACATCTTGTTGAACATTCAACCCCTTTAAAAGAGCAGTCAGCTGGGCATTGCTTTCTGGCAAGTACATTCATTTTAAGCCCATTTGTCAATGGCTAAATTTAGCATCCCATTAAGTATCACAAGAGAACAATGGAAGCACCTTGCTAATTAAGCTAGCTAGCCAACTAGCTACTTTTTTGTCCAAATATGGTCTTCCATCCAACCTTTCCTCCATTTTCTGTCATTTATCATGGTCCAGGCCTAATGTACAAACAAATATATGATGTGATAGTGGTTACAAAACATCTTTTACTGTATATAGATAGATAGTACTGAGCTTAAAGCAGCACGCTGTCCTTCCATAGACGAAACTCAAAGTGTGTTTTAACTTTAAGTCCATTTCTCTTTGTTTTGTGTTCATAATCATTCTGACTGTTGGGCTCTCCACACTACAAAAACAGCAGAGGCCCACAGCGTCTCTGAACACATCCAAAAAAGCCAAGAAATCTGCATGTCATTTATCAAAATGGAAATCATGCTGACCAGAAATGTCTAATCTAAGTTGGTTTAAATATTGCAGAAGTGATATTACAGTGGGTCTGTTTTCAGTCATGCACCACGTGGTCCTGATTGATCCCAGCAGTCTGTCAGCCACACAATAAAACCCCACTGCTCTCTCTGCCACAGTTATCAAAACCAAAGGAAAACCAAAAGACTTTGCTGCTGATACAGCGAGTGCAGAAAGCAGCTCCCGCTGACCTGTGAGACATCACTCAACTTAGCACCTGTAGGCTTCAAAGCTTGGCTCAGCTATGGTTAAAAATCTGCATCCCACTGCCACCTGCTCATCTGTAACATATCTAACCATCTATAAAGAGCTTTAAAGCTTAATGCAAATCACCAGCTCTGGGAAACAAAATCATGAAGTGGGCCTGACATTCGACCTTAATTAGATGCGGTGAGAAATACATTGTTAAGCTGATCCAAGACAGACAGTCAAAACAAACCTCCTAAAAAGAAAGCAAGCAAACATCTGCAGATACTAGAAAAAAGTTCATGTCATGCTGAAGACTGAACTGGTGCATTTATCATTTATGGCGTTGACCCTTCAAAGGAATAACGTCAAAAGGGGCTTTGGGTGGGACTCAGACCTTTTCTAAAACCACATGCTGGCATTTAACAAGAGACAACACTGGCAAGAGAAAAGCTTCAAATAATTCTGGCATGTCTGTGGGCAGCCTAGAGCCATGAAAAAGTTATAAAACTGAAATATTTCCATATTTCCTCCTTTGTTCTTTTATCTTTGTCCATTTTTCTTCTTCACTGCACATTTTTCCCATTTTTTCCCCCATCTATTTTTTCTATGAATTCATCTTCTTTGCCACTCCAGCAGTAACCACGCTACCCTCTCTAATCGCTCTAGGAATGGTTATCACGAGCTGAACTTCTGACAGCTTTTAGCTCCGCTTACTTTGACTAAAATCTTCTCATTTGGCTGCCTGCTCAGTCGCTGCTTTGGTTTGGCAAATGTGCGGCATGTGGGCTTGCAGTGGACATAAAGGTTATAGATGTAGGCGTGTTTGTGGCTTTACATGCAGAAGAGAACACAAGCGGCCGCTTTTCTTTGAGGTTTAGTGACTGTAGGCAGGGGCGGACTGGATAAATAACACAAGCTAAAAGAGACACACGAATCCGCTGCTGATATGTCAGCAGCTGTGGAAGGCTAAAGGGAAAAGGTAGCGTGAGCAGTGCGTAAACAGAGCAACAGCAGCTCAGGTGCCCTCTCTGTGTTTACACAGGCTGGCCTTCAGGAAGCATACTGGACATGCTCAGTTACCATAATTAAAAATATAGTTAAAAACACAAAACCCACACCACTGACAGATATATTAAACAGGAGATAAAGCTCACAGCAAGTGATTCACTGGCTGCAGACGGTTGGTCACTAGTGGACATTGCAGGTTCCGGTTCCAGTAAATTCAACCCTCTAATGTACTTACCATCCTACCATTATTCCCTGTCACAGGTGATCACTTCAATTGCTTACCCCTGATATATTTTCTCACACAGATAAAAGAGAAATGAAAAACAGATACTATGGATGTGATGAAAGCCTATAATTTGTTACCAAGGTTTATGCCAAAAAAATGTGTAAAAATGTGACAGCACCTTTGGAAATGTTTGCTTATTAAGCTTAACAAACAAGTGCACCAAGAATCATGCGTTTAGACAGAAGATGGCTGATCATGGACAAATTATAACCAGACAACCAAACCATTTAGGAAGCTTATCCAGACAGGCATTGAGTTAGGGAGGGTTAGCACTCACTAGGACAGCTGGGATAGGCTCCAGACTCACCGTTACCCTGAACTGCATAAGCAAAAGAAGATGGCTCAAATGTATCTAATCTATGAAACTCAGAGAGAGGTACCTTGAGCTGCATGTAGATTACAACGTGAGCAAGTTTCTGCCATTAATTTTGTATTAACAAACTGCCAAAATGTACATATCCTTAGGTATTACTGTTATTGTTCCTGGGTCAGGATCAGTGTAAGCAATGTTTAAAGGTGCAGTGTGTAAAATTTCACCACTAGATGTCAGTAGATTGAAGAATCTAGCTACGGTGGCCACTGTAGGACAAACAGCTTTGGCTGTCATTCATTTTTAGTGAGTGTAGGCTGTCAGTCCACTCCTAACCTCAGCTGTCTATCACTACTATTTACTATGGAAGAGCTGTAAAACTTTGTGAAAGGAGATCGATACGGGGCAGTGAGTGAGAGAAGCTCACTTCTGTCCAATTACAATGATAGCGAGTGCCGCTGTTAGCTGCTGTTAGTCGACGTTAGTGAAACTTCCTTCAAAGTGGATCTAACGTTGCTGGGCAGAAATTTAATTCTCATACAATGTGAGAAGGTAACCAAAGTGTTTATCAGAGCGTGATTTTTAGAACACTCAAGCCCAACATTGTGTTGCTGGCATAATGTTAGCTTATAACCAACAGTTGCTGTTTAGTCGGCAACACTGCATGAAATTGGTTCTGAGAATACTGCACTTTTAAGGTTAACACTACCTTCACATAGTTATACTTCTTGCCAAATCCTCAAAATCGCAAATATTTAGCAAACTTTCCAAATATACCGACCACTCACAAATAGCAGACATAGTTGGCAGTCCTAATGTACATAAATAAGGTGTTTCCTTTGACAGGCTAATATGCCAAAGGTAACACAGCTGGAATGTTAGAAATTTGTGAATTGTGCTCCAGACGTTTGCGCTGTTACCTAAATTAAATCTGAGGACAAAGTGAAGTCTTTAGCTTTGTGTTAGGTTATAATAAAAGTACTGGGCAAACTTCATATCACTAAAACTACAAAGACAACCCTACTGGTGGAAGAAGTGGCAGTCCTGACATCAGTGAAGTCACAGGGATTCATCTTCTCTCTACAATATTATGACAATTCAACCAGTACTTGTTGAAATATTCCAGTCTGGACCAAAGTGACAAACCATATGTCATTCCTCGAGTCACTCGTGGCTAAATCACCTCCCTCGACCCTGGCTGCTATTTAATCTGCTTCCTCTTCTCCCTCAATTCATTCATTCTGCTGTGTTTTGCCCCTCAAAAACATCATCCATTCCTCTACTGTTTCTTCAATCCATTTATCTCTGTCTGCCCCTCCCATTTCCCATCTAAGCATCTCTCTGTTTACACCCCTTAAAACACTGACTGAACCTGTCGGCTCAACGGTGTCAGCTTTCACTTTGTGAGACTTCCAGATGTACTCCCAGGAGCTAGTGTTTTTTTCACTGGTGCGGAAAACATCCAGGCTTACAAGCTGAGACCCACACATGACATCATCCCCCCTGACAGTTGTCAAAGCTTTCATCCCCTCCCCAAATTTCTCTCTCAGTAATGCAGGGGTGGTTGACACTCTCCTAACCATATCCCCTGACCTCCGACCACATAAGCATACAATGTCTGCAAAATCTGCTGATCACAACAGTTTTCCCATATAGGGAGCATCTGGACAGAGAGTGCTCCTTGGCTACATCAAACTAAAAATACACACACCCGTAGGTCAAAGAACAACCTCTCCCCAGAATCAATAAGAGACATGCAAAAACAATCATGCATGTTATGAAGGAAACGGTGAGAGAAAATAATAACCCCCCCTGAGCTTGGGGGTAAATTGCATATCACCCACTGTTACAACATCACAGCAGATTTATTTGGCAAAGTCAGTAAAAACAAATGAAACTCTGAAAAACGAAAAGGGAGCGTCACTTATGGTAGTAAAGCAGGAACCAATTTCCTTAAAAGTGCTTTGAGTTTATGCACTGATTAATTCATAATAATAACTACACAGAGACTCATTTTAAATAGCATGCATGGTATTTTAAACAATATACAGATGTAATTATAATATTTCAGTGCTCTTTGTTTGTACTATAATTAGTGTGTTTTAAATAATTAATTCATCCTAAAGTTCCACTTACCCACAAACCAACACAATGATCTCCATTAGCCACTTATGATGTTTAATTTTTTATCAGTAGTACAGGAATATCAAGTGCCCTTAGCTCTCGCCTTGCTATTTCAGTGGGCTGATGCATTTCATTTATAAGTGAAAAATAAGAATCTATTCAGTGGTAGTTTCAAGCTTGCTGTTTTATCACATTTTCAGAAAACAAGTTCTCTTGGGGAATATCAGTCATATTCACCATGCTGTCATATGTGAGCTGACATCCTTCCCACTCACTGGAAGTCCCTTCAATTGTTCACCTCAATGTCGAGAATAGTTTAATCTTGGACCAACCCACTTTGCTTCACCAGCAGTAACTGTGCAACTCATTTCTTTAATTTGATGAATTTCATTGAGATTGTTTGCAATTTTGGTGTTAATCGCTCCCCTATATAAAGCCCAACAGATTCAGAATTTTTAAGACCAATACAGATATTTGACAATTTAGAAATCTGATATTCTGATACATTGGCCGATACTGTTTTCACTTTTAGACACACAACACAAACAGATTTCTCTAACCTTTGTTTTGTATGGTTATTTACTCGTTCCTTTGACTCTGTTTGGATCAGCTATTGTGCAGTTGTTGTAACTAAAGGAGCTAACTTCATCAGGCTAGGAGCACTGAATCACAGATTGTTGTATTTTTGAAGGAGCATGAGACTGAACATGGTGACATAGGCTACCACACAGCTGTCAGGTGGCTCAGCCTGGGCAAAGTGTTACAAAGAGTAAAGAACCTGAGAACAGAAATTTGAGAATTTTGAGGAGAGCTCTCAGATGCAGAATGGAAGACAGGTCTTGTATTTGCTGGGGATGTAACTGCACTAATGAATGAACTAAACTGCAATGCAAGGGCCTATTTGCAACATGATGAAGGCTTTTATGAGAAAGTTGGAGTTTTTCAAACCAACATTATTATAGCTTGGTGGTCCTCTTTGGATCCAACTTCACATGAACAAACATGATGAAGATTACAAATCCAGATATAAATCATCTCAGAGATGATTACATCGCATTTCTACTCTCCTTTGCATTTTCACCTTTCTCGCAAACCTGAGACAGAGGAGATTTCTCTTCTATTATGCCTGCTGGACATTGCCATAGCCTAATTGTAACATCTACTCCTATTAGCAGCAGTTTATAAAGTGACAATTAATATTGTGCAGAACTGAGTTCAGGTTATTGGCACGACCCATTTGGGAAAATGAATTGCCCACCCTTGGCCTACATGCTCAGAACAAGGTTACAAGTCGCTTATTTGTGATGAACTAGCTAGTACTTTGTTTGGGAGGATTGAAAGGAAGTAATGACGGAAAAGACCCAAGTAGGAAGTGACCATGGATGTCTGTGTCATTGTTCACAAAAGTCTCCCACTGCTGGGAGCAGCAATATCAAAACTATTTTGTCAGCTGATCCACTATGTGCACTGGAAGATTTTCTTTTTATGAGCTACTGGAACATTTCCCTGAAAATGGCTACATTTTCCATTTTCAGAATTGGGATGAGCCAATGCACACCCTGCACTAGCTGCATATTTACATCAGAGCAGTGTAATTTTCATGAAAAGCATAGAGTGGTTTTAAATGTGAACCACTAACATACTGTTTGTGTGATTCTCAAGGCAGCACTGAAATTCAGAAACACGTCCTTTAAAAATATGCTGACACGTTGGTTTATTGTGAATCATAAGAGAAGATAGACGTAATCGTTAGTTTAAGTTTGTTTTTGTATTACATAAAGGCTTACTGAATGAAGATTGAAAGAAAAAGTACACATTATAAAAATAAATATGGCATAAACATACAAATTAAACAGCACTGCAACTTTGTTATTGCGTTTTAAATTACTTGATTTTTATTATTGCTCAGGATAATTATTTTGAAATTAGCGTTTACTCTAATTAGCACATCTAAGTAGTGCCGCCATGGTCTTAGCTGAGCGTCCCAGTCCTATCAACACACTCTGTCTTTCTGACACACACACACACACACACACACACACACACACACACACACACACACACACACACACACACACACAGATGTGTTTATGGAGGGTCACACAACTCCCCTTGATCTTTTCTTTCTTCATGGTCAGGGCTGCTCAACAGCAAAGACAAATACCTCCCAAGACATACACACAAACTATGAATACTAATACATGAACCCGAAACTGACGAAATGTAAAAAAATAAAATATCACACATAAAAACATAAAGTCAAACAAAAATTACTCAAATTAATTATGACCAGCTTTACTAATAAGTTTCATTTGTAGTGCTGAAAACTACAGATTTCTTACTGAAAGGCAAACTAAATTGAAGGATGCCTCAGAATTGCTCCAGTATTACCAGAATTATTGTTTTCCCCAATAAATACATGAAGATTCTGAGTAACAAGCAGGAAATCAGCATAGCTGTGGTTTGAAGGCTCACAAAAAAAAAGAACTTCAAAGACGATGTCAGCAAAAAGAAATTTGTGAAATCTTGGTTTTGATAATAATCTTTTAGTTGCTGCTGCTGCTTGCTGAGAAATCCACAAAATACACCCCAAAACAGACAACGTGATGCTGAGTCAAAAAACTTTCAGCATACCAGCACCAGTTTTTAAAAGGTCTATGTTTGTCGAATCATGTTTTGAGTCAAAAGAGCTTTTAATTGAAAGTTATGTTGACTGACAGGGTTACTATGAAATGCTGTTTTGCTGTGATGTTGATAACCTCGGTGGAGAGTGTGCACAGATGGGAGGGGGGTACCGGCAGATAAGATAAGGAAGGGAAGAGGAGGAGAATTGTGAGTTTTACTGTAATGTAATTATATTAGTAGTGATCCAGAAGTGACAGTATCATTCACTGCAAGTATGTACAAAATGTACACATGTATATTTACACCTATATATGTGTGTGCGTGTGTGCGCATATGATCATTGTTCATCTCTGTTTAACTTGATGTAACTACAAAGAAAACAAAAGTCACAAAACGTCTCCCCATCAGTGATTTCTCACAAAAAGTCTGGTGATAATACGGACAGATAGAAAGTATACAGGAGAGAACTTTACTTCATTTTAAATTATATTAGCCTTCCATTTGATTATTTCATTACTTCTGGATGAATGTTGATATATATCCATTTCACACTATGATTGGTCAAACGTGTGTGGAACTTTCTCAAGTGCTTTTTAAATTTTTTTCTTTTTTGTCAGATACTTAAGTTATCTTTAGAATTGAATGCAACAGTATGAATGTGAAACCTAATGAAAATTAGTCATTACATTAACACTACAGTACTATGCAAAAGTCTTGAGCCTCCTGTCATTTCTTTGTATTTTGCCAGGATAGCGAACAGTAGATAGATCATCTGAAGTTCTTCTTCTTTTTTTTTTAAGGATATGACTTTCAGATACAGTTTATCTGCTGTTGTTTTTTTTGTTGTTTTTTTTGTCTTCCACTTGCAGTTTCCTCAGATTTCTTGAAGACAAACTGCACATCATGCTGAGTTTTTGGCTAATACCTCTTTGGGAATCACTTTGTTGGTGCAAAAATACTACTTTATGTACTTTAAATACTACTCTATCAGACTGTGTTATTTTTGTAAATTCAACCAAAGAAATGGAAACACATTACGTGTAGTTCTAGCAAAAAAGTGCCCAAATATACCATTTAAAATTGGTTCTTCGATAGGTTGTCTATTATGTGAAGACACAACACTAGTTCATCACTTATGTGCCTTCTTATGCTTGAATGATTCACAGGTCAGTGTTAAGTGGCTTAATAAATGTATCTGAGAATGCTCAGAAGAAAAATATAAAGAAATGGAGTGACTTAAGACTTTTTTTTTACATATATACTGTATCTGAGTGGAGCCTCACAAACTTCTGATATGGTACCAATCTGTTCTAAAGAAGAGATGTGATTAGTCAGATCCCATTAAACATTTGTGTGTGTGATGAGCATCATGATAGCATGACTATTTGTTTTGGCCTCTTATTGCAGAGGTTAACATGAAACATTGCTGCAAGCAGACACCATCTCCATCTCCCCATCTGTATGATGGATAGCTCTAACCTGCTGCTGGCAGAGACACAAGAGGGTGAAGGGCTGAACAGGCCTGGTGCACAGATGCAAACACACACACACATATAGAGACTGAGATCTGAGGCTATCAGCACTTAGCAGGTACTAAGAAACTCGGGGGACAACAAGTATGCATGTGTGTGTGTGTGTGTGTGTGTGTGTGTGTGTGTGTGTGTGTGTGTGTGTGTGTGTGTGGGCACTCCTTATGTGTTTCTTCTGGCAAGAAGTTAAGGGCCCCTGATTAGTTCACATGGGCAAAAACAAGGAAATGACTACAGGCAGACCAAAATCCTGTTTAACAAAAAAAAAAAGAAAACTATATCACAAACTACACCCAAAACAACATGAGTTTAACAAGCAACTGACAGGTTGGCGCCGTCAGGGAACTGTGTAAGAAAAGAATGCAGTGGGAAAAAGCCTGTATGTATGGTGATTGACAGAAGTTTCTGTAACAGAGTCCAAGTGTAAGAGTGTCACATGTGGCACAACACAGAGAGAAAAAGTCATGGAAAAGACTAAAAAAAAGAGAAGAAGAAAAATGCTGACAGCCAACATTTTGTGCTTTTGAGCTGAATCACTAACACATTTGTAGTGGTCACTCAGTGCCAAAAGATAATGCTGACAGAGGAAAATAAGCAGAGGGTACCACACCACCTATCTCACACTATCTCCAGATGCATGATCCTCCCTAAATGAATGCTGTATGTGTTTTCACCTGCACAACATACAGCCAGGAGCCCCACTCCTGGAAGATGTTTGTGCAACATAATGAGGACAAAAAGGAAATATGGCAAAAATAAAAGACTAAATGATTAAATCACAGCCATTCTGACTTACTACCCCCTGCTTATCACAGTGCAGTAAGGCAAAACTCACTTCATATGTGACTGAAATAACACACGAAGAAAAAAAACAAGGTTTTAACATTTTTCATTCACTTCCACAAAACATTACATTTACATTTAAGCCTCTAAAGAGTTCTTCTTTACTGTCGGTTAGAGTTCACATTTCAAGAAAACCACGCATGACTGCATTTTTCAGACAAACTCATACAGCTTATTTTCTCAAGAAAAAGAAAGGAGAAGTGAAATTGATGATGCAACTTGATTTAGCATTTTTTAGCAAAAGTTATCGAGTTTTTAACTGTAATGACTGATTCTGGTGTAGGTAGGTGTCCACTGAAATCTGATAGCACAATATGAAGCTAAAGACAGTTAGCGTAACATAAAGAGTGGGAAACAGGGGGAATCGTTTAGCCTTGGCTCCAACTTAAACTTTCTAACTTGTCTGCTTGTTTTCACTCAAACTGAAGATAAGGTGCTGTCCTCCTTCAGCACATGCTCGGAGACGGGACCTCCCGTCTGACTCCGCATTGTCTCACCAACAGCTTTCCCCTTTGCCTCCCAATCCGCCCCGTTGCCTCTGCCCCTGTCCACTTTGCTCCTAATGTCTCACAACAACTGTGCAGTGCCAAAGGTCGCATGACTGAAAAATACCTCGGCGTGCACAAGCTGTCTGCAGGTAGATAGGTATAAATTCCTGGGAATAATGAATGGCTCACAAAAATGTTGGAAAGAAGCTGTTTTTTTTTAATGAATGTATTTTTATGTAATCACAACCCCAACCACTCAAAGGGGTTAAAAGCAAGCTCCTGGGAATGCTAAAATTGTAACAGCCTGAGGGAAAGTGTGGACGGATGATGAAGTGTGAAAAAACATGCGTAATGCTTCTAGCCGCTGATGCATGTGTGTGGCTTGACCTCCTGTGGGGGTTAAGACCTTGGTAAACTGACACGATTTGTGATGTAGCACCTTCACGGGTATCTCGTTCATTTATGAACCCAAAAGACATGACGCGTGTGTCTTTGGGGGATTTTTCAGCTCTTATCTCTGGGCTTTTAGGACACTCATAGGAAAACAAGCCTTTTAAAACACTTCACAGAGATCACCCCTACAATCTGTCAGTCATCTCACAGAAAACTGTAACTGTTAAGCAAAAAAAATTAAACACAGACACAATATGTATCCAGCTTTCAGGAGCGAGACAGGAAATACCAATTTGACTTCTGGAGATGACTTCATACGACAGAAAAGGTTTAGCACAAGCACTGCCATGGCGACACCAAGTTTTTTTTAATTTCCCCCCTCACTTCTCCGTCTGCAGCTCTGGCAGACACAGCACCTCAGACAGAAATGAGTCATTTTCTGTGGTAAAACCCAGCCCTGGTGGGTTTTACCACAAGTCACCATTAACACACACGTAGCAGGGATTCAATTTTAGGGTGCTCAATCCCTTCTACACTGCACTTGAGTATATTTGGACCCCGAGGACAGTTAAAATAACACCTGCTATTGTCAATATTAGGTGTGAAATCTACTGTATCTATCCAATATGCCACTGACAAAGATACTGACAATAAAATGCCTGCAAGTTAGACAAAAGCGTCGCACATCAGCAAGAAAAAAGGAAAAACAATATGAAAGTCTGTCGAATGTCACAGCGTGAAATAATACTTAAGCTTTAAAAAGCTTTAGCAATCAGGTTGATGCGTTTACAGTGAAAAGTGTGTCTCATGCTGTGCTTCAGGCATGGCCCACATCAGAATGAAATAGAGTTCATGTCCTACATACCACAATTATTATCTTTCATTTAATCATTAACAATAAACCAGAACATCAGGGATGGGCTAGCTCATCTGGCCCACGTTAAATCACAAATCACAGGTTATTGTGAAGCACACAAAGAAAGTGCTACGTTTTGCTGTCACAGGTTTGCTGTATAAACAACTGAGATTACTATCACGTAGTCATAGTATTATGACTATGTGATAGTAATAACCATGACCGTTAAAGGCATGAAAATATATGAACACAACAGTATGTCACAACACGGACGCTGCTACATGCTTCAGTTTCAGCCCAGTCTTCCTCCGTCTCCAAGAAGTTCACTGCGGGCATGGTGATGGTGATGGGAAAGCCCCACCATGCTTTCCAGTGTATGATTATGATGAGTACGATCATGATGATATCCAGCTAATAAAAAACAAAACAATGCTTATTTCGAGCTATCCCATCACCGGGTGTTTCATCAAGTTCTTTCATTATCGTTTTGTGCGAAGTTTATCAGCATCGAGAATCTAGTGTTAACAAATTCGCAAATCTGCTTGGACTGAGTGATTATGAGTCATTGTTCGCGTTTGTTCACTTTAAATGCTCTCACACTCCTGTTCCTGGACATAACAGCAGTGAAAAAGCATTAAAATCCTACTGCATAGTCCCTGTGCAGAACCACGTACCAGGGCTGTGGTTAGTATTAGCAGCTAGCTGGTAAAGACAGTGGAGCATATATGAGTCAAATATTCTTCATAAATGTTATTTCAGCTTATTTCTGTAATGAGAAAAATGCTAAAAATATTTCGGTTTTGCACATTTTGGTAAAACTGGGACTACACTGGCCTTCAGTGTCAGCAATGACTAGTCCAGCTTTAAACATGTCCCCCTTGCTATGAATGTCCTTTTCTGTGTGAAGCAGAAAGTGGGTGGCTTCAACGTGGTCAGACAGTGTTTGTTAGGGGAAATGGACTGTTGCTAGTTTACTGTGAATCATTGAAGGTAAAAATAGTTCTTTTTTTTATTTCTTCCAATTTCATTTTTCATATTTCATGTTTCTACCCACCGGCTCTGTGAATGCCTGTTATCCACGATGTGCCCACACCATGCATCTTTCAGCAGCTGATATGCTTCTTTGATTAGTAACCAGTAACGCCATTACTGCTTTTAGAAGACACACCAGCTTTACCTGACTCTGTGCATCTTCCACCTCCACCTCACATGCGTGCCATATGCTGCACAGACAGCAGTCAGTTCCAGGAAAAACTGTTACACATCTGTCGCTTGTTCAGGCAACAGTATATGAAACTAAGACATGTGGGTGGGCTTTGTGCTTTTGCAGGCTCGGGGCAGCATCTTTGAACTTTTCTTTGACATCACAGTGTTTCAAGAAATATGCTTCTTTGTCTTGTTTATCCAGTAACTGCAGCATCCTGCCAGCTTCGCTTTTTTTTTTTTTTTTTTTTTTTTTTTTTTTGTGACATCAGTAAACTCTGCGCGCACTCCGGATGCATGACTTTGTCATCATCTAAATGAACTTCATGTGACGCTGTGGTAGAGTTACTGACAATAAATGCCAGAAGAAGGCTTCTGAATTAAATGATGACCTTTAATCATTTACAGTTTACTCTAAGTAATTGCAGTTAATCACTAAAAGTTAATCTTCCTTAGTTTTTAATGTGGACTTGGTTACGGAGCATTTGGAGTGGATACAGTAGTTGCTTTGCATTGTCAGAAAATAGTGGATAATATCAAGGAGATGGCAATAAAAACATTTTTTTTCCAGAGTCAATCCAAAAAAATCTGCTTAAAAGGTGAGAACCTGATGCATTTGTTTGAACAATAACTTACATGATCCATTACCAAAATTATCAAAGTTTTTTGTTCTAGGACTAACGTCAGATTTTGCTTTCTTTTCCTACATTTTTAGCTTCTTATGCTCAAGCCTAAAAAGGTAAACCCTCCAAGCAAAACACATGTCACCCATCACTGCAGCTGGCTTTCCTGCAAGAAGTGAGGCAAATGAAAGAGAAGACTATCATACATCAGGAAAACAGATACCGTATGCATGACACTATTGATCCAAGCTTGCGTAGGTTCATCTGATCTTTGATGCAGTAGTTGGTGTTGACTATTTTTTTCCCACATGCACATATTTGTGTTGTTCTGAAGGTCAAATGCGCACAGATCTTGCACCTTTATGAAACAGACGCAGAGCGAGGTACAAGATTTAAACCTCCTCCGCCTTTTTATTCTTTTTTTCCCATTCTCTGTATGATTACTTCCATTAAATTTAAGAAGAACTAAGCAGCTTAACACTATGAATGCCTGAGTGGATCATCTGTATCAAAAGCTGTATATATGATTCATAGATCACTACTACAAAGACCTGCAAGACATATATATTATGTGGGAGATGAAGGAGACACAGAGGAGGGAATGTGCTGCATATAGGCCTTTTTGAGTTCAGATGTGGTTACCCTGCAGTCTAGTGATGCACCAATCTGTTATTAGGATAAGACAGTACTACAGAATGCTATACTATCAATATCAGCGACAGTGACACCATCTATTAAATTCAGTTCTTTGTTGTTCTTTGTTTACAATACCACACATCAACAGCTGTGCAGCACCAGGTTTTAGCTGGAGAGCTAACATGGTGTGGAGGAGGCGAGTTGATAGTACTTTCATTGCACTCACAGTAGCAAAACTTCTTGGAACTCAAGTTATTCTTTCACCAGTTTCTTGTCAGCACCACTCCACACTAGATGTTTGCATGCATGCACATTTATTTCACCCTACTGTCATTTTGCGAGTGAGACTCAAAACAGGAAGAAAATGTATTGACGATAAATGACATCAGCGGTGCGGTAACTACGCTCACACTGAGTTGTTTTACAACAAATACCAATTTAGCAAATATATACTCTTGGATGTATTGATTTAATATATTTGACTTTATTTTATTTAAATGGGTTACTGCAAACATGCAAAAATCTGATTGTGCCAGACTCATTTTGTCTGTAGTGTAGGGCATGGAAATAGCTCCTGTCACTGCAGTCCCTGACAAACTGATATAAAAAGCCTGAACACATACATAATATATAAATCAATCTTTCTATATTATAAATCAGTCTTACGTAACACTTTCAAATCACATGAAAAAAGACAAAGGTCCATGAAGAGTATTCCAAAAACAAAAGCAATTAATAAATCATTGTTTTAGACTTTACTTCAGATTATGATGGCATACTTAATTATCAAATATCTACTGTTCTATGCATTTGGAGAATTAATGGCAATGTCAGTTTAGTTCATATAGGATTATACGGAAACTCAACGTAGTAGGTTTCACGATGTCTTAAGCAGTGAAAAACATAAAATAAGACTTAAAACACACACACAGAGCTATTGAGTGGAATCTGAAATGTGGTATATTCCTTAGGTCTGTGGGTATATGCTTCTTGATAAGAAAGTAATAAATGCCCAAAACGTTACTTCAGAATCTTCTCTGGAAAATGTTCTGGTGGATGCAGATCTGTTGTAATTTTGTTTGATTCCAAGCGAGAGGAAGACAGTTTATTCATTAGTAAATTGACACAGACATCATGTCAGTGCTCTGTGTGCCTCAGTGATGAAATGGTTAACAGATTTAAAAGATCTCTGTGTCCTTGGTTTGAGACCAAGAAGAGACATAAGTCCAGCCTCAGGGGGTCATAAGCTAGTGTACTCGCAATGCTGGTCCCAGGACAAACAGGAGGATTGTGTCAGCGAGGGCAAAAACTGTGCTAAGAAGAACATTCACCATGGCAACCACTTGAGAAATAAGGGAGCAACCAAAAGTACCACATCACATCAGCATTGTGTGTAACGGAATACTCAAGGATAAGGTATCAGGACGTATATCAGAATCGGATAAGAAGTTGGATCGGTGTGTCTTTCTCTACTCATATGATGGATCTTCCATGCTTCCAAGCATTTCTTGCATGCTACGTTTGGCATTACATCCACCAAATTTCCAGCAAGAGTATCAACTGAAAGCTGTGCAAATGAAAGAGAACTTGTTTAGCAGTTCACCCAAGTTTAAGTAGTGGTTGTCACAGCAACAATTACATCTTTTTTTCTAAATGTTTGCAGTAAACAGCTGAAATACTACAGCACAGTTGCAACAGTACTTTGAGCTAAAGGCTACCTTAACTAACAATTTCCTCTTCTCTAAATATAGCCATGTTGTGCATCATTCTCATTTGAGTTTTCAGCACACAAATCAGCATTCACACTGTGAATCTGACTGTTGCTGCAACATGAGATACGCCACATACATTTTCTGTTGGCAAACCACACGTTTTCACTTCCTCTATGGTGGCTGCTGCAGTGGCATGTGAGGTCACTGGCACCAATGTCACTGTGTGAAGGTTTGCAAAAAAATGTTAGCATCTCATGAGAAAACTAATTTCAATGCAAGTTGCACGAAAACATTTCAGCTGTTGCACACACTGTTGCACCAGCTCCGATGCAACTGATTTACATTCAGGCTAGTTGCATGGGATTTGTGTATTGTAGTTCTGAAGATGGGCCCCTTTGTTTAACGACCAAGGCAAGAAACGCGAGACAAGAAAAAGGAGCACTACAACAAACGGCTACGATCAAAGAGGCTTCATTTGAGCTATACATGACATGTGTTAAAACACTTATTCAGACATAATTCGACTTAACTGCAAGTGTAAATACACACAACACTGTCACTTTGGAGACACACAGCTGTATCCTGTGAAGCTGTAGGTAACTAACAATCTCAAACCACTGGGAAGAATAAACATAACTTCAGCTCCAGCTAGAGTTTCACCATATCTGTGTTTTCTGTTAGACGTCTTTAATAACAACTAACAGAAAACAAAAATCTATCAAATTTAAGCTATCGTTCCAATACAGAAAAAGCCGCTTTGTGTCATAAAAACTGGCTCTGAGGCGTCCCCTTATTTGGCATGAGATTTGTTTTCACAGAACAGGAAACAAAGGCCTGCATGTGGTGGTTTCATCACAAAGGTCAGAATTATCAAGAAATCGTCATATGAGAACGAAAACTATTCTTGAGCTGAGACTGGTTTACAGCCTCCACCTCGCCCCCTTACCAAACTGCAAGCGTTGATGAAGGCTGTGAAATCCAGCTGAAAGCACTGGAAAATATCCAGAAAGCGAACACTGATTTGAGGCTATTTTATCCCACGATTACAAGTGCTTTGTGTCATTGGTATAAACTAGAAAATATAAACAAAGCCATCCATCCTCTTCCACTTATCCTTACTTATCAGAGTGAAGTGGCTGGAGTCTATCCCAGTTACCAGAGGGCGAGAGGAAAGATCACCAGTCTGTCACAGAGCTAACAACGTATCTTAGCCAATGCAGAAAAAAATGCATTCAATTTAACTTCTGTTTATTCACAGTTTTATTTTATAGTCAACGAATTTGGGTCATATTGAATAAATATAAGTAGTAAGTATTTTTTGTAAATTATGGTCATGCAGTGTAAAGGATTATCTGGGGTACAAAACCACATGCTCATCGGCATCTTGCAAAAATCCCCCCCCCCTCCAAAAAAAAACCTACGCATCTGTCAAGAAAAAGCAAGTTTGACTAATAAACCACATGATAATTGGATAATGACTTGTGACTGAGAACTCGTTAGCCAATGGCAGAATCTCTGAACTTGAGGCTTCAGTGCAGGACTTGATGCCACAGTAGCTACGTCCATTTTTTTACTACCTGTCGGGATAAGTCACCTTTCAGTGGCAGTCTAATCTTGCCTATATGTTATGCAGTGTTGGGTGTAACACATTACAATGTAACAACATTGCAAAGTAACAAAAATACTGTAATCACATTTCATTTTTCAGTAATACAGTAATGTAATGCATGACTGTGCTGAATGGAGTAATCACATCAGAGTTACAATTGTGCCGTTACTTGCGTTACAAAGTTTCTTCGGTTATTTGCAGGACAGGTAGACAAAAAGAGAAAAAACATGCTTTTTTCTTCCAGTGCACTGATCTTACAATCATGTACTTTCAGTTTGTGTGCAGGAGGAGGAGGAAATGGTTGAGCGATGTAAAGTGGAGATATGGATATTGCTTTCACTTTTCTGGCGCAAAAGGACAAGAGCAAGATGATAAAGCACAAACTGTGTCCATATTGATAGCACGACTTAAGCTCTTTGCAAGCAACTTCACAGACAGCATGCTAGCACAAAGCTAGCCAAGAACCCAGAGCTGAGTGTATGCTGACCCCAGCCCAGCAGCCAGAGCCTGCACTTCGACAAAGGCCGTGATGAGCAGTCAGGCTTGCAGAAAATACTGAAAGAAAGATCATATGTATGTCCTCATCAGGATAAAGTTATGTGTTGTGGGACTGTAGCCTAAGGTTTATATTTTTAACTTTTAACTCTGAGAAAGTACATATCAGGTAATTTAATATAGTGATGAGAACGAGTAGTGTATTAGTGTACTTACTTTCTCCAGCAAGTAGTTAAATAAAGAACATTATAAATTAATGAGTAATGTATATTAAATAACTTGTCTTGAATAATGACCACAACAAATTTTTTTTGGTCACCAAATACCACCAAGACTGCCCTTTAGTCTGAGAATACAGTGCTCAGAGAGTAGCAGAAGAGCAGAATAGCAGGCACACTGTCACAAGGTCAGAGGTGGAAACCATGAGGTGTTAGTATGCTGTCATCTTCGTGTGAAATCCTCCACATGTGGGCTATAGCAGTGTAACCACAACCTACCAGAAAAACATGTGAGTAAATAGACCATTTCTCAAAGACTTCTCCTTTGACATATTTCTGTAACTACAAAGGAAGCTGCTGTTTTCATGCAAGAAAGCACATGAACTTTGTGATATAACTTCATCTTCTTCTGCTGCACTGATTAAACCATTTTTTAGCATCAAGGGTGGATTCGATAGATTTTGATTCTAATTTAGTAAAAAGCTATAAAAATATTTATTTTCTTCCTTTAATTATGTTGTAATGCATCAACATTGAAAGAAAACATTGTAAACATTGCTCACCTGTAACAACACAGAGCAGCTGTGGCTATTCTAACATTTAGAGCTGAAAATAAAATCAAAAAAGCCATGCGTTAGTTTGGTGTTTCTCTCAGTGGTTAGCACTGCTCCCTCACAACTTGGTCCCTAGTCCTCATAGTTGGTTTAGTTTGTGAAATCTAGTTTTTGATACCAAAATAAACAACTTTTTTTAAAAGGCACCTTTGCACTGGCTTCTTCCATCTTTTATATATAGTCTTTATATTGCCAAAATGCAACCGTTAAGTTCAAAAAAGAGAACCTTATATTGTCATTGCTGGCATCCATGAATTTCTGAAAAAAAAACCCAAATGAAATAAAACCTATATATGCATAGGACGCTGCCAGAGGTTTTAGATTGGCCCTATTTAAGGAAGGCATTAGGGGCGCAGGTGTAGGGAATTAGAGCCAGAAGGAGGCCACACAGTTTTTCAACCAGGTGGGGTTGTTGGTTCTGATGGTCATGTCATGTGTTTTTTATCCTATATTTGCACTGAAGATATGGTTAATAAATAAAGTACTGGCCATGGTGGACCTCAGTTTCTTGAACGCCTCAAGTGGCGTTTTGGTGGTTGGATTGCCACGAAAATGATGACAGCAAATTCACCAGACTACATAGTCTCTGCTTTCTCACTGGAAGAGGACATTTTTATCATGACAGCCTGATTATGACATTGCCACAATAAAATCACCAGACGTGAAAAGTGAAAACTGTCATTTTCTGCTGCACGTACAACATGTTCAGCAGAGGCATTCCCACAGTCTATAGATATATTCATGTGTGTGAAAACAACAAATAAGGACGCTCAAACTGGGTCTAAGAAGAGACAAGTAGACGATAAGCTAACATAATCACTCACCACTCCAGGAAATCTGTCTGCCCATGCCAGCAGACAGTTTATGTCAGATTAGTGCTGATTGCTGCAGACTCCAGGGAGCACGCTAATTCAGATTCAAATATTACAGTCAGTATTGGGGGGGGGGGATATACTGCTAATGACGGAGATGGCCGGGTTCACCGCTATGGCTCGCCAAGCTAATAAATTCACTGCAGAGTTGTAATGTCTTAAGACTTTACAGTATATCCTCTGACAATCCAGCCATCAATGAATTAACTGCCCTCTCTGTTCTACTGCAGCATTCCATGTGCTCAGGAAAAGAAAAATTTCCTTGAAAGAGTTGTGAAGCACGAAAACCAGTTTGTGTTTGACTCGTCCTTCAGCTCCTCCTTCCATCTCTGCAGCACACATACTGTAAAAAGACACTGAAATGTGATAAACTTGTACAGAAAACACCTTGTAATCTCTGCGGGGCAGCGAAACAGAGGTCTCGAAACAGCTTTCATCTAATTTACTACTTTGTAATCAAATAACAGGCCATAAAAGGCAACTTTGTTTAGCACAACCATATGAACTCCAAAATACCCTCTGGCTATTTCTCGCAGCTCACAAGCATCCTATCATGTGTGAGCGCCGTGATGCTGCCGCAGTCCCTGCATTAAAGGAGCAGTTCAAAGAAGAAAAAAAAGAAGAGCTTTGGCTTGAGTCACAAGGTCAACAGACAAAAAAGAGGAAAGAGAAAAAGCCTCAAGAAGAGGTCAAATGTTTAGATCGTGAATATTATTGCAAAACCAAAAACTATTTCTATGGTAACTGATGATTAAAGTCATTGATTCAGATGAAACCATAAACACGATGTGGTTCCAGTGTGAGAATTTGTTACGTTTTGGGCTACAGTAAGAAGGCCAGACAAACAATGTGTGTGATGTGTTAATGTCACCCTGGAGATTGTGGCATTGCCTAAACTGTACTTTGTGTAAATGGCAGCCCATTTGCTAAAGACTAAATTATTAAGTACAAAGAATTAAAATGAACAACGTAAATGATAATTCGTCGCAGCCCAGTAGGTGACTGTGTTCCTGCTGTTTGTGTCACTCCAGTCGACTCATACTGATGGAAGCCAGATGCCCCACTTCTCTGAAATACCAAACTCAAACCACCTGCAGCTCCATCGCCGTTAGGAATTTACATAGATTAAATGCTGCCAGTACAACAAGCACATGTGGGCCTCTGAAGCAGGCAGTGGAAGCTACCATAACCCAACACTATGGACTCAAACCAGCTTTTACCCCTGTGTGAACCGCATGCCGCTCACACTACAGTGCTGGGCCAGCAGGGCTGAGCGTGATGGAACAAGATCAGTTAAGCAACAGCGTCCAGCCTCATTCACAATAACCCTGAATTTGCACATGTAGAAATAAAAGCACTGTTTGACAAACTGCAGGAATCTGATTAAAGACACTAAAGAGAGACAGAGAGGGCTGGATTAAAAAGAAAAAAACGACTTCAGCCTTGATGATGGGATGGTTATGGGATGGGCTTATGAGCTTCAACTGAACTGACCCCTTGACACTCACACAGCCACACACATTTCTCTCCACCTCTAACTCAATTCTCTAATGACCATCACAAGCCAGCATCACATGTAAGCGTAGAAATCTGAGAATTAATCAGATACATGCACTGTTGTCTCTATTCCACTTTCTCCCACTTATCCTCCCCTCCTCCAAACTCTGATACATCACCGGTACTTTCCGTCATATTCAAACTTCTTGGACGTGACCTAGAAGTTCATTCACTTCTGCTGCTCTTGAGGTGAACTTGAGAGCGCAGCATCACCAGAGGAACCAAAAGCGACCACACAACCTCCTAGCTCCGTTACTAAGCCAGCAGCAATTTCACTTAAGCAAGAACTTCAGACCTAATCACTGCCTATGAGGGTTTGTTCTAAAACAGGGTGAGACACAATTTCACAAGATCTGCACCAGAAACAGCAGAAACACATGGCACTGCAGAAACACAGCCTACTTCTGATAGCGTAAACTCTGGCATGGCCAGCATCTAATTAGAGCGCCCTGCAGTAATTTGACTGACCGTTCAACGTCTCTGTTATATAAGCTCATGGGTGGCGTGCCTCTGAGACCAGGCTGTCTATGAAGCACCCTTGTTCCTTCAGAATAAATCTCACCTGGGCACATACAGAAAGTTCGTATTAGGACAGGACACCGACTTTTTAATGGGCGTGTTGGCAAGGTGAGTGACACTTCTAATGGATGCGTTTAGTCGCTCGGTCGTCATTACGCATACTGCGAGGATCCAAGCGTGTGCCGCCTGGCGTGCGCGCAAGGATGCGCCGAGGGAGCTTCGGTACTGTAGAAGAAGTGCTTGTTATTTGATCCAATAATCATTACTTTTATCTGCGGTCATTACTTACCAATAATTGCCTCTGTTGTCAAAATAAAATGTTGCCACATCCTGAGCGCCATTAGTGTGAAGCTGTGTCCTTGTAGCTTCACTCAGTCTCAGTCCACGGACTTTTAAACAGAAGATTTATCAGAGAATTTTTTTTAAAATCGCTAACAGCCTTGTACTGTACTGTAACAGACTTGTAAGAGTCCTCGAAGCATTTCCTGTGCATCAGCAGCTTAAAAGTCCTGAATCAAACTAGACTTCTGAGTTGGGCGGGACGAACAGGGAGGAAAAGTGGGCAGTGTAGCGGAGTGAGGGTTCCTGAGGTCTGAGGGTCGCTCGACCGTTAACGTGAGCAGCGACACCATAAAAAGCAGGGATGGGATGAAGGCATCTGCAAAAATCCGCACATCACTCGCAAGTCTGTCAGTGTGGCGTGCACAGAGCCTCCACGGCAAACGGATGCGCTCTCCCAGAGACGCGCACAACAAGCAGCGCAACTGTGTGTGTTTCATTCCCTCTCTGCCCCTCCCTCCATCTGTAAGACACGCTGTATAGCTGTTACTTACACACAACCATGGAGGAGAATAATGGACAGGTAGAGGAGAGAAGGATGAGGGATAGACATGCCAGGCAGGCAGCAGGTCAGTCACAAACAGAGCTAAAACAAAGCCATCCTGCATTTAGCCTAAGAGCTTTTAGATGAATATGTGTGAAGTCTTTTAATGCTTCAGCTTGGTGCTTCAACATTTGAAGCTCCTTCTCTACTTCAATGTGCTTTTAAAAAGTGTAGACTACCTTTTTTGTGATTCTTTCTCTTAGTACAGCTGTTATAGAACCTCCACCAGCCCGTACCAAAAAACAAGCAAAACATACGAATTTCCTCTTCAACATGACACATCATAATTAAAACCTTAAATAACGCACATGAGAAGCTTAAGTTACTGGGACTAAAGTCAAAGCCTGAATTATTGCTTAAGTCCCTGAAAGTGGGTGTGGGAGTTTAATCATGCACAAGACTTTATAACCTATGTCGAGCCCATGGGAAAATCTTAGCAGTCAAAGCGGCACAGTGGTGTCTGGAGACTACAACTCAACAGTAAGACTAAAATAGACTCAGTTTAACATACAGGGTTCGACCTTCTGATTTCAACAGCAAAGTCATATTAAAATGTGAAAAAATTGAAAAAGATTTACAAAAATGAAGCTGTGCCAGTCTGTCTGTGGAGGAAGGAAAGTTTTACAGGTTTCACTAAATCAGGGGTTGTCAAACTGTGGGTGGGGAGCCATTGGTGGGGTATAGAGCTAGTCTAGATGGAAACGAAGTTGAATGAATATGATTTATGAAGAGGAAATAAACAAGAGTTCACTGATGCCATGGCGCGGTATCCTGTTTACACGGCTCTAAATATTTTAAACATAAAAGTTTTTTAGGTTTTAGGGTTAAAGTGCACTTGTGAGTAACTGTCTGTGAACACGTTCAAAATTGTGAAAAGTAGCAAACATGAACACTAATTTATTGCAGAGTGAAAACTTTTACTACACAACCACACAGCCCTTTGTGACTTAGAAGCTTTGGTTATTGTATTGAAGATATGAAAATAGGGCTTAAAAATGATCATCCAATATCTGTGTTAGTCATACCCAAAGATGTCAGTAAAACAAAATTTTAGCATATGCAAAAAGCACATTATATGGAATTGTAAATATTATTTTAGGCCTGTATTACACAACATCATATTGACAGAACGTTAATCAGTGACAACCCACATGTTAGATTTGTTTATGTAAAATAAAAAGTTGTCTCTAAACGGCTCAACTTTTGTTTTTATGTACATAACAGCAGCATCTAAGGGGATTTTAATCTAATGTGTCAGCATGATGGGGCTGTGGTTAGCACTGTGCTCACCTGTCCTCGACATGGGTTCTCTCTGGGTACTCTGGTTTCCTCCAAAAGCAGGCATGCTAGGTTGATTTGTGTCTTGACAGGCTACTCGTGTATTCAGCTCTCAACCTAGAACAGCTGGGATAGGCTCCAAACCCCCCTGCAAACCTGAAATGGAGCCAAATAAAAAGCATAGATGGATTGCTTTTATCTGAGGCCTGCGATTGTTCCGATATCTTGCAGCTATAAGATATGAACTAATCAATATATAGTTGACCTCAGTGCTGAGAGGCAAAATGCCTCAGAAAACATGTCACGATAAACCAACTGACACTATGGTATTGTAAAGATAGACAGATAGATAGACAGATAGACAGATAGATAGACAGATAGACAGATAGATAGATAGATAGAACTTGGCACAAAAAAAAGCATTTTCCCATTGCCTTGCCTCGCATGTGAGTGCTTGGATAGTTTAGTTGACAAAGAAAAAACAAACAAAGAATACAGATTTGTTTGGTCTAGATCTCAGTTCCTCAGCACTCATATCTCAGTACTGATTGTCACTGATTTTGTTACAACAACAGAAGTGTCACACACAGTCTAAAAGTGGTGCCAATTCCAGCAGTCAACAGCTGGAGAGAGAGAAAAAAATCCCCATGTTACGGAAGGATTATTATAATGAGGGGGCAGTTAGTGAAGAGTGTTAGAGCCTGGACTACAACCAACCACACAAGTGTACAGTTACCATGTTACCATATAATGCAAAATTCCTCTGTCAACACAGTATCTTACAGAGCCATAAGTCTGAAATAATAGCCGCTCTACTGTGATGGACAATCTCTGAATCAATTCCTGACAACTGCGCTCTAATTTTACGTGTTACTCTACACTTCTTAAATTCTACATCATTATTCCTCATAAGCCACAGTTATTTCCCTTTCAACTGCTGCTGACACATAAGTACCTGTTCATCAACAGCCAACCATTCAAGGATAATTTAGCAAACGCCAGGATCACTTCAGCAGCTGTCATCATGGTATCCTAACAACTGACATGGTGATAAAGTACATACCGTTCCAAAGGTGGCTCACGTGGGTGTTCCTACATTTCCTTTGATTATTTTGTAATAAGTGTGTGCGAACTGCAGTTTTACTTAACCCCCAAGTCAGCCACATTTAATATAATTATCTACTATAACACCTTCTACACACTACAGTTTAAGAGACTTAAACATTTCACCATGAAGCAGAGAGTATAATGACCACGGCACAGGCATCTATTTGACAGACGATCTGGTATGCCTCCGATCATGAGCTGCTTCTCTGCTTCTCCAGTCTGCCGAGTTAATCTCGGTTTCATCTGCCCAGAGAAACATGCAAGCTCTTTGAGATGTTTTCTAGCAAAGTCTAATCTGACCTTACTGTTCTTAAGTGTAACCAGTAGTTTGCAACTTGCTGTAAACCCTCTGTATTTACATTCAAGAAAGTCTCTTGATTGTAGACCTGAAAACTTCCAGCTGTTTTTGACTTGGTTAGGCAAGAAATTTAGAGATTTTTTTTTCCTAACCAGAAAAAAAATATTCCACGATCATGCACTTCAGTTGTCTCGTGTGGTTCTCCTTTTTGCGTTTCTGAGCTGACAGAGTGGTTTCTTTCTTTTTCAGAATGAACCAGACTGTTGATTTTAATCAATCTGATAGGTTTATTTTTCAATTTTCAACCTAATGATGACCTCCTTCTCTTGCATCAACATCTTCAAGTTAAACACTTGGAATCAACTCCAGATCTTTTATCTGCTTATTTTTCATGAAACAACAAGGGATCGGGCTCCATCTGGCCATAAAACAGCGTATCAGTTATTATCCAACTACTTTTAAGTCTCTGAAAATGAGGGACTGTGTATAAAAAATGTAATTCCTTAAAAATTAGTGAATTATCCTTTGAATTGAATTCAAAATCCACTGCAGTGCTGTACAGACTGTGTACACTTTAACACTTCTGTCAGTTTCTTCAGTAGCTGAACCGCGGTTATCTTTCTCAATTTCACTGTGTAAATATTTTGAATCTTTTCATACACAAACAGCATACAGGATGAGTTATTCAACATAAAG
The DNA here is from genome assembly GCF_013358895.1 of Oreochromis aureus. NCBI lineage: Eukaryota > Metazoa > Chordata > Actinopteri > Cichliformes > Cichlidae > Oreochromis > Oreochromis aureus. Next base: position 48,597,283 of record NC_052948.1, on the reverse strand, counting down.
TACATCCTTCCATACACAATCTAGGTGGAGAATAATGTGGGATTACATGGCGCGTGTGAGCATCAAATGTAGCGCAAACACACTTCAGCTATTCTCATAGAAAGACATCAAACAGGATCTCAGCAGCTCCCAGTCAATGAGAGAGTTTACAGAAGTCCTTCCTGTCTTCAGCCATCGCACTGAGATCCAGGAAGACTCTGATTAGTTTTCATGCACTTCCTCACCACAGCAGACCCTTCCCCACCCATCTCCTCTCTTCCTCATCCTCTTTCATGCCTTGTTCTGGTCACATGCCTTTCTTTCTCCTTGTAGCAATGTATAGACTGCATGTATGTTTTCATTTCTGACCTCTGCGCGGTTTCCTCCCCCCTCCTCCATCGCCTGCCTTTCGTTCTGACATACTATATTCTCCTATTAGCCGTGGAAGTCTATTCTAATGTGTTTTGCTTCTCTCGCTCCCTCCTTAACTGCCTGTATACATAAAGACAGGAAGAGAGCATTAGCGTGTATGAGATATAAGGCTGTCTGCCTCTCTAATAAATTGAAGGCATTTTTTTATTCACTTCCGAGAAATACTTTCTTTGAACTGAAAACTCTGAAATTCATTCATATTCTCCAACGACAATCGTCCGAGATGCTTTTTGTGGCGAAGGCAATGAAGACAAACTGTGTATTTCAGACAGTAATTCCCGGCTACTGAAGCTGAAAAACTATCAAACTTTGACTTGGTTCATAAAGTGTGACAGGCGATATTTCTCTGCAGCCCCTCATCCCAACTGCAAGAACCTGCAATACTACATCGAGTGAAAGCCATTTAAAGTGAGGATCTAAGGAATCTTTAATGTATACAAAGAAAATGGCTTGTGTGTAACAGCAGATGATAGCTCACAGTAAACATAAGCTATGTATGGTAATGTTGTGTATTTGTATTCATATTTATTAAACTTTAAAATAAGTCAGTGTTGTTTTTTTGTTGGGTCTAATAAACCCAACAAGAAACAGCGCACAGATACAGGAGCAGACTTTCCCCTGAACCGCTCGTGCATGCAACCACATTTGATTTTCCTTGCTGCATGTGCTTTCATGCCGAGCTAGTGCAGCTGATCAACAAGGAAAATTAGTGCAATAAATCCTTTTTTGATTGAAAACATCAACAAATATCAAACATTAATTAGATTTGTGGTATAAGAAATCATGATTTGGCCCTTTGGCATAAAGAAATCTAAAACTGATAACAACTTTGCCTTTGAAAAAGGCTTACTTAAAATCTAGCCACAGTTCAGTTCAGTTCAGTTTTTATGGTGTTTCTGTCCATGTACTGCCTGCTTCTAATTCTCCACCACCAATAACAGTTAAATGGATTACGACTAAACGTGCTTCTTCTTCTTCTCTTTCTTTCGACTGCTTCCTTTAGGCCTCGCCACAGCATCTCATCTGCCTCCATGTCATACTACCTTGAGCATCCTGTCACACCGTCTCCCTGTATGTCCTTCATACACCTCAGAGGTGGGACAGCTCCATACTCAGCATCCTTTCAGCTCCATTTCACAACATATCCACTTACTCTGCTCTGCACATGTCCAGATCATCTCAATCTTCTCTGACTTCGTCTCCAAAGTGCTCAACCTGAGCCGTCTTTCAGATCTTTTCATTTCTAATCTTGTCCATCTTCATCACTCCCAATGAAAGCATCTTAACATCTGCTTTCCCATCTCAGCCGTGTGTCTTTTGGTCAGTATCACCATCTCCAAACCATAGATCACAGCAGGTCTCTCTACCATCTTGTAAACCATCCCTTTCACTCTTGCTGCTATCCTTCTGTCACAAATCAGCCCTGACACCGCTCCGCCTCCTCTCCTTCTGTCCGTTGCTTTGAATGGTTGGCTCCAGGTATTTAAACTCATCCACCTTCACCATCTCTACTCCTTGCATCTTCACCGTTACCCCATCTCCCTCTCTCATTCACATTCCCTTTGCTGCTTTCATTCCTCGTGGTCAGCAGCAGCAAGACAGAATGCTGGATCGATATCAGCAACAACAAACTCATCTGTGACTGATCGATGTGCACCTGTTGTTAGCTGGAAAGCTAACATAGCAGCAAAGGTATCTCACTCTATCTACACTACTGAGTTATATTTGTATGTTGGCGGGACTTTTTAATTTAACTGAAAAATGTACTCTCTCTCAAGCTGTCATCATGTTTAGTGTAAGAACTGCGGAAAAGGTTTTACTAATACGGACCAGTGCGGTAACTTTCTTCACTTTCTTGTATTCATGCAGTGTGTAAGTCCAACCTGAACCTGCATAAAACATAAAAGAAAGCTGCAGTTCACCAAAGGTGGGAAGTAACAAAGTAAAAAGACTTTGTTATTGCATTTAAGTAGAATTTTCAGGTATCTGTACTTTACTTGGATACTTATTTTTCTGACATTTTTTTACTTTTACTCCCTACTTAACAAAGCAAAAATGAAAACACATTTTTCAACGAAACAGATTTAAAGCTTGCATGTAAAGTCATCATTTTAATCACATATTGGATCGTTATATGATCTGATTTGATAAACTGTGTATTTTCATTTTGTGAAACATCCTGCAAACCAAACTAAGCTACACTAACTTTGTGTTATTCAAATGTTGCATGAAATTACAAGGCAGCCTTGGATTGAAGATAAACAGGTTAACTTGCATCACTGTGGTAAATTCACAGTAAAGCTCTGTGTTGGACTGCTGCACAGTGGCTGTGGTGCTCATGGTCACATTTAGGTTACATCTAGCGTAACAGAGATACTTTTGCATTAAAGCTGATGATGCTTAGATTCATTTGCTGAATTCCAACTTTATACCAACTGTATACTGTCTAGCATGAAGACAGTAAACAGTGTAGTGTCAGAGTAGGGGATGGATATCAGCCGAGAGAGCTTGTCAAACTGTGCACATCTTGTTGAATTCCACAGTCCACAAGCCCAGAAACAGCAGCAGGTCAGCTGATCACAGCCTGTACACTAAGCACACCTGCTGAAGCTCACATTAGAAAGTATTGTGCGCTATGATTCTTTTCCCCATGCTGAGCCACTTCACAGCGCTTAGGCTTCCCCCTCCTGCTGAATCTGTTTTACATAACAGATTCAAACTAAGCACATTCAGTAGAATTAAGAAGTTGCTTCACTACTTCAGCTTTTACTGGAGAGTTTTTAACACAGGTATCTGTACTTCTACTTAAGTAAAGACAGTCTGTAACTTTGCCACCTCTGCAGTTCATATAAAGCTCATTTTAGACACTTGTTGCAGGGTAAGTACAACATACATAAATGAAAGATACGAGAAGAAACATGTTAAAAATGAGCAAAACTCTATTATCTCAAAGTTTGCATCTGTGGCCACACACCGTATTCATCAGAAGCAGCCCCATCAGTCCACAGCTATATAAGGACATGCTGACTTCTGTAGACGATGACTTCTTGCTTGTATTTTTTTTTAATCTTCCACAAACAGTGAAAGCACTGAACGTGGACGATAAGAGGAGTTTCTCATTGTTTTGCAATGTGACTTCACAGCTCCTTTGGCTCTGTTGCTCTTTAGCGTGACTTTGCACATAGCCAGTCTGGTGACAGTTCAGCATGAAGGAAAGCAGATCCATCCTCACTGATTCCTTTGTAATGAGAGGAGCTTCTCACTCCTTTTTGAACTCTAACATTAACCAGACTAAGGAGAGCAAATAGAAATATCTTGAGTTTAGAGGTTACCTCACCTCAGGAATGCTTGTTCACTATCATTTCTTTTGTTTTTTCTTGAATACTCACTGTGTTTGTGCTGCCTTTCTACTGTGACCAGCCAACATGAACTAGAGTAGTTAAAAGCTTATTGGACTTCACAACTTCACAAACGTTTAAATTAGCGTGTTAATTTGAAAGTAAACCTGCCATCCTTCCTGTGCATCGTTCCTGATAAGAATCAGACGTGTGTGTGTGCACCAATTAGATCTCTCTTAAGTCTGCGGCGTTGTGGGGCTTTATCTTCTCTCGCTGATTTTCTGAAGCTTCCTGTCACTCTTCAGAAGGTCCAGACAAGGTCAAAACCTTCTGACTCTGTCAACACTGAGCTGTGGAGTTTAAGTTACCGCCTGACTGCTGGTTTTGTCTCTCTCTTACACAAATAAACACACACACACGCTCAGTGGACACCCCTGCCGTCTTTACAATGACAGAGAATCCCTTAGCATATTTGTATGCAAAAAAATGTTAGGCTTTAGAAATCCATTTAAACTTGACTTCATGTAACTTTAATAAAGACATTTCTACTGGCAAAAAGTTTGTGATAAAACTCGCACTGTTAGCTAGCTGGGACCACATATGAAGAGCAACTGGATGGATTAAAAACCAAAATTGTGTGTAAACCGTTATGACTCGAAGATGATGCTTCCTTTGAGTATTCCCTCTCAGAGCTGAGAGGGTTAGCGGCAAAGTGATGTGTTATGTGTGGTTTACGCATCAGACACGTCTCAATACGCTACAGTTTTCAGACACAGGTTTGAGAGATATTTCAAGTCAAATGCTGGATTGTCCAGCTGTTCTTGAATGCATCACTGGCTGCGTCACGTCTGGTTCTTATCTATGCATTAGCATCCTTTTTTGGACTTGTGAACTGTGGTATCCCGTTTGTGGTTAGTGAGTGCAAACAAACAGAAAATAGTTCATGAAACGGGTCTGTCTTGTAAATGAGTCTCAGTGGTGTTACCTTTGAAAATGGTTAATTTAGGGGAAAAAGCATTTGTTTTTTAATCACATTAATTGTAAAAGCAAACAGACTCGTTACTTCCAAGGCAGAGGTGTGATAGTTTAGTTTCAATAGTTTATTAGTTAAAATGGCAGCCCAACTAAATTAACTAATCAGTACAAATAACTGGGGACTACTACACTGAGGAGTGCTCAGGGGTGCTACCCACTGCCTCTCAGATCAGACTCTAACACTAAATGTGTGCCAACAGTAATCTCAAAAAGCCCCGACGAACTTAAGGATGCCCCTTATAATCTAGCTCTGATTGGCAAACTAGTGTAGGAATTCCCCCACAGGCCTATAGTCACTATCACACCTAAAGCAAATTTAGAATCAACTAACTTAATGTGCAACACTGTGAACACGTTAAACAAGCTGAAGCTGAAGCTGCTGTTGTGATAGCACTTTGCTTTCGTTGGCATGCTATCATGCTGACGTTTGCTCAAAGCAGGAGGCCTCACAGAGCTGTTGGCCTGCTTGTGGGGTCAGCCTTGTTTTTTTGTCGTATCCTTGGAGTGTTGTTATAGAAGTAGAGGCAAAAGTAAGAAGTCATTGTGTGATATTGTTGTGTGTGTTTTTATTCCTGCAACTGCCCAACAATGACAGGAATGTGATTTCCGTCAAAGTTTGTCCCCAGACCTTAGTGTAAGTACACAGGAAATTTGAGGGAGCTTCGCTCACTGGAATGGATTGTTTATAGGATGATGAGCTCCAAGACAAAATAAAAAAATAAAAGGACTAAAGTCAGTCCCTGAAGACAGCTTCACATTGATGGCCCCTTAAAGAATCTGCAGCACACAGTGTTGCTGTGAGGATGTGCTGTTTAGGAATCCCCTTTGTTCCAGCAAACTGACCTGAATGCAAACAGGCTGCATTTACACATGTGTGCACGCACAGTTGCTTCAAGCATGTGACATCACATTCCTGGCATGTCGCACAGCTATTGTGATTTGGAGGATATCGTATTCTGCTTAGAGTGCCGTCACTTCTTGGCGTTACATCTGACATGACAGGATGGCAATCATGGGAGGAGACGGAGAAGACTAACCGGGGTGTGTGTGTGTGTGTGTGTGTGTGTGTGTGTGTGTGTGTGTGTGTGTGTGTGTGTGTGTGTGTGTGTGTGCAGGGTGGGGGGGGGGGCAAAACTTCTGTTCATAATTTAACACAAGACCATGTTGTGGAAGGGCTGTAATTCAAGCAGCATGTATCCAGTTGTGTTTTAGAGTTAAGACTGATCTATGAACTCCACATTTTTAAGGAGCAGAAAGCAGCTTTGTACATCAGCCCAGTGCAGCCCACCCACAAACAGACCTTCATGAACTTGAAATGATTAAAAAAGTTCCACAGAAGTTTTAGAGAAAAGACAAGAAGATAATAAAGGACATTTTGCAAAAATGGAAGATACTTGAGCTACTTCAGTTTCAGTCACCATGGTTTTTTAGGTGTTTAGGTGAGTTTGAATGTGGCATTTGTTGGTGCCAAATGGACCAGACTGAGTATTTCATCTCAAACTGGTTTCTCGAACATAACAGTGAGATCACTCTTCTCAAATGGCCTCCACAGTCAGCAGATCCCAATCCAATGAGCTCCCTTTGGGAGGCGGTGGAATGGACCTCATGGATGTGCAGCTGACAAGTCTGCAGCAACTGCTAGCATGTGAATGTAGACCAAAACCTCTGACGAATGTTTTCAGCCCTGAGGGCAAAACCCGGTCCAACCCAGCAAAGTGTACCTAATGAAATGTCCAGTTAGTGTAAATTAGCTTTAGTTTTAGTTAAACTTTGAACACATTTCTTCAAAGAACCACTAATGTGTCTGTTATATTGACCCCAACCGTAGAAGATTTCTTTTCAACAACTAAAACCCTTTAAATGTAATGTGTAAGTTATAACTAAGTATAATGTAAGTTTTAATCATACTGCACCTACATAATAAACACATGGTGCAGACACCAGCTACTACACCTTCTACAACAAGAAGCTGTAAAGCCATCTCACTATATTCCTTTTTTTCTGTGTGCAATAAGAACAAGTGTAAATTTCAGGTTATTTACCCTGTTGACATAATTTTGTGTATATTTAATACATTTGTTTACATTTTTAGTAATAAATATCATTTAAAACTTTTGGAGCTATTGCGTTTACAGATAGAATGACATGCATGCAAACAAATAAGGAAAAACTCTAGATAAAAAAATGACCTTTTAACATGTTCATTTAGTTCCACGCTTACTGTTATTTACATAGAATAAATTTCACCCTCTATAAGGAAGATAAATATTTGAAACTGGTTGTTTGCAGTTGTTGCATTGATGTGTGTGTGGAGAGCAGAGTACGGTAAATGCAATAACGCTGTCGCTAGGTAACGTGCTCTTCTGTTGTAGCTGCTAAGCAGTAAGTTTATGGTATTTGCATTAGGTTTCAGTGTAATACTATAATGACTGTTATTATGGTTGGACTGAAACAGCAATTTAGTCTGAGACTTGATCCATCGCAGGGCGCTGTACACAAACACACACACACAGACACACACACGTGTCAACAGTCTGCTAATTATTCAGCCTAACCCCATGTGCTGATTACACCTGTCACAGTATAAAATTTTCTCTAAGTAATATTTGTCACAGAAGGAATTCACTTTAATGAAATGATTGCTCCTTCTATTACTAACCACGGTATTAGACTAATTCATTTTCAGTTTTATTCATTTTGGGGTTTTTTGCCTTTTTCAAAACACCAGAGAAACGAGGCAAAAAGGGGAGTCTCTGTTCATCACTCTACAAACTCACTGTACAAGAACAGCCTCTCTACAACATATTATGTGTTATTAACATGACATAAATATGATATCAATTGTTGGTAAATAGCGATACCACTATGCTCATTTGGTATAAAAGATTACAAATGAAAACATTTGGCTCGAACATTGTTGCGAGAACATACATTACATATGAGAGCAAGTTAGTTTTGGCTTATGTGTAGTTTCTGAAAGGCCCATCACCTCGCTTCTGTTTACTGAAATATCTCTGCTCAGACTGCTCACAGCAGGCCAGAACGACCCTCAAGCCACCAGCCGGTCTACTGCCGCACCTCATGCTCCTCACTGTGACTGCATTGCTCTCAATGAAAACCAGAGGCTTTCCAGCTAGAGTCAGAGATTTCAATGCTCTGTCAGCAAAATATTCGTAACACACCCTCATTAGGAACATGACATCATAAGTACAAATAAAACACAGAAAAACAGTAAACAGATGTTCTGTTGCTCTCTGAGCAAGAGATCGACCGTAAGTGACAAGAGTCGTTGTCTTAGCCGTTTGGATTTAACTTTACCGGTAGTTGAACTTTTTGTTTGTGAATGCTCGTGTCATAACAACGAAAAAGTTTAACTTTGACAGATTCAGCTCTGGTCATGTTGACAGGCTTCCTGTGGTGGACATTGATTTAGAGGCTGAGAAGGGTGCAAATGCTTCAGTTCATGGCCTCAGGGAGCCACATCTTCTCAGGTTCAATCTGGGCGCCCAGAGGGAATCGAGTGTGAGTGTGTGTGTGTGTGTGCGAGCAGGCATGCTCATGTGTTTGACCCTGCTACACTCAGCCTCCCACTGTGCAACCAGATGATGATTAAGATCATAAGGTCTCCACGCCGCCTCATGTTCACTTTTGCTTAGCTTTTTCGTCCACAAATCTCATGTTTTGGGGGTTGGTCTCTGACCACAACTAGAAAACTGCATCTGGTCAGGATTATCAGCTGGTACTGGCTGAAACTTCAGTCAACCAGCACATTTGAAACTCTTTAGACACTTCTAGGTTGTACTCATCAGTGCAAAAAGTAAAGCGGTATTTCTTCTTGATGCATTCTCAATCATCCAGGAAAGTAAATCTCCAAAAGTTGAATCTGTTCATCTGGACGTAGCGTTTTGTGGGAGAAACGTTTCGTCACTCATCCAAGTGACTTCTTCGGTCTCAGCTGACTGCAGGTTTCCCTGCAGTCAGCTTGGATGATTCAACTTTTGGAGAAAGCGGTATTTCATTTCATTTTCGTTTTCCACATTCTGTGATGTCTTCCAGGAAAAACATTGAAAGTTATGCTTTGTCCTTCTTCATAACCATTTTTAGAGGAATGATTTTTTTTCTGTTTGTTAATCAACTGAAACGGGCCTTTGATTCATTCAAGCGTACAAAACAAACCCATGGGACGAACCAGTGTGGTGTCTAAACATAATAGGCAGCTTAGCAAACGACCAATCTTACATATCTTTAGGCGCTCTGTCACTAGCAGCCTTCCAAAGCAACACAGAATTGTCTTGATGCATGCTCAATCATCCAGGTGAATAATTCCCAAAAGGTTGATTCTGTTCATCTGGACGTAGCGTTTTCAGTGGGAGAAACGTGGAAAATAGTACTCGTGGCCATTGATCTCTTTGATCATTGATCTCTGATCAGTGGTTGTTGATCAATGGCCATGACAATTTGCATAATAATGGTCAAGGAACTGGCCTCACAGCCCATTGTTCATTCAGTGGGCTAGTTTCAGTTATTGTGCAAAGGTACTGTTTATAAGGTTGGGGAAACCTGCAGTCAGCTCAGACTGAACAAGTCACTTGGATGGGTGACAAAACGTTTCTCCCAATGAAAACGCTACGTCCAGATTTGTTTTCGTTTTTTACTTTGATCTGTCACAGATCTTTCAAAGATAACTCTTTGACAGCCATAATTTTATTTTTTTGCAACAACAAGGTGATTCCTAAAGAGCTATCAGTTGAAAACGTATCTGGGAATATCTGGGTCTGTAGTGTGTCATTAAAAAATTTGAGGAAACTAAACAAAGGGGGGAAAAAAGATCTACAGCAGATGAACAGTATCTGAAAGTCTTGTCCTCCTTAATGGGTAAAAAAATTGAGTAAAGACCTGAAACAGGACCTGAGAGATGCAGCTGGCCCTAGTTGATCAGTCTACTCTTTGCCTCATCAAAAATGGTCTGAGTGGAAGTGTGGCTGCCAAGAAGCCATTCTCGGGGAAGGGAAACAGAGAGAAAAGGCTGAAGTATGCAAAATTACACAAGAACTGGATTGAAAATCAGCAGCAACAGGTCTGATGGTGTGATGAGTCCACATTTGAAATTGTTGGTTCAGGATTGGTACAGTGAGTTTCTACAGCCAAAACAGGGTGGAGACTGTCATAGTTTAGGGCTGCATTTCAGCTGGTGGTGTTGAGGATCTCATCAAAATTGGTGGAACACATTAAAATACAGTCAGATTTGCTGATCTTGTCAACACTGATGTAATTATGAACACAGAAATGTACCCTCACATTTTGGTCTACCAAATAAACCATCAGGAAAGCATCTAGTTGGCAATAGCTTAATTTTCAGTGTGACAATGATCCCAAACCAGGTATGCTTTCACTGTGTCAAAAACACAGAGTGGAACACTGTCAGTCATTGACTGGCCTGACCAGAGCCTGGACCTCAGCATTACTGAAGCAGTGTGGGATCTTTTTGACAGAGATCGGAAAAAATCAGCCAATATATAAAGAGGAGCTTTAAATGTCCTTCAAGAAACTTGGAGAACTATTCCAGAAGACTACTTAGAGAAATTACACAAAAGCTTGCCAAAGAGAGCTCAGGCTGTGCTGAAGAATAAAGGTGGTCATGCTAAAATATGGACTTTTAAGCTTGTTAGTATAGAACAAACTTTGATTTTGCCTTATACATTATACTGTTGTTGTGATGATTTCTGATATGAGGTTCAGTTCTACGGTGGTGATCGCAGGGTGTGCACAGGTCAAGTGCCACTATGACCCTCCAGAAAATAACGAGGCCAGGGGATGATCTTCAGCTCTTTAATGGCAGATTTAGTGTGGGCGTGGGTATGTGTGTGTGTCTGTGGTTCTACAAACAGAATGAAACAAACAGAACACAAATTACAATCAAATATAGACAACAATACTCACTATATAACATATTACAGCCACATACTTGTCTTATAGGCCCTACTACTAAGCTGGCGGCCTTTTCTTATAGTCTGAACCATATTTGGCAACAAAGGAAATAAACATCTTTCCATCACTTAACTCTTGTGCCCCACTCACTTTGATGCTAAATAAAGAAGGCAAATACACATAATAAATCACCAGTCAAACCAAACTCAGTTTGGCCTAGGCGAACTTAGCTTAGCTTAGCCTAGCTTAGCTTAGCAATAACTTAGCTTAGAGAAAATAGACAAACAGAGGATGTCCAGAGCGATAAAACATACAGGCTATCCTTCTAGTGGCGAGGCAGAAAACTGCATCATAGTCCTGCCTTCAGAACAACTGTACTTCCATGTCTATCTGCAAATGTTCGCAGCACCTATTTTTCATTTTCTAGGAAAATATGAAGAACTGCAGCGTGCCTCAAGACTTCTACACAGCACTGTATGTAAAACATGAAAAATCTTAACCTTTACAGCAATTTGGAGCTGTGAAAGTAAACATAACTGACCACCATAGTCAGGGCGATCGTGGCTCAAGAGTTGGCAGTTCGTCTTATAATTGGAAGGTTGCTGGTTCGAGCCCCGGCTCCGACAGTTTCGGTCGTTGTGTCCTTGGGCAAGACACTTCACCCGTTGCCTACTGGTGGTGGTCAGAGGGCCCGGTGGCGCCAGTGTTGCCAACTCCTCAGTAAGGAAAATCGCTATTGGTTGTCCTAAAAGTCGCTAAATGACGTCATCACCTAATTTGCATAATTGGTCATGCTAATATAATTGTAACTTATGTTGTTGGAGAGAGAAATAACACCGTGGAAGAGACATAAAGTGAGTAAAAAACGTCCTAAATGCATTTAGTTTATTTAGAACTACAAATTAAATTTCTTTTAGCAATTATTGTTTTTTTTAATGTCACAATTCCAACCCTGCTCCTTTACCCGGGCTTGGACTGGCAAAAGTGATCCGAAATAGGCACTCTGGTGGAGTTACTTTGTGTGTGTGTGTTTATAAGTAGTTTTAAACCTTGTGATCCACAAAACAGCATAAGAGTAAAAGAAGAACTGACTGTTACAGCACCCGCTGCTTGTTGAGAGTAAAAGCGATACGCGCTTTCACGTCTTTTTTAGCGACTTTTTAAAGAAAAAAAGTCGCTAGGGGGTCTGAAAATTCGCTAAATATAGCGACAAAGTCGCTAAGTTGGCAACACTGGGTGGCGCCAGTGTCCGGCAACCTCGCTTCTGTCAGTGCGCCCCAGGGCAGCTGTGGCTGTAATGTAGCTTGCCATCACCAGTGTGTGAATGGGTGGATGACCGAATGTAGTGTAAAGCGCTTTGGGGTCCTTAGGGACTAAGTAAAGCGCTATACAAATACAGGCCATTTATAGTCCCTCTAAAATATAGTCAAGTACAGGACGATCTAAGTGATACAAAGTGGAAATGCTCCAATGGACCATAATTCCTTTAAAACTGAAACTGCCATTCATATTTACTTTCTGCCACTGGGTGAGGCAACCTTGACCCACTACTTAGCCCCACGTCTGCGGAGTAAATAAAAGTGTCAAGCATGAGGTCAGCTGTGCTGCTGATTCATCAGCTGTTCCTGCTAATTACGTGGGAGAGTGAGTCATGTGAATCTCCTGTCAAAGTCTGCTGTTTCGTCACACAAACAGCAGGAGCTCCTATTTAATGTTCAACTAAATGAGTGGTTGTGAGTTACTCTTTGTGTGTAAATGTGTGTATACGTGCAAACATAAAGGTAGTCACATGGGCCTCGTCACTGTGTGTATGTGTGTGTGGAGTTTCTTACAGCTGGGCTTCAGAATCTCTGGAGGGGTCCTATTGTTAAAGACTTCCTGCAGAAATCCAGCAGGGCGAGCAGAGGAAAGGGAGGATCACAAAAATATGGAGGTTAAATAGAAAAAGAACACTTTCAGACCACAATCCACAAGGACTTTTTTTTTACAGCTAGAAAATGTAAATTAGCAAGCAGTAAGATGCACCAAGATTTTTCTTCTTGATCTGGCGTAGTAGTTTTTCAAGTATCTCTTAACTCCAGCTTTTGTCTAATTCAGCTAATCAAAAATTAACAAGATCCTTGTCTCTGCAGCTCAGTGCAGGAACAGGATCTAAATACAGAAACTACCCGAGAGATGAGAAAGTGAACTCAAACAGTAAATTTGTGGACTTTGAGGGTAAACAATGAGCTTACTGTCCATAAAGCTTCAGATCTGAGTAATCCTCCTCTGCAGGTTTCTCACTTTCGCCTTAAACACTTGTTTTTGCGTGACTTTAAAAATAGATGCTGTCATTTCTTTAGTTTCTTCCGTCCACTGCTACGCTTTCTGTATCTGGCTGATCCTGCAACAAATGACTTGATTCAGCTGAGTGGATGTGATAGCACAGGCTTTCAGTACATGTATTCAAGCCTCTGTACTGGAGTAAAGTTGCTCTTTGGTCAACTGCATAATAAGTTGTAGATGGATTACCTCATTGTTATGTTTATTATTCGTGTCACTGTGAATGGGGCAAAAGCGTAGCGCTTCCTGTAATTGTGCGGAATTTGAACAGATGTTGAAACTGACATTGTTTTTGCTGCTTTCTTTCACGCGCCTCATTATTCTTTCATCTCATTATTTCTTTTTTGTTTTCTTTAGCCTTATTTCACTCACCTTAGCCTCCGAGCTAGGGATGTGCTGTGATTGCAATTGCAATGATTTGCAGCGAGCTTCTGTTTCACCCCCTGTTCAAGTTCACAGCAGACTCCCCCCAAAAAATGGGAAGAATTAGCAAGAAATTTGGTAATTGACCTTTTACCCTCCATTTACTTCCATACAGTGTGGCCTTCTTGTCTGATCTGGTTTCTTTTTTATGGAAACAAACTGTGAGAAAAATGATAGAAGCTTCATTTTCATGCCATTCGCATCAGATCCCAAAATTGTGACTCTGTTTTATCTCAAGCCACTCTCAGGCTGGGTTCAGCATATCACAAGCCATTAAATATAATTATATTTTCTCTGGCATTGCTCTCCAGTGAGATGTATTTATTACAACAGGCAACTGAGATATTATATGAATCGCTTACTACACTGCAACAGTCTGTGGGGGTGCTGTCGTTAAAGAGTGCACGCATGTGTATATGTGAAAGCGCTCATGCGCATTTATATGGGGGAATGAGGGTCACTAAGGGTCACCCGTGTGCCCACTCCAGAGACAGGAAATGGCTCCAATATGGGCCCGAGTGTGGCTTCCTTGAACGCGTTTGGGAGTGATTTAGGCTCCTTGTCAGGGCCAGAACTCCAAGATCTGGGAGCACAAATGTACAAAGTGAAAAATACAGATGTTTCATTTGGGCCATTTGAAACCGTCGATCTCTGGTGGGCTTCACCGAGAGCCAGAGGTTTATTAACAGTGTCAGTGGGGCAGCACGCAATGAGCTGATATGTCAAGAAAAACTTATGTCAAGTTTAATGTTAACATGTGTAAAAAATGGTGCTTTTTCTCCCTGGCAGATACACCTCTAACCTCTGCTAGCTTCTTGTCTTCTTGTCATCATGTAAGACCAGAATATTTTCCATTAGAGCCGTCTTTTCTATCAGATTACACTCTGTTAGAGTCTTTTAACGTGTGTTTGTGCTGCTGGTGGATTTATGTGTAGCTTTCAATAGCAACACCTGTTCACAGACTCGAACATGAAGATATGTTCTACTTCAGACTTTTTCCAGACCTAATGCTAGATGTTTATCATGTCATCTTGGACTGTGTGCAAATATGCTACTAAGATGGTCAGAGTATCTGACGACTATCTCGGCCGTGATGGTTGAAGGGGTGGCTGTTTACACAGAGCATATTTCCAACCATCTGGGAAATCTAATTTAGGGCCATACTTAAGACTTCAGCGTCACGAAAGGGGGCAGAGTTTGTTACTTGCAGGCTGATTCTGGCATGTTATGATTCTCTTAGCAGACGCAATAAAATGTGAACAAAGCAGAGATGTTTTATTCAGGTTGGATGATGCAAACGCAGAGCTTACGCACTCCACCGAAGTATTTTGGCTGCTTGTGCCTGTATATTTTCATTTTGTTATATTTCTCCTCCACTACATTGTAGTTCAGAGAAGAATGGTCTAGTATTCATTTGACAAAAAGTGTACGCTGCTTTAAAAAAAAAAAAAAAATATATATATTACTGAGGCACATATACCATTTATTTGAATCATGTTTGTTCACACAAGCCGTTCTGCTACAGGGGTTGATTTGAATATTTACATTGCCTGGCACTTTTACAGTGAGAGATCTGACTTCCTCCACTGCTATTGCTAATGTAAAATTCTTAATACTTAAATTAATTAATTGGCCTATAATATTCCTTTATTCAAAATATATTTATTAAAAAAAAACAGAAATGGAACTCAAATATTGGAGGTAAACAAATGTAAAACCTGAATTTTTATCAGTTAATGTAAGCTGCACCCGTTTCACTCATTCCTTGTAATACTTTCTTTAAAAGAAGTTTAATTGCTTTGATGAGATAAATGAAGATAAATGATATAAATAAACATGAATAAAGGCTAACAATGTAAAAAAAAAAAAAACACTCTAAAATAAAAATGTAAAAAAAATGTAAAAATGCAAAGATTAGCTTGCACATGTTAGCAAGATTTGCTAGCGGAGTTTA
The DNA here is from genome assembly GCF_013358895.1 of Oreochromis aureus. Classification (NCBI taxonomy): domain Eukaryota; kingdom Metazoa; phylum Chordata; class Actinopteri; order Cichliformes; family Cichlidae; genus Oreochromis; species Oreochromis aureus. The sequence continues at coordinate 48,581,872 of NC_052948.1, read as the reverse complement.
CCTTTAACATCCTGCTATCTAGGTCCACAGCTGATATATCCATGTCACATTCATACCACAACAACGAAACAAATGATTTGGCTTACTTTAAAACAGAAATCTCGCACTGCACAGTTCAGCAGAGCATTAAAAATAGAGCAACCTACACACTACCTGACACACTACTACTTACACCTCACCTACTGGGTTTAGATTTGCTTTTGCTGTCAGATCCATGTTGTCATGTTGTTTGCACCAAATTCTCACCTTACCACAAAATGCTGCAGCGTAAGTCGAAACTCGTCAGACCAGTCAACATTTTTCCAATCTTAAGTTGTCAAATTGTGGTTAGCTTGTGTGAACTGTAGCATCGGTTTGTTGTTGTTAGCTGACAGGAGTGGTCTTCTGCGTCAAGGCTTAAAGTATTCTGTGTTAAGGAATGCTTATAACTAATGGTTATTTGAGTTGTTGTTACTTTCCTATCAGCTTGAAGCAATCTGGCCATTCTCCTCTAATCTCTGGCATCAACAAGACATTTTTGACCAGAGAAGATCTTGTTTGTAAAATCTAGACTGTCATGATCCTGAGTCCACGACTCAGTGATTTTGGGTTTGTGTATTTATTGTTATTATTTTCATTATTATTTGTGGGCTGTTTTGGGATGGTTTGTGTTTTGGGTTTTTTGATACTGGGTTTGTGCTCCCTCTGTTGGTCCCTGGTGTTAGTGTTCCCCTGTCTCGTCAGGTTAATCAGGTCCAGCTGTGTCTCCCACCTGTGTGTGATTTCCCAGTGTCCCTCTGTGTATTTATAGTGTGTGTTTCCCTCAGTTCCTCGTTGCGTCGTCTGTGTTCATTCCCTATGTTTCTCTACGTCTCCCTGTTCTGCTGTCCTCATCTGCCATCCCTGAGTTTCTCCCGCTGACCTTATGTTCCAGGTTTGTTCGTTAGTTTCACCCAGTTTAGGTTTATGTTCAGTCCTGCCCTCACTTCTGTTATTTTCACTGTAAATAAACCTCCACTCGCATCTCCATCTCCGTCTGCATCTTGGGTCCTCATTTATTCATCACACGACTGCTGCCCCAGTTGTGACAGTGACTTGGTTTTGTGGGGAAATCCCAGAAGATCAACAGCTTCTTAAATACTCAGACCAGCCAATTCGGTACTAACAACCATGCCACATTCAGAGTAACTTAAAATGTCTAAATTCCTAAATGTATTTAGCGGCTGCAATGTGATCGGCTGTTTCAATATTTGCCTTATTCGGCTTAATGAATAGCTGAACAGGTGTGAGTGCGTATACACCTGAACCTGACTTTCAATTTACTGTCAAACACTTATTTTTTAGTGCTTTTACTGAAGCAGCTTTTTCATGTCATTTTTTTTTATTGGTCGGAATTGATTCATTTTTGCTTTTATTAGATGTAAAAGTAACTTATGTTAGATGCCCAGCTCTTCCTATCCACAAGCCAAGCAGTTCCTTTATTATTTGCATTACTCAGTAGTGTATTAATCATTTTTATATTTGAGTGTTTCCATTTCCAAACTATCCATCCATCCATCTTCATCCGCTTTATCCGAGGCCGGGTCGCGGGGGCAGCAGCCTAAGCAGAGAAGCCCAGACCTCCCTCTCCCCAGCCACCTCCTCCAGCTTATCCGGGGGAACACCAAGGCGTTCCCAGGCCAGCCGAGAGATATAATCTCTCCAGCGTGTCCTGGGTCTGCCCTGGGCCTCCTCCCGGTGGGACATGCCCGGAACACCTCACCCAGGAGGCGCCCAGGAGGCATCCTTGTCAGATGCCCGAACCACCTCAACTGGCTCCTTTCGATGTGGAGGAGCAGCGGCTCTACTCCGGCCGGGCACAGCCCGAAGAGGAGACATGGGCCCATCCTCCCGCAGGCCCACCACCCGCAGGAGGCGCCATAGGGGTCGGGTGCATTGTGTGCTGGGCGGCGGCCAGGAGCGGAGGCCCTGGCGGACTGATCCCCGGCTGCCAAGACTGGCAATAGGGACATTTCCAAACTATTCTTTAAAAATGTACCCCACGTTTTATCTCTACCACAGACTCCTTTTTTGGGGGGGATTTGTTTTATATTGCTTCTATTACTTATTTTAATTAATACATGTTTTTTCTATATGTTTGGTTTAACTTCCCTGACTCAGTGTTGTTTCCTCAGTGGCCTCATTTCCTCACAGTAATCAACAGCTGATAATTTTGTTCTTTGTCTCCTGTTGTTGTTGCTGAATGTGATTCACAAGTACTGTATTTACAAACCACTTCTTGATAACCCTGGGTGTCACTGATTGTAGGTGAGCTATCCAGAATTTGACGCAACATGGGCTGAATAAATCGTCTAACCTAATGAGATATGCAGCCCAGAGAGTGAATTGCTTGCTTTCCTCATTACCTTTCAGGAACTCTTGCTGATAATAATCACATTACTTAATGAAATAAGAGCCAAGGGAGCCTTTTTAAGAGTGTTTTTTTAAATGACCTCATCTTAACCCAATCAGGCCCAATCAATTTTATAAAAATATTTACACCTTTCCTGTTTTCAGGAACTTGAATTATATTTTCAGTCATATTTTGTCCATCTTCTAAAGCTACTTTTTAAAAATACAAAATTACCCTTTTTGAACAACAAAGTATATGAAGGCATTTTTTAACTTAATATGCACTTGTACAAACAGTTTATAAAGCCTTTTAACTGAAACAGGGGATTTTAAGGAAAGTAATTAAAACCTTTTCCCAACATATAAAGCAGGTTTTCATCGGACTGTAACAAGTCCAGTGAAAAACTATGTATACACTTAGACCTTCCATAGGAATAAAGAGGTTGGGAATCCAGTCCAGTGAACCTGATTAATTGATCACTGATGATTAATTGATCATCATTAGATAAGTATCATGTAAGTACCAGTCATGAATGAATGAATGCTGTGGCATTCAGGTATGCATTAACACAGTCCATCAATTATTGCAGTAGTTGATTTCCCTGTAAAATTCCCCCCAAGATCAGACCATACAATGCTCAGAAATGCTGTAAAAAAACAAAAAAACAAGAGCTACATCTCGGTTTCCGCAGGCCTCAGTTAGCATGTTAAATGCTACCAGTTGTGACTATGTAAAAAGAAAAAGACTAGCATGGAATATGTGCAAGGGTTGCCAGGAAAAAGCCTCTCTAAAAAGAACCTGACAGCACAGCTGAGGTGTAAAGGCTGCTTCTGAACAACATCATTTCGACAGATTGGACCAAAATGGAGATGTTTGCTCATAATGTACAGCATCAGGCTTGGTCAAAACAAAACACAGCCTATCAGCATGAAGAACTCATCAAGCACTGTGGTTTGGTGGCGATGATTTGGGGTTGTTTTGCATCTAGAGGACTTGAGCCCCTTGCAGCCATTGAGTCAACCATGAACTCCACCGTATACCAAAGCATTCTCGAGTCGAATATGAGGGCTTCTAAAGCTTGGCTGAAACTGGGTGATGCAACAGGACAGTGATCCCAAGCACAGCAACGAATGCACAACCAAAAAGGTTGGAAAAAAACATATCAAGATGTTGCAACGGTTCAGTCAATGCTCAGACCTCAGCCTGACTGAACTGTTGTGGTGGGATCTTAAAAAAACAAATGATCACAAACATCAATGAACTGCAGCACGTTTGTAAAGAAAAGTCAGCCAAAATTCCTCCACAGTGATGTGAGAGACCGACAAAATCCTACAGAAAAGAGTAAGTTCAGGATATTGCTACTGAAGGTGAATTTAGTGGCATTAAGCTTACAGTATAAATCTTCACTGTGGATTTTTGACTTTTTTAATACTTTTTGTGTTTCCATATAAAAAGTCCTCCAACTCACCTTTTTTTTTTACTGGATTCTGGAGGTAGAAAAATATACAAGAGTACATAAATGTGATGCTTTTATTTAATGAAGTTAGACTAGTAGATATGTCTGTTTGTTGTCATTTGTATAATATCTTCTTGACCTCATAGCTGAGAAGTCACATGTGTAACTAGCATGAATAAAGTCTGCATTCCATTTACATTTTGGGCATGTCGGCTCATTTATATTATTAGTTCCATATGTGGCTTTCCCACTATATGGCACAATACATGCCATAAAAAAGCTGATAGTCCAGCCGCTCTTACATCACGGAGGGCGGTGATCTGCAGTAAATGGGAGTGTAGCAAGGTTATAATCCAAGATGCATCTCTCCCAGTGATGAGTAACAACAATAATAACCAACATACAGCTGCTGAGGGCAGCACTCAGCACCCTCATGCTTAAAGATGCCAACATAGGTAAGAAAATAGGAAATAACTTGACCTAGTTTATGGTATTTTTTTGGTATTTTTGGTATGGTATTTTTTTTAACATGCACATAGTCTAAATTTAGTATCAGTGCGTTTTCATGTGAAAGAAAAACAGTCAGTGTTCATCATCACGCACAGAGAAGTTGAGGTCAGCAGAGGAAGGACATGATCAGTATGGTCACGTTTCCCACGCATAGCCTGCCACCTTGTGTTGAGAATCTATATTAAATCATATAGCGTTTGAGCAAAGTAAATTCTCCAATTTATAGTTTGCATTTTTCTCCTAAATATAATACTAATGTGTAGTGAAAATTGCAATACATGTTGCATATTAAAGTTTAAAAATCAGCGTGGGTCTTGCTACAATTAAAAGCTGCAGTTACCAACACTGCTTAATCAAATATTTAAATAATTTAACTCATCAAAGTACCTCAGCTGTGGTAATAAGTAAAGAAATAGATAAATTAATTAAGTATATAAAATTAAACTTTAATTTAAGCATATATAATTGTTCCCAGGTCAGAACTTTTTTTTTAAGTGATCTATTGAAGGTGCAATAATCAAGTGTACAGTGTGGTGTATAACAAGAGAATATATCGTAAATGCCAATTTTTTTATCATTATTTATTTATTTATTTTTAAACCCCACCAACAACACTAATATAGAAGTAGGCTAATTCTTCATACAGTAAAAGTTCATAGATAACCAGCTCTGGCTATTTTTTTTTTACATTTTTTTCCTAGACTGAGCCCACCTTTATGATGTGTTATTTGGTTTCCTTTACTCGTCATTACAGAGATTAAATAATGTAATGATTAAGACAGCCATTTTTTAAATTTTATTTAATTGTTTGCATCTTTAAAGTATTTTGAGTTTCTTCCTAAAACGCTTTACTGAACATCCTTTGTTTTTGTTTAAATTAGGGCTGTATAAAACAGGATTTCCTTTGAATAATTCAAAGACTTTGTCGTTAAATGGAATCAGTTCATGGGGCAGCTCAGAGGTTATGTAGCACATATTTCCCGCTGCGCTCTGTTGAAGACACGAGGCCGGAGGCGTCCGCGGATCACTTCAGGCCACGTTTTTACGTCACCTGCCACCATGTTGGATCCGGAAGTGGGCAGAGTCTGCAGGAATCTCGAGCCCAGCTGAACGTTAGCCGTCGGCTTCGCTCGATCGGTCCACCGCTTTCCGATTTTCACCTTTAACCTTCAGGTTACATGCTGCGTGGCTCTCTTGCTGGTCGAAGTCGGCGCCTTTCTTCGGATTTGATCGTTTTTCGGCATCAGCTATGACTACTCTCACGCAGAGAACATCGGGCCTCGTCCAGCGGCGGACCGAGGCCATTCGCAGCGCCGCCGCCGAGAAGGAGAAGGAGTCCGGCGGTGAGGAGGACGAAGCGCGCCGCGGGGAGGAGGAAGATGAAGACAAAGGGGACTCAAAGGAAACCAGATTGACGCTAATGGAGGAAGTGTTGCTCTTGGGCCTCAAGGACCGAGAGGTGAGCGCTGTTTTGCAGTCCAGCTTAGCAGGCTGGCTAGTAACTTAGTCGCTACACTTGACATTAGCTAATGTAAGAGTTTACTGTGCGTCACCAGTCGTGGTTGTCAACAACACTAACTCGGGTTTATTAAAGCACTAGTTAAAAGTTTCCCGGAATGCTGTGTTCATGTAGCACATCTGGAAGTGTATTGATTCACAGTGTGTCGTTGCTAAGCTTGCTAGCAGATGTCATGTAGCTTGTATTTAAGCGCATCGAAATGTTTTGCGCTGCGTTTTGTTGTTGGCTCGTAAGGTTACAGAAAAAATGGGGGGTGGTGGAGAGTGAAAACAATTATCCGTTTTTTTTGAGCTTCTTAGCTTGGGTTTCTCCAACCGTTGACTTGACAACACGCCAGCGAGTCACCGCTTTCCTTTTCATCTCGCTGAGCTCCAGCTCCTTCCAACACGTCAGCTAAGTTAGCGAGTGTTTTTTTTCTTCTCCACCCAGGGCTACACGTCTTTCTGGAACGACTGTATTTCTTCCGGCCTTCGAGGCTGTATGCTTGTAGAGCTGGCTCTCAGAGGGAGGTTACAGCTGGAGGCGTCCGGTGTGCGAAGGAAAAGCCTGCTGGCAAGAAAGGTGAGAACTATTATAGTGTAATCAGATGTTTGAGTGTGTGTAGTGGATAAAGGACCAGTTTGGCCTGTTAAATGCTTTGACGTAGTGGACACTTGACACTGTTTGCTTTTCTTCTGACGAAGAAGGAAGCATTCTTTTGTCGGGAGCTTTACACCTAGTTACCAATGTAATTCCTCCTCACACAGGATGTCTCTCTACATCACAGTTCCACAGACAGTAGCCGTCATTGTTAAAATGTGTTTCTCTTTCTCTGGCAAGGTGATCTGCAAGTCAGACGCTCCAACAGGAGACGTGCTGCTCGATGAGGCCTTGAAACACATTAAAGAAACTCAGCCTCCAGAGAATGTCCAGAGCTGGATAGAGCTACTGAGTGGTGAGATAAGGGCTGCCGAATTTGTTAGACAAACCTGGTGGTGATCTACTTATTGTTTCACCTTTTAGGTCACATAAGTTACTAAAAGGTTGGGGCGGGGGAGTACTACTTGCTTTTGTGCAATGTCAGATTTGTCAGTAGTACGATTAATTGATTTTTAAAATTGTTTTGAAAACACCTTGTAGTGCCCCAAATGGCAGTAGTTGGAAATACAGCAGATAATTAGGGATGCACCAATTTGTCAGTAGGTGTCAGTCTTGGTGTTTGTTGTGTGAGATGACATTCACCAATGGCAGTAGCCAGTGTTTATCTGTAGTCCCAAATCAAAGCTGGATAAATATCAAAAGATTGTGTACTAATGAAGATTTATTACACTTTAAACACTTATTTTTAAAATACATTTACATTTTATGCACTGTCACAATCTGCAAAATGTAACAATGGGTGCATCCTTTTTTATAATACCTATAGTAAAAAAGCAGCACAGGAAGCACTTTTGGCTCCTGTTCTCAGCTAATAACCTTAAAGGGAAAAAATGACCTCGGCACGCACGTCATTTATTTTGTTGCGTCTGAAAGCCGATCTCAATGTTTTCACCTAGGCGAGACCTGGAATCCACTCAAGCTGCACTATCAGCTGCGAAATGTCAGAGAACGTCTGGCCAAAAACCTGGTGGAGAAAGGTGTCCTCACCACAGAGAAGCAGAACTTCTTGCTTTTTGATATGACCACACATCCGCTTACCAACAGTACCATTAAACAGGTATGCAAATGTTCACTTTGTTCTGCAATCATGATTAAAATTTTGATTCACGCATCCTTGCATATCATTAGTGGGGGGGTTTGTGTTTTTTAGTTTGCATGCCGGGACTGTCAGCTATTTATGAGCATGTTAGTCACACCCTCAACTTAATTTGATAGAGGTTTGACCTATATTTGCACTTTTTTTTTTCTTCACTCAATTCAGTTGAAGTGGAGTTGATAAACTGTACAAGTATCAGTGCAAAAGGGGCAATATTCCCCTCTTATATCTTTCATACTTGAACTGGATGGCAAATCATTTTCACTTTATGGTTGTATAGTTAACAACCTTGCTTCTGGTCTAGCACTAAAACAAGCAGCTATAGGAGGACAAGAAACAAGAAGTCTTGCAGCGGTATATGCTTATTAGTTAGCTGTAGCATAACCTATGCAAAAAACCAACTGTGTCGTTTCCGGCCTCGAGAGGCTAAAGCAAACTTCCTGCCTGACTGCTGAAGGGGTTAAAGTATTGCTAAACATGAAGCTACAAATTTGACTTTTTTTTAACATGTTTTTATTTTAGTTATTTAATTATTTATTTTGTTGTTGTTGTTTGTTTATGATATTTGTATATGTGCAGCACTGTGTGAACTCTGGTTTTATGTTAAAGTGCTGTATAATAAAGGTATGGTGTGGTACAGATTCTGAGTTAGAGCCTGAATAATGTAACGATCTAATTGAATCTGATTCACATTAATTCTAGCTATAAAACTCTATAATATTTACTGTTACTACCTGCAGCGCCTTGTCAAGAAGGTTCAGGACTCTGTTTTGGAGAAGTGGGTCAACGATCCCCACCGCATGGACAAGCGGGTTCTGGCCCTGATTCTGCTGGCTCACTCGTCCGACGTTCTTGAGAATGCCTTCGCCCCGCTCCAAGACGAACAGTACGACCTCGCCATGAAGAGAGTTCACACTCTGCTAGAGCTGGAGCCCGAGAAAGAGAGCGCTAAGCCCAATGTCAATGAACTAATGTGGGCCGTGGTGGCTGCCTTTACTAAATGAAAGCACCTGAGTGGTTGGACTGAAAGGTGGTCTGTATTATTTAATTGGTTGAAGGACTTAATGAGACAGACTTCACTCTAATGAGACAATCTATTTTGGTTGGGGAGCTTGTTTAGACATCTCTTCTGGATGATATTTTGGTGGTAGTCCATATTAACACACAGTCTTGATTGGTGGTGGGCTTCACCAAGCTAACAGTGTGATGGGGCTAAGTCTCTAAAATGGAAAACGACTGGCTGCTTTCACACAAGTGAGGTACATCATCTGCCACTGCAAAGGATATACTTATACAAACATCAACACTACATACAGGTGGGTTTCTATTCGTTAGATGACATCGGAGAGCGCAGTAGCTGGCAACAGTAGTCATGGTGAATATGAAGATATTGACTGGGGTCGAGTTTCTCTTCAGCGCAGAGGAATCGTCATCTCTTCATCACTTCAAGATCTCCATACCCTGCCACATGCTAATGCGAGGACAAAGGATGAGCAACGCTCTTTCTGCTCTCGCAGGTCTCCCGCTTCCACCTGTTCGTTTCCACTTGAATTAAGAGCGCATCTCTGGGTTACCATTATTACAGACTACCTGACTGTCAGATTCATTTTGTCCTTGCTTTAATTTTTCTTTCCTCCTTTCCCCTCAATGCCTCTTGAGGGGGAAAGAGGGGCTAAACACAAGTTCAGTTCCTTCATCAGTAAGTGTGAGATCATTCGGCCCTTATAGAGATTTAAAATGTGCAATCTAACAAAGCTCTCATTAGTTTGCTGGTTTTTCAAGGGTCCATTCTGTGTCTAGAGAACGCAGCTAGTCTTCCGTTTCTGTTTATGTTGCTGATCGATGCTTGGAGTAGCCTGCCATTAATTAACTATTTTGCACAGCTGCTAGGCCTGCAGGTAGGTTAGTATTTATAGGTATCTTCTTGGGTTGTGTAACCCACTTGTGACGAAGGGATTTGATGATTATAAACTTTAGAAACTATGGTAAAGGAGAAAAAAACAACAACAAAAAATCTCAATCCAGCTCTATAAATATAAATTATATAAAAACAAAAAATAATTCCTTAGGTGATTAAAAAAATGCTCCTGCTACTTATATTTTTAAATGTGAATCAAGATGTAAAGACGCAGGGGGTAGAAAAGAGTAGTGATCGAATTTGGATATTTAAAAAAAAAACCCTCCATGACACTTACTGTGATCATTAGTGTTTACCTATACATATTAAGGAATTGTTAGTCAAAGTGGTTAGCTATTTTAGTTACTACAAAAACATATTTTCTCACTTAAAACTAGTGGTATGTAGACATAGAAGTACTATTTAGGTTTAACAATATTTTCATTTCCCTGAAAATTGACAAAGATGAATTGAATTTCCTTTTGTCATCGTAGTCAGTATAAAAAACCAAAAACAAAACAGAGTCAGAGGCAAGTCTTGTGTAGGAGTTTCCACACATGACTAATCTACAGGCATAACCTGTTTGCATTTCCTCTGAAGAAATCGTCCTGACATGATCATGTGATTTATACTCCAGTTGTTACTTTTAGAGGTAAGTGAGAAAATGTGTTGTGCAGTTATGGAAAGTCAAGACTTTCCATGTATCTCAGCTTAAGTGTCATTTCATAATTACATGCTCTTTTTGTTCTGTTTAATCAGCCCCTGTGGGCATGTTGTATGGTTTGATACATGGAAATGATGGCCGAGGTTACATGGGGTCTTGATGAATCCCTGTTTATGACTGAAACATCTTAACAGCGTCTAATGGAGAGGAAATGAACTCCGAACACGCTTTGGCGCGGGTCTGGGAAAAACTTGTTTCATTGTGAAATTATGATTATAAAAACACCATTCTGGTCTGATCAATGTGGTCTGTGTATGAAGTTACATCGCCTGTTTTATTTTGCCTTTTTTCTACCTGCACAGTACCAGTGGGTATGAAGAACTGTTGAGACACGTTTACAGCAACAAGACCATGCTTGTTATCGGTGGAGGGCTGGGATGTTTGTGGATGTAGCTACGGAGAAAATGGCTTCTATGTAATTATTAATCATTTTATGTGTACGGTCTAATTGAATTCAGTGAAAGGGATCTTCTCTCCTATCCTCTATAATTCTGTATGCTTTTTGTATTACCACAAAAAAATAAACTAAGGATCCTTTAAGTGCCTGAATTTATAATGTTTTGCTGCTGTTTTTCTTTCAGAATGTTTGGTTAAAAGCAGGCTTGCTCTTATCAAGATTTTGATCCTTTAGGTAGATCGTCTGATTCACATTCTTCTAATACTAGTTGGTAGATGAATCTCTTCAGAGAAAATAAACCTTTTCAACTTGTTCAGTAATCAAAGAAAGAAAATTGGTACTTGTTTCCAGTGCTAGAAGTGTGCTTCTAAGTATATTAGCCTAATCAGTAGGTAATAGTTGATAATAGGTCGTAGAAATTATATTTATGCCAAAAAAAGTTGATCAGTTTCTTTCCTTTTTTTTAACTTAAAACCTACACATCAGTCTCTGAAATTCATTAACCAACATGAACCAATTTGTTACCTTTGTGGAACAGTTTTTTTTTTTTTTTTAGTGATCCCAACCAAGAAATAGGATGCTGCAGCATTTCCCATCAGACTAAACTTCTTTTACAACTTCCAGTCTCAATGATTACAGGGATATCATGTTACCTTATCATTCTTTGCGAACTCTTCGCTTCAGCTACACAGTTTCCATTACAAACATGGGAGTGGCTTCTTGCCTAACTCTTATCAGGAAGCAAATTATTTCTGGGATGTGCAGGTGAAAACATGAAATGAAACTAAGGTGAATCGTTTCGGGGGAAAGTAACAAATGAGTTCCCTGATGCTGTTTAACCTTGGATGCGTTTTATATTTATGTTTTTAACAATAAATATAAATTTTTTAGTAAGTGGGTAGTCAACTTGCTTTGAGGCCAGAAGAAGTTTGTGAATCACTGCTTTAAACAGAAATTTCACCATTTCGTACTATATTGACAATGTGTATGTGAAATTTGTCAGATTGATGTATTTCGCAGTAAACGTGTTCTCAAAGTAGGAAAAGCACCGGTGTTCCTAATAGTGTTACTAGGTGCTCAATCATCCAGGCAAGTAAATCCCAAAGTTGATTGTCTACATCCAGGTGGATCATCCAGGGAGGAAAATTCTACATCCTCCGTGGATGTAGCGTTTTTCTCACTCATCCAGGTAACTTCTTCAGTGTCAGCTGACTGCAGGTTTCCCCAGCCTTACAAACAGCACATTTGCATGATGACCGAAACTATCACCACTGCTTAACAATGGCCTGTGAGGTCAGTTTCATGATCGTTGGTATGCAAGTTGTCGTTACCATTGGTCACTGACCATCGATCAATGGCTATGAGTACCATCCACAGAGAGTTGGGGAATGGCAGCGATGTAAGATGGTGAAAGATGTACCCTTGGTCCACTGGAAACACTACGTCCAGATGAACAGAATCCATTTTGGGGGGAATTCAGTTTAAAATGAGGCAGCAGCAAAGCAGAGCTGTATAATGTTAAAAATATAAATACAGCTAGTTCTTAGACATGCAAATAAATTGTTATAAGACAGATTTGAAGGTGGAAAGAATGCCAGCAGGAGGAATTTAAAAAAAAATGTCTGTAGTGAAGTACAGCCAAAGATCCATTACTCTTTGACTTAAACCTGGGCTGGATTGTGGAACAGCTGGAAGACAGCTGCCTGCTGATGTACTCCAACACCTGTAAAGCCTTGTGAGCCATAACTACATGTTTGAAATCCAAAAGATTTTTAAACGCCTAATGTTTCCAGATTACTTTGGTTTGCAGCACTTGGTAAGCAGATAATCATGTCCAATTTGTTTTGTTTTTTCCCCTAAATCTTAGATCAGAACAGGTTCCTAGAGAGACACGTGATTGCTGCCTAACACTGAAATTAGATACTTGGTGTTACACTCGTTGTTTTCATGCCTGCTACCACAATTCAGAATCATGTCTGCTGTGGGCACAATAGCTGTGGATGTGGAGTTAGAAACCCTTTTCAATCTAGTCATAGGTTTGCTTGAGGTCAGCTGCTCTTATTAGACAGAACCTGACGCCAGTTGTCTCGGATAACTAAAAACACAGCGCTTATACTATTTAATAACAAACCCAGCATCAGTAATCCTTCTAATTCAGTTTTAACCATTTTCTGATCATAGAAAATGCGCATTGTTTATATTCTTAACTACATTCACAAACCGCTTTCTGTCATACCCACGATACAAACAGATACTACACATGACCAAGTAATACATTTACTGCATGTATATCTTTTTATTAACTATTCATGACACACTTCCACTTATGCTGACATTTTTTTAAATGCATTTTAAGTAGATTCACAGAATTTATAGATTCACAAGTGTCATTTCCTTTAGTCAGTTAATCTAAATGTTACAGCTTAACCTTTAACAGAGCTAACATGCATGAATGTCCACAGATAGTATACGGTATATATACATGTGACAATCAGCATCTTTAGCAGGTATCATCCATTCTGAAGCTCCTCTTCGGCCCAATTCGTCACCGATCTGTATCAGGCGGATCAACAGCATCCCACAAGTTTTCCTCTGGAGAGCTCCTGTCTTCCTTTGAGTCCACTGCCAGTCCAAATCCAGCGACTCCAGCAAGATGTGTCCACAAACATATGTACATCCCACTTACGGCTACCATATTGCCACCAGTTATGAATCTATATATGAGACTCCTCTTTAATGTTAGGCTCACGGCCAGTCAGATTTATAGTACACGCTTCCTCTTGATGAGCTCTCACATCATGTCTCACTTGACATTAGCCACAGTCTTGTAGTGCTTGATAAGTATTTCCAGCAGTTTGTATTTCCAGTAGAGTTCATCGCCGGCTTGACGAAGCTCGCGTGCGCAGAGTTCAACAGCGGCAGCAGCACCCACGGGTCTATCTGAGGGAAGAAGACATCGGTTAGATCATATCAGTCGATTACTCGCAATCTGTTAGTAAAATATCGGGCTTAACTAAAACTTCCTCAATCAGATCTGTTTATATATTCACCTTTGCTGGCCATTTTCTCAAAGATAATAGTCCGAAAACAAGAAGGAACGTCTTGCTTCTTACAAAACAGTGTTGAGACTTGATGTTAAGAAACAGGTTTGAGCTATTGATAGCACAGACCGGCTTTTAAACATGTTACATACGTCAGCCACATACTCAAAAAGAAATCCCCTGTTGGTCACGAGTCAACTTCCTCCTCCTCCTACTTTGTTTACGAGCGTCTAATCAGTAGTGTTAAAGGTTAAAATGGTTAAAACTTAGTATGTTTTCACTTTGCTAAAGATATATATCCTACACTATACTTTATTTCGAAAGTCACATTTAAGAATAACACGGACAATAGAAATTGACACGTACATATGTTTTTTAAAAAAGTTAGAAGTCTTAGAATGAGCTCATAACCAAATCAAAGAGAAAGCAAAACAATATGTGAACCAGTTCCACCGAAGCAACATTTCATCAGACCAGTTTGTTAACTGAAAAAAGCTCACAAACCAACCATAAAGAAAACAGTACAGAGTGAATGTACGGCAACAGTTCACAGCCACATTTTGTTTCCTACCTGGCCGATAAGATTAGATATTTAGAAACACTGTTCACTGCTCACCATGTACAGGACAGATATCATTGGACGTATTATATAAACACAAACACAGAATATTTAAAACAACAAGCTGGAGAAAATGTTTCTTTACACCAAAACCTTGCATTAACCGGTGTCACGCAAGTTTCCGTGACTGAATTAATGCAAAAACAAACAAGGCCAACACCACTCTAATCACGTTACACACACTGGGCACGTGACCTGTTTACGCTAAAGGGTGATGAAAAACTTTGTGACGTGGAAGTCAAAGATATGTGCATTGCGCTTCTTCCTTAAAAGTGCATTATTTGCATCGTGCTTAGTACAAGCGCCATGAACTTGTTTTGGTATGCCTTCTCCTTTCGTACGAAATGGGAAGTACCTGTAAAATATACCGCTGTTTAAAATCAGGTGATACGACGGCTTAGAGAGTTGCAGTATTATTTCTTTATTTAAGGAAAAAGTATTTGCTTTTGAGAACTGAGTTAAAGTCCAAACTTTAGGATTAAGAAATCTAGATTATTGAAAGTACCACAATATAAATGTTTAATGTATGTGGCATCATGGGTCTGTTAATACCTATGCCACAATGTTTACTGTTATAGCTAGTCGGTCTGGTTTTAATATACATTCAACACCTCTTTATTAAACCTGTTCAGCTGCTCATCAATATCTCATCCAACCAATCACATGGCAGCACTCATTGCATTTACCATGCAGACAAGGTCAAGACTACCTGTGAAAGGTCAAAGCGAGTATCAGAATAAGGAAGAAAGTTAAAGTGACTTTAAAAGTCACGTGGTTGCTGGTGCCAGATGAGCTGGCCTGGAAGTTTCAAAGACTGCTGATCTACTTGAATTTCCCCACGCGTCACCATCTCTAGAGTTTTAGTAAGAGAAAGAGAAAATATCCACTCAGCTTAAAGCAAAAGAGGAAATTCCGGCCTCAACTCCCAGTGGCTTTTCATGATTAGACAACAGAATATTCGAACAGTGTTGCCTGGCCTGAGTCTTGATGACCAGAGTGTACCAATCTTTTAATCCTGCGTCCAGCCTCTATGCCACAAATAATTAATAAAGCCATACTGAAGGCTGAAGCTGGCCCAACCCTGTACTAACAGGGTGTAAACTAGTCAGCAGTTTAGCCTAGTGGCTGCTAAACACATGGTGGGCCTCCTTTAAAGGGCCATGTAATTAAGAGCGAATTTAGATTGAGAGCAAATTTCAAATTACATTTCTGCATTTAAAAAAAAAACATATAGAAAGTGAAAAATTATGTACGATATATTTATGATCCCCTCATCTTGCCTGGTATCTGTCAGGGTACCTGGGTGTTGGACCCAACTTTTGTCATTGATTAGTTTCCGGTTAGTGTGATAGTCTTTTGTCTCGTCTGCATTATGTCTAGTTCTACTTCCCCTGTGACATTAGTTAGATTTATTCCAGCTGTGATCCCACCTGTTTCCTGTCCGTTATCCTGTCTGTTTAAGCCCTCGTTTCCTTGTCCCGTTGTCCTCAACTCCTCGTGTGTTTCCAATGTAGTTAAGTCATTCATGTTCAGTTCAGTCTCTGTAATAAATCCCTACTCCATTCCAAACCAGCCAGAGAGTCCTGCATTTGGGTCCTCTCTCTCTTCTCCACACACCTGAATGTGACAGTATCCACTTAGCAACAGGCTGAACAGATCCTGTCATTTTCCTTTCATAACAATAACATAAAACAGGCATTTATTAGTATACTAAATATGTATACAGTGGTATAATTCTATGTATATTTTTATGTCTCTCTATATATAGTACTTGTATGGCAATAAAACAATTTTAAAGGTTAGTGGGAAAATGTCTTTATATTTTAATTACTGTACTACTACTATTATTGTACTACAGTAAACGTACTTAAATGGGGCAAATCTAAGTGGCACCACTGCACATTTCACACAGCTGCTAGTTGTCCACAGAGCTCAGTGGTCACATGGTTACAGCAGGTGTGTCATTGCTGATGATAACAGCATTGTAAAATGCATTGGCCTCTGAGGTTTTCTTTTATTGCCGGGTCCTTAAGGTATAAGTATATGTTTTGAATGTAAATCAACAGGCTTATCATGGTTTCTCTCTTGTGCAGTCTTGTGACCTTTTTTATGAAAGTTTGTGTTGTTTTGCAACGTCTCTGAGAGGAAATCACCCCATTAATCTTCCACTTCATGGTTGGGGTTTGTGTGAGTGACATTGCTTTGGTGGAAATAAATAAATAAATTGGAAAACACACTGGCTTTTTTGGGGGCTTTCACGGGTAGGTTTGAAGTCGGTGCTTGTGTTATTTGTGATGGGAGCGGGTAGCTTGTGTGAACAAAAAAAAGTTGACAGGCTTTGACCTTTATTTGTGTAAATAGTGACAAATGAAGAGTACACAGATGTGACATTAATAGTCAAGCTGTTCTTTAAATAAGCCGTTCATTCCATCTGGGTTGAAGTGAATTCAGATCATTTAATGTAAAAATTCTTAGGAAATGTAACTTTACCTAAAGGTATGCATATATTTATATGTAAATATTAAACACTCTTGTTCCCTATTATATATTATAAATTAGCAATAATATTATAACTGTCGTATTCATGTGGTTAAAGTGAAAATTGTTTTAAATTAAGAATTAAATTTTGATTTATTAGATTATTATTAAAATTTATTTTATTTGTATGGTCAGTTTGTGAGACAGCAAAAACATGTAAATGGATTCTCTGTAAAGCTAAGGTCAGCTGGGTTTAAACTTACCCTGAGTTAAGTTTAACCTGTGTAGGACCCTAACCCACAGCAGCCCATGCCTGATTTTTAATGTGTTACAGGGCTCAAATCAAAAATCTGTGTGACACTGGTACTACTGGTGCTTATGGAATGCTGTTCCATAAGCACCCACACTGGAAATTCCTTTGCTGGTAAATCAGAACATCCAAAACATCAATTTATATTGGAATAATATAGAAACTTGAGTGAAGATACACCCCCTCCTTTTTTGTCTGTCTAATTACTTCCTGTCCTAGATCAACATTCTAGACATGCACATTAATACTTGTATGAATAAGTGACACAAATACTCAAACTATACTGACTGGGATGTGATGGGGAAATTCTGAAGTGGCATGTTTTAAAATTTATGAGAAATAGGACATCATAGCTTGTTTTGAGTGTTCATGTTTGTTCTTTTGTATAATTCATCTATTTGTATGCTGTATACTCGTTGTTTGTTCAGTAAAGTTCATTTATTTAAAAATAAAAAGTAACTGCAGCTGTGTAAAAGCGAAATGTTGCCCTCTGCTGTCGGGGACCTGAAGTACAACGTAGTTTAAAAAGAAAATGATAAACGAGAGTTGTGTGTCACTACAGTTAATATAATTACATATGACCACTGCACCTTACAACCTTTAAAAAGTAAAACTAAAGCCAACTCAGGTAACTGATTAACTTATTAACTGATATTAATTAATAACACATGTAGAATGATAAGAATTCTTGTGCCTTTAATGTGCACAAGAATCAAGACAGAATAAAGCCCAGCTACAAAAACCACGACACAGATGAAACCAATGAAATAAAATCCAAACATAAATATGAATCCTATCTGGTTTCTAGTTATTTAGGAGTTACACAGTGTAATAGCCACCGATAGAAAGGATCGAAAGGGATAGTTCAGTCCTGCACCTTGGGACAATGATGGATTGTCCCTGATGCTGAAGAGGTTATTCATTAACATGGGCTATTTTGAATCTTCAGCAGTGAAAGGTTCAAGGGCAGTTAATCCATTACTGTGCTACTGCTGGTATTACAGTATTGTAAGGTTTTCCTATTTGTCTACACTGTGTTTATTTAACAGCGCTATTTACCGATTACGTTACAAATTAGGATTTCATATGTTTTCTTACAGTGTACTACTTTAGTTTTATTTGTTGTTAGGGATCAACCCCCTCAAATGAACTGCTTAAATCATGTTGTATTTTCTTCTTCTTTTTGTTCTTCTTGTTCTTCTCAACATTATTATTATTATTATTATTATTATTATTATTATTATTATTATTATTATTATCGGACCAGTTTATACCAACTGTAAACACTGTAAGTACGCCCATTAGCCATCAGATGGCGACAAAACCAAGCTCAGCGCAAGAATCCGATGAAGTTTTTGGCGCTCCAGTTGTCACGTGACTGCGCTTGCGTCACTTTGACGGGCTTTGCCTGATAGACTCAGCTCTCGCCTGACAGTCGGCACTTTCTCTTACATGGTCAGAGAGTGCTTGCGATAAAGCGCCTGTCTGCTGCCTGCTCCGTTTACATGATGAAGAACCTTCATTTTAAGGATTTCTTCTGGGTGAGGTTTTTTCTTGTCTTTTTTGTTTGTTTGTCTTTCTGTGAAGTTGTGATTGGAATTTGAAACATTTTATTTTTTGATTCAGCTTCAGATGGTTTAATAAAAAATTGTATTTTTGTATTGTATTAATTATTAGAAACGGGAATCCTGTTGAGGGATCTAACGTTCGTAAAATAGTATGGAAAGAGGAGCATCAAAACTAAGCTATTAAAAACACTTGATATGAACTGATGGGGAGTTTTTGGTAATGCAGTCATGTGTAACCTGACCAATGTTTTATCAGATCACATGTTTCTCTCTCTGCAGTGTAAATAGTAAATGTCATTTCCTTTAGTGGTGTAAAGAGTAAACTGAATAATCCAGCAGATTAGAGTGGACATACTGAGAGTACCAATAACTTCTACGCAACATAAGCAAATATGTGTAGTTAAATTTCACTGCAGGATTTTTGCATTGTCTAAGTATGGCCTCATATGGTGTATTTTAAACCAATAGAAAGTCTGGCAAGTTGATTATAAGCTGTTGCCCTCACCTTAACTAAATTACAGAGATGCCTAGTCCCAAACATTAATTACACTCAGAGTCAATTATTCTGAAGCTACAGTGCTCGTTTATGTCTGTAGGGATGTTTAAACAAGTTTAGCCAGAGCGTGGCTGTCCTACAGTTAACCTGGGTGTGGGAGTAGAGGTAGCAGAGGTACAGCTCTCTGTTTCTTTTAAGATATGTGCTTTGCTGTAAAACTGTCTGCTGTAATACTGTCTGTGCATCTTACTGACAGAACTCGGACCTGACCTCCACTATCGGGTATGATGCCATCATTCAGTATCTCAATGATGGCAAGAGGACATGCAAGGAGGTGGAGGATTTCATGAAAGCCAGGTAATGCCGTCATCCTTATATATAATAATGCACAACTGATGGGATGTTTGGCTCTAACCAAAGTCTGCAAAACTGTGTTCAAGCTTTACATTTACAGGCCAGTTGTTGCCATCGATGTAACTGACTGCAAGATAGGTAGATGTAGTGCAGGTTTTGGCTGCAGGCATGCAATTAGGATGAAGAGAGTGAAAAGAAAATAAACTCTAAGAACGACAAGTGTAGTGGAGGAGGACAGCATTTAGAGCATTTTGAGATTAAGGACAGTACTGGAATACAACGAATAAAGTTGCCTAAAAAAGTAAATTTTAGTTGCTATAATCTAAAAAAAAAATCAGATAAATACATATTTTGATTATTAATTATATAGTCAGTCAAACACAAACACGTCCTACCGTCTTGTAATTTGTGCAAAGCGCACTATCGCAGTTATATGATTAAATACCAGAAAAGTAGTAAAATTCTGCTTTCTAAAAATTCTCTAAGGTTAATTCTGCACACTGTTGATGAGATGAGAGATGATGAGATAGCCTTTATTTGTCAGTTGCAGGTCTTTTGCCCGCAACCGAGATGACAGACCTTGCCGACCGTACATACAATACACAAACATCACATTGGGGAGACAGGTCAGGCTAGGTAGCGAGGAAAAAAACATCGAAATGTGTAACACAAAAGGATAATACAGGAATGCACAGATATCAACACACCATAGCACAATAAACACAGACAAGCAACATGGGAAAGTGTTCCAGTGTGTACATCTGATCTGGGACCGCTGCAATCTTTCGACTGCGCCTCCAACTGACCCGATGTCCACATCAGAGGGGAGGTAAGCATTGGAGGTGGCGTTGGGTCCGGGGTAGGGAGGGTGATGCGTCGGTGGATCACAGTAGAGCAGAAATGAAGTCCCAGTCAAGCAGGAATGATGTGACGCATCAGGTTTTATAATAGAGACGTATAAACTTTCACATCTAATCATTAATTCATCTTCCTCTTATAATAATTAATCTGTCCGTGCTCTCCCACACACACATACGCACACCAAAAAAACAAAAACACTCCACACATATAAAAGTCCAGTGTGTAGTCAGAAACGTGACCTAGTGAGGTTAATGCTATGAAAAAAGGAGGATATTATGCCAAAACATAACTGTACGTTTCCTAATTTGGGACTCACCATTTTTAAACCGCAGTGGTTTTAACAGTAATTGTGGGAAGATTTACCAAAATAAAAGTAGAGTAAGGAAACATGGTCAGAATGAGGTGTTTTGTGGGAAACGGCGGCAACAATCGAATTCTTTCAGCTTTCGGTTATGCAAAAACAAATTCTTCAGGACACCAAAGAGCAGCCACGACAGCCCGCAGGTGTGGAGGAAGGACTCAGGTCAAACTTAGTGTGAGAACTTCCTGGTTTAGGTTGTTTGAATCGCATGTTTTATGATTTTTTGTAAATAGTGTTAACTATATCTTGATCTGTGGTTGTGTAATTATATTTGAGATCTGTTAGAGTTGCATTTTATTTAAAGTCTCCTATTAGCATTGATAAGCAAATTAAGCATATTTTAAGCGGTCAGCATTATAGCATGCTCATGCATTTGTATAGTAAAACTGTATTCAGTTGTATATTTATATGTATGTTTTTTT
The DNA here is from genome assembly GCF_013358895.1 of Oreochromis aureus. NCBI lineage: Eukaryota > Metazoa > Chordata > Actinopteri > Cichliformes > Cichlidae > Oreochromis > Oreochromis aureus. The sequence goes on along the minus strand of NC_052948.1, from coordinate 48,560,753 downwards.
TTATATTTATCATTGTACAATGCATATTAGAATTGATAAATTATTTTCCATTTTCTTCTCCAATGTTGCATCAATGTTCCTGTCAAAACTCTTCAGAGAAAGAACAGACTCCAATTATAACACCACACATGTAAATGTTGTCCTGTCTTTTTTGTATCAGTTAATAATTTAATATGTAAATTTATAACTTCTAAAAAATACTGATAGTGAAGCCTAAGGGATGTATAAATGTAAATTTATGATAAAGCATTACCTTTCAGAGATGTCTAGTATGGGTTTTGCATGTAAATTCATATACAGTCTGTTGGCTGGCAGACTGCTCTGTTTGTTGGCCGAATCTTTGCATGTATGCTTTTACGCTGCCCTCACTCAATGGGTTGTTTCTTTCAGGGCATCAGTTGAAGAGAAGTATGCCAAAGAACTCCTTAGTTTGTCCAAGAAGGTGTGTGGACACAGTGAGATGAAGTAAGCGACCTCTGTGTTGATATGCTGTTATTATGTGCTTGGCCTGCTGTATTTACAGGAAGCCTCACCCCATCTAATGCATGAGTGTGTTTCTGCAGTACTGACACAGTACCTTGTAGTCTGGACTCAGGTGTAGTGCAGAAAGTAAGGTCAAAGAAAACAATGAGTCTATTCACCAAAGGTTGTTGTTGTTGTTCTCAGTCTGTTTCACAAGTTGAATTTCGAAATTAAGTTTGAACTTCTGTAAAATTGACGGTTTGGTTATTAATGTTGATGTAGTCAGATTTTATATGACACCACTACCACGATCTTTTATTAGCAAGCCTAGTTCCTGTTTAATGAATGCTCGCACTAATTATAGAAAGGAACGACTTAGCTACATAATTTACTTTATCAATAATGCACTAAGATTTCATAGACTCGTCTTTTAAAGATGTCCTATCAAAGGAGTTACTTGAACCGCAGTAAAGGCATTTTTCATCTATGTTTTTAAAGCAACCTTGAGATCAGTTAGAAGGAGACAGAATGGATGTGTTGTCAGGATGTCCTTTCATTGTTCTGATAGTTATTTACAGCATTTTAGTTGATCTATTCTAGACAAATGATTGGTGTTGTTTTTTTAGAGTTAGAGAAACTGTCAGAGAGAACTGTCTTTCATTAGTAGTTCTATCTGACTGAACATTTTATTTAGAGTCAGACAGAACTGTCTGACTCATATTTCTATAATTCAAATAGTAAAGATGTCACTGATTCAGAGGCCTGCCGGCCAGTTTCACTTTAGGGGGTGAAAAGGAGGAACTCTATAGAGAAAAATGTTATTCTTTTTTGGCAAGTGAAAAATAACAAATTATAACTTTTTAGACAGAATACACAATTCATAAGACTATTTTAAGACCAGTCATATCACAAACTACGACTGGTATCAAATTGGTATCAAATTACATGTATTATGCATTTAATTCATTTAACTTAGTAATTCTTTTAGAAAACCTCCACAAGACTTTTCCTTCCTCTTTTAAAATGTGAACATTTTATTTTTTCAGGTTTGCTTGCTTGTTTGCACCATAGATTGTGAAATTTTAAATCCTTGTGCTTAGCTTATTTAGTTCTTCTTCTTCTTTTTTGGAGCCAAAAGTAACTATATTTGGACAAGAAGATGGCATGCTAAATTATCAGCTCAATGCTACATCTCTGCTAGCAAGATGCACCAATAGACTATGTGGGTGCATTGGACAGACATGCGTAAATTTAGATTAGCCACATCAAGTTTATTTTATTTGCATGGCATGTTTAAAACAAAAGTAATACTAGACAAGAGCAGGTTGTCTTTAGATCTAGAGGTATAAAGACATCTGTGATATACTGTGAAGCTGATCCACGGAGGGCTTTAAAAATGAATAAACAATATTTAAATAAATCCTGTATTTCAGAATCAATTCAATTGTACTGTTAACTGAATTAAAACAGGACTGATGTTTTATCTTTATGTTAACTTGAGAAACTCATATAAAGAGAGTTGCAGTAGTCTACACAAGACATGATAGAGCTGTGGATGAGTGTTTCTAAGTACCGCCGAGGTTCTTCATTGGGCTGTCAAGTGTATCAGGGAGCTAGTATCATCTATGTAAAAGTGAATATTGTTTTTATCAAAGCTAGAGCCACGGGGTGACATGCATAATGAGAAAAGAAGAGGTCCTAAAATGGATCCTTGAGGAATGCCATATTTGATAAACCATTGATCATAATTCAGGATGCATGATTTGTATTTGCAAGGTGCCAACACCAAAAATTCAATGTGCAGAATAATGTCTTCTTCTGCTTTTTCAGCACATTAAAGAGATCCTTGGACATGCTGAAATTACGTAAGCACTTTTTTTCTTACCTTAATCATGGTTGATTCCTTAATTACCCTAATCCTTGATTATAAAATCTATGATGACTGCAATTTGAAGTATACTTTCGCTCTGCAGAGACTGAACAAGTGAGTCTGTCACATTTACAACTGGCCCAAAACATGAGGGAGGAGGCCAAGAAACTGGAAGACTTCAAAGAAAAGCAGAAAGAAGCTAGGAAAAAGGTTTTTATTCACATTGCAATGCACTGAGATGTCGAAGGCATTCAGGTAATACATTAATGATGACACTGAACTTTGTCATTTTAGATAGAACAACAAATGGATGCTCTCCACAAACAGAGGTCCTCACAGTACAAGAAGACAATGGATGTAAGTAAAAATTAAAATCTTCGAAGACCAACCAGAATTGATGACTTTTCTGCACAAACATTTTTGCTCCTTTTAGTTGTGATAACAAAAGCAATAGTTTGATATAATTAGTTTGTGGATTCAGTCACATGAAGTAGCTGCGGCGATTGGTCTGCAAAACTAAAGTCAAACACTTCCTTATTCAAATTTTAAGGTTCAAAAGCTGCAGTCCTGAACTCATGTTCTGTCCCGTGTTTAGTAAAATGAAAACCAGAAGTATTTAAACAATGTGGCCTCAAGCAGATCTCCCATTAGTGATTCACGTAAGACGGGTTTCAATTGTGTTGTGAAAATGCCGCTCTTATCCTTTTGCTGTTCTTCCTCTTTGGTGGGGGAAGTTGTGTTTACCAGTCTGGGAAGTGAAGAGCAGGGCAGCATTTAAAACCATTAAAATCTTTGCCAAAAGTAGAAGTACTTGTCATCTAAGGCTCGGTGACAATAAAACTCAGATGGTGGCACCAAAAGACATGGTCTCTGTAGACTGACTTTATTTATATATTTGGGGAACTTCTTTTTTTCACAAAAGTGTCAAAATGCATAATTAACATGCCGACTGTGCTTTTGTCTCAAGTCAAAAAAGACTTATGACCAGAAGTGTCGAGACAAAGAAGAAGCGGATCAGAACGTGAACCGAAACACCAACACCAACAACACCAAGCACATGGAAAAGGTACCGTGACAACGGCCGACACCCGCACTCATCAGTATTTAACGTGATATAAAAAGAATGAAAGGATAAATGCTAAAGGCATTATATCATTTATTGGCCCCAGTTTTGGACTTTGAACCTTGAAATCTCTTTGAACTCGTACACGTATATGTGTACTCGTATTTGCTGCTATGACTTTCACTTATCTAAATCACTGGTCACAATTTCAAGAGGCTTTATTATTTTTTGAGTCGCTGAGACATCGATTGGAGTAAAAGTCTGTGTGTGAAACAGAGTACAATAAAGCAATCCATGTGTGAGTGGGAGGGGGTAGTTGTGGCTTGTGGTAAATAATGCCTTGAGCCTTCAGGGTAGAAAAGAGCAGTGTAAGTCCCAACCATTTACCACTTGAGTGCTTATTTCCGTTTTAGAGGTGTTGTTGTTAATGCCCGTTTTTAAAGGTGTCAGCAAAACATACAACTCTACTTCAGAAAGCCTCAATACTTAACAAGGAAGATGCAGGCTGATGAACACATGGTTGCAAATGAAACATTAGTGTTTAGTGAGAAAAAGATACCCCTACTGGTTTCTGACCCTCAGACTTCTTCTCTTTATTATATCAGCTCATTTGGTACAAAAAAGTGGCAGACTGAAACAGGAATAATGTCTGTATGACCTTCAGTAGAGGGCTTTTCTCATTTTTAATATCTCATTCCTCCTTTTATGTCATGTTTCAGCTCTATGCAAAAGCACAGCAAGCAAAACAGAACGCAGAAGAAGCAGGTAAGAAAGCAAACAACAGCAGGACGGTTTGACTGAGCTTTTCACACACACTGTGATGATGGTGGCATCTTGGTCACGTCACTCCATTGCCCCTGTGTGCTTAACTTCAACATGGCAACATCTTCATAGTGACCGTGCTGGCATGGAGAGATTAAGTTTAGCATTACGCCATAGTGCCAGCGTATAGCCTCACATAACTGGAAGCATAGCCGAACGTGGCTTAAATATTCTCAGTTAATGCGCTGAGTTTGCTCATTTATACTTTTTATACTCTCTCCATTTACAGACAAGTTATACCAGCAGAATGTCACTACACTGGGAAAGATTAGAGATGACTGGATAAAGGAGCATATCAAAGCCTGTGAGGTGAGGCAACAACCTTCAAGTTCTAACTAAAGCACGCATTATGGAAATGAGCCTAGTGATTTTGTTTTTGTTGTCCCCTTAGGTGTTTGAAAAGCAGTCAGTGGAGCGGATCAACTTTCTGAGAAACACGGTCTGGACTCACCTCAACCAGTTATCCCAGCAATGTGTGACCAGTGACGAGGTAAAGTTTCCAGTTGCCACGATCACTATAATCAGTATTTTTATATAAAGAGCAGGTCGAATGGTGGGAAATATCAGGGAGGTTGGTCATAAGGCCACTTTAGCATCTCATTGTTTTGATTCTACAGCTTGTGACTTCGCTGTCTCGGCTTTCGCCCACTGGTTTTATTAACCTCAAAGCCAACAAAAGTTTTCAGCTATACTACTTGGTCACACATTATAATATGACCCAAGAATAAGGGCGTAATTCCCTGAACCGTTTTGGGCCCGACACTCCTTTTGCTTCAAAACGATTGTACAGGAAAGCAGCGTCTCCTTTTCTGTAAAATACCTGGAAGTTTGGGAAGATTAACCCACTGATGTATAATACAATATACAATTGTATGTCCAATGTCCAGTGTAAGATGTAAAAATATTGATTGTATTTCTGCAAAATTAACAAGAAATTATGCAATACTAAATGACCTATCCATCCATCCATCCATCCATCCATCCATCCATCCATCCATCCATCCATCCATCCATCCATCCATCCATCCATCCATCCCTTCATCCATCCATTCTCTTGCACTTATCCAATTCGATCACTGGAGCGTATTCCAGCTATTATAGGGCGAGAGACGGAATACCCTGAACAAGCCGCCAGTACTTAAGCAGTATGTAAAATACCCCAAATTTAGGCTGCACTTTAGTAAACACAGCTGCACTACTTAAATGTACCCATTAAAATGACTCATTATGTATTTATTTCTTCCTTGTTGTAAAAGACATGACATTATTCACTATCTGCTTATACGGATATGCTAATCTCAGTATCTGCATAAGCACAGACATTTTACATATTATATTTATACGTCAGTTTTGCATTTATATCATGTTCTGCTCTCTGTATGTGTGAAAAACAGTTATTTGCAGTTTAAGGTTCTTGGGCAGCTTCATATATTTATATCTTTGTTGTGAGTTGCTTGGACTCTGATCTTGTTTTACTGTCTTTTTTTGCATGTTCGCATAGCTGTATGAGGAAGTGAGGAAGTCACTAGAGCAGTGTGACATCCAGGAAGATATTGAACATTTTGTAAACCTCAGACAGACTGGTGATAAACCACCAGGTATGACTCAACGACAGCACTGTACTTAAAGAGCTTCTTATCTAACAGCATGGTCTCATGAGTTACCAGTATGTCACCAATTTCCATCTTCCTCTCTAACAGTTCCAGTTGTGTATGAGAACTTCTATAGTGGTCAGAAATCACCAACTGGAGCACCATCCTTTCGAATGCCTCCACCAGTCAACAGGTATGAAAGAGAAGGATTCCAGCAAAGGGTGCAGCCTGCCTCCTAACAGCATGGGGAATAATTATGTGATCCTCTGCTCATTTTGTTTGCTCACTTGAAATCTGTGGTAGTAACTTTAATGGAGAGAGACACATTATCAACTAAAAATCCTGAAAAAAACCCACATTACATTAAAGTTATAAATTGATTTGTATGTCACTGAGTGAGCTAGGTATCTTATCCCCAGGCAAACATGACAGAGATGTTTCTTGTAGTTGGTCGTCAGGTTTTCACACATCTCAGGAGGGATTTTGACCCACTTCTTTTTACAGAAACTCTCTAAATCTAAATCTAAAGCAGCTCAGAGCTTCAGCTTCCTCCAAAGATTTTCTGTAGGATTGAGGTGGTTACCTCTCTATGGAATGTGCTTGTTCTTTAGCCACTCCTGTGTTGCCTTGGCAGTAAGTTTAGGGTCACTGTCATGCTGGAAGATCCATCCACAACCTTCAGTGTTCTGGCTGAGGGAAGGAGGTTCTTGTCCAAGATTTTTGGTACATGGTCTCATCCATGTACAGATTCTGATCTGTAGTTGACTGATTAGTTGGTTGCTTGGTTGTAATCTGTATGCCACATTGACACACAGTGGGGGTGGGGGCTTTTTGGTTGATATTCTGTATCTCTCCGTAAAAATGACAAACTTTTCATTTCTTTGGAAGTGAGCAAACTCTGCAAATTCAGCAGGGGATCAAATAATTATCTCTCCCACTCTAAAACCTGTTTTGCTACATGTGCAGAGCATTGTTGGGACACCTCTGATTCTTTGCTTTTTTTGCTCATATTGACTTTGCAGGAGGGGACCATTACCTGTGCCAGCACAGAACAGTAATGGTATGTTTGCTTTATTTGTATTTAAATACAGTGCACTATCAAAGTAGACTACCAGCCCTCAAAGTTATCTACTGTCCAGAGACCCCAAAGGTCCCAGGTTCACTCCTTATCATGTGAACCTATGTACATTGATTTGTTTCAGTTACTGAAAGTACTCCAAGTTCCAGTCAACAAATATTTAATATAAAATATTCAAATGTTGTTCTTTTTGTGTGATCACAGCCAAACTTAAATTCAGAGTATACCGTCACAGAAATTGTCCAAGCAAGCATTCAGAAATTTTGCCAAACTGTTGCCAATTGTACTGGTTGAGTTCCTGGGGAAATACTGAAAATTGCACCGTCAGTCATTTTTACAAGCATAATAATTTTTTTTTAAATAGTTAAAAGCCCAATGAAAGGTCTTGTTTCATAAAGCACACAGTCAGTTGTCTCGACCACATCCCTAAAAATCTGAGGCCTGCATAGTGAATTTTTAGGGCTTTTATTTTGGAATACCTAAATGTGGTCACATTTTAGGTACATTTTCAGTGCTGCTGTGTTCATCTGGCAGCACGACAGCTTCACGGGCCACAGCTTTTACATCAAGGTGCCAAACCTGCCAAGGCATCCACTTTAGTGTGGTGTAAATGTAGGGCCAAGCCTGCATTTCAAATCACATTTTACTCTGAGTAGAACATGCTTAGTCATCACTGAAATTAGAACTTTGACCCTGTGCTGTTGTGTAGCTTCCACACTGTAGAGAACTGTGGCTGATAATAACCAGGAAATCATACTGGTTATCAACCAGAACCAGTAATACATCCTGGTATCTTCCAAGCATGTTCTATTTGCATTTTATGTATTTGTGAATGTTTAACAAACCTGGTAAACTTTACTGAAAATGATCAGATTTACATATCAGTATTGTAACAACTGAATATTTGTGTATATGGTTTGTTCCATGCTTCTTCTTTTTACACTAAATGTTTTTTAATGTTTGCTTTTATTGCAGATGATTCGCACTACTCAACAGTGGAGGACGCAGACTACAGTGTTATCCAGTACTAGCACACATATGTGCTGGAGGAATTACTGCACACACTGTGGACTGTTCTTTGTGTCAAACCTCAGGGTTACTTTGTACTTCTCCTCACTTCCTCTTTTATGATTTCCTGTAAAAGGAAGGTCATACCAGAGAGGAAAATTTGTGTCATAAATGCACATAGAGTTTCAGGTTTAAGTGATAGTGAACATTTTATTTTGGAACGCTTGATTCGGTTTTTGAAATTAGAACAGACTTAAATGGTGATGCTTTTGCAGTAGGTTAGTGATAACATCTACATCTATAGCTGTATTGTTGAATTCCTGTATAAATGTAGGGGCTCATTGTGCCTTTTAATATGTCGGTGTCATGCAAGGTTCTTTCTTCTACATAACTCCATCACACTTTACTTTTAAGTATTTAAAAAATAGCCTATTCATATTTGAAACACAATAAGATACTGTGTAATCTAGGTTTCATTTCCCCTTAAGTATGAAAGTGTCACGTCAGCTGACAGGTATACGAGAAAGCCTCATGCACACTCTCAGCAGACACACCCTAGTCAAGTGCAACCTGCACCCAACACTTTTTCAGTCATTTTAAGGGTTTTATGCTCTGAACCGACGTTCCTGTAATTAAAATGCGTGTGATGATGATTTATAATATATTTCTGGGTATTGGAGGAGGATTTTAAGAGTTTCACTGTGTTTTTGTGTTTTTTTCTTCTGCCCATATTAACGACTTCTAATTTGTAGCAAAAAGTAAATAGATAGCATTTGATTCTGTGACCAATCTGCTGTTGGTTTTTGTTAAAAACATTGTTCTTCACTGCACTTCTTGAGACATTTGTATTCATTAAACAGTGTTTTTACAATGCTGTACAAAAATCTTTAGACACCCCTCATTCCTTTAAATTTAATAAGTGCAACAATTTATTTAAACGTGTGCAAACAAACATGGAAATAAAGTGTACAATTCTAATGAGTTTGAAAGTCAATAGTACGATCACATTTATTCTTCAACAAGCCTGAACTCTTTTAGTCAAAAGTGCTTCTAATTTCTTTAAATAGTGTACAGGAATAGTTCTCCAGGCTTCTTGACGGACATTCAAAGCTCTTCTTTAAATGTTCACTGCCTTTTGTTCTTTTCTCTCTCAAGATGATCCCACACTGTTTCAGTAATGTTGAGATACAGGCCTCTGGGGAGGCCAATCCATGACTGTTAGTGGGCATTTTTATGTTCAGGCATGCCTTTACTTCAGTGCAAGTGTGTTTAGGATCACGTGTTTGTGTTTGTCATGCTAAGAGATAAAGCTATTGCCATCGCACTCTTTATGTAGTATTGCGTTATTTATTGAAATCTGGCTGTACTTTTCTACATTTTTAATCCTGTCAATATTTGCATTTTTTAACCACGGTTAAAAGCCAAGATGCAGCTCCAAGGATGACAGACCCTCAACTGTGATATACAGGGTTGTAGGCACCTCTCTGATCTTGATCCCAGTTTTTGTGCAGTTTGGCAAACCTCTGCCTTTTCTCCCCATTCCTTAAGAATGACTTCTTGACAGCCACCAAGACCATTTCTGATGGCGCTTTGGCTAACAGTAGATAAATCATCTGCAGATCCCTCGTCTCCTGTGTCAGCTCTTTGGATCTTGTCGTATTTCAAGGACATCACTGTCAGATACTGTTAATCTGCTGTAGATAGTTTTTATACCTGCAACGGATTTGTCCTCATTTGAACAGTTTTCTAGCTCTTTGGGTTCAAAAACACTATTTTATGCCTGTTAATCTGTTTTCATTGGCATTTTTTGTAGATTCAACTACAGAAATAAGAGGTGGCTCAAGGCTTTTCCACAGCACTGTAAATTGAGGCCCTTTCTGATCCCTGTGTTTTACAGGTTGTATTTTAGGTATAATATTTTCTCATGATCATCATCCATGACAAAATAACCATTTCAAATATAAAACAAATCAGCTTTATTTTATTTGTGGTCTTGTTTGCTTTTTTTCGTACATTTCAGCATGACTTTATGCATCTCAAATTGTACAGTCCTCCTCAATGTGAGTAAAGAGTTCCTGGGAAGGGTCACTTCCTCTGTCCACTGGCTGCTACGCATCGTAACAGTGTTTATTCTGCATACTGGAGTGGGGTTCAGATCCTCGGTTGGTTTGATGTTACGCAGCATACTCTGACTTGATCAGATCCAGAATTATCCGGATTGTCGCCTCACCTACATCAAGAACACAGAATTAGATCTGTCTGTATTTATCTCGGATAAGCGATTAAACAAATGTTTCCAGAGCAGCTTGGGCACAATTTTAGTCACTGCTAGTTTAATTCCATTTCCACACAGCAATATGTGAAGAAAAATCAAATGAAAAGACAAAACTCAACAATACACTTGTCTATATCTCAGGATAACAACTCATTTCCTATGTACTATGTACATTATGTGGTGACAAAGACATTTTTTGTTGATAGGATGTCGGTTTACCCTCCAAATTCATCCTTGGGTTCTCCAGCTTCCTTTCCAGCAAAGAGTCCATCAACGTTCTCAAGTGTTTGAAGATCACACCGATCCGCACAGGAGCCTTTTAACGAGAGCGACACAAAGAGAATTTGATTCTGCAGCACTTTTCAGTAACACAGTTTAGATCTGCTGATCTAAACTGCTGAAAACTGCTGGAAAACAACAAACTGAGGCTACAGTTCACACGATCTCACCAAAGTTAGACAAAAGCTTGCAACAGCAGAAATTGAGACTCAACGGACGGGCAGCATTTTTCTATTTCTACTTTTGCAGATGGGAGGGTCAAAATTTGGTGCGAACAACATCAAAGCATGGTGGTGATGTGATGATGTGGAGGATGTTTTGTACCATCTTCTGTTGAACATACCATGTCACAAAACTCAAATCATCTCAAACTGGTTTCTTGAACATGACAATGAGTTCACTCTACTCAAATTGCCTCAAATGGAAGCTATAGTAAACTAATCCTAAAGTAATCCCTGTGACCTCTGACCTGGAAATGAATCCATCCATCCAAGGTGATGAGCCTCTCTCTGTGCTGAACATCGATGTCGCCTCCAAACAGCAGCATGGGGAAAGGAGAAATCAGAGTGGTGTCTCGAAGGTAGATCTTAGTGTATTTCACCTGTGGATAAAAAAACAAACATGTTTTTAACACAAGTGTGAATTATCGATAGGGACTTCACACACGCGTGCACACACACACTCTTCTTCCATACCTTCTCCTGGTACAGCAGCCAGCCGTGCGTCTGCAGGTTGCGGTTCACAGAGGAAAAGTGGACCTGAGCCTTGCCCTGAGGCGTCTCCACTGTGCAGGCCACGCGCTCAAGCACGTCCACAGAAGGGGTACATAAAACCCGGGCCACGTTGTCATAGAGTCCAGCAGTCAGCACAGCATTCAGGACAGAGATCTGCTGCTTGGACACGGAGGCCGCCTGCGGCTTTAAGCTGGAGGAGGACGAGGAGCGAGACGACCAGAAACCCACCTGCTCCATCATCTTCATCAGCTCGTGCTTCACATCCTGCAGGGAAGATGGAGTCAGCGACATGGAATTAGACGGAAGAAGTAAAACTAGTCCTAGTTAAAAAATTAAGTAATGAACGTTCAGCGGACACGACTCTTTACCTCTATTGTAATGAGAGCCGTTCGATTAAGGAAATGTTTCCTACAGTAGGACATTTCTCCTCTCAGGCCGTCAGTCTGTGAGTTCTTCCAGCTGAAAGTATGATGATGGACACAAGTAAGTAACAAGTAGCCTCCCTGAATGTCCTGATTTTTATCATAATGGGCTTTCTAGCTTCTTTTCAGGCTGCTCTTTTAATAGATGTAGAATGTCTCACAACCACAAAGAAATAAAAAATAACACATATATAACGTTACTGTCAAAGGAAGGAAAGGAAAAAAATTCCCGAACGTTTCCTCTAATGAATTATTCAACCCACGCCTTTTTAAAATCTCCAGACTGGTTCGTACCCCAGGTATGCGTTGTAGATGGTCAGATGATCAGAGTTGGCTATTGCCAGTGCAGCTTTGGCCAGGTTAGCTTCTTCTTTTCTATTCATTGGTGTGAAGAAAGGAGACTTCTCTGTGATGGCTGCCGCGATGGTTGCCTGAAACAAGCCTCTGGTTAATATTATTTGGAAGATATGAAATGAAACATTTCAACAAAGGAAGATCTTAGCCTCACACGCTTGGAACCAACCACACAGCACAGTTAGACTTACTATGGGCTCCAGGCAGCCCAGGATGGCTCCGTAGATGAGCATCTTGCCGATCTTCACGTTGACCGGCAGGCTCGCCAAATGTTGCCCAAGAGGGGTGAGGATGTGATCATCAGGGTGACACGCTCCGATCTTCCTCAGCAGGTTTACAGCATTGCTGACCGACTGGGGCTGAGGAGCATCCAGGGCGCGGCTCAGAAAGTCCTCCGGGGAGCCGTACTGACATTTCTACCAGACAGGAGGAAGAGGAGTCAAGCGTTTTCCCCGTGTGGGAATTTTTGTTTCTGTGTGAATCAGAACGGTGTAGATACCATGATATGGAGACAAAGCTCCTCAAGTGGGACCCGCAGAATCTCTGGAATGGAGTAATCCATGAAGACATCAAATCTGAATTCAGGAGGGTTTTTAAAAAAAGATAAAAAGAGCACATCAAATTAGCACATGACCTAAAACTGGAAAAGTGTCGCTTACTGTCTTTTCTGCTGACTGTATTTGATTTCTTGCTTTCTGGACTTGGTTCCATCCAGCTCTCTGCATTAGTGGACGGTGAGCTCCATACCTGTATTTTGGATAGAGCCTGAAGCAGAAGCCATTTCTGACACGTCCTGCTCTTCCCTGCCTCTGGAGGGCGCTGGCTTTGGAAATAAATGTTTCCACCAGGGAACTCATTTGGCTGCTCTCGTGATACCTGAAAGACGACAGCAGAGTGGAGTTAGTTATGTCTATGCATGTAACACACAAGCAGGTACTTATTATTCATGTTTGTGTCATCTTTTCCTAAAAGTTCCTAAATGACACAATACAATAAAATCTGGTTGAGAGATTTTGGGTACATTTTTTTGTTTATTATCTAGTGCCATGCAGTCAAAAACTGTCCAATATCTTTATTAGTCTTCCCACTTATTGACAACTCTTTATGGACACAGACAAGTAGGAGATAATAAAAAGACAACCAAACTCCAAAAATGTTGGGACTCGGTGTAAAATTTAAATAAAAAACAGAATTCAAGGATCTGCAAATCTCATAAACGCATTGACCAAGATTTCAAATGTTGGTACATTTCTCCAATTTAAACATTTGATTTGTTTTCTCTGTTCTGTTGTGAATAAAATGTGGCTTTATGGGATTTGCAGTTCATTACATTCTTTTTGGGTTTTTTTTTTAACATTTTGCACGACGTCCCAATTTTTGTGGATTTGGACATACTGGAAAAGATCCATTTCTGTTTCCCTTCTTGAGGTCTTACTTATTTTCTTTGGTCTTCCCAGTGTCGATGACGAACACCACATCAGGAATCGTCACACCTGTCTCAGCAATGTTAGTCGACAACACAATCTAAAAGTGATGCAAAGCAGAGACAGGATTTTTGTTCTGTTTAACACATGGAAGGATCAGTTGTGATGCGATATAGAAATCTCGTAATATTTCTTTGATTGTTTCTATGATTGTAGAACATTTTGAAGTACCTTTCTAACCCCACTAGGGGGCACTGTAAAGGCAGCGGCCTGATCCTTCGATGAGAGGGTCGAGTGTAGAGCAACAATCCGGTACCTTCAAGACAGACAAACGTGACAGTGAGACAGGGGGAAACGTTTGCGTCACCACTTCTTTTAGATTACTGATCAGTGCGTGCACGCCACCTGGTTTTATCCCGAAACCTCTTGTCTGAGGAGAGCAGGTCGAACAGCTGCTGGATATGAGCCAAACCTGGCAGGAACACGAGAATGGCTCCATCCACATCCACAAACTGTGGAGCTTTGTCTGGCAACAGCACCAACAGCGAAACAAGACAAATAAAAAAAAAAAAAAAAAAAAGATATTTCATATTTAATATAGAGAACATGAATGAATCTGTGACAAATGCTGCCAGTTTGTGTACCTAGGTAGTCTATGAGGTCAACGAGCAAGTCCATGTTGATCTTATTAGGGTTCATATACTGCAGCACATGTCGGGTCCTGCTGCTGAAGTGGTCAAGGTCAGGACCCAGGTCCCAGCCCGAGGACGAGTCCCTCACTATCACTTCCTGGAACAACGAGGAGCACACTGATGAACTCATATTTAGGAATAATTTACAGGACAGTGACAGTCCACTCTGGTTTCAGAGTCCTGGTGAGGCATTAAAGGACAAGACAAAATGACAGACAGGAACTGGTAAGGACATTACCTGGTGCTGCAAAGTCTTGCCACCTTTTTGCGTGACAGAGATCGTCACTTCCTCTTCTTCTTCAAGAATTTTCTGGCTGTACTCTGAGTCCTTTTCTAAGACGTATCCCGTCTGCTCCACTATGTCCTCCAAATGAAACACCTGAACGAATAAACAAAGACACACACATTGTTGAAAATGTTTACGTTTCTTGGCCTTATCCTTGCTCCCTAGTTTAAACCGTAGTTTCCAGAAACAAATACAGGCCATCCCTGATATTCACATCCAAAACAACCAGAGCAGACTAAGCGATATTTGCAGTTCCATAATTTTGGGCTTTCTACGAAGGATGGCTGGCCTCTCCCTTAGATTTAGGATGAAGAGTTCACTCATTCAAGAGGTGCTCAGCGTAGAACCGCTACTCATTAACACTGAAAGGAGCAAGTTGAGGTAATTCAGGCATCTGATTAGGATGAAATGTTCCAGGAATGTTCTAGCAGGAGGAGGCTCCCAGGTAGACCCGAGACATGTGACATGGGAATACTTCGGTGTTTATCTGGCGACCCTGCCACAGATAAGTGGAAGAAAATGGATGGATGGATAATTTTATTTAGAGTAGCCTTACGTCATTCCCAGTAACCCTGGATCTTGGAGCAGCGCCTCAATTAATCCTCAGTAAGAAGCTAATTTAGCTCCTCCTCCCTTAAGTTATCTTTCTTCCTATTGGCTCCCCCTTGTAAACAAAAGTTTTAGAGCAGCAGGTGGGTGGGACTAAACTGTTAAGGATATCCACTCTCGCTGACATTAAACGGAGACAAGAGTAGAAAAAAATCTTTGAAAACCTCAACATTTAGAGCAACTAAAAGTTTAGAGATACTCTGCTCATGCCTGAGGTCAGAAATGACAGACAACAGAATAACAGGAAGGACAGGCAACCGTGGCTCAGGGGGTTGGGAAGGGCACCTGTAACCGGAAGGTCGCCGGTTCGATCCCCGGCCTCTCTGTCCTGGTCGTTGTGTCCTTGGGCAAGACACTTTACCTACCGCCTACTGGTGTTGGCCAGAGGGGCCGATGGCGCGATATGGCAGCCTCGCTTCTGTCAGTCTGCCCCAGGGCAGCTGTGGCTACAACCGTAGCTTGCCTCCACCAGTGTGTGAATGTGAGCGTGAATGAATAATGTCATTGTAAAGCGCTTCGGGTGCCTTGAAAAGCGCTATATGAAATCCAATGCATTATTATTAACAATACAACTTCATAACTTACTGTCTTAAAAAAAAAAAAAGTCCTCCAGTGCTTATACCCCTGGAGTCCACGGTTGGACGCTGAATGAAAACAAACTAGTAAAGCTTGTCTTACCTCCACTGGGAAAGTCCTGCCAGGAATGCTGATCACTGGGCAGCGGTTGAAGTAGTTGGAGAACTTGTCACAGTCCACCGTGGCACTCATGAGGATCAGCTGCAGATCAGATCTCTTCATCACAACATCCTTTAGGATGGTTAGCAGGAAGTCTGACTGGACACTGCGCTCATGGACCTGAGAGGATGGAGTTTAATATACTGAATGAGAAGAAGAAGAAGGATGAGAATGAGAAGAAATGCATCCATAGCTGTAAGTAAGTACTTCGTCTACGATGATGTGAGTGAGAGAGTTGAGGTGCCGGTCATGCTGTAGCTTCCTCAGCAGAACTCCAGTGGTACAGTACAGCAGGCGCGTCCAGTCTCCGGACTGATTCTCCATCCGGATCTGATACCCGCACAATGACGACTAAATTCAAGATGAGACAGGGTCAGTAAGGCAGGCTACGGTGAGATAAACATGTGGAAAAAAACAAAGAAGCATTTTCACCTTTGACCCTGGTCCATCCTCACAGCCCAGCTCCTGGCTGACTCTGCACGCCAGACTCATGGCAGATATTCTGCGTGGCTGAGTCACCACGATGTTGCAGGGCTGTGCCGCTGTTCCTCCGGTCAACAGGTCCTCCAGGAGGAACTGAGGAATCTGAGTGCTCTTCCCACTACCAGTCTCACCGGCCACTACCACCACAGGGTGGCGCTGCAAAGCCTCAAGGACTCGATGTCGGTGCTGAAAGACGGGAAGCTGCTCTCGCTCTGCCTTGAAGGTGGGACGCACGTTTAATAACACGGCTTCATTCAGTGCAAACGTGGAGAAGTTCAAGCGTATTTACCTGCAGTTTGCGAGCGAGTGGTGACTTCTTCAGCTTTAATAAGTGCTCTCTGGCCGCCTCGAGATCAGCTACCTCCCTCCTCCCACCTCTTTTCTCACTCTTGTCCTCCTGCTCTTCTCTTCTCTCCCCGATATCGAGACCGGCCAAATTCTCCCATGTTTCTTCTGGCTCTTCATCACCATCTGCGCTCGATGCACGCTTCCCTTGGGACTGAGACTCCTGCCGTTGGCTCTGGTTCTGCTGCTGTTTGAGTCTGGTCAGCAGGCGGGAGATGAACTGGTCTCGAGGTTTGTTGGCAGCGGTGCGGCTCTCCTCCTCTTGCTGCTGCTCGCTGTCTCTCCACTCCAGCCACACATCTCTGTAGGTTGGAGGAAGCAGCTGGTGCACCGACTTTGTGAGAGAATAACAGGGGAGAGAATTCACTGTGTGCACATAAGACGAATAAAACGAAGCCAAAATGTAGCAGGCCAAACCCCTAAAACCACTGCATCATGTGCGCTGTGACTGTTACCTGTCCTTTAACCAGGTTGTAGAGTGCCAGAGTGGCTCCCAGATGTTGAGCTTGCATGCTGTCCTCTGTCAGGATTGTGGGACAAACTTCCAGAACATCATCTGGCCTCTGAACACGCACTCTGAGACAAAGACATCACTTGGAATTTGTAAAACAGCCAAGTACATGAACCAAAGACCAGAAGCCCGGAGACACACTCACTTGCATCTCCAGTATCTGCCGCAAGCAACCTTATGAAAAGCAGGCGGCGGGCTTTTTGGCAGGTTCTTTCGGACCCAGTCGATAAGGAACTGTTTGGGAGACTTTCCGGTCCAACTGCGAGCCGTGTAGTCAAAGTTGCGGATGTCCTTGGGCTCATTCTTCTTCACAACTGCAAGAAAGAAAAGTAAGAAAAGGTCAGATCAGCTGATGGATGCTGATTAAACGTGGCAACAATGACTCCTTTCAGACTAAGGTCCAGTATAAGATAAAGAAGGATTATTATGAACCATCAATCCTGCAAAGCTACACTAGTACCATATAAATGAAAAATAGTGAACTGGGGATAATAGGTCCCCTTTGATAACGTGTAATAAAAATGTTTCCTCTTCTGTGCGCCTTTGTGATGAGTCTTTGTGAACAACATAACCATCCTACATGTTTCTACTTTACACAAATGAAGGACATTTTCCCTCAACGTCTTTGACCGCCGCTGCAGATTATTACAACGTGAGCAGAGATCATCATTGAGGATAAACTCATATTTACATGTTATTCAGTTTTGTGAATGGATTTTTTTAAATCCATAAAGCATGCAGTTGCAGTTGTACACAATTTCTTGAACTGTGACATTCCCTAAAGCTGCTGTATGACACATAAAACACGCACAGCCTCTATTATGTGTCAGTTTGGCTCACAAAGTGTACCCGTGTACCTTTCTCGGCCGGCGGGTCCTTCTCAGCTTGTTCAAATAAACTAAAGCCGAGCTCTTCTTTGTCCTCCTTCGCAGGAAGTATTTTCTTTTCTTTTTGAGGGGCGTCCACCACTTTTATGGCTGGATTGAACATAGGGTGGGACTCCAGCTGCTTCATTTCTAGCAAATAAAAACACCATGTTCAATTAGAAAAAATCTTAAATATCCCCACAGGAAACAGTATACACTCACAGGCCACTTCATTAGGAACACCCGTTCAACTGCTTTCTTAATGCAAACATGTCATCAGCCAATCACATGGCAGTAATTGAAACATGGTCAAGACACCCTAGTGGAGTTTAAACCGAGCATGTCGGTGCCATCTGATCATTCAGATTGCTCATGTGCACAACCATCTTCAGGGCTTACAGAGAATGATCTGAAAAACTGAAAGGATCCAGTGAGAAGCAGGCCTCTGGGTGAAAATGCCATGTTGATGCCAAAGGTCAGAGGTCAGTGTAGAATGGCCAGACTGCTCTGTGCTGATAGAAAGACAAGAGTACCTCAAACAGACACTCATTACAACCAAGGTATGCAGAAGAGCATCTGGGAATGCACGACATGTCAAACTTTGAAGCAGATGGGCTACAGCAGTAGAAGACCACACCAGGTTCCACTCCTGTCACCTAATTATCACCCAGTCTGATAAGTCTTGACTTCTTCTGCTACATTCAGATGGTAGGCTCAGAATTTGGAGTAAACAGCATAAGAGCATGGATCCATCCTGCCTTGTGTCAATAATTCAGGCTGGTGATGGTGGTGTAACAGCATGGAGATAATTCCTTGCCACACTTTGAGCCCTGCAGTACCATTTAAGCATCATTTAAACAATGCAGCCCACCTGAGTATTGTTGTCCACCCCTTTATGACCACAGTGTGCCCATCTTGTGATGGACGCTTCCTGCAGCAACTGCGTGATGCTGTCATATCAATATGGACAAAATGTCTGAGGAATGTTTCCAGCACCTGGCTGAATATATGCCATGAAGAAGGCAGTTCTGGATGCAAAAGGGGTCCACCCTGATGCAAGCAAAGTGTACCTAATGAAGTGGCCTGTGAGTGTATGTAAACGCTTTCTTTTGCAATGTGAGTTTACAGCCTTGTCTTAGTTTTATGTACACGCACACACACCTTGCTGTATGATGCGTATCCTGTCCTGTGCCATCCTCTGGCCCGCCTTGTCTGCTTTGGTCTTGGCAGCAGCTGCCATTTCTTTAGCGTCATACAGCTGAGCGGTCAGTATCAAATACCTGTCATTCTACACAGCAAAAAACGAAAACACACATAGTAATGAAAAATCAACTTCCTAAATGACATTTACTTCAAAAGACGATCACATTTTTAACGTCATACAAAGGCTGGTAAGAAAATCTCATAGCCTTAGTTTAACATTTTGGAATATGTGTCTGTTTTCTCTTATAATTGTAAATAAAGAGAATCTCAGAATTAAGTGGCTCTGATTGTACTTACTGGATCAAACTTCTCCTCCAGTTCAGGATTGCATGTCTTCTTCCCACCTTCCTCTTCCTCCTCTTCCTCTTCACTGCTTTGTTCTGCATACCTTAAGATCCAATCCTTCATGCTGGCAGCTTCCTCCTTCTCTGTGGCCTGCCAAGCACCACACACACACACTTAGAAACTATTTGACAGAACACCTCCTTTTCGTCGAACACACCCTCTCTGTACAAACCTTGGTGGTCTCTCTGTGGGTGGTGTTGTTTGACAGTTTAGGGCTCTGAGCTGCAGGTTTCTGATGGACGGGAGGCTGAAATCGAGGCCGGTTCTTCTGACTCTCCTCCTGCATCTGCTGGCTAAAACCATCTGGCAGCTCATCTAGCAAAACAGATCATAAATCCAGAAAGTTACTCTTCTGCCTTTAAGGACTCCCACGATGATGACGACGATAACGATGTTTGGATGACTGCTGATGCCGTATTACCATCTTTAAGGTTGAGGCAGAGCCAGTCGAGAGCAGAATGGAGATCTCCTCCGTACAGGACGCTACTCTTCATCGCCTCTTCAATGTGCTCCCTTTTAAAGTTAAACTTCTGCAGAGCTGTGTACAGGTCCTGAAAGCACATCAGGAGAAAAACAACAGGGATGCAAAACACTAAAACTCAGTGTGGGTCAGCTGGAAGGAATCAAAGTGTTTTGTCTTTACCAGCAACTTCTTGCTTGTAAGTCTTCCTGATATGGGCCCCTTGTCGCCATTCTCCTGTCTGAACTCATTGATCAATTTGATAATCTTCTTCTCCAGGTCAGCTTGGATAGCAACCTTTATTGAAAGGTGAAAATAACACCCAGTGTTATAATAATACAAGTTTGTTTTTTTTAAACTTGAAAGCTACTTGACACAATATAATAAGATTTTTGACTTACTTTAAGAATGGACTTATCGGAGACCCCACCAGTGTCCACCTGGGCGGTGTTGGTAAGACTGTAGGTTTTCGGAGCTGGAGTGAGGACAGACAGAGCAACAAACAGACACCACTGCGTCAGACTTCATGTTAATCCACTATTCACGTTTAAAAAAAAAAAAATTAAAAATAATCCATGTCATTGATTTACTAACATGTTTATTATTTTACAAGCTGGAAAATATCCCCAAAAATACCCTGAAAACACAGTTTCATCCTCCAATTTGTTTGTTACCTATCAGTTACCTTATCCAAGATAATATTGATTTAAATTTTTTTGGCATGGCCCCCAGGCCCTATCTTTTTACAGCATGCCTCACGTTATCTAACAAAAAACAATTTGGAGAATTTGGAGCAACTGCAGGGGTGTCTGTAAAAGCATATTTTGAAGAAAGTGGAGCTCGGCCCTTTACCTGCAAAGTTGATGGGGCAGCTCAGGTTTCTTTTGTTTTGTTTTGTTATGCTATGTTTTGTTTTATTGTGCCCACCATGGTACATTTCCTCTGAGAAGTTCTAGTCCAAGATCAGAGATGGTAAAGAAACTGTCATAGGTGATACTGTTTCCCCGCAGTTCAGTAGTCATATCAAGGACTAAATGTTTTCCTTTGTTTTTTTAAGGGATACCACTCGCAGGTTTGCCTTTCCAAATCCTCCAGTCTTCTTTGATTCCATGCACAGCTGGTTTTTGCATCACATCACATTATGTCGTATTTACCTGACTTGCTGGGCATGTATTGCCAGAAGGAATATTTTCCATGGAAAGATGCAAAACGTTCATCTTACGTCACCTCTGGCCCTGGTCTGAGCATCAATGGAAGGAGCTGCACCCATCTCTCCCAGACATCCTCGATGGGACCAAGCTCCAAGAGACTATCAGTGGTCTCATTGCTGCATCTCTACACTTCAGCAAGAACACCAGTATAGGCATCCAGTTATTCCTCATCACTGTCATTCTAAATGTCACCATGGACTGGAGATGTGTATTCTGCCAGGCACCAACTAAACTGAGTTGGTCTGTACACGTCTGTCCAATTTCACCTGGATGACCATTTCAGTGAAGCAGTGGGGATAAAGGGGGCTGTTTGTTCAGGGAAGGAGACAAACCGTTAAAGAGAAGCCCCTAGCTTCTCTCTGACTTGGTTAGTGAGCTCACAGTGTATTCACGATTTCCATTTTGGCACTAATTCTTGTTTTACAGTCTAATATTATAACTGGGTTGAAACCGACCCCAACAACACAAAGGTCATAATTTTCACCAGAGCTTTTTATAATTTAGTGAAATTAAATTTTCTTTTGTTTTGTTTAAACAGAGATTCTGACAAAGTCAAAAAGGCTTCATGTAATAAGCCAATTTAAAAGACACTTTTATACTTTTAAAATCTAAAAACGGATCAGTGTCGACCATAACACAAGAGGAAGGTAAAGTGCTTCATGATTTAGTGGACCACCTCTATGGGATTAAGAGACTGAAATAATGTTGTGCATGATTCTCATCTTATGTGTTTTGCCACAAATGGTTCTTTAACTTCATTTGGAAACAGCATATTCCATTAATATTAATTACAAGGCACTATATGCATGACATTATGATTGGGAGCTGAGCCCCCTAAAAGTTTGAACCTAGAATCGCCCCTGTTGATGTTAAAAAAGTAAATCCAGTAATAGTACAGGAAAATATGTGTGATTAACCCATGCCATGCTCCATATTTCTGCCTGCTAAATTCAGACTAAAATCTTATTATTTGGAGTGAAAATACAGTGCAAACGCTTTAACCGTGGAGTGAAATGTTCACGTTGTGAGTGATTTTCACCTTTAGATTTGCTGTCTTTGGCCGGTTTGCTGGTGGCTGCCTGTTTCCTCGGCTCCTCGGCCACTCCATTCCCCGCTGCAGCACCACCACTCCGGCTCGCTGCTGCCGGAGCACTCGCTTGCGGTGGCGATTTCTTCTTCTTCCCCCCCATTAGGTCATCCAAACGCTGTCCGCTTTTGAGTCCTTTATGTGCCTGAGTGATGGGAAGACATCGGCGAATTGCCGGATAGATGTAAAGATATCGAATCAAGAGCGAACCTGAGAAAACGTTTTCTCCCCTTTTGCCCCGCACGGTTGCCGTAGCGGAAGTATTACCCGAAAACAACCTCGTGTTGTATTGTGGGAAGTGTGCCCCTAACAAACATGGCTGACACCTTTGGAGACGGTTTGTTCAGCGTGTTTGACGATGAACAACAAAATACCACAAATAAAAAAGTACCGGCGAGTGTGGCGGCAGAACCGGGGTAAATATATATTTTCTGGAGAAAATTTTTGTGTTTGTTTTTGACAGGTTTTATTCTCCGCGAGGACGGTAGCGCCATGGGTGCTCGTGCCAGTCATAGTAACAGCCATTGGTTCGTTAAAGAAACACCGGACAAAAAAAAAGGCTTATTGGGCTTAAAGTTAACAATATTATGGCATATATAACTCTGAGCCCATTTCTCTTGAACACGAGTTTGTAGCTAAGTGTGTGTGTGCCCTTCGTTGGTGAATTATGCATGTTCGCTAACAGCTCGTGTGTTTCTGCTCTCTATAGGAAAGCTGCAGCCAAAAATGAAACAGACAGAGATGTCGGTCCGTCTGCCCGAGCCAAGAGAGAGGCAGACAGTGATGGTGGAGAGGAGGTGGTGTTTGTGAAGAAACCTCGACATGAGGCAGTTTCGGCGAATGAACTAAAGTAAGAAGGGAAGCTTTGTTGTGTTCATGCAGGGTGTTAGTGGACACAGTTATTAAATTGCTCAGCAGCATAAAAAAAGTGATGTAAAACCAGCTTCATATTAGTAGAAATATTTAAATTATCCCTGCTTGGGAATGTTTATGCACGCATTTATCATGAAGCAGCTTGTCCCAGGTCTGATAGCATGAGATGTGGGTTACCCCTTGCACATATCACCAGTCTATCACAGGGCTCACATATGATTGTCATATTCTAATCAGAAATATAGTAGGAGGTGTCATCATCAAAATGTTATCTCAGATGTTCTCTGAGAAGGGCTCCTCTTCACCAATGAAATGAAAATGTGAAGGAAAGAGAAATGCAACCTGGATAGAATGTGATCCTCTTCCTCCTTACCTGAAGGGTCAACTGTGCTCCGAAGAGCGCACTCTAACACATGAAAATGTGGATAATTATGCTTATTTATTCCTGATATCATCACAGTTATTGTCAGCATATTAGACATACAACCCTCCGGTCTCCGGACAGCTGACAAGAGCCGGCTAAACAACAAGAGCTGGTTATAAGCTCACAATATGCCAGTTATCGTCAGGCTTGAGTGTCGTTTTCCACATGAATCACACTTTCCTTCTGATAAATATTTTGATTACGTGAGTTCATTCACATCACATCAGAGTTTGTTCTATTTCTTCTTCTTTCTTTTTTCAGTCTTGCAGAATTTATGCCTCAGGTGAAAGTGGAGCAGGTGGAAACAGTGGAAGGATGTTCACATGAGGTAAAGAAAATCTGATATATTTAGTTGTTTTTTGTTTGGTTTTTTAAGAATTTTATTCATTTTTAAATAAACAAGCAGAAAAATAGTGATGATAACTGTTGCCATTTCTGTACTTCCCTGACAGGTTGCTCTTCCCGCCAGTGAGGAATATAAACCTCTGAAACCACGAGTGGGAAAAGCAGCCAAGGTATAAGGGGCCTTAGTGTGAGTTTTCAAGAACTGACATTACCGTGGGATTGCTTTCCTTTTGTTCTGATACATCTTACTCGTCTTGCAGGAGTACCCTTTCGTTCTCGATCCCTTCCAGCGGGAGGCCATATTATGTATTGACAACAACCAGTCTGTGCTTGTGTCTGCACACACCTCTGCAGGGAAGACTGTTTGTGCTGAGTAAGTGTCATCAGTATACAATTTATACTGGGTGATCACATTTTTCCTCATTCGAGTTGATTATATTTGGCTAAAATACAGCTTAGAATTTTAAACTCAAACTACAGAAAATGTAATGCTGACCATTAACAGTTTATAGAGACTAGAGATGATACTCACTGTTGTGCTGCATCAGTGCCTTCTTGGTAAATGTACTGACACGCTGGAAAGCAGCACTGAGAGGTATTATGAACCTTTATAGCCCACTGATTGGTCAAAAGACTGAACTTAAAAAAACAAAACAGGTATTCTAAACTTTTTTCATTTAAAACAAACTAAAAAATGAAGACCGGTCAGCAATTGTGCTCAGTAGGTGCTCAAAACATTTTTTAATAGCTTTCTCTGATATCTTTCTGCAGATACGCCATTGCGCTGGCTCTCAGGGAGAAGCAGAGAGTGATCTTCACCAGCCCCATCAAGGCTCTCTCCAACCAGAAGTACAGAGAGATGTACGAAGAGTTTCAAGATGTAGGACTGATGACAGGTGACGTCACCATCAACCCCACTGCCTCTTGCCTCGTCATGACAACAGAGGTAAAAAAAAAAATATATATATTTTTTTGTGGAGTTGACATTTTTACATTTGCTAGTTATATCCTTATTGAAGCGGAAGCGGATGGATGGATGGATGGATCCTTATTGAAGAGTGTTTTTTGATGCTGCTCAGTCCAGAGGTTGGTCAAATGATAAATTTCTTCTCTCCCAGATTCTGAGGAGCATGCTGTACCGAGGCTCCGAGATCATGAGGGAAGTGGCGTGGGTCGTCTTCGATGAGATCCATTACATGAGAGACACGGGTGGGTATAGAATAGAAAAGTGATGCAGACAATCTGTAAAATTACCAATGGTCAGTGTGTTTTGAACATCCAAGAATCAAATAGATTTTCTCCTGAGTACAAACAGAATTCATGAGTGAGTTATGGATGGATATTTGACTCCTCCCTCACACAATGACTCGCTGCAACATTAGCATCCAATTACAGCATCACATTCAAATTCAGTGAGCCCTTTAGAACGACCCTTTCAGATTATTTTTTTATAAAGGCAGACTGCATGGCTTTAGGAATGATTTTAACACACCTGCAGTAACACCAGAAATATCTGAATTCAAAGATTAGGAGGTTGTCCATACAATATATGTTCTAAGATTACTAATACGCTGTTGAAAAAATTGCACATGGCATATTGTCAAATTATTCATACATATGTATGTATGTGTGTATGTATATATATATAAGAGAGAGAGAGAAAACACAGGACAGTAAAACAATTGCATGAAAATCAGTGTTTAGACCTTCTTTTTCGTCTTTTCATTTACTGATTTCTCAACAGAAGCACTTAAAGCTCAGTTGAATTAAAGTTTATTTTTACTTTGTGGTAAAGAAAAATGTCACGTGACGGTTTTTGGTTGGTAACACGTCTCACTGGTCTGTGTATTTCAGAGCGTGGCGTGGTTTGGGAGGAGACCATCATTCTTCTTCCCGATAATGTGCATTATGTTTTCCTGTCAGCCACCATCCCCAATGCCAAACAGTTTGCCGAGTGGATTTGTCACTTACACAAGCAGGTGGGATGTTGTACTGCCTCATAGTATAATTAAAGTTCTTATAATGTTCCTAAGTGAGAAGGTGACAGTTTAAATGAGTGATTTAGAGTAGTTTTTCTTTGTTTCTATGTTTATTGATTTATGCTTTTCTAATGTCTCCTGTAGCCATGCCATGTGGTCTACACAGACTACCGCCCCACTCCACTGCAACACTATATCTTTCCAGCAGGGGGTGATGGACTCCACCTGGTTGTTGATGAAAATGTAAGGACACGTGGAAACAACACTCATTAGGGCTTTTCAGAAAAAATGAATTAATAACTCTTTTTACTCAGCTTCATCTCCTTCACTGATAATTCTGCTTTACACAAGTGGGGCTAAAATAACAATTTGTGTATTCTAAATTTGGATGCATCAATTAGAAACAGCCCCTATAAGGTAATGTATAATTCAGGACGATTGTTTGTTTGTATTTTTCTCCAGGGAGAATTCAGAGAGGACAATTTCAACACAGCTATGCAGGTGCTGAGAGATGCTGGGGATTCTGGGGGCAGCAGCGGAGGTGCCAAGTGGGATCCAAAAGGAAGGAGAGGAGGCACTAAAGGTGTGTGGGTTTGCTGGATTTTAATGTAAAAATCTTTGATTCAGTAATTCATATAAGATTGCATGTCTTTGTACTTTAATCAGGCCCATCGAGTGTGTTCAAGATAGTGAAGATGATCATGGAGAGGAACTTCCAGCCAGTGATTATTTTCAGCTTCAGTAAGAAAGAGTGTGAGGCCTACGCTCTACAGGTGGCTAAACTGGACTTTAACAGAGGTCTGTGCATTCCTGGAAACTCTCTAATCTGTGTGTGTGTGTGTGTGTGCGTGTGCGTGTGCGTGCGTGCGTGCGTGTAGTCAGTCAAGTTAAGTTGTTTACAGTCATGAAAGCACTGGTAGACTTTGAGAAGGTCTTTGCAAACGTGCTGTTTGATAAGTGCAATGTGTGAATAGTTGAAAGTTTTCTGTTGACAACTAAGCTGATAGATTAATATCAAAGGATGTGTTTCTGGCATTTGGCTTGTAGCTCTGATGTTTGCTGAATGAGGTGAGGTCAGACTGTTTGTTAGTCAAGTTCTGAATATTACAGATTAAAATCTTATTTTTTCCTCTAATAAGATTAGAAATTATTGACTTTTTATAATTTGATCGTGAGAATATTATTATACAGTGATGTTGCTTTTATTTGACCAATAGCTTCAATGCATTTGTCACTTATCAGGTATCAGGTAAGGTCATAAGACCAGTCAGTGAGCAGATTTTTGAGGTGGCAAATGGATTTTCTTTGCCAAGTGAAACATCAACACCATCTGTTTTTGTGACAAAATGTTCAGAGAGCTGGGGAAGAAGATGAGATTTGGCAAATAAATCAACATTGCTAAATTGTTGGCAGGGAATGTGATTTAATCCTCCTCACCCAGCGAGTGCCATCAGTGTAGCTTATTGTGCCTTCACCGTTGGTGCTGCTGTTTTGTCCAGTGGATAAGTGGAGGAGTTGCTTCATAAGAATAAATCTCCGCATGATTGGAGACAGTCCAGCAGCAGGCTGAGCTTGGCTCACATCCACCTGTTCCAAGTCAAACATGCTCATCAAATCTTAAGTGGGAGATCTTTTCCTTCCCCATCTTGGTTTGTTTTTTCTGCCCTGTGACATTATTATAAATGAGAAGGTTTGTTTTCAAAATCCCATGCAGATTGCCAATGATTTATCAATATTGCAC
This sequence comes from Oreochromis aureus, assembly GCF_013358895.1. NCBI lineage: Eukaryota > Metazoa > Chordata > Actinopteri > Cichliformes > Cichlidae > Oreochromis > Oreochromis aureus. The sequence continues at coordinate 48,533,175 of NC_052948.1, read as the reverse complement.
AAAACAAATGGAGACACTGTGTCAAAGACAGTTCCTCATTTTCACAAGTTTCTTGCGTTCTTGTGGTTTCAGTAAAGCTTTTGTTTTTTGTTTTTCTTAAGAAAAATTGTAGATACTGAGATAATTTCAGTAGACTGGAGAAAAAGGGCATATCCACATATGCACGTCTTATTTAAAATGAGTTTTTTTTCCATGTTTGTTTTGAAAAATATCTCTCTCCACATGAAAATGCAAGGGGAAAAAAAACATTTTTGGCATGCTGTTAATGCCAAAGCAACAGGTGGTGATATAACTCTGATCATCTAGAAATGCTGGCCAACCAGAGGCCTACAAACAGTAACACAGCACACAGTCTGACGTCAGAAAAAGGAGATAAAGTTGTCAACACCTTTGATGTTGCAAGACTTGCAAGAAAGAAGTTTTCAGTATTTCATTTGTTTATGCTTTTAGCTACAGCAAAATTCCCATACAGATGTAATTATTGGACTGGAAGTGGTTTCATGAATAAGGAAAAGTCCACATGGACTGAGATGGACCGAGACCGCCCACCAGCAACAGCAAATACTATAATGTGTTTGGCACAAAAACTCCAAAGTCAACAGAGACTTGCACAACCCCTGAGTGGTTGATGTTTCTCTGTAGGCAATACCCCAAAACCCCCTATCTCTGTTGCTCCGAGTTAACCCCACGTTTCCCAGGATTAATTATGTTTTGAATAATATTTTAAAATCACTCAAACTAGACTCCTTTCTTTGTTACAGATGATGAGAAACGTCTGGTGGAGGAGGTTTTCAACAATGCAGTGGACTGTCTATCAGATGAGGACAAGAAACTGCCTCAGGTAAGTGTTTCTACATGCTCTCAGCTTTCTCTGAGCTTGTCAAGGGTTTATTTATTTATTTAAAATGTGGTTTTTGAACCTGATCTTAACACCTTGTAAAATCTTAGCAAAAAACCTCACTGTTTACTGATGTGATGAGTCCTGTTAAAATCAGCCCTGTACCCAGTAACAGCGGTAGTAGCTGTTATTGGGTACAACACGAGCAACAGCAAAGCCCAACCCTACCACACACTTTTCCATTATGAGGGTTACTTTGGCTTTTCAATCCTGTGTTTCTTTGGTTTCGTCAGCTGTGATCAAAACTGTCACTGAGTAAGAAGTTCAACAGTAATGAGCTTGTTTGTGTTCTTCAGGTCGAGCACGTGCTGCCACTGTTAAAGAGGGGGATAGGGATCCATCATGGAGGCCTACTGCCCATCCTGAAAGAGACCATAGAGATCCTTTTCTCTGAAGGGCTCCTCAAGGTACAGTGGTGATTCTAACTTTTATGAGATTTGTCTGTCTCTGCAGGACTGAAACTTTCTTTGTAACGGACGTTTAGGGGAAATACTTCATTTGCTCAAAAGTTTAGTACATATTCATCAAATCCATTAATATGACTATGTTGACATGGAATCCTTGAGAGAGTCTGTTTAAGTGTAATTAAAACTAATCTTTACAGTAACCAGTCATCCAGTTCATGATAATGTGTACCTGTCTTCAGTCTTGTCTTCAGCCTTTTTACTTTAACTACAGAGTTACACTTTACCTTTTGGTCATTTCTGGTTGTTATGGCAGTAACACTTTGAAATGAAGAAAAGGTGCTAAAAAATGGCAGCAAATAAAAGAACACAATTAGAAATACTTGCAGCTGGAGAAGCAGATGTTTCAGTGTGTTTTAATCCAGGCTTAGACACAAGTCAGGTCATTATTAAAGCCTTTTTATCACAACTTTAAGATTTACTCCATGCAGACTGGAAACTTGTCATAAACCAATAGAAATGGTTTGTGACAAGTTTTCAAACTTTCCTTTACGGGAAATCCTGCTTTTATGTTGGTTTTTCTTTTTGTTTGTTTGTTAAGATTTTGTGCATGATCGGCTGTTCTTGGCTGCTCTAATATTTTTGCACTTGAAAAAAAATGGCTTTCCAAATGTTTTATGAGGAACACTTTGAACATGTTTATTAGTCCTCGAGGATGCAGTTTCATGAGTGTATATTTGTAAGTGATAAAATGTAAATATTGAGATGAGCTTAATGCTCTTTATTTCCATTGCAGGCCTTGTTTGCCACAGAGACATTCGCCATGGGCATCAACATGCCAGCTCGCACTGTGCTCTTCACCAGTGCACGCAAGTTTGATGGCAAGAATCACCGCTTTGTAAGTTCACGCATTCAAACACAATGGTCTCCCACTCTCTGTTTCTCTGTGCATATATGCATATATACATATATAGAGAGAGATATAGATATAGATATTCACCACTTTTTATGTCTTTAATACATAATTTTCTCAGCAGCAGTAATAGTATGAATGTTTGGAAAAGTTGCACTTCCAGAACGATATCTGTCTTTCCATGGCTTCTGTTTGAGGCCAGTAAAGTGCAGAGCTCGCCATAAATTGTGCTTTAAAGCTGCTCTGTCAAGTGTGCAGCAGTTATGTAGCATGTTGCTCTGAAGCCTTTATAAGGTCTTCAAGCATTGCAGCTTGGATTGGCACATAAACAGCCACATATTGTTTACAAGGGGGTGCTCTAGGGATTAAAGAGAATGAGCGAGAGAGAGTGAAACTGCCCTCCAAGAGGTTCATCAGAAACATCTGTAGCCTCTGATGGTGCCAAAGCTCCACGCAGGCACTCACACTTCACCTTCATTCTTCAAAAAACTCTCTTCCAACTCAAGAGCTGCTCTGAAGAATGTGTGAAATGAAGATCTGGTCATTTAAACTCTTGGTTTTTACCTCTCTTTGCAAAAAAAAATAAAAAAAATGTAGAGTTCAGTCAGTGCCATGTGTGATGCAATGAACAGTCCTCAGAGACCTTTGGAAAAGTGCTTCACTCTCTACATCACAAAATAGATGAGTGATGTAGATAATTGCCTAGGCAGTAATTGAATAAATATGCAGATGTTCAGTGTTTTGTTTTTTCCCCTTCATTTATGCTGCTTTAACCAGTTTCTCAGTTGCACATATATTTCACATGTACATAGACGTTCTATAATATAATTTATCTTCCCACCTTGTCTAGATAACATCAGGTGAGTATATCCAGATGTCTGGGCGTGCTGGGAGGAGAGGAATGGACGACAGAGGGATTGTTATTTTCATGGTGGATGAGAAGATGAGCCCAGCTGTGGGTAAACAGCTACTCAAGGTATTGTTAACCAGGCTGCTTCAAATGCTTTTTACCATCAGTTTCAGGTTTTATAGGCCCTAGCACCTGTTTGAACTACTGACTCCAAAGTTTTAGAAGTAATTCTTGAGTTGTTCTTTGTCAGAAATTACTGACATTTTAATGATTTTAACCATTTTAATCCTGCTGTGCAGGGCTCTGCAGATCCTTTGAACAGTGCCTTCCACTTAACCTACAACATGGTGCTCAACCTGCTGCGTGTGGAGGAGATCAACCCAGAGTACATGCTGGAGAAGTCTTTCTACCAGTTCCAACATTACAGGGCTTTGCCTGGTGTAGTGGAGAGTAAGCATTTCTATATGCACTTTTTCACACTGCACACTTGGGTAGTAACTGAGAGACATATGCAAATATGAACACAAATAGCAATCACTGACTTCAATAGCATGTGTATGTATATTTGTAGACTGTTTAAAGTGTCATCTTCAGTTGTCTGGTTGTGATCTAGTTCTAAGATGAATCAAGTTGCTGACTGTTTTTGTGCAGAAATTAAGAAGTTGGAGGAGCAGTACCACACCATTGAGATTCCTAATGAAGAGAGTGTGGTCACTTACTTTAAAATCAGACAGCAGCTGGCCAAACTGGGTAAAGAAATCCAGGAGTTCATCCATAAACCCAAATACTGCTTGCCTTTCTTACAGCCTGGGCGACTTGTCAAGGTACAGCTTCACACTTAGACCAGCAGTAATAATGGAGGATTTTCACATCATTTAACAAGTCTGTATTTTCATCTGTCAGGTAAAAAATGAAGATGCTGACTTTGGCTGGGGAGTGGTTGTAAACTTTTGCAAGAAGTCTAATGTTAAGGTAAGTTAGTGGCACCTGTAGATGAATCTAAGCTCACGTGGCTATGACTAACACACATTTCGTATTTAGACGACTACAGACTCAGAGCCGCTGTATGTCGTGGAGGTTTTGGTCCACTGTAGTAAGGACAGTGTGAAAGACGCTGCAACTGAAGCTGCTAAACCTGCCGCTCCAGGGGAGACTGGAGAGATGCAGGTGGGTGGAGCAATCACAAAAACACACGTAACTTCATATACACAAATGGCAGCGCCATAATTGAAATCACTTTTTTCTGCCCAGGTGGTTCCAGTGATGCTCCATCTCCTCACTTCTGTCAGCTCAGTTCGTCTTTACATCCCCAAAGACCTGAGGCCCTATGACAACAGACAGCTCATGCTCAAGTCCATACAGGTACAAGTAGAGCCATTTCTCAAGGTGTTGAAGATATTAGTGTGAATCATTTACATTTTTTTTTTCCCTTCAATCATTTTGTCCACAGGAGGTGCAGAAACGTTTCCCAGATGGCGTTCCTGTGCTTGACCCCATAGATGACATGGGCATCAAAGACCCTGCATTAAAGAAAGTTATTCAGAAGATTGAGGCCTTTGAGCACCGCATGTACACCCATCCCCTGCACAGTGACCCCAACTTGGAATCTGTCTATTCTCTCTGTGAGAAGAAAGCTCTGGTGAGAAACTTTGTCAAATTTCAAGCCATGGGATGCCCTGCTAAATGTCAGGCCTTATCATGAGAGCATAACTAAATGATGGCAAACTGTGCTAACCTAGTTTGTAGTGGCATGTATTTGCCTGGTAAGTGATGCATAAGTAAATATCACTGTCACTGGGGTATCCACTGTGTCAGCTGTAAACTAGTGAGCGTGAGTAACGATATATGGTCGGGAACGACTATGTGGCTGGTTTCAACTAGTTGCCTTCTCACACCACTGATCTAGAGTGTGAAAATACCTCAAGAATTAACTGCCTGGAGGCTCGGACTGAGTTACTGAGTGTGGGTATTGGTCTCCAGTTTGCCATTTTTATTTATAACCTGTTGTTCTTTGCTTTTTCTCTGACTTGTTAATGGTTTTGATCATGGCTTCTCTGGAAGTCCACTCTGAGCACTGTTTCAGTGAATTCAAAGGTTCTTACACTGTTGAACACTTTGTTACTACCCTGTGGGGGTCATATATCACAACAAGGTACTAACAAAGTATTTAGTTGTCTATTACCTTTGTGTTGAAGCAACGCATCACTTTTGGTTAGGGTTATTTATTGGTAGCTTTGATTGAGATTGGGGTGTGTTGTCTATACCAAAACAAGTTACTGTAACAAATAACAACGGAACATTTCTAATTTCTTAATGTTTAAACTTTCCTGTTTATCTGCAAAAAGTACCTTTTTGTTAGATGAGACTTGATTTCTTTTTATTGGATTTTTCTGTTCAGTTGTGGTCAAATATGTGCATACAGGCAAACATAGGACAAATGAGCGCTTGTGAATGTTATTCCTACATTCAAAAGTCCAGTAAACTTAATTTTGATTTCTTTGAACACCAACATAAAATAAAACTGCTGCTAATCCTCAGATTCATCTTTTTATTGGTGTTTACAGATGCTACCATTTCTGATGTCTCGTTTATCTTATTTGTTTAGCGAAACAGGTAGCACTGGCTGAACTCGACGCATCTTACAGAATGTACAAGCACTAAAAAGTCTTAGCTTTAGAGTTAAGTGTTCATGTGAGATCACTTATCTTTACCAACACATCCAGTCACCATTACAGAGAAGTCTGCGCTTCTTTCTTTGATCAATGAGCAGTGCTGGTGAAGTCTTTGTATGTGTGTTATAAAAAGTAGAAGAGGTTGAAGTGGATAAATTAAATAGTTGGTACGAGATAAGCATGCACATGAACATCTGTTGCAATTGTCTTTCCCATTCCTCTTCATCACTGACAGCTAAAGTTGCTTGAAGTTATCTGATGTGCTAAACAACTGGAATGTATCACACAGCTTTTTGAAAGAAGTTCAACAAGTTAAAAATGAAGAAATTTGCATAACATAACTATGTGTGTGTGTGTGTGTGTGTGTTTTAGATCGCAGCAGATGTTCGAACAGCCAAGCGAGACCTCAAAAAAGCTCGAACCATCTTGCAGATGGACCAGCTGAAGTGCAGAAAGAGAGTTCTTCGAAGACTCGGCTTTGCCAGTCCCTCTGACGTCATTGAGATGAAAGGGCGGGTCGCCTGTGAAATTAGCAGGTAGGGGAGGGCGGGGCACACACACACAAAGCTGGGACAGTGAAGAAAATGTTTGAGCTGTGTCTGTATGGATGAACCTGAAAACTTCAGGTTACTTGTGTAACCCCGGCTCTCACAGCAGCATGAGTGAGATGGCTCAGTATGGGATGCACCTACTTGCGTATTCCTTAAAAGCCTTATTCCATTACAACACTCCTGTCCCGTTGGACAGCCACCCAACCTTATGAAGCTTGCACTACTATTTGGCCAATTTTTTTCAAAATCTTTTTTTAAAGATAAGCATTTTTTCTCACTTCACCCCAGCAAAAAGGGCATCTCATTCATGCTACTCTGAGAACTGGGGTAACGTGAGTGACCTGAAGTTCCTGTTCCTAGCTTTTGTTTTGATGTCTTACAATTACATATTTAGAACAAAAAAGCAGAATCTTACTCCATGTTCCACCTCACTTTTCTTTTATAGCTGCTGTTTTCAAAAGATCAAGATATTGAAGCAAAGTCATTATATAATTAATTTTCTGCATAAATATCTCCAGTGCCGACGAGCTCCTGCTGACTGAGATGATGTTCAACGGTCTCTTCAATGATCTGACAGTTGAGCAAGCCACCGCCCTGCTGTCATGCTTTGTCTTCCAGGAAAACGTAGGGACAAACAAACACAAATGCATCACTCACTCTATGTACAAATATTCATCTTTTCCCGAACACTAATATAAACACCTTATTCCCATTCCTGTAAATTCGGGCTGCTTTCACATTCTTGGCTTCTTCTCCTGCTTTACAGTCAAAGCAAACACCAAACTCTCAAAATAGGGTGATCCAGCATCAGCACATGTTTAAACAGACTTTTATTGGTTTCTCATTAGCTCAGTCCTGTGAAAGGAAAGATTCTGACCTCAATCCCATATCCGACTGTCTCTTATTAGCCAGCTTCAAATGTTTACACAGGGAATAATGACAAGCAGCTGTCATGTTTCCAATAAATCCGACGCGCATGTGAGTGCACAGCTGTCAGCTGTCTTTAAAGACGACCTGCTGCTATTTTAGCTGTTGATGATGGGGACTTTAGCCAATTAGCATGTTTTTAAAGAACTCAGCTTTGGTCGGAAGAACACCTGAAAATAAATTGTACATTTGTTACCTATTGAGCCAAGTTCATCACCTTCTCGGTAACTTGCAGACGTGAACGTACCTCTAATCCTGCACATTAGCTTCTCAGAGGAGCCACCAAACAGATATTCACTGAGATCAAGTGCATTGTTAATATTAGTTTGCATCTGCACACCAAATAGCTGCTCGGATGCAAAATAGCACACTAGAATACGTATAAATACCAACTGACTTCACCCCCAAACAAAAAAAAAAAATCCAGACCACAATAAATATTTACAGAGCAGATGTGGCTCCTTATAAAAGTGATACCGGCAGCCTAGGAGCCCCTAAGCTTTCTGATGAAAATAACATTAGTATCTCAAGTTGTTGTGAGACAGAGACTTATATTTGATTCTAGGATACTTCGGTATACAGTGGAGATCGTGCTTGATTCAATGACTACAAAGTGCCCAAGTACAGTGGCTGTAAAACGAGACAAAATCATGACCCCTCCATTACCGTGCTGACAGTTAGTGAGAGGTGATATGAGCTGCTGATATGCTTTGGTTCCTTGATGACTCATTTTGTTTTGTGCAACTTTGCAAACCTTATCCATGCTGCCATGTTCTTTCTAGAGGGAAACCACTTTCTCCTTGTAGTCCTTACATACAAGCCATACTTGTTCAGTCTTTTTCTAATTTAATTATCATGAAATTTAGGCCTTTAACATGCTAACACTCCCATAGAGACTGAGATGCAGCTCTTGGATTTTTTGCAGTTTCGCTGATCATTGCATAGTCTGACCTTATTGTGAATTTAGCTTGGATGCCCACCTGGCAACTGTCTTTCCATTTGATAATGAATAATCTTCCTCACTGTAGAAGGATGGACTTCAGATTGTTTGGAAATTTCCTCATAAACCTCCACAAATTTGATGCTTCGCTAAGATAATTAATGATGTCTTTCCTCCTTGTATTCCTCCTGTATTTTCTGAAAAATGTAGACATGCGTGCAGGAATTAAGCTGTATTATGATTTAATAACATTAACATTTATATGGTACGTATAATAATTATGTAGAATATATTTTTATTGTTTAAAATAGCAAACAGATGTTGTTGTTTTTTTTCCTCCAGGCCAGCGAGATGCCAAAACTAACTGAACAGCTCGCTGCACCGCTGAGACAGATGCAGGTGAGATGGCATCAGAGTGGAGCTGTATCTTTTTACATGCTTGAATTTTAGTAGAAATGAAAGCAGCGCTGTTTCTGTTGTGTTCAGGAATGTGCAAAGCGCATCGCCAAAGTGTCAGCGGACGCCAAGCTGGAGGTGGACGAAGAGAGCTATCTGAACCAATTTAAACCCCACCTAATGGACGTGGTTTATGCCTGGGCCAACGGGGCCACGTTTGCTCAAATCTGCAAAATGACCGACGTCTTTGAAGGTTTGTTACTTAGATCTGCAGGTGTTTAATTATTAAGATCACAATTTATTGGTTCCTTTCTCCAGTATCAGGAAATATTTTCTATTTGAGGCAGATTTTGTGGGTCAGATGAGTTATTTGATACAAAATGAACACATTTACACTCAAAAGAATATATATAGATAGATATATAAAGATATATATATCATCAAAGATTTCTAACATATGTATCTACACACTGGATTTCTGTTTAGGGAGCATCATCCGCTGCATGCGTCGCCTGGAGGAGGTCCTGAGACAGATGTGCTCTGCATCTAAAGCCATCGGCAACACAGAGCTGGAGAATAAGTTTGCTGAAGGTAGGAAACACATTGCACCGATTTTTCCTTTGAATGACTATTAGCTCCCTTTTTAAATTTAGTCTAACATGATAAATCCTTAAAAAGTTGGACATTTTATTTTTGTATTGTTAAAACTACATTGACAGTACACCTGTGCATCATAAACTTTATTTAGTGCATGTTTTTTATAAACCATTTACGTTTATGAAGAAGCAAAAACTAGATTCTGTAAACTGTTCGTGTAAAAGTTGTGACAGCGTTTGAGTTGTGTTAAACAATGTGTTTCTCTCCCTGCAGGAATAACAAAGATCAAGAGAGACATCGTCTTTGCTGCCAGTCTCTACTTATAGTGACTTTTAGTGAACCCTGCTCTTTTGTGGTTCTTTGTTTAAAGAGTCAACAGACTCGGTGACGTTCATTCCCAAACTCGGTTGTGTTTCAGGGATTTTCCTTTGCTCAGAATGGACTTAAAGATGGTCACTTAACAGTGAGCTGGTCCAAAAAGGTTAAAGGCAACGAGTCCATCACTCTTTCACTATAGAAGTCATGTGCTTTGTTATTCACCCTTTTTTAAAAAAAGAAAAATGTGTAATGCCTTAGTGAACTGAAATTGGTGATTATTCCATTGGCTCCAGCTGAAAGCTCTTTGGGAATGCTAACTGGGCAATCACAGCAACTTCCATAAACACTTGCATCCTGCTGAGGTTTCCCAATCGTTGTCCTCACTGTGCGCTTCATATATGGTCTGTTTTCACAGTTCATTGAATATCCATGTTTTGTTTTTGCTTAAATGGCAAAAATGTGCATAATTAGACTGATAATTATTTTGTGCTTTGATCTGAGGAGAGCTCATGACATAATACATCAAATACATTACACCTGTGTCGATGTTAATAACCCACTTTACTTTTCCGTGTTTTTGCATGTGTGTACATATTTGACAGTTTTCAATAAACGTCTGTATTTGTTTACATACAGATTCTATATAAAAAGCACACTGTTGTCCATTCACTTGATGCTGATATTAAACAGAAGGCTGTAATAGCAGCAGCTGTCCAGCCAAGCAACACAGGACCTGAACTGACAGCCTACTCTGCAATGCTCTCACCAAACATGGTAGAAACTTCTTCACTTGAGTGATGTTTTATACACATATATATATATATATATATATATATATATATATATATTTTTTTTTTTTTTTCAACCTCATTGGGTAGTTTATTGATTTCAACAGCAGGTGGCGGTGCTACATAAAAATACATGAGATTCAAACACCCCACCAGCTCATGCGCTCATGAATCAGCCTGAAGTGGTGAGGCCCCCGCAGACCAACGACTTTATCTACAGTGACACAGCAGAGCAAAATTAGCGGGTGAGCACTGAGCCAGCAATTTAACTCAACCACCATAGGGCTCTTAGTTTTGGGGGGTCCCTGTTTCTATGTTTTAAATCAAGTGTATATGCTGGAATTGGATAATATGTTTCGTTATTATAATATCGTCAACTTCATCTGGAAGTTCATTGGTTTGAACAGCAGGTGGCGGTGTTTCTTGATATTCAAATACACGCCAGCTCACGTGCTCAAAACCCGCTTCCAAATCCATTACCACACACAAACGAAGTGAAGCTGCAAAATAATAAGCAAACTGATGCTGTGTGTGTGTATACACACGTTCCTCATGCTGTGCTTTGCTTGCCAAAGTAAACATTTAGCACACGGGATGTTCTGGCTGCTACGTCAAAGCAAATGTATCCAGGTCTATATTTATATGATGCATGTTGGAGAGTGAACTAAGCAGATCATTTACCTAAACGTATCTTTTACACAGTCACTTACTCTGAGTTGATTGAAAAGGAAACTGAGACCTGCTGATCTCAGAGTTTATAGGAAATGGGTGCAGCAATTTATTGAAATGTGCAAACACAAAGGGAAATATAATGCAAAATAGTGTTTGCACAATTTTTATGAACGTGAAAGTCAATATTTGGTATGATCATCTTTATTCTTCAATCCATCCTGAACTGTCTTAGGTAAATTTTCCTGTAATTTCTTTAAGTTGTCTTCAGGAATATTTTTCCGGGCTTCTTGGAGGACATTCAAAGCCCTTTTTTGGATTTTGGCTGCCTTTTGTTCTGCTCTCTGTCAAGATGATCCCACACTGCTAATGTTGAGGTCTGGGATCTAATGAGGCCAGTCCACGCCTCATAGTGTGCCACTCTATGATTTTCTATTCAGGCATGCTGTGCTTTTAATGTACTAGTAGTATGTTTGGGATCATTGTCATGCTGTGGAAGTTGTTTCCAACCTGATGCTCTCCAAATAGTATTGCATGATGGATCAAGATCTGACCAAACTTGGCAGAGCCTCCACTGTGTTTTACAGATTGCAGTAAGCACTCATGTTGTACCTCTCTCCTGACCTTCTCTGGATTGACAATGATTTGAAGCAAAAATTTAAATTTTGAAGTCATCACTCCATAAAACTTGCTGCTTCTGGTTTTCAGCTGAGTTCCTGTGTAATAGATTTATGTGTAAACACAACACTGGTTCATCCCTGAATGTTTGTGTCTTACTTTTGCTTGAATTATTCATAGGCCAGTGTCAAGAGCCTTAACATACAAACAAAAACATTTCTTTGAAAATGGGCAGCTTCAAGGACTAAACTGAAAATGAGTGAAAAGCCAGCGTCTTTCAGCTTAAAATGGTAATAATCTTTTTTGAGATCTTTAGTTTCTGGTTGTTCAGGTTAAATCACTCAGCTTTTTATAAAAAAACAGTGAAAACTTCGCTTCAGTCAATTCTTTTTACATGTGAACGTCTATCCACGCGTTTTCTGCGAGCTCTTCATCTAAAAACTGCTTATATCATCTCTGCTTAGTTACTAGAAGTTGCCTCATGACATACTGTTAATAATCAAAAACGTTAACTGAATGATTCATTTCTTTCTTGTTTATCTGCATTATTATCAGCTATTAAATGGGTTAGGTTCCTCTGTTAATACTCACGAAGGCTATAAAATGCAATTTTAGTTTTTAAAACTGTTTAATAACAGTAATAAGTCAACTTTATGGGGATGTTGGTGGTCTCATATATTGTTGTGTTACACCCAGCCAGACGTGCGTTTGTTGTTGTTTTCTTTCTGTCAGTGCCTTTCCTCAGTGTGGATCATTTTAGATTGGTAAACTGGCAATTGAGTGCACGTCTGAGCCTAGCTATTATAACAGCAGCTGAATCTTTGCCCTTTAGATCCTACAGAATGGGTCTCGCAGGATTGATACTTCAGGTACGATTTGCCTGTAGTTATTTCACAGATAATTAATGATACTGAATTCATTCTGGGTCATATTTGCTGCCCAAAATAATAATTACAGGTGATTCATTTAATAGCAGCTTATCTTAGTTCTTGTTATCAATTATGTACTTTTATTTGAGCAATAGCTCAAATAAAACTGTCAGGTATAAAGCTCTAAAGGTCAAATGATCAGTCAGTGAGCTCATTGTTGATTAAATCTGGAGATGACAAACAGATTGTCCTTACCCACTGAAACATCATAAATCATGTGTTTTAGTAACTGGGAGGAGGTCCGGGAAGGAGATGAAATCAGGCAAATAAAACCAAATTGCTAAATTGTTGGCAGGGGAATGTAATTTAATCCTCCTCACCCAGCGAGTGCCATCAGTGTGGCTTATTGTGCCTTCACCGTTGGTGCTGCTGTTTTGTCCAGTGGATAAGTGGAGGAGTTGCTTCATAAGAATAAATCTCCGCATGATTGGAGACAGTCCAGCAGCAGGCTGAGCTTGGCTCACATCCACCTGTTCCAAGTCAAACATGCTCATCAAATCTTAAGTGGGAGATCTTTTCCTTCCCCATTTCTGTTTGTTTTTTCTGCCCTGTGACATTATTATAAATGAGAAGGTTTGTTTTCACACTGAGCTCTTCCAGCACTGAAATCCAGTGAAGATTGCCAATGATTTATCAGTATTGCACAAAACAAATGGAGACGCCGTGCCAACGACAATTCCTCGTTTTCACAAGTTTCTTGCGTTCTCTCGGTAAAGCTGATTTCACAGAAAAATGAGCAGATAATGATCGAGCACCAGCAGTAAGGAGAAAAAGTTACCGGTCAACATATCAAATTTGTTTTACAGCTGTAGAAAAAAAACTATGTAGATCAAATAACATATGAGGTAAATGTAAATTTGCAGTTTTTTAAATGTATCATGAAAGTTTTCTTTCGCTGTTTGTCATTTACAAACTCATAGGGGCCGGTTCTGTCGAGCACACAGATGAAAACTACATTGTTTAACCAGTATGTGTGTGTATACACAGGTTCCTCTGTTTTGTGTGTGTAGGTGGGTTGTGATGAGGACACGGAGCCACGTGGCTCTTCTGGTTTTTCTCTTTTCCACCCAGCCCCCTCCTTCCCCTTCCTCTGTCTTTTTCTTTGCTTTTAATTTCTCTCTCTCCCCCTTCTTCTTTTTAAAAAAAATCTTGCACCCTGACGACAAGGTCCCCCCTCTCCCACACTGCTGTGACTTGTGACTGCGCATTTTCTGGGCAGCTTTTGTGGAGTGACAGGGCCATGTTGGAGTCAAGGAAACAGCACAATCGCAGCAACAAACAGACAAGTTATAGAAGTTCGATACTGATCTAGCTCGGGAGGCTGACCCGCAGGCCATTGTTTTTGGCCACAGAGCAGTGTGGCAGATGTTTTTGCTGCTGTTGGCAGAGCCTGAGGTTGATGAAGTTTGCACAGCCAAGTGCTTCAGCATGGACTCGTTACATAGCTGTGAATTTTGTTTGGATCTTTGTGGTCTGCAGGGGATGGTTCCTAATGATTCTGCTGACCTCGCTGATCTTTTGTTCACCCTTGGGCCTTCTTCTGATTTATGGACGTGAAATGTAGCATCACACTGAAGGATCAGTTGAGATAGATTCAACAGAGGCTGAGATGTACACAGTATTAATCCCTGGTGTGGGGCAAACTCCAAGAACATCGGATCTTACATTTCATCCATAATGCATCTCAACCTTTATAACTTCAAGGCCTTTTTAAGTCCAAGACAAAGCTTATACCTTGGGATCTTCTCCATCTTGGTTGTGGTATGCTTTCATGCAGTGAGGAGTAATGAAAGCTGCTCCTCTTTTACTCATTACCTGAATTAAAATTAAAGTTTAACACATCAGTGGAGCCAATGGGAGGGCAGCTAACAAATCTAAGCTGTCAACAAGCCACATGACTAATTGGATGGAAATCTGCTTCCATGAAAGCGTTTTACTCCCGATGGCTCGATGTGGGAGCTTGGCAGTGAGCGTTGCTCTGTTTTTGTCTTCTAATTGTGTGAGCATTCATCACGGTGTGGAGTGGTCAAGGTTCAAATGAGCTGAACTTTGCCAACGCCGTGCCTTTGAGCTCATCGGGCACCTCCTGCACTTTGCTCGGTGCAACAGCTGTTGCTTATCTACACATTTTTCCAATGGGAAAAATGTGTAGATAAAAGCAGTGGGCACCATTGTTGCATTGTGGGCGACAGTCCTCTACACAACCCTGCTCTGTTTGATCACTGAAGTTTTTTTGTTTTTGTTTTTTGTTTTTTGCTGAAGCCAAGGCCTGAACTTGAGCTTTTCCCTCATGCTTTAGACTTTTTTAAAAGTAAATTTGTTAATGATTAAACAAGTAAAATAAGTCTCCCCCGCACTGACGCCTGACATTTTAAAAGTAAATACTGAGCTGTCAGACTTTGTGGTGCTCCAAGGTTATGATTAATACAGCCTCATAAGAAGGAACATTTCCCAGAAAGGTTTCATGAATAAAGACCTGTGACTAAGTTTCCACATAGACTGAGATGGACACAGAGACGGCTCAGCGGCAACAGCAAATATGATAATGTGTTTAGCACAAAAACTCAACAGAGTCATGAGAGCCTTGCTCAGTCCCTGAGTGCTTGATGTTTCCTTGCAGCCAGTTCCACAATACCCCCTCTCTGCGTTAACCACACATATGCCAAGATGAATTGTGTTTGTAGCATTTTAAAATGACTCAAAGCTGTAAGAAAAGAACCGAGTAGCTGCATAGGATCTTAGAAAATGCAGTGCTTGTTTGTTCCAGATGACGAGAAATGTCTTAAGAAATCGGACTGTCGTTCGGACGAGGACAACAAACTGTGTCAGTCAAGCAGAGATGGTGTTTCTGCACGCCAGAGGAAGCAGTTTTCTGAACCTGGCGTTGACACCTTGTAAAACCTCATCAAAACTCTTCACCATTTCCACAGAGTCCCTTTCCTGCTCAGAAAAGACAGCCTTAATTTAAATAGCTGCTCACAAAATGTCAACACGGGCTCAAACACTGCGCTCCTGTTATTTTGCTCTGCTGTGATGAGTCACGTTATGAAAACCAGCTCTGTTGCGGTCATAGCTGTTAGTGGGTAGACCACTACAGCCTGATCCTACAACACACTTTTCCACTACGAGGGTTGGGGATGCTTTTCCAATCCTCTGTTTCCTTGGTTTCGACAGCTGTGATCATGTGAGCAGAACTGTTGCTGAGTAAGAAGTTTAACAGCTACTGTTAAGGAGGGAGACATAGAGGGGGATTCATCATGGAGGGCTACTGCTCATCCCAAACAGACCATAGGGTGCTTTCCTCCGAAGGCCTCCTCAGTGATGCTAACTTTAATAAGAAAATTGGTCGGTCTCAGTTAATTTGGAGTTAATTTGCCAAAAGGCAGTGAGCTTCATTGAGGGAGTCTGTGCTCACACGAATATGACTAATAAAGGTAACCCATAAAGTAAACACTATGGGTAATGATGCATGAACACATACTTGCAGTGACTTCTAGGCATTGAATTCACTGAACACATCATACACAAAGCGAATGACTTGTTACACCTGCAGCACACCTTCAGCACAAGCCTGTTTGAGTCACAGGCAAAACAAGAAGGGGAGCTTTAGTTTTGGATTATATTTAATCTTCAGAGACTACACAGTGCTATGAAACTTTATCTGTGTTTTTGAAAAAATAAACTAAACGAAAAACCTTGTGTGACCAATTTGTTTCTAGGACAACACTTTGCATAAGAAATAGTCTTTTTTATGGTGTAATTTTAACATTTCCAGAGCACAACTCCATGACACCTACATAAGGGTTTGGAAAGATCACACCAGAAGATTAATACAAGCCCACTTTATCCCTTCGAAAAACAGTTTTGATGTGTGTTTGGAAGCATCGTCCTGTTAGAACACCAAACTTCAACTAATTCTCCTTTTTCATTAGTTTTCATCCAACTTTTTCATCCAGTTTGTGCATTGTACCAGTAACACTGGCAGCAAAACAGTCCCAGAGCATGATGCTGCCTCCACCATGCTTGACAGTTGGTGCAGTGTTTTTAGGTTTGAGAACCTCATCTCTTCTCCTTTAGACATACCTGTTGTCATTGTAGCCAAATCGCTCAATCTTTATCTTGTCTGACCATAAAACCTTTCTCCAGAAGGCATTTGGTTTGCGCATAAGCCTCAAATTTCAGTCAAGCTTCACTGTGGATAGTGATGCTGGTTTTCCAGCAGTTTCCAGTTCACGGCAGGCCTGAAGCCTTGGTGGTTTCTGTTTTGTTCCTGAACATTCTGACCAATTTCCTCTCATCTGAGGGTGAGTTGGGTCTTTTTTCCAGACCATTGAGTGTGGCGACACATTTAATAACTTGTGTACAGTTGTTTGAACTGATGATCTTGGAATCTCCAGTTATTTAGAAATGGCTCCAAGAGACTTTCCCATCATAAATCTGCAGTTCTCCTCCTTAGATCTTTATTGAGGTCCATGGACTTTCTTACTATGCCGAGTTTTGGTCAATCCAGTGAATGCTGTCAAACACATCGTTTTGATGCTGGTGAATAGAAACTACCAGTTTGCCATGTGATCTTGAAAGACTTGTGGAACCTTCAGCACAACTTATTAAATGATTTAAATGAGTCTTTGTATATATTTGAGGCTGTATGTTTACTTCAGACTCTGCATGGAACAGAGAAAATCCAAAATAAAATCTCTCCACAACTGCTCTCGGATGTGGTGTAGCCAGATTCATTGATTAGAGTGGAAGCATGGTGTTGCAGCATCTGCTCTGCAAATGGTCCAGATGTTACTGTTTTCAGATTGACTTTAGCCATAGTGTCGCACTGTGCTGCTGCTAACTTCTGCGTAATGAACAGTCAGTGGCAGAAACACTGTGAAATGAGGGAAAGGTGCCAAAAATGGCAGCGAAGAAGACAAAATCATTTAAAATACTTCCACATAGAGGAGCAGGTGTTTTTATATTCTTTATTAAAAGGACTTTGTATTTATATTCCAAGCCTACCTACAAGTTGGGTAACTAATTAAGGTTATTTATTAAAATGCTCAGCATACTCCTGCCCCTTTTAAGATTCAGTCTATGCAGTTTTAATATTTCTACTGTTTTGTGAGAAGATTTCAAGATTTTCTGATCATTGCGATGAGCTTAATGCTCTTTATTTCCATTCCGGACCTTGTTTGCCACACAGACATTCGCGATGGGCATCAACACGCCAGCTCGCACTGTTTTGTTTCAAGTGACGGCAAAAATCACAGCATTGGAAGAGCATACAATCAGACACATACATTGATATTTTCTTTCTTTCTTTTGCATAATAAACCATCTGTAGGCATGCAAGTCATGCCATGGTTATCAATGTCAAGTCTTGTAAATAGATCATTTTCTCTGCAGCAGTATTACTTTAGATATGCATGTTTGGAAAATTTAAACCTCCAGAAAGAAAGCTGTCTTTCTATGGCTTCTGTTAGAGGCCAGTAAAATGCAGAGCTCCTCATAAATTGTGAAGTATGCAGTTACTAAGCAGTGTGTTGCTCTGAAGCCTTTATAAGGTCTTCAAGCGCTGCAGCTTGCATTGCCACATAAACAGCCACGTATTGTTTATAAGAGCTGGGGGCTCTTATAAGAGTGTGCTCGAAGGACTGGAGAAATTGAGAGAGGGAGAGTGAAACTGCCCTCCAAGAGGTTCATCAGGAACATCTGTTGCCTCTGATAGTGCCAAAGCTCCACGCAGGCACTCACACTTCACCTTCATTCTTTAAAAATCTCTCTTCCAAGTCAAGAGCTGATCCCATGGCATGCCTGGATTGAAAGTTGGATCATTTAAACACTTTTTTTTTTTTTTTGCAAAGAGAGGTAAAAATGTGGAGCTCAGTCAGCGCCATGTGTGATGCAATGAACAGTCCTCGGAGGCCTGGAAAAGTGCTTCACTCACCACATCACAACATAGATGAGTGATGCAGATTTATAGCAATGCAGATATAGAGTATATCCACATGTCTGGGCATGCTGGGAGGAGAGCGCCTGTTATTTTCACGGTGAATAAGAAGGTGAGCCCAGCTGTGAATAAATTGGTATCCTTCTTATTAACCATCAAGTCTTGAGGTTTTCAACTTCCAGTCTTCTTCCTAATGGTGTCCTTGCAGACCACTTCACAGCTGTCTACACACTCTTTGATGCATTTCTAGTCATTCATATCAATTACAATCCTACTAAGAATCTGTGTGAACCACTGAGTGGAGGTTGTCAGCAGTGACTCTGAAGTTGTTCTGTGTGTCATGAGGCCGCTTGGTGTGCTGTCAAACCTTAACACAGAGTCACAAAGAAGCCAGAGAGTCTTTGTCTCCTGCCTTTGATTTGACACATTTATAGCTGCGCTGCTATAAATACGCAGCGGGCCAGCTTTTCAAAGAAGTAGTGTTAATTTGAAACTGTTCGTTGGCGCTGTGACAGCTCTGAACTTGCAGTGAGTCTTGGAGAAAGATGTCTGTGGTTCAGAGGTTGTGATTACAAAATCACTATTTTAAGTGGAGAAAATGACTTCAGCCTGCATTTATTTAGATTTCTTGGCCCATTTTAGGAAAAAGCTGACATTTTAATCAGAACACGTGATTTATCACAGCTGTACTTTTGTCCAGTTGGTGTTTTTGTGATTTCATCTTGCTGTGCAGGGCTCTGCAGGTCCTTTGAATAGCGGCTTCTACCTAACCTACAACATGGTGCTCAACCTGCTGCGTGTGGAGGAGATCAACTCAGAGTGCACGCAAGTCTTTCTACCAGTTCCAACACTAAAGCGCTTTGCCTGGTGTAGTGGAGAGTAAGCATTTTCATATGCGCACACTGCAGATAAGAATAGAACTTGCATGTAAATAGCAATAGCAGCTATAAGTATATATTGTAGTATATTAAGGTGTCGGGTAAAATCTATCTGGATGAATCACCACACCGTCACGTGCTTTAAAATCAGGCAGCAGCTGGCAAATATATGTCATGTGTAGGCTGTGTGCAGGCAGAAGTGGTGGTAGGGAGGACCCAAAGTGCAGACTCACAGAGATGGAAGGTAAACTCAAACTTAAATTTAATATAAAACAAAACCAAAAACTAAACTTAAAAACTACAAACACACAGCATAATAAGACAGTAGATCACGACACAGACAAAGGAAAACATAGGGCTTAAATACACAGAAGGAGCAATCAGTGAATGAGACACAGCAGGGACAAATCAGGCCTAATGAGACAAGGGAAGCAAAATCAGACACATTAACATAAGACATGGACTTTCAAAGTAAAACAGGAAACATAACACAGAGACACGGACTTGACAAGGGAATACGGCAGACAGGGGAGAGAGAGCAACTAAGGAACACGGACAGAAACCAGAAACCAGAACACTAACAAAGAAACCAAAAGACTAGAAATGATAAATAATATCAAAATCAAAGTTCAATAATAATGCAAAACAGAAAACTCTGGGTCGACGACCCAGGCACCCTAACAATATAGGCAAAGAAATCCAGGAGTCAAGGAGTAAATGTCAGGCCTTATGATGACATTAAACACCAGATTATATTTCTAAATTATACATTTTTAAACGTCTCTGTTTATCTACAGTCGTACCTTTTGTCAGATAAGAATTAGTGACCTTTTATTGTATTTTGCTTTTCAGGTACGGTCCACTATGCTCATACTGACAAACACAGGAAGAAAGCAAGGGCGTTATTCGTTATTCCTACTTGTGTAGGTGGCATGGTGGAAAACTTCCTAATATGATCATAAGTAGATTTTATTTTATCCGTACATTATGTTCAAAAGGTCTAACTGCATTGTGTTTAAAAAAAACAGACAAAGAAAAAAATCAGGCTGTGTTCCAGCAATTTATTACAAGCCCACCCGCACCATCCCCCCTGCATTTGTAGAGAAAGGGACAATTCAACCTGGATGGCCTTTAAAGGCTGACATATAAACTGTAAGTAATTTGCATGAGTCCTTTCAGTTTGTGTATCTCCAGGTGTTTACACATGTTCAGAACAATACGGTCTAAAAGTACTTATACAGTCAAAGGTACTTCAATAAGAAATACATGAGCAACACTTAAGGAACCAAAGTAAGTTTGTAATGTGCTGAGGATTAGCCCGGTTAAGTTTAAATGAAATGCTAAGCTAACTAGTCCGGCAAAAACTGGATTACTAAACTGATTCCTTTGTAGGCTGGTGATTAACCCACTTTTCCTAACAGCTTCAAACTCCTGCTGCGATCCTTTATCTTTCTTCTTTCATCTGTCTACACTCCAGTCCTTACAGACGCCACCGTTGGTGATTTACATTTTTTGCACATTTGTTTAACAAAGCAGGTAGCACTGGCTGAACTGCACATCTCACAGAAATATTACGCTCTTTTGTTTCATGCTGTGCAGCATGACCGTTTTAGACACAGTGATCTCTTTTTTTCTGTTTGTTTGTTGTTGTTTTTTGGTGGGCTCTTATTTTGCCCACACACAGGGAAAGCACTGAAACAGGAAGCAATTTTCTATGTAAATCATGAGAATGGCTCATCCAAATGGTCACAAGTCTGCATTGTACTTACGCTGTGTCACAACAGAAGCAAAGTAACTATGGTATACTCCAACACCATGAGAAGTCCCATATGGTCTAGCGGTCAGGATTCCTGGTTTTCACCCAGGCGGCCCGGGTTCAACTCCCGGTATGGGAAATATTGGATTTCATATCTTTGTTATTTTAAATGGGTCCCATTCAGAAGTAATGTGGGAAAGTATAACGTAAATATCCAAAAGATAATTCTGTTCATCTGCACGTTTTTAGTGGGAGAAACGTTTCGTCACTCATCCAAGTGACTTCTTCAGTCTCAGCTGACTGCAGGTTTCCCCAGTTTCACCCATCGTGGCCAATTTGTACATGGAAGAAGTGGAAAAGAGGGCTTTGTTATCCTACCCTGGAACACCACCAAGTCATTGGTTCAGGTATGTGGATGACACCTGTGTGAAAATCAAATCTCAGGACGTACCACAATTCACGGATCACATTAACTCGGTGGACCGACACATCAAATTCATCAGGGAGGATATGAAAAGTGGCAGGTTAGCCTTCTTAGACTGTGAGATTCCCATCAGTAATGGGGGACATCTAAAAGCTGATGTGTACCAGAAACCTACGCATACGGATCACTATTTAAGGTTTGACTCTCATCATCCACTGGAGCACAAACTGGGTGTCATCAGGACGCTACAACACAGAGCGAACACCATCCCCACTGACACAGCGGCCAGGGAGGCAGAAGAACAGCACATCAAGAAGGCCCTGAGTAAATGTGGTTATCCCAGCTGGACATTTGTCAAAGCTGGGAAGGCGCCAAAAGAAAGCTCCAGCCGATCCAGGAGAGAAGGACAACCGCTGCCTAAGCGAAAACCTGTAGTGATCCCGTAGGTGTCAGGAGTATCAGAGCAGTTGAGACGCATTTTTTCTAAACACTGTGGCTTTTAAACCCCAAAACATGCTGCGCCAAAAATCGTTCCAAGGATCGGGTCCCCCGACACAAACAGAGTAACATAGTGTATGCTGTTAAGTGCCAGGAGGATTGCCAGGATTTATACATCGGGGAAACCAAACAACCTCTGGCAAAGCGGATGACACAACAGAAGAGCTACCTCGTCAGGCCAGGACTCTGCAGTCTATTTACACCTACAGGCCAGTGGACACTCTTTCAATGATGAGGATGTACACATCCTGGACAGGGAGGAACGCTGGTTTGAGCGCGGAGTAGAGGAGGCCATTTATGTGAAAAGGGAAAGATGATCTCTGAATCAAGGAGGAGGCCAGAGTGATCTCTTTTTTTCTGTTTGTTTGTTGTTGTTCTTTGGTGGGCTCTTATTTTGCCCACACACAGGGAAAGCACTGAAACAGGAAGCAACTTTCTATGTAAATCATGAGAATGGCTCATCCAAATGGTCACAAGTCTGCATTGTACTTACTCTGTGTCACAACAGAAGCAAAGCAACCATGGTCCCATATGGTCTAGCGGTCAGGATTCCTGGTTTTCACCCAGGCGGCCCGGGTTCAACTCCCGGTATGGGAACTTTCATTATTCCGTATGATCTGTGTTTAAATGTACAGTCTGTGCTTCCATATTTAGGTGTGAAAGCTGTGAGGCGCAAACAATCAGAAGTTACCAATTAAAATGTAAGATAAAGGAGTGACATTTTTAAAAAAGGACTCTGGAATATTGATCTAGTGTCAATAAACCTACATTTGTAGAGATTAAAGTTGTTGTTTCAAGTCAAACAACTGCTATGGCCCCTAAACCAACTCATCTACCAAATGTCTTGTGTAGATGACTTGAAGCAACTTGATCAGCTGTCTTGTTGTGTCTGTCTTGCAACATACGTTCTCTTTACTGCACGAGGGTGTAACCATCAGTATCCTTGCATCTGTCCTTTGCCAGTTGTTTCGTGTTGCACAAATCTGGGCAACTCTTCCAAGTTTGTGTCATTTTTCCTTCTGACCAGATGCAGCTTTTTGCACCATCTCTTCAACATCCTTGTACTTATCAGCACACTGTGTTTATGAGCTGCAAGGGAAATAATATTCTCGTTACTAAAAACGATTGTGAAGTACGATTTCAACTCATTTACACAAAGCATTTTTTGACATCAGTTTCACTTGTCGACAACTTTAATCTCGACATTTCTACTTTGTGGTCAAACTATTATTTCAACTTTAGGCAGTACAAAATACTTATTCTCATTAAACCTACATTTCTATACTTGTTATGGGGTTTTAAAGCTTTTTTTGTTCACTAGAGGGAAAAATTATTTGAAAAAGGACCTTTCTGACAGAGGTTAGTAATGCAAGTGCACTAAGTCTAATGCTTTCAAAAGGGCCTTCAAGTAGGCATAAACTCCAAAACAGAATGGAGCACATCCTGGTGCAAAAACATCACTGTTTACATTGGTAGACTCTCTATGAAGTTTATGAGGGGCCGCCAATCAAAAGAGACCAAGACAGTGTATAATTTAAATAAGAAACATCAATAATAAAAAACAACTAGGTTTACCAAGCAAGTTTAGATCTCACACTCGGGAATCCTGTTTTATTTTTTTATTTCTAAAAGGGAAAAAATGGTAAATGATGTTGGTGACAGAGCTGAGTAGTGCTCATGGTGAAAATCTATTATGTGAATTTAAAGGCTCATTTAAACTTTTTCTTTCAGATATTGAAAGGACAAGTATAAGAAAGTCCTAGCTTTACAGTTTAAGTGTGCGTGCGTGATCTCTTTTCTTTACCGACACAAACGCGACCACCAGCACAGAGAAGCTGGGCTTGAGATTTAAGAGTTTCTTGCTTTGATTTCAGCTGCGCTGGTGAAATCTTTGTGTTGTAACGATGAGGGTTAGAGGTTTTTAGCAGATAAAGGAAATTGTTGGTGCTAGATAAGCATGCAGTTTTCATTCACATTCCTCTCCATCACTCTGACAGCTAAAGTGGTGCTTGAAATGATCTCATGTCCAACACGGCTGGTACTTATTGCACAGCTTTGTAAGGAACCCCGAAAGAAGTCCAACAAGTTACATATGAAAAAGGTTGCTTGGCATAAACACTAATCTCACACCCCACAGTGTGGATGGCAAACTACTGCATGGAGCAGCTTCTAAACAGAAATTGGGGTGGGTTCAGGAGGTAGAGCAGAAGGTTTGTGGTTCAATCCCTGGTTGCTCCAGTCTGCACGAAAAAAGTGTCCTCGGGCAAACTGGTGAACCCCAAGCGTTCACTGGATTGTGAGTGAGGAATGTTGTATAAAGCGCTATATAAGAACTAGTCTAAATAAGCCTGTGTGTTAAAGCAAACTGAATAGTACTTGACTTGTTTTTTTATGAGTTTATGTTTCATGTGAGTGAATGAAAAAAAAAGATTTTTTAACCACCAAATATCGGTATCTGTCTTAAAAGTCATATATCAGTTCTAATACAGGGTTTACAAGAGACACACAGCATGGTGACTCAGCTGTGTGTAACATGATTGTTCAGTCACTATCTGATTGGTCCTTCATCAGCAAATTGCTCAGTATGGGATCAGTTTTTTAAAGCATCTGACAATCTGTTAAAAGATGCTGTTGGTCTTTATTTCCATGCTGCAAATCTGTAGTTTGAGTAGTTTGAGTAGTAGTGCTATAATCAAACTGTCATTAGACGCGTTACAAGAGAGGGTTCACATCAATGCTGGCGTCTTTTTCACTTCTGCTGCAGCCCGGTTTTCATTTATTACTGATGAGACAATGAAACTGGACCCTCACATGGTGAAATGCTGAGCATCGCCGGAGTCACGATGCCGTCAGAGAATTGTAATTAATTCTGCCGCAGCTCTTCATGTCACACCTCCTCCTAGATTCAGTTTTTTAAAAGCTCATGTTTGATCAAAAAAAGATAAAAGTAAATGTTTCCAGTCCTGCTGAGTTCCTGCTGACTGAGATGATGTCCAACAGTTTCTGACAACTGGATGATCTGACAGCTGACCAAGCCACCGCCTCGCTGTCCTGCTTTGTCTTCCAGGAAAACGTGAGGACAAACGAACACAAACACGTCACTCCTTTGACTCAGTGTACAAATATTCATCCTTCCCCGAACACTGACATAAACAACTTTATTCCTATTCCCGCACATTAGAGCTCCTTTTGCATTCTTGGCCTCTTCAGGTGGGTGGATTTTTTTATGTGGGTTCAGCCAACAAATGGTCCTTGACTTTGCCATATTTACCACTTCCCAAGGCTGATGGAAGGCTCTGATGATGGTCTTGATCCACTAACTTTTGTCAGCAAACCAGGCTCACTCAAACAGCACTGGCTCCTCTGAACTGTTAATACTGAATAATGAAGGAACTGGAGTCTCAGTGTGGAGCAGCCTCAGAGTGATGATCTTTGGTGCTTTGTGGGTTCACTGTGTTGAGTTCAGTGGTGTGTTTTGGAGCTACTGGGGAGGATTTAGTGTCTTCTGTTAGTGTTTTAACTTTTTTTTTGTCTTTAGTCATTCTAGGCCTACTTTGCACTGACTCTTTCAGCTGGACTTTTGTTACTCCTCTCACTCCCTAGTCCTTAATTTGTGGACATAAAGGTGTGTGTGTGTGTGTTTGTGTGTGTGTGTGTGTGTGTGTGTGTGTGTGTGTGTGTGTGTGTGTGTGTGTGTGTGTGTGTGTGTGTGTGTGTGTGTGTGTGTGTTTGGTGTATGCAGGGCTGTCATCTGTCACTAAAGACCACCTGCTGCTAGTTCAGCTGGAGATGTTAGCTTCCCAGCCCGATTGGCTGTGTGTTTCTACACCATTTGGTATTTGGAGAAATTCCAGCTGAAACAGCTGCTTTGAATGTTGTTTTCTTGAAGAAGAGATCAGAAAACAACATTTTAATATGTATTTTATACTCCGCTCTCCATGTTAAATCTTCTTTCAACCCCATAAGCTTATTTTGTGAACATCTGAAAGGGTTCCAACCCAAGGATGAGACCACATGACTTAAACCCAAAAGTGTATATAGTAGTTAAAACCACCTTTAACAGAAGCTTCTCCTGAACATCCTTAAATAAGGATATGAAAGCTTTTTCTACCACCATGGAGCCGCACTTGTAACTGAGATTTATTGTGTGCGGTTTGAGTCCACCGACATCAGAGTGCCAGCACTGACCTCAATTCAATTCAATTCAATTCAATTTTATTTATATAGCGCCAAATCACAACAAAAGTCGCCTCAAGGCGCTTTATATTGTACAGTAGATAGCACAATAATAAATACAGAGAAAAGCCCAACAATCATATGACCCCCTATGAGCAAGCACTTTGGCGACAGTGGGAAGGAAAAACTCCCTTTAACAGGAAGAAACCTCCGGCAGAACCAGGCTCAGGGGGGCGGCCATCTGCTGCGACCGGTTGGGGTGAAGAAGGAAAACAGGATAAAGACATGCTGTGGAAGAGAGACAGAGATTAATAACAGATATGATTCGATGCAGAGAGGTCTATTAACACATAGTGAGTGAGAAAGGTGAGTGGAAGGGAAAAACTCAATGCATCATGGGAATCCCCGGCAGCCTACGTCTATTGCAGCATAACTAAGGGAGGATTCAGGGTCACCTGGTCCAGCCCTAACTATATGCTTTAGCAAAAAGGAAAGTTTTAAGCCTAATCTTGAAAGTAGAGATAGTGTCTGTCTCCCGAATCCAAACTGGAAGCTGGTTCCACAGAAGAGGGGCCTGAAAACTGAAGGCTCTGCCTCCCATTCTACTTTTAAATACTCTAGGAACATTTATGCTATGACCTCAGCTGCGAAATAATGAATGGCATCATAACAAGAAAGTAAAACGGAGTCTAAATAGCTGAGGGAGGATTTAATTTACTTGTTTGTTTTTTATCACAGTAACTGTGTTGCATCAACTTAACATTTCTATGATGCTGATTTTACATGAATAAATATTTCAAGTCTTAATTTTGAGGAAAATCAGAAAGTAAATATGTTAGACTATTAATGGAAGATGTTTTTTTTTTTTTAAAGAGTTCAATAGAAAAATGCTCAGCTAGTAAAAAGTACTTGCTTTGTGCTCCTTTACCATAAATAACTACAGTGTTACTGTTGCATGCAGGCAGTCAGCTTGTGGCACTGCAGTTGTGTTACTGAAGCTGATGTTGTTTTGAATGCAGACTTCAGCTCGTCTGCAGTTTGGGGCTGTTAGGTAGTTGTTGACAATATCTCACAGATTCTGTACGGGGTTCAGGTCAGGCAAGCTGGCTGGCCAATCAGAGGCAGTAATACCAGATCAGATCTGATTGGTAGTAGTTTAAGCCATGCGGGCAAGCGCTATGCTCCTACTGGAAAGGTAAATCTGCATCTCCATAAAGCCTGTCAGCAGATGGAGACATGAACTGCTGTAAAACCCTAATAGTAGACATCGTGTTGACTTCAGACTTGTTAAAACATCAGCAGCAGATGACACCTGAAATCATCAGAGTCCAGAAACTTCATACTGGATCTAAAGCTACTGGCAACACATTGATTTATCCCCAGATATTTATTAGTTTCTCTTAAAATGTAGTCTTTGTTAAATCCCTAAACAGCAGAGCCTTTTCACAATTATCGGACAGTTTGTTAGATGTATTGCTGTTCAATACATTTTAGGCACTTATACATAAAGATATTTGATTGTTATATTATGTATTTGTAATTCTTTTCCTTTGTTTTTTGGGGGAGGGATGCATGTTGAATGACCCTCTGTCTTGTTTGTGTATGTTGTCTTTTATCCCAGGAGGGGGTCTAGTTAGAATGAATCCAATAAACTAAGCTTTCAGATTATGCATCTGTTCAGGAAAAGTTATAAATGGTAAATGGCCTGTATTTGTATAGCGCTTTACTAGTCCCTAAGGACCCCAAAGCGCTTTACACATCCAGTCATCCACCCATTCACACACTGGTGATGGCAAGCTACATTGTAGCCACAGCCACCCTGGGGCGCACTGACAGAGGCGAGGTTGCCGGAAACTGGCGCCACCGGGCCCTCTGACCACCACCAGTAGGCAACGGGTGAAGTGTCTTGCCCAAGGACACAACGACCGAGACTGTTCAAGCCGGGGCTCGAACCGGCAACCTTCCGATTACAAGGCGACCTCCCAACTCTTGAGCCACGATCGCCAAAGTTATGTCAATATTGTAAAACATGTTCAAAAAGTCATTCTTTGACTTCTTTTCCTGCAGGAATAACAAAGCTCAAAAGCTTGCTGCCAGTCTCTACCCACAGCACCTCGTCAAGGACTAAAAATAAAAACCCTGTATGCGGGAAAAATTATGTGTTGCTGATGTTAATAAACAGCTTTATTTTTCCTTATTTTTTTTAGATGAGTGAGTGTGATGTACATATTTGACATATTTCAATAAATGACTGTAGGGTGATTTGTTTACTTACAGATTATATAAAAAGCACACTGTCCATTTATTTATGTTTACATTAGTTACACAGGAAGCTGTAATAGCAGCAGCAGTCCAGCAAAGGCAACACATGACTTGAACTGATAGCCTACTCTGCAGCACTCTAACCAATCGTGATACAAATCAAACTTCAGGTTAGATAGCTGGAGAGGAAGACGGCGCTGACCTGGAGTCGGCAGCTGTGTCGACAGCCTCTGGTCTAGGATCGGCTTTGCCGTCAGCCCTTTAATTAACAATGAACCTGAGGCAGCATGGTAAGAAGGATGGAGGCCAAGCTGACCCTAAAGCAGATCATCCAGCACACTGACTCCAGGTCAGGAAAAGCACTAAGCAGAGATACATTCACAGGTTTCCAACCTCCCCACCCCTCCCAGCAGTGGTCAGACCCTTTAGTGGGTGCATGCAGGTAAGTCTTTCCATTGGTTCAGTAGATTCATACATGCTAAAAAGAAAGATTTCCATCCTTTCAGAATCTCTAGCCCCTAACCTACATCTGCTTCAGTCAGCTTAACTACAGGGATTGTACAGGTTGTCTCAGCTCTCTCCAGCCACGAGGAGAAGAAACTGTGCCTGTGTTGTTTTTCTAGGATGTCTTTTGTCCACCGGCGCACTTAATGCACAATCAAGTACTTCACGTTGTAAATCCATGCAGGGTATCAGAGATAATTGGCGTGAGATGGTAGGTTAGAGAGCTGGGATCCCGGGAGTGCGTTTGGACAGAGCAGAGGTCGCCTCCACTGCTCACTTAGCTTAGTTAGGGCTTTCAAAGTGGTTTCCATTTGTCGGCGTCTCCTGCAGAGTCGTGTGTGGGATGTCTGCCTCTTTACGGGGCTTCATTTGTGGCTTGAAAAAGTCTGACACGAAGAAGACCTGTAAGAAATGAAAAAAATAAATGAATAAAATAATTAAAAATGAGTGCTACTGAGGTTTGAATAGTTACATCTACACATCAATAAAAAAGCCCACCCTTGGTTGAACGTAAAGATCAGTGCAGGACTTACCACGAGCAGAGCCATGAGCGCGCCCTGTATGAGTCCGGTGAGAACGTCGCTCCAGTGATGCTTATAATCGGACACTCTCGACAGTCCGGTGTACACAGAAGCGGCAATCAGGAAAAACTGGACGGTCGGTCTCAGCAGCCGCGCCCAGTCGGCCTGAAGCCGAGCCTGCAGGTAGAGCTGAGAAACACAAGGGCCATGCTTTTTCACACAGTCTCAAACAAGCACATGTGTCACCGTCAAAGCCTAGCACACACTTCTGTTCCCGCTTCCGCAATAAGAGGCTGGACGTTCACGAAGGGAAAGGATGTGGGAAAAAAAAACCTCCTGCTGGTCTCAGAATTTTACTGATAGAAGGAATTTGTTCAATTCAGGCCGTTTATCTGCAATTGATCGATGATCTAAGCTGATAAATGTCTCTTTACCTCTGTTTGCCTCGGGAACACTGTGTCCAGTGAGTTCATTTGTTTACGTTTAAAACAGGGTGTGGCCCCAAGGACAGACAACCTCCATGGCTTTGCAAAGATTCATGCTTCGTGTCTTCCTGCTGAACTTCAATTCTGACGCAAATGTCATTTAAATGGCAGCGCTTTTCCATACTTCAAACTTGCTTTTTGCCGGAGGGGGTGTGTGAGAGCTTTAAATCAGTGCCAAGACTTTGTCCCTGCGTCTATTTATATCTGCTGCTGTTGAATGAGTCAGCAGACCGCAAAGTCCATCAGAGCAGGGCAGTAAAATCTCCTCAGAACAACACACAGAAGTGCTGCTGATAACGGGCGTGAGGTTGAAGGTGCACAGATGTAATCTTAAAGAACTGTAAGTAATCATTTGGAAAATAATCATGTCTGCTTCGTGACGCCATGAAACAACAGCCAGCAGACACTCAGCTTATCATAAACAGCCTGGGTGAAGCATTTGTATAATTTCTTCTAAACTACCAGGAAGCTGGCTACAGTTACGGACTTGTCAGTGTAGCGGAGAGGTGTAAAAGGGGCGCCTTTGTGTCCATCAGCCCATCTGAAATAGAGTTTCCTTGTTTTCAGCGACTGACGGGCGTAGCTGTACATTAAAAGGCGGATGATGTAAAAAGTGGAGCTTTGCTGGGAAATAAAGGGAAAGTTCCTGCACTCTGTGGGGAACAAAACTCCAAGCCACAACTTCTAATCAGTTATATTTCTGCTCCCAGAGCAGGTTTGCTTAAGTAACTTCAGTTTTTATTGTTTAAAAATGCTAAACATTTTCAAACAATAAAAACTAAACTAACTAGTTTGGTTGGGGGTTTTTTTCTCCCTACCCTCACCTCCAACCGGGCTGATGACGGTTCCTCTCTAAGCCTGAGCCTACTTTTGCTGGAGGTTTCTTCCTACTGTCGCCAAGAGCTTGCTCACTGGGAGTCATCTGACTGTTGGGGCTTCTCCGTATTACTGTAGTGTCTTTATTTTACGATATAAAGTGCATTGAGGTGACTGTTGGAATTTGGCGCGATAAAGAAACTTTCAATTGAATTAAGATTTTATTAGTTTCAATGTATTTATAATTAGTTAAAGTTAAAGGTTTTCAACTATAAGAAAATAACTCCCACTCACCCCGACCTTGGACTGGATAAGCATATAAGAATGGATGGATGGATAGTTGAGTGTTTTAGTCTTTTTTCTTTGGAGGGCATGGGTCAGAGGCAAGATTTAGGAAGATCAGTACAACAGTACTCACAGTCTTGTGGACATTCTCAAACATGTCCATCAAAGTTACCATCAAGTTACCATAAAATTTAACAAACTAACAAATACTAAAACTTTCTCTTTGTTTTAATTGATTTTACCTACTTTTTCAAAGAGTGATTTTTAGGGGTTTTTTGATTAGCTAAAATGTTTCTTTGACATCGAATTTTAGTTTTCGGTTAACTATAATAACCTTGCTTCCTCAGTCCCCACACCGGTCAAGTCAAACATTGACGGATGGGATTACAGATCAACATGCAGCTGGCTGAGATACTTACAGCGAGGAAGAGCATGCAGTACATGGAAAAAGACGAGTGGCCGGAGTAGAACGAGAGCCTGCAACAGAGAGACAAAAGCACAGCTCAACACCCGAGTAAGGACATGTTTTTATTAACACAGCGATCTGAGCTGACTGGAGAGTCACCGGCTTTAGTTAGCTCTCGTTTGAAACACCACATCAGCAGCCATGTGCACACACTGTGGGTACTGCACAGTGGGTACTGTGGCACACTTTTCACAGTCAGGAGGCTTTTACTGATCAGATTTAGGGCCTGGACTGCAGCGCAGAACAACCTGCTGCTTGTTGAAAATCAGTGGATTATGTGGAGGAATTTGAAAAAAAAAAAATCAGCTACTGCGTTAGGGATCTCTATAAACCAATACTTGCAATACTCTGCTTTAAATTCAACATCTTATTTCCTCTAACCCCAGAGAGCCAGGTTAGCATGAGCCCCAGTAGCTGTAATAAATGAGAAATATTGTAGGTTGTAATAAAAAACCCAGAATTATCCTTTGACCTAAAAGCACAGTTTAGGCCCACAGAGCTGTTAACATGACACCTATTTTCTTTAAAAGCTCTACAGGAAATCCCTCAAAGTGGCAAAGCTGAAAATCTTCATCATCATCAACAATTAAGTTAATCTATAAATCAACTCCCCAGCAGTGGCTGTTGGTTACACCCAGCAGAGTAAACACAATAACAATGCAGACCTCCATAAGTCCCCGAAAGTGGCATCAGATTAGGACTGTGGCACCCTGTGAGGGATCACAGGATGAAAAATCCATGATTGCCACCTTACAAATCAATATTTGTGATTTCGCGTCCATGGAAACGAACTCAATCCTTGACAGTGAGCTGTGTCTTTGCTGGGCAGTAAACATTAGACACAGTGGTGTCATATTACTGTAAGATGATGCTGGGCAGTCTATCTCAGCCTCCTCTCTCCTCAACTGTTGCAGTTATCAGATGCATTAGAGTCCAGCAGATCCCAACAAAGACAGGGAGCAGCTTTTTATTAAAAAAAAAAAAAGCAGACTGCTGAGTAATAATGGTGCTCCAGGAAGCAACGATTGTGCGCCACGCCCTGATAAACATACAGCAGATACCCCAGAGCGGTAATGGGTAGGTGGGCGCTTTACGCTCAAGGGCCGCAGTTCGAGCAAAACGTTTCCCCGTCTCGCTTTAAACAGATAAAGAAGGGGAGAATCAAAAGTAACGTAAACCTCCTCACAGCCCATAATAAACATGTAACACTCTGTATTCCTCTGTGGCCGGGGGCCTCCATCAGACTGAGAAGAGGAAATCCTCTCCTCCCAATACTCTTCCTCCTGCTCTGAGCCGATAAGAGACAAGGACCTTAAATCAAAATACGCTTTACATTCCTGTGATATTACTCAAAGTGGCTCGCACCGCAGCTCCACTCATTTCAGATTTCACCCATTTACCACATCTAAACACTTCACAGCTGTTTTTTTAAAAAAAATGATCTTTATCTATGCCAGAAGATCATTAATGACGACTGTACTATGAAGGAGTGCAACATGAACAAGGTTTGTTTCCCTTCCCTAACGACCAAAATCAAATTAAGCAGTCATGTGGTTCTCAACTGAATTAACTGACCCGGCTTTTCTGGGTCTCAGTATGAGCGGTGGTGCTAACGCCGTCGGTGAATGACCGACGGTAAACAATGGACAATGGATGGGAGTAAAGCTGGATATTTCTTACAAGAACATTATAAAGAACAAACAAGACTTCATAAGTATAATCCAGGCTAAAAGCAGCAGAGCTGCTGCGGCAGCAACGACAACTAAATTTAGGACGTGTGAATCTAAAAATGAATTTCACTTATATTTCACTGTGCTTATAGATCATTAGTTATTATTAATCAGCCTGGTTCTGGGGAAGGTTTGGTGTTTAAGTTACTACGGTGATGTGCTCCGATGGGACGTGAACTGTCCCAACGCTGAAAACTAAGAAGCCTGACGTTTGCTGACAGCAAATCCAGCTTCACAGTACAGCCCTTTGCTTTGTTGTAACTGTGGGAGCGTAATCAAACACTTAATACTACTATTTTCCTGAGACTTAAAGTGTGTCAGAACAACCGCAGAGTTGTGTACTTACAAATACAGCTCATGGTTGTGGCTGCTGAACCACTATCTACTGCAGGATATGGTGCTGAGTGAGTGCTGAGAATCTAGCTTATTTACAATATCAAAAGGGGTCATCTCAACTCAGTCTTACGCGTATAACTGGAACCTAAATGTTTCTCACATTGGAGTGACGTTGCTAGGTTTGATGTGCTTGTTCTCATTTATGCTTAAGTAATACAAGTGAATGCTGAGCACAAGCTGAAAGTCGGAACCACAACTCTGAAACGGTTATTCAGAGGTTTTTCAGTGACATGCTTGACCTCTGTCCTTCGTGCTTACGCTGTGAACATGTTACAAAACAATGGCCTGGGGATTTTTCCAATAATCAGCTCAACAACAAGAAAAACCCAAAACAAACAAAGCTGGTGTGCATAAAGTTGGAAAAGAGGTGCTCGTTTCAACATCTGAAATCAAAAAAAGAAAACGAATTCATTCTTATTTGAACTCTGGCTGCAACCGCTAGTTTCAAATCCAAACATCAGGAAAAAAAGATAAATCAGAATCCATGGCGATCTGTTTAAATGGTTTGCTTTTTTCCAATAAAAGGCCAGCTAGACATTAGACAACATAAGCACTGAATCATCACGCTTGAGAAGCTAGCCTGGACATCATTTTTGCTCAAACTGACAATCCTGCTTCGAGCTCTCCTTTCCTGGTGCTGGGTCATACATACCGAGCCTCGTTGACCTGCTTCGCGTCTCCAGTGCAGGTGAAGTCTTCGATGTAAGTCCCTGCCGAGCAGTTGATCAGTTTCCATTCGGGTCTGCACACATCCAGGAAGTGCGGCCTAAGCCGGCCGATCGAATACTTGGCGATGTCCGTCAGAGACTGGCTCATGGCGGCACCGAAAACGAAGGTGCCGATGGCTTTGTAAACGCAGGCAACGTAGCTGCCGAAAGACGACTTGGACTTGATGCGGTTTAGATGAACTAAAAGACACTCGCCAACAATCATCTGCAACGAGGGGCGGGAGGACACAGAGTTACATCTTTATACAGAATGACAGGGTGACACATTTAAATTGAAGATGCAGATAAATGAACGTCAGAGGCAAAATCCCAGGATCATTTGATGATTTTGTTTTTGAAGACTCATCTATGACGATTTGCTTCTTAAACAAGAATTAGATCAGAAGATTGACTCTTCTGTCAAATCAGGACCTGAATATAAACCCACAAATTAGCAAAGACTGGACATGTGGTTATGAATAATTCAATTAAATTTCATTTAAATAGCACCAAATCACAAACACAGCCACCTCAAGCTGCTTTATACTGTAAGGTAAAGACTCTACAATAATGCAGAGAAAACCCCAACAACCAGACAAACCCATCTGAACAAGCACTTGGTGACAGTGGGAAGGAAAAACTCCCTTTTAACAGGAAGAAACCTCCAATGGAACCAGACACAGGGAGGGGCAGCCATCTGCCAACTTTAAATCTGTGCTATTTCTTCATTTCCAGTTTTTATGCTAAGATTAAATAGAGAAAAAAATGTCATGACAAATTTGTTTTTTTTGATCTTCTGATCTAATCCTTTACAACGAAGAGAATCCTTCTCATAATGTCGAACTGTTTTCTAAATACATAAATGCTCATTTGATGGTAGTCGGAAGGGTTGTGCAACAGCTGCTGAGGTCACAGGAGGATGTCCACTTAACACAGCAAACCTCTCTTTCAGTTCATCTGAAACTTTAAATGAAACCTGTGGCTTATGAGCACGTTATCATGTTTCTGCAATGCTATGAACAGGCAATGGGCATCGAAGGCTTAAACACACTGCTGCTTCATTATTTCTGACTATCTTTACAGCAGAAGAGCTGCTTTATCTCGACTTACAGTTAAAAATAGTGTAGGTTTAACAACTCGAAATAGCTGTTTCATTACTTAAAATGATAAAACCTGACCTCGGTCACCACTAGAAGGTTTGCGTAGACCCTCACATCTGTAGGTTACACATCTGCTCTATTTTAACATCCGAGGCGGCAGATTAGGTCAGGTAAAATAAAAAAAAAACCCTACCTCTTTTCTGTTTCCTCTTTAAATGTAGAACATTCAAAAATGATTTTAACAAATCAAACTGCTAGCACATTAGTAGAGTGGGGTTAAAAAGTTTTTTAAAAAGAAAAACAAATCATGCATTGAGGATTATAACCATGCAGTTCCATTGAGCAGGGTCACGAGTATAAGAAGAAAAAAGAAGTGGATAAAAGCAGTCAGCAAAACTCCAAACTGAAGAAGAGTAAAAAAAAAGATGTACAGAAGTGAACAGAAAACAAACACTGGTGCACTTACAGTGAGTACCGTGACGGGAATCATGACACATCCTAACAACTGATAGGAAATGGTGTCGTCTTTATAGGGGTACTTGATTGAATCATCGTTACAGAAAAAGCCCCGGTGGAAAGGACTGTGTCGCAGAGTGAGAATTGCAAATGGGAGTCCAGCTACCAGAGAAGCAATGAGACAGAGAAACAAATACAGGTTACAAGATGTCAGCGGGACAGAGATCTCTCCACCATGCAAAGCAGGAGCCAGCAGCCACGTTAGAGGGCGTCGGGGAAAAACCCACGCTCCTCTGAAGTCCGGCTTTCAGGAACATCATTAATGGTTAAAGTGTTAGTGATTATGGTGAAACTGTGGTTAGTGTTTCTGTTAATGAAGAGAAGTCAACCCTAAAAAAGATTAGAGCTGAGCAGGTGCATCTCCGTTGCTCCTGTGCTGGGAACAGCGGCGATCACGTTTCTAGGCTGATTCGGTCTCTTTGTTATCAACACACTTTCCTCTTTCCTAAAAAGAAAAAAAACTTCCTCAGTGGTCCTGTTCCATATTCCCACATATCCTCCCAAACCTCACATTAACAGACAAGGAACAATGGAGTCAATCGTAATAACGCTGAACAGCAGTTATTATACATCGAGGGGAAAAAAAGAGAGGGATGAATCACTGATGCTACAAAAGCAACAGAAGGCAGACGCACGCAGCTCTTCCTGCGCTTCCCGTCATTCTCCAGAAACAACCGCTCGGTTCCAGAAGAGCATTCCAGCTATTTTAAGGAACAGAGGACGCAGCCTGAATGTCTGTTGCACAGATTAATAACAGAGACATAAAGTTCTCTCTGATGTTTACATAAAAACACCCCCCCCAAAAGGCCTGGCCTCAGTCATTATCCACAATTAAATATCTGGAAATAGTCGATTGTGTGCTCTGCTGGACTAAATGTAATTTAGAGCTCTTTCACTGCGTCAGGAAACCAAACAAGTGAATTACAGGGTTTTTTCCCCTACAAATCCATCTGTAGTGCTTGACAATGATAATAAGATCAACTATTATTAATTGTTCTGCGGCTGTTGTAAAGTGGACATCCTCCTTCAGCTTTAACTCTTTTTAATACACCTCCAGTAAAAGCAGCCGACACATTTTCAGAGTCTCAGTAACAGTCAGCGGTGTCACAGCTGTCCTCCATTCGACTCTGGATGTTTATTTTTTAATGTGCTGCTCTATCAGTCCCCACAGACCGCCTCACAGTGGATATTTTGACTTGCCAAAGCTGATAACAACAGTAAAGACTGCTTCCCATGCAGGTGGGGCACTAAAACAGCCGCTTATGCGTCACACCACAGGAACCAGCTCAGATCAGAACACGTGCTTGTTGGCAAGTCAATATATTGGCTGCGAGGCGGGTCGTGTATGTATGTTGAGCCTGCTTTAAGCGACTCCTACTTACGCAGCTAATGGGCAGGGCGAAGCCCACAGTGTAGAGCACCGTGGAGGTGATTGTACTGCTGTGGAAAGGGTACTTGATGCTGTCGTCTGTACAGAAAAAGCCCCTTTGGTAGGGACGGATCTTACCCAGGTTAAAGGCTGCCAGAGGCAGACCTCCTGTGGAAGGAGAGACCGGGAGGAATTACCACAGCAAAAGTTCACACGTTAAAAAAATACAACATATCATACACAACGAAGGAGTTCGAGTCATAGTCAAACGGCACAAACCCTATTATGTACTTTTGTTGTTAAATTTGATGAAAAAAACAAAATCAAAAATCAATATATCATAAGACATTGTTTGTTTTATTTCATTTTTTATTAATAATGTTGAAGAACAAGAACATTAGGAACAATGTGTGGCATTAGTTCAGGACTACTTCAGCCACAGACTGGTGATTATTTGGTGAAAAAGGCTGGACATCTACAACAGCTGCACTACCTTGTAATGAAATGCAGTACCCGTCCTAATAGTAAGTAAGAACTACATCAGGTTGCACAAGAAATACTGGTTTATATTCTGCAACATTACATTTTAAAGATGAAAACGTCTCCCGGCACGAGTGACATACCCACTCTTTGGGCAATTTGTCAGCAAACTGCGCTGAGAAGTTTGTGGCAGGACGACTGACTCGCACAGATGTGAGAGGAGCTGTGGACTCGGCTAAGATAAAATACCATAAAGATACCAGAACGGGCTGATTAGTTAGACAGTCCAAAGTCTTGATGTAATGCTGCTGTCATTCCTGCAGCCTGTTTGGCCTGTTTAGCACATTGCACGGTGCGGAGAAGACAAGATTCATTTAAGCAGAATGCATGAGTCCATCAGTGAGCCTTAATGCGCAAGGCTGCAAATGGACGGGCGCGCACAGACGCACAACGTCAGGATATGCCATCATCTACAAATAAACTGCCCATTCATTCGGCCTGGTATTTCCGCTCTGCGTGCCTCCTCTGCAGCTGTCCTCACCCTCATGAGGGACAGCTCCTCACCAGCTGAAGTTGACGGCCTGGAGCAGCTGAAGATGCCAGAAAGCTGGGACAGAAATGCACTCCAGCCAGCTCACAGCTAACTTTACAACTGCTGCGAGTAGCCAAACACAAACAAATAGGCAGAGAAGAAAAAAAAGAAAAGAAAAATCTTAATCTCACATTTACCAGATGACATTCCTATGACTCTAACCGTACAACATGCATGTGCATGTTTGGCAACATGCAGCAGTGCATGACTGCTGCTAACAGCCTCCGTCTGTCTGGAAACAGACTCTCACAAGATGCCTGCTTGTAATTTAATAGCCCCTTTGAATTAAAGGGTGAATGTGAACTGCACGCAGGCAGTCAAGCAGCTTCTTAGGGCAACACAGGTTCAGGTGTAGAGCAGAAAGAAATCTGCATCCTTTAATTAATATATATGTTTCTTTTTGCTCACCTTAAATCTAAGACATAGCAACTACTGCGATGGCCAACTGAGAAATATCAACACGACTATAAGACCTGTTGAAACATGATATGAATTAAATTTAATGACATTTTATTTGTATAGCGTCAAGCCACAACAACAAACCCTACAATAATACAGAGAAAATCCCAAGAATCATACGACACTCTGTGAGTAAGCACGTGGTGACAGTGGGGAGGAAAAACTTTCTTTTAACAGGAAGAGACCTCCAGCAGAACCAGGCTCGGGGACAATCAGCCCCAGCCCCCCAGCCCTGTTGGGGGTGGTTAAAAAGCGCTTTTCATTATAATGGTAGACTCTCTTTGCTTCACTTTAATGGCCAGCTTGTGTTTGTCGTGTCTGGAGAAGATCTTTGGTGGGAACAGAGACTGAGAAATGAGTCTCTAACTCAATCCACGGGTCCCACCATGTGGGGCTATTCAACACGTCTACAGGACAGTTTCAGATCTGGTCTGCAATGCTTTCAGACCTTTTGGGGTAGGGAACGTGCGGTCACATGTAGCAGGAAACTTTTCTGAGCAGAGGTAGCACTCTAATCTAAACTGAGTGGAAATTTACGTTTGGCTTAAATGAGTCACGGATTATAGAGCAGCATATAGACTCCAAACTTCCCCCTACATGAGTAAAAGAATACGTCAGTGAGCCACAAGTACCAAACCACTAGATCAGGAGACAAATCTACTGGTTCAGTGTAATTAATATGATATTCAAGGCATGAATTATTAGTTTTACACTGCATCGAATGTCATAATTATTTATCAGCACATGCTTTGCCAGCACAAACTGAAAAGTCAGTTTGCATAGAAGCTGCTGAAGATAAGCTCACATATTACAGCTGTACTGTAGCAACACTGTAGATTGAAACAGCCTAAATACAACGTCAGTGAATCCAGCACCACTCCCTTCACGTGAAGGAAAGCTGCTAAATACCCATTCAGCAGGTTTATACCCGCTCCGCAAATCGGCTTATATCAATAAGACTAACAGCATAGTACATAAAAGCGAGGACGGGAAAAAGGCGTTTAAATACATACCCAGAACCAGACAGACTATATCTAGTAGGACAAAGGGGATCCCTCTCATGTCGAACATGTTGTCTCTTGTCTGTGTTGTCCTGAGTCCCTGTCTGCTGCCGGGTCTTCTGCCGTAATAAAACACCAGGGGGACGCTCCTCCTCAGGACGTAGCTGCTGCTGCTGTGCTCCTTCCGATTGAATGAGAGCCAAAGGAAGGCAGCAGCGAGCTGTTTAAAAAGCACAATAAAAGCCGACGCCCTCCAAAGAAACACAAAGACCACCCCGGACACAGGAGAGCAGCTGCATATCAAAAGAAGCGAGTGTGGCTCACAGACCGGCCTCGCTGCTGTGTTTGTTGATGTTGTTGGGTGGGGGCGGTGGTGGTGAACTGCAGCGCAGCCGATGACTCCGCATATGCTTCATGATGGATTTACAGCCGATTTGAAATAAAAAGCTTCGTGATAAAAACAAACAGCGAGTCTCGGCTCCCACCTGTCCCGCGTGTCGCTGTGTGTATCCAGTGAAACACGAGCCTGTGGCGGACCCGAGAAGACCCGAGGAGATCGCAACCACGCCAGGCCCGCTGCTGCCTTCACGTACCCGCGCGAAGATGTGGGAAATATGAAGCTTTAAAATGGTGCGTTCACATAATATCGGTAGATTGTTGAAAAAAAAGGTTTTTGCAATTACAAGCCAATGATTAAAAAGAAGCGCTGAATATCGCTACTAATTAACAGCGCTGTGTTAGAAGTTACTGGGCTAACTTGTTAAATATCACATTCCATCCCGAGTTTGTTTTTTTTTTTCAAACCAAATCTGGAATCTTACATGAATCATTTTTATAAATTAATTATTTTTTTAAGTTATTAGCTATTAGTTAACGTTTTTTTCCACTGAGAAATTTCAATAGAATTATGAGGCAAATTATGTATTTGCCTCTGGCGACCCTGAATGTTTAAATACATGTATTAAACAAATATTAGGCCTGATTGTTTGGATATTTTATTGCATCTTAAAAGATGTGGAGAACAGCTTTTTTTAGGCTATGGCTTATAATTTGTATGTACATAATTATAGCTAATGTCTAACAAAAACAAAAGTTTAATGCGTGCTCTCCTTTTAGAATATCTTTTGCATTTTAATTTCACAAATAAATAAACATTTTTCATTGAACCGCTGTATCAATATCGCCCTCTAGAGTCCGGTGGTTGAATGTGCGCACTTCTTTAGCATTGATTCACATTCCAATCTTTTAAGTCCCGTGATCACCGCGATTTATCTGGAGATGTTTAAACACAAAAAAATGACTGACATTGGATATATAACCCTCTAAACAAAACACTGCATGTCAAATGTCCATGAAGGAGTTAAAGTTAAAAGAGGAAACTCTAACTTCAGTACAGCCATTTGCAACAGCTCTAGTTCCTTTTTGATCTGTTACAGCCCTATGTCCCTAGCAGGTCTTTGAGGTCATCTGATCTGGGCTTACTTGCTATAAAAAATACTAAGAGGAGGACTAAGGGTGATAGAGCTTTTGCCACTGTGGCCCCTAGACTGTGGAACTCTCTCCCCCAAGCATTAAGAACTGTGGACTCAGTAGTTGTTTTTAAAAAACAACTCAAAACTCACCTTTTTAAAACTGCTTTTGGTTCATTTTTTGCCTGTTTTATATAGTCTTTTTAAATCTTTTTATGACTTGTAATCTTATGTGCAGCACTTTGTGATTCTGTCTTGAAAGGTGCTATATAAATAAAAATTTATTTATTTAATTATTTATTTATTTAAAACCTTATGAATTCAGTTTGCATACCTGATGTATTACACGCTCATGCTGTTCCCGATTACATATTCATCAGTGAACAAATCTCAAATCCAAGTGATGCACATTTCAGGTCTCAGTTTGATCAGTTTGGAGACAAAGTTAAAGAGAGGTTAGAAAGTTAAAAAAAGAAGAGGATATGCTAATTTTTAAAAGTTTACTTCAACAGCCATCACTATTTTGCTTACTTGTTAATGCACGAGAAATAAACAGATATATAGTCTTAAAGGACCGATAAGTTAAAGACTTGGATTTCACTTCTTTTCCCCCAATGTAAAGAAGTGAAATCACTGTATTAAACATGTTGACACACTGTATTAACATGTTTGCCTGTGACAATCACGGTGCATAGAAAGATTGCTTTCACAATAAATGTCTCCATGACGACCTCTGAGTGCTTCCTGTAGTGCTCAGAATCAGCTTTCACGAGGAAAGAGCCATTATCAATATTGCATATATTGATATTTGGCACACCTGTACTTGGTGATGACATCAGGGCTGCTGACTAACGGTGATATAAATGTGCTTCATTTATTCTCACACATTCATAACACCCAAAAATGTTTTAGTCTTGCTTTTAAACTTGAGAGCAGATTGCGAAATTAACCCACAGAGATGAGAGAAATTCTAAATCACCAAACAAGTATTTATTTCTACCAATTTGTTGGACTTTTGCCACTTTAACAAAAGACTTTATGCATACCAAGTGACACCAAAGCATACAATAAATCTAAATGAGTGAACATATCGACATCCCTAATCAAACCAGAAATACGAATAATGTATGCTACTGCACTGCAAATGATCACACCACAGTGTAACTCTGAAACCGCTGCAACCAATTCACACATGGGTACACACATCACAGACAACTTAGGTTTCAGTACTACTAAGAATTAGAGCTGTGTATAATCTGTAGCGGTTTGAGATAGGGAACTGGCACATACAGTACATAACTGGCTGTGCCACTGCTGCGACGCAACGATTAGTCTTTAAT
Organism: Oreochromis aureus; assembly: GCF_013358895.1. Classification (NCBI taxonomy): domain Eukaryota; kingdom Metazoa; phylum Chordata; class Actinopteri; order Cichliformes; family Cichlidae; genus Oreochromis; species Oreochromis aureus. The sequence continues at coordinate 48,490,537 of NC_052948.1, read as the reverse complement.
ATTGCTGTGAGGGAAAAACAAGTTGGTAGGGCTAGCCAAACATTTGTGCCAAGGGGTGTGTAACTTGACGGCATGCCAAAAGACACATTTTAAAGGAAACGCCTATACTAGATTACAACACATCAGAGTGAAGCGAAAACTGGGACCATCCAAAACACAAAACTTCCTTTCAAACCTCGCCTGCCAGTTATTTACCCAACACCTCTAATTTCTATTATAATATGAAGTTATCCAAATAAAGTCACTTTTTCTTGTCTTATATTAGCCCACTCCCCTGTGTTTGTACTAATTTTACCTAGCCTGTGTTTCTACAGTAACTTAGAGTCAAATGATTTAAGGGTCTATCAGATTAATTAGTTTTTAAGCAAAAAAAAAAGAAAAGAAAAGAAAAAGATATCAGAACCATCATTGGCTCTTCTGTGATGCAAATGCCCCCTTTAAAAAAATGGTTTGTTGGCCTAGCATGATGCTTTAGCCGAGCCACGGCACATATTTCACATTAGAAAAATCACACGGCACACCACCAAACAAAAATGTCATAAAAAGCATATTGATAATTTTTCCCCCGAGCACCAGGCAGAGCGGAGTTGGTTCAGTTTGTCCCAATGGCTGTAGAATTGACTGTTTTCTACAGTCATTGGTTTGTCCCCAGTATACTTTTCTTGCTTTCTTCTGGCCACTATTCATGCTAGGGTCTTCATCTGGGTGGGAGTTTTCTCCAGGACCCAGGTCAGACTGACTACGTTTTCTTTTTAATTACTCCCTGCGTTGTCTCACAGCATGACCATTATGTAATTTCTTCGTTATCTTCTGTTTTACTGGCAGCTGGCAACCCATATAATTAGAGCAGGTAGAAAAAAAATAAAGAAAAGAAAAGAAATTAGAGCAGGTAGTTGTACTGCCCTCTAGTGGAAGATAATGTAATTGTTCTGCCCGTTGACGGTCGCTTACAGTTCTTCAGGTGAAACCAGATAATCTTGCACATTGGTTGGGAAAACACTGCTTTATTCAATATGACGAAAAGAACCTTATTTAACTTTTAAAGAACATACGACTGACTCTGCCTTGATGGTCTTTATTGACATATAACATTTAGAAAAAAAAAGCAGTGTAATGAAAGAAAAACAGACGCTGGAAAAATGATCAAATAACAGAAAAAAATGTAAAAACTTAGATGACATATTTATTGTGAAAATAAGCAAACTAAACAAAAAAAACCCCATATAAATAACATCATTTGGTATTATCCTGTAATAACAAATTTTTACATTTTTTTTAAAACACGTTTTAGAAAATGTACTTGTACTGGACATTTTGGATCAAGAGTTAGCACATAAGAAAGAACTAAACAAAGATGAACATGTCTGTGTTATTACATGTGACAAAATATGGTTGAAAGTAGAAAAAAATATATTTTCTGTAATACAAACCATCTTATAGTTACACTGGATTTGATAACTACAGAATATGACATAAGCAAAGTCATAAAGTATAAACAAATGTTTATTTAGCTCATTTACATGGAGTGAAAGAAATATCTTGAACATAAAAGAATCAAATATAAAAGAGTCATCTGAATGACTTCCACACAGAAGAATGTGATTTTGTGTAAAATGAAACCCAATCACAGATCAGGTGCAGTATCTCTGTGTATCTCTGTGACTACACTCAAACATGTGTAATGTCACATTTCTTCTTTAGTATTGCACTGGCAAGTATTCATATCTTTGTCACATTTGAGTCACGTAAAATAAAAACCTTAAGATTAAAAGTCCCGTTCTGACTTTCTGAGTCATCGTCAATAATTTACATTTACATTTTATCGCATTAATTTCTGTGACCGCAAATTAATTAAATGACAAACACAAAGTAGCCTATATGGTCACTTCTATCTTAATTTAAATATTTAAAAAGGAAGTGAGCTTTAGTCACGCTGTGGGCATAAATATGTATAGATGGGTTGCAAATTAAAAGATGGTGGGCAGGTCCAGTTGATTTCGCTTTTGCATGAAGAAGAAAGGAAGCTTTGGTCGCCGAGACTGCTCGACTGGCTGGTGTTTCACAGGGAACAGTGACTAAAGTGACATCTGCGTTTAGCAGAGTGGGAAAACAAATCAGTGGGTAGGTTTAAAAACAACAACTGATGGCGCGCATTTGATGTGTGCGAAGACAAACGGAGGAGCGACTCTTCCTCAGGCGGCAGAGTGTCAGCGATCAGACGGCATCAGCATAACAATCAGGGATGCTGCTGTGGTTTGAATGCACAGCTGAACTTTTTGTGGACGAACCCACTAAAGCACGATTTGCCAGAAACGTGGAAATAAGTGCCATGGCCGGATGAGTCATCCTTGATCCCATTCTCATGTCTGGCATAAAAAAACAGTACAGGCCTGAATGCTAGAACCCCACAGCGAGGGGATTTAGTTCTTTTATGTTGTGATGGGCATTTCAACCCCACGGCTAATGGTCCACTCATCCCTACTTAGAGGGAAATCTTGCTGCAAGCCAGCGCACCACCTTCAAACACTTAATGAAACATGTCTATCCAGATGTGATTACAATCCCCCTGTCCACAGGACACGAGGGTTCACAGTCTCCAAATCTCAGCCTGCTCAAACACATATTTTGGACCAATGTGTGAGACAGACAAACACCTGACAACTGGCAGTCAGTTAACTTACTAAGATCCATAACTTTATGTTGGGTTTTCCTGTCATTCATAACCCATCTGTATATGCCATACTTTTTGGGAAACACCCAGAAATTAAGTGATTCATGTTATACTCTCACTTCACTACAAAAGTGAAACGCCTACACCAAACACTGCCTGAAGCTTGTAGCATTTACAAATATTAAAAAATATTAATATAAGAAAGAAGATCAATAAACAATAATTTATATGTATATATTAAAAACAACCTACAAGGGCATTTAAGGCTTTATAAAAGTCCTTAATTGTTCACAAGCACGTTATTCAACCCCTGCCCACTGGGTGGCAGTGTTCCCCAATATATATATAAAACCTGCAGGAAGGTTCACTTAGTTTTACTGGTCATCCAGAGCAGACAGTGTTCAGGAGTTATTCACAGAAGGCACGCAGTTCACAGTCAACTTAAAGCTCAAAATTTAAGGCTCCACGTTTTCTTCTGGAGAGCGCTGAAAAGCACCTTACAGTACAGATGGATGCTGCAGGAAGTGTCCGACTCTCCACTTCAACAGTGAAGACGCACAGCCAAAACAGTTTCTGTTATGTTGAGTCCTTAAAAACAATAAAGTCCTCACATCTTGTCATTAAAACGAGAAGCTTTACATTTTGTTAACCACGTGTTTGTTTTCTAGCTGTGAGTTAGATGACAAGACAGACTTAAGCCCGCTTTAGCCTAGTCTGAAGACTGATAACGCAGGTAAAACAGAACTAGACGGACCCATCCAAAAGATGAAAAAAACAGACTTTTTTTTACAGGTCAGCATAACCCAACAAGACAGGGAGAGATTTTCCCAAGTAAACCATCTCAATAGTTCTCAGCAAGACAGCAAACAAGAGCATTTCACAGCAATCCGCTTAAAGCATAAAGTTCAGATCAGCTGGGTTCACCAGCTCCGATTGCACAGAGAGCCATCGTAATTCAGCCGCTGACTCGAGCATTCAAGTCTTCTTAGCGTTTGAGTTTTGCTGCAGTTTCTGCTTGCGGAGGTGAGCTTCGATCTCGTGCCTGAAGAAGAGCATCCCCAGCTGGCCGTGCGAGGCCTCGTTCATGGCCTTGGACTGCATGCACATGCGGTACTGGTCGGGCGGGAGCTCGTCGGCGCATTGCTTCTCGTGCCACAGGTGGAACAAGCCTCGCGACGGCGCTCGAACCACCAGAAGGTTGCTGTGGAGGTACTTCCTGTAGAGGTGAACATCTTCGCCGCCCCAGCCTTTGATGTCGATGTCAAAACCTCCTAGGGAGAACAGAAGGAGAGCGTGCGATGGGAAACTTTCAGCATTTTTTAAAAATTGTATTTTATTTTGACAATTTTCTAAACATTTTTTTTAGTCCCAGAGTTTTGGGATGCTGATTACGAAATCTGATTAGAGTTTGTGGTTTGTGATCATAATCACGGCCTTGTTTTGTTGTTTCTTGTGGGGACAGAAAAGACATTTGGACTTTGTGACCAGGCGTGCTTAAACCTGTCACATTAGACGCCAGAACTACTCGTACCTGCTTTCAGTTGCACTTTGTGCCCCCTTGCATTTTTATTTTGATTATGGCGTCTCTCCCTGTCTGCCTTATTTTGTTATTTTGCAGTTTTTTGTTTTAAATTCAAGCTGCAGGGCCAAACACAGATAAGACACAACGCTTGCACAAATGGATGCATTGTGCTTGTTTCTGAATATGCACTCGTGGCCTAAAAAAAAAGGACAGCCTTATGATGAAACAAAGAGTGCAAACATGAACGACTAAATTATGCTTTCATAAAGGAATACGGTGCTCTCCGTCTCATTTTAAAGATGCGCTTAGAAATCTGTGATACAAGCACAGAAGCAGACCCACTTACGACATTATTTGTTTCTCTCACCCACTTTACAGCTGAGTAGAAATAATTAGGATATAATTGTTTTTCTCAGTTTGTTGTTGTTGTTGTTGACCCAGATGGAAATCCTCTTTCCCCCCGTCTCACGCTCTTTGGATTAAAGCTGTTTTTTAAACGAATGAAATTGGAAATAAAACTTTATCAGTCTACAAAGACGTTACAGGCATTCCTTCTTTTCCTAAGAGCTTCCTTTTACCGGTAGTTCTCCCTCTGCTGTTAATGCAGATTACTGCAACTTCTGCATGCATGTACATTTACGTTTTAGAGATCCAAAGGGGGAAATGGACACGGCGGAGCAGCGTGTCTCTTACACGCTTTGCCTTGATACGTGCGGTTAGACTGGTATCACTAACGTGACAATCAGTTCGGTGCCTCCACAGTTACTTGATCTCCATCCAATCGACTACTTTCAGGACGTGACGGAATGGGAGATTCCAATCATGGATGTGCAGCCGAAAAGTCTGCACCAAATCTGTGATGCTATCATGTCAACACGGACCAAAATCTCTGAGGAATGTTTCCAGCACCTTCTTGAATCTGTGCCAGGAAGAAGAAAAGGGTGTCCAACCTGAAACTAACAAGGAGTACCTAATTACATGGATGATGAGTGTATTTACATCCTTATAATGATAATAATGATGATTTCTGCGCCACCATAATGTGAGTAAAGATCTCATCCTTGCCCTCCTCTAAAAACTGCCTGGCTCCACCGCTGAATGATTAAAGTTGTGTTGCAATTCCATGGCTAGCTGCCTGATTGAAGTAATATCTAAATATACCAAAAGTATCAAAATTAAGCAAAGGAAGCAAAATCTACCATGGTTAAATCGTGAAATACATAAACTTATGAAAAGACGAGATTTGGCGTTAAAAACAGCCTTAACTACTAAAGGTAATACGGATTATATGATCTATAAAGGCCTAAGAAATAAAGTAGTCATGGAATTGCGTAAAGCTAAGGCTTTATATTACACTCATATTATAGAAAAAGCTAAAGGTCATAATGTCTCCCTTTGGAAGCATTTAAACGATTTAATTAACAGATCATCTAGCAGGAAGGAAATTGAGCAAGTCAATATAAATGGCACAATTATTATAGATAAGGGTTAAATGGCATACGAATTTAACAAATATTTTATACAATCTGTAGAAGAATTAATGCAAAATTTCAGCTCTCCAGTGGTCACTATTAAAAACAGACCTATCGATTCACCAGACTCATTTTTTATTGAAGAGGTTAATGAAGCAGAGGTCACAGAGGTTATCGAGAAATTATCAGATTCTAGGGCAAAGGATATTTATGGCTTGGACACCTGTTTTATTAAAAAATATAGAGATTTCTTGACAAAACCTTTAACACATCTTATAAATTTATCAATAAGAAATAGGACATTCCCAACTGACTGGAAAAGGGCTGTAGTTACTCCAGTCTTTAAAGGAGGCGAGCGTGATTTGATATGTAATTATCGTCCAATTTCCATACTCCCTGTTCTTTCGAAGGTGCTTGAGAAGGTTGTGGCAGCACAGTTAATTGATTATTTAGAGACGAATCAACTGCTTCATCCAATGCAGTTTGGTTTTAGACCAAAATTTTCCACAGAAATGGCAAATTGCTATTTTGTTGAAAATATTAAGTGTAATCTGGATAATGGTAATGTTGTGGGTGCAGTGTTCCTTGACCTAAAAAAGGCTTTTGACACTGTCAATCATGACATACTTCTTTCTAAGTTGATAAAATTTGACTTTTCAAAGCAAGCAGTTGACTGGTTTGAGTCCTATCTCTACAAAAGAGAACAGTGTGTGAGGGTTGATAAAGAAAAGTCACTGATGTTGGAAAACAGAATCGGTATTCCCCAAGGATCTGTTCTTGGCCCATTGCTATTTAGTTTGTTTATAAATGATTTGCCTACCAGCTGCCCAAAAGCCAACTGCCAACTTTATGCAGATGATGCAGTTATACACGTACCAGCTAAGTCACCTGGTGAAGCAGCAGACACCTTAACGGTACATCTAAATGGTGTCCAAAAATGGCTGGAACAAAATCATCTTGTACTGAATTTTAAAAAAACTGTTTCTATGTGCTTTTCGATTAGGAAACGAAATTCATCTGATGATTTTAAAATCAACCTAGGGAACGAAGAAATAAAGGAGGTCAAAGATTTTAAGTTTTTAGGAATAATCTTAGATTCACATCTTAAATTTGACAAGCACGTAAAGAAGATTTCTAAGACGGTCAAGGCTAACCTGAATTGTTTTAAGTTAATTCGGCACTATATACCCACTTCAGCAGCTCAGTTATTTATGCATTCTATGATATTTTCTCATTTTTCATATTGTATGACAGTTTGGACTCAAGCAGCACCATCTACAATTCAGCCTGTGGTATCCTTATATAATCAAACCTTAAAAATAATAGATAAAAAATCGGTTCGGTGGCATCATTGTCACATTTTAGAGAAATATAACTTATTTAGTTTTAAGAGTTTTAATCATTGGTGTTATCTTAAATTAGTTTTTAAATGTATAAATAGGATGGCCCCAGAGTGTCTCAATAGATACATTCAGAGACAAGACAGTAATCGTGTTCCTAGGAGTAAGGTGAACGGCAACTGCAAGATATTATATCGCAGATCTACATTCGGTCAGTCAGCTTTTTCTATAAAGGCCTGCCATCTGTGGAACACACTTCCGACCGATATCAGACTGATTACAGACATTAGATCCTTTACATTGAAGGTTAAAGTGTGGTTAAAGGGAAACCAAAGTTGTAGTCATTTTATCTGATGATTTTAATTTTATTTTAAATTATTGTTTATTAATTGTATTTATGATGAAATTTGGTTTTATGAAAATGTATGTTTTATTGTAATATGTATTTATTTAGACTGCAAGCCCAACAAGGGACAATTGTTGAAAATTAGCAGTAGCTATAAACCTATGTGCGGTACATCAGTCTCATGTCTTGCACTTGAACTATGTTAAACTGCACTGTCCCTTTTAAATAAATAAATTCAAATTCAAAACAGCTGGCCTCTGTTTATGTAAAATAATCTGCCAACTTGTCATACATCAATTAAACTCTTTTAAACTTTTTTACTACATGTTTATCCTTATATTGTCTTAATTAATCATCTCTCAGCAGAGCCAGGCTAGCTGTTCATTCTGTTTCTAGTCTCTTCTGTGTTTTTTTCTGTAGATCCCATTTAGTTTTCAGCTCTGGGATCGATACGCGCTCATAAATAAATACATGAAGTGGAATACAACTTGGAACATAAAGTGAGTTAACATTACTATTTCCCCATAATGCCACACTATCCTTTTACAACACACTCCTGGCCTTGGAGCTGTGTTTTACAATTTGGCACAGTTAAGTGAGGACATTTGCATGAATGTGTGTGTGTGTGTGTGTGTGTGTGTGTGTGTGTGTGTGTGTGTGTGTGTGTGTGTGTGTGTGTGTGTGGGCCCTAAACAATAAAACACTCTGAGTTCCACAGTAGCCTCTAATTGATTTCACTTTGGAGGCAAACTAAATTGATGTAAATCTGTCTACAGAGCCAATATTCCTTGCCAGATATACAGATGGAGAGGACACGGGGCGATGAGATATGCTAATATATGCTGCTGCAGCTCAGAGCTGTTTCACGCAGAGTGATATAATAAAATCTCCTCCCTGTTAAGAAAAGTAATGCGATACTGAACCATTTGGGCCGTGAGGTTTTTCTTTCTTTTTTTTTTCACATCCATTAAGCGGTGGCGCCGTTAAGAGTGGCAAAGTGCACATTTTCAGAGCCGTCCAGGAGGACCATTTTCGCCCTGCGTTACGTAACACCTGCACACTGACAATCAGCCCCCAGGAGCAACTGTTTACGAATTCCTTCACTGCAAAGATGCGCCGATGGGCACGATGCCCGTGTCAGGATTGTAAATAACCGTGATATTTACCAATGTTGAGGAAGTCGGACCTGTACTGACAGGTCATGCCGAAACCGAAATCCCTCCAGAAGCCCGTGTCTTTCTTGATCACCTACAGGAGGAAATAAGCGAGTGTTAAACAGCTTGTGGAAAGAAATACCAGTCCAACACACACACTCACACACAAACACAAACACAGAGGAGGATTTGTCGACTTATAGCAACTAGAGAGGTGAAGTGTTTTTAAACTGTTCTGCAATGCAGCACCACGCTGAGTGTGGTATTTTCCACAAGTGCGTGGCAGGGTTTGAAAAAGGGACGAGGAGAAGGTGTGTGTATGTGTGTCTGTGTGTGTGTTACCAGCTGTTGTTCCACTGCTGGGACACGATCGGGACTCCCATAGATCACACTGGGGTTGTACTGGCTGAATAACACTGGGTAGAAAACCTTTTTACCTGAGATGCAGAAAAAAAGAACTGTTAGATGAATCAGCTGTAATCTGATGGGAATGTATGTATTACTATTACACAATAGAAAATAAGAAGAAAACTTAACAGGCCCACTCATCTCAGGCTGAGATAACTGAAAATCCAGTCATAAAAATCTGTCACCAGGGTTGTTACAAACACCCAGAGTTGGCATTTTGTCTTGTCATTAAAGTGTTTTTTGCACGCCGCATGCCTCTTGTGAGTTTACAGCAGTCATCTCACCAGCCTGTGCGTTGAGTCGGCAGGTGTTGAGGAAGTCGGCGGTGAAGTAGATGTCCACGTCGCAGAAGAAAAGAAGCACGTTGCCTCCCTTCCAAGCTCGGGCGCCGATGTCCAGACCCCGCCCCCGAGAGAACTCCTCGTCCAGCTGCATCAGCGTGTAGTTCTTAAAATTTGCCTCCCTTAAGAAAGGCGAAGAGAAAAGTCAGATGGGTAGTTTAACCAACTTTAGAAGCACTTTAGAAGCTAAAAAAGTCTCACAACTCATAATGTTTATGAAATAAAAGGAAAAAAATTGGACTAAAGTTGAATTCCAGTGAAATAACAAGCAGCATGGTGTTAAGATTGTTTATTTTGCCTACAGAAGGAAAGCAGCAAGAGTGAAAGGGAGAGTTTACAAGACAGTAGTGAGACCTGCTATGATGTATGGTCAGGAGACAAAGGCACCGGCACAAAGAAGAAGAGCCTCCAAAAATCATATTCACTCAACTTTGTTCGCTCCACATTTTGTCCCCAGTTATCCTCATTCTACAATTTACCCACTACAGAAGCAGAACTTACTTCTCTTATTGATTGCACTCAAATAAATAAAGTTTTTAATGATTTCTTCTGAACAAATGTAGTTTATGTGCATCTGTAATCACTCATCTGCCTGCTTGCCTGGATGTTGGGCTGCGAGTCTATTCTTCAAGTCACTTTCACTTTCCCACGCCATCAAACTCAGTGCTGACATCATCGCATCATTCATGCAACCCACTTCCTCCCCATCGCTGCCTCACCCCAGTAACAGAGCTCCATCCAAGCCGCCATCTTCATCTTCACCACTAGTGTCTAGATTCCGGTGGGTCCTGTCATTATTCCTATCACCTCTGATGATCCGTTCTCCCACGATGGGTCATCGGAGTCTAATCACTAAACAGCTTAATTAAATCCCGCATCTCAATAAGTCATGTTCAATTCTTCCAAATGCTCTCCCCTTATATCGAAATGAAACTGTTCTTGCGGCATAATTTGAAGGCTCTCTTTTCCATCCCTTCTCTTAATCGCTTCTCTGGTTCAGGTCCGGTCGTCAGTCTAATGCAGGCTAACATGTAGAGACATAAAATCTTTCACACCTGCAGCCAATTTAAAATCACCAGTTATCCTAACATGCATGTCTTTGCACAATGAGGGGAAGCCGGAGTTCCCGAAGCGAACCCGTGCAAGGCGGAGGAGAACAGAAAGGCCACAGCGGGCCAGTGGATTCAAAGACAGGAGCTACTTGCTATGAGGTGAGGCTGCACTACTACCACTGCACCCCTGTGGTGTCAGACATTTTCTATACATTATTATATAACATACGGCAGATCTTTCCTATGTTTGCAGATTCTGTGGTCCATAACTGACTCTGTTTTATCTACATACCACATATTAAGCATTAATTGCCGTATTTATGCTGATGAATAGAATCTAACTGTAATCTCGGCCGTAGGGCTCTGCTGTTGATTGAGTCATTTTTCTAGCACACTTTAATTTCCCCTCACAAAACTTTCGGCAAAACATTACTGCGCTGCAACTGTGTTTCTAATTTATGATTTCTACTTAGCTGAATTGTGTTTAAATCTTACTTGGTGGTAATGAACTTTGGTAATGGTGATTTGACTGTTTAATATGCAGCCACTTTAACACTGAAATATAGCGCAGCTCCCACATTTTTCACAAATCTTAAAGCCTCATCTCGCTGAAGGGCCCTGCGCCAGAATTCAGCTTAACCAACTTTATCATTTCTAATCCTCTGATTTCTGCTTTTTGAACGTTCCACCCAAAGATTAAACATGATGACACACAAAAATGCACATCAGCTCAAATTCCCACTCTTTTTACTCCGCTTCATGGGAAACTAAGCCGGTTCTGTCACTGGCCACTGAGTTGTTCAAGGCTGAAGCACGAGTAAAGAGAAACAGCTGGATCCAGATGTACACAGCTGCGGTTTTTTCCTTAAGCATAACAATTTACACTAATCCGTTACTCATGCATGCGCATTCACAGACTCAGACAAACACACACACACACATCTGCATTGGCTTTGAATAAAGGATGAATAAGAAAGGAAAAAAAACAGTTGGCATATCTCAGGGTGAGGCAGAACAAACTGCATCCATCACCCTCCTTCATCCATGCTGGGAAACACGCGGGAAAGAAAGAAAGAAGGCGCGCCGGGGCAGACGCACTCAGCTCTGTCAAGGAAAATCCGGATGACCAGAAGAAACATTTGGCCTGAGGTGGTTTGAATCATACTCCCCACATTTCCAAATCCCCGCTGTGCGAGTGTGTCACGTTTGCAACAATGTTCAACAGTGTGTGAAATTGATTCATATATATTGCTGTGTAAAAGCTTTTGTCTTGCTCCCTTCCGTTCAGCCTCCCCCATAAATAAGACATTATGAAACCCTCTGGTCCCCAATGGCTCTAAACTCCAAAGAAACAAAAACATGACACCAGTAATGAGACTATTTTTTTCAAAGTCTGAACAACCACTTCTGTCTGTCATTAAAAGAAAAGAAACAGACCAAAAAAAAAAAAAAAAAGCTTTCACATCCTAGAAATGTCATAACTTTAGAAAATCTGCGAAATTTTCATATACAGGTAGAAATATCAGGATGTCCGCATTAACCTGCCTGCTCTGTGCTGGTCTCCACATCTACATCTCGAGTTTATAAACTCAAGCTGAGTCAGTCTGTTTCACTGTCTACACACAAGAGTCCCCGCGGACCCACCCGCTGGCACTAAACCGTCCACAGATGGCAGAGACGGAGAACAATAGCTCTGTTTGTCTTAAACAATGTTAACGCAACAGGAGCTTTATTCACATGTTGATTCAGGCTTTACTTTAATGGGAGACGAGCTTCTCATCGGCTCAGTCAGCAAATACATTATGATTCTCGCAAACAAACCAGAACGCACAGTAACGTCGAGAATTTATGTGAAGTTGCCGGCCGTCCTTCTGTTCTTTGTTTCGGTGTCTTTAGTTTTAAAGCTGTAGTTTATCCCTGTTTGCTAGGAAATCCAACAACTAAAGTTATTTTCGCATTGAAGATTTTAAAAGCACGGTGGCACGGTGGTTAGCACTGTTGCCGCACAGCAAGAAGGTCCTGAGTTCAATTCCACCATCAGGCCAGGGTCTTTCTGTGTGGAGTTTGCATGTTCTCCCCGTGTTTGCATGGGTTCCCTCCGGGTACTCCGGCTTCCTCCCACCGTCCAAAGACATGCAGCTTGTGGGGATAGGTTAATTGGATAATCGAAATTGTCACTAGGTGTGAATGTGCGAACAAATGTGAGTGTGAATTTTCAGGGTGTACCCCGCCTCTTGCCCTATGACAGCTGGGATAGGCTCCAGCGCCCCCCGCGACCCTGAAAAGGATAAGCGGATGGGATGGATGGATTTTAAAAGAATGAAACAAAAACTGGGATCATAATTTCAGAATGAAAAAACAATATAGAAGGCATGAGCTACTAGTTCATTATAGATACCATTTTTAAGGACGTTTGGACAGAGACGTGGAGCTAGACATTTTCCCCAGTTTCCAGTATTTATGCCAAGCTAAGCTATACTACTTTGAGGACTTGTAAAGTTAGTGGTACCACTAAATATATACCTGCTACCAAGAACATGTCAGATGCCACACTATTTCTTTAAAACTGATTTTAGATGTCAGATTGGTGGCTCCATGAGTGTAGTGGTTGACACTTTGGTCCTACATGTGAAAGGTCCCCTGTTAGAGACTGGAAGGAGACACAAACCCAGCATTAGTGGACCACAAGCTAGTTCACTTCTACTGTTGGTCCCAAGCCCAGATAAAAACGGGAGCGCTGCATCTGGAAAATCTGCGCCAAATCAAACATGCGGCTCCATCCCTTGGGTGATTAAGGAGCAGCTTAAAATAGGCCTCTCTCTGTTAACTTTTACTTTTGGACAGAGCCAGGCTGCTTCGCCCTTGTTTCCAGTCTTTATGCTAATCTAGCTGCTTAGTGTGTATAATATTTACAGAGACATTTAGTTTAGTCAGAATTTCCTGATTACTAATATTATTTAGGAAAAAAATGCTACCGTCTCCAGTTGTTTCCAGGAGTTTGTCTCTTGCTCAGTCTGATAAGTATGCGGTATAAATATTCATTCTGGTCCGCGAGTGGGTGGTGCTTTAAAAATATTTCCACAAACACTGGTAGAGGTATGTTTGCGGGGCGGGGGGATAACTGACTTGATTGCATTTCCTTTTCTGGAGTGACTGACAAAAAGCTTGGATGAGGCAGCCCATGAGGGCCCTTCAACAGTGAACTGGAGTTAATTTATTTGTGATATAATCAATGTTATTGTCTTGTAATTTGATACTGAAGTAAGCGGTTTATTTTCAAGGCAGTTTGCTGTTCATTATCTTGCTTTAATCAGTTGTAATTATCATGGCTTGTTCTTTGGTTCATTTTAATAACAGTTCAGTTTCAGTAGGTGTGTGTGCGTGTTTTTTTTTTTTTTTTTTTTTTTGTCATGCTTATTATATTTAATATTATACATCAAGAATTTGTATATTGAATGAGTCCCATTACTTAACAAACCACTGCTAAAATGCTTCCTGTATTTAGAAAGTCATGGCTCGAATTGGAAACGATGACGCTGACTATAAAGCGGTTTTCTAGGCTTGCAAAGCAGCGGGTGATGCCGCCGCCTGTTACGTCGCTCTTAATACAGAATCTAAGCTTTGCTTCAAGTGATTTTCCTCTCTGAATAATGCTTCCACACATTTATGTATATTTGTGTCTCCTGACTGCAAGTCCAGAAATATGAGCATAGACCCTACATTTGTGTGTCAACTTAATCCTGAAATAAATCCTTGTTTTCTAAATTACTTTTTATATCTGCTCTTTTTCTCCCTTCCTACCCACAGGCATCAGCCTCCTCCTCCCAACACACACACTTTTATGATCTAAAATAGTCAATTTGTTTACTGTAGGCGTGATGGTACCTAATGGTACTTAGTAGGAGTGAAATTGTTGAAATTGTGTCAGATTGAGTAAGTCTGTAAAGAGCTTCCCTGTTGTGTCTAAGCAGCAGGTCTGATCCTGTTAGTTCTGCTCAGTCAGGACAGGGAGGGGAGGACTGACTGCAAATATGGTGCATCTAATATGAGGCCATATACACATTTCTCTTCATTTTCAACACTTCTTGAAGATATCACAGAAGCAAGCTTGCAATTTAGTCATGCGGTATGTCTGAATGATTTGCCAAAGTGCAACCCCATTTCTTTGGACTATGGGAGGAAGCCAGAGTAATCAGAAGGAATCCACAAAGAAAATTTGCAGACTGCATTAGAATCCAGGATTTTATTTTTTTAATGACTAACCAAAGTTGGCACCCTATTTAATATCACATCAGGCTGACAAATAAATAGCTAGTGCTAGCCAATCTGTTAGCTGTGTTAGTGTGATACCATGAGAGAGTTGTTTGACATATAAGTTGTTGGATGCTGCTACATTACATTACAGCCTCAGTCGATGGTAGTTTACATAGAAGGTGTTGACCTGTCTGCAAACAAATTCTAACTACTAGCCGTGCAGTGGCAAAACTTGACACAAACCGGACATGCAAAACATTCCCCTTAAAAGCAAAAGCTGTGCTAACATGTTTCAAGAGGCACAAGTTTTACTTTGAAGGAAAAGGGTCTCCAGTGGGTTTCCAGTTTGAGTCGCACTTTTCACAGTTTCACTCCAGCTTGGAGAGTAGCCAAGTGTTTCCGGACAAGTTGGCGCCTTCCATGCAAACTACGGGACACAATCTGCTAGCGACCAAAGCAGTAGGAAGTCTTGGTCAACCAGTTAATAAAAGGCAAAAAAGAATATGTGCATATTTGTAGGAAATACATATTCTTAGTAATGTGCATTTTTTCCAACGTTTGCCAAATGGCTGGAGACGAGTCACCCTACACCACAGGTGTCGATCTCCAGGCCTTGAGGGCCGGTGTCCTGCAGGTTTTAGATGTGTCCTTGAACCAACACAGCTGATTTAAATGGCTAAATTACCTCCTCAACATGTCCTGAAGTTCTCCAGAGGCCTGGTAATGAACTAATCATTTGATTCAGGTGAGTTGACCCAGAGTGAGATCCCTCGAGGCCTGGAGTTCAACACCCCTGCCCTACACTGTCACCATGATTGTCGTACGTCCAAAAAGTTAACATCACATGTGTCTGCAAAACCTCGCCACCTAATCCAGTCTCAAATTCTGTAATAACAGATATTTGTTTGATCAAAACTGAAATGTTGAAAAAAAGAACATTCCTATCAGCCTTAGCTATAAATTGTCCTTAGTGCAGATTTACTAAAATTAGCAAAATAAAGATGTGGAATTGCGCCTGATAAATATTAATTGATTGATTGATTGATTGATTGTACTTTATTCATCCTGAGGGAAATTGGGTTAAGGCTGCCAGCCGTGCCAGCCATGTGAGCATTCAGCATTTAGGCCAGCCTCATAGACTCACTGGTACAACTGTAGTTTTCTCCTAATACATACATAAAAATATAAATTAAAAAAGTCAACTTCCACTTACTCAACAGCTCTCAATATTTTCTGCATTCAGCAATGCCAGTAGCTGTGTTATTTTTTTCATTATGAATTTTTTTACGTGCAATAAATTTTAAATGACTCATACTTAATGTTTGGCTGTCTTCTGTTTACAGAGCAGGGGGTGGCTGGCATATCCTCTCTGGATGCTTGTTCTTTATGGCGAGCTGGGGAATCAGCAGTCCACGCATGTAATAAAGGGGTAAGTGCAAACTATAAAAAATGTAGACTCACGATCACTCTCTGACTGAGGTCCTTAAGCAAGACACCTACCAAAGTTAATAACGCTAAGTCATTTTCAAAATAGATCTGTATTAAAGGCATCAGATCTCTTCATAATGAATATTGGACAGCTTTCAAACTCATCAGAGATTTGGATATTATTTCATACACTTATAATGTTCTTCCAACTTCTGCTTAACTTTATTTTCGTGCTCACTCAAAGCTCCCAGTGGGTTTTTCTGAGATCGTTAACCCTTCTGTGCAATGAAGTAATGGCACAAATTGCAAAAGGCAAGTTGCTACAAGATAAAGAGAAAGGAATGACAAAGTGATCTCATCCTTTGAAGCTTTGTCTCTCCAAATTTCTGGGCCTTTTTATCTTTGTCAGATTTTCATGTATAATCCTTGGTGACACCCTTTTTCCATCCCCGGAAAAATCTGTGGTTTGTTCAAGTTCTTTCAGCTCTCATATCTTATCTTTACACCTCTCCTCTTACTTCCTCTCCCTCTGTTTTTCCCTCAGCCTTTGGCTCCCCTCTGCATCTGAAACACAGTAATTATTCATATGTATCGACTGGTATCTCCACAGAACAGATCACTCATTCTTCTCCATCCTTTACACACAATCCGCCCCCCTCTCCGTCTCCATCTCCATTGGTTTCTGCTCCACTCATGTTGTGTTGAATCATTATTTTCTAGCACGTAAGGCTCGAAAACATACAAGCCCCCTGTTGGTTTGAGTCTGAGTTTAGACTTTGAAGTGTGCATGTGTTAAGAACCACATTTGAAAGCTGCAACTGATTTTCTGTATTTTTAAAAAAAGACTGAATTGCTGAAGAGTAAGGCCCTGCTTTCTGGAACCTTGCTTTTTAATAGCAAATACTTTTATATTGACTTTTAATACATATACTCTTAAATAATGATCACCTGCAGTTAAAAAAGGTAATAATTTAAACCCTGTAGAGAGGTTGATATGGGTTGAAAAGCTGCCTGAGATCCAGGACAATTTAGATCTTGTTAGGCTCTTGGGAAATTTGCCTCAAGTAGTTTATATTGGCTGTGGGTAGTCATGTAAATGCTTCCCAAACAAATTTGAGCAGGGACACTGTGCTATTTAAAAGTGGGGAGTGTGACTGCAATGTGATTTAATAGAAAAAACATAAAAAACCCAAGACAAATAGCTAGAGGTGATATGTGACAAACTAAACCAAGTTATAGTGTTAAATTGAATTTGCTGGAAGTGCAATCAGTCGCTAATGATGCCAACATGCTGCAAACAGATATTGACTTGCTGGCCAATTAAGGCATGTGCTCTGTGTGAACCAATTTCGTTTCACACTTTCAGAGAAACAGCCCTCTGGTCAGTCCTCTCCTTGATTTGGTTTTTAGGGTTCAAGTGGAATCTGGATAAACTGAAGAAAATAAGAAAATGCCGCAGGGTATATAATATAACGTGCCTAGAAAGTACTATTGTAAGTTGGAGCTATGTATGTATAAAGGAAAAAATTAATAAAAATAAAAAACGGAAAAATAAAATAAGCATTAGCTCACATTTGGGAGATGTAATTTAGCTTAAAAAAGCTTAGATGATTTGCGACACCTTACAGGTGTGTATGTGCATGAGAATAGTTGTCTGCCTATGTATAACATCATTTAACTATATTCACTGTATTTATAGACTATATGAAAAGTCTAAAAAATAGTTATACATAATTCAAGCCATGTGATTTAGCCCGGATCATCTTTCCTTCCAACATTTCATTTCCTGCATTTTTAAGATGCATGTTTTAGATGTATGATATCTATGGTTTACCCATAGATATCATACATCTATGCAATCATGATGAAAGTTATTATACCAATAATTTATTACACACTTAATGGGAGGGGAGTGTTTGGATGATGAGTGTACAACAAATACACTTGTTTTTTAGACAACCAGACAACGACTGGTTGATGTGGTCCCTTAATTACACAGACGTAAATCCATTTTGCACACAATGACTCTATTTATCTATTTATTTATATAAAGAGGAAGTACCACTGCTATTTTTGACTTTTCTCATAGTGATTAGCTTAACAACTGCACAAACACAGCAAACAATACTGCTGCGTGGCCATGTACTAGATTATGTAAATTAATCTAATCTTTATGGCTGTACAAAAAACCCCCAAAAAACAAAACTGACAATTTTAAAAGCAGTGTCCAGCAGTGGGTATTATATAGTCAAAGCTAATTTCCAACACCAGTCCATTCATGTACGCTATAAATGGGTGACAACAGTTAAAGTGTCAGACTAGAGCTGGGATGTAATTCTGTCACTATACTTAGCATTTATAGACTCCAGTCCGCTTATAAAAAAGAATAATGGTTAACTCTTAAAAATAAATCATTACCTGCAGCAACAAATACGGACGTGCACCTCTCCTTGCAAGCTAAAGAGCAGGTTACATTTGACTGTATCTGTGCATAGTCTGTCTGTGTCAGATCCCAGATACGAGAACAACAAGCCATGATAATTCCCAGTCATTTCAGCCACAGCCTGAATGTTAAAAGGGAAGAGGAGTGCAGGCTTGATTACAGCCAGTGATTCACACCCAGATATGTTTCCACATAGCTCAGGAATACAGTAGAATGAGAAGAGTACAAAGAGACGGACGTTCAAAGCAGAAAAACTACCGGACATTCCAGTTTATTTAATGCCGTTCTTTCCCAGACTGCACCTTCAGCTCCAACTCTTTTCAATTTCTGTTTTGTACAAACTTTCACTGTCACTTATTTAAGAAGGCTCCCACACCAAAATCAATGAAGCCTCGGGTTAACTGTATGTTTTTTGTGTCTGCCTTTCCACATTCGCCGGTTCTAAATTTGCCTTCTTTACACTTGATCTGACACTTTGCTTTAAGACCGTGCAATGCCATCTTTTTTTTATCTCCACGGTTTCCTCTCAGCACGGCAAGACAAAGACACACTGTGTGATCCCGGTGATAGTCCTACTGATTCAAGGCCACACAAAAACCTTCGAGGCTGGGGAATCGACAAGTGTCACCATAGCAACCCCCTCAGGGAATCTGCGGCACAGCGGATCTGACTCCCGATCGGGCGACAGCGATCCCTCTCCGAGAGATGTGGGTGTCCGTGTGAGAGGGCAGCAGGATCACAGGCTTGTTGTAATTTATCTGTGCTGGCTGGTAGCTCTCAGCTCCCCGGCATGGGTGGCACACTGCTCTATTATTTATCAGACAGATGACTGGCTGTGGCAGAATGGCGAGCCAGGAGGTGTGTGCGCTTTGTGCACCAAGCAAATGTTTATAGGGTAAGAGTTGAAACAGTGGAAACATTTCTACAGCGCGTTCCAAAAGAGGGTACACGGCTGGGGCTGCGTTCACTTCATCACGTAAATTGCATTTCATACTCTTGCGTTGGGAATTATAATTCAAAGACCTCATCTTGGCTCCACTTCCAACCCACCTGGATGTGTTCTCCAGAGTGCTCTGGACTTCGCTCATCTGCTCTTTCCCAAAATACACCACCGTCAGATGGACCCGGCCGTCCTGACGCACGCAGACTTCCCTGTACATAAACACAAACATGCAAAGGAAGTGATATTAAGGATGAAAGTGTGTGAGGAGAATGGGATTTGGGGGTGTGCAGGAAGGAAGACGACTTGAGGGGTTTTAAAAATACAGCTTTGGTGGGAGGATCTATCCGTGCAGTGCCAAGACACAACAACTGTTATAATGAAGTGAATAGCTGCTTAAGTAGTTCATCGTAAGAGCCATTTTCTGATTTCTGCTTTATAAAGCTGAATTTCTTTGGGCAGTAGACTGAATATTCATAAAATGATTGGACCTTGGAACCTAAACATTCACTATTTCCTGATGATTTATTCTAAAAAAGGAAATAAAATTCATCATTTGTATCTGTATTCAAGGCTTCCCCCCATTTTGACCCCGTGTTAACACACAGAGGAAGCTTTTATTGTGAGTAAAACAGATGCCAGGTGGGGAGTAACAGAGACACCAGGTGGAGATGCCTGAAGGCTCTTTGATGGAGATGTGTCAAATATATCACAAGCACACGCTGCAGATAATTCACCTCTCCCACGAGGTACGCATGCAAATGCACAGATGTGCACACGCAGTTTGTCAACATCTTCCCCAAAGGAACGTTAGGGCGGGGGATTCATAGCATTCATAGCACTCAGCAACATGAGGCAAAAATGCTTGAAAAAAAAATGTGCAGGGAATACCGAGCCAACATTTTTGCTGCAATTATTGACGCTGTCGCATAAAAGGCCCTCTATAAATGTTGGTCTAGAAGTAAATTGGAATAAATTGATTTTTTGTTGGGATCTGATGAGACAGTCTAATTTTGTGCTGGGGCCACAGAGCAGACAAAAACCCATCTCTTAATTATTTGATTGTGTAAAAAGCAAGAAATCAATTTAAAAATCTGTCTGCATACAAACAAATCTCACAAGCAGGACTTCACATTTTATCTCTATAGTCTTTCCTTTTAGCATCAAATATAAGCATATTTTCAAGTCCAACTGTGGACAAAGAACTCATAATAAGCGTGGATTTACCAAATGTTATCTCGAACACACACACACACACTTTTCTCTTACTCGGTGCACTTTTATAATAGATGAGGGTGAAGTGTTTGCTCAGCGACTCCCCAAGTCTTTCAAGTAAGTACACTTCTTGCCGTGCTGTATATCAAGTACCGCTGGTCTGCCAGGGGGGCATTTTAATGGGCTGCAACACTGCCACTAAAGTAGGATTTACCATGTAAAAAGAGCTGTGATAAGCAGCAGCAGCAGCACAATAAATCACAGACATTAAGGAAGACAATTTCTTCAGCTGATGGTGTGACGGGCTGCAGGGCTGAAGCAAGCACGTTTTGCTCTCAGGTGATTAGATTTGACAGCTGTGAGTGTGAATTATTACGAAAATGACGGAAATGACTCATTTTATTTTCACCTTAGAAAACTCCATTAACCCTGACCCTTTTTCTTAAAAAAAATCAGTCGTGATTTTGTCTCATGTGCGCACCCGCTCGGCTCTACTTGTGGTTGAAGCTACAGTGTAGTGTGTTTGAGGTGCTAGTCAAAGTGTGTATGAAAATAGATTCCCTATGGTAATGAGGTGACAAAAATGGCTGTGATCACCGAGAACATCTTTATTCATGTTCTGGTCTGAGTCATTTTAAGTCTCTCAGATTTGTTTACATTCAGATTATGCCTACCAGCAGCAAAATAAATTAACTGATAAGACAACGCATGCAGTTTCAAAAATGTTAATTACATGTCCCTCCCCCCCCAAAAAAGTAAAAATAAAATCTCTCTGATGTTAATTTTCTTCCCTCTAATCTCCTCAGCCCCTGCCTCTGTCTGGTTGATCCTTAATTAAAGTTTGAAACTTGGTCTGAATAACACTGAGTATTGCATTTTTCTGAATTACATGCGATAGAAAGAGCCGTCATGATTCATTTATAGGGGTGCGTCTGTCTGTCGACTTTGCAGTTCAAAACGTCTAACTCACCTGAAGTTGTGCATGAACTGCTTGAACTTGTCCGTGCGTCGGGACAGCGGGACGATGATGTTGATGAGCACATTGGTTGTGTCCACTCTCTCGTTTGTCACCTTCAGGAGTGGTCCGAAGGGCCGGAAGAGGACCAGGCGTCTGAATTCATTACTTGACTCCCCTCTGAAGGTCAGCTCGTACAATGTACCTTTGTCCTTTTCTGTACGTGTGATACCTGACAGGGGAGATTTGGAGCATGAAATCAGGAGCAGATAAGTTAAATACAGTCACCATCATTGTTTCTTCTTGTAAAACAGTAGGGGTGTACATTTTTTCCACTATATACTCACTCATCCACCTGTTGAACCGCTTCTTATTACAAATATCTAATCAGCTAATCAAATGGCATAAACGCAATTAATTTAAATGTGTAAACATGTTCAAGATGATCTGTGTCACTTTTGCCAGGTAAGAACAGTAAACTAAGACTGCAGTTGGCACAGGCTCACTAAAACTGGACAAATAAGATTGGAAAAAGACTACCCGGTGTGATGACTCGATTTCTGCTGAGACTTTCAGATGGCAGGGTAAGAATTTAGAAAGTTTTTGTCTTGTATCAAAGGTTCAGACAGATGGTGGATAATGGTCCTAGGGCCTAGTTTCTTGGCACACCTTGGGCATCTTAGTACCAGCTGAGTATCATGTAAACACCCCAGCTTACTGGACCATGTCCATTTCTTTATGATCACGGTGTATCAATCTTCTGATGGTTGCTTCCAGCAGGATAACATGTCATTTATTTGAGCATCAAAGCTCAAATAATCTCTAACTGTTTTTTCGAACATGACAATAAGTTCATAGTCCATACTCACCAGATCTCAAGTCGATAGAGACACACAAGATTACCATTGTGTACGTGCAGCTAACATATCTGTAGCAACTGTGTGATGCTATCATGTCAATATGGACCAAACTCTCAGAGGAATGGTTCCAGCACCTTGCTAAATACATTCCAGGAAGAATAAAAGCAACTCTGAAGGCAAAAGAGGTCCAACCCAGTATTAGCAAGTTGTAACTTATAAAATGCCCATTGAGTCTAGATTTGGGTAAGCACCACTAAAAGAATTAGAGAACCATTCAAGTAGCTAGCAGTAGCAGAGATTCTGCGATTAGATAATTAAAAGCCTGGATGGGATTGATCTACATTAAGAATTTGCGGGACTCATTTAAATCATTTTCATTTCAGTTTTCAATTATTTAAAAGCTTTTTTTTCCTCTGCTGATTTGCCATTACCCTCTGCTTGCAGTGTTTAAGCTAGGCTAAGCTAACAGGAAATGGCTCTAGCTCTGTGTTCATGTCCCAGGTAAAAGAGTGATATCATACTTCTAATGTAAATGTTGACAATATAATACAATCCAGAATCAAAGGCAGATTTTAGTTTTTGTTCTTGAGTTCACTTTATTTTATTTTGTTGTAATAATTTTGTTTTTCCTGGTTTCTTCACAGTGCATCTTTCTTTTGACTCCCCATAAGAATTCTGTGTGCTAAGTAAAATATTTTTCCATCTCTAGTATGTAAAATATTTCAATTTTTTCATGGAATCCTATTTTTACAAGTATCATCTCTGTCATCAATACTTTTTTTGCTGGACTGATATGATTTGTGTGGAAAAAATAAGAGGGCAAATGAGGCCACGTAAACCACACACATTCTCCATGGTCTCTGTCAGTTATCTTGATGGACGCCTTATGTCAGCTTGTTTCCCCATAGAGAGGTTGTTTTCCAATTACTCTGACATTACTAACAGATTACTGCTTGCAAACATACCCCATGAGGCTGGTGAAAAAAAAATTGGAAATTGGATGCGAAAAAACTCCTGCAAAGAGGCATTTGGTGTTCAAAGAGAGAAGACAGACACAGAGCTGACAGACAGATGGAAGAGAGTCAAAAGACTACTGATGTAAAAAGAAGAAGAGAACAGAGGGATTTCTGCGGCCATAGATTTAGCCTAATAGCAGCTTGAATTAAGGCCTTCCTGTTAAATTGGCCTGCTTCCTGTGAGCCAAGGCCTCATTTCCCAAAGGGACACCATAATCTTTCATTTAGTAAATACGTTAAACTATTTAGACTGAGTGCCGCCACTTCCTGTCTCTGTCTTTTTAGTCTAACTGCGCTTCTTTTTCTCTTTCTGAGGCCACAACATAGTTGCTGGCAAGTTCATTTTGCATACCTCTAGTGTTTGTGTACAGTTTCAGCTCACTAGATTGCTAATGCAGCCCTCAAACTCCCCAAAGATGCTTGTGTTAGTCTGGCTATCGAGACTGGCTTTCACTTGTCTGACTGGTTGGATAAAACGTTGCTTGTTCGAGAATCACTTAAAATCGATGTCCAAGTCCATTAAAGGGAAAAAAGCACAAAAGATGTAAGCGAGTGTCCCCATTTCATTCAAAAAAATTGCATTCCCCTGCTGTTGACTTAAAGAAATGTGGAGACCACTTGAGTGAACACAAACAGATGCACAAATGCATCTACATCCTTTAAAGCCACAACCACATAAACACAGACCTAGATTGCACAGGACCACACACAAGCTAATATGGATGCATGGAGCTCCACATGGTGACCTTTGGCTCATTTCTACAGAGCCAGGTGCCCCATCACTCTCTTTAAAACCTCCACCCACTCACACAGTGAAGATGGTGACCTTCAAAGAGCAGGCACACACACTAAAACACCGTGTTTGAAGAGATCCTCCGCTGTGATTGAGCAGCAGCTGTGTTCATTTCCTGAGGTTATGATCATAGCTGCAGAAGAACAAACTAGGAGGATATCATGACTGTGGTTGTGCACAAATACACTCATATTTCTGACCTTCCAGGGATTCATGTTGACAAAAGAAAAGGAGAGAAAGGTAAAGCAAGATAGCAACACAGTGTCACAAAGAAATATGCATTTAATTCTATTATTATTAATTATTTAATGTGTAACTTGTTAAATTTAAAAGGCAAAGAGTGAAATCAGCGGTAGAACACAACCAAGTAGCTCTTAAGGAACTTGAATTTCAATGATTTCCATTATATATTAGTTATACAATATTCCAGTAGCCATCAGTGGCAGGGCAATTTAGCACATTCAAATACAATTACATAACAATAAAAAATAGGATGATTATTGTGTTGCTGGCCTCGTATTATCTTGCATTATAAATCCAGTGTCATGCTATCCTTTACAGCCCTCCAAACTGAGCTCAACTTGGGTCTCAGACAGGCCTGGAGACTAGTTAGTGACCCCTTGGCAACCTCGAGTTGCAAGGGAAAAGTGGGTATTTGCCACTGATTGGTGGTTGGTTGCTGGCTGCAAAGAAGGTGCTACAACAAAAACCTCCTTATGATAGCTTTGCTTGCTCCGTAGTTTGCGTGGAAGATGCCGCCTTGTCTGCAAACACTCTCTGAGCTGTAGTGAAACTTGAAGAAGTGCAACGCAAATCAGAAACATTCACCCTCCAAGTAAAAGTTGTGCCTTACCGCTGCTACCAACACATTTCAAAAAGCGCAACTTTTAACCCTTAAGCTGAGACTTTGATGGATCTGTTGATACCATACACATTTACCTTTGATAAAATCTTTGCAGATAAACACATATTTCTGGAGATAGGGTTGAGATTTAACATGTTCTCACCTTCTATGAAGTCAGATGGTGTGTAGACTTTGCTAGCTTGGGCATTTTCCGCTGCACTCCTGCGGTCCTGCTCAGATGAAGGCGTATTGAGACTATGCAGAGCTGTCTCCAGGACCTCCCCAAGCTCCTCTCGTTTGTCCTTTCTCACAGGCTTCTCCTCAGGGTGACGCGTCAGCCCCATCTCCAGCTGGTATACTCTTTGCAGGGTGAAGCTCTCAAATGGTACTACGGCGTACTCGCTGGGCAACCTGATGCCGGAGGTCACCTCAGCCTTTGACAGCTGGGCCTTCAGGAACTCCTGTAGGTCCGCCGGCTGGCTCTTGGCTCCCTGAGCTTCTCCAACACCACCTCCTTGTGAGGCAGCGCCTCCTTCCTGCCCCTCTGCTGGGCCTCCATTGGCTCTTTTCAGGCTTTCCTGTACTCCTTTCAACTGCTGGCTGCGCTCCTGCAATGCCTCTTTCAACTGAGCTATCTGTTTCTTCAAGGAGGAGATGTGGAGGCGGTGCTGCTCCTCACGCTCTTGGAGGAGCACCTGGTAAGAATGGGCACTTGGAGGACCGCCGCTGTGGGCGGGCCCAGCTCCTCCGACCCCAGCAGCTCCCGCTCCAGTCTCCGGCCTCGTGCCTCCCAGGTTGGGATGATTAGATCCAGCGTGGGGTAATATATGACTCAGTGGAGGGTCATTAGAGTATGGCGGGCTGCATCTCATCACATAAAGGAGCGAAAGTGAGCAGCAGAGGAGTACCAGAAGCCCCCCGACACGGGACACCCATAACAGTAGTCCGCGCCGTAACATCACTGCACGCAACATCAAAACTCACTCCTCCTGGTTAAACCCACAGAAGTATCATGTAACTTCACACACTCTGGCCTTAATGATATCTGACTTGTGATTATGTTCCATCACCCGGTGAGGAGGCGGGCTACATATCAGTGTGAGGTCATTTAATTTGAATTAGGTCATTGGTTCCCAACTGCCTCAGACTGTTGTGTCACTGGCAAAATAAATGGAAAAAAAAAAGGCAGACACTTGTGAAAAAACACTTTCTCCCTTTCTCTTGGTCCAATTAGCTCCATGGTCTGTGAGAAGAAACTGTTCCAGACACTGCTGCATCATCTGTCACTCATAAGTGACTCATCTGTTTGCTCTGACTCTCCCACTAAGTCCATGTTGTCCTCTTCCCGTCCTCCTTCCAGTATCCGAATGTTCAGCCAAATAGTCTCCTATACAAATGTGACTGATGCAGAAAGAAAGAAAAAAAAATTCAGAGAACTCTAATCCTCAGTAGTCATCCATGTTTTTTTCCCAAAGCTGTTTTCCTGACAAAGGAAACAGAAAGGAGAGAGACAGAAAGGACTGTTATTGGAAACAATTCTTTTTAACATTTTGATGTCCACCAGCTTTCTCTAAACACGGAAGGGTGTGTCTTTAAATATGCACTGAATCAGAAACAGACCAGGCTACTCTGACATGTTAGTTTTAGGGTGGCAAGAAGTTGCCAAACCAAGCATTGCTTCAGGACTAAAGCTCCTGGAAAACAATGCTGTCACTGAAGATATGACGCAGTAAGTAAGGGAGTGTGAGCTTGAAACTGCAGAAGTTATAGCTTATATGTGCTAAGGTGAGTGTGTGTGTGTGTGTGAGAGAGAGAGAGAGAGATCAGGGTTTAGAGAGGAAAATATGTATACACCTATGCAGCTATTTATTTGTACCTGCAGTGTGTGTATTGGTATGTGCACAAGAAATGGACTAGTGTCATATTATCGCTCTTTATGTATCCACAGTCATGCAATAAAGACAGTAAACTAATTACACCCTTACTTTCTCCATATGAATTAAGAGGGTTATTATCAGCCAGGTGCTGTTGATGCAACTGATGAACTTATTGGCATAAATTCTGACCACCTGTATAAAAGAAAATCTTGGCATTCTGCTGGTCCGGAGCATCCAAAATACCACAAGTTTCCCAGGAATTGGTGTTCCAGCAAATTCACCCCAAACTCAGATTATGCAATGCTCAGACGAACTGCAAAAAATCAAAAAGCAACATCTCCGACTCTGCAGTCCTCATTTAACATGTTAATGTTAAAGTTAGGTTTTCACAAACCACAAGATGTCTGGTGTTTCCACCATTTGGCAAAAACCAAACACAGCATATCAGCACAAACACCTCATACCCAATGTCAACCACTGCACAGTGGAGTGGTGACTTAGATTGCAGACTTGGGACCTGGGCACCTTGCAGTCACTGAGTCAACCATGAACTCTGTAAAGTATTCTGGAGACAAATGTGAGGCCATCCATGTGACAATTTGTCAACTGGCACAAAATTGTCATGTAATAGGACAAAGATCTCAAGAACAGCAGCAAATCTAAAACAGAACGGCTGAAAAAGAAAAGAATCAAGGTGCTCACCTGGACTGAGGTGCCGCAGTAGGCCCTTCAAAGATACATACATATACATAAATGTATATGATGAATGCTTGCAAAACTCAACAAGCAACATTGTAAAGAAAAGTAGCCCAAATTTCCTTTATGGCAATATGAGAGACTGATAGCCATATAGAAAACCATTAGTTCA
This sequence comes from Oreochromis aureus, assembly GCF_013358895.1. NCBI lineage: Eukaryota > Metazoa > Chordata > Actinopteri > Cichliformes > Cichlidae > Oreochromis > Oreochromis aureus. Next base: position 48,462,738 of record NC_052948.1, on the reverse strand, counting down.
TGTTATTGCCTCTACATGCTTCTGAATGATGGGTTATGCATTGTTTTTTTGCAGGACTATATTTAAACTTTACTCACAAAAGCTCTTGAGCAGCATTTTTACTGCAATGGCTTTTGTGGATAGCAACATTAGTTGTTTGGACCACCGTTTTAGTCCCCAGATGATGAATTATAACAAATTTTGTGGGCTTGGTTAGAAAATCCCATCGATTTATGTTACGAAAGAAAAACTGTAATGAAAGTGATGATCTTATGACATTTTGTCTGGCACAGATGGTAAAATAACAACTTGTCCCAAAAAAGGAACCGTCATCCCAAAAAAGACTTTATCTAGCCATGTTAGAACATTTAGTCAGCACAAAATTGATCTTACACAACAGACAAACATTCACCGCTACCAGCCAAATGCAGATACAACCACTGACATGATCAGCACCAGACGTACTTTGTGTTTTGTGGTAATCCAAAAACGTCACATGTCACAAAGTAGAACTAAGTGGTGAACAACAAGCTGTAAAGTTTAAGCGATAACTTTGTACTTTATGTGTTCTACGTGGGAAAGGTGAGCAGCAGTATGGTGTATCTGGATGCAAGCATAAATAGACTTTTTGTGTGCGTGTATATGCATATATATGTTCTTGTGGGAAGGTGTTTCAGTGTTCCTGTATGTATCTGTAAATGTATCTCTGTGTATCAGTCCCGGTCTCTCTTGACTCCCCACACAGTCAGCTCTTTGACAGGACAGCCTGAAGCTGAGCGTAATGAAAGGATTAGTATATGGCAGAAGTGAATACTGGACTGTGCTCTAACAGATGGCTGAATCAGGACAGACAGGGCGTCTCTCCAGCAGGACCTCCGCTGCTGACTTAAAAAATGTTTGAGGAGAGGACGCTCGGGGAAAAGTGGCTGAGGTAGTGCTGGAGAGCGCGCTGCGGCTCCTCACATGGAGTATCGTCCTTTGAATTAGAGAAAAAGTCCTCATGATATCATTATATGGAGCCATGGATCTTCAAAAAATGTGGCACAACATTAATGGCAGTTTAATCAGTTCCTTTTGGCTCGTTCACAAAAGCTTCTCATTAGCTGGGAGTTGTGGCCGCATGCAGGGAACCTCCTCTAAATAATTACATCGGTTTTTCCAGATGATTTTGACTTCCTGTAGCACAGTTGCGCTCGAACTAATGCCAGTAAATGTGATCACAAGCCATTCACACGAATTAAAGCTTGTTCCTGGGTCTGGCATTGTGAAGGTCAATTTCCCTTTTTTACTGAGGAACAAATGTGCTGCTTTGCATTGTCAAATGCAAGCTCATGGTGGGAGCAGAGTATGAAGCTACAGCCAGCAGGTGATTAGGTTAGCATGCAGATCTTTTCGCAAAATGTCAAGTTCTTCTATTTGATTATCGTCAACTGAGCCATCAGCTGACTAAGGCTAGGGTGATTGTTCTCTCCCTGCGCTATTTTAGATTGGGTTAGCTTCTCGAAACCTTTGCAAATGTACCCCTAACAGAACAAAAGTATATGTTGTCTATGACAATGTGCTCATTCCAAGTCATAAAGGTATGTGAGAAAAATTCATCACTGCAAGGAAGGCTGGTGTAACTTTGATTTATGAGCAGAGTCCCACAGTCAAACCACCGAGTCCCACCGGAATGAATGAATTGATTCAGCCCTGGTTATTTGACTCCTCACGGGGATAGCCGTGGCCTCACAAGAACACTGCAGAGAAATAATTACAGGCATATAGCTTCCTGTTACCATCTAGCACTAAAGTAAACACATGTTCATAAAATGTTTACCCTCACAATGTGTCTGACATGTGCTACATCTGTGCTAACAAGCTACGGTAAAATAGTGAGAGACATCATCCAGGCCTGTGAAAAAGAAAGTAGAACCACCTTTACTCACTTAATGTAATCATTTAATGTAATCATTTTCTGTGTGACTTTATCAGTCTCTCTTAAGGCTCTGGAGGAAATTTAGCCCGCTCTACTTTAAAGTGTTGCTTCAGTCCATTGAGGTTTGTGGGCATCCGTTTATGCACAGATCTGTTAGATTTTGTGGTTTGTTCTTTTGCAGCTTTGCAAAGCTAAGCTGTGCTGCGATCCTCTTTTTAGACACAAGACGCTGTCCTCTGGTAATCCGTCCAAACAAGCCATACTTGTTCAGTCTTTTTCTAATTGTACTGTCCTGAACTTAAACATTTAACATGCTAACTGAGGCATGCAGAGTTTGATGTGTAGCTCTTGTACTTTCTGCAGTTTCTCTGAGTATTGCAGGGTCTCAGCCACTCCTTGTGACATTGTGTTAACACATCTGAATGCCCCAGCAAAAGACCACCAAATGTTTTCGTGGAGATACTCACACTGTATCTGTGAGTCTATCTAATGATGATCAGTTAATCAAGTAGTAGCAGCACCTGGCTGCTACTCGTCCTCTTAATATCTATGGAAGCAGTTAAGGATAAATTAAGAGTTTGACAGGACTGCACAGAGTCCTCTGAAAAACTTTCTTCTCCACTTTGCCATTAGTTATCATTAGTCATTATGATCTCCACCTCTCTTCCACAGTATGTCTTTTGTCCCGTCTTACTCGCCTCACCCTCAGCGGGTGCGGCAGATGACTGCCCCTCCTTGAGCCTGGTTCTGCCGGAGGTTTCTTCCTGTTAAAAGGAGAGTTCTTCTCCTTGCAGGTGTTTAAGAGGAGCATATCACCATTGATGTTGTTAGGATTCTTGTGTTAGCACTTCAAGCTTCAAATCCCTTAGCCAAGTAAAGCATCAAGTAATCTATGTGCAGGTGTGGCTATAGATTCAAAAACATTTAAAGTTTTCCTCTGTGCTAGCAGAAAACTTTGTTGTGGAGATCCTTCAGAGGCCTGAAAACTAAATATGTCTGGATCTACCGTAAATCCAAACATACTGTTTCTCAGAAAGGAACTTACACAAAATGATCATGTGACTTTTTTAAACATCAAATTCTCAGTATAAATCAATTTCAACAGCGAAAAAAAAAAAAAAAAAGCCTGCCGTGAAGTTCACCACAATAGTTCGTGTGTTTTCTCTCTGCCTCTGTGTCTCTTCAACCTCCACCTTTAAGTCAGTGCTTGGCAGGGCCAACACCTGATAACAGTTTCCTGATGGTGGTCTCAGTTCTTATAGTACACTGAGCTACTCTGTTTGAGAAATCGTTTTCCTTCTTTTCTTTTGCAGAATGCATCGAATACATATACAGGCAATACGAACGCTGGTTTGTTTACCAACACATGACATTTCTTCACTTTTTGAGATGTTGCAGCTGATAAATGTGCTGTCCCCATTATCAGATATGCCGGAAATAGAAACACAGATGCAGAGAGACATCCAGTAGAGAGCGGAAAAATAATCTGCCTGTCACGAAGAAAAGAAAGTAAGGACCGAGAAAAAGAATGATTTAGTATTTGGTGACCAGAGATATTCCCAGCAGCAGCATCTGGGTCAGCCGCTAAAATCACTTCCTCCCCTCCCGCTGCTGTTTCCTGGCCCCAGGGGATTTATGCCTGTTTGTTTCACTGTGTGTGTGTGTTTCTACTGAAATAGGTGCATCTGTGCATCAAAAATATTGTCTTCCTCTTGACACCTGTTAGAAGTGCAGTGCTCATCTTTATGAAAATGAGTCAGAGAGGAAATAACGTGTGAGCAAAGTGTAGCAACGAGTATTGAGCGAGTAGCTGAAGCTGCAGGAGTTTGGAAAAAGAGAAAGAATGAATTTCTTCTCTGTCCGTTGCCCCATTTTGTGAGTCCCAGTCACACTGGTGAAGCAGAAATCACACGCAGGTGACAGCATATCTCTGTTTGTGTGCTCCTCTCTGTGCTTCAGGCCAACCTTTAAGTGCTTGAGGCATTTGAGAAGCAACCTCGTGACCCCAACGTCGCGACAAACGAAGCATCTTAATCCCCGCTGTCATTTTTAAAGAGCAGACTGTCTTTGTTGTCTCCATCAGACCGCTCTTTCATAAAAATGTATGCACTGGGAATTCACAGTATATGATCTTTTCAAAGGGTGTGAGTGTTTGTGTGAAAGAGAGTGCAATGGCCTGGAAAATTAGGCGGGGTGGTTGTAAAGCAGAAACACACAGAAGACACTGTACTTCTACTGTTCAGGATTTTATCAGCACTTCTGCACATTTAAGCTTTTTATCTCTCATATCTACATCTCCTATTGAATTATTATATAGTTGCACTTCCAAGTTTTAGAATTTTTCCTTCCTGTTCATGGCAGCCACTGCATTCCATTACTTTGTGCATTTTAGGTTTTGATGGTTTTCAGATCCACAGTGCACATGAGGGGAAATCTTAACATGCTCATACCAGAACACGCTCTGAAAAACCACATTTTACTAAACAAACAAACAAGCAAACTGTTCATAAATCTTAGTCTCTGGACAACAAAAGCTTCAATACTCACCCTACTTCGCATTCAGCTGTTTTCAAGATGTGCTTGTTTATACTCCCCCACAGACATCAGTGGGGTTGGTGGCAGTGCCAGACTGAAGATATAAAAGGAATGCCAGCACAGATTGCATGATTATGACAGAAAGATAGATGTCGCCAAAGTGACGTCACCCCACAGTTTGTGGACTCCCATCTTAAGCCCAGCTGTTTTGCCTGGTGCCATATTGGGTTTGGAAACTAGATATGACCATATTTTCATGCTCTCAGCTCATGATAGCACTGGCTTTCTAGCTTAGTTTCTTCATCTGTCCTTCACTGTGGAATGCTAATTTTGGCAAATAGGAAACAGCTAAAAAACAAAACCCCAAACAAAGAAAAATGGCACCCATGAATTATTCTGCGCCCTTAGTTATGCATTCATTTTAAACCTTAAAACAATTTAAAGAAGCGGGCTAGACGTAGGGAGGCACAGTGGTGGAGTCGTTACCACTGTTGCCTCACAGTAAAAAGGTCCTGGGTTTGAATCAAATGCTGGGGGTTTTCTGTGTTTGCATGTTTTTGCATGCCTATTTTTCATATCAAAACTGCTTTTGTAACAGGCTCCAAACATGCTGGCCATTTTAACACAGAAGATTATGACCCACTCACTTTTAGGGAACTGCAAATTATGCCACTTCCCGTTGACTTCAGAGGTCACAGCCAGTAATGACTTGACATCTCAGGAGAGGCTGCAGAGCCTCTGGACAATTCCAGCTCTACCTCTACAATCACACCCATGTGGTGGTCTACACAGAGCCTGCACGCAACTTTTAAAAGACTGCTGCAGACATGTTTTGGCTATTAATTTTCACTAGAGGGCAGTGTCCAAAATATGTGTTGCAGCACGGGAAAAAGTTGGCACTTTTTTTTAAAATTAACAATTAGGAAGAATACAATCTAGAACAAAGGTGAGCAAAGTGTAGCCTGAGAAGATAGAGCATGCCGGATGCGCACAAAAACAGTCAAGTGCCAGACTTTCCAATATTTCCCAGGTTTATTATTTTAACAGACTGCAATATCTCTCAAAACAGTCTACAAAAAATGTAGATTACTGAACAGTTTCTGATGCATAAACTGTCGTCCAGCAGAGCTCTTGTTGGTTTTTTTGTTTTTTTTGGCCAGTTAGCCAATCAAATTTGCCACACAGCCGTCAACTTTTCTGGAGATAACTGTATGGATTGTGACTGATCGACTGTTTCTTGTAAACCTAGTGGACTTTTTTTTTTTTTTTTTTTTTTTTTTTTATCAGATATTAATCATTAACAAATGTGCTTTAAGTGATTCATTTATCTATTTGCACTGTTACTAAACCACAATAAGAAAGAAAGCCAAGCTTCAAAGAGCGGATCCAAGTTGACGTCTTCAAGATAAAATGATAAAAAAAATAAGTTATCCCCACTTTTCAGATAATCAGCATATCATAGATTACATTTCTTCACGTCATATCATCCATGTCGAGCAGATGCGGTTGCTTTCTTTTGTTTGTGTAGGTTGCATGCCCAGAATCCTTGACTGGGTCTAGTCAAATACCTACACAAAGAGACACAAACACGGTACCATGTGAATCCTAGAGGGGTGTACTAACAAGTGAGATTAATGGTTTAGCTTAAAGTCAGAGTCTTCTGTGTCATGAAAGTGGCTCTCTTTTTACCTAAATCACCATGGTAACTTATGGTGAGCAAACTATGGTCAGACTTTGCATTAATTTCATTCTTTTATTTACAGCATGTGTTGAGTCCAATATAGATTCCTTGCTGGGTGAGTACATTTACATGTGCAAATTGTTAAGCTGCTACCAACATCACAAATTCAACCGAGCTGGAAAGTTACACTAGTGCAAACTGTGCGTTGTATTATTTGGTGACTTTGAAAATGTATAAATGTTTTTTTTTTTATATGTATATATTTTTTAAAATCTGCTCCTAAGCTTCTTTCACACCGCTGGAATTGCAGCTACTGGAGCACACAACACGTCTATTAAGTCATAAAATTTATCTCACTTTATTGTGCTGGGAAGCTAACGTCTCTGTTATCAGGATACGGAACAGTAACCATTAATGTTTAAATGGATCCAGTTTAAAGTTTCAGGGCTCTAATGAGCAGTCGTCATCTCAGAAATAAACAGAAGCACTCAGAGGGCGCTCAGCGATAAATTAACGTAATTAAAATGTTTACCACTCTGTGCTTTAAATTCCAAATTAACAGCTTTTTTCTTGTCTTATTTGCAAACGTGTCATATTTTTATTTTGTGTTATTAATGTTCTTTATAGAATTTTATCACCATTTTATTATCATGGTCATCCCTGATTGGAGTGGGTGCACTCACAGGGATCACTTTGTGCAGAAAAAGAACCACATGACCCGCAAAGCACCCACTTTTATCTCTGATTGGTATTTGTCGAGCCAGCTAATAAAAAGAAAGCCTGGCTGTGTTCAACTCCCTTCGTAGTAAACCCACCCAGATGCAGCCGTGCCCACTCCTCCAATCACATTTGGTGCTGCAGTGAGCAAAACTAAATATTGAAGGCAAAAAACAGGAATTCACAATCACAACACAGGCAGGCTTCCAGGGCCAGCTAGAAGCAATAGCTTTATCTACTGTATGCAAATAAATAAAAAACAAATTCACTGGAATTTTATGAAAAAGTGTCAAGTATGCTATGCTTTTTGCTGACCATATACAATTATGAGTGGTTGCAAAAACTGTTGTGTTCTTTAAATCTTCCTTTTAGTCCATTAATTTCATGTACTCATCTGAAAAGCACGTTCATATGAGAGAACATTAATCTTTTAAAAACAGCCTTCTCCTCTTACCTTTCCTTCCATACACATAAACTGTCTGTGAGTAACTGACCCCTAAGATCTCTACAAGCAACCGTACAAACCACAGACACATGCATGCTTAAACTCTGCTCCATACTGTCTGTCTCTCCGTCATCCTAGCTCTGCAGCCTCTGGCGGATGGTATACTTGTTACCGTGCAGGGCAGGGATGTTAATGTGTTTGTGTGCTTGTTGGCCTCACTGAATGTCTTCTTTTCAGACAGCGCTGTCTGAGCCTGCCCTCTGGCTATCTTACTGTAAAACTGGGGAACGTCCTCTAGGGAAGGACAGCGGAGGAGAGGAAAGGAAAGGAGAGGAGAGGAGGAGAGATTAATTAAGATAAAATTTGAAAACGAGTGGGAAAAGAAAGCCGGTGGTGAGTTTGACAACTATATCCTCAGATAACTCGAGGAGAACTATTAAGCGAGTAGATGAGATACATGCTGCAAGGAGAAAATGAAGCAGAGAGAGGAAAAAGTCGGGATAAAAAGAGCCTGTGGGAGGGGAGGAAGGTGAGAGAAAGGTTTCTTTGATGTTTCGTGTCCCCTCAGGTGATTCTCCCTCCCATTCATTAGGGGCCGGTTTCTCCGGATCCTTCCAGTCGGCGTGCCATCTGGAAGGCCCTTAAAAAAACGAAAACAACGAAAAAGCCTACACTCCTCTACTTCACTACAAGTGTCTGCTGTTAACATGCACCGTCCAACCCCGCCCCCTGCTTTCCCTCTCTTCAAGTGCTCCATTTCTTCACGGTTAGGTTAGATTGTATCAGATTAAACATTAATGGTCCCCATGGGGAAAATGGGTCATTGCAGCAGGGAATAAAGAGTGGCAACTCTTCTGATAATAAAGCAGACACTTCTTAAGTAAAAAAAAAAAATCTAATTACTTCCCCATTCTGCTTCACTGATGTCAGAAATTTCAACCTTTTCCTGCTTTTTATGAATGTGAAATGTACATTAGTGCAATTGGACCTTTTATAACAGGGGAATTAACGGTACAGACTAACACACTGATATCTGACGCACTTGTTTCCCCCCCCCAGCTTTCCCGCCGGCCAGCGTTCACAATGCTCCGTACACAACAGGCCTCTCACCTTATTACAGCTGGGAGAGGCTCCAGCCAGTGCAACACTGGATCTGATAAGCAGTTAAGGAAATGGATGGATGGTTATACACACACATATATACAGTGCCCGCTAATTTGCCCTTTCTGAGACGGCAGTAACTCATCCACAGAAGCACAATGAAAACCGCAATCCAATTCGAAGAGGGCACAGTAAGCCTCTGCATAATCGCAATGTAATATAATAAATCTTGGTTTGCACAGTGAGACACTCCCTGTGTCACGGGTCTTACCGCCTGTTGACGGTGACGGTTGCAAGTGGACAGTTATAAATAGATGACAATAGATTATGGCAAGACGGCAAACAATTGAAGCTGACACAAAATGAATAAATCCGGCGCATCCACATTTTTTACACCTGCTCATCTCAACCAGAAACACCTGCAGCACATTCACTGTTGCTTTTCTTGTGCAATGGAAAAAAAAAACAAAAAACAATTATGAGGCAAACTCATGACTTCCCTGTTCTCCCTGAGGCAGCACACCGCAGCACAGAAATTACCATCAGACGTTTCTCAACTCTAACCTCGCAGCAAGGCTAAGGTGAAGGCTTGTGGTTTGGCTTTAAGGGGTTACAACAGGTTTCTTTAACTGCTACCAAACCAGCTCCACCATCTGCTGTTGATAATTTATACTGTTAACCGTCAGCCGGCCCTACCCCCGCAGGGTGATAAATCAGTGCCATTTATGCGATCTGCATTTAACTTAATAGACTGGAACCATCTGAAAGAATCAAAAGACACATAGCGAGGGTGACTGTAATATCATCAGATCTAATTTGTCACTGTGCTGCAGGGATGTTACATCAGAGCATCTGAAATGTCAATGGCTAATTATCCCGCATGACACTGTTATCTGAAATGTGAAACACGGTGGCGCAGCATGGGAAAGTGAAACTGTAAACATTCACAGACGTGCACTTAACACATAAAAGCTGATGTTATTGCCTCCTCAGCTTTTAAAAACTGCACACCATTACAGACCTGTAGCACACACACACAGACACACGGTCCGCCTGCCAAACAAACTCACACGCTGAGTAATCCCTCAAGTTTCACTCTTCAAGTCTGAGGAAAAAAAACTGATCTACTCTGCCAGCATGCAAACCAAATATTCCAGGGTGCTAGGTACTTGTTAGTAAGCGCACTAAGCAGGATTAGAGCCTTTTCCGTGATAAAAACCTCCAGCAGTGTGTACTGGATGTATGCATGTGTGTGTGTGTGTGAGAGAGAGAGAGAGAGAGGGAGAGCAGGAGAGAGAGAGAGAGAGAGAGAGTGAGATTCAGTGGGATACTGTTAGAAAGAAGCCTACACTTTGACTGAGTGCATGTAATTTTATTATCTGGGTCTGCTCAGCTGAAATTATTGTGGGTGATGTTTTGTTCAGTTCCTCTATGTGATTTTGGTCTGGAGTGACCTTAAACATGAGTCACTGATTGGACCCTGTCAGTGAGTAGTGCTGCACTGGTATTAAATATTAGTGTGGGACGGATGAATTAAATGTCAGAAAAGGCGCTGTTGCAAAAACAAACACAAGTTAAATTCAAAATTGTGGACACATTTTTGCTCGTCTCCTCGCCTCTTCCTGATATCTGCATAAAGCGCTTAATGGGGGAAAATGACTTGATTAATTTATAGTTAAGTTGGGCGTAATTACGCACAAAAAGGTGATGGCTAAACCCTGTAATTATAGTCAATCCAAATATAAACTAACAATTTACACTGATAGAGAATAAGTGAGAATAACTCAACACATGTTCCCTATTAAAATATTAGGCTTTTGTTATTTTACAGTACGGCTATCGACAGGCTACATCTGTATATCAGCAGTGTCCTCTCATGCGGACAACTTACCTCTTGTCCCAGCAGTCGTCAGTCCGGTCCACTGTGAGCGGGGCGGAGGTTTGTTTAGTCCCGGTGCTGCGGAACCGTCCTCCAGCCCTCCACCGGTCCACAGGCGACTCTTCGGTTGTCCAGGAGCGGGTGTGAGCGTTTGTACCGCGGAGCAGCGAGAGCAGCACCGGAACACGAGAAGCCTGCTGCCTTCACAATAAAATGCACTAATTACGTATCAAGTTTTGCTAAAGCTTTTCAACTAAGCTAGCTGCAGCTAGCAGCCAGTTACGTTAGCTTAAAAAGAGAAATAAAAATAAAAGCAATAAAAATGGAAAATAGTATAGTTACCTGCACTTATTCAAAGCTCTCCAGTTCATATTAGTTATTTGATTTTTGTTCATTTAAACCACAAATTCTTACAAGCAACAATTTGTAATAATGAAAAGTGGTTAAGAGTCGATGTGATACCAAGTAAATACAAGGCCAGTATTGGCGATGCTGATCGATACTGATACTTTTAACCCATAAAGGAAACTTGTGGGGTGGGAGAGCAGTGTGTCATGAATCATGATATCATTTTTGCAACTTTTGAACACATTATAATGACCACTAAATCAATGTGATGTTGTTGTTGTTGTTTCCAAGAAAACGACGTATTTAATACAGTTCAGTGGGCTACATACTGAACTTAAGGGTTAAAAACAAAGTACTGATCCGCTAGTATCAATGTGATACCAGTCATACTGGTATCACATTATCAATAATAACTGGATTGATCGCCTCTAGTTAAGAGATGATGTGGCTTGTTGCCATCATGATTGGAAATCTGGGTAAATTCACAGATGATTAAACATATAACTATTTTGCTGGTAATGAAATGAGTAAAGAAAGTCAACAGCCTATTTATGCAAGATAATTCATAATTTTCTTGGAGGGGTTATATTAGTTAGGTCTGATTATTGGGGGGGTCATAACCTCCTAACCCCCCTGGAAATTACGCCCCTGCCTTAAGAAAAATCAGCTTAACAGTGAAAGGTTGTAGGTTTTTTCAAAAATGAAATGTATTCATTATTTTAAATATTTATCAAATTTTACTGTACATTAACCCCCACATGCAGTGCCTACTTATTTGTTTTACTTTGCCCCTACTATTTTTATTCTGTCCGTTCAGTGAGAAAGACATTGTTAGTTGCTCTCTGTGTTCTGTTTTGTTCTGTGTGTTTAGAAAACCAAAAAGAGTTCGTACTGCTGTATTGTTTGTATTTCTTATCATATTTTTCAAAACAGGAAAACAATCTGTACATTCCTGGTACTACTGTAGTTTTTTGTTGTTGTTGTTTTTTTTTTAACTTAAGACCTCTGATAATACAAAACAAAATGTTTTGTCTACATTTTCATTCTTTCATTCATCTTTCCATGTATATCTTTCCAGCCACCCTATTATATAACTCTTCAGAAAGCTTTATCTCTATCATGTAATTATTAATCTTACTGACTTGCCGCAGGTTTTTAAATCCGACAACTTTAGTGATTAATGACTAATCTGAATGACAGCAGGTTAAATCTAGCAACAACCTTGGGGGAAAAAACCTATATAAATAGTTTTTTTTTTAACACACAAGTTTTATTTTGAAGGTTATCAGCGGAAGTCAGATTGCTAATGTGGTCAACTTGACCCCGAGGCGCTCTCTCCGTGCAGGTCCGCCGGTCCGCCCAGCTTTCCGCCTCCCTCCCTCCAGGTCCTCGCATAAAGACAGCCTTGTTACTCAAGACACCGTTACAGCAGCAGGAAACACTACTGCCTTTCATTTGTAAGGCCAGCAAGAAGTCCAAATGTGTAGTCCACATCTTCATCTACAAGTGACCCGAGGGGCTCTCTGAGGACCCAAATCATGTGACAGGCACGGAGCAAAAACTGTTGTCTTTGGAGTAAAAATGTAGTTCTCTTGTTGGGTACTGATACACAGCGGTGGCGAAGTACTCAGATACACTTTAGAAACACACTCTGCATTAATATACAAGTTATTTATTAAATTTTGGATAAGCAAGTAAGTAGAAACTAGAAATATCTAATAAACAGAAGAGTCCAGCGTTTGTCTCTGAACTTGAAGGAATTACGCACCAGGATTAAATGTATATCCTTAGCTACTTTCAAACTGTTTTAACGAGTAGCCTACAAGAAAAGTTACTTTCCATTGCCATTAGAGGACCAGAAAATGAGTGGCCTTTACACGCGAAGCACATAAAGATTTTATATGAATGAATAAAATTCAGCCGCACTGCCTTATAAATCGGCCCAACAGCGGTAAATAGCTTCCCAAGCCGGTGGCTCTCTTTTTAATAACTCCTCAACACAATCAATAAATACTCAGACATTACTCAGATCAGGCCTCTCCCACTCGGATGAAAAATCAATTGACCGCGATAAGCAGATAAATGTGAAAACACCCTTTAATAAAACAAAACTGAACCGCCGGTCTTAATGGTACGCTCATAAATGGCGTTGCAGCGACACCACATGGCACACCGTGGAAACGCAACGTCTTCAAACTTTTTCCCAGAGGAATAATGATGCAAAGTGCAGTTTTATCACAATAAATAATCCATCTAACGTGGCAGTTTGAGTTATGTTACCTTGAAGACTTTGCAATAAACTCTGAGATCTTTTGGTCTGCACAGTCCTCTGAGATTTGACGAAGGTCCTTGAAGAGACACTCGATGCTCGACTCAATTCATCTCCGAATTGAGCTTCTGGTCTTGTCTTCTTTTTAAAAAGCAGACAAGACCTGGAGAAGATGGCCCACGCACACGCATCATTATTCACCAGGTCTGTTGGATGCTTTGTGCACAAAGTGATAACAGCTGTGTCAGCGCACGCGAGGGAAACAGGTAATTAGGACCATGCGTGTCGATGTGCCAGCACGATGGAAACAGATCCTGTGGGCTTTCCACAGTTTAATGAGGCAAAAGGGAATCGCTCTGTTTGTTCATCAAACAGCTCTTCAGCACTACAACACATAATCAAACCTTGAAAAAAAAGAAGGAATAATAATCATAATTAAAACAGAATATTTTTCTTCTATTAAATTTTTAATAATAGCCCATCTTAACAACTCATTAAAAAACAGAATATATAAAAAATATACAGGCAGCTTGAGATAGAACTACATTTATGTACAAAGGTAAGTAATATAGAAATAAAATATCTATGTAACAGAGACAAAGTCTGGCTAAATGTTTGAAGAGCACATTAACTGTATACGTGTACTTAACGGCAGCAGCTGGCTTGAATTAGTCACATGAAATGGTCAATTTCTCTATCAGGCGTGCCTGAGGGTTTATTGTTAATGCATAGGATGATAGAAGATCTGCAATTTGAGAAGTTTCTCTCCCAGTATGTCACAATTTTTCTTTTCCATAGATAAAGAGATTGTTTCATCAGCTACCATTTCACGAGTGCTGCCCTCGTCCTGTTTTGGTTGTGCAGTCGAGCCTTTACATTACAGGCAGATTTCACACCCAGTGGCAAAAAGAACTGCATAGTGATGGATCCAGTCTAATCACTGATGGTGTCATTATTCCAACTATATGACCACTACATTGTGCAATCAAGACTGACTCCTTATGCCCAAGTAATAACTGCAAAATCATCATTAGACCAGCCCTTATGAATGACTGGAATCTAAATGAGATTTTTCTTTCTCATAATGTTTCATTCAAATTGCATTTTTAACTACTGGTGTTCAACCTCTGACGAGAAAACGGGCAGAAGATGAATTAAAAATAAGCAGAATTTCATCTAACAGAAACACAAGCTGTCCAGTGATCCAGCGACCTCTCAGACGGCTACACTGAAGTGGAAAGCAGGAAGATTTTATTAGCTTTGTTAGGCCCTCTATTTTCCTCATCCTTGTTTCCTAACCCTTGAAGTTCTGAAAGATCTCAGCAGCGTCCAACCAGGACCTGAAGCAGGCCAGGCCTCGGTCTCGAATCTGTTTCCTGCCCTTGTCCGTGATCACGTCGCCGTTCTCCTTCACGATCACCAGTTTGGGCACTGCTGTGATCTTGTAGCGATGCTTCAACTCACTGCGAGAGGACAAAAAGACAAAGAGGCGCCTTTATTAGAAAAGGACACTTCCTCCACTGTAAAGAATCTATTATACACTTGATAGTTTTGCATGAATAAATGTGAGATTCTTGCACATTTATTCATGCACATAACAACGCAGTTTGATGGCAACTGTGGCTACAGATATCTCACAAATTCAAATTTTACATATAAAACATGATTAATGCCTGCAATTAATCCTCACACCTAAACACAATATAAGAAGAACAGCTTCACTCTGCTTACATACAGCATTAAAATGTTGCTAACTTAATTGCACATGGATGTTTTGATGTTTTTATTTCAATACTTATATGCTTTGCTGAATATCTTTAAATCACACTATTGGTATGGTTAAACAGAACATTTAAAGAGTCCACTTTTAACTTTGGGAAGAAAAAAAAATCAAGAGAATAGCTGCAACTCCACCTAAGATTAGAAACTGAACAACTTGAAACTCACCTTTAAAGTACCTATGTTTAGCAAAAAATGTTAGAGAGAAAATTTTGCACTCACAGGTGCACAGATCTGACTCTGTTTTGTTTTAATTTAGTCACGCAACCCTCCAATAACTCAAATCACGTGACCTGGAAATCAAAATAAATAAATAGAGCGAACTTTGAAGAGAACAGTCTGGACTTGCTGTCACTTAAACCTAATCCTCGACAGTGACGCGCATCAGCGTTTTACATAAGCTGGATCACTGCCTAGTAGACTGTACAGACTGCACTCTGTAGGTATAAGATAAATAAAGCACCTCATTATGTTACGTTGAGTTCAAATGTGAAATATCAGATTATGAAACTCACGTTTTGTAATCATCCGTCCAAGGTAGAGCTAACCAGTCTCCGTGCATGTCGTGGTAATATTCAATCATGTCATCGGTTGACTTGTCGGAAGACACGAAAACTATTTCAAACTGAGCCGGAGGATCCCTCTCTTCCACCAGCTCCGCGTAGAAGTCACACAGAATGGGGGTAAAGTCCCGACACGGCGGGCACCATCCCGCGGAGAAGTAGATCCCCACCACCTTGTTCCGCAGAGCCTCTTCGGGATCCACAAACTCTCCGTCCTTGTTCAGGAGTGTGCGTCCGGAAAATACCTCCACCATGTCTGCTGAAGTCGGGCTGCTTTGAAACGCTCTGAGATTTGTTTAGCTCATATTTGTTGCCGAGTTTTGAACACAACGTTCATAAGTGTGGACTCTCCGAGGAAGGTTCTGTTTACCTTTCCGCAAAAGCAGCTTACAGCCAATCCCGATAATCACCTGCGGACCAATGAGGACGCAAAAACCGCTGTAATTCATTAGCCACGTGGGTAACACACACGCGCGCGCACGTACACTGCATTCAGAAGCAGCTAGCATAACTTCTCCATAGCAGTAGGAAAAGCACGACGTCTCGTGACGCTTTCCGGTATCGGTGTACGCAGGCGCAAAGCTATAAACTAGACATACGATTAAAAAACTTTAAAAATCACATGTGCGTATGTGTGTTGAGGTTAATTATGATCCAATAGCATTAAAAAGGGTATAATTACTTCTAAGTAAATTACTATAAACTTATTTGATTATTAATTATTGGTTTATACTTTGTCTCACTCCTCTGTGTCTTCAATGTAGTTTTGATACCTATTCATAAAATTGTATTTTTATTTACATGTTAGAAATAAAAGAAGGGAATAGATTATATTTTAGTCTCAGTACTAATGCATACAGGCAACACTGACAGAAACGGATAAATCATTTTCACAGTAATAATAACGTATTAAAGGATTATTCTATTCTATTCTCTATTAAAAGAGCTTCTGTATCACAAGCAAAAGAAGGGAGATAAATTTAAAACACAACAGAGGGAAACAACAAAACAAACATGAAATGATTCATTAATAATGTCACAAATGACATCATCTGTTATAACAGAGATCTACTGAATACCACTTTACGTAAACCTTTATGTACATAAAGCTACTTAATACTAAGCCTCATAGGGGGGAAAAAAGTCATTAAAGATATTTAATGGTAGATTCCAGAAGTATTTGTGCTATATTTGAGAGAAGATTTATAAAACCATAATATTACTTCTGTGTTTTTTGGTTTTCAATTGTATTTCTAAGGAAACACACTAATAAAATGACTACAGTCTTTTTTGAATATACTAGTACTTTTAATCTGGGTGAATGGAGCTTGAATCCCCTTTTAAAATACAGCTCTAAAAGACTTTTCTATGAAGTCTCTAGTAGTAGTACAAAGGGAGGTCAGTGTGTTTGTATCTCTCCTTATTTCTTCAGCTGAGTGCACTGAGGTCATTTGGAAAGAAACCCAGCCACTCTGTTCCTGTCCAGCATTTGCTGCCCATTAGTGAAGGCAACTGCTGAGAGCAAAAGACTAAAGAGACGTCTTTTTCCCCCTTTTTCCTTCCCAAGGACATTTTCTCTCCCAAAACAATTACAAACAACATGACCTCCAATTCCAATTTATCCAACATGCGACGGCTGGTAGAACAACTGAAGCTTGAGGCCAGTGTGGAAAGAATCAAGGTAAAGCTGGCATCTTTACAGAACACGACTGCTTGCTTTCTACAAACTAGCTTTTGTTGATTGATGTAACTATTTTATTTAATGTGTACATTATGAATGTTGGTAAAGTGCAACTAGATTAATTTTGGAATTTAATTCTTTACTTCTATTTTATTTAAAACACTTAATGTACAGTATTACGCTACAGAAAAGTCACTCTGTATAGTTTCATAAATTTATAAATGCTTACATTAATATAACACACACCATTGATTAACCATTAAGTCAAAAAATGATTTTTAATGTAAAAGTCCAAAAAGTTCAGGATTTCTGCTTATAAATATAAGCCGGATTAGCTTTTTTTTTACCACTAAGTTCCAATTTATTGTTAATAATCTTAAGATTTGGGTTATTTACTGAGTGTTACTTAGTAAAAAAAATAAACTGAATAATCAATACACAATACAAAATATTTAGTGCCACCTCAATAATCTATAAAAGTATGTAACTATTTATAATTTTGTATTATTTATTGTATTACTATCATTGTATTCTGTATTATAAGCATTATATTATATTATAATGGCACATTTTTGCATCAGTGCTTTTAAAATTAACGGGAAATCTTATGAATGATTTATTGTTTAAATGAAGGAGTTTATTAATCCGTCAAATCTGCTGTTGTAAATGCTAATATACTCTGGGTGTCAGTTATAGATATAACAAGTTTTTGGTTTTGCACAACCCAGGAACCAAAAAGCCTGCACTTGAATTGTTTTTTTTTAAATCCTTTCAAAGAATATGTGAGTAACAGAGTTGTACCATCTGAGTGTATTTCTCTGTTTCTGCTTCCAGGTGTCCCAGGCAGCTGCAGAGCTCCAGCAGTATTGTCTGCAGAACGCAGGAAAAGACGCCTTGCTGGTTGGAGTCCCCACAGGCAGCAACCCTTTCAGAGAACCACGCTCTTGTGCCATAGTGTGAAGGTCAGGGTCCATAAAATGTGCAGCTTTGTAACGCCTATTATTACGCATAGATTTCAAATGTGGAATAAAACGTTTTGCACCTTTTGCAGTGGAAGACAAAGTGGATACAAGTGGCATCCCACTCAATGAAGATATTAATTTTTTTTATAGTTTTTTTTTATAGTGTAATAGATTTAAATTTCATGTTTTTCTAAAAATATTTTTACACAGTTTTGTAAATCATCTTTTTTTTTTTTTTTTGCCAAACACATTAAAGCATATCACGTGAACGTGCAGTCTTTTCAGTTTTTCTTTTAAATTGCTTTTACAAAGGTAGCCCTGTGAAAACGCCATTTCTGCACCAAACAGTCATACAGTGATTATCTGTAAAGTTTTCAAAGCGGATGTTTGTTGCTGAGCTCTAAATTATGCCTTGGAATCTCGTGGCGTCTGCGCTTCCTGATGTTCAGTCTAAGTCAGGAACACAGCCAGAGAGAGGAAACTGGGTCTTCCTGTTCAAAACTGCAAAGACAAAATGCCACTTTTCACTTATCCTTTGAGCTTTTTAAAACTTTTGGATGTTCCAGCTCAAGAGAATGCTTAGATAAAATAAAATAAATGAACTCTGTGCAGAAGGTGCTTTACAAACTATATAAAAACCATGTTGTTCATTGTATTTGTGTGCGACAGTTTACATAAGTCGTTTTCTGTTTAGTCAGTTTATTTGTATATTTTATTTTAAAACAGAACTTCTATTTTTTTTGATATGTCTAAATTGTTTAAGAAACTGTTTAATCCTCCTAAAACAAGCCTAGCCAGTCATGAGACAGCTCTGCTTTATCACTTCCTTTTCCTGTCACTGCATGGGCGAGTCTCAATAGCTCTCCTGTCATGATGCCTCCTTTGCTAGCAACCTTTGCTCTGCAAACAAGGCTTTAGCGGTTTCTGCAGATGCTGTAAATAAACTCCTAGTTCTCATTTCTCGTGTATCTTTGCAGTTTATTTAGCAGAAGTCTGGATTTCAGAGTGTCAGAGAAGAGGGATTTAAGACAGTATTGTCATATGTAAGCATGTATTTACAGTCAGGGTGTAAATATATGTTTATGTAAAAAAAATAAACAAAATAAAAATAAAATGGGTGTTAAGCACTGAGCTTTACAAGTGCTGGTAATTGGTTTATAGGTACACATACAGCCTCACAGCCTGGTGGGTTTTGCACTTAGGTGATGTCTTTCATCTTGTGCAAACAAACCAAAGCAAATGTTCTGCACATAATCTAATTTACAATAAATATATAAGTCTCTCTAATAGAATCCAAGACAAAACTCATAATGGACAAACCTCAGCTAATCAACATTTATTTTTCTCATAGTGAAGAAAGAAAGGACTAATTTAATCTAGCTACTGACTACAAGTTCATGTTTCCAGCTTAAACATCCAGTTTCAACTGATTTTAAGGTGGCAAGGTGGTGAAGCGCTATGCCTTCACAGGATGAAGGCTCCTAGTTTGAATCTTAGCTGGAGCTTTTCTGTATGGAGTTAGCATCCTCTCCTTGTGCCTGCATGGATGCACTACTCCGCCTTCCTCCCATGTCCAAAGACATGCCTGTTAGGTTAATTGGTGAGTTTAAACTGTATGTGATAAAAGGAGTTAAAGTGTGGCGAGTATGGCATGAGTATCATGATAACTTTGAGATTTTAATGATTTTGATGAACTATTCTTTTTTTCCCCAATGTAGAATGGTTGTGCAGCATTACACATCTTTAATGACTTTAACAAAAACAAGAAATGGGTGCACAAGTTTGAATTGATTTTGGATTTTCTTTAATCCATACAGGGTCATAGTTATGCATATAGATTTAAACATATAGAGTGAGGAACATAAATATTTGAACACCCTGCGATCATGAAATTATGGAGGGGTCTGAAATTCACATTGTAGGTGTATTCCCACTGTGTGAGACAGCATTTAAACTAATACTTACAATCACATTGTATGATTTTTAAAGACATTATTTGTATAGCACTGCTGCACATAAGTATTAGAACACCCGGCAATCAGCAAGAATTGTGGCTCTCAAAGACCTGTTACTATGTGTCTACTCCACCTCTACTCCACCTCTACTCCACTTATTAATGTATGGAAAAGTGTGAAATTACACCATCTACTGGTCAGGTTTAGAGTTTACAAAAGTATGGAAGGGAGAGCCTTCAGCTACTGGGCCTCTCTCCTGTGAACAGCTGTGCTTTGAGACACCCTTTCCACTTTTAAAAATTAGAAATAAAACTTTCCATTTTCATAAAGCTGATAGTTAGGCTTGGATCATGTGACCTTAAAGCTATGCTATTTGATAAGCCGAGGCTGCCGAGGGACTTCCCATGATGCATTGAGTGGTTCTTCACCACTCCTATTTTCTTTTTAATCTCTTTACTCTATTTTTTCTTCCAAAGTTTTCACCTAAAAGTAGTAAAATGACTAAATGAAATGGTGTAAATGAAGTTTAAAGTGTAAGTAAAAGGAGGTTGCTACAACCATTTAAACTTCTGCATTAAACTTTATTTCACTTTCCTTAAACTCTCCAGGAATCAGTGCAGACCTACGAGGAATCCAGCTGTTCCAGCCATCTATTTTACTATCAGATTTTATCACCTACCCATCCACCTACATTTATCTGCTTTCTGTTCCAGGGAATGTGGGACGGACAGTGGAATGGAAAATTAAAAATAGAATCTAAAGTCCTTTTAAGCTAAACCGGTGCCACGTATTGTCAATGAATGCTCCACCTGTCATTTCATTCTTAAGAAAGCAAACCTCAGGTATAAAGGCAAACTTGTTCTCTAAAGAGAAAATAAACAGAATAGCTTGAATGGAGTTGTCTTCTCCTTTAAAGGTATGGGCGGGGATCGGAGTTGGGTTTCAGTGCCGCCTCCTTTTTTCTGTTCTCACACCCAGCAGCTCAGGCCAGTCACAGAAGAGTCAGCGAGCTTTGGACTGGGTTTGTGTGCTTTGGTTATAGCTTCAAGCTTTCCCGGTTGATTATGAAATTAGCCACCATCAATGAAGAACCACAATACGACACACCACTGGGGAACTTCCACAGCCTTTCCACACCTTTTTCAAAGGTCGCTGACCCCTGAAAAAGGACTGAACCAGTTTGACTTTTGTTTGTTAATGAAACTGAACTTTAATATACTGGATGAAAACTTTTATCAAGTGGGGAGATGGCCAAAGTGTACAGACTCTATGTAGGAATAGTAATAGGTAAGATCTTTTCTCTTGTTCACCTTTCTTTCTCATTGTCCATAAGCAGAAGGCTAAAAACCCAAAATGATAACATTAAAATGATATGTAAATATTTCTTATTTTAAATGCATGTCCTGTACTGTTCCAGTTTTCTTCTCATATATAGTTTTTAAAATGTCATTTGAATAGCTCTATGTTGTTTTGACTGGTATTAAAACCATGTGTTATCAAAATAATGGAGCCAAAACAGGTTTACGGGCAATTCCCAGCTGAGCAGCTTGTGGAATAATTGTACTTGTACAATAAGCTTCACTTGTGGTTAATGATTAAATGAAGAGCTCATGCACAAGGAATGTGCATCTTCTGTGATCATTAATCATCATCAAATCAGGCTTCCCTCAAAATCAGGTTTGGAAACTGTTTGTGACATTGTCCTTTCTATAGGTTTATATATTAAATAAACAATTATTTGCCAATACAGTCACCAGGAAAAGTAATACAGGATGTTTATAGAGTAGTAAAGGTCCTGTCATCTCTTATCCAGATCCTGTAAGTGCAATGCGGCTAAACACTGGTTAAAATGTGCATGTGTAAGTACGTTGGTTGTGTGTGATTGGCTTTTTGTTTGTGCTCCTGGCTGCAGCTCTGGCCTTATGCAAATACTGCCTGGCAGAGTGGAATGCCACAGACGTGCCTCCCACTGGAACTGTGTCCGACTGTCATCTCCATGGCAACAGAGACAATTGCACAGGTAGATATGGAAAGGTGGTGCAGGGGGCGTTTCCGTGACGGTATCATAACTGCTTCTTTGGTTTGACTTTTTCAGTAGTAGAAGTAGTAGGACAGATGTTGGTATGAAACATATACACACTTGGATAAGTATGTTATAAGTACATTGTTGAGGAGTCACAATATACAATACACAATATAAAATGTATCAACCCTTAGTACAGAGGTATTGTCAACAACCTCTGCTGGGTAATTTCTGTAATTAAGCAAATTTTAACTGCAGTCTCATCATTGTTAGATGGATGTTTTGGGAAATAAACCACTAGATAAGACCCATAACATGGGTGTTGTATTTTATATGGGATTAAGTACAATAGCACAAAATTCAAACCACCAATATTTTCTTATCTTGTACTATTAACTACTGTAACTATACTCAACAACAATGGTAGTCTCCTACCATTCCTGGTGTAGTGACACCTTTTTGTTAAATAATATACTGCATAGTATTTTCAGTATGAGAGTCAAGGTTAGTTAGTTAGGTAAATTAACTAAAAGTAAACTAAAGACTAAAACTACATGTGAAAAAAGCATTTTCGGTAGCTAAAATCTAATATATATATATTCTTTTGGAAAAATGAAGATTAATTTAGAACTTGGGAAACTAACTAAAATAAAAAATATAGAGGAATTATGCTTAGTTTTAGTATTTGTTGGTAAAAGTTTTTATTACGACTTTGCTGATAAGGCATTGATGGACATGTTTATTGACACTGTGGATATCTATAAGACTGTATGTGAACTTCTTCAAGAAAGTTCAGAGTTTTTATTGTAATACCTTTACTGATTTCCTTATATCTTGCATCTGAATTATGCTCTCTATACAACACTGATTAAAAAAAGACTAAAATTTACACTTTCACTCTAGAAACTAAACTGAATATAAAACAAAGACTCAAAATAAAATTAAAATAAAAACTGACTATATAATGGAAAAGCTCTAATCAGAGTCCAAATTAATAGTTTGAAAAGAATTGAAATTAATAGATTCTATTTAAGATTTGAAATGAAAACACTGACTTTATGTTTGTATAGCTATAAAACAATCATCGTTGTTTAGCTAAGGTGTGGAGAAAGCGCAGAAACAGGTTGAAACACACTATTTAGCACCGCTTTTCACTTTGATTTGTGATTTTTTTTTAAAAAGACGTGGTATTTTAATTTGTGAGTTTCATAGGGTCTAAAGACTTGTTCAGGCTAGCTATGTCCCCTTTTCCACAGTTTTTGCTAAGCTAACCAGCAGCTAGTGTTAGCTTTATAGCTCACAAAGTGACAGTGGTATCGATTGCCCCATCTCGGCTAACTCTTGGCAAGAAAGCAAATAAAGCTACTTCCCAAACTATCTCTTTAAACTTTGTAACATGAGATTTTTCCTTTCAGCATTGAGGTCATGACAGCAAACTGGGTCTCGTGTTTCAGCTAACAAGTGAAGCGCTCTCATTGATGTCACAGCACTATTGTTTTACAAGCTCAATATTCAAAGATAATGTCATGAGAGCCGCTTGTAAAGATAGCGGTAGTCAGAAGAAGTGTTATGTGAAACTGGTGGTCAGAAGTTCATCTCCATGGCTAACCAGCAGCTGTCAGGGTGTGTTGTATCATGTGTGTGTGTGATAGAGAAAAAGGAGAGGACAAAAACATAAAACCATTTCATTTTGTAAAGAATTTTAATGAAACAACTTGATTTCCAAAACATTTGGGATGAATAAAAACAGGATGATGTCAAATCTCACAACAGAACATAGAAAATTGATCACATCTTTTAACTGAAATATTTTACTACTACGTGAAAAATATGAGCTCATTTTGAATTTAATGGCAACAACATGTCTTAAAAAAGTTGTCATGAGGGCAACACAAGGCCAGAAAAGTAAGTGGTAAAAAAAACACCTGGAGGAACATTTTATAACTAATTAGGTTAACTGGCAATAGGTCACCAACACGATAACATTTTTAAAAAGAGCCTCTTAGAAAAGCAGAGTTTCTCTGAAGTAAAGTTGGGCAGAGGTTCACCAATCCGCAAAATAAATGTGGAATGTGGAACGATTTTAGAATAATATGTCTCAAAGCAAAATTGCGAAGACTTTTAATATCTCATCATCTACGGTAATAATATCATAATATCATCAAAATATTCCGAGAATCTGGAGAAATCTCTGTACGTAAGTGACAAGGCTAAAAATCAGTATGCATTAAAAGCAGGTATGATTCTGGCAGGAACGTTTTGGCACGGACTCAGGAGCACTTCAATACATCAATGTTTGCGAACACAGTTCACCGTGCCAACTACAAATGCTCTGTCATGCAAAGAAAAAGCCATGAACATGATCCGGAAATGCTGCCTGAGCCAAAGCTCATTTAAAATGAGGGCAAGTGGAAAACGGTTTTGTCGTCAGACAAACTAAAATTTGAAATTCTTTTTGTAAAACAGGATCATCGTGTCCTCTGGATTAAGGAGGACAAAGACAATCTGGTTATGATCAACATTCAGGTCAAAAGTCTCCAAAGCAAAGCCTAACCCTAACCCCAAGGCCAATAAGTATCATGGTAGAAGAATCCAGGGGCTAAACTGGCTTGCAGTCCAGATCTTTCACCAGTTGAATCCATTTGATGCATCATGAAATGGAAAATAAGAAGAGTCAGGACTGTTGAGCAGCTATAATTTCATATCAGATAAAAATGGGAAAAAAAATTCCTTTCTCAAAAGTCTTGCAATTGTTTGCAGACTGTTGTTAAACATGGCCGAGTCCCAGCTTTCTAAAGACATGTTGCTGCCATCAAATTCAACATGAGCGAAACTTTTTCTTAAAGGATTTTCGGTTTATATATTTGATATGTTTTCTATGTTCTATCATGAATAAAATATAGAATAAGCAGATTTGCAAATCATCATATTCAGTTGTTACTGACATGTTGCACAGCATCCCAACTCTTCTGGAGCTTAGGTTGTACAGACACGTGCCTAATGAGATCTCGATGACACCAGGCCTTTCCTGGCATGCATTGCACAGTTCTTCAGTGGATCGTGTTACAAACAGTCTATATATACACACATCATGCCATGCCAGAAGGTGAGGGTGTACATCAAAGAAGATCATGACACAGTTACAGAAATAGACGTTTGGAGAAATGAGCTCATTTGCTTTTGGTACATTTGTTCATTTAGACAAGGTGACTGATAGAACTCCATTAGGCCTATATACTAGAATGAGGCTGCACATAAAGAAAATCTTTTTGTGTTAGCCATACACTGTAGGCAATATGAAAGACAGAAATCTGAAAAGCAGCGGGGGCTCTAACTTGAACTTGGTCTTGCTATCTTTTGAGAAATTAGCTCAAAAGTATTTGAAGTAGAGACTGAGCTGATTAGGTAATGATACAGCTTATTCTTAGAAGTTGTTTTAGTGCAACCAATACCTGAAATCAAGGACAGCACATGGCACTAGGACTTCTCAGGGGTAACCATTTTATTGGAACCATAATTTACGAAATAAACATCAGGCTGTATTGAAGAAGGCTTTAAAACATTGAGTCCCTTAAGAAAATGTTTTCCAAAATCAAGCATAGGATAATTTACTCAAAGACTTCTCTACAATCTGATTTCTTTTGGCAGTCACAATAGTACAGTGGCCCCTAGAGACAAAGCACGTACAAACTCCAAAACACTTACAAACTCCAAAACACATGCAAACTCCAAAACACTTACAAATTCCAAAACACATGCAAACTCCAAAACACGTACAAACTCCAAAACTCGTGCAAATTTCAAAGCACATGCAAATTCCAAAACACGTGCAAACTCCAAAACACGTGCAAACTCCAAAACACGTGCAAATTCCAAAGCACGTGCAAATTCCAAAACACATGCAAACTCCAAAACACGTACAAACTCCAAAACTTGTGCAAATTCCAAAGCACGTGCAAATTCCAAAACACGTGCAAACTCCAAAACACGTGCAAATTCCAAAGCACGTGCAAATTCCAAAACACATGCAAACTCCAAAACACGTACAAACTCCAAAACTCGTGCAAATTCCAAAACACGTGCAAACTCCAAAACACGTGCAAATTCCAAAACACGTGCAAGCTCATAATATATATAAGTGTGGTTGTTCTATCCTTGCAGGTTTTTCTGCCGGTATCCAACTCCATGGGCGTTTATCAATATGCGTACTTGTGCGTACTTGCGTTCTCGTGTACTCGTGATACGTCATCAGTCGGAGACCAAGTACTGTTCCAATTGAAATGCGCATCAAGCCGAGAACGCGAAAAAAGTCCCGGATGTGTTCTCGCTCCGCCCGTTTTATCGAGCATGCATCGGTGTGGACTTGGTACAGCTAAATATCCCAGAATGCATTTCGTCCAGAACAGCGGACTCCCGGCACATCGTTTTCAACCCCCCCCCCCCCTTCCCCACCCGCGGTCTTTTCACTACTCAGGTTAAAGAAACCCCACCAGCTGTCTATCGTATTGAGTGTCCACTAAAATAAAAATAAAAGCGTTCTAACATCTCACCTGCTTGTTTTTATTAAGGTATGTACACGTATGTACATGTACACTATTTTTATTAATAGAGGTTTCACTACTGAGGTTAAAAATGATATATAAGTCACTTAGATCACTTCTAAATGTTAATGTTTGGTTTATTTCAGTGTTTTATTTGTTCCTGAGTAAACCGGTTTGGCTGTGATTAAAGTTAAGCTTCATAACATGTTACTCACAGTTAAATTAGGAGGGGACGGCAGTAAAAACTCCGGACCTGTGACATCATCACGTACGCTGGTGTTCGGACTGTACAAATCACGAGTCCGTGCGCGTACTTGAGAATTGAGAAACGGCCCACGAGTCCGTGCTCGCGTTCTCGGCGGGTACGTACTCCCGTGCGTTCTCGGCGGGTACGTACTCACCGAGAACGCCAGTACGTACTCGCGTACTTGGGCATTGATAAACGGCCCATGTGTTTGCAACAAACTTGCCGTTTATTTTGCAAATCAAGCTCAACACTGCCCCTAGCGTCCTGGAGCACTTCTGTTGTGTTATGGAGTTTGCATGTGCTCCGGAGCTTGTACGTGCTTTGGTTTTTGTACGTGCTTTGGAATTTGTACGTGTTTTGGAGTTTGTACGTGCTTTGTCTCTAGGGGCCACCATACAAGAGTCTCCCCCATTAGAAAGAATGCAGGGTTAAGGCACTAACACATTGACTTCACTCAGTGTCTATATGCTCGACATATATATCTATCTGTTTTGTATACAATCAATGACAGTGACATTAGAATTTGATAAATGGTAATATTAATAACATTTTTTGTGCTTTACTTTTTCAAACCATAAACAAAAAAGTTTTTCGTTTTTTCTAAGCAAAGTTTATTTTTGACATGGCATAAGAAAATAGCTTTGATATGCAACATACATATTTTCCCCATAAGTACAGTTGGAGGACTCCATAGCTACATATAAGCATTTGAGTAGTTTTAAAAAGACAAGTAACAAGGGAACACAGTTCATCTATCTCAGGTTAAAGGGAACAAAATCCAGCTACCAGCCCAAGTTGTAGTTTTGGGAAGGCTTTCATAAGGGACTATTTTATGCCTAGTAATAGTGACGGGGTCATTGTTGATGGTCACAGACATTTTCATACAGTAGACTATTTTACCAAAACTGATTAAAACTATGCTTTATCTAGAACAACTGACAAATATCACTGTTTAATATCTGTATTTATGAGCTTCTATACGTGCTTGCAGGCAATGATTAAACTCCTCCCCTTTCCTCACATTTTACTCCTCCGAAGACACTATAGATACTGGACAGTCGAATGGGCACTTCTCAAAATGCCCAGAGGAACTTGAGCATTACTGCATCCATGGGGAGTGTCGTTACATTAAGGACCAGGATGCACCATCCTGCAGGTGAGGCGCAGATTTCCAAACCCTGTTTCCAAGTTGTGTAAAATGTAATTTAAACAAAACTCATTCTGCAAAATCTTTTAGCTGTGGAGCAGAGACAGTGACAGGAGACTGACAACAAGGACATTTATTTAAACAAACAACAGGGTGCAAAAGAAAGCCCTGTCATTTATGTTCCTACACGACAGTGGTTCCAGGGTTCCTTCCGAGCATGTTTAAAGAAGTAGATGAACAGATGCCTTGCAAGAAAAATGCACACAAAAGCAAGACAAAAATTACATTAGGAACACATTTTATGTTCTTTGCCGCAGGTGTCAGATCGGTTTCATTGGTTCCAGGTGTGAGTACCTAAACCTGGAGGGGCAGAAACAAGTCAAACAAGGAATCATAATTGCCTGTGCCATCGCAGGGCTTGTGCTATTAATTCTTCTTGTTGTTTTCATCTTCATCTGTTCACGGTAAGTCTTTGTGTACATGTGAGGGGCTAAATGAAATGTTTTTTCACCATTGTATGTAATGCATGTAAAGGATCAGAGTGTATGCCTGCTGCATACTGATGATTAGCTCTTGGCTCTTGATTGTTGGCCATGATTGTTTCTTTCTCAGTCGTAGGAGGAGATTGCAAAGCAACAGACGAAGGGAGGAACCAAGGAATGGGACGGAGAAGCTTGGCATGATGATGGACAGCAATGCAACAGGCTCAACTTTAAAGTCCGACTCAGCAGAGCAAGCCCTCACAAATTCTGTATGAGAACCTAGCTGAGGCACATGTCTGGGAATCGTTTATACATAAAAGAGGATAGCTGTCACCTTCGCTTAAGCTGTCAGAGGTCCGTGAACGGCACTGAGACCTTAAAGGAAGGGCGTTTATGGATAAAGTGCATCTGGTGGTGCACTTTATGGGAGTTTATACAGTTCCTTTTAACACTCTTCAAAGAAGTGTGAGAGCAAAGAAGATGCCTTCCAGGATTTATGATAAATATCAGTCGGGGAGCTGTGTTTAGCTGCTGGTGTGCTGGCACGGGAGATTTTTCCACTGCTGTGGAGGAACAGGCTCATCTAAGTGCTGCTAGGCTGCACCACACTAAATAAACTGTTGCTATCCTGGAAAAGGCTGTGACACCAGTTGGCAGTGATAACAGTTGATCCGGCTGACCAGATAGTGCGACACATGGACACTAAGACATGAAAGGAAAAGGACTTTACAAAGATACGGCACTCCATGAACTCCAGTAAACTCTTGTCATATGCACAAACCATTAGATGTATAGAAATCTTCAGAGTACTGCCAGCTGCTGTTTTAGTAGCTTTGTGTCATTTTTGTATTGCTCCTATTTGTTTACGGCTGGTTTTGCTTTAGTGTCACGTCACAAGATCAGAGTGTTTATTGTACAGGCACCAGTAAAATCAACAGTTATCACTTATTCAGCAATCCACAGAAATGAACTAACACCGAATATTGTTACTCAGAAACATTAGCAATGCAAGAAAAGCATGTATAAATATATATATATATATACAGTATGTATAAAATGCAGTTCTGGATTCTCCTGGTTTGGAGGAGGACAAGGAGAACTTGTGCTAAAGGCTGTTTTGATCTGTATATTTGGAGCCGAGAAGCCTCTGAGCTACAGAGGCTGAACAGCTGAGCCTGTGTGTGGAGGCTTGGCTTAACTAAAAGCGCTCCACTGTATGAGACAGTTTCCAAACTTGCTAGCCTTTCACTTTGGGGTTTTAATGTGTATCTGTATGTGTATGAACTCTAAATGTAGTCTGAAGAGAGTGAGGACAAAGTCAGAGAAGCTTGTTCTCATGTTTATATGTCACCTGTCAGTAAATGTGCCTCCTATGTGCACTGTGCATTTGCATTTGCTTCAGCCATTTTTTTCCAAATTGTCTTTTCGAATGAAACCGACACTATGCGGTGCTCTCTAAGAAATGGAACATGCCTTTACTCTGCAGGCTAATAAGTGTTCACAATCGCTGCTGACGTGCAAATTCCTGCAGATAACTGTATCTCTGTAACCTTTCATATGAAACTATTATTTCATCCTCCACAACACAGACTCTGGACTACATAAACAAGCATGCAAGACGTACCGCAGTCATATTAAATCGTAATTATGCTTCATTGCAGGTGGTTGTTATGTTGCTATGGTTCTGTAACTTGTGTCAGCAGTGTGATCCAAAAAATACCAGTGTGACAGCGAACATAACACACCATCATCCTTCGACATAAAAGGATGTAATCCTGCTGGCACAAACCTGCAGGATTACATCCCCAAATGGGAATTATCCTGTAACTGACTTTATCCTTAAAACCATCACAGCTTTGCATATGTCATGCACATGCACAGCAGCTATTACATGTATTATCCTAAAAGTATGCTAAAGGAACATGAGAGAGAGATTTCACTACATTCAAAATTATCTTAAGAGTTTAAAATTCACAATTTTGTCATCTTAGTAGAACCTTAAATGTCATGCACATTCTCTATTAGGTATCGACATGCTAAGCTATTATGTCCACGCTATTCTTAGAAGTGTTGTTTACAATATGGCAGATAGAGATGTCATACTGTTACACCAAGGAGGTCAGCTCAAACTAATAATTTGGGTGTCTGAAAATGCAGAGAGATGAATAAGAAGATTTATTTTATATTAAGAAGATTTACCCTCATGTCCGTCTGGTGAATGTGAATGTAAATGAATGCAGTTGGTCTGTACTTATTGGTGAGTTCTCACCATTTTGAGGAGGTCTGATAGTGTCCCACCCAGCGGAGCGCTTTTTGAGAATGATGATCTGCAGTCTTTTGTGTGGTGCCTCCTGTTTCGCTTCTGTGAAGGTCTCAAGGGCAATGTTGCTGATTATTGTCTAGATTTGAAGGTAAGTGTGCAGAAACTCACTGTGGTCCCTTATCTGCTGGAGGGGAGTAGGTGTACTAGAAATGGAAAATTTATAACGCAAAAACTTCTTCAGAGCTTCTCTGTCTCACGAAAAACAAAATAACTGAGATGACACATATGTTATGTTTTGCTCCAGTTGTCCACTAATAATTGCAGCTACACTGTGTGGTGCAGATTGATGATCTGTTTATGCCTTTGACAGCACTGTGGTGCATACAGTTAGGTTCAGACAGTCATCTGCTGCCAATATATTCACATTATTTCAACAGACTTCATGTATTTGATGCATAAAGGCTTCTTTATCTTAGGCTCAACTCTATCCAGTTCTACTGACTCTATACCAGACACTGGATGAGAGGTGTGGTATAGACACCCCAAACATGTATTGTCACACCAAGGAGCCACTTCATAATCACCAGTTAACCGGACAAGCAAGTCTTTGGACAAGTTGAAACCTAGAGCCTTCATACTGTGAGGCATCTGACACAAGCACGGGTTCAGGTCAGTTTTAGTTCTATAGTGCCAAATTACAACCACACTCACCTCAAGGTGCTTTAAAGTGTAAGGTAAAGACCCTACAATAATAGGAAGAAAACCCCAACAGTCAGAAAAAACCTATGAGCAAGCATTTGGCGACAGTGGGAAGAAACACTAAGAAACCTCTGGTGGAACCACACTCAGGGAGGGGCGAACCATCCACCATGACTGGTTGGGAGGGAGACAGGACAAAAGACACACTGTTGAACTGAGGCAGAGATTAATCATAATAATAACTAATAATTAAATGCAAAGTGATGTAAAAACCCAGGTTGAAAAGAGTTGGGTGAAGAAGAAACACTCAGTGTATCATGGGATGCTCCCAGCAAGCTAGATCTATTTCAGCATAACAACAGGAGGGTTCAGGGATGCCTCATCCAGCCCTAATTATTAGCTTTATCAAAAAGGTCATTTTTAATATAATCTTAAAGATAGAGTGAGTGTCTGTCTACTGAATCATACCAGTCTGGGAGCTGGTTCCACAGAAGAGAAGCTAGTGTGGGAGAAATATGCTCTCTCATTCTAGTCCCTATCAATAGGCTTTTAATGTCTTGTTGTTATACAAGCCAGAGAGAAGTAACTGCTGACCTTGGCCAAATGGCCTTGGTCCCTGTTGATGCAACGGCTATACCTTTCTCAAGGTCCTCGCGTGACCAGGAGTCTACACCACTGTGTTGCACAACTAATCTAACTACACCATCAAGTTAGATAGTCAGCATTGACCCCCAAGCTGAGCAATGTCTTCTGTGAGAGCTTATAAATGATTTTTTTTTCCATCTGTGTACTCTGTGTTTTGTCATAGTTGATTCCAAGATAAATGAACTGTAATTTACTGTATCTAGCACTTTTTATACTACCAGCCTCATCCACAGGCAGATTTTTACACACACTGACCCATCCATGCAAATCTACCCCGATTTGCATGGATGGGTCAGAAAGGGGAGATGGAATTGCCAACCCCGTGAACAGCTGACAACTCACGCTAAATACTGTTGCGCTAATACTTTACGTCTGCATCTCTGGAAGATCGTTTCTGTATGAAGAAAAACTGGTCTAACCAAACTTTAACGATACTTGGCACGTCATATTAAAACAAGGAATCTCAATGACATGAAACAGATGTCATGTTACAAAACTAATCCTTTTAGAATGCCAACTCTTTTTTGCCTTTTTTGTGTACTTCCTGTTAACATACCTGCTGGCGCTTGCTTTGTTTCTCTGTGTTGTGCGCATAAGTCACGTTCCTTTCACGTCATCAGAGATGGGAGGGACGTCACAACTGAGTCGACCATGTTGCAGGAATAGCAGTTGAAAACAAAACAGGCTATTAGGTCATCACTACCACTACCTGGAGTACAATGCAATGCCTTTTTTTCTCTTTGTACTTTAAAACACCACAACAGTACATTTGTGGATAGAGCCTGGTCGATGCTTTTTTTTTTTTAAGCAAATCACAAATAAACAAAGGTGGCAGTACAGATTACAAGCTCTGATGTTTTACATACTACTTATAGCATTTGGACTGTGAAGTCAGGGTGGACTGCAGTAATACACTTTATATGAACACTGTATATAGAAATTGCATGCAGCCATCCCAGCAAAGACGCCCTCTTGGGGCCCATGTGGAGCTACTGTGAACAGACCTACATTTCACAGTGGGCAGCCCACTGTGTAATGTAGAGCCTAGGTCCAGATTGGCCCCAGTGGGGCAGCTCATGGCGTGGGCTGACTGTGGGTTGCTCACACTAAGCAGACAGGGACCCATTATAAATGTGCAGCATGTCCACAGTATACCCACATTAGAGGAGTGCCTACCCCAGTGCGGTCCCCTGATGTGCCTCATGGTACGTTAGTACCACCAGTTAGTATGCAGTGTGGACCAGAATGTTGCTCAAAAAACAAAACAAAAAAAGCTGCTGCCATTTTCACAAGGAATTGAAACATCAGTTAGCTCCACATATTAGATTTGGCACATTTTTACACTAGCCCCAAGGGATTTGTGTCTACTCCAAGGCTTGGAACAGGGATCTTTCACTTGTTAAGCAAATGTGTAAAACTGCTACATCATCTAAAAGAAGGAAAGAAAGATAGAAAACAACCCTTAAATCCTATCAAAAGCATCAGTCTGACTTAGAAAATGAAATACAGCCTGATAACTTTCCAAGGTACCAACAAACGATGGTATGGTACAGTTTAATGGGTCAAAGTAGGAAAGCTGAAGCCTAGAGACACTTATTGACTTCAGCTGCTGTGTCTAGACACCTGTCAATCAAAGCAGCCATGAACCAAACTCCATTATCCAAAAGCCCACCCCATTCCAGCTCTCCACAGACATTCTTTTGTTTTTTGTTTTTTTCATACCAGGCTGTAAACATACTTTTTAGTGCAGTAAAAAGTAAAGCTGACCATTTTAACACGGGACTTTTTATTGACTGACTCACTTTTGTGGAACCAGCCTCAGGTGACTGGTTGGTGTATAGGTGTGATTGGTTGCGCAATCTTCTCAGCTGCTGTAGTTTGCTGGACTTCTCACGATGCCATGATTAAGCCCCATGAATCTCTGTTATCAGTGATTTGTTTTGGTCACAGTCAGTTTGAATTTGATCATGTGAAAAAAGGTCTCGGTTGCAGGTGGAGACAAGACTGACTTGTTCTTGGCTTCTGCTACAGTGAAATGCTTTGCCTAGGATGTCTGAAAAGTGGGCTAATTCTCACATTTTTATCCACATAAATGAAATCAACTGATTAATAAGCACTAAAAATACTCTGAACACCAATCACACTGTGAAAAAAATGTCTGTGTAAATCTCTGCTAGACTTTGTTGACAGTGAAAGTTTAGGATCTTTGACCTAATTTCATTGGGCCAGAGCACCCGGCTGACTTCAAAAGTGCGAGAGCCGTGGTATGCTGGAGTTTCTATATGAGGGGTGTGTCTGTTGTACTGAGAAATGAATGTGATAAGAGAGACAGAAACCTGCCAAACTGTTGTAGATGTTTAATTTGTTAGAGAGGCAGTAAAAACCTCTTTCATAAACAACACCTTAAATGACTGTGCCTGTTTATTTCCGGTGGACATTAGACCTTTGATGAAATACAACTACAAGCCTATCTCGATTCACTCTCCACCATGACTGCTATCAGCTCCATCTGTTCTCTGGTATTTCTGCCAGCTATAGGGGCTCCAACAGCTGTGCTGTGACTCCCAAACACCGGATGCCACTTAAATCAGCATTGGAAGCAAGCTTGGGGAGTTGTTCAGGAAGAGTTACTGGGCTTTGGATCCTCCCACTTTTCCAACCAGCTTGTGTTCAGCTGCTGTAGGTCCTAATAATGCCACTGGAGGTCAGCAGAGCACAACCACATTTAAATTAATAAACATAATTCAGTAAGTCATCATTATGCTCACAAACCTCTGCATACTCAGCAAGAGACTCAAAACTGAATGATGTGACAATTCTAAATGTGTGCATACACACTTTGTAAGGGCTGCAGTAGAAAAGTATGTGATCTGGAAGGCAGTTCTAAATCTTTACATTAAATACATGAGTTTTACAGTACTACGCCTGTATGTCCTTAACTTTATTCCAGTTTAACGCTGGTTCATATTTGATCTGCTATATTTGAGAAGAAAATATTTTACTTTTTGTTTTTCACCAGTGACACTTAACGTAGAGCCAGTGGGTAAATCAGAACTTTGAATTCTTTTAAATTCAATCTCCTTCTTCTCCTTTCAGCTGTTCCCTTTAGCGGTCGTCACAGCAGCTCATCTGCTTTCATATGACTGTGTACCTAGTCTGTCACGCCAACCCTCCACATGTCATCCTTCGCCACGTCCATAATTCTTCTCTGAGTTTTTCTTTTTTTCTAGCTGTTTTGTGAAGATATTTCTAAAACAAGGTGGAAACTAGTGGGAAGGCAGGCAGTTGTGATTAAAACAGCAAAGATTTTCCCTCTCACGCAGCTTTTATTTGTATTTTATCCTCAGTGCCGTGGAGGTTCACAGCGTGTCCTATACATTGGTTTCCTCAGAAGATTTTTGGCTTATCAGATCGAGACAAAGAGCAAATGTTCACTGAAAGCAGAGTACCTCTGGGATTTAGACAGTCTAATCTTTCATTTAGACTCCCATAATGAACCCTGTCCACCTGGCTTTATGGATAATGTAAAGAAAATTCCTTCATCATTGTTGATGATAGCTCATTTCACCCCCTTGATCCTGTGTGTCTTATCAAATGAAAGTGCAGCTTGAACAGGTTAACTTACTGCTGGAATTGATAAGCCATATGTCAATTATTAATGAGCCATTCCAGTTTTCTCTGAGGCCCCACGCTGCCAACAAATAAAAAAAAACCCCAAGAAAACGTGGTTGCTGCAGGACCAAGAACATGAAGTAAACTCGAAGTATTACTGTGACTTGGCCTACGTGCCTCAAGTAGTCAGTTACTCACTGGCAATAACATTAAAGCACACAAAAAAAACAATAGCAAATTGTTTTCGAACCAAATCTCAGAAAACTAAATTGTTTTATTAAGTGCTTACGGCATGACGCTCACATATTCTCCACATTCCTGATGCACTGACTCTCTGTCTCTTTTGAGATTTTCTACACCATTACAGAGACACTCTTGCTCAAAATTTCATTTGCCTTCTTTCTCATGAGTCTCTTGAGAGTTTGCAGCCTTCCCTTGAACATGTATTGTTCTCAAAAACAGGCCAATAGAATCTGCATAGAATCTGTATAATAGAAAGTCTGTATAATGGTCTTTGTTATTCCTCTTGCTATCATTTGCTACAGCTGTATTGATTTATATATCCACATTAGTGTTGGCTCAAGGGCACCATGTGAAGTAAACACTGTGTAACAATGTGATGTAGTTTCCATGTATTAAATGTTTTTTTTTCTTGCCTTGAGCCGACAGATTGTTGTGTAATTTGGCAAATGGAGACCTTTCCTGACCTTTCTCTTGACTGTAACAGCCAAAGGGACGATTTCTACCTGGACTGGACTTTCTGTAAAAACCAAAGAATGTGAAGGTTATGCTCACTCTCAAGGCCTTGACTTAATGTCTTATTTATCTTCACTTACAGTCCCAATGGTGTGAAAGACTGTAGTTAAAGTTAGCTTAAAAATGTAGTGCACTAATGTCAAGCAGTCCTAGTGCTCCTAAACTCCACATGAGGTTAAGAACTAAAAGCTGATCTGGCTTCAGATTTTGTTTTCTTGGAATAAGAGATTAAACTTGGGTTGCATTAGGTTTTCTGCATTAGCAGCGGGTAAGTTGCTGTTAGATCACATTAAAACCAGTTTTATCAGGTGGTGCCCATCGAGCTAAATAGGAAT
Organism: Oreochromis aureus; assembly: GCF_013358895.1. Taxonomy (NCBI): domain Eukaryota; kingdom Metazoa; phylum Chordata; class Actinopteri; order Cichliformes; family Cichlidae; genus Oreochromis; species Oreochromis aureus. Next base: position 48,426,176 of record NC_052948.1, on the reverse strand, counting down.
ATGTCCGACATAATGGAAAATGCTGGCAGTGAATCTGATTCATGGAGGCATGTTGGTTTGGTTAATTCAAATCTTACCTTTATGAAAAAAAGTTAAACAAATAAATAAAATAGGCGACTGGCGACCTGTCCAGGGTGTACCCCGCCTCTCGCCCTATGACAGCTGGGATAGGCTCCAGCGCCCCCCGCGACCCTGAAAAGGATAAGCGGAAGTGAATGGATGGATGGATGGATGGAGGAATAAACCCTAAACCAGATTAGCAATCTACAGGTGTCTTTTGGAATTGGACTGAGGCCACCTTCTCTAAAGGGTCTTCTTGGCCCTGTGGTTTTGGTGCGCGCTTAAGTCCAATTACCGTCTTCACACCTGCCCACGTGAACCGCACCAAGGCGGAAGACAAACCAGAAGTAGATTTAAATGGACCAGATAGCTACTACTACTACTGTGACACAGCCGTCGGTTCGTGAACTCCTATTATTAAACCTTAAGATGAACATTTTTTCATTACCGTCTTGATGTTTTAAAAACAGACATGGTGGAGCGAGGGATCTGCAGAAACCATATGCTCATTGGTTAATAACTTGTCAGTTAAGAGTCAGTGAGCATATCACTGACAATTAGGGTGATCAAAATATACAAAATGGATAATTTCTTAATCAGTATGTGTCACGGCTGGGGCAGCAGTCGTGTTGAGGAAAGGAGGACCCAAAATGCAAGCAGCCGACTGGTGATATGAGTGAGGGTTTATTTACAGGTGGCAGTGGCAGAACAGGCAGTGAGGAATGACAAATGACTAAAGAAACCTAAACTGGGAAAACTAAAGAGCAAACCTGAAGTCATATGAAACGGAGAATGCAGAGAGACGCAGATTAACGCAGAGATACACAGAAGAACGCAGAGATACGCAGACAAATGCAGACGAGCCGACAACAGGCACAGACTGACACCCACTATATATACACACACAAACAAGGAGACCAGGTAATGACATACAGGTGGGAGCACAGCTGATTCTAATACACAAGACAACCTGAGGAGACAAGCTGAACACGATGACAACAGACACCGACCTTCAGAATAAGACAGGAAATCCAGAACACGAACAGGGCACAAGGGGAGGACACAGAATACCAAATCAGAATACACACGAGGCACAAAATGAACTTCAAGGAAACACAAAACGCTGGGTCAAAATGACCCAGGATCACGACAGCACCCCCTCTCCAAGGGCTGGCTCCAGACAGCCCAAAACAAAAACAGACGACCAACCCAGGGCGGTCGGCGGGGGGTCCAGGACGGAGGGACCAACACCAAACAAAAGAAGCTCCAGCGAGTTACAGGAACTGTCCAAAACACAAACACTGGAGGTCAAGAATAGGGTCCCAAAACACAGTTCAGGAGGCCGGCCCAGAGGCTGGCAACTCAGGAGCCTAGAGCAATTCCTCTCCGGAGGCCGACCATGCGGAAGGCAGCGGTGGCGATGGGGAAACAGTTCAGGCGGCCGACCGTGCACACGGCAACGGTGGCGACGGGGAAACAGTTCAGGCGGCCGACCGTGCACACGGCAACGGCGGCGACGGGGAAACAGTTCAGGCGGCCGACCGTGCACACGGCAACGGCGGTGGCAGAGCAGGTCCGGAGGTTGGCTGCGAAGCCAGCGGTGGCGGCGTGTTCTTTCAGGAGGCCGCCCTCGACGGCCATGATGCCAGCTTAGAGGCCTGGAAAGCGGCCAACAAGGATGAGGTGGCACAGGGCGAGCTGGCTCTGACGGCAGTGTTGACGAGGCTGAGGCTGACTCGGAGGCTGCAGCCGGAGCTGGACCAGGCGAGGCAGGAACAGGTGCTGAAGCCGGACCAGGCGGCGAGGCAGGAACAGGTGCTGAAGCCGGACCAGGCGGCGAGGCAGGAACAGGTGCTGAGGCCGGACCAGGCAGCGAGGCAGGAACAGGTGCTGAGGCCGGACCAGGCGGCGAGGCAGGAACAGGTGCTGAGGCCGGACCAGGCGGCGAGGATGAAGGCTCGGAGGCTGCAGCTGGCGAGGATGAAGGCGTTGCGGGGGCTGGGCCAGGCGACGCTGAAGACGAAGCGGACTCGGAGGCTGGACCAGACGAGGATGAAGCCGGAGCTGGACCAGGCGACGGCGTGGGAGAAGCCGCTGCTGCAGGCGGCGTGGGAGCCGAAGACGGAGGCGCTGCAGGCGGCGGCATGGTGGATGAAGCTGTTGCTGCTGCTGGCAGCGTGGATGAAGCTGCTGCTGGAACAGCTGGTGGCAGGACGGGCTCCTCGGGCCCCCCAGCAGACGAGGAAGGAGGCTGGACGGGCTCCTCGGGCCCCCCAGCTGACGACGAAGGAGGCTGGAGCGGTCCCTCGGACCCTCCAGCTGACGAGTCAGGAGGCTGGACGGGCTCCTCGGGCCCTCCAGCTGACGACGAAGGAGGCTGGAGCGGTCCCTCGGACCCTCCAGCTGACGAGTCGGGAGGCTGTATGACCAAAAATGAGTCACTGAAGCCATGAATTTATGAGAAAAGAATGTTGCTATTGGCCCCTGGTGGCCTTTAAAAAGAATTCAGGCTTACAGGCACTTCTGCATTAGCTTCTCTTTTGAGACGCTGAAGCTACGCCCATCTTTTATATACAGTCTGGGGTTTGAAAAGCAAACTTGCTGGTGGAAACTTCTCAAATATATATATGTATTTTTTCTCAGCTGCTTTGTTTGATGAAGTTCGCCAAATAATATATTAAACATTTTGATACTTAGGCGCAGCAGAAAGAACATTTATTAATGCTGGACTGGATTGTGTCCAGTGCTATGTAATTTATTTATTTCTTTGTTTTTTCATTTGTGTTGAGATGAAACAAAACAATTTTCACTTCACCTCACATGCAAATATACAACAAGTGCTCTTTTTCTTTGCAAACTAGAATGTAAAAATAAATAAATAAAAATCTGAAGAGTACTCACTCCGATGCACAATAGCAGTCACTTCCACTCTGAAACATAATAGTCAGATACAGCAGGAATTCACTGTTAGTGAAAACACGTAGGATGAGACTGTCAGCAGTAAGAACGAGTCTGCTGCGATTCTGACAAAAGATCTAAAGATTCTTTACCACTGTGGATTACACAACGTAGGAAATGTGTCATGCTAGTGACACTGGCTTGTTCATTTCTAGAACTAAAACTTCATTTCGAAAGATTTTTGTGCAACTTTCTGAAGGTTAAATTTTGTTTTCTTTGAAGCTTAGATGAGCTGATGTGGGAACTTCAAAAATGTTGCAAAAAAATGTGACAAAATTGAGACTGCAAGGTGAACTCACAGAAGATCCTTTTTTTCATTTGTTTTTTGGAGTAATAGCTCACATTTTGAGTAATTTTTGTAGAAACAGGTACAGAATTGGTTGTTTATCCCCTCAGTGGCTACTTTGTGATAAAACGGGAAAAGAAGAGGTGAATTTGATACACAAGTTGATCCAAAAAACTGGCAATTATATCATAATTACTCTTTTTCTCTTTCAGCTGCATGTTGAACAGCTGTGAGGACCACTCTTGTGGCTCTTAATGTAGTGCAGGAATAATAGCAGGTTCCAGTGATATTTAAAGTTTATGTTGCCAAACGCGTGTCCTCGAAACTCCACACGATAGTGTGTTTTTGAAGGTTGTGCGACTGAATGATGAATGACATTCTCGTGTCACATGCACGCAGCATTAAGGCAGGTGACTCTCTGACTTTCAGGTTACTTGCGCATAAGGCTGTTCTGAAGTGGAATCAGTATAAAAGAAAAAAAGATCCATAATGAAAACACTGCTTTCAAGAAATCGTCTAAGCTTTTTTGTGTCTGACAATCGGTGTTTGTTTGTGTGTAGGATGTGTGCATGATACAGAGAGTGCGATATGAGGAAGAAGATGTTCCAGACGATCTGAAGATCCAAAAAAATTCATGCATAAAATAAAGACACTACAATTTTTTTAACGATTTATTTCCATTCTCTGAATTTTCTTGTCCGTGGAACACCCCTCCATCCCCCACCCTCCGCGTGGTATCTGCACCAAGGACCAGAACCAAAGACAGCGCCACGTTTATACGTGAGCTGCGTCAGGAAGCTTCTTGGAGAGATGAGGCGCACTGACAAAATCTCAGAGCAACACAACAAGCTCGTGAAGAACTGTGTCACCTGTGCGCACAGAAACATTTTATTTGTTTTTATTTAGCAGAAAACTGGCACATGGAGCCATATCTAAAGATTATTTCCATGATGCGAGTCATTTGGATCTGATCATGACTTAAACACTCTCGTGGATAAAAGTTAAGAAAAAAATGTCTGGAGAATTTAGCGACACTGCTTATGAAGGCTCGGCAGGGATCGTCTATGCTGCTTCCTTTAACTTGAGCTATGTTTTCAACACGACCAATAGCTCGTACGAGGACTACCTCCACCTGTCAGACTCTGAGAAAGCTGACTCTGTGGGAGATGGAGCCGCTGTTGTCAGGATTATCATCTCGGTCATTTACTCTCTGGTTTGTGCGCTGGGTCTGGTTGGAAACCTGCTGGTCTTGTACTTAATGAAGTCTAAACATGTGTGGAAAAAATCTTCCATCAACCTTTTCGTAACTAGTTTGGCGGTGACTGACTTCCAGTTCGTCCTGACTCTGCCCTTCTGGGCTGTGGAAAACGCGCTGGACTTCACTTGGCTTTTCGGCAAAGCGATGTGCAAGATAGTGTCCTATGTGACGGCAATGAACATGTACGCCAGCGTTTTTTTCCTGACCGCCATGAGCGTGGCGAGGTACTGGTCACTCGCGTCTGCCCTGAAAGGCAGGCGGAGGCGGGCTCACTACTGCTCTGCGCGGTCCATCACCGTTATTATCTGGGTTTCCGCCGTCTCCGCCGCTCTGCCGCACGCGGTTTTCTCCACGACGGTGACAGTTTCCAACGAGGACCTGTGCCTCGTCAAATTCCCGGAAACCAACGGATCGGCGCAGTTCTGGCTCGCGCTCTATCACTCTCAAAAAGTGCTGCTCGGCTTCGTGGTGCCTCTGGGCATCATCTCAGCCTGCTACCTGCTCCTTTTGCGCTTCATCACCAACAAAAACATCAACACCTCGAGCGCCAAGCGACGCGCCAAAGTCACAAAGTCCGTCACAATAGTGGTCTTGTCCTTCTTTCTTTGCTGGCTGCCCAACCAGGCGCTCACAGCCTGGGGCATCCTCGTGAAACTCAACGTGGTTCACTTCAGTTATGAGTACTACACCATGCAAGTGTACGTGTTCCCCGTGTCCGTGTGCCTTGCGCACTCCAACAGCTGCCTGAATCCCATCCTGTACTGTCTGATGAGGCGGGAGTTCAGAAAAGCGCTGAAAAAACTCTTCTGGCGGATGACATCACCGACTCTGACCACCTTAAGACCGATCACAGCCACCACAAAGCCGGAGGCGGACGAGCAAGGGCAGGTCTTGGTCCCCGTGTGCGCACCCGAGGAGCCCGCGGTGGTGTTTTATCCTCCCGGGGAAGTGATTTACAATGACAGGCGAGACCTACCCCAGAACAGCGCTTAATCGAAGGCACGTTTTAAATCCTCTGTGATGTTGTATTCATACACATTTACATCAATCAGGTCAGTTTTGTTTGCCTCACAGCTGTCCAGGTTGGAGGAGGGAAAACGTCAAACAGAAGCGCTTATGACTCATGTTTGTCCACAGAAATGCTACTTTGGCCTCACCCTGGTTGAGATTTTAAAAAGCCAACTTACTGGCGTTCCTACCTATGAGAAAAGACGCATATTTTAATAAGGTGTCAAAACATATATTAAATGTGCAGGTAAAGTGCATCAACAAAATGTGAGACATTTGCTCATCTTCGCCCCGTCCTTATCTTGAATGACATTTAGTTGTTAAATGCCACTATAATGTTACAGAGAATATGTTTCACAGACCTGTGCTGATTGTGTGTGTGTGTGTGTGTGTGTGTGTGTGTGTGTGTGTGTGTGTGTGTGTGTGTGTGTGTGTGTGTGGGGGGGGGCATAGTTGCATAGACTGATGTTTTGAACTGTGGGAGGAAAAGTTTGATTGATACATATGGAGAAGGGGTGTTATAATTAGGTATGACGGACACTACATACATTTGTTGCTATTGCAGAATTTACTGAATTTTTAAAACAAATTAAATGTTTTTTTATGTTTGTTTTTTGCAATTAGACGAATTTAGAAAATCGTGCTTTTAAAAGTGTTTTCATTTCAAGCTCCATTTTTTGCCAATCAAAATACAAACTTATACCTTTACGTGCCAAAATGAGAGTGGCCACAACCAATCACAGAATGAGTAATAATTCCTTTAAAAACACCACCCCACTCAATCCCGACACTCGTGAGTGCAACAGATGGGAGCACATAATCAGCACTCATTTACTCACATCCATTCGCTGAGAGGACAGCGATGACTTTTAATAAACAGAGAGCAAAGTTCTCAGTAAATAAATCGAATTTAAAAGCAGTCAAAAATGGCATTTCACTGACAGCTTCGCTCTCCTCCCTCTCCTCCCTTTCGCACGTGTTAATGCAGTGTGAGCAGAATAGAACCCTCCCTGAAAAGCTATTCATGTGTCCACATTGAACCAAAAATGAAAAATAAAAATAGGGTCAATTAAGTGCTTAAGACCATCCTGTTCTAAAGACTCTCATTTGGTTAATATGCCTCCAGAGCCTTCAGTCCATCGTCTGTTCAAGCTGTGAGCCCATGAGAAAAACAGTGACAGAAAAAGAAACAAGAAAAAACCCCTACATACTAACAGGTGTCTTGCAAACCCACTCAAGTAACCAACATTATGGGATAAAGAGAATATATGTACACATGGCACCAGGCTAATCTAATTACAAGTGAATGCCAAACAGCTTCAGGACCTTGGTTTTAAATTAGCACACCAGAGAAATGATTCATGTGGGTGTTCAATCTGAAAACCACAGTGCACTCACACATATCATGGGACACATGGAAAGTAAGTAAAATCCCCTTTGATGGAAGTAATAAAAAAATGACTTGAATCAAAATCATGATTAGAAATTTAAATGTAATATTCATTGCTCAGAAGGCGATCTGATATCTCCCCCTCACGTGGGCCAGGATGTAAAGGACATTGATGCAAATATGATTAGATAATCTACAAAGGCTTCTTGTTGTGAACGATAGTTATCTTATTCACTCAATTGGCTATAAATATGCAACACCAATTAAAAAACTTGGGACATTGTGCAAAATGTAAATAACAGCAGAATGCAGTAATTTGCAAAGCCATATTTTATTCGCAGTAGAACGCAGAAGACATAATAAATTGAGGAAATGTATACTTCGGGAAAAATATGAACTCCTTTCAAACTCGCTTGCATCAAACACATGTCTAAAAAGTTGCCACTGTGTGGCATCCTCTCTTCTTTTCACAACAGTCTATAAACAGCTGGGAACTGAGGAGAGTAGTTGCTCGGCTTTTGGGAGAGGGATGTTATGGAAGAGGATTAGGGCCACTGGAATAAAAAAAGTGGGCACGTCTTTTTTTTTCTTTTTTTCCAGAATTCTGAGAAAAAAGTCAGAATTCTGGGATTAAAGTCAGAATTCTGAGATTGAAGTCAGAATTCTGAGATTAAAGTCAGAATTCTGAGAAAAAAGTCAGAATTCTGACTTTAATCCCAGAATTCTGACTTTTTTCTCAGAATTCTGACTTTTTTCTCAGAATTCTGACTTTAATCTCAGAATTCTGGAAAAGAAGAAAAAAAACATGTGCCCACTTTTTATTTTTTTTCCCAGTGGCCCTAATCCTCTTCCGTAGGATGTTGCTCCATTCCTGCCTGATATATAGGATTCCAGCTGCTCAACGTTCCTGGCTCTTCTTTGTCATATTTTCCATTTCATGTTGCATTAAATGTTCTCAACTGGTGAAAGGTCTGACTGCAGACAGGTCAGTTCAGTGTCCGGACTCTTCTACTATGAACCAATTCTGTTGTAATAGATGCAGCATGTGGTTTTACATTGTCTGGCTGAAATACATGAGAACCTCCCTGAAATAGATGTCACCTGGATGGAACTGCTGCTCTAAAAGCTTTCATCACTGACGGTGTCTTTTCAGATCCGCCAATTTCATAGGTACTAATGCACCTCCATTCCATCAGAGATGCAGACTTTTTAAATGAGCACTGATATGAGCACTGAACAGTTTTACACTTTGCCTCAGTCTAATTCAAATCAACTTTTCTGATTTTTTGAATCTTTTTGATGATATTCTAGACCAGGAATGTCAAACTCATTTTACATCCAAGGCCACATACCACCAGACCAGTGAAACCAGTAAATCTTAGTATAAGAAAAAGAAGTGCAATTTCACCAGTATGTCAGCACAGCAGTTTTCCAAAGATGTCCAGAGGGCCGAATTGCAGTTTTTGTCCAGCTAATTCTGACCCCCAGGTCTTGTATTTGACATCCCTGCAGATGATGAGATATTCAAAATGTTGGGTTGATGAATTGTCCCATAATTTATAGGTACAGTTTTTTGCAGGTGTGGTGAATCTGTGCTCATGTTTATTTCTAAAGGGAACTCTTCCTAAGATGCTCATTTTATACCGACTCAGGTTACTGACCTGTTGCAAATGAACCTAATTAGTTTATTATGTTTCTCCAACCGTTTCTTTTTAGCACCAAATGTTTTTCAAGCATTTTATTTTTATTGCCCAGCTTTTTTGAGACATGCTGTTGCCATCAAATCCCAAGATGAACTAATATTTCACTTGAATGTTTTCTCAGTTCAAACACTTGACATGTTTTCTATGTTCTATTGTGAATAAAATCTGGATTTCTGGGATTTGCCGATCCTTTTTTATTTACATTCTACACAGCGCCCCAACTTTTTTGGAATTACCTAAAATCTGTGAAATACTGGTGTTTGTGGCGGTTTCAGATGTAGCAACTTTCTAGTTATTATATATACATATATGCAGTGGGTAAAATAAGTATTGAACACGTCACCAATTTGCCAAGTAAATATATTTCTAAAGGTACTAGTGACATGAAATCCTTCCCAGATGTCGGTAACAACCGATCCAACCCACACATGCAATGAAATTAAACCATAGATGTTGATAAATTAAGTTTGATGTTTGATAATGAGAAATGACACAGAGAAAAAGTACTGAGCAAGCTTAATGAAATGTATTTAATACTTTGTAGATGACAACTTTATTTTCTTTCTCTGAAACCATTTGAGAGTTTCCTTGGCTGTGTGTTTGGGATTATTGTCTTGAAACGGTGAGACGTCCACCCTCGTTTCATTAGATTTTTATCAAGAATGTCTCAGTGCATTTTCTGTTCATCCGTCCTTCAATTAGATGAAGCGTTCCAGTGCCATATGCTGAAAAACATCCCCACACCGTGATGTTCCCACCTCCAAACCACACTATTTGTATGGTGTTTTGGGGGTGATTTGCAGTGCCTCTTGACATGGTGTATTATGGCATCCAAAGAGTTCAATTTTAGTGACATTTATAGTTTGATTTCTTTGCATGTTTGGATCGGATGAGTGGACATCTGGTGAAAATTTCATGTCAGCAGCACCTTTGGAAATATGTTTACTGTAAATGGGCAAACATGCTGGTCAAATTGCATTCTCTTGAGTTTGGATTTTCTGTTTTATTTATCATGTAATTGGTGAATCACAATATAAAAGGGTATTTGTCTCTACCCTTCTTGGGTGTGCACTAAATAAATAATAAAAACAATAACATGAACAAGAGTTGGTTTGATTCAAAATGCTGTTACTTCTTTATTTGATCATTTTAGACATTTGTGTGATATTTTGTCATAATGTCCATATTTGTTGTTAAAATTTCCACTGTGTTTTGTGTGGGAGTCACCTTGATAACTAAAATCTAATCAGTTCCTCCTTGAGTCAAACAAATTGTCTGTTAGATTCGAAGAAATCACCTGAGAGCCTTTGAGAAATATTTTATTACCAAAGTGGGACATAGCTTTGGACAATAAATTCAAAATATGTCAAAATTTGACATGATTTCTAATGATGCAGCTGCAAATTTAACACTCCTTGCAACACGAGTAGATGAAAAAACAGCAGCCCGTAAATGAATAGTTTGTCATGAAACTTGTTACCACTCTCTTTCACAATGGTACAACACTGAAAGGGCTAAAGTCACCAGTTGTTCAGCTTAGCTGAACACGAATACTAGAAAAAAGGGATAAAGACAGGCTCTCTAATTAAAATCAACTATGGTGAATCACAGGTATTTGTAGGTAGATTAAAAAAATTAAATAGGTGTTATTGGGTAGTATTACTGGGTAGTATTGTTTGCTAACTGCAAATCATCTGTAAGTCCCAGATCTATTGTAAGTCATTGGTGATTGATCAACTAACATGTTTTCAGGCACAAATTATTGTAATTTATGTGTGCTGATAATATAAAGCCTTGCTTGTTAACGTTTTAACCTTTTGCTGCTATATCTTTGCTAGCGTATGCTAACTTCCAGGAGTGAGGCTCCAAGATCCGTCATTGCCGTAAAAAACTCTAGTGATAGCATTTACAACCATGTCATGCATCAGTTTGCAGGATCCTCTGCTCTTACTGGCAACGCTTTATACTGTCCATCATTACACCCACAAAACTCCTATACACTAAGTTGATTTCGTCTCTCTGATAAAAAAAGTCTTAATCCCTGATCCTATGAGTCTAACCTAGTAGATAATACAGGGTTCTGGAGCTGATGTGGGTGAGCCTGACTTGACGTCCAGGTGTCTTACCCTTATACGAAAAAGCCAGAGTAGCCTTGCAGGTCAAATCTTATCAGTCACACCTGTTAATGCAGCTCCCCTCTAGATCGTGGCACTTGTTAATCTGGGTTGGTTTTACAGGCCTGTACAATAGGCCCCAATGGAGGATATTACTTGGAAAGGCTAGACCAACTGATTAGAGCTTTTTGGACTAATATAGATTAATACTGAATGGAATGAAATGAATGATATTATGGCTCAGACGTGGCAGAGCAGAGATGAGTGTAGTTATAGCATACAAAGAGCTGAAGTGAAACAGAGTTTTAAAAGTAATGAAGTTATCCACTGCAACTACTGTCTGTACTTCTCATGCTGTGCTGTTGATCTTTTCTATCTTATCGATCTATTCCTGTCCAATTCCTTCACAGTTGGTCCCTTCGCTATTCCGGCCCATTTGTCAACCAGTCATGCCAGTGCACAGATCATTCAGTAATGTGTATTTCAGCTGAGTGAAAACCCCTCTTGGTTTGGTGTCTTCATGTTAACTGTAGAACCCTTTGCAGATGGGTGGTGAAATGTCTCCAAGAAGCTAAAAGAAATCCAGATGCCTGCAAGCACTTTAGACTACTGCTGTGAAACTTTGTTGCTTGATGAACTAACAATATCAACAGCTACATGAAATTGTTTATGCGCACGTAGTGTGCCAAATATCTGGCCTGCAGCACCACGACACAAGAGCTGAAGAAGATATCAGTTGCTGTTTTAGCCAAAAGAGACCATTTTTAGGATCTACCAGACCAGAGAAACCTAAAAAAAATGTCATAATCTGCAGGTAATTGGCCACTGAGGTAAAATTAAAAATTGCAGACGTTATGATGATATAATGAGCAATCATTGTTTATTAAAACAATATCATTAAAATTTGCATTTGAGCAGAATCATTCATTCCACATATCTGATGAAGAGGACAATGAAGATGCAGCCGAGCAGAGACATGGTCGAAGCCGAGAGGACCACCACGATCACACTTCCTGCCGCGTTGACCAGAGCACCGAGCCCCACGCCCACGATGATCTGAGCCAGCTGGACCATGCAAGTGAGGGCGGCACAGTCCATTCCCGAGCCTCGAGGACTTTTATTGCTTCCGTGCAGCTTCAGTTGTTGCTGGAAGCACAGGAGGTTGTAGGTTATTAGAGAAGAGGAGGATGGCGGGGAGGGGAAAACAAGAGAGCAATATATGGAAACATCAATTTCAGTTTAATCAGAGAGGTCGTGGCAAAAAACAAACAGGTAGATAAACAGACGGCTCTGAGAATATGAAGAAACCACTTCTTAAAAAGATATATTCTTTTCAGCTTCGCTTCAGTTGTTGCAAGTTGAATTCCATCACACTCTCACCTGGTTTAGTTTAATCAGGTATTGATTGACCGTGACAGAAAAAAATAAACAATTGATTTTTGAAGCAACCCCTTATGAATGACATTGCAGTTTATGTTTTATAGATGAACTACATACACTTGGTGAGAATGTTGCAGCAATACTATAACCGGTATTAAAACATTTATGTGGACACTTAAAAAAGGGGGAAAAAAGTTTAGTGTTATTCCGAACCTTTAAAATGAAAATCTGATCTTATATTTTATTTTTTTGGTATTTAAATGCATAAATGTAACTTAAATAAGTGGCAAAATCTTGCCAAAAATCTTGTTCTGAAGAGCAGCCTCCAACAATGATGTAACACTGAATGATGCAATTTCAAATTCACAATAAAATATGAATGCCTGTGTACTTGACTGACAGATAATTTCTACTGTTTGATATATTTAAATCAATTAATTCCCCATTTAACCTGTATAAAAGGGAGCATTACAACAATTTAACACAAAAACGTCAGTTCAGTCTTTCGTTCTACTTGGGACGGTATTGATGAATAAATAACGACGTATCTGGCTTTATGGTTTTGGAGAGCCTCGTGAATATCTCTGGTTTCCGTTCAGACTTTAAATACTTCTACAGAAAACCGCCAGAAGGAGTAGAGGCAGTTGCATTATGGGATTAATAGTTGGGATAGTTTTTGCGGGGGCTGTAAAGTGTCTCATTCTTGATCTGTCTTTTGTAAATACTTAAACTTTAAGGAAGTAAAATATGGGACTGTGCACAAGTCTTAAGCCACCCCTCATTTCTTTATATGTTGCTTCCAAGGAGCCAGATTTTCCTGCAATAGTTCTTTAGACTTTCTGAAGATCTTTCACCCGGTATCCAGTAAGGGTCCTGGCTAGACCCCTCATGCTAAAAAAAACCAAGCCCTGGAATGGCGCGGCTATGTCTGCAGCCTGTTCGCAGAAGAATTTCACTACATGTTGTACTCTGTATAATTGTGTATGTGACAAATAAAGGTTGTTTGTTTGTTGTTGTTTGTTCAGAGTTTGTCTGTTCACTCATTTTCAGTCCACATTTTTAGAAGATTGACTGACCTTGTTTAAGAGTACAAAGAGAATTAACTAAGAGATGAACCAGCATCGTGTCTACACATATCAGACAGGTTAAAAAAGAACCAGTTTTAACTTGTTACTTTAAACACTTTGTTACCAGCAGCCTGTTGAAAAAACACTTGATTGTTTTCCTCATTTCCTTAGTTGAATCTATGAAAAATGCCAAAGATAATACAGATACACAACATCCAAAGACTCAGAATATCTCACCATGGTGTGCAGTTTGTGCTTAAGAAAACTATACACCAAGTTGAGGACAAAAGTTGCAGGCCTAAAGGAAAAATAAAAAAATCTGTAGCAAAGGTACAGTATCTGAAAGTCATGTCCTTAAGAAATAAGAAAAAAGAAACCAGCAAAGACCTGACATACCTGAGAGATTTAGCAGCCTCAATGCAAATGTTCTCAGTCGAAGGGTAGCAGGAAGGGAAAAGGACGAAAGGCCGAGGAATGCCAAATCATAAAAACTGGAAAATCAGTGGCAGCAGGTCTTATGCAGTAATGGATCCATATTTGATAATTTTGGTTCAAATCATCATCAGAATGTAAAGAGGAGGTCAGGAGGCAGGGTCAACAGTGACTGGTACAGCCATCTGTAAAAAAAACAGCGGAGGCTCTGTGATAGGTTGCATTTCTGCATGAGGTGTTTGGGTTCTTATCAAAATTAATGGAATTATTAATACAGAAAAGGACCCTCAGATTTTGATCCACCATGGAATACCATCTGAAAAATATCTTATTTGCAGAGGCTTCATTTTTCAGCATCAAAATGATCCCAAAGACACTGCTGGTGCAGAGTAGAAAAATCAGATTGAAAAACACAAAATAAAGTCAGCCACCAAGGACCCCCCTAAAGCCAAGACCTCAACATAAATGAAGCAGTGTGGGATCATCTCAACAGACCATGGAATAAAGGGCAGCCAACATCCAAAGAAGGGCTTTGAATGTCCTTCAAGAAGCCTGGAGAACTATTCCTGAAGACTACTTAAAGAAATGACAAGAAAGCCGCCTGAGAGAGCTCAGGCCGTGTTGAAGCACAAAAGTGGTCGTACCAAACATTGACTTTCAAACTAATTAGAATCAGACACACTCTGCTTTTCCCTTACATACCGTGTTCCCATGTATATTGACATGTTTTTGCACATTTTCCTACGAAAATATAAAGATTGAGGTGTGGCTTAAGATTTTGCACATCACTGCAGTGCTTTATCTTAGTCTCAAATTTTGATCGGAAATCACGATTAAAGGAAGTAGCTACGCTAAAGTTTCCAGTCGTTGTATACCCTTTAAAATCAAAGCTTTCATTCACACCATTCAGAAATGTTCAATCATCTTAACTCTTACAGTATGCTTTCTAAAAAACCCCCACCAGAAATAATAAATAGGTTTTTTTTATGTTTTTACTGTAATCTGCAGATTATTTTCGTGATTGATTGCTTGTCAATCAATTTGTGCCTGTTACAGTTTCACATAAGGACACATTAGGGCTACATTTGATTCATTCCCCAAACCAAAAGTTATACTAGGAAAAAGATAATTATTTTGTAGTATGGGGTTATTATTTACCCCAAACTGAAGAGCTTTTTGCAAACTGAAGAGCTTTTGTTTTGTCTGATTGACCACATGGATCTCATTGTTAAGTGTTATCTCACGTTGCTTGGATACTTTGATGACAGTATTGTAAATGCACAATTTCCCCTTTATAAATCTAGAAAGGATTGAAATTCCAGCACGCATCAAAGACTTCAAGGTTCATCTCTCAATAGCTGTCAGCAGCAAAACATGTTTTACACTGTGGAAAAAATGGAAAATTAACACTATAGGTATGCAGTATAGTGTACAATATACAAATGTGCTCATTGAAGAACCATGTGATCCTTTTAAACTGAGGAAACCTGAACATTTCCTTAGCTAGTAAGTGTTTCTACTGCCAGTTTATTACCTCCTCTTCACGTTGATACTCCGCTATCAGGTTGAATGGGATGGTGTAGAGTGTGCTTGACATAACACCAAACACACTGCAGAGGACGAGCGTTGCTATGATATTGGGGAAAAGGCCAATCAGGCTGGTGCCCAATCCAAACACAAGGTAGCCCATAAAATATAATCCCTTCAGTCCGATGTATGAGAGGAGGAAGCGCTGCACATCTGAAAACACACAGACATGTACGTCACGGAAAGTTAAAATTACTCATGGATCAACACACCCGCATGAGGCGTGTGGAGTCAGGGTAGATAATCATGTGAACATTAGATTAGCGTACATTAGATGTACCAAAACTGTCTGTACATATAACTGGACAGGCCATTTTTCATTTCCTAGAAGCCAAGACTCCTTCTCAACAGCAAAAGACTAGAAAAGCTGAGTTCATGCCAAGCCTTCATTATTTGGCTGAGCAGTATGTAGCACAACAGTTCTCTCAGGTTCACACGTGCTGTTTAACAGGGGATGTTTGAAGCATACATGTGGACTTACGTGTTCAGAATAACGCAGCTCAGGATGCCTTGGCAAAAGCATGTAATTTCCCTCTATTTTCCATTTCCACCTGCCACTCCTACTCTCTCACATAACTTCCCCTCACACATTACCGCCACTTACATGAGTAGAGAGCAGAGGACACTGCATTAATGCACAATCCCCAGCAGCCAACTTCTACTCCCCTCTCATATGTGGCATAGGCGGTAGAGTTGTGATCGGCGTACGGATTCCCCTTATACACAATCTGAAAAGAGAGGAGGGTCATTTAAAAAGGAAGGGAGAATGTATAGCGCTATTCTCAGGACACAAAACATCATGTGAAGCTGAGGAAACCTGAACATAAGGCTTCACTAATCTGTATATCAGACATCAGCCAACTTCTTTTTAAAATCACGCTTTTATCTTTTATTTTCCTTTATGAAGAAAACGTCTGTAGCCCTGTTGCCGAACAGGGAGCCTGACTATGCATTTCTCATTGCTGATAAGAAATAAGCCTGCAATTTTAGATAAGTTGGTGCATCTGTGCTTAATGAAGCGAGGCAGAGTCATGGTGTGAAGAGCATCCTTTGATCAGCATTCACACTGTGACACTGTAAAGCATTCATCATAATGGCACATGTCAACAGAAGATTGCACACAACAATAACAACACGCTGCACCTCCCTTCACCCTCCATCTGCCCCCACACAAGCAGGCAGCTTAATGGAGCTTGAACGCAGATACACGTTGCAGTGTGTTGCTTTTCCTCTCTAATGTTATTGCTTTGAATTGCTTTGAACCATACCTCATTGGAACGTAAGTTATTTTAAGGGATCCAAAAAAACAAGTCTGGTATGATTTTCGTTAAATCTGGTAATTGTTTCTGGCAAAGACTTAATTGGCATATTCAAACAAAGCAAACCAAACTAACTGAGTAAATTAGATAATTATATGTTAATCGTTTTTGTTTTGTTTGCTTGGATAATTGAGACGGTTTGCACATGTACAAGGATTTTCTGTTTTTATTTGGAAAAATGATCGCTGTTCATATGAAAATTCAAAAAATCACCGTCAAGAACACGCCAAGGCAACAGGTGGTGATTAAACCCTGACTGTTAGATCTGATGGCCAATCAGAAGCTCACAAGCAATAACGCTGCTCACAGTCTGACATCACAAAAATCATCGGTAATGACTACGTTGTTAGCCAATGAGTGTGAAGGAAGGAGTCTTCCAAAAGCAAATGGTGCTCTACAACCTAATTATGATTGTAGATGCTGAGTTTATCCACCAACGGGTACTCTGCCATTTCCTGTCGGGAAGACACGTTGAGAACACCACGAAGAACAAATGGTGTGTAATATCGTAAAGTAAATAAATAAGCATTAATGTGAGGGGAATCTTTTTTAGGTTTCCTGTATCTAAAAGAAGAAAAACAGCAATATATCAAAATATCTGATTTTTAATTCATCAAATATTGCATATTGGCTGGGCTCTATTCATGACCTTTTTCAAAAATGTTTTTCTTAACTTGCCTAAATTGCTTATTGGCATGTAAATTGCTTAAAATAATGCATCATTAAGTGCTTTGAGAATTAAGTGGTTACTAGACATTAGAAATCAGCTCAGTCTATTTAAGAAATTGAACTGGATCTCTTGATGTTTTTGTTAGTGCCTTTTGTAGCATTTTTAGTGCAAATATAACAGTTGCAGTGTGGTTAATTGGACTAATATCCAGCTGAAGACATCTGCTCTGAAGTTTTATTGGTACAGTTTATAGTTGCAGCTGTCTAGCAACAGCTGGCATTTAGCACTCCACAATCTCATTCAAAAACATTGTGGTGAGTTGGCTGTAATTCTAAACTCAAGGCTTTAGAAAAATAAACACTTTTTTCTCATCTCTTTCACCAGACAGAGGCCTTGGAGAGGAACACAATCTGACAGCAAGATGTGAAAGAAAGGACGCAGCGATGATAAGTATCAAGTAGAATTGTAACCTTTATGTGGTCGCAAATGGCCCAGCTTTTTAAATAAGGTTATTGATTGGTTACTATTTGAAATTCTAAAAAGCTCACTGGAGACACATGCAAATCAATACCTGTCCCATGAAATCGGTAAAGAAAAGCATATTGCAGAGGAACGCTGTCCATCCCAGCAGGTGGCTGACACACAGGCAGCGGTAGTGACTTGGCATATTGACAATAGCTTTTATCAATAACCTGAACGTCATCTTCTTCTGGTCCTGCAAATACACAAAAAACATCACAGACATCAGTGCCAGCAGCTAAAAAAACTGACAGGAGAAAAAATCCTCTCAAAGTGCTCATTAGTCTGCTGGTATTTCACGGCTAGTGGTGTTTTTAGCCCATGAGTGACAACACTTCAAAAGACTCTACAATTAAAAAAACATTCATGCCCCATAAAAGGCTGTAATTAGATTGAATGAAGGGATTCAGCATAAAGGACTACTACTAAGGAGTTGGCTTTAGGATTAACGATAGGAGATGATTAAAGCAAAAGGAAGACTTGAAAAAGAAAAAAACAAATACGCTCTATGGAACAATCATCCCTTATTAGTTTTCTAGTATAGCAGATATACGGAGCAATTCTTTTAGCATCTATTTTTCTTAAACCTTTCTGACATAATGAGCAAAACATAAACCAATGCGAAACATCAATGGAAAGCTGAATCTACAAAAGAAGGAGGAGGAATATTCAGGCAAGAGGTCGACATTGTAGAGATAGTTCATCAAACAACTTTAAATGAAAACTGTAAAGGTGATTTTGAGGAAGGTGATCGCATCAATCCCTCTGAAATTCAAAAGACTCAGATCACATTTGGAAAGTTTAGATATACTTTTAATGCAGGAAGTTATAAAGCTAGAAGTTGTATTGTCTGAGCTGAAGCAGTCGTTGAGATGACACTCGGGTAGATGTGTTCCATTGGTCTTTCCTGAACACTCAGCTGACCCCAGCCTCACTCTATACTTATAGGGGTTCTTGAAAGATTCTGATATCAAGGCATTCATGCATCTCAGCGGCCTTTGGGATTCTCTGTGGAACCCTCTTAGATCCTGCTGCGATAGCATAGTTTTTCAGGATTTATACAAACTTGGAGAGTTCATGCCAGCTGTATGGCTGGTGTCAATAAAGCAAAAGGGGGAGACAGATCAAATACTAAGATGTTCTGCAAAGCATTCAGCAAAGCAGGAATAGTAAGATGGACTGGCAGGTGTATCAATAGCCTTTCAACAAATCCATGAATACTGCATCTCACATCAGCATTTAATACTATAGAGAAAGTAGCAGACTCCTTTAAACAAGACTCAGTGTGTTATTTCCATAGTTTCCTCTGCCAAGCGTACCCTGACTAACCATTTGAATCTCAATATAGTCTGTGGCAACTTCAAGGTTTGACTAGTTTTATTGGCTCTCTGTATTGTGTAATTCACTTATGGTAATGCACTAAACTCCCTGAAAGACTTTTTATGCATGTTACATACCTCTTTGTTTGGCTGTTTGACGCTTGAGGTCACTGAATTGGCTTCTCCCAGGGCTGAGAAGGATCTGGGCCTGAGATCTGTGACAGATGCGGAGACTACAGGAGAGACAGGCTCCTTAAGTGCTCCATAACTATTGCTATGAGAGCTCAGTAGGCGAAGAGGGCTGGATGGTGAATTAGACGGAGATGGTGCCTTGCCCAGAGGTTGCTCTGGAATACTGAAGAGGTGCACAGTGAGGAAGATGCCCCAGGTCAGCGCTGAGAAGAAATAGATGACCTGGTACTCGGATCCAAGGAGACGGCCCAACACGGAGTGACCCCAGTCCATGGCTCCCACCAGGTAACCACATGCTCCGCCCAGGCCTGGTGCACACAGAATAAAAGATTAAAACAATGCGTAGATCCAAGAATTGTTCTAGAAGCATGGCTGAGAGCAGTGAGAGGTAAAGGGGAGGAACCAAACGCATGAGTTCTCTATTAATTATATACATGGTGACTAGAGTGGTGACTGATGAAATAACTAATATTTTCAACCACTTGGGGACAGCATCAAGAGTTGGGAAACCTCCTTTTGAACTGATATGACAAAGTAGCTAGAAAACAGTTATTTGCACTGACATTTATTGCATGTTGTGTTAAGACCAACTAAAGAATGCAAATCGAACATCTCCTTGGTTCTAAGCTCTGTTTTTAGTCTCTATCGGGCTTTCTGTAGTTGCTTAAAGCTGAAATAACGTAGATAAATGACTCCATGATACCTTTGACAGTAACCAAAGCAGTTAAGGTGTAAACCAACTAGCTTAACTCAACTAGCTGTAACTCTGAATTTCTTTAATGTAAATTCTCCTCTGATAAACCTATTTCACATTATTATCTAGTGCATTTTGTTATGTGGGCAGTGGAGCCCATCTTTTAACCTCTGACATTCAGGGCCTACTGTTCTGGTGATGTCATCATACCAAGATCTAAAAATCTCTATCTGGTCTTTTACCCAGGCTAAAAACTTCAGAAAAAAGTGGGCTTCTGCTTATTATTAAACCAGTTTATCCAAATTCAAATCAAGAGCACCCAGAAGGAGATTCTGAGCATCCTAAAATCTTCCATCAGGTAGTTGTAGCAATGACAGACATGCCTTGACATTTTTTTTTAATGGTAGAAATGTTCTGGTTTGTTTTTGCTTCGGTGCCTGAGGGGCTGGTGTGTTTGCGATCTCTGATTCAACAATGAATTTTGCATCATATCAAAGAGTGAAGAGAAGAAGATGATTAGAGGCCATCTGCGGGAAAGTGTAAGGTGATGGATTTGAAACTGCAGCACATGAAAGACGGTCCCCTGAAACTCTAGGAATTTTGCATTGAGAAATAGTCAAAAGAAACATGCTACAAAAGCTAGTTTTTGCTAACAGCTTCTGGTGCCAAGAATAAACGTACTTTTTCCATAAAAGAAAATTAAATTATTAAATTATTTGGATCAAATAACTGATTGAACAAGTGGATTTTATCTGAGATATTATTCAAGCAAACCGCATTTATCTGTTGACACTCTTTAAAAGAACCAAATGTAACTGTACACACAGTATGTTCCATAAATGAAGAGAAAATTAATTTTATTACTTTTACTGGCACACACCACTGAACCAGCACCTTTGAAAACTCATAACAGAAACAGAAATATGATGAATATTTTCAGCTGTGGGAAAAGTAATATGTTGTTACTGTACTTACATAGAGTTTTTGGATACCTGTGCTTTATTTGAGTATTTAAACACTTGTTACTTTAAGTTTATTCACGCGGGAGCTATTTGACCTCACTGCACCTTCCAGACATCAAACTGATTTCACTGTAAATGGAGAAACAATAACATATAAAAGACAATCCTATTGGTGTCCCCCATCGGTTCTTATGACACATGGCGAGATGAAATAGCGCTAGCAAAAAGGGAGTAACATTTTTTCAAGTGGCAAGTCATTTTAAATGCATCTTTTAAACAGCTCAGCAAATGTCAGCAAACACAACAGCCTGCACAGTTTGTCAGACAGTGTGACTGATCACTGCTGTATTTCCCAGGGTTAGAAAAGAACGAGAGCGAAGTTTACTCAACGATGAGGAAAGAGGAGAGGAGGAGGAGAGATTGTTTTTAAATGCAGGTGCTGCTCAGTGACATTTGATAGACTCAGAATTTAAAGCTTAAAGGTAATGGCCTCAATTTTATAAGCTTTTGATATCAGCTTTATACCTGATGTGTTGATGAAATTAGTTTTTTTTCATACTGTGAAATATCCTGCAAAACAACTTCAAGTATACCATCTTTGTGCTATTCAAAGATAACATGAAAATACTGGGCAACTGAGTGCAAGCTACACTGGTTACTTTTCATTGCTGTGGTGAAGTTTACAGTGATGCACTGTTGGACTGGTGCAGAGAGTGTGGTTACACCAAGGGTAGCAGGCATCAATATAAATTTAAGATGATAATGCTTATTAGATTTACTCACTGAATCCCACCTTTATACAAGGTTTATGCTGTCTAGGGACTGGAAATCACCCACTGTGGCTCATGTGGATTATGTGCTTATGTCTTGTTAAATTCGGTGGGCTAAATCAGACCTGAGGCAGCGCAGCTCAACTGATCACATCATGCACACAAACTCTACTGGGACTCACAAAAGAAATGAATATGACTTACTTCTAGTGGGGTTTTTTTTTTTAAATCCCAGGCTGTACCACTAACATTGATCTTTTAAGATTAGGCTTAAAACTTTCATTTTTGCTAAAACATATAGTTAGGGCTGGATCAGGTGACCCTGAATCCTCCCTTAGTTGCCGTATGCTACTGGAGGATTCCCGTGATGCATTGAGTGTTTCTTCTTCAGTCACCTTTCTCACTCACTATGTGTTAATAGACCTCTCTGCATTGAATCATACTTGTTATTAACCTCTGTCTCTCTTCCACAGCATGTCTTTTATCCTGTTTTCCTTCTCTCACCCCAACCGGTCGCAGCAGATGGCCCCGCCCCTCCCTGAGCCTGGTTCTGCCGGAGTTTTCTTCCTGTTAAAAGGGAGTTTTTCCTTCCCACTGTCGCAAAGTGCTTGCTCATAGGGGGTCATATAATTGTTGGGTTATTCTCTGTATGTATTATTGTAGGGTCTACCTTACAATATAAAGTGCATTGAGGTGACTGTTGTTGTGATTTGGCGCTGTATAAATTGAACTCAACTGAAAATTGATCTTAGTGTTCCCACATCTTCTGAATCCACTCCTAACTTTTTCTGTTCAGGCAAAGTGGCCCGTCTATAATGTAGGTAACAGCAAATAGAGTTATTTTTTTAACTCCCTTGTTTTCCTCTGCTTGTGTTCTACATAGCAGATGTTTAAGCAGAGGACATTCACTAGAGTCAAGGCTGAAAAAATATTCCCACGAATTAATATTTTTTTATTACGTCTGCCAAAGTGTTTATGTTTCTGGTAGCATGAGTCATGTTGTCTGTAAACACGATAGCTTTTCACGACAGCTTGAAAAGCTTTGAATGAATTCTGGTAAAATTGTGTAGGGGTGTAGAGTGGGGTCAGGCTAACAAATAAAAGGTCTTCAAGGTCAACTTAATGATTTGTTGGTCAAAAATTGATAAAAAAAAGCTTTATAACTTAGAAACTATGATTCTTGCAAGTGTGGTGTGCACTACAGGTTTTAACTGTTTAAATACATTATACAGTATACAGTACAATCCTCCTGAATACATTTTATTTTATTTTATTGTATTGTTTTTTTTTTAAACCAAATAAACTGGTGAGCAAAAACTTTCACTTGGCATTTATTACTGCATATTAAAAACAATACTAAACGATGAAATGAATGCTACACATGTACTATATCCATAACAATAAAATTGATAGAAAAATAATAATATTCAAAATTTTGTCAAGTATATCAAAATAGTTTTCAACAAAGCGAACAACAAAAGCCTGAACTTTGCAATTTTTTTTACTGCACTACAAACATCTAAAAGTGCGTTTAAGAAAAACAATGAAAACAAAATGAATATATAAAAAATACAACACTGTTTTCTTAAATACAAATACTGCCCAGTGAGTGAACTGCCATGGTGAAGGTTTGCACTCTTGCAGTGTTGCTTGTTAAATGAAATTGGCAGGTGGAGGTTCATTGAGGTTTGCACAAAAGCTGTTTGTGGAGTTAAAAAGAGTTACTTTATAGTGTTTCACTTTTATTTGCATAAGGAACCTGAATCAATACTTCTGCTTTTTCCAGAGTATTTCTAACACAAGTGTTTGTGCTTAAGCTCGAATGTAGATTGTCTGTACTTTAACGTCAGTGCTAAGGTTAGATGACATAAGCTAAGATGAACATCCAGGCAATGGATATGTCTCATCAGGAATCTGGATTTAGCCTGTCTGTCACTGTCGCGGCGTACTATTATGAAGCGAATTATCACCTGCACACAACACTGGAGAGACATATCACACCAGTCTTTGATTAACGACACAGCCTCCACACTCGAGATGGACTGCGTCATTATGGAGCATTTTGTTTAGTGGAGACAGCTGCCTTTTTATGTCAGCGTCATAATTTTGCTGAGCTATGGATAGCTCAGTGAACCCTCAGTGAACCCTCAGTGAATCACTGCCTCTCTATAACTTGGTGGCTTTTGCAACACATAAAAATACACCACTAATAGTTTTTATAATGTGATGACATTATTCTTATAATGCGCCTCTTTCTAAAATAACAGGAAGAGACTGAGTTTTCTTTTTTAACGTGATTATGTGTTTAACTGACCACATGCCAAAAGCAAAATAACCAAATAACAAAATTAAAAGACAGAATTACACAGCAATTCCAAAAAAATGTAATCACTGTGTAACTTGTCAATCAAAAAATAGATTTCAATGATTTACAAATTTTATCAACTTTATTTTATTCACAATAGCACACAGAAAATTTGCAAAATGTTTAGAATGAGGACACATAAAGACGTAGGGGCCATCCTACATTAGTAAACCATGTTGTCCCATTATTTTCTAATGTAGAATTCTGGCTGTGTAACAATCCTGGTTCTTCTTTGTCATATTTTTAATTTCATGATGGGCAAAATGTTCTCAGTTAGTAAAACGTTTGGAGTGCAGGCAGGCCAGTTCAGCACCTGGTCTCTTCTACTATGAAGCCATGTTGTTCTAATAGATTCAATATGTGGTTAAGCGTTGACTTACTGAAACATATGAGAAGAAAAAGGTGTTTGGATGGGAGCTCTAAAACTTGTATATATCTTTCAGCATTGACGGTGTCTTTCTAGATGTGCAAGCTGCAAATTCTATAGAAACTCTCATACGATCAGAATTTCACATTTGATTCATCTGGCCACAGAACAGTTTTCCACTTCGCCTGTTTGAAATGAGCTTCGATCATGTTCATATATGGCTTTTTTTGTGCGTTTCTGAGCCCATGCAGTGATTTCAATGATCGCATCACGCCTGTTTTTAGTGTAGTGCAGTCTGAGGTCCAGACGTTCACAGGCAGACAGTATTGATTTTCTGCCTTGTCCTGTGCCCACAGAGATTTCTCCAGAGTTTCT
This sequence comes from Oreochromis aureus, assembly GCF_013358895.1. NCBI lineage: Eukaryota > Metazoa > Chordata > Actinopteri > Cichliformes > Cichlidae > Oreochromis > Oreochromis aureus. The sequence goes on along the minus strand of NC_052948.1, from coordinate 48,401,381 downwards.
AAATCTTTTCAGGATACTATGAACTGCAGATGATGTTCTCTAAGACACTTTTTATACCCAGTCGTGTTACTGACATGTTTCCAAATAACCTAATTCATTGTAAAATGTTCCTTCTGTTTCTTTTTAGCACCTCTCACTTTAAACATTTTGAGATGTATTCAAAATGAGCTCATATCTTATAGTAAAATGTTCAAATGTTTTTTGTGCTCTATTGTGAATAAACTTCATTAGACTTGCAGACTGTTTCATTTTGTTTTTACACAGCATCCAAACTTTTTATGAATTGGGGTGATAAAACTACTTGATTGTTTTTGTTGAATCACTAACTTTGTCCATTAACTCTTGCCTCTGCAGTCCTCTATAGTTGCTCACCTCAATAGAGGCTATTTTTCTACATTTTAGTCATTGGCAGGTACAGTAATAACCACTTCAGGAGTCACGCTTCACTTATGTCTGCATGACTTGAAGATTGATGCGGCATCAATTCCTGGTTCAAGAGAGTTCCTTTCTTTTCTTTCTGGTCTTTTCTAAAACTGTAATAGTCGACATTTGTATTGTCTGCACCTACAGTTTCACTCAAGTAAAAAGTTAAAAAAAAAAAAGGCTGAAGTGGTTAGATTCAAGGCTGATTGTTCTCAATCGTGATGGTGCTGCAAACAGTTCATAGATTTATTGTAAAAATGTAAAAACCCGTGGTTATCAAACTTTCATCATCATAAATACTGCATCCCAGCGTGAAGTATTTTACAAATACCCCCTTGCCAACACAAAGCAAACAAGTACAATAAAGGATTGAGCCATTGAGCTTTTTTAAACAGCAACCCTGTGAAGAAAATCACTTAGATACAATAGTTCAAAAAACATCTCCTTATTTATGACAAAGTATTGGAAGATCTTGGTTGTATTGAACCAAATCTAAAAAACAGGGTTTAAAAAGTCTTTGTCATTCTCTGTAATGATCACATGCTTTCTTAGGTCTTTTTCTTGGTCGCTTTTATTTCTTTGCTTTCTTTTGTCATTGCACAAAAAGGCCTCATACAACTGTGTTGTTTCTCTATACTCTGAATACTGTTGTAACATTTAATCCTTCATTAAATATTGAAAACAAGGGTTCCCACTCACACATTGCCGTAGCAATGAAAACAGGAATGCTGAATATCAAATGCAGTTTATCAAATTTACATTTAAAAAATAATCCTAATTAGTTTAGGAATAATGCAGGACTGACATTGTTATAAATAAGAAAAAAACAAAGCTTCACACCTTTTCCAGTTCTCCAAAGTACCCCTGGGGGGTACCAACAACCTCATTTGATCAAGTCCACAGATAAAGTTCATCTCCTGACATTAATTACAATCCTAAAAACTCATATCTTTGCCCTAAATTATATCTTAACATGCAAATTTTTCCTTGCCCAACCCTCCCCTGTCTCCGATGGAGGGAGTCACAGCTCCACTGTGTCTATGTTTTGTTAAGGAGAGGAAAACCCAGAGGTTCATTTGGAAATGAGGAGGTCTACACCCACAGAGAGCACGCTGTTCTGGTGATTCGAGGCACAGAAAAAGTCAGAAAACATTAGAAAATAAATCTTTATAGATTAATACTTAACATGCACATAGAGATCTTAGCCTTCAGCTTGACTAATGACCTCGTCAAACAGTTATTAGTATGTTGCTGATAAACTGGATTCATATAACCATCTCTGACTTAGCTCAGCCAATGGAATTATTTATTTAAGAAATCCTGTTGTACAGTAATAATATGCATGTTATACTGATTAACATGGTTTAAAAACACGACTTTCAGATGTAAAAGTATTCAGTACAGTACTAAAACTTCACATACCAGACATGGCAGTCATGTGCCTGGCTCCGGTCTCTCTCAGCTAAGACCCATGACTGTGTAACACATGACTAGCTCACGGCTGGATTACTGCCTAACTCAAATGCTCACACCACCCAGTGCCTGCTGACATTTGAGCTGAGCACACCACTCTCAGACCAAAAACATCATCATCATGTCCATGAAAGAAACTTTGCTTGATCCTGTCTGTCTTTCTTTGTGAGCTACTTTGGGAAATATTCTTTAAGTTTATAATGCTTCATTAGTGCATCAGAAATAACAAAAATATACAAAAATACCACATTCACTGCACTACAGTATGCTGCAATTTTTATCTGTTCATTGTGAACTCATCCAGTGTGAAAATATTATGGGTATCAACATGGAAATTATATTCAAATTATATTCAGTTCAAATTATTAAAAAGAATTACACTGCCTTCCAGAAATGTTGGAAATGGAAATTAGGGGAAGCGGGGGGGATCTTAAAGTTTACACTCATATATTGAAGCATTATATGTAAAGTCTGCACATCAAACTATATTCAACTTTATATTCAACTTTAATCTTCAAGCATGCTAGTGTACATACTAACTTTTTAAAGGATATTTGAATTTATACCTCCAGCAATGTAAAAAGTGATAATATTAATCTTTTTCCCCTTTTCTTTGATAAACGGTCCACTGGATGACAAAGAGGTGCAAATTAATTTACCTCACTGAAAAACGTTTAACTCGCCCTCCTGCCAAAGAGTCTTGTCAACAGCACAGCAGCAGCTTTGTGTACCTAAACATATTATTTAATCAGAAGTAAACATCAGACGTAAATGAAAATTGATAGGAGAAACTGATGTGCTGGTTGATGTCATGCTACATCCAATATGTCCCTGAGAACTTACTGTAGTGCGAACCTGCTCAACATACACCGTATTAATTGTACAAAAGGGAAGATCTATTCATCAGTTCAGCCATTTGGCCATAACATGAAGGTTAAGTGCTGGGTGAAAACTAATGGAACTGCATCAAGGAGTGAACAAAGTTATGAAAGGCAGGAACGCACTCACACAAAAGCTCATCTGCAGTTCCATGCTCTGGCCTTAGACAAGCGGGTTATGCCCCCAAAACTCACTAATTCCACAAAAGCAAACCTAACCTGTGCTGAGCACTTCACAGGTTAGGTTTACAACACTGCACCTGAGTGAACTACAAGACTTTTGGAACAGAGCAGTCCAAAGTGAAGATATTTGGTCATAATACACAGCGCAACATGCAGAAGTAGTGGAAGGCTGATGATTTGGGCTTGTTTGTAGCCACAGGGCCTTTCAGTCATTGAGTCAACAGTGAACTCCTTTGTATACCAAAGTATTCCAGCATCAAATGTCAAGCCATCTGTCCAACAGCAAAAGATTAATCAAAATTAGGTCATGAAACACTGCAACATTTTAAAGCAAAACTGCAAATCTGCAACAGAATAGCTGAAAAGTCCAGACCTCAATTTGATTAAAAATGCTGTAGTGGACCTTTAATAGAGATGTGTGTAAATGAATGTCTGTAAACCTCGATAAACTGAAACAACTATAAAAAGAAGACTGGGCCAAAAACCCTCCATAATAATGTGTGAGACTGAAAATGATTATCTCAATTTATTGCTCCTAAAAGTGGTTTTACAGGCTTTTGAATGATGGGTGCTTAATTTTTCATTCGCCTCTCATGCATTTTTGTTTGGGGTTTGACTTTTTAACTGTAAAACCATACTGTAGAATTGAGCTCAAAAACACTAAAATACTACAGTTTTCACAGTATTTGAGGAATCCCTTATGTATACACACAATCACCATCCTTTGTTAATGCTTACACTTTCCTTATAGCTGTAATGAACAGTTTATAGATCTGTGTTTGCCATTTTTAAATTGACTTGAGCATTTAAACTGTAAAGGGCATTATTCACTTGCAATAACTAAACACAGATGTTATGCTTAAACATGAATCACTATACCTGCAGAAGCAATTCATTTGAAAAAGAAATATCTTCAAATGAACATAAACAATGAAGCACGATGTGTTGGAGAGGTTTACAGGTGTATCATTTTGTTACTTTTAGATGCATTATATTGCCAAAAGTATTCATTCACCCATCCAAATCAGTGAATTTCAGGTGTTTCAATCTCTTCCATGGTCACAGGTGTATAAGATCAAGCACTTATGCATGCAGGCTGCTTCTAGAAACATTGCTCTCAGGAGCTCAGTGAATTCCAGAGTGCTAACATGTTCATGTCCAGTCGTGAAATTTCCTTGCTACTACATATTCCACAGTCATTCCACCCAAGTGAACTGAAACAACAGCAACTCAGCCACAGAGTGGTAGGCTAAGTAAAATCCCAGAGAGGGGTCAGTGGATGCTGAGGCACATAATGTGCCTTTCTGCTGTTAATCATTACCGACCTCCAAACTTCATGTGGGCTTTAAATTAGATAAGGAAAACTGCATAGAGAGCTTCATGAGAACAGTGGAGGAGTTTAATCTAGAGTGATGAATCGTGCTTCTCCAGCTGGCCATTTGATGGACCAGTCTGGGTTTGGCATTTGCCAGGAAAAGGGTATTATCTGACTGCATTGTGGTTAATTTAAAGTCTGGTGGAACGGGGATTATGGTGCTGGGGTGTTTTTTAAGAGTTGGGCTCGGCCCTTTAGTTTCAGTGAAAGCAACTCTTAATGCTTCATCATGTCAAGACATTTTGGACAATTTCATGCTCCCAGCTTTGTTCCTCTTCCAACATGACTGTACACCAGTGCACCAAGCAAGATCTTAAAAATGGGATGTCACTTAAGTTCATATGCATGTGAAAACAGATTAGCAAATGCTTTTGGCAGTATAGTGTATCTTCAGTAGATCCTGACTGATATAGAAAATTTCAGACCAATATTTGGTGACTTAAACATTAAAAAAATTGGCTGATATTTCTTTTCTTCACGTACACAAACATTTCCCTAAAGTGTGTAGTTATTTATGCATCTTATGTTTGGCTTTATATGAGTATTGACAGGTGTCCCAACCCTGTAGGAAAAACAGGGAGCAAACTGAAATTCCTATGTGCCACCAACTGGATTTTGAGACATCCAACACGTTGTATTCTTCTGATACATCATGTGCGCATGGTTCTCACCAACAACCATTTACCTTCAAAGAGGGCAAAATACACCACAATTAAATCTAGAAGGCAAACAGTCAAGCAAGGACAGAAACACCAAGAGGCACTGTGATCTTCATGCCTTGACCACAAGAGCCAGGCAGTAAGCTCTGCTGCTGCTGTTAGCCAGTAGCTCTAACATTGTTAGAGCTCATACTATGTGGAAATATTATCAAACTGTTAATCAAAGGGAAAGGGTGATTTTTAGAACATCGAGCCTAAGATTAGCTGGCATAATGTTAGCTTATAACGAGCTGTTGTTATTGTTGTTTAGCCAGCTCGCTGTCAGCTGTCCGGAGATGGGAGGGTCGCATGTCTGATCTGCTGACGGCCAGCAATTATGACATTATCAGTAAAATAATAGCATGTGCATGCGTGGTTCTGTTTGTTACAGCCCTGACTTCAGTTCAGGAGATGAGGCTTGAGGTAAGAAGAAAGAGGATTTTAAAATTGAAAGTAACTTATGGACGTATTATTTATGTGGTTGGTTTCTAGCAATATACATGAAGCATACAGTGATGAAATTAAAGATGACAGCGCAATATGATGGCAAACCGGCATGTATTTTTAGTGAATTAATTCCAGAGTATGCATTACTTTATTGAAAGACAAAGTTACACACAAATCAATGTATATTTATGAGTACAACATTCTTGTTTTCTATTAAATAACCCAAAACAGTTACTTTCTGGGCCATAAAGAGTGCCCTCTGGTGGAAAAAGGCCAAAACTCATAACATGGTTGAAGGACATTTATACCTGTCTCTTCTTTACTTTTTTAAATTTTCATTAGTTGATAAATGAAAATTATTTATCTATACCATTATATTGGCTAATATCATCAGCCAGCTGTTATATCAGTTGTGCTCTTATATTCATGCTTTATCCTTGCCTGACCTAACTTTTATTGTTACAGACAAACTTACTAAGAAAAGCATATATGTATATATCTCAAATTATCGAACATTTCCCAAGTGAACTCTTGTTTGCACTCACAAGTCAAAAAAACAGACATAGCTTCCACCCACAGTTTAACACGCCGACAAACAGACACAGTTCACTGAAACTTTCACACTCCCTCTATATGTGCATCTCCACCCACTCAGTCACAGCAGGAGAAGTTTGGGAGGCGTACTTCCATAAAGCGTTACTGTGAGTTGCTCAGATTCAGAATGAACATAAAATTATTGCCTAACTAAAGTCCAAATCCAGCAAAAGGAAACAATCACCAACGTAACCGGCATAAATAAGTCTAAACAAAACACAAAAGCTGTAAGTATTGAAGCAAGAACCAAACAGTGTTTGTGTTACATACCTGTGAGGAGAGCATGGTAGTGCAAGCCTCTTTCCTTGTCTTCATGTGAACACACATCAAACAGGTAGGCCTTAATGGGTCCATCGATGAAGTCGGCAGCAAAGTCAAACAGCACGACTCCAAACATCACCACCACGATGGCCCATATGCTCTTCAGCGACCTATCTCTGACGAGTGCTGGAAAACAACAGTACACATCAGCACTCAGCACGTACCGCAGAGAAAGATTAAAATAACAACACACTGACCCCATCAGTACGCTACGGAGCCTTATCTGTCACATTCACAAGTTTAATTAGGCTTGATACACTTCACAAGAAAGAACCTCAGAGGACAAGCACGTCGGAAGGCACTTAAAATAACAATAAAATAATTAAAAAAAGAAAACCTGTTATAACTGATGCCATAGCAATTATGGTGTCAGTTATGAATGTTTGAACACTAAGCTGCTCTTTTAGAGATATGAAAGATGTCAAATCATACCACAAGAGAATGTGTAATTAGAAGTTATTAAAGACAATTTTACGATTTCATTAAGAGATACAAGTGAATACTGAAAGACAGATTTATCATTCCATTAAAACTACAGGTGAAGGAAGGATTTTTAGCTTGTCATGTCTTTAAAAAAAAGTCTGAAGTGGCAAAAAAAAGTAAAAAAAACAATTTAACACCAAAAGAGCAACTCTGGGAGGTGCTGGCCAGCGTTAGGCTTTTCATCTTTAAGAAGAGGGCAGCTACGACAATAGAAAACATTATGTCACACGACTGCTTTGGCATTTACTACGGCCCAGGGGAACAAGGAGAGATAATCAGCTTATCCAGCCTACGTCAGGAGACATACTTTATAGTTCATAAGAGGGCTATAAGAAAGCCAGGAGCCCTTATCTTTAATTCCTTGACTGTTTATTTGTCTATTTTTGTAATTTTTTGCCTGAAAACACGCACAAAAAATCCTCTAACAGCTTCAGGCTAAACTGAACCACCTTCAACACTTTGGATGATATTGAAGAAAAATAATTCTCTTTGTGTGTTTTATCAGAACAGAGTGATTTTTTATTTTTATTTTTGCATCATCAAAATTATAAGTGAAGAGGTAAAAAAAACCCTAACAAACTCATAGCAGTGACTCGTGATGGTGATGTTCATCATGTTAAAAAAACTCTCAACGTCTGCGCTACTAAGTTTGATTGAAAAGGAAATTAACCACAACAACACTGCATCTAGTTTAATTGTGTTTTAATATCCAGGCAAAGGAAGTGTGAGAGTGAAAAAGGTTCAAACTACTTGCCAATAATCACAATTAAGACAATTAACAAATGTTATTGTTGAGCTGATTGCTGCATTTTAAATGTACAGCTTACAAATTCTGAATAAAAACTGCACATACACACCGGTTTCCATTATTCCTCACAAAGCAAACCTCTGAATCTGAGTTTGTCACATTTTTGCAGAGTGTTGCTTTCATGATTTTTCAATCAAAAACAATGATTTGGGTTAAGTGGATGATGTGCTTCAAATCAGAGTGACTTATATTATGGCCAAATGTGCATTTTATCTCCAAATGATTCCACAGGATGCTGAACAATCACACACACGCTGTCACTGCCAGCAGTGAATCAGTTAGTGTTTCTGTTTTTTAAGAGAAGGCTTTTTACCCAACTTAATATTGCTTTTTATGGTAACAGATTCTTTTGTGTGCAGACGCTCTTGTGATGCTGTCTGGAGTCTAATGGCTTCGAATGGAGCATCTCTGGGCCCTATTTTTTTCTTTTCATGATGAATGTATCGCTTTATCCCCAAACTCTGTGAACAAGTAGAATTTTGGATTCAGAGTCCTTAAAAGTCTTACAAAGAGGTTGAAACTTGCCCTTAACCTCGTACTGCAGGTAAAAGAAGACAGCAAAACCTAAATCAGTTCATATTTATTTATATCGCACCAATTCCTACAACAATCACCTCAATGTGTTTTATATAAGGTATGTAACGTAAAGAATCGACAATATTCGAAAGAACCTCCAATGATCACACGAGCATTTGGTGACAATGGGAAGGAAAAACTCCCTTTTAACAGGAGGCTCACACCAGGCCCAGTGAGGGGCAACCATCTGCCACGACTGGTTAGGTGTAAGGGGAAAGACACATTCATTTATTGTGGAAGAGAGCCATAGATTAATAATGACTAATGATTAGATGCAGAGTGGTGTATACACACAGAGAGTGAAACGAGGTGAATGAAGAAAAAATGCTAAGTGCATCACAGGAAGCCCCCCCAGCAGCCTAAGCTTATTGCAGTGTAACTAAGAGAGTGCTTAGGGTCACCTGATTCAGCCCTAGCTTTATCAAAAAGGAACCCTTTAAGCCTAATCTTCAAAGTAGAGAGGCTGCCTGTTTCCCGAATCCAAACTGGGAGCCACAGGAGTGGAGCCTGATAGTAAATCTTCGGAATACTTTTAAATCAAAGCTAGCGTGGCCTCAAAGCATTTTCTGACATAACAACACTGCCTCCACTCTTGTTCTGTCTGAATTCCTCACCCTCACGTTTTCTTCACTCATCCCTCACCTGAGATGACAGCATCTCCATTAAGGAACAGGGTGATTCCCACAAGCATGAGGATGCCCAGTGCCAGGATGTAAGGCCTCCGCCGGCCCCACGGCGAGCGGCAATAGTCGCTGGCTGAACCGATGATGGGCTGGAGCAGGAAGCCCAGGATGGGGCTGATCAACCACACCAAGCTGTACAGACTCTGGGGCAGGCCCACACTCAGGAGCACCGGCGTGACAAAAGCTGCCTCCACGGCATAGCAGAATTCCCTTCCAAACATGACCAGGCCGTGGAGAATAAGGCGCCCCCGAGAGCGCCTGTGAGGCTCCACAGCTCCAAAGACAGAGTCTTCCACACTATCTACATAGTCCACATTACTGCCATTGCAGTCTGTTGAGTACTGGTGCAGAGAAGTGCTGATGTGTTTGCCAGGCTCAGAGACCCGGCAGGGTTGGGGCCTCACGGACTGATCTTCTGATAACAGAGTCATAATTGAAAAAGAGTGGGGAAAAGGACAGAAGGAGAAAAAGAGAACAGGAAGGGAGTAAAGAGGAGATTTAGATGAAGAGAGGCAAAGAGGTAGCTTTTGGTAGTCTCTCTCCGTCAGCCAAGGGATGGATGAAATGCCAAAACTGGCGCTTGGCTTGAGTTAATCCTCTTCACTACTGCATAGCTGAACAAAGAGTTCAAGCACCACGCAGCTCTATTTTGCATGTGAAGGTCTGAGCAAGACTCTGCGAGGAGGAGAGAAAGACAAGGGAGGAGGAAAAAGAAGGGAGTGTTTTAAAGAGATTACAGAATGGCTTTTCCTATTCTGTCTAGTAAAGGCCTCGGGCAATTCATGGGATTGAGTGTGCTATGTAAATGGGTGGCACTACTGGCCACTAATGACTGGCCAGTAGTGTTTACTTTAAAACAACTAAAGATTATTGAATTCCCAAAGATAAATACACGTTTTTCTATCCAAATGTGAGCCGGCACACTAGAGTGCTGTACAACTAAAACAACCCTTAAAACAATATTTATCTGTTTAGGAGTGCAAGTGAATATTTGTAATGTGTGATCTTAATCAAAAAATGTGCTTTACTGTTTTTTTTATCAGCATTTTTGTAAAACAATTAATTTGAACATTTGCGGATAACAAATATAATTATATTTTGGCAATTAAAAATAATAATTTTGAATAAACAGCTTGTGCATACTGATGAATGAACTACAGAATGATTTTGGTCATTTAAAATACTATTAAAAAATTAAATACTGTTATGGCAATTTAAGGCAGCTATGATGTAAACCTGACATTGGGTGATGCACATTTTTATTTATTATATTCAGGTGGGACTTCAGATAACAAATCCAGTTTTTTTGGGGGGGGGGGGGGTAATCACAAATTTAAGGGGTTAGTTTAATTTACTGTTTTTTTATGCATGTAAGGTTGGAGGCAGGTAAGGAGAGGGGTAGAGGGGTGGTAAAGGAATTATAAATGTACATTTAAACCACCTTCCTTTGTATTATTACCAGATAACTATTGCATATTGGTTATATTTCATGCCTCCACAGTATGAATTGCCTCATGTGTATGCCAAATTATACACAAAATGTATGACTTGACATTAATAAATAATATGAATAAATGCCAAGTCATAGGGTGGTGGTGGGATCCATTTGGAGAAAAAGGTCTATTATCACATGATATCATGTGGTGTTTTACTTAACACATATCAGCCATGATAAATAAATTTGATTTCTTAAATCTTCTATTAGGATTTTTTGTATAACCATTACAATCATTAAACACTGTCCTCACAACTATATCTTAAAAAAATCCCCATGACTGCCATCCATAATTATCAATATTAATTTAGCACTAATTAACACTTAGAACACATAATTTAATTATTGCAAACTAGTCTGTGAATAAGAAGCAATGGTGGGTAACCTTTTGTGTGGGACGTGGCTCACGTGTTTACTACACTCACTGAAATGGCAGCTCAGGTGCTTTTATATTATTATGATGATTATTTTGTTACATTATTGTTACATTTTTCACCACCCCTGTTGCTTTCATGTAGTTCATTATGTCTATTATTTTAAGGAACATCTCCCTTTTTCTTTCAGTTCCATTCCTGCTTTAATTTAAGGTTAAATAAATCTCTTCTTGTGTAAACATTATAAATAATAATTGGGAATTTTACTTTGTTATGAAGCCAAAGTACTTTGTAACCAAAGTTTTACAATCAGAAAATTGTCTGAGGTAAAAAGTCAGTTGATCCACTCTCCCTCTTACTGTCACCATCTCATCATGTGCTTATTGGAGCCAAGTTTTTATTGGTGTTGTAGTAAAGAAAAAAAGAGGCTGATCGTCAAGCTCTTCAAGCGTGGATGACGACATTAGAAATAACAGAAGGCCCTAGAATGCTGTGACCTCTAAATACTTAGCGGAAAACCTACAAATATCTCTTTACATCAAATTAGTCGACATAATGAGCTAGTTGTAACTGATTTTCTAACCAGTAACAGTTACCTAAGGCTGCTACCTCAAAAGAGCAGTTTCAAAGTTAACTGTCTTTCTCAGAATTAGCATCTTGTGTGTATCACCAGAGGGTATAAACCTGGAGACAATCAGTCTGCATGCAAGTAACACACAAAACATCCTTTGTTCTCACTTCAACCATTCAGACCGCATCCTGAAAGTATATTTTCCAGCAGTTGTCCGCAGTATGTATAAGTCCCCATATCTATAATAAAGCCACTGGATTAATCTTGTTGGACAAATCAGTGCTAAGCAGCGTGACAGGACAGCCTGAAGTGATGTACCACTTCCCAGAAGTCTAACACAGAAGTGTTACTCGATTGAAACAGAAAAAAATGACCAGTCCAGAATAAAATGCTAACAATTACATTCATTGAAGTTAGGAAATCCTGAGCTATTTGTACTTGTTTCTTTTTTTATGAGTTTAAATTCATTTGAAATAGTATTTCGTGCCCCTTATCTCATAGCTGAACTTCTCTTGTAACATATTATATCATCAAGATTAAGCCGTTTCCAAACATCTTGAGTGATTAAAAAACAAACAAACAAAAAAACAACAACAACAACATAGCTCTTGATTTACTAAACCGCTTGGTTCAGATTTCTGTGAATTATCAGCAGGTCCACGAAAAAGTCTTTCATGTGGTCTCAATCAAATTTCCAAGACATCAAAACCGACTCAGGAGAATTTACTTTGACCGCCTGTTTCTTTCATAGTCACCACTCTTTTAACCTAAAAACAAACAAATAGAAAAAAGGCAGTTTGGAAGCGCTGAACTCTTATAGCGAGTCTTTAGAAAATGTATATAAAGGACAAGTGCCAGTTAAAATATGCGTCACAGGAAAATGCTTTGAGCTAACATGCTAACATTTATGTTTACCCAAGGGTGCCATGCTAAAATGCAGAACTTTGTTTTGTCTCTAATTTACCCTCTAGACATAATGAAACATGGTTTAATTGTTGAGGTTGGAACAATTAACCCAGTGCAAAAAGACTTCCAGTCCTGTGGAAGTATATGGGAAAACAGCTTTCTGTCATGACCTCCACAAACACTTTCCTGTTGGGTTTTTGGTCTCAGTCCATCTTTTTGGGACTGCACGCTCATTGACTAATGAGTTATCGATCACAAGTCATTATCCAGTGAGTGTGCAGTTTCAAAGACAGACCAATCCTTTCTCATCACATCCAGTTTTTTGCAACCAAGAGGGAGCAACTGAAAAAAGAAGGGTTGAAAGGCTTTAAACGCGGACTTCAGAAACTAGCAGCTGATGCCATGGTCTTCTTTCATGCTTTTGGGTCTAAAAATTTACCCCAACAACAGTACAGGAAGTGATTTGTTTTTTAATAATTCTACCTAAACTTGATTAGGGCTAAGTCTGTGATTCATTTTGGTCAGCAGATGAGTGATGACACAGGCAGAGAACTGTGTACTGCTTCATCTCAGCTACTTCACATGAATGGACTGCATCTCTTGACTGTGTTTGTGGTTTTGGTGCTCTTTGGAGCACTTTTCAATAGAAAATAATCACTAGTATACTTCCTGATGTGTGATTATTTTTACAAAGAGAGAAATATCCCCTAGAGAGAAATTTCATGTTTTTTTTTCATAGCTAACTGTTTTAAACATTAACTTACCATCTCATAGTTGCCTTTTTAAATTACCAAGAGATCTTCGAGAAATGATGAAAGGATTATCACTGTGCTACATGCTGACATTCTCATTGTTAAATAAAGGCATAATTCAAGGCATCCATCCATCTATCCTTCAGATCATTTGTCACTGTGCCAGGAAACATCAAAAATATATCAAATACATCTGGAACTTCTTACTGATGTTGTAGAGTTTGAATAAATTCCAAGCTTTTGATTTCAATCATGAATAATAATTTTGAGATTATTTTAGTTTGACTTTAGGGCAAAAATTGGTCATGATCAAGAGTCACTTTAATGGGCTCTAACACAATGCAACCTACTGTTTATATGCACTGTGTGACAGAATATTAATAAACATGGATCATGAAAAAAACAAAGCCTCAGGCAAATGTGTTATCCAAACAGAGGATAAGATATAATATCATTAATTTTCCATTAATTGGATTGGCAGTGAGCCTACAGGAAGTCATCTGAAAGGCTGGATTAAGGGGGTGATTAATGACCTGGCTGTGATGCCTTAATTACAGTCGTCACACGCTTGCCTGGATGCACTCACATGGTGAACCATGGCCTGAAATGTACAAACTCTTTGCCGGCTGTGAATGCTGCGGTAGTGTGTTGGCCAGAATTGTGTTATATTCCCTCTCCTGTGTCTAAAAATACCTAACAATGTCATCTTGTTAAGTTTATTCACTGTAAACGAGGTGAGGGCCAAAGCTTCGGCTGCATGTGGTTATTTTGTGCTATTTTGTAAAGTAAAAGTGTGGATAGGCTATAACTGAAGTATACTGCCGGTGTCATTCAGTAACATTTTGTTCAGACAGTTCAGGAAGACAGATGTAGGAGTAAATTTCTGTAATCTGTGAACTTTAAGTACGACTGTGCCCTTTAACGAGGACCATCTATTTCATCTTGGGGGGGAAAAACATCCCCAAATTATTCAACAGCTTCACTACTACAAGGGTAAAACTTCAAAATGATGCTGATTATGTTTCAAGTAAAAAAGCTCTTGGTATCCGGGATATGTTCCAGTTGATAACAACCAATTATGAATTAGGATGAATATGCCCTTTTTTTTAAAATTCGAAGGGGAAAAAGTTTTTCTGTTAATGTAATAAATGTATGGAATAATACCAGTGGTGACTTTAATTTAGGTGGCACTTTCCAGTTTAAATATATGTCAGTTAAGAAAACTACAGATACTTGATTTATTTAAAATGAATATAATTGTGAAATACTGTTTTCTGCATTGTCAGTTTCTGGTGGCTAAACATTGCATTATGTATGAGAGGTAGGCACAAATAAGCTGTTGTTTCTGCCTACACTCTTTCTGCCTGAAATATAGCAGTTCTTTTTTCCCCTTGACTTTGGAAAATACTCCTTGATGTGCTATAATCACACAGAAATAAAATGAATGGATGAACCAACCTTAGAATGCATGGATAAGAGACACTTGCAATAATTTTTCAAGATCATAAATCTATTTAGCCCCATCACCAATTTCTTAAAGATTCTTTAATTTAACTTTCACTTAATCAAAACTGTAAATTACAGAGTAAGAAGTGCTTTTATAATGATGAGTCAGTAAATACTGACAGCGGTGAAACTATTAGAATAGTCTTTCTTGGAATCTGATGCATCTATGTGACCTTTATTTAAAAAGCCATGCTCGACAGCCTTTGAAAAATGGAGATAGGCTTTAAGAGCAGATGAGACTTCAGAACCTCCACTGGACAAATGATGCACTCAGTGAACTGGTTTGCTTTAAATGACTGCTGAAAACTAATTATGTCAGCATCTCCTCAATCCTTTGTTTTACTGTTTTTGGAAATATTTTCCATATGATGTATCTATAAAGGTCTATATGTTTGACTACTGGAACATGTACACTTATCTATAATGTGTGGTTTCATTCAAACTCTGAAGCACTTTGTACCTCTGTGTTTTACAAAAGTGCTATACAAATAAAGTTATTGTTAATGCAAAGGCTCCTCAAAGCACATGCTATGATGGACGACTCGTACATTAAACCATGAAATCACAAGGGGCTTGTGGTTGACTACAGAAGTACTTTCAGTTAATCAAGTGATGGTGCATGTGATCCCTTGGGGTAAAGGTGGGAGCAGTCAGATGTAGGAAGTGAGAAGAAAAAGGTCATTTTCTTTTTCTAATGAATGCTACTTCCGGCGGCTCCCTTATGCACACAAGGGGTCATCATGGCAAGCAGCTCCACATGTTTGATTTGACAGATTTTTATTATTTTTTTTTTTACACCAGATGCCCTTCCTGAGACAATGCCAAAGGGACTGGTTTCTCTTTGTGGGATCAAACTGGGGAGCTTTTGTTTTTTTAGGTGAACATGTAAACCACTACACTGTAGATCCACTTTCTTTGAGACTGCTCATACTGACATACACAAGAATGTGTTCTTGGCTACATTGTGCATATGATATTACTTTATAGATTAGTTTGTGTTTGTCATGTTCATATTTAGAATAGACAACCAATATATCCCAATATTCAACTTTATGAATGCTGAAATGATACTTAATAAAAAAAGATGTAAAAAAAACATACCTAAAAAGAGACAGATCCACAAACTAAAGCATCAAGACTTCTAAAGCGTCTGAAGTCTGAGGAACAGCTCAAAATGTTGCAAGGCAATTAAAATCCTTATTAGAGACTTATTTTTCCTCTTCTTTAACTTTGAAAACCCAAGTCTAAAGTTACCTTGCTAAACCCCATTCCTGCTTTATAGTAGAGACATCTGATGTAAGCATTATGGAGTCTGTGTGGGCATCAAAAGAACCGTAAGAGACATTCTAAATACAAAGAAGATTTCATGATATAGTTGTGGTCAGAGCTGCAGATACACTCATCATTGGCATAAATGTCATGGTAATTTTGAGCTTTTAATGATTTGTTTGAACTGTTCTTTTCCCAGAGTGGAAGGATTGTACAGCATGCATCTTTAATAGCTTTGAAAACAAGAATTAGATGTACGAGTTTGAATTTATTTTGGATTTTCTCCAATCCACACAGGGTCAAAAGAGAGTTGAGGGTGGGGCTTTGGGAAGGCCATTCCAGAAGTTTAGCCTTCTTTATCTATTCCAAAACACGGTTTGATGTGTGTGCCTTGCTGGAGCACCCAGTTGTATCCAAGTTTTAACTATTTGGTTGTTGACATCAGGTGAAGCTAAAATTGGAGGTGGTTCCATCCAAATTGTGCAATGTACCAGTACTACTGGCAGCAAAACAGTCCCAGAGCATGATGCTACCACCACCATGCTTTACAGTTGGTACAGTGTTCTTAGGTCTCACACACTCTTGTCATCGTAACCAGATAGCTCAATCTTTGTCTCGTCTGACCAAAAAACTTTTCCTCACAAGGCATTTGGCTAATCCATATGCTGAAAATTTTAATCAAGCTTGAAGATGTTGACTTCAGAGCAGGAGCTTTTTCTTGGTCAGCACCCTCTCAGTCCATGGCGATGTAAAACTTGCTTCACTGTGGACAATGATGCTGGATTTCCAGCAGTTTCATGGCAGGGTTAAGCTTTGGTGCTTCCTGAGTTGCTAAACAATTTCCTTACATCTGAGGGTGACAGTTTATATACATCAGTGACATAACTGAATAACTTGTATTTATGTACAATTGTTTGCACTGATGGCCTGCAGTTGTGTAGAAATGGCTCCATTAAGCTTTTGGAACTGCCAAAGGCACGACATCAAGCCTACTGAAAATTTGTGGATTAAATTTTTGACATGTAAACAACTGTACTGACAACAACTGTACTTGGAACGGCTACAGCTCAAGCAAAGCATCCTCATAGCAGATCACTTGTTTTTCTCTGTACACTATAACAGCTATAGTTAAAAAAATCACAGCATTATTTTTGAAGCCATTCTCGCTTTACATTATTCCTTAAAACTTTTGACAGTCCTTCACATGAAAGCGTGTTTAAAGGTAATCCCATGATGGAAGCTCACATTCAGTTGCCCTGTATTTGACCTGACATGATGAGAGTCAGATGTTTCAAGTCATAACGCAGACATTCCTCACATTCCTACATGTCTCAAGGTCTTACACTGAAGCACAATCTGTAATAGTACATGCAGAAACAAGTAAAAAGTGACCAGGTAAACAAAGCTGGCAACTCTGCTATTGTTAGATGGAGGGAAACACTCAGTTGTAAAGAGCCAAAGACTATGTTAGCTTTACTGGGAAGTAGTGGGAATGTTGCCAGTCTATAAAAGCCCACTGTGACCAAAGTGTAGTGCTACATACTGAGGATATATAGATACTGTATACGTGGCTCAGGGAGGACTCCTAATTAGGGCATATTACAATCAGTTTCCACTATTTTTCCAGGAGAAAGTACCTCATTATCATTTTTAAAAATAATTGTTTTTTAAATTCGATTTTGAATTTGAAGGACTGACCTGAAATCTTTGCACACTTCTGCTCTCTCTCAACCAAATGACATTTGTCCTTGTTTACATGTATTCCAAACGCAGCCAGTTATTTTAAACATACGGTGAATCATTAAAGCTTTGCTAATTTTGCAGACATTAAAGCACACCGCTCGACACACTGGGTCACTGTTACTTTTAGTACTTCCTGCTGTACTTCCCTGTTCTGTCTTTAAAGGATGCGATCACAGTGGAATGATATATACTGTACAGACAGACGTGTTGCAATACTCCAGGAAAGAGGAATATATTTGCATTTTAAAAAGGCATTGTGGTGTTTGCCAACTTTCGATGAAGTCGGGGGGAAAAAAGACTGATTTACTTCAGGGGCAAAATCATTCAAACCTTTAGCGGCATCAGTGGGCTGCAGTGAAGTGATGCAAATATGCAGCAAGATGACTGAATAACTTGTGATGTACAAAATGTTACAGATGAGAAAAGAAATGGAAGCTCCTAAAGAATGCAATATCTCCTGTGAGGATTTCCTTAGCCTTCTGTATGTGTATTTTAAAATTTTCAGCTTCTTAGGAAATACTTTAGGGAGCCATCTGTAATAAGACTGTAATATACACACACCTACACTATTTTTTTCAATTTTTAGACTGTTGTGAAAGTATGTTTATGTTTCATTTATGTTTTCAATCCTCTGGAAACCCGTTAGCACTTTTAACATGCATGACTAACAACAGCTATGAGTGATTGCAAGTATTTATGAATATGTAGGGAGGGAAATATCTCACTTGCACATCTTTTCTTTGCTTCACCATCTTCTCTGCTGAGCAGATTGGGGCTCTAAAATTTAAATTTAAAGGTCTGTATTTATTAGTAGTGGGCTTTAAATAAATATTTAATAATATTTCTGAGATGTTACTGACTGTCTCGAGGCATACTAAACATAACTTTGGTAATTTCTCATGTTCTTCCACATCATTTGTATTTAGGTAATGCACTGTTTACTTGTTCTTTTTACATAACTACAATGTTAGTCAATCAATCAAAAACATACATACATGCATGCATGTATCTATGTAACTCTTATCCAACATAGGGCCACAGGGGG
Organism: Oreochromis aureus; assembly: GCF_013358895.1. NCBI lineage: Eukaryota > Metazoa > Chordata > Actinopteri > Cichliformes > Cichlidae > Oreochromis > Oreochromis aureus. Next base: position 48,382,778 of record NC_052948.1, on the reverse strand, counting down.
GGTTGGAAACATTGGTATTTAAATGATGCTCAGTTGCTTCTAAGTGTGTCAAGTGTGTCAAGAAAATATTCCCCACACCATTACACCACCATAATGATGAACCACTGATACAAAGCAGAATTGATTTTTACATCAATTTCCTGCAATTCAAGACTCATTGGAGCACGCAATGCGTTATCATTCTTTCACTGTCAAATTGCAGCCTTTTGCCTGTTCTTATCTAACAGGAACAGCACCCGGGGTGGTCTTCTGCTGCTGTAGCCCATCAGTTTCAAGGTCTGAGGTGTTGTGAATTCACAAATGCTCTTCAGCATACATTGACTGCAATAAATGATTATTTCAATCTGGCCTCTTGCATCAACCAAACATTTTCACCCAAATAACTGCCACTCAGGGGATATTTTCTCTTTTTAGGACCATTATCTTTGAACTTTAGAGAGGGCTGAGCAGGCAGCCAGCATGCCGAGTCAGCCGTTTCTGAAATACCAACATCTGTGCCCTGTTTAAAATCACTTAAATCAGCTTCAGTCTCCATTCTGATGCTCAGTTTGAACTTCAGCAGGTGACTGGCTAATTAGATTAGGATTAACTAGCAGCTGAACAAATATACCCAGTGAGCTACTGAGTAATTTATTTAGTCAATCTGAACCATCTTCTGAGCCTCCTAACTAGAGCTTGCAGACTTGCATTTGTAGCTTGCAACAGAGATATTGGTAAGTGACTTAAACTTCACTTACACGAAAAAGGACGAAATTGCCTGTCAACATAATCACTGCAGTAGTTTTACTTTCACTTTGTAGGCGTAACGTTTCCTGTCTCTGAAATGTGCAGTTAGTGCAACACAAAAGTCGGATCTACTGAATGTTAGACACAGCTCTCCATGTTGTTTTGAAAAGTTAAGCCTATGGAAGTCCCTCAGAACTTCATTCTTTCAATTAGCCAGCAGGGGGCAGCTCCTCTGGATATAAACAAGCCTAATGCTAATTGAAAACTTCAGTAAACAGTTTACCGATGAGTCACGATCACTGGTTTCTGATCTCATTTAATACAGCTTGACATTCATCGTGTAAATTATGGCCTTCTTTAGAATAAAAAAATGCAGGGTGAGCTTTGAAACCCCAAGCCAAAGTCTTGAAAAGATGATTTTAGTGGGTGACATCATGTCTGGCTTTTTTCTAAACAATCTGTGTGTCAGAATTAGTGCACACAAATCAGAAGCTGTTGAGGGAGAGCAAAACAACAACAAAAGTCAGATTAATTTAATGTTATTGGCACTGCTGAGCTTTCAGGAGATATCCAGTCCTCTTTCGCTATGTATGACCATTGTGCACCCTGAGCTGGTTAATTTAGCAGATATCAGTAGTTTATGATTAATAGAGTAGTTGTGCTTTGCAAAAATGTTTTTCTTTTAATGTGAAACACTCAGGGGGCAGTAGTAGCACAACAAAATATATACAAAATATCAAAGAACAATGAATATAGTTATTAAAATTAGTAGCTACTAACCATCTGATCAACATACCAAAACCACATATTCTGAGGACGTCTTGTCCAATCAAGACACATAGGCAGAAGTGAATTAGTAAAAATCTTTGTTTACTTTGTACACAGCAGCCTCCTGTGGCCTTGGAGAACAAATTTAAAAGGTGGAAGTTAAGCGATATTTCAAGTTCTTGAGGTTGAAATCCTAGCTTATGAAAAGAAAATAATAATTTTCTTAGTTTCTCTTTTATTTTGATTTGTACACAGTTGTGTTAGACATAATCCGAATGGTAGATCTTACTGTTAGTCACTCAAATGTGCTCTGCATGTAGTTTTGCTTTATCCAAATCAGTTGTTTATATCCAGTATGACAATCACATGGTTAATCACTGATTCCTTCAAATCTTAAAAGCTGGTGCCACTGTGTGATTTTCAAACATTTATAACTTGACTGTTTTGATTGTTTGTTTACAGCTTTGCCTTCACAGCATTGCACTCTATGACTCCTGCTGACAGCATCTGGTCTATCTGTGGGGATGTGAAGCCGTACTCCTGTAGGACCTTAGCCGTGTGTTCTCCAGTAACGGGGTCGGAGGTGAGGCAAGGCTCAGCAGGAGTGCGAGACAGAACCGGGGCTGGTCGGGGGCTTTCTTCCCCACTGGAGTCCTTCATGAAAGAGCCTCTTTCCCGGTTATGTGGGTGTGAGCTCACCTGGTCGAAAGACAACACAGGTGTAACACAGGCATCAGTCCCATCAAAAATCTCTGACCACTCCGCCTGGGTCTTTGAGGCAAAACGCTCTGTGAAGATTCGTCTGAGCTCCGGCCAATCATCAAAGCTCATCTGAGAAGGCAACTCTCCAGCATCCAACTCTAAGCCTAGAAAGAAAAAAAAACAACAAAAAAAACCTTTTTATGACCCGAAAGTAATATCAAGTTAAATAAACTTCAGTTTAACAAGATGGTGCAGAAGCAGCCAACACGTTCATCTCAATATGGGTTGTTGATCTTGCTGAAGGTCCAAGTTGGCCACATGATGTAATCATTTTAACCACCCGTTACTGCTCTACTAAATAATGAATAGTGTGCAGGATTTAAGCACTGACTTTTACATAGCAGTTTTTTTCTGTAATTTCTTATGCACACTCATATTTCTCTTTCAACCAAATACAGAAGACAGGAGTGATCAGCAGTGCACTATTTTTATATAATGAATAAATAAAGGTACATAACCTCCTAGGACCTGGCGTCCACATATGTGGACATCACATTTTGGGTTGTTTAGACCAAAATACACAATTTTGCTCTACAAGGGCCTGATAACCACTTACGAGGACATTATACTGCCACTGTTCTATCGAAATTTAAAACAAATGTCCTCATATGTGGATCTCATTTTTCTCAGAAACACTAACCAGGTACAAAAAAAAAAAAAAACAATCAGGTAATTCTTTGTTTTTACATTCATCAGGTCCTAATCAACCCAAATAGCAAAGAGAAATTAAAAATGCATGACAAAGTTCAGGTCTTAGGAGGTTAACACACACACATATCTATCTATCTATCTATCTATCTATCTATCTATCTATCTATCTATCTATCTATCTATCTATCTATCTATCTATCTATCTATCTATCTATCTATCTAATGTGTAATATGAAAAATATGCAAATATATATAAAAGGTAGCACTATGAATAACAGTGAATGCAATCATTATTCTTGTATTCTGGAAAGAAAATTGAAATTGATACTAGTTTTACTCTGTGTGGTCCCTGGCTCAGCTGCAGAGGAGGCGTGGGGCAGTGAGCTCATGGGGGCAGTGCCAAGGAGGCTGTAGGGACAGGTGGCGGTGATCTGACTAATACATATTAAATATAGTGAAGCCGGAGACCAGAGGAGGAGTGTCTGCTGTGCTGACAACTGACTGGAAATTGAGGAGTGCTGGAAGTGCGGGTCCTTCGAGTGAGGTCCCAGCAGCTCCGGAAATTCCCCCCACGGGAGAGTTCCCACTGGAGCAGTTTCGTGACGACAACCTACGCTCAGCCTTTGACCTAGACATTGCTTGGAATTAATGGTCACGTGTTGCGCCCTGAAGCCGTGCTGACCTACTCACGCTTCGTATTATTGAGAGATTATACGGTTATACCGTGTGAGTCGTGACGCTTGCACGGGAAACACACACCCAGTTGTTGCTGCCTAAAAGCCGCCAGGAAATGATTTTCGAGGCGGGTCATTACAATCCCATGACAGGGCATATGGGATATGATAAAACTCTAGAGTGAATAATGGCCTGATTTTATTGGCCGGGCATCCGAGTGGTTGAGCGACGATGGTGCGGAATGGTGGTCTGGAATGCCAACTTGTTAACCCATTCCAAAAGCACCTTTGTACCCACTACGATTAATGGAGGTCCCGTTTTAATGCATTGGCATGGACCTCATCGGGCCATTTCACCAGAGTGCACGTGGCTTTGTATTAGTTCTGGTAGATTATGCAACGCAATACCTGGAAGCAGTGCCGCTGCGCAACATTTCTGCAAAGAGTGTGGCGCAGGCGATGTTTCAGGTCATCTCCCGAGTCAGCATCCCGAAAGAGATACTGACTGACCAGGGCACGTCGTTCATGTCTCGCACAATCAAAGAGCTGTACGAATTACTGGGCATTAAATCTATTCAGACCAGTATCTACCACCCTGTCTAGGAGGCACTAGGGAACATGCGAAAATATATAGATACATAATACGCTAGGCTTTCTTGTAATTTTTTAAGTGGTCTTGAACAATAGTTCTCCAGGCTTTCTGGATGTCTAATGACCAGGTCTTTTTTTGGACATTGGCTGCTTTTTTACTAATTTTCAGTTCAGTCTTTTTTGACCATTTTTAGAGAAAGGTTATGCCACATAACATTGACTTATGAATTACCCAAGCATCAAAAAGGCACCTAACTCAGGGGATGATAGCTTGACAGGCATACAATAGTTTTTTCACCATTGAGCTATTAGCTGAAAACTTGACATATGTGCATGATGTACATTATGTTAAAAAAATGAGGAAACTGGACAGGTGGACAGGAAAAAAAAGTGACAGGACCAAAAAACTCTACAGAAGATGAGCAGTATCTGAAAGTCACGTCCTTATGAAAAAGGGGGAAAAAAATCCACACCTGACAAAGAAGCTGAGAGATGCATCTGGCCCTTCAGTTGATTCATCCACTGAAGCCTCATCAGAAATAGTCTCAGTGGAAGCGTGGCTCTAAAAAAGCCATTCTTGAGGAAGGCAAACAGGGAGAGAAGGCTGAGATATGCTAAATTTTCTGTTTGTGCCTGCATTTCAGCCAGTGGTGTTGGGCATCTTTTCAAAACTGATGGAATTATGAAAGTAGAAAAGTACTGTCCGATTTTGATCCCCCATGTGATTCCACCTGGAAAGCATCTGATTGGCAACGGCTTCATTTTTCAGCATAAAAACACACTGTCAATGCAGTAAAAGCATACCTGGATAGAAAGAACCCAGACCTCAAGATTACTGAAAGAGTTATCACTGAAAAAGATATTACTGAAAGATCATCTTGACAGAGAACGAAACAAAAAGCAGCCAAATCCAAAGAAGGGCTTTGAATGATCTTCAACAAGTCTGGAGAAATATTCCTGAAAACTACTTAAAAAAATTACAAAAAAGCTTGTCCAGGAGAATCCAAGCTGTGTTGAAGAGTAAAAGTGGTTGTAAGAATTCAGTTTTTGCCTGTTTCAACATCCATCCATCCATCTTCATCTGCTTTATCCGAGGCCGGGTCGCGGGGGCAGCAGCCCAAGCAGAGAAGCCCAGACCTCCCTCTCCCCAGCCACCTCCTCCAGCTTATCCGGGGTAACACCAAGGCGTTCCCAGGCCAGCCGAGAGATATAATCTCTCAGCGTGTCCTGGGTCTGCCCTGGGCCTCCTCCCGTGGGACATGCCCGAACATCTCACCCAGGAGGCATCCTTGTCAGATGCCCGAACCACCTCAACTGGCTCCTTTCGATGTGGAGGAGCAGCGGCTCTACTCTGAGCCCCTCCCGGATGGCCGAACTTCTCACCCTATCTCTAAGGGAGAGGCCAGCCACCCTTTGGAGGAAGCTCATTTCTGCCGCTTGTATCCGCGATCTCGTTCTTTCGGTCACTACCCACAGCTCGTGGCCATAGGTGAGGGTAGGGACGTGATCGACCGGTAAATTGAGAGCTTCGCTTTTACACTCAGTTCCCTCTTCACCACGACGGACCGGTGCAGCGTCCGCATCACTGCAGCCGCAGCACCAATCCGTCTGTCGATCTCCGGCTCCCTTCTCCCATCACTCGCGAACAAGACCCCGAGATACTTGAACTCCTCCACTTGGGGCAGGAACTCATCCCCGACCCGGAGTGGGCACTCCACCCTTTTCCGGCTGAGAACCATGGCCTCAGATTTGGAGGTGCTGATCCTCATTCCCACTGCTTCACACTCGGCTGCGAACCGTTCCAGTGCGAGCTGGAGGCCTTCACCTGATGAAGCCAACAGAACCACATCATCCGCAAAAAGCAGAGATGAGATTCTGAGGCCACTGAAGTGAAGGCCCTCCGCCACTTGGCTGCGCCTAGAAATCCTGTCCATAAAAATTATGAACAGAACCGGTGATAAAGGGCAGCCCTGGCAGAGCCCATCACCCACCGGGAAAGAGTCCGACTTATTGCCGGCAATGCGAACCAAACTCTTGCAACGGTTGTATAGGGATCGAATGGCCCGTAGCAATGGGCCAGACACCCCATACTCTCATAACACCTCCCACAGGACACCCCGAGGGACACGGTCGAATGCCTTCTCCAAGTCCACAAAACACATGTAGAGTGGTTGGGCAAACTCCCATGCACCCTCAAGTATCCTTGAGAGGATAAAGAGCTGGTCCAGTGTTCCGCGACCAGGACGAAAACCGCATTGTTCCTCCTGTATCCGAGGTTCGACTAGCGGACGAACTCTCCTTTCCAGCACCCTGGCATAGACTTTCCCAGGGAGGCTGAGGAGTGATCCCCTGTAGTTGGAACACACCCTCCGGTCTCCCTTCTTAAAGATGGGGACCACCACCCCGGTCTGCCAGTCCAGGGTACTGCCCCTGATCTCCACGCAACATTGTAGAGGCGTGTCAACCAGGACAGCCCTACAACGTCCAGAGCCTTCAGGAACTCGGGCGGACCTCATCAACACCAGGGGCTCTGCCACCAAGGAGTTGTTTAACTGCCTCAGTGACCTCGCCCCGGAAATTGGCGGGTCATTCCGTCATCCCCAGACTCTGCTTCCTCCTCGGAAGACGTGTCAGTGGGATTAAGGAGGTCCTCAAAGTATTCTTTCCACCGCCTGACAATTTTCTCAGTCGACGTCAGCAGCGCTCCGCCAGCACTATACACAGTGCAGGTAGAGCACCGCTTTCCCCTCCTGAGATGCCTGACGGTTTGCCAGAATCTCTTCGAGGCAGTCCGAAAGTCTTTTTCCATGGCCTCTCCGAACTCCTTCCACACCCGAGTTTTTGCTTCAGCCACTGCCCGAGCCGCATTCCGCTTGGCCTGTCGATACCTGTCGGCTGCCTCCAGAGTCCCACAGGCTAACCAAGCCCGATAGGGCCTCCTTCTTCAGCCTGGTGGCTCCCTCACCTCTGGTGTCCACCATTTGGTTGGGATTACCACCACGGCAGGCACCAACCACCTTGCGGCCGCAGTTCAATGCAGCAGCTTCGGCGATGGAGACGCTGAACATGGTCCATTTGGACTCAATGTCCCCAGTCTCCCTCGGAATGCTGTTGAAGCTCTGCCGGAGGTGTGCGTTGAAGATCTCGCGGACTGGGGCCTCTGCTAGATGTTCCCAGCACACCCTCACTCACGCTTTAGGTGCACCGGGTCTGTCCAGCGTCCTCCCCGCCACCTGATCCAACTCACCACCAGGTGGTGATCAGTTGACAGCTCAGCCCCTCTCTTTACCCGAGTGTCCAGAACATATGGTCGCAGGTCTGGTGGTACAATTACAAAATCGATCATCGACCTGCGGCCTAGAGCGTCCTGGTGCCATGTGCACTTATGGACACTCTTATGTTCGAACAAGGTGTTCGTTATGGCCAAACTGTGATTTGCACAGAAGTCCAATAACAAAACACCGCTCGGATTCAGATCAGGGAGGCCGTTCCTCCCAATCACGCCCCTCCAGGTCTCGCTGTTGTTACCCACGTGAGCATTGAAGTCTCCCAGCAGGACAACAGAGTCTCCGGGTGTGGCACCTTCCAGCACCCCCCCCAGGAACTCTAAGAAGGCTGGGTACTCTGAACTGCCACTCGGCGCATAAGCGCAGATGACAGTCAGGACCCGTTCCCCGACCCTGAGGCGCAGGGAACAAACCCTCTCATCCACCGGGAAAAACCCCAACGTACCGGCAGCAAGCCGAGGGGATATTATTTGTTTCAACAAATCGCTGCATTTATTTCCAATTTTCCAAGTAAAATATGAAGAAATGAGGGCTAGCTCGAGACTTTGGCAGTGTACTGTAATACTTCACCTTGCTCAAATCTTGATCAGAGTCATGATTGGATGGGTTACAGACAGTTTTCTGATTCATTCATTTTTGGATTGAACATTAAACTTGATTCTTAGCCACCATAAATGTTTCCTATTGTTGATTCAAATAAGTCAACAAACCTTTAAGCAGCCGTTTGTAGAACTGAGGTTCAATGGCACCAACAGCCATGAACTGTCCATCCGAAGTCTGGTAGGTATCATAGAAGGGAGCTCCACTGTCCAACATATTTTCTCCTCTAGACCGGTTCCACAAACCAATACTACGAGATTTCCATAAAAACGAACCCATATATGCTGCTCCTTCCACCTGAAGAGTATAAGACAGGAAGACAGAAGTTCATATTTCATGTCACTGAAAAAAAAAAGAAACAATTTTCTGTTGTTCATTTTTATTTTTTCCTTTAATTCATTAGTGTGAGTGTAGATAACTGTCACACATATGGCAGACCAAGGATATAGCTTTTTAAGCAGAGGTTGGCATGAAAATCTTTAGAGAACAGAAAATACAAAGCAAAGATGAAATGTGGTGTCAGTGCAACAACGACACACACAAATTACATTTTGAATACTAACACAGCTCCCTGTATTCACAGCTTATTTAAGTCTGAAACTGGTGCTGCTTTCACTGCTGCTGAGTAAACAGAAAAAGCTTGATCAAAAAAATAATGAATGCATGACATGAAAAACGCAAATAATTACATTGCTGGGAGGGAATCAGTCAGCAATAGTCCTTCTGCAGAGGCTGCAGGAATGATAACTACTATCGCTCTCTTACTGCTGATTACAATCACTTTGTGTGACCTTTAATTAACAGCATGCTTATTTTAAGGGTTACACGAGCAAATACATGTAACTAGGGATTTATCAATACATCAGCTAAACATACATACCACAAAGTTAACATTTAACTATGGCAGTGGCTGAAGTTTAAGTTTTGAGTCACATCAATCTTGTGCTTGGACTTTGTTTTTTCCCTCACGTTTTTTTTTTCTTTTCTTTTTTTTCTTTCTTCTCTTACTTGCCTGCCACTAGAAGGGTCAACGACAACACAGAATTAGAATGCACAAAAGCACTAGTACTGGCCAAACTGTTATCATTAAAAGCGGTACTGGCATCAGCCCTGAATTTTACAAGCTGTGCATCTATAATATAGTTCTGTGAGTCGTCATGGACAAAGCAGAGTGGAGAAAGATCTCCAGCTAGTCGGGGCTTCAGTGATTTCACTGTTACTCGCTGCCAAAAAACCCCCAAATTATTGCTTGAAGTAGGGAAGGCGCTCTGAATGTGCATTTTCTCTTTTGATGATCTTCACTCATGAAAAATGCATTTCTGGTTTAGAACTATGAGACCATAAGTGTGGAGATTTGAGAAGCAGTGTTAATAGTCCGTTTTTCCTGTGTACCTCATACTGTATACAGCAGTTGAATGAAATAGAAGTGGTAAATGTAAGTCTCCATAGGATTAGAGAGCGCTATAGGAGCTTTAATAGGACATTGTTCTCACTAACCCTCTTTCTTTCTGTGCGCGTTTTGAGCTGCTGCTAAATAACAAGACCTTTAATCCACTCATCCCCTCAATAAAATCTCTAAGAGCAAGAGCTGACACAAAAATAGGAGATCATTCTCTCTGTCTTTATTTAAAGCTATAAAACCTGCAATCATTGATGTCTTTAACAGCTTGGAAGCAATGCAAACAACTAAGGAACATGACACTGACATATCATAGATTTTTAAATCGATTTGGCAAACATTAGCAAGCAGCTGCTTATTGGACTTGTGTCTGTATCCACCTGCTGAACATGCACCCAGTATTTATTATCTTGAGTTATATTTAGCTGTGTTTGTGGTATCTATTAGCATCTAAATACTGCCTGTCTGTTGTCTGCTGCCAAGTATAAAGTGTAGTGTTGAGTGAGCCTTCCAGAGTCGTTTCTCTGAAAAGAGCTCGTAGGGCAGTTTGAATGAACACTGAAGCTTCAGAGTAGATTGCTAAACAATGGGGAAAAAAATCAGCAGAGCAAAGGCAGCTGCACACACAAGTAATCACACCTTTAAGTGACTCTTTCCATTGTCACATTGGTACACAATCAATGTTTCTAAATTGCCCGAAATTGTCTGTAAAGTGCCCACAGGTGTGAATTTAAATATGTCCACGTATGTCAGCATGGTAGAAAAGCACATGCTCAGCGTGTAATGCACCCTGCCTTCAGATTCAGAGCGTGCTGGCACTGGCTGCAGCCCACCTAAGCATCAAAACAATAGGCATGTTAGGTACGGACGGACAGTAATGGACAGTAATAATATAATTGATAGCAGACCAGAGAAAAATTGAGAGAAAAATTAGAGATCATGTCGAACACGTGTCACAGTTGGTAGTTCTGATGCAGTTGGTGTACTGCTGGGCATTTAATCAGCTCCTGCACCGACACATAGAACAGGCCACACAAGGTGTTTTTACAACCTCACGCTTCATATGAAGAATATTTTCCCATTTAAAGAGAATCCAAGGCAATATAATAAACTAATCAAATTGATGTTCTGTCTATGTAGTATCATTAACAACTTGAAAAACAACATTAAATATTTTTTGTCAACATCTGCATTATTCTATGCAGATGTTGAAAAAAATGACATCTAGTGGTGATATATTACACAATCTACCTTTAAATAATTATTTTACTTAATCATTTAAAGGTAGATTGTGTAATATATCACCACTAGATGTCAGTAGATGTAAGTCAACAGAATTCTGTTTTCTCAGCCCTCCCAATTAAAGTGGATAATCTTAGCTACAGTGGCCACTGTAGGACAAACAGCTCTGGCCACTGTTCATCTTTAGTGAGCGTAGGCTGCCAGTCTGCTGTTTACCTTACTTACTTTACTCTGCTGTTTGTGGCCATGTCTATTTACTCTGGAGGATTCTGTAGAACTTTTAGAAACGACTCCCATACAGGCTGATGAGTCAGTGAGGCTAGCTTCTGTCCAATGACAGCAACTGAGGTGAGTTGTTGAGGATATGCTGAATTTTTCTGCTTTTGCTGATGTTAGTTGCCATAAGTGAAACTTTCTTCGAAGTGGATCTAATTTTGTTTGACTCAAACCTTTCCAAAACACGTCCCATCTACTTCAGACATTGATGGGTGTTCTGCTAAGGATCCAAATAAGTGCAGTGCTTGAAAGGAATTTCAATTTCTCTAGTGTTCTTTCAGATGTTGTAATTTCTACAATTATATGGTAGGGTTTGTATGGCTTTGTAGTCCATTTAAACGTTTCTAAACATGCACCTAAATGCACAGATGACTGAGGCTTTTATTTTGTAGACAAAGCTAATCTGCATATAGTTTCTCTGTAACTGTGATCAGTTCACCATTTATATTCCTTGCAACTGTGTCTAGAACTGTGAGGCTGTGAATCAAAACACTAATTGCATTAATTGCTGTTATTAATAATGCCTTTAAGTCCATCAATATATCAGGAAATCAGTTTCTTAGCACACAGGCACAGCATCTCACTATGAAGGAGTGCATCTGCATTATTAACTGCAGCAACAAAAAGACACTAAGCTGGCTAGTGGGGGAGAGAAAATGCCACATGCTGAAAGGTTAGTGAATAATCAGAAGCTTATCAAGGGACTGACAAGTGGGTAGGATGCACTTCATCAGGACCAACAAAACTGCAGGAACTAACCTCAACCTTCAGCTTGCCTCAAAACTTTAGGCTGAAGAGCCATGAGACTGAAGCAGCTCATTTAAAGCTGGAGGGGAAGGAGATGAAAAACAGGTGGGCGAAGGATTTCTGTAGAGAAATTGATTGAGACTGCATAAAGAGCAACAGGACAGAGCCACAGCTCTGGCACCACCCCACAGCTTTAAGTCCACCTGCACCAATATAACATTCTCCTCTTGGAAGCCCAAATGAACGAATGCTCCTAGTAGCAATACCGACAGCCATATCAGGCACAGAATAAAGCTGTAAGTACTGGCACAAAATGCAATAAGTTTCAATAAACTGCCAGCCTCAAACCTTTGAAAATCAAGCTTGCAAGAATAATTTAAATACTACAGTATCTTAATTTTGGGTTTTGATAGGGTGTTTTTTTTACAAATATGCACATCACAAATAATAACACTCAAAATTGCCCTTCAGTCACAACTTATTACCACACCTATTTAGGACATCTCAATAGTAACAAAACCCCCAAAACACTAATAAATCTGGCCTTAAGAATTCTACAAGTAAAATAAAAATACATTAAAATTAAATACAATACGAAAGATGTAAAATTTTAATGTGCAGTCCTACATTTTCGATTATTAATGGTCTTTTCCCAACACCTCTACAATCTAACCAACTGCCTCTATTCTAATTGGAGGATAGTTGTTTTTTTTAAGTTGTCATAAAAGCGTAAAATCTAGTCAACATATATACTGATCATGTTTGTATAGGATAGGATTGTAGGTAGGATAAAACCATAATCATGTATGCATTAATAAAAAATGTAATTTAATATACATATTATAAGTTTCATAAAAAGGTTGAATTTAAACCAAAGGTTTTATACTGAATTGTAATACTCTGCATTACGCATCCCTCATTAAGTGGACACTGAGTGCAATCCAGTAAATGTCTGCGTTGACATGCATATGCTTATGCCACTAACAACCTGTGTGTGAGGACACTAAGTAACACAGCATGAAAACTGAAATCAAACCAGACCAAACAAACATAAAATGCATTAAACAGTTCTATGAATTTGAATACAGCACTAATACATACACTATATTGCCAAAAGTATTTGCTCCTCTGCCTTCACACGCACATAAACTTAAACATCCCATTCTTAATTCATAAGTTTAGTATGATGTTGGCCCACCCTTTGCACCTGTAACAGCTTCCACTGATCTGGGAAGGTTTTCCACAAGGTTTAGGTTTAGTGTGTTTATGGGCATTTTATGGGGCTTGCTTTGTGCACTGGTGCACTGTCATGTTGGAACATGAAATTGTACAAAATATCTTGGTATGCTGGTAAGAGCATTAAGAGTTGGTTTCACTGGAACTAAGGTGCTGAGCCCAACTCAGTCCGGTTGCAGCATGCTTTACACTACCGCACCCGACGCTTTGCATTGGGCATGGTGATGTAATGCTTGGATGCAGCTGAGAAAACTACTAGTTGTAGTCAATCAAGATCACTAACAAGAAGTTTAAAGGCCTTTGCCTTGTCAGGTTAAGACTTTGAACAACCTTCAGCATAACTTTACATGAGCTCTAAATGACTGTATGTACAGTCCCAATCAAAAGTTTAGGACCACTTGGAAAATGGCAAACAATCATATGCTTACTTCAACATGCAACAATAAGAAGCTCCCACATGCAATTTACTGAAAACAATGCTTAAACTGAAACAGGCTGTTTTACAGCTGATCAAAAGTTTAAGACCACAAGCCTTTAAAAGGCCAGATCTGGGCAAAAATGTGGATTCATTGTCATTTTCTGTCAGGTAGTCACACTGTCATGATGTTCTGATGGCAAAGGCAAAAAAACATTCCCTTTTTGAACATGACTGGGTTGTTGAACTGCATAAGCAGGGTCTCTCGCAGTGCACCATTGCTGCTGAGGTGGGATGCAGTAAGACAGTCATTTGGAATTTCTTAAATGATCCTGAGGGTTATGGAACAAAAAAGTCAAGTGGAAGAACCCAAAAAATTTCACCAGCACTGAGCCAGAGGATCCAACTGGCTGTCTGTCAAGACACTGGACGGCCATTACTGGTGCCAACTGCAGTCCCATAACCATCAGACAGCATCTGAGACTGAAGGGCTTCAAAAACAAAACGTCTTCAAAGGCCTCGTCTCCTTGAACACCACAGAACTGACCGTTTGGACTTTGTAAGAGAGCACCAAACATGGGACATTGAAAGGTGGGAGAAAGTTTTATTCTCTGATGAGAAAAAATGTAACCTTGATGGTCCTGATGGTTTCCAACGTTACTGGAAAGACAAGCAGATCCCACCTGAGATGCTTTCTACGCACCACAGTGGAGGAGGCACCATAATGGGGTGCTTTTTCCTTCAGTGGAACAATGGAGCTTCAGGAGGTGCATGGGTGTCAAACGGCTGCTGGCTATGTCCAGATGTTGCAGAGAGCATTTCCTGATGGGCCCTTGTTTGTGTGGTAATGCCTGGGTTTTTCAACAAGACAATGCTACGGTACACAATGCCCGCAGGACAAGGCACTTCTTCCCCTGATCTAAATCCAACTGAGAACCTTTCGGGATGGATGGCAAGGGAAGTTTACGAAAATGGACAACCATTCCAGACAGTAGATGCCCTTCGTGTGGACATCTTCACCACTTGGAGAAATGTTCCCACTCACCTCGTGGAAACGCTTGCATCAAGCATGCCACAACAAATTTTTGAAGTGATCAACAATAACGTTGGAGCTACTCACTACTGAGTTCATGTTTGGAACTTTCATTTATGTTTTGGGGGGTTTACAGGTTTTTTGGAGGTGTGGTCCTAAACTTTTCATCTGCTGTAAAACAGCCTGTTTCAGTTGTTTTCAATAAATTGTATGCTCAGAAAAATGTTTCGTCTCAGTCCCACTTCTTCTTGTTGCATGTTGAAGCTCTACTTGGAACATTGTTAAGATCCAAATATGCAAAATATGATTTTTTGCCATTTTTCAAGTGGTATTAAACTTTGAGCCTGTATTAATAGCTTTTACCTTAAGTGGATCTGATAAAACCCCAAATAAATTCAAACTTGTGTACCCAAGTTAAAAATGTAAAACTATTAAACGTCATCCCCTCTCTGATATTTAGCACTGCATCTCAAACCTCTCTACAGCCCAAATAACTTTCACTTTCAGAACTTGTGATCAGTGAACAGTTCCCCACAGGGGTGAGATGTGCAGCTTCTTTCGACTTGCGAAATTGCAGCTATCTACTAAAGCTGCTGTCTGGCACATCCTTCAGTTATGAAGGGCATCTCTGAAATTACATGTACAGTTTGTTGGCTTTGCAGCTGATGGCACAGCTGCTGTGCTGAGCTGATAGAGTGTGTGAAAAAACAGAGTGAAAAGATCATCTCTAACTTGACCGTCATTCCTGCCATCAATTACCTGTGATCCATGAGTCTGTGAAACACATTACAGAGCTGCATCGTTTTCACGTATTTATAACTCTTAATCTGAAAGGTTTGCTGCTGATCTCAGTAAACATAATCAAGTTTCCTCCTTCCCTGTCCAAAGATTTGCAAATATGAGTAAAAGAGAAGTTATGAAGTGCAGAGGATGCTATATGGGAAAGCAGGAAAAGTCCATCCTAAAAGCAGACTGTTGTCTTAGGAATACAGAGGCATATTTATTTATCATTTTATAAATACACAGCATTTTATACCGTTGCATTTTTACATGATTTCATAGTAAACACTGAACTTAAATGGAACAGCTAAGTGAAAGGGCGTTTTCTTGTTAAACTGTTTACTGCACACACACACACACACACACACACACACACACACACATATATATATATATATATATAACACATTACACCATACCTGTAAATGTTGTTATATGTTAAAGTTCTGAAGTCGTTTTGTTTAAGTTCATATTATTCTACAACGTTACACTGAGAGCAGCAATAAATAGATAAATACTCTAATAGGCTTGAGAGTATACAGGACCGCTCAGTTAGTGAAGTATTTTATATAATTATTATTTAAAAGTATCCCGCTTCTTGCCCTATGGCAGCTGGTATAGGCTCCAGATAGTCCGATCCTGAGTTGGATAGGCGGAAGAGAACAGATGAATGGATGGATTATGTAAAGTCAGAAAAACTGTAGAATTGCTGTAACTTCAAGCCACATTGGTAGCTATTTTTTTCTAACAGGATAAAAGGATTGCAAACGTATTGCACTAAACAAAAATCTCCAAAGGATGTTGTGATGTTCCTGTTTAAAGACAGACTCAACTCTGTTTATCTGAACAGTGCAGTACATTTGATGTGAGGGCTGTCAGTCTGTAGTTGCACTTCAGAGCAAAGAATACTGCTCATTTTTTTTCAGCATTTTGACAAATCATTTTAAATACTTGTCACTTTCTATCACTTTAATTCAGCCGACTGGTTATAAACATTTTTCTGTCATAAGACAAGCTCAGAGCACACATTTATATCTGTCTCACACCCACTCGCATTTTTCTGACTGCTTAAACCAGATGTTTGCAAGGAATCCACCTAATGACTTATCCTACTATCACAGGAAGTACAATCACTTGCAGATGCTCACACGGGCAGCTGTGTGGACATCACACTGATTACTTTTTTATTATACTACAATAAGTACATTAAACTAATTTTTCATAGTGTGCTTAGAGCCTAATTGTTTCCTATTGTCTTGCAGGGGGAAAAGTATAACAGCCACAAAGTTTACCACAGTGCAGTGCAACATAAAACAGAACACATAGTCTTAAGTTTGTGGTGCTTCTGTAAGTCTGAATATGTACCAAGCACTTTGTACCAAGCACCTTCAGCATGTTATGATAAAAATAAAAATTTCATACTACTACATTTATACAGTTCATGATAGTAAATGTTTACATCAGTGGTGCTTACCATGCTAGCATCAATGATCTGTCCTTTCCCTGACTTTGTCCTCTCCAGCAGCGCCAGGACAATCCCCAGAGCGCACGTAAGACCGCCGCCTCCAAAGTCTGCTAACAGATTCAGTGGAGCGTAAGGCTTCTCTCCGCTGCGACCCAGCCGGGATAAAAGGCCTATGACAGGAATGAAAAAGTAGAAGCTTTACGCAGAAAAAAAACTATAGTTTAGCTTAGTGAAAACAAAAGAGCCACAACAAACAGCAATGCATTAAAGATATTTAGTGGTGTGCAAGTGAACATGACTCCTTCAAAGGGTTTGTTTTTCTTCTAGTCTTTCAAATCCATTGCTGGCATTGTTAAAGCAGCATGTAACCTTTGCTTTGTATTTTTTTTCCTCCTTTTGCTTTTCCTGTAACAAAGGAATAGTATAAAAGGAGCTCGGGGCACCGGTTTAGCTCACTGGGATGACGCGACGACCATATGCTGTATAGCAGAGTGCGTCCGGCCCAGGTTCAAATCTGACCCGTGGCCCTATAATAAGGCCAAAAAAATACATATTAGAAAAAAGAAAAGGATCTTGAATGAAAAGCAGACTGTCAAGCTAGACATAAACTATGAGAGATAACATTCACAACCATCTTCTACTGCATAGGGTGCCAAGTAAACACATCTACTATTGCGGATGTATCCACCCACTGCTTTAGTTTGCATAAAACGTCCTGGTGTATGTGTGGGGGAAGCACACACACAGAAAAAAACTCACAGCTTCATATACACACATCTCACCTGCCTTACAGTATACTAGATATACATTTACCAAGGTCACTTTTTATGCTAAACAAAGCCACTCGCTGCATTTCACCTCTACCGTTAAGTGCCAAGCTAAGTAAGATTGAAAGCTTTTCTGAGCATCATTTCTGATGTTTTCTCACAAACTACCATATAAAACCATATTTTTGGCTCGGCTTACATTGATGTCATCATTCCCTTTAATCCTTTATAGACATGGATAGTTTGGCTTGGTGTGCTGCAAAATAAAGCCCAAACAGACTATCAGAATTTGTTATCTAGACCTATAAAATGCAAAGACTCTCTGAAAAAAATAAAATAAAATAATGCTGCAGTTAGTGAGTACAATTTATTACCCAGCATCTGGCCATGAAAGTGCAAGAGGCCATGCAGACGGCCTTTTTTCATTTCGTAAAACCACCAAACGTAGGTGAAAGAGAGGAGAATATGTATGTGTGGGGGTTAAATGCTTTTTAATATATTTTCAAAAATCCATCAAGCTCATCTGCTATAACCGGTGCCAAGTGATTGATATCAACGATATGAATAAAAGAAATATCTAGAACCTCTTCTGAAATTCTCATTAATGCTTTAACAAGACTGAACAAGAAACCTTTAATAAAGCAGTAAATCCTGCTTTATTAAAGGTTTCTCGGGGCTTGTTTAATTGGAGGCACAACTAGAAAGTACGTTTACATTATCAGACCTCATTTGGGAGTTTGTAGTCATATGCCCACTGGTCATTTCCAATAGATAGACACGCTCAACTGCTCATTAACACAAATATCTGAGTAAGAGCACATAAGAATGTATGTATGCTAGTCTGCTGAAATGCAAGCTCTGCTCCAATTACACCTTACGATGCCCAAGTATAGCAACAATAAAGGAATCTTTACCTTTATCTATCTGATCAGCCAATAACAACTGAGTGTATTTCGGCACGCAGACATGATCAACACAACCACCACGACATCAGAATGGGGAGGAAAAGTGTTCAAAGTGGCTCTGAATGTGATATGATTTAGTTCCAAGATGTGCTAGGCTATATTTCAGAAACTGTTGATCTACTGGGATTTTCCCACACAACCATCTCTAGACTTTACAGTGAATGGTCAGAAAAGCTCCCTGCCTCCAGTTCTTCTGGTGAGATGCCGACATCTTTCTGAGTGACATAAACCCAAACCACAGTTCTCGGAGATTCACACAGTACACTCTTGCTAAGATTTGGATTTTTTTAGGGTTATCCCAACCTCAAATTATCAAGAGGGCTCCCTTGTCATTTTGATCCCTTGTCATTTTAAACCCTTTTATTTAAACCTTGTGTCAGTCTGCAGTCCTTTACACAGTTTATAGCGCTGCCATGAAGCAGCAGAAAACCTACGTTTTAAAATGGGAACTGGGAATGTGAGTACATACCTTTTTATATATAAATTTTAAGTTTGAAGAAATGGTTCTAACTACACTGTTTTGAAAAAAACTAACAGTTTAATCACAAAGCCACAGAAGGATAAAAAAGCCTTTGTGGTTGTTAAGGTAACACCACATGGTATGTAAGAAAATGTTAACATTTCTATTTAAAGAATTTTGAAATTAAGCTATTTAAATATGTTGGGGTTTAATGGATTGGCCCATATTCTCTCAATGTATCCTGGTTCTGCTCCAAAACACCTCACCTTGGAAATGACCAGGAAGCATCCTAGATCAGTGCTTAAACCACCTTAACTGGCTTCTTTTTTTTTAAACATGAAGGAGCATTGAGCTCATTTCTAACTGTGAGATGCAGACGCCCTTAAAAGGGCCTGTTTCACAGCTCATGTGCACACGTAAAAGAAGGAAAGCAGATGATAAAATAAATGTCAATTAATAATAAATACATATAAATACTTGATGAAGTCTGCAGTCTTATGACTCTAAAATTTTGATCTGAAAGCATTAACAGTTGTGTTACCTGACATGGCAATGTAGTTGATGTCATGCCCAGCTGCGGTGGCATAAGATCCACTCTGACCATATCCAGTCAAGCGAGCGTAGATCAGCCGAGGATTTTCCTTTAATAGCTCATGTGGACCAAGGCCAAGTTTCTCCATAACACCTGGGCAGTCAAAATTAAGTCCACATGTAAATTTAATCACACATTACCTTTTCTGTTTCTGCTACTGCTTATGTTGGTTCTCAAAGACTTTCATATTCCTACGTGGCTCGTCACCTTATGTAAACCCTTTGAAGACACATAACAAGAGTCAATGGCATTTAAAAATTAAGAATCTTCTAAGAGTAAAAAAAATAAGAGCATAAATAAAACACAAAGTTTTTTATATAACTCAAAGAGCCTTACTTCTGTGTTACATTAGGATATGTAGTTTTCTTTCCCTAAATTGCCAACTTGTTATGTAAGTGAATTTAAAAGAATTAAGTTGTTTTTAAACATTATAATTACTTAAGTAATTCTGTACCTAAGTACCATAATGTTGCAGAGAGCTCGTAAGACCCCTTGTTGGCACTATTGTGCTGCAGGTCTCACCTTTGCGATACGGCTCCAGGACCACATCAGACTTTATGCAGAGCTTCCTGAGCAAAGCTATACCCTCCGTGGTCTTCAGGTTGATGGCCACAGATCGTTTCCCCCGCGCTTGTGTGTCCAAAGACATAGGAACTTTGGTCCGGTCCACACGGATCACCTTGGCGCCAAAGTCTGCCAAGATCATGCCGCAGAAGGGCGCGGGTGCCAGGCCTGCCAGCTCAATAACTCTAACCCCAGCCAGTGCCATGGACTATAGGATCAAATAACAGAAACTTCTTTCAGTATAATGCAATCCAATGCAACACCAATAGCAGTAGTTGGGGGATGGGGGTGGGGAGGCTAATATCAGAGCCTGTGATGTTAGGAGAAATTTAAGTTTAGCTGACAAAAATCTGTTCAGACACACATACAGTATAAACGTCTGCCAGTCTATGTCAAAGTGTTTGCAAAAATATGCAGTTCATATAATAGTACATGTCTCCAGAGCAGCAGTTTTCCATGATGACTCACACACACACACTCAAACTGAGATGAAAACAATAACAGCAACACTGTACTGGCTGGTAATGAGGAACCTTTAAAACTAACAGTAAGTGTAGCTTCATTTCTGGACTCAGTAACAGAAATGGTATGGTCTTATTATGCCCTGCAGCTCGTAGTGGGTGTCACATTGTCACAGAGGAGAAAAAGCTGTTAATAACAGCACAGCAGCAGCCCCATTCCTGGACCGGTAACATCAGTTGTTGTCATCTTGTTTCTATGTCGCTCATGGCCTGCAATCACATGATCTTTTATTATTATTGCGCCTACATTTTGTGGGAAAGACAGAGAAAAGGGGGTCCTTTTTATGCTTTGCACATCCCTCAAACATCTACATTTCTGATGCTGTGGTCATGCTGCAACACAGCAACATCATTTTTTTTTTTTTAAGATGGAAAGCTTTGCAATCCATCAAAGGGAAACACACAGGCAACCGGGACAAATCTCTGAAAGTGCAATTTCGGGTGAAAAATCCTTGGGCGACAATCCTTCTGTTTAGGGGGAATGAGGTCGACCTTGGGAAGGGTGAGAAATCAAAAAACTGATTTCAAAGGCCACATCGCATCACAGGATCCTTAGAACGCTACTCTCTGTGTGACTGCTATTGGCAAAGGAGCCAGACTGTGTTAAGAAGCAATGACACACAGCCTCAACACTGTACCTGAGCTGTACTGTAATGTGAATTTGCCTGAAGCTGAACAAAATAGTGAGTTTTCTTATGGCACACAGTTTCTATATGAAATGAAAGAAACACAAATTTATTTAAACGTTGGTAATCCAAAGACAAAGACAAATTTGAAAAGAGTTCAGAGGGATGGATGATGCTCATTCAACAGAAACACCCTTCACCCATATTATGAGTATTGATATTGCATCAACCAGAGCTCTGGATTGTCTCTATTGTGACAATAAAAAAAGTTTAATTTATACTACACTGTCATATTAGCTTAATAACTAAATAACTACAGATAGCAGCTTATCTTTTCTGAAAGAAAAAAACAATCAGACTTTTACTAAACATCAGTTTTGATATTGGCCTTAAAAGTCCTATATTGGTCGGGCTCTACTGCGTATCTGCGGACTTTCTTAAGAGACCTACCCAAAGTTAATTGCAAAATTGGTGAGGTTTTAATGTGGTTGGTCTGCTAAAAACAAAGCAAGAAAAACTGGAACTGCTACTATTAAGGACATTGCTGTTAAGAAAAAACAATAAGTGCCAGATTGACTGCCACAGTCAGTGGAAGTGGAAGTGATCGGGAGCAACAGCAACTCAGCAAAAGTGGAAGGCCACCTAAAATCACAGAGAGCAGTCAGTGGATGCTGAGGTGCATAGTCTGCAGAAGTAGCCAACTTTCTCCAAATACATGAGTCAATCACGACACGTTTCCAAACTTCATGTGGCCTTCAAATTAGCTCAAGAACATTGCATAGAGAGCCTAATGGGATGGGTTTCCATGGCTGAGCAACTGTATCCAAGCCTTACATCACCAAGCGCCAAAGCCTTGGCTGAAGTGGTGTAAAACACGCTGCAACTGGACTCTATAGCAGTGGAGATGTGCTCTCTGGAGTGATAAATCATGCTTCTCCATTTGGCAATCCTATGGATGAGTCTGAGTTTGGCAGTTGCAAGGAGAACGGAACTGACTACATTGTAGCAAGTGTAAAATTTGGTGGAGGGAGGATTATGGTGTGGGGGCTTGGATTTAGACCTGACCTCAGACCTGACAGAACACCTTTATACCTGCAAAGGGTTGGCCAACATCATTTTAAACCCCATGATTTTTAAATGAGATGATGTTCTTATTTTTTTCTTTGGACCAAGAGAAATGGTTTAAGAAAGTGATAAAGGAGGTCATCTACATCCACTCTGAATGACCATCACTAAGCAGACACTAACTATCAGCCACCTACAATGCAGTCTTGAGATCCCTCCCCAGGTGATTGAACCCCCGTTCACAACTTGACCCATGTGCCCTTAATAGCTCACATTGTGGCAGAGGGTGGTAATGTCTCAAAAACAATTCACACCTTGGCCCTGTGACTGTAACAGCCTACGTCTGTTTCACACCTTGACTCATCCTGAGGTATCCACAATAGTGAGGACACGGGATCATTGAGAATCTCCAATAGATCTTTCAGAACTGAAGAACCCTCTTGTCTAAGGGGTGAAAAGTCCAGTTGCCTTCTTTCCAAGCACTCAAGACTACCAGAAGAGGAAAAACTAAACCACAGACAGTTGAAATTTTGGCAGTGGAATACCCTTCATGGTGGGCTACAGCAACAGAGCCGTTTAAACTTTAGACTTTGAAACTGGACCATAGTATTTTATTCAAAGGTCAAAGTGACATCCATTATCAGTGAGTGCAACCATGCACACTACCGTCCACAAAAGTCCACAGACAATATACCATTCTATTTTTATACTGAAATCCTTTTTTCCGTTACTTTATACTGTCTATGGCACCATGCACACGCAGCACCGTTTAGTACACAAGTAACAACACTGCACTGCCAACAAACCCAATACTTTTGATCTAATCATTGACTGCAGTTTGGCTCAAAATGGGCCATTTCTCGGTTATGTTATGCGTTATGTGCAGTCGAAGCAACAAGCGGTAGCTGCAGCACCACTAGTGGAGCACATCTCCACACTGCGTACAAGACTTTGTATAGCACTAAGGAGCAGTTCGGCTTACTTTCAAGGAGAAGACAGGAAACCTCTGCTGAACCTCTGCGTGCACGGGGCGCCTGAGCAGACTGACGTTACAGTGACCGCTGGATATGTCAAAAACACTTGGCGGTGAATCACGTGTGGACTAAACAACAACTACATGCTTACGACATAACAGTAACAAACTTAAGAAAGAAACACACA
The DNA here is from genome assembly GCF_013358895.1 of Oreochromis aureus. Lineage (NCBI taxonomy): Eukaryota > Metazoa > Chordata > Actinopteri > Cichliformes > Cichlidae > Oreochromis > Oreochromis aureus. Next base: position 48,359,405 of record NC_052948.1, on the reverse strand, counting down.
CGAAACAGTCATACCAAACCGCTCATAACTGTCACAGAGTTACTATCGTCGCTAAATCTCTAAAAAGTAATTCTGGCCAAATTACACAGGCGCTGTGTGACCCACAGGCTGTACAAAACCTCTCTATAAAAATTCTTACTAAAATACTGTCCTCCAAACCTCCTGCTCGTCCTCACCTGTTCAGCCGAAGTGATTTTTTGTTGTTGAGGAGAGGTTTAAACTGAATAAAGAACTCCGAAGGAGCTAGTTTTTATGCAGAGTGGTAAACTCCGCCTGGCTGGGCTTCTTGCGGTGTACGCCGGTGAATAATTAGCGAATACCGTCTGTTGTGAAGAAGCGGCTTCCTGGTGACCTCAGAGAGACAACTGCTAGATTTTCTGGGAATTGTAGTTTCCACATGTCGCTAACGTATAGGGTAATTTTAAGTGAGTGACTGAATGAAAGAGCCTTCAGCTCCACAAAATAAAATATGTAAACACAAAATATTATTTATTTCCATTGTTAAAGGTTATTCTCAGTATATAACAACTTACCTTAGGTTTACAGACAGTATTCTGAACAAGCTCAAAAAGGAAGCTCAGATTTAAAATGATTGCTAATACAACACAAACATCACATCTTTAGCATTTAGAAGACAATTTTAATTTATTTTTCTGCATCACTTTGGGTAATTAGTATTGTTAATATACTGTAGCGGGCCAGGGCTGTTCGGGGTTTTGAGACCACACCAGGTGTGGTTTCAGCTAAGAACATGAAATTGAGGCTATAAGTCACACAGGTTCACCAAAATTAGATAATCGAAGACTGGAAAATTGCATGATAAGCCTCAAATTCACTAAATACCATAAAAGCATGGATCCATCCTGCCTCACGTCAAAGGTTCAAGACAGGATGGTGGTGGTGTAATGGTCTGGGGAGTATTTTCAACCAACTGAGCCATCATTTAAACACCAGAGCCTAGCTGTATATTGGTACTCACCATGTTAATCATCCTTTTATAACCACAGTTTACCCATTTTCTGACAGCTGTATGTGTAGCATAACATGTTAATATGGACTAAAATCCCTGAGAAATGTTTCCAGAATCTTGTTGGATCTGTTCCGCAAAGAGTTAAAGCAATTCTGAAGGCAAAAGGAAGTCCACCCTAGCACTACCAAGGTTTACCTAATTAGTGAGTGTACTTCATCTGTGGTCAACTGTTGGCAGCAGTAAGGTAATAACCAGTCATCTTCAGAGCTAGGTGTGTAAAGACGTAAACATTTATTTGAATAAAGTAGTTTTTCATACTGTTGCTTATGGATTGATTATAGCATGAATGTTATTGGTCATCTTTCAGCTCTCATCTTCAACATAACCATTTTTTTGAGTAATTTTGTTATTTACTATATAGCACAAAGTACAGCTTGGGCTTGAAGGCATTTTGACAAACAAGAAGAGTAACCTAACATCAATGCAAACAAACCACATGATGAGCTCACGGACCTCACACCCACCCTAACTTTAATTCAGAGTGAAAAAAGACCCTGTGTTAGAAGTGATGGTGTGGTTTTCTTCCACTGCTCCTCTACTATGACCCACTACCAGCAGTTAACAGTGAGGAAGGCCACACACACACCAGAGCAATTTTCTGAGCTCACATATAGTCTGTGCTGAAGATCTACGACCCGAGGCGAAATCCAGACACTGCTTTCATTCTTTTTGTTGTCTCACTCCTTATTCTCTAACGGCATACTTAATCTACAGCGTTTAAATTCAACACAAGAAAAAAGAAATCATAAAAGAAAAGTGCACCAGAGCAACAAGTAGTAGCTGAAAACCCTGTGAAATTATTTTGCATTTATTGTGTTTCGCAAAGACCTTCATGGGAAATTGTTTAACTCACTTTAGCCACTTTTAATCGATTATTGGTCTGATATTTCACCACCTGCAGGTAATATCAGATGCATCAAACAACAAAGGTGCTACTTTTGTTTATTAACCTGTTAAATTACATTCCCCAGAAGCCAGCACTTCAGTTGTTCACTATTTCTCGTTCAATGTGAGAGAAGATATCATAATTTCTTTCAAATTATCTCTCAGACACACAGCATGTGCTCCTTCAGGATGCACTTTGAGATGATGTTAAACATCCTGGTTTCAATGTCACTAACAGTGAGGTCATTAGTTGTTTTTCTTTGGTTCTTTTTCATGTGTTTTCTGCTTTTATCGGTATATTCTGTTCATCTGTACTTTGCTTTTTTTCCCCCATTTTTTAAAATCTAAAATCTTCATATACCTTCGGAACATGTGCATCAGTGATGAAGGCCTTTGAGTGCTCTTAAGAAGCCAGATGGCCCTTCTGTGTCTGGAGGACACGGCGAACGTGGACAGTTCATCTCCAAAAGTTGATTCTGTTCATCTGGACGTAGCGTTTTGTGGGAGAAACGTTTCGTCACTCATCCAAGTGACTTCTTCACTGGTTGTTGATCAATGGTCATGAGAATTTGGATAATTATGATTAAGGAACTGACCTCCCAGCCCATTGTTCCTTCAGTGGGCTGGTTTCAGTCATTATGCAAATGTACTGTTTATAAGATTTGGGGAAACCTGCAGTCAGCTGAGACTGAAGAAGTCACTTGGATGAGTGACGAAACGTTTCTCCCGCAAAACGCTACGTCCAAAACAGTTTTACTTCTCAGTCTATTTAAAATGAGCTTTGGCTCAGAGAAGTCAGCTGTGTTTCTGGTTCACATATGGCTTCTTCCTTGCATCTCATAGTGATTTTCAGTCTTTTCCCTTGAACACAGAGATTTCTCCAAATTCTCTGACTCTTTCGAAATATTTTTGTGTTGAGAACATTATTCAGAAATTGTTCCACGATTTGTTGACAACTTTTGCAGATCAGTGGTGAAACTCAGCCCATTTTGGCTTCTGAGAAACTCTTGCCTCCCTAAGATGTTCATGTTACTGACATGTTAGCACCTGACCTAGTTAGTTGTCACTTGCTTTTCCAGCCTTTTGTTGCCCCAGTCTCAGTGTTTTTAAGATGTTGGTGCCATCAAATTCAAAATAAGCACGTATTTTCCATCAAATACTGAAATTTCTCACTTTAAACATTTCATATGTTTTTCATATTCCAGTTTGTGTTGTATAAAGTTTCACCAAAGCCTTTCGTTCCTCGTTTGGCTCTTGACAAAGGCGGTCACCCTTTTCTCCCTTTCCCTTATCTTTCCTGCTTGGTTTCTCATGTCCTTGTCTAGTCTCGTCTACTTCTCTCCTTTTTACCCTGGAAGAGTCTCATGGTCTGTTCTCTAAAACCTAAAAAGAGGAATTATGGATTTGATCAACTGGTCCCTGAATGCAATTGACACTCTCTTCTCGATGACAAGCCTGGTTTCGGGTGAGCCCGAGTGTCCTGGAGCGATGTTCCTTGCCGGATACACGATGGACGGGTGGAGGAACTGGAAGGGTCGTGTGTCTGGCGAGATTGTCAATCGAGGACACTGAAGACATCTAACTTTTCGGAACCATGATAACGGGGTTCTTGCTGATCGGAGCTGGCTTGGCCCTGACTTATCGAAAATTAAAGAAAGCGGAAACGGCTGTTCAAATCCTCACAAGGCTGCCCAATATGATGATTGGAACGATGGAGCGAGTTTCTCAAAATGGGCTCATTGAACGCAGCACGGATAAGATCTTGGAGAAGCTTGCGGCTGTTGTGAGTGCTCAGACTATGCTCTTTGAGCGCAAATTTAACAACGTCTTGGAGAAGCTCACGGCTCTCCAACGGGAGACTGAAAGACCAGTGACGGACATTAAGATCAACTGTAAAAAATTGACATGCATTTGTTCGCACTAAAGGAAAGAACACCAGCGTTATTTCATGCGGCCACCATGTCGGCGTCAGCTGCGGTCTCAAGGCTGGAGCTGAACAAAAACAAATTCTCTCCCTGATAACAAACTGTGTTCAGACTCTTCCTTCCCGTTCCACGTCTCCCAATCCTCGATTCCAAACGCCTTCGTCTGCTTATCTCCAAAGCTGAGGTCAGACGGCGGGTCTGGCCCAACACTGATGAATAGCTGCAGGGCAGGATGGCTGTGACTACATCGGCTTACTTCTCACCCCTTACCCATACCTGTTGCTTGTCATGTGTTTCATGGTGTTGTGATGTGGACATTTATGTGCTCTCTGTGCAGAGGAGTTTTTTTGTTTTCTGTTTTCATGCTGACCTCCCACAGAAGCCCAGCATGAGTAGAGGTCTCTTTTTTCCCCCTCCTCCACTTACCCATTGTATTGTACATTTCAGTGTTTTTCCATACTACTACCTGTCTCCGACCTGTCTTCCCATGTGATGTCTGTGTTGTGTATGTACGGTCGGGGGGGATTAATCAGCAAAATAATCATAGAATTCACTGCAGGGCAACTTGCATGTGACAAAAAAAGGTTTCTTGACTCTTGAAGCCTTTTCCATTTTTGTATTGATTTATTTGGGCTTCTGGACGGCCTGTTTTGTCCCTGCAATGTCTCTGCTCCATGACTTAACTAAGGTTAATTTTAGAATGTGCCAGTTTGCCTCCTTGTTTCTTTGCAAATGCCCCTGCTTAATAAACAAAAACAAAACAAAACAAAGAAACAACACACATAATAGAAGATCCCACAGAACGGGTTAGGTTTAGTGATTTAATTGTATCCCATCTTTACAGGATGCAAATTACTGTATAAATGTGGTTGCAAATTTTGTTTTTCAAATACTGTTCATGCCTTTAGTGCAATTACCCTTTTTCAGTAAGTGCTCTCAAGAAAATGCTGGTATGCAGGCATTTATTCAAGGATAAAAATGAATTTTATGCTGCTGTTCCAGATTCATTAGCGTTCCATTAAAAAAGGCTGTAAAATGTCAAGGAAGGAGCAGTATGTTATTATGATTATTATTATGGTTTACTTTTTAGTCTTCCCTTTACCTTATTCCCCTGTAAAAAGCAGCTTTTAAGGTCAGTGGCGACTGAACATTTACAGGTTTTACTGCAGAAAAATCACGTCTTTGCACATTTAACAGATGGTATTTTGACATCTGTTTTATGTGCTGAGCAAGAAGTATTAATAACAGATCAGTTTTATACCGAATCAGAAAACACACACTCTATCAAGGAGAAGCAGTACTACCTGTATACTTCACATAATAATACCTTCTGAAAAAAAATTGTGGTTACCAAAACACAACTGCGGGCTTAGAATGTATTCCATTAAAATTTTCCAACATGAATCTACAGCTTATTAGTTGCAGTTTAAAAAAATAAAAAATTACATTTCTCGATATACACACTTTTTTCTTTTTCATAGCATTTGCTTTCTCATAAGCTAAATGCAAAGCCACCAGCAACAGCTGGCAAAATTAACTTTGTATAGAAACAGAAATCAGATGGGAGGAGATTGTCAGGTGCTGTCCAAAGGCAACAGAATCCACAGTTTTGAAGGTTAGAAAACTAAATATTACATATTGTTGCAGTTTACAGTTTTACAGAGCTGAAGCCCTTTTCATTGAGAATAGACAGACTGAAATGGCAGGTTTTCTAAATTAGTCTCTCACACAAATATGCTGTGAATGACTGGCAGCACGTCACGACAGATGTTTACTGCGTCTACACACACAAGCTGATAGCACATGTTGTGAATGACAGATCGCAACAAGGCTTGACTCTGTGTTTACATATGGTATAGAATAATGTGACAAACCATATATGTTAATGTTAAAAACTAATCTGAAATCAAAATGTTGAAAAAACTAAAAAAAAAAAAATTTAAATTTAGTTGTATACATGTCGAAGAATCTTCAACTCTTCTTAGTTTTGATTTTAAAGTTTGGTTTTAATATATCTTTAAATATAAATGACACATGATTGTCTATTTTTAATTACGTGCATCTTGTGTTTAAGTTATATAAATGTTCTATGTTCCCTCTTGTTATTCTTTTTAAGAAAAAGAACAAGTGTACCTTAGGGATCGTTGTCAGTTCTGTCGCCGTGGTTTATACTTGGAAAGCAATATAATAGTTGTGTGACAGAAGGGCACCTGGCTCAAAGACAGAGTTAGCAGGACAGAACCCAAATTTTTATTTATTTATTTTTATCAAGAACACATTTTGCTCTTGTAATTACAGGAACAAGAGCAGAACCCCAGAGACTAATGAACATTTTAAGAGCTTTGAATTTGACAGGATTTTCAGACAAAGAAACAGGTAAGTTTTAACTTAGATAAGCTGTCCTTCAGAACAGTAAGCAAGCCGGTAAATTGTGTTTCCTTTGTGATTTGCAGGCTGGGGAGGCAGCAAAGTCTCCAGAAAGCAGTGCTGGTGAAGAGTGAGGTGAGTTTGAATATCCTTCCTCTGCAGGTGAACAACAAGGTCTTGGCAGTAGTGCTGGCAATCCTGCAAATTATGGTATCGATCCAATGCCAAGTACATTTAGTTTAGAATTCAGTTTAGTATTATTTTTAACCTATAAAGGCAGTTTATGTATGGAGAGAGCAAAGTTCATAAAATATGAGATGAATTATCATCAATTTACCAATTCTGAACACATTTTAATGACCTCTAAATCACAGATTTTTACTGTCCCTAATAATAGTTGTAGTTAACAGAATAAAACACACCTTTTAGCTATTCATGTATTTTCAAAATGTTTTTTCAGTACCTGTAATTTAAATGTGTCTGTCTTTAAAGCACCATAAGTCAAATTCTGTTTTAAATGTGTTAAATAAATAAAACAGGCTTGACAGTCAACAAAAAATTATTCAGAGATTTTTCACAAATGAACTGGAATTATTTCCAGTTCATTTCCAAAAAACAAATCAACAAAAATAAATAACAAAGGAGTATGGAGTATCAGTGTTGGTGTCGATACTATCATATTTTGATCAGTTCAGTCACTTTTACCCAACACGTTTTACCAGCCAAGAAACAGACAGGGAGAGAAACAGGAGTGGAGACAAGAGGAGGTCAGGTAACATGAAGTAAGAGTGAAAAATAGGTTGAGCGCCAAGTTACCAGCGCACAGTTGACTGGTGAATAGTGAAGAGTTCAGCTGGCTTTTTATCCACAGAAGATAATAACCTAATGAGTATACCTCCTGAGCACCTTGTGGGTGAGGTGTTCTGGACATGTCCCACCGGGAGGAGGTCCTGGGGCAGGCCCAGGACATGCTGGAGAGATTATATCTCTCAACTGGCCTAGGAATGCCTTGGTTTTCCGCCAGACAAGCTGAAGGGGGAGGTGGCTGGGGAGAGGGATGGGCTTCTCTGCTTGGGCTGTTGCCCCTGCGACCCGGCCCCAGATAAGCGGAAGAAGATGGATGGATGGATGGATGATGTCTTATTTAATTCCTTCTGTAATTTAGATCCAACAACTTAAGTGCTGAAACTGTACATATATACATTTCTGTGTATTCTTCCATTTTCCATAAAGCAGCCAGCAGTTCCAAATTCACAGTGGTCTGTTACTTCAGATTACCAGTATAAACTGCTCTTGCAAACCTAGACTCTGGTCCTAGCTATCTATCTACAATATGTTAATGTTTCTGTTTTGTTTTTTTAAGACTATGTTCAATAGTTCCTTCATCTATTTATTTTGTACTTTTTTAATCCAAATGTGAATAAAATCTGTGCTTTTCATCAGTCTAAATAATGCACATTATGTATGTGTTTCTCTTATGTTAAACATCTGCTGAAATTTTGTCCTCTTACATAAGAGAAACATAACTCTGTGTTTTTTGTCTATGCATTTCTAAATTGGGTGAGTCAAACCAGCAGATCACGACAGACACTATAAAATGTAAAACATAAATGTGCCGCCCCACCAACACACACAGCTATCACCAATTCTGTTCCTAATTTTTATGGACAGACTAATGATAGCCAGATGTGCTGGCTGTACCAGGTCAGGAACACCCTATCCTTAAACTTGACCCTAGTCTACTCAGGGCAAAGTAGATAGCACCACAAGAAGAGCGAGATCAACAAATATAGAAGTTAAAAGGCGCATGACTCATACACCTGACTCATATTTCCTTTGAATGTACCAGTAAGAAGAAAAATAATGTTTTATTTCGTGTATTTTGTGTTCGTTTCATGCTAACTTGTAGCAACTTGTTTAAAGAGGTGATATAGTGTAATCTCCACAACAGTAACTTCCATTATTTTCTTTATTGTGATGGTAATATCAGGGTTTGAAATGCTTTTCAGTAGGCTTATATCACTGGAAATATTGTGTATTAAATGAAACTATTACTGTTAATATTAATGAAACACTCTTTTCCGGTCTATGCATTTCTTTATTGGGTGAGTCAAACCAGCAGATCACGACAGATACTATAAAATGTAAAACATAAATGTGCCACCCCACCAACACACACAGCTATCACCCATTTGTTGTTTTTATTCTTAAGATGAATTATTCTTGAATGAAGAGACATTGATTTGACACAAGTAAAAATATGGTTGATTATGTTTATTGTTAGTCAAGAATAAGTTAAGTGAGGGTGAGAAAAAGAAAAGAAAAAGGATGAAGAAGGGAGGGGAGAAAGAAAAAATGAAGAGTGATGGAGAGGACGAGGAGAGATGGTACGAGAGAAAGGGAGAAGAGGAGAGGTGAAAAGAAAGGGATATAAGGGAGGAAAGAGAAAGGAGGAGAGAAAACCCCAACAATCCCCTCTGAGCAAGCACTCGGCGACGGTGGATAGGAAAAACTCCCTTTAAAGGAAGAAACCTATTGCAGAACCAGGCTCAGGGAGGGTCATCTGCCTTGACTAGTTGGGGGGTGAGGGGGGGAAAAGAAAAGAAAAAGGATGAAGAAGGGAGGGGAGAAACAAAAAATGGAGAATGATGAAGAGGTGGAAGGAGAGAAAGGGCAAGAGGGGAGGTAGAGGGGTGAGGAGATGAGAAAAGCGGTGGAGGAAGACCACACTGTAAAATGTAATTCTAGATGTTTGTTATTTCAACATATTATTCTATATCAGTTTGACGATAGATGACTGAAGTTGTTGTTATAACATAGAATTACAAGTTAAAAACGTCCCAATTACACCAAAAAAAGCTAACTTGAAAACTCATGTCCAGCTAAATCAGAAACTTATGTGAACTTGACAACGTGGGTAAGTTGAGCACAGCAGGATTCAAAACTGCCTCACGTGACTGCTACCGAGGTGCATCATGGGGAATTGGCGGTTAACGACATGCTCACTTTACTTGGACGTTTTCTAATCGTCTTCTTTGGAATATGCTTTCAAGGTGAGTAACATTGGTTATAACTATAAGGAAAGAGAGCTACAAAAGTTGGAACATGTTTTGAATCTATGGCATGATGTGTGTTTTTCTCTTTTACCGAAATGTTTGCTTTAGCTAATGTAACTTTAGCCGACAAGGTCCAGCTTGTGTGTCATGACCAAACTTGACCTAATAAACTGACACATGGCCTTTTTTATGGGTTTAATGTGGCACTGACCTAATCACAAGTATTGTGCCGCTAGCTTTAAGGTTGTGCACTCAACCACTGTTGCGATATTAGCAAGCTAACTCGGCTAATTAATAAAGCTTATTTCATATTGTCTCTGTACTTGTAAATTTCTTTCAAGTTCACAGGCTGTTGTATTTTGGTGGAAGTTCATTTTGGCAATATTTCCAATAACTGACTGGGTTCAAAAAGAACTTTTTGGCAGGACTCCGATGCTTGTTGTCATCTGTTTACTCTTATGTAATCACTTAAGTTGTTATTAACTGCTGCATGCTAAGCTGCAAGAGTGCACTGAGGACTGAGACAAAATATGGTCTACAAACCAGCATTATATTTTTTATCAGATAGTCCTCCAGTGTGTTTATTTTTTGCTTTAATTCTATTGTGCAGTTATTTGTTACCCTGAAATGCTTTATGCTTAACAACAGCTCACTATTTTGACTTATTTTTGAACTCTTGTGATCAGTATGACTAGATTGTGTGAGTTTCCATACTAAAAGAGCTGTAGTGATAAAATAATTGGCATCAGAGACACTGATTTTTGGCATGGTATACTGCAGAAGTTTGGGGTTTTTTTGCATAATTTACCTTTTAATTAAACTGCATTCTCTGTATTGTAACAAAACTAACATTGTTTATATGTCAGAAAATTAGCAAACATGAATAAATGGCGAAAACAATATAATTATAACATATATTTTTATTTTACTTATTTTAGGTCTGTGAAGCCAAACTTGATGCTGGGGATTTATTTTTGTCAGTGGAGTCAAATGGTAAGTTACAATTTGTGCATTTTGTCATACTGGAAACCCACAGATTATATTGTAACTTAATAGCTCTGTAGAACAAATGATATAAAGATTGTAGTGTCAGGGTACTTCTTAAGAAGTAATATGGCACTATTGATGATCACATGCAGGTGGCATAAACTAAATATTCAGATGTGTTACCAACAAATGATTCATTAACAAAAGCAATGGAGCAGACTGTTTAGGTTCTTGTGGTTGTAATAACATCCATAACTGCAGGTTTGTCATTAATTTATCTTCACAGGTCTAGATGATCACATCTGTCTTTGTCATTTAAATGAGGTGGACTTGCAAACTTTGCGCTCTTTTGGGTAAATTGCTGTCCACTACATATACACAGAATGTGCACAGTATTTCAGATCTAAAAAGGGAGTATGTAATGGACTTGCTGGCTTTAATGTAAAAAGCCTGTTGTGTAACTTTAATGAGGCAGTTGGACTAAAACAGTATTGCTCATCAAGGTAAACATCTGAGGAATAAGGAAACTGTTACTTGTCCTTTTAGTGTTCTTTTAATCGCACGTTTACTAAAGTTTTACATCACATAAGCCATTTTCACAATCATTCTACTTTAAAAGATTTTGAGCTTATTGTTCTCTGAACTTCCTTGTTTGCTGAACGGCAGGTAAAGTGCATCTTTTTGTTTGTTTGCTTTTGTGTGTTTGTGTTTTCTCTAATGGGCCTCAGATGACTGTTTGCTTGAATTTGGGTCTCAAAGAATCTTTTTTTTATTCTGCCTGCACTCTCCACCCCTCTTCTTCTATTGCTCAGGTTGAAGCAGAATTTGCCCGTCTTACATCTGTTGGCCTGAAAGGGTTCCTTTTTGCTGTGCTTGACCATTATGGAGAGGTTCGTGGAGCTGTACAAAATCAAGAGTGGCATAGGAGGGCTAACTAGGCTCATAAGATGCTTCGGAGATGATGTAAGTGTTCAACTGCGAAATCTAATCCTTTGTTTAAGTTTTAGGTTATCCAGTTCAACTGATGAACTCATTGAAAGAAAGCTGATAAGTAAAGTCTGTCATCATATTTCACAACCGGACATTTAGTGTGGTAACTTTTACAGAATCTGTGTATATTGGTGGTAGGTTGGATATCATATTCTACTTGAATGTCCTGATAAGCCTGATTCAAAATCTCCAATGATAATCATATATTGATGGAATCATGTATCAAAAAGCTGTGAATTTGGAGCTGTCTACATGCTTCATAAACACTGTTTAAAAAGTGTTTTTGTTTTCTTTTTGACTTCTTTGACCAGAGCCCTACACAAAGGAAGAGGACAGAGGACCTCATTTTCTAAAGGCAGATCC